>NC_073260.2:85870500-87270000 GCF_029289425.2 Pan paniscus
ATAATAATAATAATTAATAAATAAAAAACATAGTGGTCAATCCAGGTGTCAGTATAATTGATTTGGACATAAAATAGCTAATCTAAGCAGTAATTTGATTCCTAAAAATTGAGTTGTTTGGCCTGCATGGTAGTCCACTTATTTATTTGGCATAAAAAGTCTACTTTGCATCACTTTAAAAAATATTGTGAAGTTGGGAAAACTCACTTGAATCTACTGGAGCTTTCTATAGAATACATACTATACATTTACATAGATATTATTTTTAATCTTCCTCAAGTTCAAAATTACAAAATGATCATACAGATTTATGAGACACTCTTTTTGAATATTTTGATATGCAATCTTAATACAACTTTCTCTTACTTAAAAATGAATGCAGTTTTAGTGCAGTGAGTAACAGGAACAGATCAGATCCATAGTTTCAAATCTGGCCACCAGTAAGTTTCAGGTCTGAAGTAATTTCCCATCAGTTAAAATGGTTTTGTACAATATTTTGTATGATGTACATTTTAAAGTGTCTGGTATGATAATGTAATGATATGTGTTAGCTTTGGGCTCTAATGAGACAAACAGCGACCTTTAAATCTTTTGACAGACATCTTTAACAATCCTAGAGGTTTTCATTTCCTCCATTCCACAAGGGGCTCCTGCCTGTGAGGGCTCCAGCCCTCCAGCTGCTGGCTGTTCAGAAGACCTCCAGCTCATTGGTCTGTCCCCACCCCCATTCTCTACAGGTCAGAGAGGAGAGCATTGGCAGGTTATTACAAGAAAGCCAGAATGGCATATATGCTAGTGGCTTTATAACTTAGTTCGAAGAATGTTAACCATTTTGTTTTGTTTTTGTTTTGAGACAGAGTCTCTCTCTGTCGCCCAGGCTGGAATGCAGTGGTGCGATCTCAGCTCACTGCAACCTGCGCCTCCCGGATTCAAGCGATTCTCCTGCCTCAGCCTCCTGAGTAACTGGGATTACAGCCGAGTGCCACACCCGGCTAATTTTTGTATTTTTAGTAGAGACTGGGTTTCACTATTGGCCAGGCTGGTCAACTGTTTTTTTGTTACAGAACCTTCTGTTAGTATTAAGTGCATACTTTATTGTAGACTTCACATATGCTTAGGGCAGTAACCAGAGGAACGTATCACTTGGAGCCACCTGTTTTGAGTGACCCTCCCATGAACTGAGTTTGAGGAGGGGAATGGGAGGAACTGAGGTGGGTGCAGGTCCTCTGACACCCTTAGCCATGTCACTTCAGCACCGTCAAGGACTGCACTGGTGTGACAGAAGCCCTGGGCTTTCATTTGGAAAAAAATTTAGGAGAGAAGCAGGTTTTAAAAATTAACTCCCCTCCTACATTCAGAAGGGAGCATTGTGGAGTCATTTGCTTTTTAACCTTATTTTATTTACTTTGCAGCTTCCAGTAGACAGGTCTATCCAACAGTAAGACCATAAGCATTCTGAAATCCTATCCCAACTCTTGTAGATTGTTTTGTAAAAGTGGGGGTGTGTATGGGGGTGGGGGGGTGGGAAATTACAATTTCTATTTTAATTTTTCAAATAAAATTGATTTTTCAGTTTATAAAAATGGAATTTACCAGTCTCATGAAATGAAAAGATTTATAATTGTAATAATTTAGATTAAGGTGTAGACATAAGAACATAAATCTTAGTCTTTATTACTTATTTTCTATTACTGAGGTGTGCCTAGTAAGGTTTTCCTGGTGGAAAGTTTATAATAAAAATAGTATTTGGTAATGAAAGTAAAGTGAAAGCTATTTTAAGTCTCTTCAGGCATATGTCTGTTAATGGGGCAGGCAGTATTGTTAATATAAACCATCGCCATTTTTCCATAAGTTGTCCCTGTAATCAGCAGCTCGTCTAAAGCATATTACTTAAAAAAAAGTTTATGATCAGACAGTTCCTCAGGCACAGTAAGAATATTCTATCAAATAACTATAACATGCCAAAGATTTATTATAAAAACAAATATATTTAAAAGGCACTATAATGATTTAAAATATTGAACTATGCTGCAAGTCAATATATGTGTATAAATGTATAGTGGACTATGTTCAAATAGACCAATATATTCTCTAAAATATACATATAACATATAATTCAGCTGTCTGCAAAAATCCACAAGTTGTTTTACTAATATAATGATGACACATGTAACTGTAATATTATTTTACTTAAGAATTTAAATAGGACTTTTGTGTGAGTATCTTAGAGTCTTTAAAAGTAACCACAAATAAAAAGCATAAAATAAGATGGTTTAAATGCATACAAGTGTACAAATAATCATAATAAATACGAGTAAACTCTGTTCATTTAAAAACCAGACATTAGATTTTATCATATTGGATTTTTAAAGAAGCTATAGCTTGTTTATAAAAGATAAAATATAAGCGCTCCGTGAAGTTGAAACTAAAAGAATAGAAAATATTTACCGAGTAAATACAAATCAAAAGAAAGCAGATATAGCTGTATTATGTCAGACAAAGATGAAAAGCATTGTTAGGGATAAACTTGAACTCTATCTAATGCTGAGATAAACTCACTAGAAAGATCTCACTACACTTGTGTGTATCATCAGATTGTTTAAAATGTATAAAGAAGTGGCAGGGCGCCGTGGCTCACGCCTGTAATCCCAGCACTTTGGGAGGCCGAGGTGGGCAGATCACGAGGTCAGAAGATCGAGACCATCCTGGCTAACACAGGTGAAACCCCGTCTCTACTAAAAATACAAAAAATATTAGCCAGGCATGGTGGTGGGCGCCTGTAGTCCCAGCTACTCGGGAGGCTGAGGCAGGAGAATGGTGTGAACCTGGAAGGCGGAGCTTACAGTGAGCCAAGATCACACCACTGCACTCCAGCCTGGGCGACAGACCAAGACTCTGTCTCAAAAAAAAAAAAAAAAAAAGTATGTATGTATATATATATAGATGTGTGTATATATATGTGTGTGTGTATATATGTGTGTGTATATATATGTGTGTGTGTATATATATATAGAAGTAACAAATACGCAAAGGCAAATTGACACCCAAAACAGTGGAATAATTAACATAACATTTTTGGGAATGAGTAAGTGAAGCAGGTAAGAATATTTTAATATTATAATTAACAAACTTGATACAGCAGCCATATATCGTTTAGTAAGGAAAAATTATTTCTTTATAGAATTATACGTTATTGTTGAATAAGTATAAAAAATTTTGTAAATGGATGGAATCTTAACAAATTTTACGGAATTGTCATGATGGAAACTATATTCTTAACTGTAATCAATAATGAATATATAATTTTTAAAAGCTCATGCATGTGTCAGTTAAAGACACAAGAGGAAATAAAATAGATGTAAGTGATAAAAAGTTTGGAAAAGAAACAAACCTGGCAGATATTGTAGATAATATGATTGCCTACATAGAAAATCCAAAATAATATAAAGAAATATCAGGAAAAATGAGAGTTCAGTAAGTTTGCTGAATTTATGGTCAGTCAGTATTGAGGAATTACTTGAATTTCTATAAAATCATAAAATAATTACCATTACACACCTAGAAAAATTTTATTTGCAATATTAACAAAAATGTAAAGTTCTGTGGAATAACTGCAGTACTTTTATGGAAAAAATTACAAAACTTATTCAAGAAAATTAAGGACAGCCAAATAAATGGATTGACTCACTACTGTCGTGGATAGTATGACTCAGTATCTTAAAGCAGTAGTTCTCAATCGGGGGTGATTTCGACTCTTGGGACATTTGGCATTGTCTGAAGACATTTTTGTCATCACGCAGAGAGGAAGGTTGTTTATATTAGTGTCTATTAATTAGAAATCAGGGTACTGCTGAGCATCCTACAGTGCACAGGACAGCCCCCCCCCATGACAAAAAAAAAATTAGCCCAAAATATCAGTAACGCTGCTGTTGAGATACCCTCTTTTAAAGTTGACATTCTCCTCAAATTAGTCTGTAATTTTAACAAAATTCCAAAAAATGCCAAGTGTTTTTACTTGTGTGGATTGCAGCAACCTGGTTTTAAAATTCATATGGAAATTAAGGATGAAAGGATAAGCAAGATAATTTTTAAGATGAGAAAGTGAAGAAACTAGTTCTGTTAGCTGTCAAGACATACTGTATTGCTGTAGTAATTAATGCAGGTTGAACTGGCCAGAAGATAGGCAATTAAACAGAAACTGAGAATCTAGAAATTTTTTAAGTGGGTTAGATGTAGATCATAATGATTTTATTATTGCTGACCTACTCCCCCAAAATAATCATTAACAGTTGGGCTGGGCGCGGTGGCTCACACCTGTTATCCCAGCACTTTGCGAGGCCAAGGCGGGCGGATCATGAAGTCAGAAGTTCGAGACCAGCCTGACCAACATGGTGAAACCCCGTCTATACTAAAAATACAAAAATTAGCTGAGCGTAGTGGCGCACGCCTGTAATCCCAGCTACTCTGGAGGCTGAGGCAGGAGAATCGCTTGAATCCTGGGGGTGGAGGTTGCAGTGAGCAGAGATCACACCATTGCACTCCAGCCTGGGCAACAAGAGTGAGACTCTGTCTTGAAAAAAAAAAAAAAAAGTTAAAAAGTTGACTCAACATTTCTCCCTTTTAGCTTTCTTTGCAACCTCCCAAACTTATGGCTCTACTTTGCCTTAAATAAAGTTCCCTGGCAAATAATAAGTAGTAGCTTTTAGAAGTTTTCACACTTCCTAGGAAAGTACAATTTCCAGAACCGTAGGAATTTCTAATAAATAAAAATTTTAATAAAATATAAAATAAAAGCAAAAAGTCTTTGAAAGTTCTCTTACTGAATTTTTAATACTGCTCCAAGAGATTATGGTACCTATGAAAGCACTATTTCCAAGTGTAGACTATAGTATAAGCTTTAGAAAATAATAGGGAGAAAAGAAAAATGAGATGTCCCTATTAATTAGGAAGTTTTGAGGAAGTCTGATAACTATGACAAATCCTGAGTATTCTATTTTGATCTCCAAAGGTTGGGAATCTGCCTGTAACAATAAGAAACTGGTGAAAAACACTGGCTATCTTTATGCTCAGAATGAAAACACCAGACTTTCCAAAACAACGAAAAAACAAGACTTTATTATAGTATCTGCCCTAATTAAACTGAAATGTGGATTTCATTTACACATTCTCAATATTTTGCACAGTCAGTATTGAAAATGGAATGAAACTTGGAGCTTCCGTGAAATAGATCTTTTAAAATACAAGCATCCTCCATAAATAATTAAATTGCATTTTCTCTACTAGACTATCTTGCTAAAATGATGATCACAGAAGTTGAAATGGTAATTTTTAATGGCTACCACATTAATAAAAAATTTCCTAGACCTACCTCATTCAGCAGGAGACATATTTCTAGCTTGTCTACCATCAGTCCACTATAAAGCTGAATGGTGATGCCTTTAGATAATCCATATTCTGTTCTTTGCATTAAAATGAATAACAGAATCTTAACTAGGTAAAGCAACAGGGTTTTAGTCTGAATTTTAGAAATAAGCTTTCTTTACCATTAAGTGTATTTTTTCAGGGAATACTCTTAAATAATATAGCCATTTTATTTTAGTTTTATATTTTCCAATTTGAAAGTTTGATACCTAAAGTCTTTTATAAAAGAAGTTGATTAATGGGTACAAAAGTCGAGTTAAGTAAAAGAAATTCTAGTATTTGATAGAACTAGAGAAATTATAGTTAACAGTAATTTATTGGATATTTCAAAATAGCCAGAAGAGAATTGTAATGTTCCCACCACAGAGGATAACTGCTCAAAGTGATGGATATCCCAGTTACCCTGATTTGATCATTATGCATTGTATTCTAGTATCAAAATAGCACATGTGCCCCCAGTATATGTACAACTCTGACATGCCAATTTAATTTTTTTTAATTCAGAAAGCCTTATTCTGAAAATACAAAAGTGTTGCAATGATGAAATATCAATTATTGTGATCTTTTGCCACAAATGCATACAAAAGAAGGTTTGAGAACTGGGCAATTTAAAAAATACAGTATTTACTAGATACTGTGGAGTTTCTAACCATAACTGGACTAAGAGTGTTTTGTCTGTAAATCAGAATATACATGCAGTTGAGACATATATGTAATAAAATATAACCAAAAGTACATAAATATAAGCATTTTATTATATATGCATATATGCAATATTATTGGCCAAATATTTATTATGTATACAGTTACATACACATATATAATAAAATACTTTTGCAGCAGAGTAGACAAATGCCTTTATTTTGGCCAGAGACAAAATTAGTGGCATAGCTAAGACCAGGACCCCAGGTTCCCCTAGGGGATCCTCCAGGTCTCTTTGTATTGGACCCAGACGTGTGCATTTATTTTCCCAGTCACATAATTAATACTCATGGTATTCAATAGGCTGTGTGCTTTCAGAAGGCAGAGACTAAAATATATTTTTTACTCTGTGTCCTCAATTCCCAGGACAATGTCTGTTCGACAGAAGGTGAGCGCTGAGTGTTTGGGGTTTTTTGTTTGTTTTTTGTATTTTTTGAGGCAGGGTCTCACTTTTCCACCCAGGCTGGAGTGCAGTGGTGCACACATGGCTCACTACAGCCTCTACCTCCCAGGCTCAAGGGATCCTCCCACCTCAGCCTCCCATGTAGCTGGGACTACAGGTGTGCACCATCATGCCCAGCTAATTTTTGTATTTTTTGTAGAGACGGGGCCTCACTATGTTGCCCAGGCTGGTTTCAAACTCCAGAGCTCAAGCAATCTGCCCACCCCAGTCTCCTAAAGTGTTGGGATTACAGGCATGAGCCACTGTGCCCGGCCTGTGTTTGTTGCCTGAACTACTGGGAGCGGTGTTTCACAGACCACTTTCACACTCATTAGTCTATGTATTACTTATAAGGGTGTAGTATGTATTTGGTTTTGAATCTGTGGGATTCATTTTGCATTTACAAAGTTAACAAGGAAAGAAATACCCAGTAATCATAAAAGGACTTTAAAAAATAATGATAAATTAATATTCTGCAAAATGAATATCTAAATCCAGTGTTACTATTTTTATTTGTAATGAATAATCACTTAGATATTATTCTAAGACAATTTTAGAAGGGAAGTTACCTTCTTGATTTTTCCTCTTCTCTGTAATCATTTAGATCAGGAATTGGCAAACGGGTCAGGAATTGATAACCTCTTGCTTTGGGTGAAATCCAGACCACTAGTCTATTTTTGCATGGCAGTGAGCTAAGAATGTTTTCTTTACATTTTTAAAAGGTTGAAAAATAAAAAGAATATTTCATGTCATATAAAACTTGTATGAAATTCAGATTTCATATCCATAAATTTTTATTGCAACCCAGCCATGCCTGTGTCTGTGGCTGCTTTCACACTTTGGTGGCAGAGTTAAGTAGTTGCTGTGAGAAGCCGCGTGGCCTGCATAGCTTACTGTATGGTCCTTTACACAAAATGTTTGCCCATCCCTGATTTAGATTCATGGTAGTCTCTGTGCTCTCAAAATATTGAAAATGTTAAGTATTCTGTTAAGCTCTATGATGTTGGTTTCAAATTGAGATAAGAGATCGAGTTAATTTTGCCCGTGTGTTAATCAGAATAATTTTAATGGTTTCGGTTGTTGTTCTTTAGGACTAGTGACACAATAGTCCTTTCCCAAAAGGAGCACCTCCCAGTCACTCAGATTGTGATGACAGACGCAGGCCAACCACATTCCGAAGCAGATTATACACTGGGGCCACTGCTCTGCCGCGGAGATAGTAAGTAGTGTCAAGAAAAAGCTTTATTTTCATAATAACTTTTTTTGGTTATAAAGGGGTAGACAAATGCCCTTGTTCTTGCCAGAAAGAGAATAGTGGCAGTACTAGGACTGGGGCGAATATCAGGAAAACACACATACCATAAAGGCCCAGTCAGTACTGAAGATCTGTGTTTCCTTACTGAAGCATTAGTTTATAGAAAATGAATCATCTTTGTTTTAACTTATTACTTGCTTGGCTGGATTTATTATCAATTGATTGTATTTTTTCCAGAACAATCATGAGATGAACTATTTTCTGAATGCTAAGGGATATTTATTCATTGCCCTTATACTCTTCAGACAACTATAGTGGTAGGAAATTATTGGACACTCTCTATTTTCTGACCTCTGTACATACTGTTTTACATTACATGGCACCGAATGTGTATTAATCTCTTTCCTGCAGCATTTTCGTTCATGGGTGGCTTTCATGGTCAAGTCCTCGCTCCCCCACCTCAGTGGCACTATAAGCCCAGGGTTCTTAGAGGATCTACCTACTGCGTAGCACGGGAACCACAACTAAGCTAGTAAAAATCTTCTTTCCCTGAGAAAAATTGTAATAGTGTTTCTTACCCACTAGCATCATACATTGCCGTGGAGAAGTCTGAGACTAAATGTATTTTTATTTCCTGCTCTACCTCAATGTGTGGAGGCTACTTCTGAGAGGGGTGGTTCAACAAGGAGCCTGAGCCTCTCTGTACATTCTTGCCGAGTGTGCCAGATGGTGTGGCGTCTCCATCCCCTAATACCAAGCAGTTTCTGTAGCCAATCGTGTAGGCAGCTAAGTAGTTCAAAGAGAACACAACATCACTATCGATGCGTACTCACTCCCCAGAGAGGGCGGGGACCGGTTTGTCTCCTGCTTGATGAAGGAGTCCCGGACCCTTGTCTGGGGGCTCCTCATCTGAGATGCAGACCTACCCACTGTGTGTGTAGCATCCACCTGGGTCAATGGATTGTGTTGCCCTGTGAAATTTGGAGATAAGGGGAACCAATGCAAATATTCTGACACTCATGCTGCATGCTGTGCTGTGAGCAATAAAGTTCTTTAACTCTGACCTGGAAATTTTGTGTTTTCTATCAGCATCCATTAATCTGTGGCAAGCTAAATTGTTAGCTTGCAAGTAGGGTGAAATCTCAGACTCTTCACAGCTCTTGACAGATATGTTATCCTTCAGTTTCAAAAACTTATCCAGAATATGCCTTAGCGTTAATTATTCTGTTAATTTTTTCTAAAATGAAATATGCTTATTTTGACCGAAATATTCTGTTCTCTTTTAAGAAAAAATGGTTTTTATTATGCTTTGAATACTTGGTTTCATTTGTTGGATTCTCTGCATCTAGGACTGTTGACTTGTTTCCTTTGCCCCCCATACATTTTTTCTGTTTCTTCCAATGGCTTTAGTCTCTTTGTCCTCCTATGCATTCAATATGATTATTCTAAGCTTTTCCCAATGTCAGTAATTTGTTATCAGCTGTGTTCTCCATTTCCAGATATTTCCAATTTCTCTGTTACCTCTGTGATTTTGTTTAAGTCTTTGATTTTTTTCCTTAAAAATCATCTTTTCTGTTTATCTCATATTTTAGCTCTTATTTTACTGAATTGGTTTTTATATTATTCCCATAGTGTGAAACTCTTATGAAATTTTTCTTTCCTTGTGTTCTCTGTTAATTTCCTTCCTCCATCCCATTCAGATGGCTCCTTCCTTCCTTCCTCCCTCCCTCCCTCCCTCTTTCTCTCCCTCCCTTCCTCCCTCCCATTCAGTCTGGCTTTTATACTCCTTCCTTCCTTCCTTCCTTCCCCACTCCCTCCCTCCCTCTCTTCTTTCTTTCTCTCTCTTTTCTTTCTTTCTTTCCTGTCTTCTTTTTTTCTTTCTCAGTATGTTTGCACTGTTTCTGTGCTTTTTGAAACATTGTTTATACTTGTAGTGTAAGTCTACACCACAGGTCTGTCTGGCAGGTCTGTCCAGACATTTAATTCATTTATATGGAATGGAGTTGAATTCTTCTCGACATTCATCTCTTCACAATCAGACACATACTTCTTGTCCCTTCTGAACTGCAATAGCAGGACTAGAGTTGGTCATCCTATCAATATTTTTTCCCATAATCTAAGAGCTCAAGGGAGGGATCTGTTGAATTGTATCTGATTTACTGGCCATTCTCTGTGCTGTTTTATCTTCAAGAATTATTAAATGTCCTGTGCCAGGCATCACACTGAAGCATGGAGGGTATATCTGCAGGCTTCAGATGCCTCCCACAGTTCAGTAATAACCCCTGGAAATTTGTAGCTTTTTCCCCTGCCTGCTGATACTCTGACATCAAACACTGGTTTCTAGGTACTCTGTACTTCTCAAAAACATTTTCTAGATTATTTTCTCTCTGGAAATTTACCTCAGCCCTTCATTTCTCTCCAAATGTGGCTGTATTTGTGAGACTTTTCAGGATATGTCATTCACCTTCAGTTTATATCCTACTTTCAGCAAGACTTCTGAAAGTATGGAGAAGAGAAAGTGTGATATTTGAAATATTCCCTTCTCTTTTTGGGAGACGGAGATGGGAGGATGGCTTGAGCCTAGGAGTTCAACACAAGCCCGGACAAGATGGTAAGACCCTGTCTCTTACAAAAAAACTAAAAATTAGCTGGGCATGGTGGCCTGTAGTCCCAGCAACTAGGAAGGCTTAGGTGAGATGATCTCTTGAGCCCAGGAATGTGAGGTGGCAGTGAACTATGATCATGCCACTGCACTCCAGCCTGGGTGACAAAGTGAGACCTCATCTCTAAAATAAATAAATAAATTGATTAATGAAGAAAGAAAGAAAAATAAAATATTCTCTTCTGTAAAACTTGTAGCTTCCTCTTCGTTTCTCTTTTCCTTTCCTTATCTTCATCTCTGTTTTCTTTAACATAACACTTATTGATTCTTTTCCCTTCTTTTGGGGCAGCTGGGACTAGGGGATCTGCAGGGATAGGGTCAAGGAATGACCACTGGGTTAGAAGCTTGGTTCCACACTGGGGAATGAGCAAATATGTAAATACAGTGAGGAGAGTAGGAGTGACCTTCTCACTGAGGAAAGAGTTATACATGTGGGAAGGAGGAAGACTGTAATGAACCCTGTGGTGCTGGGTTAAAAACGGAGGTATCCACATGAACTCATGGATTTTAATATACATAATAGATAACTGTAGAATACACATAGAAGAGAGAGACTGTGTGTGTGTATGTGTGTGTGAGAGAGAGAGAGAGAGAGATACAAATACACGTATTTCCTAGCTGACTACTGAGAGGGCTAGAAGCAATGACACCCTAGTAAATAGCCTGCAGATCTGGGCTTCTAAACACCATTTTCTATCATTCTCTGCTAAAAAAGAAACCACGACTCCTTGAAGAAATGGCTGATTCCAGAAATGTGGCAGAGAAAATGTAAGATGAGCCTGGATCATTTTGTTATGACAAAGGGGAAAAAAAAAGCTGAAAAAGGCATGGGTGTCAGCTTAAAGGAGCTGCCACATTTGAGACAACTTAAGCATCAAAATAAGTTTATAGAGTATAAACCATTGAATAGAATACAAATTCAAGAGTGATGTGAATAAACCAATGGATAAATACACAAATAAATTAGTAAAAGATCAAGAGAAAAGCTATTTCTTGGTTGGTTGGTTTGTTTGTTTGTTTGTTTGTTTTTGAGATGGAGTGTTGCTCTGTCACCCAGGCTGGAATGCAGTGGCACGATCTCACCTCACTGCAAACTCCGCCTCCCGGGTTCACTCCATTCTCCTGCCTCAGCCTCCCGAGTAGCTGGGACTGCAGGCACCCACCACCATGCCTGGCTAATTTTTTGTATTTTTAGTAGAGACGGGGTTTCACCATGTTAGCCAGGATGGTCTGGATCTCTTGACCTCATGATCCGCCCGCCTTGGCCTCCCAAAGTGCTGGGGTTACAGGCGTGAGCCACTGCACCTAGCCGAGAAAAGCTATTTCTGACGGAGGCATGTCAACCAATTAATGTGGAAGGAATGACAGAGCTTAGAAAATCACCATTGGCAGCCATCAGAATAAAAATTCAATCAGGAGCCATCAATATATTGTAAAACCATTGGATGAAAAAATTTTAAACTGGGTAAAGTTGTTTCTGTAACCTTAAAGTGTCAAAAATACATGAATTACAAAGAGAAAAATAATAACTTCATGTTGGAGAACTGGACAAATGCCACTTTACAAAGCAGTTGAAACTAACAGGACCAGTGATGGGCTGATCAGCATTGCTGCCTGCTGCTGCGACACACTGAGGAGAACACAGCAGCCCTTCTGTGGTATTTTTGACAAAAATGCACAACATGAATCCAATCATGAGTATGTCAGACAAATCCAAGTTGAGGAACATTCTGCAAGTCAACTGAAAAATACCAAAAAGTCAAAAGTACACAAAAGATAAGAAAAGACTCACACACTGTACCAGAATGAAGGACACTAAAGAGGCCTGAGGAATACATGTGATGTGCAGTCCTGTGATGGGTTTTGGACAGAAGGGAACAAATAAGCTTCTTCTTCTTCTTGATTGTTCTTGCCATGAAAGGAATTAAGACTGTGTGTGTGTGTGTGTGTGTGTGTGTGTGTGTGTGTGTGTGTGTGTGTGTGCAGGAAGGAAAGCAAGAGTCTGTGTTCTGGCCTCTGGAGTCATTTATCCAACTACCTCCTTCAAATCTCCACTTGGATGCCTAATAGATACCTCAAATGAAACATGTCCCAAACTGAGCTGCTGCTCGAACCTGCCTCTTTAGAATTATTTCCCCTCCCAGTTAGACCAAAAACCCCAAAGTCACCTCAGACTCCACCCTTCTTCTCACATCTTACCGAGTTCTTCAGTAAGTTCTGTTGGTCGTACCTTTGAGGTGATTCGGAACTTGACCCTGTCCCCACTGTGTTGCTGCGCGATCTCCTGACTGGTCTCATTGCTTTTGCTTCGCTTTTGTTTGGCCTTCTCTGAACACAGAATTCTAATCCTCACCATAATCACCATTTAGCTCTTGATGTCATCAGTATATGACATGGATGCTCAGAACCCCCAGTGAAAGCTCATATAGATTCTATTAATGTATTTAGCAGTCATAATCCTGTAAGTATCAAATGTAGCTGTTATTTTTGTTTCATGACTTTTTTTCCTTTTGTCATTTTCTCTATTGTAAACAGAGTCATTTTGGAATTCAGCTTCCTTCAACACTGAGACTTCATACCTTCATTTCCCTGCTTTCCACGGAGAACTCACTGCTGACGTGTGCTTCTTTTTTAAGACCACAGTTTCCTCCGGGGTGTTTATGGAGAACCTGGGGATCACAGATTTCATCAGGATTGAGCTGCGTGGTAAGCTTGCCACTCTGGACAAGTCACAGGGTACCCATTATTTAGCAATAAAAGCTTTAACTCAACAAAATGTTAGTATTTCATTCTTATTTTGTGATTCTATTTCATTATAAAACACTAAACTTCTATGATTTTAGGTAATTTTTTTTTTTGAGAGAGGGAGAGAGGATTTTGCTGTGTCACTCATGCTGGAGTGCAGTGGCATTATCTTGGCTCACTGCAACCTCAGCCTCCTGGGTTCAAGCAATTCTCCTGCCTCAGTCTCCTGAGTAGCTGGGACTATAGGCACGCACCACCATGCCCAGCTAATTTTTGTATTTTTGGTAGAGGTGGGGTTTTTCCATGTTGACCAGGCTGGTCTTCAACTCCTGGCCTCAAGTGATCTGCCTGCCTCGGGTTCCCAAAGTGCTGGGATTACAGGTGTGAACTGCCACACCCAGCCAGTAATCATTTTTAAGAGAAAATAAAACAATGAAGCATGAAGCACGTAATAATCCATTAAAATGTCATGCCTTCCCTAGAGTACAGAACAGCAGAGCCAGAGCTTTAAACCAAACTCATCACATTGTTTACTGAATTCCAAAAATATTTGACCAGACATATTGTTTTTTATGTACCCAAAGCTTAATTTATGACTGTCAAAATTTACATTCAGTGTTTATAGAATTAGATGAGACTTTGAGCCGTTTGTAAATAAAATTACTGAAACCTCAAAAACAAATACTATTTGGTATTCTAGCTATAGGTACATAGCTATGGGTAGTCCAGCTATGGGTACATATCTCTACTATTTAGGACTTAACAAGGTTGAATTGTGAACTCTGAGGGTAAATATGTTAAAATCCGTTCTGTTTTCCTCCAGGATACAGATTTATTCTGCCCCCACCTCAACTCACAGTCTCGTTTTTCTGCATCGCCATCATTATCTCCTTCCATCCTGAGCATGCCTTCATGTTTTCCTGTGTCTGCACAAGACTCAATTTTCTGTGAATTTGCTTGAGCAATATTCATATCTAATATTTCTAGCTCCCACAGAAGTGACCTTTTCCTTCGATGTGGGGAATGGACCTTGTGAGGTCACGGTGCAGTCACCCACTCCCTTTAATGACAATCAGTGGCACCATGTGAGGGCAGAGAGAAATGTTAAAGGAGCGTCTCTTCAAGTTGATCAGCTTCCTCAGAAGATGCAGCCTGCCCCTGCTGATGGGCACGTTCGTTTACAGCTCAACAGCCAGCTCTTCATTGGTGAGTGCTGGTGGTTTATAACTGAATTTAGTGTGAGTCCAGAGAGGGACCAAAAGAAAATAAGAACTGTGATGTACTGAGAGCAACAGTTGCCAACAACAACTACTGCTTATTGGTACTATTTGCTGATAACCTGGTAGGTTCCAGGAGCTTGCTGTGTGCTTCTTATTTGACATTTCTTTTTTTGTTTGTTTTTGTTTTTGTTTTTGTTTTCAGACAGAGTCTCACTGTGTCGCCCAGGCTGGAGTGCAGTGGTGCAATCTCAGCCCACTGAAACCTCCACCTGCCGGGTTCAAGCGATTCTCCTGCCTCAGCCTCCTGAGTAGCTGGGATTACAGGCGCAGGTGCCACCACGCCTGGCTAATTTTTGTATTTTTAATAGAGACACGGTTTTACCATGTTGGCCAGGATGGTCGTGATCTCTTGACCTGGTGATCCACCCACCTCAGCCTCTCAAAGTGCTGGGATTACAGGCGCGAGCCACCAGGCCCTGCAGTATCTCAGTGTTTAGGTATCAATGTTTAGGTATTGTCATCTGTTTACAGATGAGATAGCCAAGCCTCAGAGAGGTGGAGTAACCAGCTAATGTGAAGGATCCCAGGATAGCCGACCCCCAAACTTGAACCATTCACATTGCAGAGGATTGGTATATGTGACAGCTATATTTTATCAACACTATTAGTGAGATCATTAGACATTTTTATCCATTCCTTCAGTTTCACTTCTCGGTGGAGTTAGAGAGCTTGTAATTGGGACAGAAGTCCTCCAGGGTCCACTCAAAACCAGATCGCAGGATACCCGCTGATTGGAAGCAGCACTGCGCACCTCCCCCGCGGCCAGGCTTCCAGGAGCCCACTCCCGGTTTTCCCCGCTGCTGTTCTCACTTCTGGGGCTCTCTCATCACAGGCTCCTTGTTTATAACCCGGTCTGGCTCATCTGTTCTTGCACTCCATTTATTTAAAGGTGATAGCTCTGGAAGTCTTTCCTTTAGTTTGCTTACTTACTGTTTTATCACTGTTGTTTATTTTTCCCCTTGGGAAAAATATATTTTGCTATATTGCTTTTGAAACTATTCTAACTTAGAAGCTACACAGATTAAAGCTCTCACTTGTTCATTTCTTAAGTGTTTTAAAGTGAATAAGGATGCAATCTAATTAAAACTGGACTAAATTACAAATTATCATCCAACCTAATTTACAGGGAAGGGTAGATACAACTTCCAGGTACTAAATGCTACACGTGAACCCACGTATGTATGTGGATGTGGATGGGGTGTTATACCATGACTTCCTAAAACCTAGCTTCAGGCGTGGTTAGCTCTTCTATTAAGGTGCAGTGAGGCTTTTTCAAAGGACATGAAACCATCAAACTACTGGAAAGGAGGACTACACGGAGGGGTCAAACCAAGAACTTGATTTTCTCACTTGTAATCTTGGAGATTATTTAAGGGAATGCCTAGAAACACAATTAGCATAAAATTCACCTAGAATCAGCATTCATTGCGGTGGATGAATCACTGGCTTCAGAATCACCCACAAAGCTGATTGATAGTTCAGATTTGGGGCCCCCACCTTAGGCCCACCGAATTGGAATCTCTGGGAGGAGGCTAAAAACTGCATTTTCCAGAAACTCCAGGTAATTTCCATGCTCCTAACATTGAGAATTGTCGCCTTCATAATGGTGTTTGTCACTACACAGGTGTTGTAAACCTCTCTAAATGGTTTCTTCAGCATTCAAGTTTGACATGACAAAATGTGCATGCATGCAGTATTCAATTACTGTTTAGCACTGTATCCTCTGAGAGCAGGAGATCCTGGGGTACGGTGTCACCCCTTCCAACTTCCCCTCCTTTGCCTCTCCACTTCCTTTCACACTTTTAGAGTCCATCCAAGTAAGAAATTTATCCATATTTTTTTTATTATTGTGAAAAATTTGGAAGTTCATACCTAACCATTATAATGCACATTCTTATTCATAAAGAAATTAAAATAATGTTTGATGAATACACATTCTTATTCCTAAACAAAGTAAAATAGTGTTTGATGTGGTTTATATTATGTATTTTGTTCTTTGTAAAGGAACTAAAGTGAAATTCTTTCTTACCTGAAGTTAAGGAAATGTTTTTAGGACTATTTGCCAGACTCACCATGTTTGAAAGTTATGTAAATAAATGTTTTATTCAATGTCATTTAAAGCTTCATGTCTCATAACAGTTACATTTTCAAAATTGTGTATGTTCACAAAATTTTTTGACACATTGTGATTATTACCACTCTCCATAAGGCCTGAGTTTGACATGGACATAAAATCCTGAATAAAATACCAAGGAACACATTTCTATTTGCAGTGTTTCCGTTGTAGGTGGAACGGCCACCAGACAGAGAGGCTTTCTAGGATGCATTCGGTCTCTGCAGTTGAACGGGGTGGCCCTGGATCTGGAAGAAAGAGCCACAGTGACGCCAGGAGTGGAGCCAGGGTGTGCAGGACACTGCAGCACCTATGGACACTTGTGTCGCAATGGAGGGAGATGCAGAGAGAAACGCAGGGGGGTCACCTGTGACTGTGCCTTCTCAGCCTATGATGGGCCATTCTGCTCCAATGGTAAGTGTGACCAAGGAGCAGGTTATAGGGAAAGTACATGAAACTTAAATAATATGAAGAATGCTTCTGGCATTTGATATTATAAAGAGAGGATAAGATTGAATTATTTGAAATGGAATAATTTCTGTACCAAATTCCTCTATTGAATTTAGAAGGGATATGACTGTTTTTGAAAACTTAAGGCTATCAGTCCTCTCTGGGTTTCTTATTTAGAAGATCTCTGGGTTACCCCTAGCATCTGTTCAATGCTAATCCTCTCGAAATAATTTGGTTTTCAAAACTCTGTCCTTGTACTGTTCTAATTTTAACATCAGTAAAGCATCATTGTTATTTTTGTTTTTAATTTTTAGAGACAACGTATTGCTATTCAAGCCTCTCTGTTGCCCAGGCTGGACTTGAACTCCTAGGCTTGAGCAATCGTCTTACCCATTGTCCCTTGTGACAATGACTTTAAGTGATTCAAAAGGCCTTTATAGAAATGTCTTTTCTTGGCCGGGCGCGATGGCTCACGCCTGTAATCCCAGCACTTTGGGAGGCCGAGGCGGGTGGATCACGAGGTCAGGAGATCGAGACCATCCTGGCTAACACGGTGAAACCCTGTCTCTACTAAAAATACAAAAATTAGCCGGGCGTGGTGGTGGGCGCCTGTAATCCCAGCTACTCGGGAGGCTGAGGCAGGAGAATGGCGTGAACCCGGGAGGCGGAGCTTGCAGTGAGCCGAGATCGCGCCACTGCACTCCAGCCTGGGCGACAGAGCGAGACTCCGTCTCAAAAAAAAAAAAAAAAAAGAAATGTCTTTTCTTATAAAACAAGCATACTAACTAGAAGGGGAAAATAATATTTAAATATTGACAGTCATTAACAGGATCACTCAAACACTGTGCTCTATGATGTTTGACTCTTCTTAGAGGAGTGCAGTGGGGTATCACACAGCTTCTGCTCAGGTACAATCATGTTTTCAAAAGAAAAGGGCTGGGCGTGGTGGCTCATGCCGTAATCCCAGCACTTTGGGAGGCCAAGGCAGGCGGATCACGAGGTCAGGAATTCAAGATCAGCCTGGCCAACATGGTGAAACCTCATCTTTACTAAAAATACAAAAATTAGCCGGGCATCCCAGCTACTCGGGAGGCTGAGGCAGGAGAATTGCTTGAACCCAGGAGGCAGAGGTTGCAGTGAGTCAAGATCGCACCACTGCACTCACTCCTGGGCGACAGAGTGAGACTCCGTCTTGGGGGAAAAAAAAAAGAAAAGGAAAAAGGGACTGATTTTAGTGTTAATACTCTGTACTGACTTATTTAATATATTTATAATACTTTTATGAAACCTCTTACAATATTGAATCATCAGAGCTAAAATGTAATTGTGTTTTTAAGTGTCTCTGGGCTGTTACACTTACTATTTTTAGCAGCAAAACAGGCTTTAATCACTATAAAATTGTGTGACTTTCAAAAAAATTTTGAGGATTCATTATCTAGAAGTCATTTAAATTTTCAAAAGGTCTTGCATATGTCTTTTATTAGTTCTGAAGATCTCTGTGCTAACAAATCTCATAGCTCTGGTGCAAATACAGAGCCCTTTTTATATCTCAAGCCAACATCAGAAGTAACCACTCCTTCATGAGCACAAGTGCTGATTTCTAAATCATTCCCAATCCACATTTGCTAAGTGCAATTTGAATGTTATTTTATAACCCAAAATTTTCTTAAGGATAGACATTATATGGTAAGTAAATGGAAAATGTTCTTCCAGTGGCTGGGGCATATGTTATAGATAGATTACATAATCTAATAAGAATGATCTGGATTTTCAGTAAATTCTTTATATTTTGTGGAAATGGAAAGAGTGGAGTAGTATTCCAAGACAGTGATCATCACCCAACATTTTCTTTTTATTTACAGATATATTTGGGGGTGTGTGTATGTGTACGTGTGTACTAAACACATTTTTGGAATTAACTTGATATAAAATTAAAATATCAACCTTTCATAAAGTGTTTTAAGAGAAGCTGAAAGCCCTTCAACTTTTCTCTCTCAGAATACTGTAGATACCACTTTGGATTAGCCTTTATATCCAGACAGTAAATTTGAGAAACATCTTTGGCATAAAAGAACATTTCTAAATTCTGACCTTGAAGGAGGGTTGGTCTTCAAATCACCTTTTCTCTAGTTACTTCAGGAGCTCTGTTTCATGCTTCCTGCAAAGCAAATCGATTTTTAAAGAGGAGGTAACATTCAAATAAAAAACCTGGTACTCTGGCATTTCCAGGCTGGCCACATAAGGAGCTCTGTAAACCCTCTCTCATACGAAACAGGCATAACTAGTAAAAATTATTATTTTAAAAAACAACTATTGAAAGTCTTTAGAAAATGTCCTAAGGAAACACATCAAATGAAGAAACATTTATTAATCAGTAATAACAGTGAGAGTTTGAGGCATTTAAGCCAAGACCCTCCCCCTGCACCTCCCCATCCCTAGCTCAGTATGACGGAAGCTCCACTCTATATGGATATAGCCAAGAAGCCAAAGGTTTCCTCTCTACCCAGGTCCTACTCCAGAGATACTGCATTACCCCAAGATTGGGTGCCAGCATTTCTTGTCATCCCCAGTTTTGTAGGACAGAAGCTCTGTCCACGCAGAAACAGCTGAGAAGCCTGGGGTTTCCTTCCTACACCAACTCCTCATTCCAGGACATAAGGTCTTCAGGTGTGGCAGCTGGAAAATCCTGTGTCCCAATTGCCCTCACTCCAGCTTACTTGTAAGGAACAGTTTCTCCACCAGGAGAGGCAAGGCAAGAAGTTACCTTTCCCACCCTGTGCTCTACTTGTAAGCAGAGGTTTTACTACAAAGGAGCAGGCCACTCTCACTCTCCACAGCTTCAGAGCAGTGAGGCACATTTAACCAAGAGGTAGAGGGAGGCCATGAAAATACACAGCTTGGTAGCCCTCCCCAAGTGAACTGATCTCTATTTGGAACAGAGCATGGATAAGTTTAAGCATAGTGGTATGAAGATACTGGCAGTAAGCAATTAAGAGAATGTTGATAACTCCAAGAGAGTAATGAATTAAGCCAGGGAAGTTTAACAGAGAAAAGAAAAAAGAATCAGCAAACTTGAAGCAAGATCAATAGAGATTATGTATCCTGAAGAATACAGAGAAATAATAATGAAAAAAAAGATCATCAGAGAAATATCAGACATAACTAAGCACACCAACATATACGTAATTGAAAATACCAGAAGAGAGAGGAAGGATCAGAAAAAAATATTTGAAAAATAATGGTTGAAAACATCCCCAAATTAATAAAAATCATTAATCTAAGATACAGAAGCTCAGTGAAATACAGATGACACAAAGAAGTTTATATCCAGACACATCTTATTAAAAACTTTGAAAGCCAAAGTCAAGAAGGAAATTTTAAAAGCAGTAAGAGAAAAATCATATATACAAGGAAACGCCAGGATCAACAGCTAACTTCTAATCTGAAAGAATGGAGGCCAAAGGACAGTGAGATAACATATTCAAAGAGATGAAAGAAAACCATTGTCATGAAGAAACTTACACCCAGCACAACCATCTTTCATGTTCAGTAGCACAGGATGACTGTAGTTAACAATACTTTATTGTATATTTCAAAATAACTAGAAGAGTGGAACTGGAATGTTCCTAACAAAAAGAAATGATAAATGTTTAAGGTGATGGATATCTCAGTTACCCTGATTTGATCATTACACATTGTTTGGTTGTATCAAAATATTACCTCTACCCCATAAATACGTACAACTATTAGGTATTCATAAAAACTAAAAATTAAAAAAGATAGTAAATATATCCCTACTTACAAAAAGCAGAGAATTCACTGCTATTAGCCTGCATTAGAGGAAATAACAAAGAACGTTCCTTCAGGTTGAAGGGATATAACCCAGACAATAATCTGAATCTACACACAAAAAACAAATAGCACTAATAAAGGTAAGTGTGCAGGTAATTATAAAAGAAAGTATAATGTCATATTTCTTACCCCTTTCAGTGCTTAACTATTTTAAAAAGCAATGTATAAAACTATAATAGAGAATATACAAATATATAATGTATATATTTTCATTGTTGGGCCTATAGAAATATATTACAAAAAAACAGCACAGAGGAGACAGATGGCAGCAAGGCTGTACTGAAATAAGGAATAACACCAAATGGTAACATGAGTCAGAGGAACAAAGAAAGAGAACTAGAAATGGTAAATAAGAGAGTTGATAGACAAAGTCTATAAATATTTACTTGATCTTTTTTCTTTTCTCAGATTTTTTAAAAAGAGAACAAATTATATAAAATAATAATGGGTTTGGTATGCATAAAAATAGTTCCAAAAGAGAAGAAATAGAGCTATGTAGAAATAACTTTTCTAAATCTCACTTGTATTAAGTTAGTGTAAACCTGAAGCAGATTATTGATAAGATATATATAATGCAAGCTTAGAGCAATCACTAAAGAAAATAAAACATTGTCGTGAAGTATATTAAAAGGCCTATATACCAAAACCTAGTAGGATTTATCCCAGGATTTCAGGAGTGGTTCAACAAATGAAAATCAGTCAACGTATTACACAAGATTAATAGAATGAGAGGGGAAAAAAACATGATTATCCTAATTGTTGCTGAAAAAAAAAATTTTAACAAATTCCATTAACCTTTCATGATTGAAAAACAAAAACACTCAATAAACTAGGAATAGAAGGGAACTTTCTCAATATGATAAAGGCCATATATGAAAAACCTGCAACTAACATCATACTCAATGGTGAAAGCTTCTTCCGTAAAATAAGAAACACGACAAGTATGCCCAGTTTTACCACCTCTATTTATCATAGTACTGGAAGTTCCAGCTAAAGTCATTAAGCAAGAAGAAGAAACAAAAGGCATCCAAATTTCAATAGAAGGGCTATCTCTCTCTCAGATTACCTTATCTTATATGTAGAAAACTCTTCAGAAAATAAAAGCTAAGAGAAAATAAATTAATTCAGCAAAGTTGCAGGATACAAAATTAACACCAAAAATTTGGTTGTATTTCTCTACACTATCAATGAAAAATCTGAAAGTGAGATTAAGGAAACAATTCCATTTGCAATATCATCAAAAAGAATAAAAAACTTAGGAATAAACTTAACCGAGAAGGTGAAAGACTTAGACATTGAAAACTATAAAACGTTGAAAGAGATTAAAGAAAGAACTAAATAGATGGAAAGACATTCCATATTCATGAATTGGAAAACTTGAGATTATTAAAATGACAATACAACCCCAGCAGATTCAATCTAATTCTTATCAGAATCCCCAAAGCACTTTTTATACAAATGAAAAAGCCCCTATCAATATTTAAATAAAATTTGAAAAAGCCCAGAATAAGCAAAACAATTTTACAAAAGAACAAAGTTGGAGGATTCACCCTTCTTGACTTCAAAACTTACTATAAACTACATTATTCGAAACAATGTGGCACTGAATGAGGATAAACCTATAAATCAATGGAATAGAGCTGAGAGGCCAGAAATAAACCTACATACATACAGTCAATTGATGTTTAACATAGTCTTTGTCAAGATCATTCAGTAGGGAAGTAACAGTCTATTCAACATAAAGGTAGGAAAAGTGGATGTTCACATGCAAAGATTGAAGTTAGACCCTTACCAAAATTAACTCAAAATGAATCAAAGTTTTAAATCTAAAAGCTAAAACTATAAAATTTTTAGAAGATATATAGGCAGATCTTCATGATCTTGGATTTGGCAGTGGTTTTTTAAAAATCACCCCAAAAGCACGGGCAACAACAACAACAAAAATAGATTATTTGGACTTTATCAAAATTAACAACTTCTGTGTATCAAAGAACACTATCAAGAGAGTAAAAAGACAATCCACAGAATGTGATAAAATATTTGCAAATTATGTATCTGATGGAGGTTCACTATCTAGAATATGTTAATAATTTCCACAACTTAACAACAAAAAGTCTAATTGGACAAAGGACTTGATGAGACATTTCTCCAAAAAGATATACAAAGAGTCAGTAATCACATGGAAAGATGATACTCAACATCATTAGTTATTAAAGAAATGCAAACGAAAAGTATAATGAGCTGCCTCTTCAAACCTACTAGATTGACTATAAAAATAAATAAATAAAAAAAACAGAAAATAATAAGTTTTGGCAAGAACCTAGAGAAATTGGAACTCTCTTTTGTTACTGGTGGGAAAGTAAATGCCACAGCCACTGTAGAAATTGATTTAGAGTTAACTCAAAATAGTTAAACATAGAATTACCTTCGAACCCAGCAATTCCACTTCTACATATATAACCAAAACAATTGAAAACAAGAACTCAAGCAGATACTTGTATACAAATGTTCATAGTAGCACTAATCACAATAGTGGAAATAATACAAGTGTCCGTCAACACATGAATTGATTAAAAAATGTAGTGTACACATATAATGGTATATTGTTCAGCCATTAAAAGGAATGAGGTTCTGATACATGATACAACATTAATTAACATAGAAGACATTATGCTAAGTGAAATAAGCCAGACCCAAGAGGGCAGATATTATATAACTCCATGTTTACTAGATATCAGTAGACAAATTTGTAGAGACAAAGTAGATTCAAGGATACCAGCAGCTGAGATGAGGGGGCAATGGAGAGTTATTGCTTAATGAATACAGTTTAATTTTGGGATGATGAAAAATTTTGGATATCAAAAGAGGTGATAATTGCACAACATTGTGAATTTAATTAATGCTACTGAATTTCATATTTTAAATGGTTAAGTGGCAAATTATATATTATATATATTTTACCCCAAAGTATAGTGAAATCAAGAAAGAAATTAAAATGTTACACTCCAAAATATCCACCAACACAAAATAATAAGTCAGAAGGAAAGTGAAAAGAAAACAAATGAAACACATAGAAAAAGAAAAAGAAAATGGCAGATGTAAATCTAACTGTATCAATAATATTAAATGTTCATCGATTGAGCAATCCAATCAAAAGACAAATATTGTCAGAATGGATAACAAAAGAAATCTTAACTATATGCTGTCTAAGGACATACAATTTAGATTGAAAGGGGTAATTTAGTTGAAAATAAAAGAAGGGAAAACATGTACCGTGCAAAGAGTAACCCTAGAGAGCCAAAGGGACTATACTAATACCAGAAAAAATAAACTCTAAAACAAAAGGTGCTACTAGAAATAGGGAAACTTTTATAATGATAAAAAGTTAATTCCCTCAAAAAGATATAACAATTACAAACTTATATGCAGTTAATAATATAGCCCCAAATTACATAAAGAATACCTGACAGAACTGAAAAGAGAAATAGAAAAACCAGGAATAAAACCTGGAGGATTCAATACTTCACTTTCAATAAAGGATAGAATAATTACTCAGAAGATTACCAAGAAAATAGAGTTGAAAAAAATAAAAACGCAATCATTCTAACACACATCTGTAGAACACACCACTTAACAATAGCAGAATGTATATTCTTCTCAAGTGTTCATGGAACATATTCTAGGTTAGACAACATGCTACCTGTAAATCAAGCCTCAACACATTTAAAAGGATTGAAATCATATGAAGGGTCTTTTTAAAACACAATGAGATGAAATTAATAACATAAAGAAATTGTGGAATATCACAAATATGTGGAAATTAAACTATACACTCCAAAATCAAAAGGGAAATTAGAAAAGGTTTTGAGATAAATGAAAGCAAAAATACAACATTACTAAAACATATAGTAACACAGCTAAAGCAGGGTTTAGAGGGAACTTTAAAGCTGTAAACATCAATATTTAAAAAGAAAAATGGTTCCCAAATAAAAAACCTGACCTGCCACCTTAAGACACTGAAAAAAGAAGAGCAAACTAAATCTAATGTAAGGAGAAACAGGAAATAATAAATAAAACAGGAGAAATTTCTCAAATGGATAATATAAAAGTGACAGAAAAAATTAACCAAACCAAAAGTCAGTCCTTTAAAATTGTTAACAAAATTGGCAAACCTTTAGTACAACTGACCAAGAATAAAAGAGATGATTCAAATTACTAGAATGACATATGAAAGAGTGATATTACTACCAACCTTACAGAAATAACATGGATTGCAAGAGAATATAAACAACTGTATGTTGAAAAAAATTATGTAACTTAGATAAAATGGACGAATTCCTAGGATGACACTAACTACAAAATTAACACAAACTACTACTTCTGTTTCAAGAAGGAGAAAATATAAATTGGCATATAACAATAAAAGGAATGTCTTAATAATATTAAAATACCACACAAAGTAAAGCCCAGGTCCAGATGGTTTCAAACAATTGATGCTATCAACTATCAGAATATATCAACTATTTAAAAATATATCAACTATTTAAATAAGAAGTATTAATTCTTCAAAACTCTTCCAAAAAATAAAAGAGAAAGGAGCATTTTTCAACTTATTCTGTAAGGTCAGTATTTCCCTAATACCAAAGCCAGACATAGATATACCAGTATATATATTTTAAATCTACAGACCAATATCATTTAACTAGATAGATGTGAAAACCCTGAACAGAGTATTACCAAAGCAAATCCAGTCACATATAAAAATGACTATACATCAAGACAAAGTGGAAATGATTCCAGAAATGGAAAGTTGTTTTAACAGCTGAAAATCAATTAATATAATATACTATATCTTAGAATAAAGGACAGAAACACGATAGTCTCTACTGATGCAGAAAAGTCATTTGATAAAATCCAACATCCTTTCATGAATTTTTGTTTAAATTCAGTAAACTAATTATAGACGATAACTTCCTCAGTCTAACAAATGGTATTTTTGAAAAACTCATAGCTAAAATTATATTTAATTTTAAAGACTGAATGTTTTTTTCCTAAGATCAAGAAGGAGACAAGAATGTATACTCTCACTAGTTCTATTCAGCATTGTACTAGAGGTTCAGGCCAGACTGATTAGGCAAGAAAATGAAAAAAAAAAAAAAGAAAAACATCCAAATTAGAAAGGAAATAAAACTATCTCTATTTGAGGATGACATGATTTTTTATATAAAAAAATCCCAAAGAATCTACTTAGAACTATTAAAACTAAAACCAAGTTCAGCAAAAATGCAGAATACAAAAACAATATACAAAATCAATTGTATTTCTACACATTAGCTGTGAACCATCTGAAAATAAAACCAATAAAACAATTTTATTTACAGTAGCATCAAAAAGAATAACATACATAGCAATACATTTAACAAAAGAAATGGAAAACACACTGAAAACTATAAAGCATTGAAAGAAATTAAAGGTAAATAAATGGAGAGATATGTCATGGGTTGAATAATTAATATAAATAAAATACCAGTGTTCTCTAAAGTAATATACAGATTCAGTACAGTTTCAATCAATATCCCACCTGGCTTCTTTCCTGAAATTGACAAGCTGATTTCATATGAAAATTTAAATGATGCAGAATAGCCAAAACAATCTTTAAGAAGAAGAAATTTGATAGATTCACACTGCCCAGTTTCTAAACTTACTGTAAAGCAGTATATAACTGGCCTAAGACTAAACAGATAGCTCATTGGGATAAAATCGAAAGTCCAGATAGATACCTCGCCATTTATGGTCAATGGATTTTACAAGAGTGCCAGGACAACCCAATGGGAAGAAGTAGTCTCTGAGACAACTGAGTATACATGCACATGCAAATGAATGAAATTAGACCTCTATCTCACACATACATAAAAATGTACCAAACAGACCTCGATGTAAGAACTAAAACTATAAAACTCTTAAAACATGGGAGAACAAAAGAGAAGATAACCCACAGAATGGAAGAAATTATTGCAAATCATGTCTCTTATAAGGGTCTAGTATTCAAATTATTTAAAGAGCTTTTACAACTGAATAAGATGCCGTTGGCTCACACCTGTAATCCCAGCATTTTGGGAGGCCAAGGTGGGCAGATCATGAGGTCAGGAGTTTGAGACCATCCTGGCTAACACAGTGAAACCCCATCTCTACTAAAAATACAAAAAATTAGCCAGGCGTGGTGGCGGGCGCCTGTAGTCCCAGCTACTCGGGAGGCCGAGGCAGGAGAATGGTGTGAACCCAGGAGGCAGAGCTTGCAGTGAGCGGAGATCACGCCACTGCACTCCAGCCTGGGCAACAGAGCGAGACTCTGTCTCAAAAAAACAAAAATAAAAACAAAAAACCAACAACTGAATAAGAAAAAGAAATTTAACCCAATTAAATAATAGGTAAAGCTTATAAATAGATATTTCTTCAGCAAATATGTGTGAATGTCCAATAAAATCATGAAAAAATAGTTGGCAACATTAGCCAGTAGGCAATCAAAGTCACAGTGAAATACCTCTTCACACAGACAAGTATAGCTGTAATTTAAAAGATAATAATAAATGTTGGTGAGGATGTGGAGATATTAAAACCCTCATAATTGCTGTTTGGAATGTAAAATGGTATAGCTATTTTGGAAAAAATATGGCAGCTCCTCAAAATTTTAAAGTTGGTGTTATCATAAGATTGAACAATTTTACTCCTAGGTATATATTCCTAAGAAAAATTAAAACGTGTCCATAGAAAAACTTACACGTGAATTTTCATGGAAGCATTATTTATAATAGTCAAAAAGTAGAAACAACCCAAATGTCTATCAACTGTTAAATAGATCCGCAAAATGTGGCACATCCATTACTATTTACATCCATTGAAATATTATTCAATAAAACGCATAAAATACTGATACATGCTACAAGATGGATGAACCTTGAAAATACCATGCTAAGTGAAAGAGGCCAGATTGAAAAGACCACACGTTATATGATTCCACTGATATGAAATCTCTTGAATAGGAACCTCTGCAGAGACAGAAAGTAAATTAGTAGTTGCCTAGGCTGGGGTGTTGGGGAGAAACAGAGAATGACTGTTAGAGGATATGGAGGTTTTTGTAGGAGGGAATAAGAAGGTGCATGGGGGAGGGGAGTGAAAATACTCTAAAATTGATCATGGCAATGTTTGCATATGCCTGCAAATATACTAAAAGACATAGAATTTTACACTGTAATTGGGTCTATTACATGGCATATAGATTATATCTGAATAAAGATGTTTAAAAATTAATGATTTGGGAAAAAATTGGAAACCAAAGATGAGATAAGTCACCTATAAATTATACATTTATACTGAAGAATTAGTTATATGTAAATATAAGATGAGGATGATTTGGAGAATTAAAATCTCTATTAAGTGTTAGTCAATTCTGGGTTATGAGTATATTGGAGTTTGCTACTTTTTCTTCAAGTTGTAGTTTTTAAAAAACTTCAAAAAGTGAAAAATAAAAAAACCAGGATTTTACTGTTACTTTATCTCCCAGGATATTTAAGGTTTGGTCTCATTCTCTAAATGTACTTAAAACAAGACCGTTGGACTTACATTTTGTCAACATAACAAAAATGTATTTATCATTTCAGAGATTTCCGCATATTTTGCAACTGGCTCCTCAATGACATACCATTTTCAAGAACATTACACTTTAAGTGAAAACTCCAGCTCTCTCGTTTCTTCATTACACAGAGATGTAACATTGACCAGAGAAATGATCACACTGAGCTTCCGAACCACACGAACTCCGAGCTTATTGCTGTATGTGAGCTCCTTCTATGAGGAATACCTTTCAGTTATCCTCGCCAACAATGGTGAATATCTTTTGTGTAAAGAAAAAGAGAACCCTGAATTAGAAAAATAGGACTGCAATGACATGGGTCTTTTCAGCAGTCAAACTACAAACGATGAGAGAAAACTGTATGCCCTCCAATGTGTTTGGTTTTTCAGTGCCTTCCTTAATGGTTATTATAAAAGCTAGCATTTCAAGATTAAATTAAGATGCTTTTCTCCCATTACATGTTTGATAATTTTACGGAGTTGATATGCAGTTATATTTCTTATTATTGATAGGATGACTTTAATAGTACATGATGACTCAAATTGGTTTTGCAGTTCATTTTGAAATAAGATATCTAGATACATGACATACATTCCCTCCTCATTCTAAGCAAAATAGAGGAGCATTTATGTGGGTGTTATAGTACAACTATATAAAAGCCAATTCCTATAAGCAACAGATAAGTACAGCTGTTCTTTATCTCATCAGTGGCTGAAAAACTAGTTATATCACTTTTATAGAAGAAAAGTGTAATGACAGCCTCTCAAACAGTGGTAATTGGGGCATTGCAAAGTTTTTACAGTTGAACAAGAAGACCAAGCTTTAAGTTTGTTAGGTACACAGCACAAAAATTTCATGTCTAGAAAAAAATCTACAAAATCTCTGATTGGGCTGGACGTGGTGGCTCACGCCTATAATCCCAGCACTTTGGGAGGCCAAGGCGGGCGGATCACGAGGTCAGGAAATCGAGACCATCCTGGCGAACACGGTGAAACCCCATCTCTACTAAAACTACAAAAAATGAGCCGGGCATGGTGGTGGGCACCTGTAGTCCCAGCTACTCGGGAGACTGAGGCAGGAGAATGGCGTGAACCCAGGAGGTGGAGCTTGCAGTGAGCCCAGATCGCGCCACTGCACTCCAGCCTGGGTGACAGAGTGAGACTCCACCTCAAAAAAAAAAAAAAAAAAAAAATCTCCGATTAACAGGATCTTAGTATAAGCTAAAAGAGAATTACAGATAATGAGGGTACATCTGTGTAGGAGAGGGGTATGTATATTAGAAGATGTAGATACTATGGAAACCTTGTCTCCTGACAAAACCTTTTCTTGTCCTCATTTTTGGATTATGGCAGAAGACTTAAAATAATCTGGCTATAAAAAAATCTTTATGCACATATCAGTAATACATTAAAATGAGCCTTATTAGAAGTTATAATTACAGGAACTGAATGTTGATACAATATTGCATAGAGTTTCATCATTTCATAAATATCAAAGTCATAATGAATTTAGATCTGAGTTCTGAGCTCATATGCATAATTTAAACCTTTTCATTTTTAAATGAAAAGGTTTGGGGAGACTGCTTGTTAACAACACATTTAGTCTTGACTTTTAAAATAGCATCATTGGATTCAGAGTCTGGCACAGGAATAGCACTTAAGTAATCACTGTTTCAGGAAAGATAACTATTGGGTGCATCTAAATTGATGCTAAATAGATTCAAAAGTGCTATAAGTAAATAATAATAAAAGTGCTCTAGAATCTGTATCAAGAGTTTTATAAAATACCACTTTAATTTTAAATGCCATTTATTTTTCTTTTTAGGAAGTTTGCAGATTAGGTACAAGCTAGATAGACATCAAAATCCTGATGCATTTACCTTTGATTTTAAAAACATGGCTGATGGGCAACTTCACCAAGTGAAGATTAACAGAGAAGAAGCCGTGGTCATGGTAGAGGTAATCCCACAAATGCAAAAGTCAAACTAACTAATATTATTATTTTGAGAACAAATAATCTAATGAAAAAATTTGATAATAAATATTAATAGAAGAGCAACCCATTCAGTGCTGCTCTTCCATAAGTCAAGAAGAAGCCAAATATGGCCGGGATCTGGGAGAGAGGAGGTGGTTGTTTATTCTGTATTGCTTTGTTTTGTTTGTTTAGCAATGCAATTCTGTCAAAGGTATTATTAATATTTTACTATTTAAAATATCAAAATATCTTTATTTGTTTTACTTTACTCAATAGGGGAATGTTCTCTAGTTTATCATAGTGACTACTGGTGGAATCTATTCATTGATATTGCAGTGGGAACTTGTCTTATTCTGATTATGAAAGAACAAATACTTTAGCAACTTAAAAACATGGTTTAAAAGCACACAACATAGTTATTAAAATGGGAATAAGTAAGAAAATAGACCTGAGTCACCACAGAGGAAGTAAATTACACATTGTCATCGGCATTGGAAGGAAAATATACTGTATAGAGAACAACAATGCTTGGTTTTATGTTTCAGATTTTCTCCACAGAATGAGTACGTATTTAAGTTTAAAACAGCCAATTCCATCTTTTTCATGGATTCTGCCAATTATAGATCCTTCCATTATGAAGAAGAGTAAAGCCAGCAAGTGGGTACATCGTGGATAGAGTGGTAGCTGATGGCATCATAGGAATTGCTTATAAAATAGCTTCCCCTTCTAAATGATTAATTATTTGAAGGTGGCTTCTTGAGCTTTTGTAGTGGTACTTAAAAGTGATTTATTTTCATCTTTCCTTTCCTCATCTTCCTTTGCTTCCTTATCATTAAAATTGTACTTTCTGTTGATGTTTGCTTCTCATGGGACATCTAATAGGTTCACCAGAGCGCAAAGAAACAAGTCATCTTGTCCTCAGGGACAGAATTCAACGCCGTCAAATCTCTCATATTGGGAAAGGTTTTAGGTAAGTAGGAGAAAGAGCTTTTTCCCAAAAAATCTAAGTGTCATGTCACAAACTCTGGAAGCATTCATCATGCTGAAAGAAGCTCCTTGTCTTACTTGAATAATAATTTCACAGTGAGTGACAATCAAGGTGCAAACTGTACTCTTGCCTGAGTGTACATATAATCATGAGTAAGTGCTGCCTGTGAGATGTGCCTGGAAAAATACCTCCACACTTAACCTCTCACTTGGCAATCATGCATAATGGATCACGGTATTTTTCTAACCCTTCTTGAAAAGTGAAATGTTATCAAAGCTGACACGAAGTTCACAGATTATGTATGTATTAATCAGCATCAACACCGGAGACCCATCATTCAATGATAAAACTACGTTTGAGTTGAACACAAGAGAAAAAACTGGTAATCTTATTACAGCAGATGAATACAGTTTTATTTCTCTCTCAAGCCCTGCTTTGCCTGTTGTTTCCATCCTTTTTGACTTTAGTATCTAACAGGAATGGGGAGGCATATTCATAAATATCTATTACGCAAAGTAGAAAGTTACAGTAATTGTCTATCATATTGTCTATCATAACCTGTTGTAAAAGCACAGTTAGCTTTACATTTAATAAAGGAACTGAGGAAAGTAATCTTTTTTTAAAAAAAACCCATCTTATGTAACTCAATTAAGAAAATGAACTATACTTTAATATTAGGATCAAAAAGTTGAATAATATTTATTATATACATCTTTGTTTCCTTCCAAATAAAGGAGAACATGGAATTGAAGGTGTTAATGTTTTCATTCAAGGATGGTATATTCAAAGGCATGTAACTTACGGTATAAAAATCTACATTGAAATTCAGCAATGAAGTATATACTCAGAAGCAATTGATCTCAGAAAATTATAAATATTCATTTTGCCTGTCCTTGGAGGTAGAGATAATCATCAAACATTAATAAAACACTTTATACTTTGAACAACTGTATTTTAGGATTGGTTCTGCTATACATTTTTTGCCACTCTCACATCATTTAGCAATTATACCAAAACTACAATTTTATCTTTAAATTTGGAATTATATAGGAAGTGCTTTCCTTAACTTATAGTAAAATAGACCAACAAGTTGGCTAATAGAGAAGCCACTAATTTTACGAAGAAAGTTACCCAAAACACTCTGTTCTAAGTTACCAATATATTTCTCTTGAGTCCCTGTAAATCTTTGATTCATCCCTTCATTTAAAAATATTTGGTGAGCGGCCAGGCGTGGTGGCTTACGCCTGTAATCCCAGCACTTTGGGAGGCCGAGGCGGGTGGATCACGAGGTCAGGAGATCCAGACCATCCTGGCTAACACGGTGAAACCCCGTCTCTACTAAAAATACAAAAAAAAATTAGCCGGCTATGGTGGCGAGCACCTGTAGTCCCAGCTACTCAGGAGGCTGAGGCAGGAGAATGGCGTGAACCCAGGAGGCGGAGCTTGCAGTGAGCAGAGATCCTGCACTCCAGCCTGGATGACAGAGCGAGACTCTGTCTCAAAAAAAAAAAAAAAAAAAAACTTGGTGAGCATATGCTATGAATGGTTTATTAAGCACTGAGAAAGCCTCTGAATGAGAGAAACACTATACCTACCCACCCTCACTACACTCACATGTTAATAGGTACATAGGCTAATATATGAGCAATTCTAATAAAATAATACTCATATCCAGCCTAATTTATTATTATGCACCCTAACAATGCCTTAGAAAAAAATGGCCCAAAATCCATCATAATTAAGATGCTGTTTCTGAGCACCTCAATATGATTTTGCCATTTCTGAGTAGTCTTAGTGAATGAAGACCATTCAGATTGACTATCACAAGATCAATTCAGAGTAAACCAATTTAAATATAAGCTTTTTAGATTTTGAATTTTCTATATAGCTTTGAATTTTATCCAAGAGGTAGCTTTAAAGAGTGCAAACACCTAAAATACTTTATAATTCAGTAAAGATGATCCATCATAAATTAAGATTTGTTTTTAGATACTTTGGTATTATTGGTATTCTTTCTGTTTTGCTTTGTGTGTGTACATGTGCACATGTATTTAAACACTTTTGAGATGAGTATCACTCTGTCGCCCAGGCTGGAGTGCAGTGGCGCAATCTCGGCTCACTGCAACCTCTGCCTCCCAGGTTCACACGATTCTCCTGCCTCAGCCTCCTGAGTAGCTGGGACTACAGGCGTGTACCACCACGCCTGGCTAATTTTTGTATTTTTAGTAGAGACGGGGTTTCATCATGTTGGTCAGGCTGGTCTCGAATTCCTGACCTCGTGATCCACCCGCCTCAGTCTCCCAAAGTGCTGGGATTACAGGTGTGAGCCACCGCGCCAGGCCCCTTAAACACTATCTTAAAAATTACATATATATATATCAAAAAAACAGAGTGCAAAAATGGAAGATGCCTTTTTGTCTGCTCCCAAAAAGTAAAAAAAATTAGCCTGTAAACAGTTGCATATGAATACAGCTGAGCTTATATACCTTAGGAGGTATACATTCTAGGCTGAAGAAAAGAAAACCCACTGAAGGACTATATTTCAAATAGAGCTCTAGATATGTAAGAATGCCAAATAGTTTTGGTAATTAAATATTTCTGGAAATTGCCTTTTGAGTTTTGTAAGGAGATGTCACATAAGACATACAGTTTTAACATTTAAAATTCATCAACCTATGTATTTTATATTACTTCTGTGCTATGGTGTTTGTCTCATTTAGAAGAAATGGTTTATGTTGGGTCTGGGATTTGATTTTACCTGATTTACGAGCTAGGAAGTTAACAGCTTTTAACTGTTTTGTGGATGCTGTCCTGGTACAGAGACAAAGGACCCTATTACTCATGGCACGGCAAGCCTCGTGAGCAGCAGTTCATTTGCATTGTTTTCCCTTGGCCCTGAAGCCTTATGGGGCAGTGATGGGTGCAGATGAAGCCTGCACCTGTGGCCAGGTTTGCACTGCAGCAGAGGAACACTGAGTTTGGGGAATCCGCCGATTTTGTAACAAGCACTAAGCAAGTCTATTCTTTGTCCTGGAGGGGGTCATGACCTTATCCCTCAATGTTGCTTGCTTCAATTATAGCCTTGAGAAGTGGCCTGAGTAAAGTGCTGTCAGCATCTTGCACTTCTTGGCAAACCCAGCAAAGCATGAGGAGACACTCAGAGCCAATGGTGGATTGCCTCTTTCAACATTACAGAACAAAAACACCCAAAAACCCTATAAAAAGTCAAGAAGATAGGAGATTTTGGGGGTTTTTTTTTTCCCAAGAAAGAGCAATGATTGTATCAATTAGTCCTTTATTGGTAAAATGAGGAGGCTGCACTAAGTTATCTTCAAGATTCTCTTCGATAGAAAATTCTAAGATTGTTCTAACTTGGTCCATTAACCAGGATTCAGTGGGCATCACAGATGTCTTGAGGTCTTTGAAAGTATAAGTCAACAAAACTAATGCTGTCCAATAGAACTTTCTGTGATGATGAAAACGTGTAAAGTCTGTGCTGTCCTATGTGGTAGTCCCCAGACACACTTGAGATAAATGAGTTTTTAAGCACTAGAAATGTGGCTAGTATAACTGAGGGACTAAATTTTACATTTTATTTAATTTTAATTGATTTGAGTTTCTTTTTTTTTTTTTTTTTTTGAGATCGAGTCTCACTCTGTCATCCAGGCTGGAGTACAGTGGCGTGAACTCGGCTCACTGCAAGCTCTGCCTCCCGGGTTCACGCCATTCTCCGGCCTCAGCCTCCCAAGTAGCTGAGACTACAGGCACCCACCACCATGCCCGGCTAATTTTTTTTTTTTTTTTTTGTATTTTTAGTAAAGACGGGGTTTCACCGTGTTAGCCAGGATGGTCTTGATCTCCTGACCTCATGATCCGCCCGCCTCGGCCTCCCAAAGTGCTGGGATTACAGGCATGAGCCACCGTGCCTGGCCTGATTTGAATCTCAATGGTCACATGTGGCTAGTGTCTACCATATTGCACAGTGTAGAAGACTGTCCACTTACTTATCTAGTTGTTTTTTCCTTTAGTTCAACCAAGTGGTGGCACCCTTTTGTAAGGATAGACATCCGTCTATTTGGCATGACTTCAATGGGCTGGGAAGACAACCCTATCTCAAATATTTTTTTTCCCACAACGTCAAGTGCCAATATTTCAAATTCTGTATTAGAGATCCATTCTTTTGACTCTTCTGCCAAAATACACATGCCCCTGAAAGTGTTATCAAAAGCCATGACCAGGAATTTGTGCAAACATGAATTTACTCAGGAGCAGGCTTTGATGGAACAGAATAGAGAATTGGAAGGGGGCTGGGTGCAGGACCCCGAAGTTGAGAAAGCCCAGAAAGGGAGGCAGACAGGTCACCATACATTTTTGATTAGAGCTATTCAGCTAAGAGAAGCAAAAGTGAAGGGTTTTGACCATGTTGCCATGTCAAGGTAATAGACAGGAAACTGTATCTACATGTCACCACAGTTAAGAGTTGAGTTCTACTGAATATTGGTTAACTGATAAACAATAAATAGTAGTGCTGACTAAAACCTGGGAGTACAGAATCACGAGTTTCTTCCTGGATTGTGGTGCGATTGCCAGGTACACTTCAGAGTGGGCAAAGGAACTCCTTTCTTTCAGATTTTCCAGCTTAAAGTATATATGGTGATCATTTTCTAATTAAGTCATTTATTAAAGATGTAAGAAAGTTCTACTCTGTTTCATCAGCTCCAAATTAAACAATTGCTCAAGGTTTTTATTCAGGGTTTTAAAGAGAAGTCTGGCCGGGCGCAGTGGCTCATGCCTGTAATCCTGACACTTTGGGAGGCTGAGGTGGGCAGATCACAAGGTCAAGAGATCGAGACCGTCCTGGCCAACATGGTGAAATCCCATCTCTACTAAAAATACACAAAAAAAAATTAGCTGGGTGTGGTGGTGCATGCCTGTAGTCCCAACTACTTGGGAGGCTGAGGCAGGAGAATCACTCGTACCCAGGAGGCGGAGGTTGCAGTGAGCCGAGATCGCGCCACTGCACTCCAGCCTGGGGACAGAGCGAGACTCCATCTCAAAAAAAAAAAAAAAAAAAAAAAAGGTCTGCCCTAAAATTATGTGATTCTTCTCTAAACTACAATTATTTAATGTAAACCATCTTGTATCATGTCAAAAGATAAAAATACTCTTGTTAAGATCGTGTGGCAGACTTTATTCAGGACTATGGCAATAGGTATAGGAATTACTGGAATGGGGCTTTGCAGTTGGGGAAAGAGACTGAGCTCAACTTCAAATACAACAAGGAGAAGTGTGGATTCATAGCCAAAGAGCAGAGTGGCTGGGGTGGGGTGTCTTGAGTGGAAAACTACAAAATGGGAGAGTAATTCTTGCTAAACTGACTCACCAGGTTTCCTGGTGATGCCAGGCCAGGGTTGTCAGACATCACCTGCGGGGTGGTGAGAGGGATGAGAAAGGTGATTAGATATTGAGAGTGATCAGATATTGAGGGTGGGAGATTTGGGTTAAAACCAAATTGGCAGGATTCTTGCTAAGCTGGACGATGAAAGACCAAAGGTCAGGCTGGTTGAGCAGAGAGCTTAGAGTAGCCTGACCAACATCTGGTCATGGGGAGAATCTTTGTCCATCCTGTCAAAGTTCTTTCTTGGAAAAAATAAATTATGTAAAGATCCTTGAACTGGAAACATCATAGAAAAATAGAAATGTAAGAGAAATTGTCATTCTGGTCAGGATCTAAATGTACTAGAGTAAAACCAAAGAAGAGTAAAGAGGGAAAAGTGAGAGAAGAAAAAGAAAAATTTCCCAAGCCTCTCATTTAGGGAGGAACTGTTGTGGGGAACCCTGCGGTGGTGTGGGAGGGAGGGTGGGGAGAAAGAACCATGCAATCGCTCATCTCACTGTTGGGAATGGGGGAAAGTTGGAAAAAGAGGATCTGGTTTTCATATAACAGTGTGAAGGAATGATTTTGATTGTGAGGGCTAGGGAAGTTGAGCTCTCAAACTCACAAAAGGGAAAGCAGGAAATAAGAAGGAAATTGATTAAACCAGCAAAATAAAAGGAAAAAAAATAATGTGAAATAAATAGTGTAAGATAAAAAAGAATAAAATCAGATATAGTGGTTATTCCTCTAAAGACAAATGGACTAAATTCTCTCAAACTAGCTTTAAAATTAACAGTTAAATGCTCTTACAATATTGAAAATGAAGGGGCATGCCAAGAACTAGCAGGCAATAGCTGATAAATTTAAGAAATGCAGCACTACTTTCAGATAAGATTGAATTTAAGATTGGAATATAATCGAATCTTAAATGAGATAAAGAGGGATATTATCTGATGACAAAAGATAGTTTATTCAGATAATATGAAAGTCATCATACAAAATAGCAACTATAGTATGAAGGATTTCCAGAGCTCTGCCCTCATCTCCAAGAGTCGCTTTTCTGTAATCCTCCGGATTATTGGCTGTGAGCGCCATTAAAATTTTATTTTAATGCTATATTTTAAAAATTAAATGGCAGAGGATTTCTTAAATTTATGCCATGTAACCGCTTTCCTATGAAGCTCTGTTACTTGCAGAGAGCCAGCCATCTGCACTTGAACGAATCTGTTAAAAACCTGCCTTTCATAACCCTGACAATGGAAATAGTTGCCAGACAGGTAAAGATTCACGGTGACCTCTCCTGGAGTGAAGGAACGAGGGGTTCGGAGGGACCTCTCCTGGAGTGAAGGAACGAGGGTCGCTGTCTTGCAGATGCGGGGTGTCCCTGCGCCCCCATCTCCGCCGCTGCGCCCTAACTGTGTGTTCCCCTTCTGTCCTCAGAGGCTGCCGGCGCGGACCCGGACACAAGGCGGGCGGCGACTAGTGGCTTCACTGGCTGCCTCTCGGCGGTGCGCTTCGGCCGCGCTGCTCCCCTGAAGGCGGCGCTGCGCCCCAGCGGCCCCTCCCGGGTCACCGTCCGCGGCCACGTGGCCCCTATGGCCCGCTGCGCGGCGGGGGCGGCGTCCGGCTCCCCGGCGCGGGAACTGGCTCCCCGACTCGCGGGGGGCGCAGGTGTGTGGCCCTCCACCCCTGCGCACCTGAAACTGCGCTTCTCTCAAATGTTTGTGAATTTCTCAAAAGCCTTCTTTTCTCGGTCTCTGTCATCCTTCTTTTTTTCCTTTTTTAAAATACATTTTTGTGATGTTCTTATTTTAATTCACTTTTAATTGACAAAAGTTTGCTATGTGTAAATTGTGGCGTGATTAAATCAAGCTAATAAACATCATTCTCCCTTTCCCTGTTGTAGGTCGTTCTGGACCAGCGGATGAGGGAGAGCCCTTGGTTAATGCAGACAGAAGAGACTCTGCTGTCATCGGAGGTAACAAGGCCCTGAATGACCTGGTGCTTGTCATTATCGCTTTAGATAATGATACCATTACTTAGCACAATGGGAAATATATGTAAGAATCAACACTCAGTGGTGAGGTCAGAGGGGTGCTATGTATTGCGGTTGGTGGTGGTTTTTTGTTTTTTGTTCTTTGTTTTTTTTCTATTTTGAGACAAGAGCCTCACGCTGTCACCCAGGCTGGAGTGCAGTGGTGAGATCTCCACTCACTGCAACCTCTGCCTCCCGGGTTCAAGCGATTCTCCTGCCTCAGCCTCCTGAATAGTTAGGGTTATAAGAGTGTGCCACTATGCCTGGCTAATTTGTTGTGTTTTTGGTAGACACAGGGTTTCTCCGTATTGGCCGTGCTGGTTTCGAACTCCTGGCCTCAAGTGATCTGCCCGCCTCAGCCTCCCAAAGTGCTGAGATCACAGGCGTGAGCCACCATGCCCGGCCTTCGTTGATTTTCTGAGGCAGTATTTGCTGATTTCAGCTTCCCCGGGGGTGCTCAGCATGTAAGAATTCTGCTGAAACAATTTTTTTTGAAGAACAGTTACAAAGCTAATAATGAAAAGTTATTAATTTGAAAATAGCTGTATTCCCTAGGACATGTGGGATATTTGTCACGGTAATGACAACTGTTGGACGGACCTGAAGTAATTATGTTCAAAGCAATGGAAACCTCAGCTAATTATCAGAGCATACACTTTATGGTACTTTTCTTCAATGACAAATAGTATGATTTAGATACTCCCATGACAGTGTTTCACTTATTTAAGAAGTTTTTTTGTTTGTTTGTTTGTTTGTTTTTTGAGACGGAGTCTCGCTGTGTCGCCCAGGCTGGAGTGCAGTGAAGCAATCTCGACTTACTGCAAGCTCCGCCTCCCGGGTTCACGCCATTCTCCTGCCGCAGCCTCCTGAGTAGCTGAAACTACAGGCGCCTGCCACCACGCCCGGCTATTTTTTGTATTTTTAGTAGGGGCGGGGTTTCACCCTGTTAGCCAGGATGGTCTCGATCTCCTGACCTCGTGATCCACCCGCCTCGGCCTCCCAAAGTGCTGGGATTACAGGCGTGATTATTTAAGAAGTTTTAAAGGCACACATTATTTAAAGTGTATTGTTATTTTAAAGTGTAAAATTCCCTGTCATTAAGGACATTTACAATGTTGTGCAGCAGTAGCCATTGTATGTTTCACTTTTAATCATACTTTGGAAAGAACTAATCTAATAGGCTAAGAATGTTTTGTGGTTATTTTTAATTGAAGAAAAGTGAAGTTAAGCATAGCTTAAAAATATGTTTTGGCAATGAAAACTTTTTTTCTAAAATATAATTTATTTAGAGCTGGTGCAAAAAATAAGCATTCACCTTTCCTTGTTAATTAATGAGTGAATTATTGAAATCTTTGTTTGTTTGAGACGGAGTCTCGCTCGTCGCAAAGGCTGGAGTGCAGTGGCGCCATCTTGGCTCACTGCAAGCTCCGCCTCCCATTCTCCTGCCTCAGCCGCCCAAGTAGCTGGGGATACAGGTGCCCACCACCACGCACGGCTAATTTTTTATATTTTTAGTAGAGACGGGGTTTCACCATGTTAGCCAGAATGGTCTCGATCTCCTGACCTCATGATCCACCTACCTTGGCCTCCCAAAGTGCTAGGATTACAGGCATGAGCCACCATGCCCGGCCGAGTTATTGAAATCTTAATTGTATTCTTATTCTGCAGACTCTCCATAGCACATGCAAGAGTAAACTAGTTGTGTTTGTTTCCTTCAAAATGACAGAAAACAATTTCGACATAATAAAGTTCTGACTAAATTTCAGTTGAGGATATTCACATTTCCATCACTATCTCAATTCTTTTTCTCTTAGAAATCAGTAAGGTGTAAATTAAAAATACATGACCTGATGAACAAAAACTGTTTTAAACAGTTTCCAGTGGGAATGTGGTCAATAATGCATATCTAAAAGGTATACTTTCGTGTTCAATTTTAAATCAAATCCAATCCTAAATCAATCATGCCTTTTTAGGAGATTTTTTTCATTGCAGTGTAAAAGCAATTTCAACATGCCGAACATTTTCACGCTAGGTTTCCAAGTCCTACAGACGTTTACACAATGTCAGGGTTAGTACCCAGCTTTTGGTGAGAAGGAAATGGGCAAGTTGATCATAGAACCAGCTCTTATCTTTGGAATTGTATTATATTGCTGGTGGTCAAATATCACTGGCAAGATTGACGGAGTAAACGTAAGGAGACATCTTAGCAGTGTTCTCTTCCGCTGAGAAATTCTTAGCCTGAACGAGGGGATGAAAAGGAGTCTGTGGAAGGCTTCCCCTGGGCTTTCCCAAAGGCAGTTTGCATTTTCTAATAGGGACTGGCTGAAGATATAAATTAATATTTGTGTGAAGTACTTTAAATGTACGATGTAGGCAGTAAAAGCGTGGGGGAGGAAATATAATTTCTCCTCATCATTCCTAACTTTGTAGTTGGGACAGACCTCTGATTAACAAGAGAAAAACAAGCAAGTTTACTAAGGCATGCAGCCCACAGCACGTGGGAGAAACCTCAGTGAAACTCAAAGCGCAGTGGCTTAGAAGTCTGGTTCATCTTCAACAATACATTTGTGGAGAAATGACAGGACAATGGAAAGCAATTTTAGGTGTCCGAAGGCGAGAAACCGTGGGAAAATAAATATATGGGAAGAAACTAGTGGAGTACGTGTGTTTTGTACATTCTTCTGCTGACATCCCTGAGCTGGTAAGAATGGTCTCCGGTAAAAGAGAATTTACATCCTGTCTTTAGATGAAAAGAGGGGAGGATCTAGAGAGCTCTTCCTCCATTGGCTGCTTCTTAATTGCCTTTACTTCAAAATATTTGTCAAAAAGGCATATTTGGGGGTGACATATTCTGATTACCTTCAGAAGCTTGTCTTTATACACATTTATTTCTTTTAGGGTAGATTTTACTTTCATTTGTCACTAATATGATTGCTTCAGTACACAGCATTCTGTGGCATGGCTTCATGCTTTAGCACTCTGGCTCTGAATTAAAGCCTGAAACAATTTATAAAGATACTGGTATCCAGGCCTTCCATTCATTTATTCTGATTTACTGACTTAGTGTGCAGCTAGAGTCGAGAATCATGGACACTGCTAATGGTTTCAATATTTTAAAACATTTTGCCCAGGTCTTTCAAATAATCCACATTCCAGGTAAAAAAAAAAATGAATAAATATGCCTGCAATATTTTTGGTAATAGGGATTGATTACATATATGCGACACTACTGCGTTTGAAAAGTATATTATCGGCCGGGCGCGGTGGCTCACGCCTGTAATCCCAGCACTTTGGGAGGCCGAGGCGGACGGATCATGAGGTCAGGAGATCGAGACCATCCTAGCTAACACAGTGAAACCCCGTCTCTACTAAAAATGCAAAAAGTTAGCCGGGCGCGGTGGCGGGCGCCTGTAGTCCCAGCTACTCAGGAGCCTGAGGCAGGAGAATGGCGTGAACCTGGGAGGCGGAGCTTGCAGTGAGCCGAGATCGCGCCACTGCACTCCAGACTGGGCGACAGAGCAAGACTCCGTCTCAGAAAAAAAAGAAAAGTGTATTATCATAAAAGTATTTGAAAAAATTTCATTAAAATGTACCCATTTCATTGTACTAACAATAACATGTAATGATCTGTGATGATGCAAACACTCTATACTTGTAAAATGATTTAAAATTTACCACTTGTTAACTGAAGGATGTACGCAGTCTTAGAGACATGTATGTCTCTATTCTTTTAAATCTGAAAGCATTATCTAAAACCCAATCATCATATACCTGTAGGGAAAAAGCCTAACACAGCCATATCCAAAAGTCATAGTCCGTCAGAAGTATGTTAAATGTTATAAAATTACTTGACCTCAGCATTTCTGAGTTTTGGTGTTTTCAATTTATAATATAATAGGTGGTTGGTTTACTTTAACCAAACTTAAAAAGCAATGATGTCTGCAAAGCCTCTGATTGGACCAAAAGTCACCATTTATACTCTGACATTGAGGCCAGGCACGGTAACTCACACCTGTAATCCCAACAATTTGGGAGGCCAAGGTGAGAGGATCACTTTAGCCCAGGAGTTCGAGACCAGCCTGGGCAACATAGCAACACCCCATCTCTACAAAGAATAATTGTAAAAAGAAAAAAATAAAATAAGCTGAACGGTGGAGTGGGCCTATAGTCTCAGCTACTTGGGAGGATCAAGGCTACAGTTAGCTGTGATCATGCCACTGCACTCCAGCGTGGGTGACAGAGTGAGACCCTCTCTTTAAAAAGAAAAAAGAAAAAAAATTATGATGTTTTATTCTTTTCTCTCCCTAGGTGTGATAGCAGTGGTGATATTTATTTTGCTTTGCATCACTGCCATAGCCATACGCATCTATCAACAGAGAAAGTTACGCAAAGAAAATGAGTCAAAAGTCTCAAAAAAAGAAGAGTGCTAGGACAGCTCTAAACAGTGAGCTCAATGTGCAAAACGCAGTCCATGAAAACCAGAAAGAGCGAGTCTTCTGATTGGCAGCTGTGGCTGTCTCTATCACCGTGACTGTGGACTTGCCTGCTGTTGCCATCAGGGTGCACACAGCAGGTGCAGTGCTGTCACCTGGCTGAAGACCTGCAGCCTCGGAGCCTCTGGGAGGTCCCTTTCTCCCTCGGTGAAACACAGTCCTCCACATCAATTTCCAAACAATGAATTAGGTATGGCCATTCATCACTGTTCAGTAGTTTCCCCGTCCAAAGGCTCTCTTCCAAAACTGCAGTTTGATCTGTGTTAATAATTGTGGGGTTTTAGATGAGAAAATGACTATAAAGCTGTGGCCCTACTTTATTTTTTAAAAATGACAGAACTTTTGTTCAGATGTAAAAGACAAAATTGCACTTTAATGTTTTTTGTTACTTGAAAACATATCTGGGATCCCTTTTTTTGGTCCTCTGCTGATATTTATAAAACAGGAAATGCTTCTTAGACTACCTTCACTGGCATTTCCATAGTCCTGGAATCCAGAGCCAAGTGGCCTATCTAAAATTCACAGCCCTTTTATTCTCCTGTGTGGTGGTTAATACAACGCAGGTGAAGCCTGGAAATACTACCATTATTTTTGGTGTATTGCTTTTTCTAATTGACTGTTTTTAATGATTTTGATACATTTTAATGTTGAAATTAATATTGAATGTTAGCTATGAAATTTTAGTATTGAATTTTATAATGGAACAGAACATTGGTAGGTAACAAGATGCAAGAGGATGTCAATACAAGATTGTCTGCCTGTTTTTCTTTGTAATTTGTAATTGTGATCTTTTGTAACTTGTGATTATGTTTTTAACTAAATTTACAACCAGATACAAACACTACTTCTTACACAGAGTTATCCTTTATTTATATCATTAATACGTGAATGAAACATCATCCTAACTTACTTCCCCAAGATATTGAGAGGTCATGTCTGTTTTTCTTTATCATTCATTTCTTTTTCTAAAAGTTGTTACTGGTATGCTTTTGATTTCCTATGACTCTATTATGTTGTACAGAACATCTTTTCAATTTATTAAAAAAATAGCTTAACTGAAGATCACTAATTCCTTTTCTAAATTTTGAACTGCTCTAGGCATAAATATCATTGTGTATTATCCTTTCATCTAATCACTTTTGGAATGTAAACTGAAGGCTGTTCACTCCAAGTTAAGTTAGCATTTACATGATGTTTATTAAATCTGCCAGTCTGATCACAGGTTTATGACCATGGGGCCAAATTCCCATAGATTACCCAAAATTGAATATGTGCTATTAACTGGAACATGTCTCATTAAGGTTTACGTACACACTAAGACAGCAAAGGATTGGAATTAACTTTATGGAGACAGTTCCAGGGACTAATATTGAAGCAGTGGTTATTTGATAATGCATGGAACCACCATTTGGATTTAATAAACCAATTATATAAAAGCAATGATGCTACACTCTTCATATTCCAGATACCAACTGCCTACCGAGGACTAATGAGATGGTATATTTCTTCCACATCAGGGCAAGCTGAAAATATATTGATTCAGCGTTACTGTTACATAAATGAATTTCCATCTTCTCATATGTGTTATTTTTGAAAGAATGAATACACTCTCTGTCTTAAATCCGCTCTTAACAAATGATCTCTTCTCAGAATACTACATCTGTATTGAGAGTACAGACAGCCCATTGGTCACTGCACCTTTTGCAAGACAGCGAAACGGATGCATCAAATTGCATTGATACATCATCACCATCAATCTTTTGCACTGATTTTTAGACTTAATCTTCTTATTTGAAAATAAACTCATTTTTAAATAAAATAAAAAATATTTTAGGGAAAGCTCTATAAAATTAAAATTACAGAATTATATGCTTTTTAAAATTTATGCAAAAATGTGCAGACAAATGTATTCTGTATTGGTTTATGTATCACTTTGCCCTTGTATATTTTGAGATTATTAAGATTTGTTGACTTTTTTGGTTTGATATTTATCATCTGTTAAATTTTTCCTTTTAAATTATTAAATGCAAAGTGCAAGAAAAAGAGATAAATATTTACTGATTGCTAGATGTAAAAATATCTATGAATATATATATTTAAACTTCTGCCAGAGAGCAACCATCTAACAGTCAACTTACTAAAATCTAAATTGAGTACTTTTTACTGTTGCAGAGAATTAAGTCACTAAACGTTATTTAGATATATAGATGCTAGTTGCAAGTAGCACCCTTTTGTAATATAAAAGTAAAAGCATAATAATTTCCCAACTTTTGTCTTCAAATTAAAAAAGAAAATAGCATATAATTACCATTCTTCATTTGAGAAAGCTGAAGATTCTGATGCTTAAAAACTTCAGAATTCTAATATTAAAAATAGAGTGGTTCATGTGACATTAAAGGCTTATCTCTGTAAAATAGTGACACTGGTGAGTGGTATTATCTCAATATTTTTGTCCAAATTCACCTTAGGAAATCACTGTAAATCTTCATTGTTTCCTACAAGTCATTATTACGGCATAAACTTAACATACTTTGATAGTAGTTAGTACTGATACGTGACATATTCTACCCCGTGTCTCTATTACTCTGTCTCTATTACTGTGAAAAGTCACAGTAAATTTAACATTTTCTTCCAGACTGTGTATGATCTTTCATTGTAATGGAGACATGGAGTAGGATAAGTCATGTATTAACATATAAGATTTTTTTAACCTGCTCCCTCAGTTTTATAGATGAGACAAAGAAAAGGTTGTAAGAGCTAATCTCTTCAAGTAGGCAGTACTAGTAAGTTGTCATGCGTGGACTGAACTCCTGACACTTCTCTCTCTTAACTTCAATCCATAGAGAAGCCCACCTTCCTGCCTTCCCAGTATTATTTAGCAGAGGAGAAAATCATATTAGGCTGTTTGATACTCTGTTTGCCTAGACTGACCAATAATTCTGGATCTTTGTTCACATCTTCTCTGAAAGAATATTTGATGGGAAATCTTTTTTATTTTTTAATTTTTGTGTACATACTAGGTGTATATATTTATGGAGTACATGAAATGTTTTGATACAGGCATGCACTGTGAAATAAGCACATCATGGAGAATGGGTTATCCATCCCCTCAACGTTTATCCTTTGTGTTACAAACAACTTAATTACACTCTGTATTTTAAAATATGCAGTTAAGGTTTTTATTGACTATAGTCACCCTATTGTGCTATCATATAGTAAGTTTTACTCATTCTTTCTACTTTTTTTGTACCCATTAACCTATCTCCACCTCTGCCCCACCATTATCTCAGCTGTCTACTACTTTTTTCAGCCTTTACTAACCATCCTTCTACTCTATATCCATGAGTTCCATTGTTTTGATTTTTAGATCCCACAAATAAATGAGAACATGCAATGTTTGTCTTTCTATGCCTGGCCTATTTCACTTAACATAATGACCTCCAGTTCCATCCATGCTGTTGCAAGTGACAGGATCTCATTCTCTTTTATGGCTGAAGAGTACTCCATTTTGTATGTGAACCACATTTTCTTCATTCATCTGTTGATGAACACTTAGGGTGTTTCCAAATCTTAGCTGTTATAAACAGTATTGCAACAAATAAAAGAGTGCAGATGGAAAATTGATTTTGATGGCTTTTTTCTTTAATAAAACATTAATTTCTTCATGTATAACTGGAAGGCAAACAATCCATTTGCTTAGTTTATTCTTGAATCCATAATATAAGTGACAGAAATGGATTATTAAAATATACTTGAAGTTGGGGAAGAATGATATGGACACATTTTAAATCAAAACATGATGAATTGGCTGTTTAACCTGCTACCTCATTGGCCAATCTGGGGCAAGATGAAAGTATTTGTAAACACTGTTTTGGCAATTATGTGTAAAGAGAGAACCAATTTTTTAATTAAAAAATTGAATTCTAAGAATTATAGAGCTTTTCTGTTGGTAAAGACATTAAATATCATAGAGTCCAACGCTTTTCTCTTCCTTCACATCACTCCCAATGGATGTAGCTCAGGCTAAGTTCATTGCTGATGCGTTGTCAGAACAGCCACTCACGGTTTAAGTGGGTATACTTAAGTGCAAATGTGAATAATGTTTTAAGAAGGTTACATAAAGTTGCCATTACTAGGAGTAGTAGCAGAATTTATTATGGATTAATCATATCGTCGGGAAAATGTACTGAAGCACTACTTCCTGTGGTATTTTTTTTACAAAATGATAACATAGTTTATTGCCTATAGGTTGATTATGACCTAAAATTATATTTTTGCATTTTATTGTGCCATTATATATTTTAAAATGTGAGGTTCACATTGTTGCATTTGCTCTGTGAATAAAAATGTCTAAAATCATAAGATGAACTTTTAGATTTTGCGATATGAAAATTTCTAACTTAGGTAGCTTGTGATGGTACCTAAAAATTTAAGAAAGCCCTTAAAATAGAACCTCTGTGACTGCATGAGCACTTTGTATGACTCATATCACATTTTAACTCCTTAAGCAAGCCAATGAGGTAAAACATATAATTATCCCCATTTTTGCAAAATTCACAAAGGCCTTCACTGCTTTGAGAAAACGTTACACAGATAATTACTGACAAAAATGGGTTAGAATGCAGGTCCTGAGATGTCTAGTTCCTGACCAATTCTACAGGTTGCCTTGCTCCCATAATATGCTCCAATCTACAATGTTCATCTTAATCTGCAGTGAGTAAACATAATTGATAGCTAAATTTACTTCTTGTTCCAAATCTTTAGGATATGATTCATGTGTGTTATATACATACATACATATATATGTGTATGTGTGTTTATACTTACTTTTTTTTTTCTTATTTTACTTCTGGCTAAGATGGAGTAATAGGGAGCATATTTACCCTCTAACCCTCCTGCATGAAACAACCTCAAACCAGACAAAATATATGAAACAATGGTTTTCAGTACACTGGACAGGAGGCACGGAATGTAATCCCTGAAAGATAGGAAACATAAGATGTGTGCTGTGAGTATCCCAGCTTACGACTTGAGAGAATTTGAGACAGCAGTGCGACAATGGAGATAGATAGCTTAAGGAAGCCTAGCAAGTCTCTGAATGGAGTAGCTGTTGCTGAGAGTTCAGGTACACGAAGGTGGCTAGAGATTGCAGGATAGAGTACCGGCGAGGAAAGAGCTGCATTGGAGAAAACTTTGCAAATCTGGAGAGGGTCGCCCTTCAGTGTGTAACAAAGTGCATGAAACTACCTGAGGCAAGGGAAAGAAACACTCAAAAGAATTACAGCAGCATTTATCAACCTTTAAAAAATTATTATTGACCTCAAGGAATCTTTTTAAACATCTTTTCTAGTCACCTCTCTATGAATTTTTTTATTTTTATTTTTTTATTTGGTTTTTTTTTTTTTTTTTTTTTTTTGAGACGGAGTCTCGCTCTGTCGCTCAGGCTGGAGTGCAGTGGCGCGATCCTGGCTCACTGCAAGCTCCGCCTCCAGGGTTCATGCCATTCTCCTGCCTCAGCCTCCCGAATAGCTGGGACTACAGGCACAAGCCAACACGCCCAGCTAATTTTTTTTTTTTTTTTTTTTTTTTTTTTGTATTTTTAGTGGAGGCAAGGTTTCACCGTGTTAGCCAGGATGGTCTCGATCTCTGGATCTCATGATCTGCCCACCTCAGCCTCCTAAAGCGCTGGTATTACAGGCGTAAGCCACTGCGCCCGGCCTGAAATTTTAATATCGCACATGCACTGCATATCTCTTTAGTACTATATGTATATCTGGGCTTTACACAAAAGAATATTTTTCTTCCCTTCACTTCTCTCATCCCCCCCAAAAAAACTAATTTCTGTCGTTTTGGGGACAATATCACTCTCACTGAGAGTGCATGTTCACACACAACCATGAATAGAGGTGGTTGCCATGGGCTATACCAGAAATCCCCGTAATTAATAGGGCATTAGGTAGAATATTCATAGGGGTCTTGCCTCAGTCCTGGCAAGTCCTAGACCATGTATTACTATGGCGGCCCCACTAAACAAATCTTCAAAGATTTGGAAAAAAAAAGATCAAACCGTTTCCAATAACTAATTGGCATATCTGAGCAAAGTTCACATGTACTTCCAGTAACATAAAACTATCCAACACCAGGCCAGGCACGGTGGCTCATGCCTGTAATCCCAGCACTTTGGGAGGTCGAGGCAGGCAGATCACGAGGTCGGGAGATGGAGACCATCCTGCTAACAAGGTGAAACCCCGTCTCTACTAAACATACAAAAATTAGCCGGGCGTGGTGGTGGGCGCCTGAAGTCCCAGCTACTCGGGAGGCTGGGGCAGGAGAATGGCGTGAACCCAGGAGGCGGAGTTTGCAGTGGGCTGAGATTGTGCCATTGCACTCCAGCCTGGGCAACACAGCCAGACTCCATCAAAAAAAAAAAAAAAAATCCAACACCCAACGAGGTAAAATCACAATATCTGGTATACAATAAAAAATTACCAAGTGTGTGAAGAGGCAGAAAAATAGGACCTATAATGAGGATAAAAATCAATCTAAAATGACCCAACACATACACAGATGTTAGAATTACTAATGAAAAATATTATGACTATATTCCGTATTTTCAAAGATTAGGATGTGACAAGAAAAGGCTTAAACTTCGAGAGATGACAATGTTAATGTATGAGATTAAAAAATACAATGGATGTAATTAATGGCAGATGAGAGTTTTCAGAAGAAAATATTAATAAACTTGAATATATATAGCAGTAGAAAGCATCCAAAATGAAACAGAGACAGAAAAAAAACAAAGAATAATCAGAGTATCGGTGATCTGTAGGACAACTTCAGTTGCCTAATCTGTGTGTATTTGGAGTTCTCAAAGGAGAAAAGAGAGTGGATGGATAGAAAAAAATATTTTTAAAAATTAATAGGTAAGCATTTTCCACATTTGATGCAAACTATAAACCCACAGACCCAGCTCAACATCCCCAAGTAGGGATGCTATTAAGAAAACCACATCACAACACATCATAAGCAAATGGATCAAAACTCAGTGTGGTAAAGAGAAGAAGACAAGTCTTACACAGAGAAGAAAAACAAGGATGATACCAGACTTCTTTTTGGAAGCAATGCAAGGGGAAGGGCAGTGAAGCAACATCTTTCATGCTTCCAATGAAACATCTTCCAACCAAAAGCAGAAAACTGTCTCTCCTAGGTTTCTATACCCAGCAAAACCGTCTTTCAAGAAAGGATGAAACAAAGATATTTTTCAGACATAGAAAAGTTAAAAGTAACATATTATCAGCAAACCTGGACTATAAGAACAGTGTAAAAGCCTTTCAGGAAGAAGGAAAATAAAGAATAATATCTTTGTGCAGATAGAAACATGGATCCACACAAAGAAATGAAGAGCACTGGCAATAGTAACACCGTAAGTAAATATACAATACCTGCCCTTATTACTTAAATATCTTTTAAAGATAATTGGCTGTTTAGAAATAATAGCAGTGTCATGTGAGTTCTGCAGCATGAGTAAAAGTAAAATATATGACAACAATAACCTAGAGAGACTAAATGGAAATATAGTTTGTAAGGTTCTTAGACTGTGTGTAAAGTTGTATAATGTCTATTAAAAGTTGGCTATTACAAGTTATCTTTAAGTTAAAACATCTGTATGGTATAATCCCTAAAGCAAATGCTAGAGTAACAAAAACAGTGATAACTAATATTACAATGCAGCGATGAAATAGAATAAATTTTTAAATGCTTGAAAGTAGACAAAAAAGATGAGAAAGAGGACAAAGAACAAGTGGGACAAATAGAAAGCAAATAGCAAGATATAATATAAAAATCTGATAAATTTGACCTTAAAATTAACAACTCTCCTTTTAAAATACATTGTTAAGAGAATAAGAGTCAAGCTACAGACTGGGAGAAAATATTTGCAACACTTTATTTGAATGCTGTAAATTTTTTTCAGAATATAGTTCATAAAGAACTCTTAACAACTCAATAATTAGCAAAAATAAAATGAAAATAATGAATATAAGAAAAAATGATGAAAAGTGCTATGCCAGTGGACAAAAAGCACACAAAAATATTCAATATCGTTTTGTCATTAAGGAAATGCAAATTAAAACCACAGTGAGTTATTCTTCCCACTAAAATGGTTATGATTAAAAATATTGTCAGTACCACGTGTTGTTGAGAATATGGAGCAATTATAATTCTCATACATTATTGTTGGAATGTAAAATGCTACAACCACTTAGGAAAAATTGTTTAACGTTGTTTTATATAATTAAGCATACATGAAACCTATGACCCAACAATTCCAATCCTAGGTTGAAAAGAAATGAAAACTTATGCCCATTATAAGACTTACACAAGAACGTTTATAGCATCTTTACTTATAATATCCCCAAACTGTAAACTGCCTAAAAGACCTTCAACAAGAAAATGGACAAACAATTTGTGTTGTATTAATAATGAAACACTCTTCAGCTATAAAATGGACAAAACTACTGGTAACTGCAACAAACATGGCTGAATCTAAAAAACCTTGTGTTGAATGAATAAATCTAGACACTATAGGGTACATTCTGAAGTCCTAGAACAAGCGAAACTAAGATATAGCAGTAGAAATTGTATCAGTAGTTACCTGGGTTGAGGTGGGATGGGAGTTGACTGCAGAGAAACACAAGGGAAGTTTCTGGAGTGATGGAAATGTTCTATGTCTTGATTGACTATGGTTACATTGGTGTAGACATCTGTCAAAACTGTTTGAATTTCATATTTGGAATTTGTATATTTTGTATATAAATTATACTTTAATAAATATGTACATGTATATATATGTGTATATATAATACATTTTGATATGTCATGATGTCTATCACTTCACAGCATATTATATTTCTATCATACCATATTTACATAATGGAAAAAGATGAAAAGGATGCTGTATTTTGGGGAAATCACAAGAGATTATCACCTTTATTTATTTTTTATACAAATACATATAAATCTTTCACAGTACAATACAAATGTCAAAATGTGGTATTTTCATTGCTCTATAAATTCTTGTATGTTCTATGTATGTAATAAATGTTAAAAACAGTGTTTATATGTTGTACATGTTTATTTGTTCTATGTGTTTATATGTTCACTGTTCTATAAATTCTCATATATTGTATACTATACAATCAGGTGATGAGCTGCTCAGTAAGTAAGTGCTGAACACTCTGCATCCCTCATCACGTCAAGCATTTCACATCCCTTTTCCTGTAGGCTTCCACAGTAGACATTTGACTTGCCAATTACATTTTCATCCATCATTCTGGAGAAGCCTGGAGAAACAGCTAGACACAGGGGACATACTCCTATACCTTGCTCATTGTGCCTTGGAATTATACATATTGAAATACTGTAAAGATTTGCTTCATTTGTATCAACATGGCTGTGAAATTAGATGTCAACTCTACCTCACTTCCAACTTTTAGGAGGAATCCAGATAGTTTATTAGAAAATAGAAGTGCAAAAATGTTTGCTGTTTGATTCTCAGACCATAGCCTGAGATTAGCAATATTAAAAAAAAAAAAAAAAATAGCAGACAGAAGAGGCCCAAGTCTCTCCCAGCTCCTGGGATGCATGGAAGCAATGGGCTGTGATGTCCTACTGAGGTAAAAGAAGTAGTGTTTGTTATAGTCCCATGATCAGAAGCAGTAAGAACTTGAGGTAGGGTGCACCTAAAACTGAGAACAAGGGAAAGCTGAAGTAGGAAGTGTCACCAGGGAGGGACTATGGGTCCTTATTATGCGAAGAGAGAAAAGGATTTAATTAGGTCCAACAGAATATAATGCCATTTCAAAAACATTTTCTGTTAGGACAGTTTCCAGAGACTCTAAGTGGTTGTTTTTTGTGTGATGATTTTTTAGCTTGGTAGAATTTTTCTAGTCTGACTGGATCAGTTCTAGAAAGCTGCTCAGATGAATATGCAATGAATGCTTTCTCTCTTCACATACTTCTCAGTTAGAAGGAGAATATTTCAGGCCAAAAGGATGCAAGACCTTAGTTATATATGCCACAATCAGATCAGTGATTTTAATTTGCCCACCCTAAAGAAATATGAGTATATACCATTCTAAAGAAATCTGTCTTTCTAACATGTCTATCACTTTCTTCAATGATTCCATAGCAAACAGTTAATGAAAAACAACAATAATAGCACACGTATTAATCTTCACCACTTGTAATTTTCCAAGGAATTTAGACAGATCTATTGCAAAAAAATTCATCAATTCTTATGTTCTTTCCAAATAGTTTTTGCACTAAATCATATTATTCAACATTTCTCCATGTCTACCTGTACCTTCAGACCCTCACTAAATCCAATTAACCAAAACCCAAATTGATTAGTGATGTTAAGCATTTTATGTCTTATATGTTTTCTTTTTATTTTATGCTTATACGTCTTCTTTTGAGAAACATCTGTTCATGTCCTTTGCCCAGTTTTTAATGGGATTTTTTCTTACTGAGTTGTTTGAGTTCTTTATTAAAAAAATGCTCAGTATCACGAATCATCAGAGAAATGCAAATCAAAACCAAAATGAGATATCATATTACACCAGTCAAGCTGGCTATTACTAAAAAGTCATAAACAACAGATGTTGGCAAGGATGTGGAGACAAAGGAACTCTTATACACTGTTGGTGGAACTATAAATTAGTAAAAACTCTAAGGAAAACAGTATGGAGATTTCTCTAAGAACTAAAAATGGAACTACCATTCGACCCAGCAGTTCCACTACTGGGCATCTACCCAAAGGAAAAGAAATCATTACATTAAAAAGACGCCCACACTTGTATGTTTATTGCGGCACTATTCACAATAGCAAAGTCATGGAATCAATCTAAGTGTTGCTTGGATAAAGAAAACTTGTGGTAAATATACACTGTGGAATACTATGCAGCCATAAAAAGAATAAAATCATGTCCTTTTCAGCAACATGGATGGAGCTGAAAGCCATTATTCTAAGTGAAGTAACTCAGAAAATTAAATACTGCACATTCCCACTTACAAGTGGGACCTAAACAAAGAATACACATGGACATAAAGATGGAAATAACCGACATAAAATAGGCCTTTTTCAGCCTGGCGCAGTGGCTCAAGCTTGTAATCCCACCACTTTGGGAGGCCGAGGCGGGTGGATCACGAGGTCAGGATATCGAGACCATCCTGGCTAACACGGTGAAACCCTGTCTCTACTAAAAATACAAAAAAAAAAAAATCAGCCAGGCGTGGTGGCGGGCTCCTGTAGTCCCACCTACTCGGGAGGCTGAGGCAGGAGAATGGCGCGAACCCCGGAGGCGGAGCTTGCAGTGAGCGGAGATCACGCCACTGCAGTCCAGCCTGGGCGACAGAGTGAGACTCCGTCTCAAAAAAAAAAATTGGCCTTTTTCTTTAACCAATACAACATCACTATTTCTACTGCAAGTGTTTCAAAAACATCTGTGCTATTTTGAAATATACCAAGTTTAAAATTGTCACAAGAAAAATGTCTTTGTGGCCGGGCATGGTGGGTCACACCTGTAATCCCAGCACTTTGGGAGGCCAAGGCGAGCGGATCACGAGGTCAGGAGATCGAGACCATCCTGGCTAACATGGTGAATACAAAAATACAAAAAAATTAGCCGGGTGTGGTGGCGGGTGCCTGTGGTCCCAGCGATTCGGGAGGCTGAGGCAGGAGAATGGCATGAACCCAGGAGGTGGAGCTTGCAGTGAGCAGAGATGGTGCCACTGCACTCCAGCGAGACTCCGTCTCAAAAAAAAAAAAAATTACTTTAGCTGACTCACAGAGATTCTGGAATATTGTATCTTTGTTTTCGTTAGTTTCAAGGAGTTTCTTGACTTCTGTCTTCGTTTCATTGTTTACCCAAAAGTCATTCAGGAGCAGATTGTTTAATTTTCATGTAATTTTATGGTTTTAAGATATTGTCTTCATATTGATTTTTACTTTTATTGCACTGTGGTCCAAGAGTGTGGTTGGTATGATTTTGGTTTTTTTTTAATTTGTTGAGAATTGTTTTATGGTTAATCATGTGGGCAGTTTTTTAGTAAGGGCCTTGTGCAGATGAAAAAATATATATAGTCTGCTGTTGAGTGGAGCATTCTGGAAATGTCTGTTAGGTCCATTTGGTCAAGTGTTGAGTTCAGGTCATGAATATCTTTGTTTTCTGCCTTGGTGATCTGTTTAATACTGTCAATGGGGTGTTGAAGTCTCCCACTATTATTGTGTGGTTATCTAAGTTTTTTCGTAGGTCTCTAAGAATGTGTTTTATCAATCTGAGTGCTCAGTATTGGGTGCATTTATATTTAGGATTGTTAAGTCTTCTTGTTGAATTGAACTCTTTATCATTATGTGATGCCTTTCTTTGTCTTCTTTTTGGTTGTTATTGGTATAAACTCTGTTTTATCTGAAATTAGAATAGCAACCTTGCTTGTTTTTGTTTTATATTTGCTTGATAGATTTTTCTTTATTCTTTTACTTTGAGCCTATGGGTGTCATTGCATGTGAGATGGGTCTCTTGAAAACTGCATGTCATTGGGTCTTGTTTTATTCAATTGCCACTCTGTGCCTTTTAAGTATGGCCTTTAGCCCTTTTACATTTAAGGTTAATATTGATATGTGCAGATTTGATCCTGTCATCATGTTGGTAGTTGGTTGTTATGCAGACTGGATTATATAGTTGCTTTATGTTGGTGGTCTATGTACTTAACTGTGTTTTTGTGGTTGCTGGTAATAGTCTTCTGTTCCCATGTTTAGCACACCCTTAAGGATCTCTTGTAAGGTAAGTCTGATGGTACTGAATTCCCTTAGCATTTGTTTGTCTGAAAAGGATCTTATTCCTCCTTTGATTATAAAGCTTACTTTGGCTGGATATGAAATTCTTGATTAGAATTTCTTTTCTTTAAGAATGCTGAATATAGGCCCTCTATCTCTTCTGGCTTGTATAGTTCCTGCTGAAAGGTCTGCTGTTAGCCTGATGGGGTTCCTTTTTAAGTGACCTACCCCTTCTCTCTAGTTGTCGTTATTATTTTTTCTTTCAGGTTGACCTTGGAGAATCTAATAAATATGTGTCTTGGGAATGGACATCTTGTGTAGTATCTCAAGGGATTCTTTGCATTTCCCGAATTTGAATGTTGAGCTCTTTAGCAAAGTTGGGGAAATTTTCATGGACAGTTATCATCAAATATGTTTTCCAACTTGCTTGCTCTCTCTTCCTCTCTTTCAGGGATGCCAATGAGCCATAGAATTGGTCTCGTTACATAATCCCATATTTCTCTGAAGTTGTGTTTATGCTTTTTTATTCATTTTTGTCTGATTGAGTTTATTCAAAGATCTGGTCTTCAAGTTCTGAGATTCTTTCCTCAGCTTGGTCTATTCTGCTGTTAACATTTCTGATTGTATTATGAAATTCTTGTAGTGAGTTTTTCAGCTCTATCAGATGGGTTTCATTCTCAGAATGGTGATTTTGTCGTTCACTTCTTGCATCATTTAAATAAATTCCTTAGATTCCTTTGATTGTGTTTCAACTTACTCCTGAAACTTGGTAATCTTTGTTCCTATCCCAATGCTGAATTCCATGACTGTCATTTCAGCCTGATTAAGAACAACTGCTGGGTCATTTGGAGGTAAGAAGACATTCTGTTTTTTTGAGCTGTCAGAGTTCCTGTACTGGTTCTTTCTCTTCTGTGTGGGCTGATGTTCCTTTAATGTTTGAAGTTGCTGTCCTTTGGATGGGGATTTTCACTTGTATATTCTTTGATTCCCTTGGGGGCTGACTATGGTATAAAGTGAGTTAAGTGAACTGGTTTCATCTCTGGAAATTTTCAGGGGGCCAAAGCTCAGCTCAGCACTCCTGGGCTGTGTACTCTTACCCTGGAAGGTGGTACTAGGCCTCCAGCTTTGTTCTCTGGCCCCTCCAGGTTAAGCACCTGTTGCAGGAGGTGCTTGGAGGAGCCAAGGTGCTCCCAGTCCACTGGCAACAAGATTCTGATGGGGAGTGTCAGCCAAAACACTTCACCAGGGTAGTGACAGTAGGGTCCACATTGGCTGGCATTTCTAATGAAAATAAACCTTCTCCATTATTTGTGCATAGAGGTAACATTTTGCTTTATGGTCTAAAAATTGATCACAAGCTCATTGCCTACATTAACATTTCTCTTGACCTTGTGACTAAGGTTTATTCACTTTGTTTAGGTATAGTGGTAGCCCAGCTGATAAAGTCTTAACAGACTTCCCTCAGCTCACTCTGTATAGGGTCTTTGACAAGAGTGTCATTAGTATAGAACAACCCATGGCACTTCTAGGAAAACAACATCATTGCTTATATAATCTTTTGTTGGCTACTTCCCCAGAAAACCTTTAAACTCTGCTATTAACTAAATCTAGCTACCGATTGAGGGAAGCAATCTACCATGAGCCTTGTGTAGTTCTGAAGGTTCTTGCTGGGTATGTCAAGAATGCAAGTCTCCTTACTTCACACCCATTAGGATAATTAATATCAAATGAACAGAAAATAACAAATGCTGATGAAGAGGTAGAGAAACTAGAGCCTTTAAGATTACTGGTGGGAATGCAAAATGATAGAGTTGCTGTGGACCAGAGTATGGTGATTTCCCAAGGAATTAAACACAGAATTACCATATGACCCAGCAATTCCTCCAAAATTAATTGCAAGCAAGGACTCAAACAGATATTTGTACATCAACATCCATATTAGCATTATTCACAGTAGCCAAAAGTAGAAACAACCCAAATATCCATTGGCAGATAAAGAGATAAAATGTGGCATAGACATAGAATAAAATATAATTCACCCTTAAAAAGAAAGGAAATTCTGCCACATGCTACAATATAGATAAATTTGAAAGACCTTACACTAACTAAAATAAGGTAGACACAAATGGAGGTATATTTTATGATTCTACTGATATGAGGTACTCAGAGTAATCAAATTCATAGAAACAGAAAGTAAAATTGTCATTGCCTGGGGCTGGGGGGAGTAAGGAATTGATAATTAGTGTTAATGGGTACAGAGTTTCAGTTCTGCAAGATGAAAAAAATTCTGGAGATGGATAGTGGTGATGATGGCACAACAATGCGAGTGTGCTTGCCACTGAATTGTACACTTAAAGTCATTAAAATGGTAACATTTCATGTTATGTTTATTTATCACAGTAGAAAATTTGAGATATGTAGATGTAGACAAATAAGAATAAATACCTGTGTCAAAAGGGAAAAAAATTTAAATGCAAGGCTCTGAATGCTGTTTTTCCATACCATTTCTCTAGGTTGTATTTCTAGCAGCAACCTTGAGAGGTGAAAAAATGTTTCCCTTTGGAACGTTAAGCAGACTTGTCTACTGCTTAATGTAAAAGCAGTACATCCCCCAAGCTCAGTGTTTCTTTGCTGCAATACAAATTTATTATAGCATGTTCACCGTTGACTTGGATTCCTCTGTTTTATCCTTGTGAGATTTGGGGGACAAAGTACACTGATACAACATGACACTCACGCTAGCAATGCCGTGAGTAATGAAATGTTTGTCTCTGATCCAGGACTGTTGTGTCTTCCCCCTATTCATGAAACAGTAACAGACTAACTTATTAGCTTATAAATGGGGTAAAATCTCAGACACTACATTTCCTTGTTAATATAGATGACTATTATTTGTGTCTACCAACTATTGAAACTTTAATCATGCACTTTTGGGACTAATGTTTCTCTACAGAACCTTGATGTAATATTAATGTGATCCAGGTATATATTTTACAGTATAGGCTATAATTTTTGGATATCTGTTATAGAATCTGCCTTTTTACCAATGCTTAGTTCTTCTCAAATGGTTAAACTGATAGGTCTAGTGTAAGCATACAACCCTGCTATAGCTTTAAGGCTTAGCTACCACAAGATATTCCTCTGAGACTTTTTATGAATCTAACAAGCTATGATAACAAAGGAGTTCTCTAATTTCGTTGGGTACTTCAATCAAACACTGAAAATGATTAATGACTTTGAGGGCAACACAATATTCAAAATGAATCTTGGTTATTAAAATTATAGGCTATAATTTAGTTGATATATTAAAAACCACAGAGAACTTTCTAGATGACTACTGTATAAAAGTAGAAGCCCTTATTGGTTTTTCCACCAACTGGTAAAACCAATTGCTCAAACTGATTTTATTAATCCAAAATACTTATTCAAATTTCAAGAAAATCACAAAGAAAATTTCTTGGAAATAACTTATTAGTACTTAGCATAACCAAGGATCAGTTACCAAAGTGTAAAGTTTTAAAAGTCATTTACCAAAGAAGAAACTTTTCATTTTAATTAAAGCTTTCATTTGAGCTAAAGTTCTACTCCTAGATAAAATGTTAATGTGATCTTGTCCCAAAATGCTCATAAACTCTCATTTTGTAAATGTTACAAGAAGGTACGTGACTCTTGGCTTGAATCCTGCTCTGACAGATTCCATATCATTGAATTTGTATCCTGTCAAGTATTTACAAAATTAATATATGTGCAGAGTCATGTACACAATTAAAACAAAATGTATTTCCAAGAGGGATATGATTGGACGTATCCCTCCAAGATAATGAGTTTATTGGAAGAAACACACTTAGCATTAGAACTATGCTATAAAAAGCCATTTTGATTATTTTTTTAATCACAAAGAATCTGTTTAAGCTCTATGAAAAACACTAGAGAAGACATGGTTCTAAGGATAAAAGTGTTTAGGGTCCTATAATCTGGACATCCAGACCCATGTTAAATCTGACCTAGAGGCCTATTAAAAAGCCTCCAGAAGCAGACAACTTCCAGTAGACATATTCCTTCAAGAGTCTACAGATCAGGAAGATGACATTAAAAGTATATTCAGTCATATGAAGCTTTCACTCAAGATATTTCAGGTAAAACTTCATGATCAGAAAAACATGCCCTCATTTTGATTCTATTTTATCACTTGGATACCCCTCTTTTTCTCACTTTTTTCATTTTGTCTTAGTTCAAGGTATTAGGCTATGAAAATTGAAATCCCAGTCATTTTTCTCATTTTCTTGACTAATTTCATTCTGATAAACCCTGTGAACTCATTGCAACTTTCCAGAATATTACTAATGCTAAAGCATCTAGACGTTATGGCTAAAATGCAGGTCCTCAAAATTAGCTGCAGTTGCTGATATTTTTTAGAGCCTCATGAGAAAGATAATGGCATATGGAATTAATGATAAATTATGACCAATTATTTTCTCATAAAGCTACACAGAAATCATTGCATGCTTTTTCTAAACTCTGGGATTTTATTCTGAATACAAAAATTAATTAAATTCAGGTGACATTTGATAAATAATAGTGACTATGAAAAACATACTTGTGTCTCCACAAGATATACTCTTGGAATTATTATTATTATGAAGAAATCATGATTTTCTATAATCATATTCAAACATAAACATTGTTTTGGACATCGTGTTCTGGCCTTTCCATTTACTGAAACAAACCATTCAGTTGCTCATGTTTTATTGAAACAATGTGGTAGTCTATAAAGAGGGACTCAAGAATTTATCATATATATGTACATGTATACATATACGCTTCATTTTGTGTATGTGTGTGCTTGTGTGTGTAGGTGTGAGTGTGTTTGTGTGGTGTTGAGAGGTGACAGCGTGCTGGCAGTCCTCAGAGCCCTCGCTTGCTCTCGGCACCTCCCCTGCCTGGGCTCCCACTTTGGCGGCATTTGAGGAGCCCTTCAGCCCCCACTGCACTGTGGGAGCCCCTTTCTGGGCTGGCCAAGGCCGGAGCCCACTCCTTCAGCTTGCAGGGACGTGTGGAGGGAGAGGCGCGAGCGGGAACCGGGGCTGCATGCGGCACTTGCGGGCCAGCTGGAGTTCCGGGTGGGCATGGGCTTGGCGGGCCCCACATTGGGAGCAGCCAGCCAGCCCTGCTGGCCCCGGGCAATGAGGGACTTAGCACCCGGGCCAGCGGCCGCAGAGGGTGTACTGGGTCCCCCAGCAGTGCTGGCCCACTGGTGCTGCGCTCGATTTCTCGCCGGGACTTAGCTGCCTTCCCACGGGGCAGGGCTCGGGACCTGCAGCCCACCATGCCTGAGCCTCCCACCCACTCCATGGGCTCTTGTGCGGCCCGAGCCTCCCCGACGAGCACTGCCCCCTGCTCCACGGCGCCCGGTCCCATCGACCACCCAAGGGCTGAGGAGTGCGAGCGCACGGTGTGGGACTGGCAGGCAGCTCCACTTGCAGCCCCGGTGCGGGATCCACTAGGTGAAGCCAGCTGGGCTCCTGAGTCTTTATGTCTAGCTCAGGGATTGTAAATACACCAATCAGCACCCTGTGTTTAGCTCAAGGTTTGTGAGTGCACCAATGGACACTCTGTATCTAGCTGCTCTGGTGAGGACGTGGAGAACCTTTATGTCTAGCTCAAGGATTGTAAATACACCAATTGGCACTCTGTGTCTAGCTCAAGGTTTGTAAACACACCAATCAGCACCCTGTGTTTAGCTCAAGGTTTGTGAATGCACCAATCGACACTCTGTATCTAGCTGCTCTGGTGGGGACTTGGAGAACCTGTGTGTGGAAACTGTATCTAACTAATCTGATGGGGACATGGAGAACCTTTGTATCTAGCTCAGGGATTGTAAACGCACGAATCAGCGCCCTGTTAAAACAGGCCACTGGGCTCTACCAATCAGCAGCATGTGGGTGGGGCCAGATAAGAGAATAAAAGCAGGCTGCCGGAGCCAACATTGGCAACCCGCTCTGGTCCCCTTCCACGTTGTGGAAGGTGTGTTCTTTCGCTCTTTGCAATAAATCTTGCTACTGCTCACGCTTTGGGTCCACGCTGCTTTTATGAGCTGTAGCACTCACTGTGAAGATCTGCAGCTTCACTCCTGAGCCCAATGAGACCACCAGCCCACCGGGAGGAACGAACGACGCGCCACCTTAAGAGCTGTAACACTCACCGCGAAGGTCTGTAGCTTCACTCCTGAGCCAGCGAGACCACGAACCCACCAGAAGGAAGAAACTCTGAACACACCTGAACATCAGAAGGGACAGACTCCAGATGCGCCACCTTAAAAGATGTAACACTCACCGCGAGGGTCCGCGGCTTCATTCTTGAAGTCAGTGAGACCAAGAACCCACCAATTCTGGACACAGTGTCTGTGTGTGTGTGTGTGTGTGTATGTGTGTGTGTGTGTGTGTGTGTGTGTGTGTAGGTGTGCGTGTATGTGTGAGTATGTTTGTGTGTAGGTGTTTCTACCTTATCCAAGTTGTTTCCCAACTAACATACGTGATCCATAATTTATCCTTGACTATGGACTCCGCAGTAAATAAAGCACCTCAGGTTTTAGAAACTCAACAGAATAGCAGCAACGTGTTGACTATGATAGTCCTAAATAATAGATAATTGGCAATTTAATGTCCTTCCAAGAGAAAATCTTTACCATACCTGAAATATCTGGAACCTGAATAAACATTAGGTAAGTAAAATTGATTTAATCGATCTTAGGAGTTATTTTTCTCGTTAAGCTAAACCCAAGAAAAACTTAGATGTTAAGTGAGCTCCAAATATTTCTTAAAATACTTGGGATTATTCCCAAACTTTTTATCTTTTTTAACCTTCCCATTATCTTGATTTTTTTTTTTTTTTTTTTTTTTTTTTGAGATGGAGTCTCACTGTCGCCCCAGGCTGGAGTGCAGTGACGCCATCTCGGCTCACTGCAAGCTCCGCCTCCCGGGTTCACGCCATTCTCCTGCCTCAGCCTCCCGAGTAGCTGGGACTATAGGCGCCTGCCCCCGCGCCCAGCTAATTTTTTTGTATTTTTAGTAGAGACGGGGTTTCACAGTGTTAGCCAGGATGGTCTGGATCTCCCGACCTCGTGATCCGCCTGCCTCCGCCTCCCAAAGTGCTGGGATTACAGGCGTGAGTCACCGCGCCCAGCGTATCTTGATTCTTATATCTTGCTTCACAGCCATAACCCTGACCTGACATTCAACTCATAATACAGTGTTGAAGAAAAAAATAAAACCTCTATAGGAAAAATCTGTTCATCTAGGAGCTGGATTTTAACCAAAGAAAACAGGGATATAAGATATATTTTAAAGGGATATGATGCAGTCTGATTTAATTGTGTGCAGAGTGGCAATAGAAGGAGAGTGGCACGTAATGCCTGGACACAGTTTGTCCCAGCGGAACTGTCGAGCCTTTTCAGGTAATCTAGAAATAACTGAAAGTTTTCTCTGTTGACTATCCCAGAGACTGATCCCTTAGTGTCCCTCTTGTCAGTCAGTATACTCGGGATAAAGAAAACTAAACTCATTTTTCAGACTTTTTTTTTTAAATGCCTCTGCCCTTTTGTTTTATAAATCCAATTTTTATCTCTGATAACAATCTATTGATCTCCCACATATATTAAAATTGCTTGTTGATAACTAAACTGACATGGAGTTATTTTTGACAACACAAAAATGTAGAGTACAATACAGTTGCATTTAAAATCAATAAGACAAGTGTAGTCTATTATTATTTAGGGACAAATGTCTGGTTTGTTTGATAAAAGTAATATTAGACTCCTACCTCCCGCAATTTAGATATATAAATTGCAGGTAAATTTTTATAATTTTACATATATTTGTCAGAAGAAAACAGAAAAATATAATAAAGTTCAAATACAAATTATAAATCTTTATGCCATCTGTCCCGCCAATTAGAAAAAAGTCATAAAATTAAATGAGATGTTGAGTGGAGGACTGCCTCAATACTTTCTGCTGAAGATGTGTGTCTAAGACAAAATGGTAGCTAAAGATAGAGACAAAAAGGGTTACTGTGCATATAATGAAGGACAACTTACAGCATTTAATAATAGATTTAACCTGCAGAAAACACACATCAAAGTTAATATTTATATTCACAAACGATGATTGAAGGTATTGTGAATTTCACACTATTTGAATATAATGGCAGAGTTAAGAGATTATAAACCAGTCTGAAATATTACTTAAATGTGACTGTGTCTCATCTGCATGCAAATAGCAGTTATTTTTTACATTCCTCTTTTTTATTTTTCTAAGGCCAGAAATTAAATATTTATACATGTAAGAACTTGCTTTTTTCCCTTAACTCTCCAAGAGTATTCTTATCTGGTTTTATTAGAATAATACAGCCTCTGGGAGCAAAGATACCGCCTAGCACTCAGCACTGGAAGTCAAGGTGGAGAATATTTCCAAGGCAACCATGACCTTCCCTTTGGTGCTATGTTACACAGTTTGGAAGGTAATTCAAACAGTACATAACATCAGCGTGCTGAACATCAAGAACTTGGCTTCATTGAAGGTGTCAGGCAGGCTCCTGGCCAGGAAAGCCAAGATGAAGCTCCCCAGTGCCAAAAAGGTCAAGAATCCCAGAACAGAGTGGAAAGCAAAGAATACCTCATCATTGAGAGTCCTGATGGCACTCTTTGATCCCATGCCAAATTCCAGAGAGTTACTTGGATAAGGAAACAGATGAAAATAACTGTGCTAAATACTCCCGGTCCCCAAAACCACTTTGGCTTTCTCTCTGATGCTGTAGCCTTACAGGCTATAAGCACAGTGATAGTTTTAGCTAACACAGTTGAAACAACCACAGTAAAAATGATTCCAAATGTTGTCTGTCAGAGGATACAAGTGACTGTGTTTGTACAGCCAGTGAAGAGCAAGGAGCAGAAGAAAACAGACAGAGATGTCGCTGAGAGTCTTGACTATGAGTATGTGTATGTGCTTCACAAAGATCATAAGAACCATGGCTGTATTAGTCCATTTTCACACTGCTGATAAAGATATATCAGAGACTGGGTAATTTATAATGGAAGAGAGCCTTAATGGACACACAGTTCCACGTGGCTGGGGAGGCCTCACAATCACGGCTGAAGCTGAAAGGTACGTCTTACCATGGCAGCCTGCAAGGGAGCACGAGAGCCAAGTGAAAGGGGAAACCTTTTAATAAAATTATCAGATCTTGTGAGACTTAGAACAGTATGGGAGCAACTGCGCCCATGATTCAATTATCTCCCACCAGCTCCCTCTCACAACACGTGGGAATTATGGGAGCTATAATTCAAGATGAGATGAGGGTGGGGACACAGCGAAACCATATCAATGGCAGTGAGGACAGAGAAACAGAGAGCTATGCTGGCCAGTGCTGTCCCCAGTGCATCTTCAAAGTCCAGAAAGGTCACAACTCTGTGAGGCAGTGATCTCTCTCACTGAATACTGGTTGTCTGGGCATTTTGCACATTCACTGGAGTCTGATTTTAAAAAGTCAAAAGCTTATTGTCTCAAGTTCTGAAATGCTTCCTTTTTTCACAGGACTAAACAATGATAACATTAGTCATCTTAAAGCACATTGTCCACCTATTCTCCATACTTCATGAAATTATAAGATGCTACAAATTAACTCATTCCAGTTTAGCAGTATTTATCCCCCTTGTCATTTATATGAAGAAAGACGTTTTTTAATCTTTTACATAGATGTGCATCCTATTTTTTATCTGATGATGAGACCATTACAATCTTTAAGACATTCCAAATATCTATTTGGCAGGCTAAGCCTTAAATTTATTCATTTATACAAGAAATTTATTCGTTTACACAAGAAAGCTTTAACTGGCGAGCCAGACCCTTAGTTGAATTCTAGAAATACTGCAATGACCAAGGCATACTGCTTTTTTCAAAATTTAAAAAAAACACACCCTCAAACTCCCATTAGATTGACCATGAGACATTAAGTTGCACTGGTCCAGAATCTGGGCATTACTCATGATTTTTTACTTCACAAAAAAAACACAACTAATACATCAGTGAATCCTCTTGACTCTCCCATCAAAATACTTCGTAATTAATCACTTCTTGTCACTTCCACTTGGCCGTCCTGATCTAAGACAATGTAATCTCTACCTAGATTATTGTAATAAACCCCAGTGGCCTGCCTACTTCCAATTCCCTGAGTCAACTTCAGTCTATTTTGCACAAAGCAGGCAGTTACTCTTTAACAATCAAATCATTTAACTGCCATGCTCAAAGCTTTCCAATGGCTCTTAATTACACTTTAAATCAAAATTTTTATCATGTTTCTAAATCTCAGACCTCACCTCCTACCACAATTTCTTTTTGCTGTATTTTCCAACCATCCACATTAGCTGCCTTGATTTACTTTCAAGTTTACAAACTCCTGCCCCAAGGCCTTTGAACTTCTAGTTCTTTTGTCTTGAATGTTCTTTCCTCAGAATGTAACAAGACTCATTTACCTACTAATAGTTTTGATATTCGTCCCCTTCAAATCTCATATTGAAATGTGATCCCCAATGTTTAAGGCGGGCTAATGGGAGTTGTCTGGGTCATAAGGGTGGGTCCCTCCTGGATGGCTTGGTGCCTTCCCTCCAGTAAGGAGTGAGTTCTTGCTCCATTAGTTCATGAGAAAGCTGGCAATGTTCTACTGATTAGAACATTAAAATGTATCACATGAATGATAAATGAGGGAAAGAATGGCACTTTTTAGGTCTAACCCAAATCCTAATCAATTTTTGTATTAACGGGGATGCTGAAGAACGGCTAGAAACAAATTGTTTGTTGACCTATCTTATTGGAAATCTCACCCTCTAGGTGCTGAGTTCAAACAACATACAGCTTTTCCTTCCTGTGGGGATTTTCTAAATTCTGACCCGTAGCTGTGGCTGCACACAGAGTAGAGAGCCTGAAGAAAAGAAACTGGGGGTCGGTGTTCCTCATATATTTAGAATAGATGAACTATAAAATTCCAAAATTAATAATATTGTATTAATTTAAATATTATAATGATGTGCAATACCTTTTAGAACTACCTGAAACATGCATACTAGAAAATAAAAATTAAGTAGAAACAAAAGCAATGTTTTTGATAAAGGTAAAATAAAGTCGCTGGGGGCGGTGGCTCACGCCTGTAATCCCAGCACTTTGGGAGGCAGAGGCAGGCGGATCACGAGGTCAGGATATTGAGACCATCCTGGCTAACACGGTGAAACCCCGTCTCTACTAAAAATACAAAAAATTAGCTGGGCGCGGTGGCAGGCGCCTGTAGTCCCAGCTACCCGGGAGGCTGAGGTAGGAGAATGGCATGAATCCGGGAGGTGGAGCTTGCAGTGAGCTGATATGGCGCCACTGCACTCCAGCCTGGGCGACAGAGCGAGACTCCGTCTCAATAAATAAATGAATAAATAAAGTCACATTTTTGCATTAAAGGCAAATATCCAAATAATCTAAATTATGTCCACACAAAATGGATAAGCAAGGTGATTGAAAGCCATATATTGATTAATTGTCCAAAGTATGTATAATGATGCTATCTCTAGTATAATAACAATAACATTGATACACATATCTGTGCACTCAAGACATTTTATTTTAAAAACTAGCCTAGACTTCTCCTACTGGTGATAATTAGATCAGATATGCAGAATGCAAAACAATTAGAATTGGTAGATAAATACAACAAAAGCTTACAAACCTAGCCTAGCTCCAATAATGTATGAGAAACCTCAAGGAAAAAAATAAAAAAGGAACAGAAACCCAGAACGGGAAAGCTGATCGGCAAGCAAAAGCTATCCTCACAATGTTTGCTAATTAAGATGATCAAGGTCACTTGGGTTTTAATGACCAAAACCGAGGGGACAGGAGACAAGACCTTAGGCTTGAGACAATCCATAGAGCTACAACTATTGAAGGCCCACTTTTTCTTTTCTTTTTTTTTTTTTCAAGATGGAGTCTCGCTCTGTCGCCCAGGCTGGAGTGCAGTGGTGCAATCTTGGCTCACTGCAAGCTCTGCCTCCTGGGTTCACACCATTCTCCTGCCTCAGCCTCCCGAGTAGCTGGGACTACAGGTGCACGCCACCACGCCCGGCTAATTTTTTGTATTTTTTTAGTAGAGACGGGGTTTCACCGTGTTAGCCATGATGGTCTCGATCTCCTGACCTCATGATCCACCTGCCTCGGCCTCCGAAAGTGCTGAAATTACAGGCGTGAGCCACTGTGCCCAGCATGAAGGCCTACTTTCATGGGGAAATGATCTAGGAAAAAGAAAACAAAAAAATCTTCTTGCCAGTGAAAGGAGAGAAGTTCTCAGCCTCAGTTTGGAGTCTGGGTGGCAAAAGAGAAAAATGTCTCTTCTGAGAAATTTTTATTCAAAAACTTGTCTTCATACTGGTTTGGGATTTAATTTTAAATGTATTTGTATAGTCAAGGAAAACTTTAAGTGCATAAATTAAATGTCTTCTGATTATTAACAACTCAGGTGCTTGGATGAAACACAGGCAATCCTGTAGGAGGGACTGACCCTCGAAATATTTATTACTCACCATGAAGTTATACAGACACTAAGACCAAATGAACATGTAAACCACACAATGAAGAGTCAACATAAACAACAAACAACAAAATGCAACCAGAAGGCATTTTAGACCTTATAATTTTCAGATATAGGATCAAAATATGTATAGGCTTAAACTCTTCAAGGAAACAAATAGGGTGTCAAATTGTGAGCAGGAATTGGGAGATGAACAAAATCAATCAGCAAGATTCTTAAAAAAATATATAAATATAAACATTAGAATTATGGGATGAGCTAATATGCATGTTAATAGCCATAGCAATGCTATCAAACAAAGCCACTTCCTCCAAAAATGGGGTCTTTACTTGTTCGGTGCTGCAAAGGCAATACACAAAACTGAAGGTGAGCACCAAGCAGTGCAAGCTTTACTTGATGGCCGTGGACTTGAGAAGCAGAAGCATGGCTCACAAATCACTTCTCGACTAATGAGAGGTGAGGAGGTTAAAATAAAATACAGGGTTTCTCTAATGAAGGGACTGGACATTAAAAGCAAGGGGAAGAATATTCATGCATTTTCCAGGAATGAGCAGCAACTTCACAGAACTCCTAGTGCCACCTTCCTTTTTTGAACTTTTATGACTTCTGGTCAGCGTCATGATGATTGTCAAGTGTCATGACACCAGTGGAAGTGTCTTTTTTTCTTTTCTTTCCTTTTTTTCTTGGCGATGGTGAGTCTCACTCTGTCACCAAGGTTGGAGTGCAGTGGCACGACCTGGGCTCACTGCAACCTCCGCTTCCCGGGTTCAAGCAATTCTCCTGCCTCAGCCTCCCAAGTAGCTGGGACTACAGGCGCATGCTGCCACGCCTGGCTATATTTTTTGTATTTTTAGTAGAGATGTGGTTTCACTGTGTTACCCAGGCTGGTCTCGAACTCCTGAACTCAGGCAATCTGCCCGCCTCGGCCTTCCAAAGTGCTAGGATTTCTTTTCTATTTTAAGAGATGGGGCCTTGCTCTGTTGCCCAGGCTTGAGTGCAGTGGTGCAATCATGGCTCGCTGCAGCCTTGAACTCCCAGGCCTAAGTGATCCACCCCCTTTAGCCTTCTGAGTAGCTGAGGCTATAGGTGTGTGACACCACACTTGGGTAATTTTAAATTTGTGTGTGTGTGTGTGTGTGTGTAGACCAGGTCTTATTCTGTTGACCAGGCTGGTCTCAAATTCTTGTGCTCAAGCAATCCTCCTACATTGGCCTCCCAAAGGGCTCGGATTACAGGGATGTACAACCATGCCTGGCCAGGAGTGCCATTTAGCATGGAAATGAGATTATAATGAAGCCTGAGGCTTTAGCTATCTTGGTTCTAACAAATGTCAGTGGGTCTGGTTACAAAGGGAACTTCCTAGAACAAGTGTCCTGTTTTTTAAAGATAAGCAGAGTTAAGGCAGTGTAGAAATTCAGCTATGTCATGTCAGCATGCTACCACTTAACAGTAATATCTGAAAAATTAGTAACATGGAAATTTTTTGTACATTTTAGACAGATCATATAAAAATACAAAGAAATAATATATGTGATAAATATCAAGTTACATATAAAGTAGAATAAAAATGGCTAAATTATATTGGTTACTTTTCATTTCATGAGTTGAACTCAACAGGATATAAGGATTGAGCATCTGCCTTTATATGCATATAGTCCAATTCAAACACAAACTGTGCAGTGGAATAACAAGGAGAAATTGACAAATTTGACAGATCTATCCGTGATGGTAGATATCAACGTATCTCCCTCATGAATAAAGAGTTTAATTAGACATAATGTAAAGAAGAATACAAGTAATTTAAGGAACATAATGAACAAGACTGATATAATAAACATGCACAGAACTCTGAACCTCCAAGTCAGTGACTACTCATTTTTCACAAGTACACATGGACAGTTCATTAAAATTGACCATTCACTGGCTAAAGAGCAAGACTCTTGTCTACAATACAATTAAATTAGTAATCAATCAAAAAATCAAAATCCTAATTTTTTTACATTTTAAATATATTTATAAATAACTAATGGATCAAGAAATAAAAAATTTAAACACAAAACCTATAACTTAGAACTTATACATCAGCTGAAGAAGAAATACAAAGTTAAAATAAACAATATGTATTAGTCCATTTTCACACCGCTATAAAGAACTAGTTGAGGCCAGGCGTGGTGGCTCACGCCTGTAATTCCAGCACTTTGGGAGGCCAAGGCGGGCGGATCACAAGGTCAGGAGATCAAGACCATCATGGCTAACACGGTGAAACCTCATCTCTACTAAAAATACAAAAAATTAGCCGGGCGTGGTGTCGGGCACGTGTAGTCCCAGCTACTCGGGAGGCTGAGGCAGGAGAATGACGTGAACCCAGGAGGCAGAGTTTGCAGTGAGCCGAGATCACACCACTGCCCTGCAGCCTGGGTGACAGAGCGAGACCCCGTCTCAAAAGAAAAAAAAAAAAACAAAAAAAACTACTTGAGAGTGGATAACTTACAAAAAAAAAAAAAAGAGATTTAATTAACTCACACTTCCACAGGCTTAACAGGAAGCATGACAGGGAGGCCTCAGGAAACTTACAATCATGGCAGAAGGTGAAGGGGAAGCAAGGATCTTCTTCACGTGGTGGCAGGAGAGAGAGAGAGAACAGGGAAGTGCCACACACGTTTAAACCATGAGATCTCATGAGAACTCACCCACTCTCACAGAACAGCAAGGGGGAAATCCACCCCCATGATCCAATTACCTCCCACCAGACCCCTCCTCCAATTCCACCTGAGATTTGGGCAGGGACACAAATCCAACCCATATCACAATAATAATTTAAAATAGAGTTAGTTGTTAAAAATAGAGCCACAAGATACACACCAGAGCTATGTGATCTTATACCCAAATAACAGTGTTCAAGAAATAGTAAATTTTCATCTTTTAATAAATTAGAAAAAGACTCCTCGATTTGAGAAGCTAGCATACCATTGATAACAAAACAAATTGTAGAATGGTAAAGTAAAATTAGAGAACATTTCCAGTTAGGAATATGGATATAAATACCCTAACTGTGTACCACAAAATATTAAAGAAAGCATCCTGGTGGAGAAGGAAGGAGGGGTGGATAGGTGGAGCATAGGGGACTCTGAAGGCAGCCATAATATTTTGTCTGATACTGCAATAGTGGATACATGACATTATAAATTTGTCAACACCCATAAAATTCTATAACACAGACTGAACCCTAATGTAAAGTATGGATTTCAGTTAATAATAGTGTATCAATGTTGGTTCATCAATTGTTACACATGCATCACCCTAACGCAAAGTGTTATAGAAAATACGAATTATAGAGAAACGGGAAGAAGGGAGGTATATATACTCTTTGTACTTTCTCTTCAAATTTTTTAAAACGTGAAACTACTCTAAAAAATAATGTCTATTAGAAAATTATGATCAATTTCAGTTTATCCTAGGAAAGCAAGGATAAGTTAATAAGTATACATATATACATATATAAATTTAATAATCTATACTAACAAATCATTACAGAAAATCATACGCATTTTAGTAGACACCAGACTAACTTGTAATTCATAAAAGAATGTCTGAGTAACCTGTGGCCGGGAGTGGTGGCTCACGTCTGTAATCCCAGCACTTTGGGAGGCTGAGGTGAGTGGATCACGAGGTCAGGAGATCGAGACCATCCTGGCTAACACGGTGAAACCCCGTCTCTACTAAAAATACAAAAAAAAATTAGCAGGGCATGGTGGTGGGCACCTGTAACCCCAGCTACTTGGGAGGGTGAGGCAGGAGAATGGCATGAACCTGGGAGGCAGAGCTTGCAGTGAGCTGAGATGGCATCACTGGACTCCAGCCTGGGCGACAGAGCGAGACTCCGTTCCATCTCAAAAAAAAAAAAAAGAATGTCTGAGTAACCTAACAGTACAAGTAAAGTTATTACCAGAAATATACAGAAAGCATCAAGGTAAAATATAAGAATTATTCCATTTGAAAGGGGTATGATATGCACAAAGATGAAAACTGAGCTCCTATAAAATAACATAAGGATTTGAAATAAAGACACAAAACTTACTGTTTAGAGTTAGTATCATTGACTATAAAAACCAAGACAATCTTAATTATAACAATTAGGAAGATAACAGAAATTCAGAACATCAAAAATATTTTTATGTAGAAATAAAAAAACATTTTAGAAATATGTTATTTACTGCATTTTTGTTACATGTGTAGTGATAAAATAATAAAATAAATTTAGAAAGAAATATATTATTTAATAAGATATAAAAATCTGAGGACCAATACAGTACTGTGGTTAAAACCATGGATTTTGACAGGAACTCCTTTGGTTAAAATTGTGACTCATCACTAAGAGTATAATGGTGAATAAGTTACTTAACGTTCCTTTGCACCCCTTTTCTTATCTAAAACAAATATGAAAGGGATCTGACTCATAGCAGCGTTCTGAGTAATATAACAGACATACATAAAACCACTAAAACAATGCTTGGCACATAGTTAATGATTATTCACTACCATTATTACCATCGTTGTCATTTTATTATGCAATTTAATGTTTGTTCTTTGGTAAGCAATGAATAAGAAATATTAAAAGGTAGAAGCATGTATAGGTGGGATACATATCAACATACATATGTATAGGCGTGTGTACATATCAACTACGTAGAGGGTTCAAATCAGGTGAAATTACCTGCATGAATCAACTCTATTCTGGCATCCATATTCAGTAAAAAGCTATCTTTGAAATTGTGACTAACCTCTGAAAACAACAATGGCCCATTTGATCCTTTCCTCGTGTATGGTAAAATCTTGACCACGTGGAAAACACATTCTCCTAGCTTCCCTTGATGTTGGAGACCATCAGGCAAATTACAATAATTCAGAATATCATACTATGCAACAGAGTTCCTATTCTAATCTGGGTACCTGATCATCAGCACTGGTCATAAATTCCGTGGTCCTTAAGAGAGTAAAGCTAAAAGGGATGCATCAGGGAGTAATAAAAAAAAAATGCATTATGCTATGAAACGTTAACTGAAGCATTGTTCCTCCCTGATCCTTGAAGACTAAAAGCTCAAATTCAACTTTATACTTTGATGAAAATAAAGACAATTGTGGTTTCGATTTCTTTTTTTTCTTTTTTTTTTTGAGATGGAGTCTCATTCTGTTGCCCAGGCTGGAGTGTAGTGGCGCGATCTTGGCTTACTGCAACCTCTGCCTCCTGGGTTCAAGCGATTCTCCTGTCTCAGCCTCCCATGTAGCTGGGACTATAGGCACCCGCCACCACACCCAGCTAATTTTTGTATTTTTAGTAGAGACAGGGTTTCACCATATTGGTCAGGCTGGTCTCAAACTCCTGACCTCAGGTGATCAGCCCCCCTCAGCCTCCCAAAGTGTTGGGATTACAGGCGTGAGCCACTGCACCCGGCCGCTTTCAAATTTTTGATGATCCATTTACAGGCAGTGTGTAAGAATTTTACCGAGTGTCTCTGAATATGAGTTTTTCCTCATACATAAAAATAGAAATAGCAATTCATATCTCTTAATGTTATTTTGAATTAAAAGAAAAAATATAATCACCATTTATGCTGAACACAAAGTAAGGGCTCAAAACTAATTTCTTTTCCCCAGTCATTTCTAGACAGTTAATATCATAGATCAAAAAATTTAAATCAGATTGAAAATGAGTATTGGAAATATGGGACAAACATTTAATCTTAGAACAAATATGACAAAGTTTCTTCTAGCCAGAGATATCTATGTGACGATCGTTTACACACACACATACACACACACACACATATCAAAACTGAAAACTCTCCGGACTATATATGGTTTCTCATTGTAAAAGCAAGTAGACATATTCATTTTCAGAATTTATATTCAGAATGTAAAATTTCAATGTGTTTTGCCTGAGTTATTATGCAGGTTTTGAGAAAATCTCATTTATGACTATGTTTCAAGAATCGATGGGCTCCAGGGCCAACAGTGCCCTAGCGGAAATCATTACCTGCCAGGGATGAAACAGCACTGCATCTGCATTTTCCTCGTATCCCACTGTATTTCTAAAAGCAGCACTTAGCATAGGGCATTGGCTGCACACGCAGCATCATAGATGGTCTTAATGAAATCAGATGCAATCCAGTCAAAGCAACGCAAAGGCACAGGACCCAAGAAAGCATTTCGTGGGCATCCTCCTAGGGTTTCACAGCCAGAATCAGAAAGGAAGCAATCCAAGGAAAAAAGCCACGGTTTATTATGGAAAATGTGTTCTGGGTGTATGGAAGGGCTAACTGTCTGAACAAAATGCTGGAAGCCAGGCATCTCACTGTTCTACTTTGAAAAAGTGAGAGTCCCATGGAATGGATTAAGTATGAAACTTCCCCCATGTGTGATAAAGTCCCACTGGGAGGTGGTAACACATGCTTTCCACATTTTCAAAGTATTCCATCCCAGAACGTCAGGAGGATTAGGGATTCTGTGTCACCACAGACAGCAGTCACATTTGTTCATGGATCTTCAGTCTTGGCCAGTGTTATCCTGCCTGCTCATGGCAGAACACCCTCCAAGACAGTTTCTTTGTAAAGCCTGAATAGATACCTTCCCTGGCCACTTCTCTCAGTTCCTAGAAAAAATGCCCACCTTTTTTTTTTTTTTTTTTTGAGACGGAGTCTAGCTCTGTCACCCAGGCTGGAGTGCAGTGGTGCAATCTCGGCTCACAGCAACCTCTGCCTCCCGGGTTAAAGCGATTCTCCCGCCTCAGCCTCCTGAGTAGCTGGGATTACAGGCATGCACCACCATATCCGGCTAATTTTTCTATTTTTAGTAGAGACGGGGTTTCTCCATGTTGGTCAGGCTGGTCTTGAACTCCCGACTTCAGGTGATCCACCCGCCTTGGCCTTCCAAAGAGCTGGGATTACAGGCGTGAGCCACCGTGCCTGGCCGAAAATGCCCACCTTTTATGTCATCCGAGACAAGCAGCCCTACCAGGTCTAGCTAAAATGCTGCAACAGCTTCACCATGCCAAGAGGCAAAGATGATTCCTTGGGACCATCTGATACAGAGATGGAAACTGTCCTTCATCACTAGGCAAAGGATCAAATGGACATAACTAATCTTAGAGGAAAAGGAAAAACAATATCCATTTATATTCAGAAGTGATTTGAGGGAGAAGGGCACAGTCAAACACAATACATCAGGCACTTCACTTTCTACTCCTAGAAGAAATTCAAAGCTAGCAAGTAAATTACTAGAGAAATTGATGAACGTGTGTAAAGGCAAAATGCTCAGAGTTTTTCTTAACAAGAGTTAAAATTGTACTCAACTTATTCATGAGAAAACCATCTTGAAGACAAAAGTCCTGATTTGTAGACCATTTGAAGAGCAAGGTTTCATATAGCCACTGGCAAACAGGTAAGCTATAATAAAATTTCTAAGAAACATACAAAACTGGTTAATATTATCTAGGGTAATAAAATTGTAAACAAAGTTTCTTCTCTGCCAGCCTCCCTTCCCCTCCCCAAAATCTCAGTTTACCAAATTTCCCTATAAGCTAATCTGTGGGTTTACAGGGCTATAAAAATTCCAATTTTGACTATTAGTCAAGGATATGATTCTGGAGAGAGTCAGAGGATGGTCAAAAATTCTTCGCAAAGCCGGGTGCAGTGGCTCACGCCTGTGATCCCAGCACTTCGGGAGGCTGAGGTGGGCGGACCACCCGAGGTTGGGAGTTCGAGACCAGCCTGACCAACATGAAGAAACCCCGTCTCTACTAAAAATACAAAAATTACCCAGGCGTGGTGGCTCATGCCTGTAATCCCAGATACTCGGGAGGCTAGGGAAAGAGAATCACTTGAACCCGGGAGGCAGAGGTTGCTGTGAGCCGAGATCGCACCATCGCACTCCAGCCTGGGCAACAAGAGCGAAACTCTGTCTCGAAAAAAAAGAAATTCTTCGGAGATATAGCAGTTAGATAATAACAGCATGATAGTAAAGAATAAAGCAATTATTATTTCACCATTTTGAAGCTGAAGATACTACATTCTCTTTTGGAAAGGGGAAGATTTACTTGTTGATTTTTTTTAATGTATCATCTTCCCTCTGGGAAAAATTAACCTGGAAAGTCAGTGTTCAGATATAGAGTTCCCAGAGCTGGCCTGGCTGTGCCAGCCAGGGATGCCTCACTGCTGCCCATCTCATTCTGCCTCCTTCTTACCCTAAATAAACACTGCCAGTGCAAGGACTTTCTGTCACCTTTGGGGGCATCAAAGACTGTTCTGAGCCACCTTTTGTTGACATGCCTTGTAATAACAGCAAAGGACATTCAATGTCATCTCTGACCCACCCCATCCTGTCTCACCTGTGGTAGTTTGTAGATTTCCATCGACATCTCCAACTGAAAAACAAATGCTGATATAGTTCCTTCAATCGCTGCTGTGGATTTGCTCTGCCTCTCACATGTATAATTGGGAAGGTTCTCAGCCCCTCCTGACAGCCAAAACAGAGGGCCCTCCAAAGTCCTCTGATTACTGTGGTAGGCATTGTAGACGTGATACCCCAAAGACATGTTGAGTAAGAGCAGCGGGCCCCTGTTGATGTCCTCGATGGCAAAAACGAACACGAAAAGAGTCAAAATGCATGTTTAGAGGACAAACTCTCACACCTCCCACTCAAGGCCTCACAAAAGCCATCTCTACCCTGACCTGAGCATGTGAAAATGAGGTACACAAGACTCAGAGAGCCGTGAATTAGCTGAGTACCAGAGGATAGATCAGTATGCAAAGAGAGTACAATTTAAGACGCTGCAATTTAATGGTGAGTTGGGTTTCCAAAGGAGTCAGTAAGTGGCAGGACTTCAAGGGCTTTTATTCACTTTGTTTACCAAGAAACTAACGAGTGGCTGAAATTGAAACTGAAGTAGACAGTGGGCGTGGGATAAGAAAGGATATTGAGGATAAAAGATCAGGGTCCATATAAGAGGCCAGGCTGGACAAGGAATCAGAGAGGGCAGGTAAGAAAGGAGAATGTATTTTGGAGGAAATGGCCTCACACATTGGCTGGGTTGCGGATGCTTAAACATCATTTGGTTGTGCCTCCTGGGTCAGAAAAAATAAATCCAGGCTTTAGAGTCCTTAGAAAAGAGTGGGGAAGCATGGCATTGTAATGATTCTGGGAGAAGCATAAAGAGGCCAACAATGACTAATCACAAGCAAAGAAAATTCTAAAAGCATTGTGGCCTTTAAAAAAAACTTTATATCACCCAAATACCTCAAGCAATGCTGGCAAGAGCTAAATTCAATTTTCCTTCACTCTTTTTCTGACTTACAAGCAGCCTCATTTCATGTTGAAATGCCTCCCTTCCCCAAAGTTGCAGGATAAGCACAATCCCAACAAATGACCCAATAGAACAAGGACTGCCTTCAGCTATGTTGTTCTTTCTAATTTTCAGTGGAAAAAGCAAATTCTTAAAGGTCTTCAAGAGGTAGAAGGGCTGTAGGAGGCATTCGGGTATTATAATAATTGCAGATTCTATGGTAGCCTACGTATAATATTTTGTGTGATATTCTCAAGCCCACTGCTAAGTACGCATAAATATCCACACTTCATATGTGGTAATATTTCCTGAAATAGGATAAATGCAAGATAAATTCTAAGCCCAAATTTAAATGCACTTCTGACTTTAAAACTTGTTATTTCTTATATATCCTTTGACCTCCTTAGAAATGACATTTAACTCCCTAAAAAAATACTAGAGCTTGTTAGTCAGGCAAACTACATTTACTAGACTTACTAGTACTCTCATTGAAGAAACAGTGAGTATATTAGTCCATTCTCACATTGCTATCCAGACACACCCAAGTCTGGGTAATTTATTATTTATTTATTTATCTGAGGCAGAGTCTTGCTCTGTTACCCAAGCTGGAGCGCAGTGGCGCGATCTCGGCTCACTGCAAGTTCCGCCTCCCAGGTTCAAGTGATTCTCCTGCCTCAGCCTTCCAAGTAGCTGGGATTACAGGTGTGCACCACCACGCCTGGCTAATTCCATGCCTGGCTCTCTTACTGTAAATGAGAATAAGAAAGAATATAGTCTGCTCAAAGTCTTAGTATAATAGCATGTCTCAAAATAGAAAATTGGGCAGAGTGTTCATAGGGTTTCAGAGACTCAGCTGGATGTTAAAATCACCCAGGGTCTAGGCTGGGTGCGATGGCTCATGCCTGTAATCCCAGCACTTTGGGAGGCCGAGGCGGGCGGATCACAAGGTCAGGAGATGAAGACCATCCTGGCTAACCGTGAAACCCCATCTCTACTAAAAATACAAAAAATTAGCCGGGTGTGGTGGCAGGCGCCTGTAGTCTCAGCTACTCGGGAGGCTGAGGCAGGAGAATGGTGTGAACCCGGGAGGCGGAGCTTGCAATGAGCCAAGATCACACCACTGCACTCCAGCCTGGGTGACACAGTGACACTGTCTCAAAAAAAAAAAAAAATCCACCCAGGGTCTTACAAGGCGCAGAACAAGTTGGGACTAATCAGAGTTTCTGATATAACAGCTGTGGACTGCAGGAGCTAGCTAAGTCTTAAAGCAAACCTTAATAAATCAGCTCTTAGTCCAATAAGTAAGTTGTTGAATTGGTTCAGCTTTTTTTTTCCAGGAGCAGTTATTCCCTGCAACAAGCAGTTTTTTTTTTTGACTTGTTCTCAGTGTTGTTCATCAAAAATAGGACAGTGTGCTTAATCTCAAGACTGTTTAGCACAGAGAGGGATAGAGTATGTTCGCCTCAAAAACTGTTGAACATTATGACAGGAAACTATGCAGGTTTGTAGCATTATTGAACACAAGAACAATACATTATTTCCATATTTTTGGATTGACAATTGTTAAGGTCAGAAATGTTTGTTTACCCGTGGAATAGATCATTAGGATAGTGGCAAATGTTCATAGGCCATAGGACATGACAGACATTAGCCTAAACCTAAAAGAAACTAAACAAACTAAACTCTAACCAGTGAAAGATTTCCATTTAAAAACAAAGAAACTATTTTCATTTTAGTTCTCAAAAAATACTTAGAAAAGTAAAAATTACTGGAGTTTAGATGACAATATATTGAAGCTCAAAACAAAAATAAAATTTAACTCCTAACATGCGTACACACGCACGCACGCACATAAAAAACTCACATGTGTGGCCGGGCGCGGTGACTCACGCCTGTAATTCCAGCACTTTGGGAAGCTGAGGTGGGCGGATCATGAGGTCAAGAGATCGAGACCATCCTCGTCAACATGGTGAAACCGTGTCTCTACTAAAAATACAAAAATTATCTGGGCGTGGTGGCACATGCCTATAGTCCCAGCTACTCGGAAGGCTGAGGCAGGAGAATCATTTGAACCTGGGAGGTGGAGGTTGCAGTGAGCTGAGATTGCGCCACTGCCCTCCAGCCTGGCGACAGGGCCAGACTCTGTAAAAACAAACAAACAAACAAACAAAAAACGCCTCATGTGCACATGCAAATGCACACAAGTATAGATGGAGGCATCTATCAGTAAATACACGTATTACTCAGACCTGGTGGGTTATCTCCACGGCCTGTCCAAAATCCTGGGGGATTATAATCCTATCCACCAAATTCTTCCTCTGTGTTGATTTAGATTTTCTAAAAAGAGAATGATACTTAAATTGATAACTATAATTTGGACAGATTAACATAGCAAAGTAAAATATTTTGAAAAATAATTGCTTAACCATAATCATTTTTTTAGTAATTTTATTTTGAAATTCTTATGGACTCCTAAGTTTTCTCCACTGTCATCTTCTACATGACTGTAAACAAGGTAGAGGTGTTTCAGACATGGTAGGCCTTTCATTTTGTTTTTATTTTTGCTTTTTAGCAATTATGGTTATAAACTGCCTTGAATCCTTGGGCTGAAAAGCAAAATGTTTTGAGATGCTTAGAGTTTTAAGGAATTAGATCTGAATTTGAAGAAGGCATTTTAGTTTATACCAACGCTCACTGATATGGTTTGAATCTGTGCCTCTGCCCAAATCTCATGTCAAATTGTAATCCCCAGTACTGGAGGTGGGGCCTGGTGGGAGGTCACTGGATCATAGGGGCGGTTTCTCATGAATGGTTTAGAACCATCCCCTTGGTAATCTTCTAGTGATAGTGAGTTCTAAGGAGATCTGATTGTTGAAAAGTGTGTGGCACCTCCCTCCACACTGGTCCTGCTCCTGCCATGAGAGACATCTGGCTACTGCTTTGCCTTCTGCCGTGATTGTAAATTTCCTGAAGCCTCTGCAGAAACTGAGCAGATGCCAGCATCATGCTTCCTGTACAGTCTGTGGAACCATGAGCCAATCACACCTCTTTTCTTTACAAATTACCCAGTCTCAGCGGGGTGCACTGGCTCACACCTGTAATTCCAACATTTTGGGAGGCAGTGGCATTCCTCACTTGAGATCAGGAGTCCAAGACCAGCCTGGCCAACATGGTGAAACCCCACCTCTACTAAAAATACAAGAATTAGCCTGGCATGAAGGTGCACACCTGTAATCCCAGCTACTCAGGAGGCTGAGGCAGAAGAATTGGTTGAACCTGGGAGGCAGAGGTTGTAGTGAGCCAAGATCATGCCACTGCACTCCAGCCTGGGCAACAGAGCAAGTCTTAAATAAATAAATAAATAAATAAATAAATAAATAAATTTATAAAATAAATTACCCAGTCTCAGGTATTTCTTGATAGCAATGAGAGAATGAACTAATATACTCACTCACTATTTCTTCAGTGAGAGTACTAATCTTTGTGCTGGTAAGGAAAATAAAATATTTTCAAGCCAAAAGCATGAGATTTGGGAGAAATATAAATTTATACCAGAAATGTATAGTAAATTTTTCTTACAAATTGATATTTAATGAAATTTGCATAGATTTTTATCTCCTACGTGTCAAATTTCATAAAGCATATATATATATATATTTTTTTTTTTTTTTTTTTTTGAGACAGCCTCACTCTGTGGTCCAGGCTGGAGTGCAGTGGCGCAATCTTGGCTCACTGTGCGCTCTGCTTCCCGGGTTCACGCCATTCTCCTGCCTCAGCCTCCAGAGTAGCTGGGATTACAGGTGCCCGCCACCACACCCAGCTAATTTTTCTATTTTTAGTAGAGACGGGGTTTCACCATGTTAGCCAAGATGGTCTCGATCTCCTGACCTCATGATCCGCCTGCCTCAGCCTCCCAAAGTGCTGGGATTACAGGCGGGAGCCACCGTGCCAGGCCCATAAAGCATATTTAAAAAATAAGTGATTTTAATTAAAATAAGAAACTTGAATTCAGACCAGTATTTAAATCCAATCCCAGAAATGAACATTAGTTACCGAGAGGCAAAAATATTTAAGGAATCAAATGGGCCTAGAAATATTTAGTGTTTTGCCTTGGATAACTGCATTATTTGCAATGAGCCTTCAAAAATCATGTAGTAGGTAATCCCGGTTAACCTAAATTAAATTGTACCCAGATTGATTGATAGCACCTGCCCATTTTCTAGATAATGGCAGCCATCCACTGAGGAGAGGAACTGCCTACCGTGACTGGGAAGAGTGAATGAGAACTTTATTGTAAAAACTCAAAGTACCCAGTGAAGTTTGAGATAATATTTGAGTCATTCATTCATTCATTCATTCTTTTAACACACATCCAGTGTCTTGTATGCGCCCAGGCACACAATATTCTAGCAAGAAGTTTTATAAAAGTGAGTAAGATAGATTAAAAAATCCTGCTCTAGTTTTATTTGCAATGCATTTAGGGGAAACATTTTTTTAAAGTAAGGCACAGGTGAAAAATTCTGGGGAGACGGGCTGGGCACGGTGGCTCATGCCTGTAATCCCAGCACTTTGGGAGGCTGAGGAGGGCGGATCACAAGGTCAGGAAATCGAGACCATCCTGGCTAACACGGTGAAACCCTGTCTCTAATAAAAATATTAAAAAAGTTAGCTGGGCGTGGTGGCGGGCGCCTGTAGTCCCAGCTACTGGGGAGGCTGAGGCAGGAGAATGGCGTGAACCTGGGAGGCGGAGCTTGCAGTGAGTCGAGATTGCGTCACTGCACTCCAGCCTGGGCGACAGTGTGAGACTTTGTCTCAAAAAAAAAAAAAAAAAAAAAAGAGTGATGTGATTGGATCAGTTAGTGTGAGTGGAGGATGTAGGGACAGGAGGGTGAGAGGGGAACCTGTAGAAAGAGGACTCCTCTCCTCACTCCCGTCTGTGGCCAGAGCATCCCTGCCCCCACTCTGAGCGCACTCCCCCGCCTCTGCTTTGCTTCAGTCGCTTGCATGGTTAGAAACCCCATTTTACGCCGACCGCGGTGACTCACGTCTGTAATCCCAGCACTTTGGGAGGCCGAGGTGGGCGGATCACGAGGTCAGGAGATCGAGACCATCCTGGCTAACACGGTGAAACCCCGTCTCTACTAAAATACAAAAAATTAGCCGGGCGTCCTGGCAGGCGCTTGTAGTCCCAGCTACTCGGGAGGCTGAGGCAAGAGAATGGCGTAAACCCGGGAGGCGGAGTTTGCAGTGAGCCGAGATCACGCCACTGCACTCCAGCCTGGGCGACAGAGCGAGACTCCATCTCAAAAAAAAAAAAAGGGTACTTCAATAATATAAAATAAATAAATCATAAATTAATGAATTCACCAAGCTAAATGTACTTGGGCATTCACTACCACATTACTTGTAATAGCCAAAAGGTGCAGATAACTCAGGTGTTGGCAAATATGGACCTAGTAGAATAAACATGATGTATCTATTGAATGAAATATTAGGCAGTCAGTTAAAAGAATGGCAACTAGGAGGGTACACGTAAACATCAAGCAGAGTAGTGTCTCTCAAGTGTAGCATGCATCAAATCACCCAGAGCGCTTGTTAAAAACACGGATTGCTGGGCCCCATCCCTAGAATGTCTCACTCAGTACGTTTATGATGGGACCCAGGAATTTGCATTCCCAATAAGTACCCAGGTGATACTGATGCTGTGGGTCCAGGGAGCACATTTTGAGAACCACCGCGTTAGAGAAATTCCTACTGGGTGTTACTTCCCCAGAATAGGCTCATAAAGCCTTCCTCCTCTCTCACTCCCTCTTCTTCCTCCTCATTATCCCATTCATCATCATCATCAACGTCATCACTGCCATCACCACCATCACTATAGAGCAGGTGCAGGGAGAAGGCTTGTGCATACTAGCTGTGGCTCATGCACACACTCCTCTAATGGGAAGCCTTATCTGTCTCTTTCACAATCCCAAATGACTTTGTTGCTAACTAAGCTCTGAAATTACCTGTCTGTGCACAGCTTCCCTATTGCATTGTAAATATCTTGAGTGTATGAATCTATTCTTTGTAACCATAGACCTGTGACAAGTACAGAGTCAACTGCCCTTTCTAGGAGACCTGCGCCCCAGCCAGTTGCCTGACAACCTGTCAGTCACTCCTTCCTGTGCCTAGGATGCAAGACTCACAGCTCTAACCTGACCAACAGGACCCTTCAGGGAGGGGCAGCCCCCTTAACAGCTTCTCCACTGGACTCAATTTGAGCTGCTCACCACACCCATCTCCTCTCAGAGCTTCCAGGGCTGCACGTTCTCATCTCCCCTTGGACAGTAATAACTGCCAGGCAGGGACCCTCCTTCCTGCCCTAGTCCTTTACTTTCATGTCTTAGCTTTAGACTTCAACTCCTCCAGGAGGCCTCCCATGATTGAGCCTCACTGTCCCACATACGCACATGCTAGTCCCCCTCTTGCAAAAAGGTCTCATCGTATCACTTGACACACTAAATGTTACTTCAATTTGTGTGTCTGTCTGTCTTTCCCACTAAAACATAAACTCCATGAGGGCAAAGATCCCATCTTTTAGCTCACCATGGTATCCCAAGAGCTCAGTACTGATGTTCCACAGCCCTTTCTTTAAAAATAAGATGAAATAAATGTTTCCTCTTTTTTTTGAGATGGGATCTCACTCTGTTGCCGAAGCTGGAGTACAGTGGTGTGACCACAGCTCACTGCAGCCTCAACCTCCCAGTTTCTCAAGTGATCCTCCCACCTCAGCTTCCCAAGTGGCTGGAACTACAGGTGCATGCCATTGTACCTGACTAATTTTTGTATTTTATTATTATTATTATTATTATTTTTCTAGAGCTGGAGTCTCACTATGTTGCCCAGGCTGGTCTCGAACTCCTGGGCTGAAGTGACCCACCCACCTCAACCTCCCAAAGTGCTGGGATTACAGGCGTGAGCCATGGCACCCAGCCAATAAATATTTCAAGAAGAAAAATCTGGCAATGAAATAAAAAACACATTAAAATCTTCAAATCGTGCCTAAGGATTCCTGATTAAGAGCCTACTTTCTACCTCTCCTGTAATCTTGATTCACAAATTTGATAGAGTATTTTTACAGACCAAAAGTTCCGGTCTTTTGATTATTGATTAACGTTAAAGAGGCTTTGGCTGGTCAGTGTTGCAGGCTTTCACAGGCATCACAATAAAGTATAAGTCTTTTTCATTATCCCACAATGTATTTCAGACCCCTGGACAGTAGGACTGAGGAGATTCAATCTGGAATTTCCACGCCTTTGCTTTCACTCCCGTCTCTTTGGTGCTTGAGCATCACATGGGGCCACCAAGCTCCTGCAGTCTGCACCTTGGATTCCTTCCTCTTCAGACCTCTGGTTTTAGATCAGAGGAACTAGAATCCCCCAAAACACTGCAGCAACTTACAAGGTCATACCACAACGGAGGAACAGAGCAGATCAACTGCAGCCGTAGTCATCTGAATGGCAGGTTCTCTGCAACGCGTTCCCTGTTTCCTACCTTCCGGTGAAAATTTCTGAAAAAAGAAAATATCTAATTTGATATGTTCTGTATTACATTTCCATTTTCCTTTCATACAATGCAATTTACTTTCCTTTGGTTTTTAATGCCAATGTTTAATTCTTATAAATTCATTCTAATGGGTTTTTTTCCCCACTAAATGATTAACAGCTGTGAGCTCTAGAGGGCTACACTGTACGTAGGCACCACATTTTGTTTATCCATTCAGCCATATAGAGTTGGAGACTTGATTGGCTTCCACCTTTTGGTTATTGTGAATAGTGCTGCTATGAACGTGGGTCAAAGTATTATTTTTAAACTGCTGATTTCCACCAAGGCAGGTAAGAGCCAATGCGCATCCATTTCAGTTGGAGATTTCAAGACAAGAGAAACACCTGATTGCCAAAGACTGCATTTTAGATGGAAAAGACTTCAAAAGGTTTCTCTCTTCCCATGACTCCCTTTAGATGGCTCCACCCTTCCTCCTATTCCAGCCTCATGCATACACCCCAATAACTGTGGGTTCCACCTTTTCCTCTGGCTCCCTCACACCTTCTATCAGAACTGTTCATTCAGGAATCTGTATTTCTGAAACCTAGACAGCCTCAGCTCCAGAGGGGCCTGAGGTGATGTAAGCAGTGGGGACGGCAGTGCCCAGAAGCTTTCAGACACAGCTGAGCAGCCAACAGCTCCTGTGACTGCTGACACAGCCCAGGGCTCCTGTGTCATCTGTCCCTGCCTCTCTCCTGACACTTACTTCCAGTTAACTCCAACTAACTGATGACATCCAGTATCCAGTGACTAGGAATAACCTGAGCTATGGATTGGAAGCCAAACAAAGGCTGTGTTTGTGTGGGGAGAAAGTGGTTGCCTGGAGAGGAAAAGCTATTGGGTGGCTTTTCTTAAATTTCTTCTATTTTAGGAATAGAAAGATTAAAGGAAATAAATCATGACCTTCACAAAATCCTTCCTTATTATGTTGACATCCTATAATCCTATTACAAATTACAAACGAGGTGTTTGGGTGCAGAGCAGGCCTGGGCCCAGATCTGTGGATGGCGGTGCTCAGCTGCATCCCGTGGTACAGCCAGAGAGCAGCTTGTGTCCAGCCTCCTGGCCTTTTCCCTCTTGTTTCTTGATGCCTTGACTCCAGAGTGTAGGGCAAAGAGACCTTCAGATACAAGAAATGTTTGGATGCAACTGTCTTGGAAATCTTTCCTCAAATGTGCTGATGAAAGGAAAAAAATATATCTCATACTGCAATGGCTGTGGGAACATGTCCTGGAGCTGCCATGTCAGCTGAAGAACAGAGACCATGGGGCTAGTGGGGGCCATGTGCAATTGTAAAACTGGATTGCAGCATGCTCATCAGTGTTCCTCTGAACTGAAGAAAATGTGTAATTTTTTTCTATCTCATTGATAAATATTTCTAACACTTTCAACGTTAAATAGAATTGACAAGTGATGAGTGGAGTATGCGCTTCCATTAGTTTTAATATTTTTTTGAAAGTAAGTTTTATGCCTATGTGAATTGCTGCTAATATATTTATTTTAGGTTGTGAACTTCAGTCGTAAAAAAATAATAAAAATTGTTATTTTCCAAGCTTCTGTTTATGATGAATTTGTCATTTATAGAAGACCCACTGGGAAACTGTAAGAGATATTTTATTTAGATTTTTGTGGAGGTATTACATATTCTTAAAATATTTTGGTCCTCAATCATTTTCAGGCTCCATAATTTTTTTAAAGCCAGCAAGAAAAGAAATGCAAAGATGCTGAAGGAAAAATCAGCAATACTATGGCCCAAAAGCTCCAGCAGAAATCCCCCATCTGGGCCTCAGATATGGTCATTGATATGGATGGGAGCTGGGGCTGGAAAGTCACCCTCTTCCAAGGCCCGGGGGCTGGACACTGTCCCTTGTATAGGGAGGGTCCCAGTGCAGCCTGGGGAAGCTGTTCCATGAAAGACAGTCAGTCTCATCCAAGCTCAGGATCTGAAAGGTTTATGGGTTTAAAAATAAAAATGAGAAACTGAATAGACAATATTATGTCATTATTTTCAAACGGATATAAACTATAAAGAAGAGAATATTGCCTAGAGGCATTTAGGGGAAAAAGAGGAGTTTTTATTTCATGGGAGAAACATTTGTTCCCAAATGGGGTTTTTTTCCTGTGGGCCAGGCTAATATTGTGATTAAATTGTAATTTTTTAAAAAAACAGGCAAAACGGCCGGGCGCAGTGGCTCCCACCTGTAATCCCAGCACTTTGGGAGGCCGAGGCGGGCGGATCATGAGGTCAGGAGATCGAGACCATCCTGACTAACAAGGTGAAACCCCGTCTCTACTAAAAATACAAAAATTAGCCGGGCGTCGTGGTGGGCGCCTGTAGTCCCAGCTACTCAGGAGGCTGAGGCCGGAGAATGGCGTGAACCCGGGAGGTAGAGCGTGCAGTGGGCTGAGATCGCACCACTGCACTCCAGCCTGGGTGACAGAGCAAGACTCCATCTCAGAAAAACAAAAAACAAAACAAAACAAAAACACAAAACAAAACAAAACAAAAAACAGGCAAAACAATCTTAATAGCAGATTCCTGTTTGGTTGTAATACACTTTCAAATAAGAGATACTTTCTTGGCATCTGTTACATGTCACAGCCCCTGGCAATGCTATTTTTCCGACGAAACTAGCCCTTTAAAACATTTGCATTAGGCCGGGCGCGGTTGCTCACGCCTGTAATCCTAGCACTTTGGGAGGCTGAGGAGGGCAGATCACAATATCAAAAGATTGAGACCATCTTGGCCAACGTGGTGAAACCCCCTCTCTACTAAAAATATAAAAAATTAGCTGGGCGTGGTGGTGGGTGCCTGTAGGCCTAGCTACTTGGGAGGCTGAGGCAGGAGAATCGCTGGAACCCTGGAGGCAGAGGTTGCAGTGAGCCGAGATTGCGCCACTGCACTACAGCCTGAGCGACAGAGCGAGACTCTGTCTCAAAAAAATAAAACAAAACAAAAAAACACTTGCATTAAACATTTTGTTAAACCATGATTTTTGGAGTTGAAATCACACAGAAGGAAGAAAAGAAGGAAGGGAGGGAGAAGAAGGAAGGAAGGAAGGGAGGGAGGGAGGAAGGGAGGGAGGAAGGGAGGTCTCTGACTACAAGCTTTAAAATTCTTCCTGCAGGGTTTATTAAGGCTTACATTGTGACCAGCCAGTTTCTCTGGTAGTTTATCTTTTAAGCTCTAAATAAACAAATGAGATTTAACTGAGCATAACTATTAACACTATCGGGCTCCAAGACCATAAGATTGTAGCCTCTAAGATCTCGTGGCAATTTAGAGATGATGGCCAGGAGGCAGCAAGGAGCTGGGCACGGCTATTCTTGGTCACAGCATCACTGACTGGGTCCTCGAAGATGCCAGCAGGAGCGGGCCCTGTGTCCTTGGGCAGTTTCTAGTCTGCCCAGCCCACATCACCAGCCAGGACCATGAGCAACGTATGTCGGGGAGATGAGAGAGGGAGGTCGTGAGCCTTTCTGGAGTAGGACACAGAGATGTGTTGGTCCCAAAACTAATGTCTGTGTCCTCAGGAGCTGTGGGGTCTGTGTGCATGGAGGCTGAAGCCACAGGGATGGTGACTCTAGAGGTGTGTGTAGTTCCCTGCACCATTTCCAGGCTGGCTGCATAGCACCTGTGCTCCAAGGAACTCCCTGGGATTGTCTATCATTATCTGACAAACTCATGCCATGGCCATTATTTTATTATTTGCCCATTCAACCAACATTTACAGAGCACCTGCTAAGTAGTCAATAAAACAAAGTCCTTACCCATGTGGAGCCTTCACTAGTGAATGCATTCATTTTATTTTTGAAGTCATTACCATCATGATTATTACTGACACTCCCTAACCTGAGGATGCCGGTGTAAATTCTACACCTGAGTGAGGCGCTTGTGTGTCACTCACTGTTAAGTCAGAGGACCAGGAGCTCACGCACCCCTCCTAAGCAGGGCCAAGCCTCCACAGACAGCGGCTGTTTCCTCCATACCCACGTTACTTCCCGTTTCCCGTCTGTAAACCAGAGAGAAGGTGCTGGTCAGGGAGGCGCACAAGTTTCCCTCTGGTTTGGGGGGTAGAGTTTTCCGACAGGGCTGTAGTGAGAGAGAAGCTCGGGTTACACATCCAGCTTCTGTGGTCCAGCGTACTCCAGGGCAGGATGACCGCAGAGGATCATTTGGTACTGTCTTCCGTGAAGCTAGGGGAAATGTGTCACACTTCAGGCACAAACCCCAAATGTGAAGAGCCAGCGTAGAATTCATGAGGATTCAAAACACGAGGATCAGCCTTGGCCAATACACCCGTGATAGAAGTTCATTAATTCCTCCCCTTTGTGAGGCAGCCCTGGAGAAGGCAGACCCCTCACAGTGCTGAGTAAGCCAGCCAGAGAGGAGTACAGATTCACAGCATCAGAAGCAAGGTTGGGACTTCCCTATTCCGGCTTTGGTAAGAGCTGAGAACCAACAGGCGGCCCCCTGGCTGAGATGAGGCCTTTCTGCCAGGCGGCTGGTCAGCAGGACCAATCCTGCCCACCGCCCTTTCATCTTGGGTAGGACCAGCAGTGCTGGCCCTCGGGAGAGAAGGCGGGACCTTTAAATAGAGCATGTTGCAAAACACTCCGTCCCCTGCTCCTATAGACATTACCCAAAGCTTCTCCTACTGGGGTGGTCCATGGGGTTGCAGCCTGCTGAACCTGTGATTCACTAGCTCCTGAGGCTGTACTGCCCTCAAATACAGCAAAGTCGGAGCACAACAAAGCTCCGCACAGCGGAGAAGGCATTCTCTGTAGCCCGTTTTTCCCCCACAGCAAGAAGCAGCCCGAGTTCAGGCATAGCAGAGATCGCGGTTTTGCACTAAGAAATGTGTGAACAAACCCCAAGGCTTCCAGCCCTCAGCAAGATCCAGGACTGGGATTGATGGGCCCCAAAAGACCTGAAATCAGCAACCCTGCTAACAGCTGCTCCAGACCCCAGGGCGGCCGGGACCACTCTCTAAGCAATCTGCCTCTGCTCCGCTGGCTGGGTGCAGAGGGTATAAATCAGCACAATCTTTCACAAGCAGTTTCAAGTGCATATCAAGCACTATCGCGCTTCTCAAAAGCCCAAGAATGATACAATGGACTCCGGGGACTCGAGGGGAGGAGTAGGAGCGGGTTAAGGGATAAAAGACTACAAATATGGCGCAGTGTATACTGCTTAGGTGATATGTGCACCAAAATCTCACAAATCGCCACTAAAGAACTTACTCATGTGACCAGATACCACCAGTACCCCAATAACTTATGGAAAAATTAAAAAATAATAATAATTTAAATTTTTTTTTTTGAGACGGAGTCTCACTCTGTCACCCAGGCTGGAGTGCAGTGGCACGATCTCGGCTCACTGCAAGCTCCGCTTCCCGGGTTCATGTCATCCTCCTGCCTCAGTCTCCTGAGTAGCTGGGACTACAGAAGCCCGGCTAATTTTCTGTATTTTTACACGTCATTCTCCCGCCTCAGCCTCCCGAGTAGCTGGGACTACAGGCGCCCGCCACCATGCCCGGCTAAATTTTTGTATTTTTAGTAGAGACAGGGTTTCACTGTGTTAGCCAGGCTGGTCTCAATCTCCTGACCTCGTGATCTGCCCGCCTCAGCCTCCCAAAGTGCTGGGATTACAGGCGTGAGCCACCGCACCCGGCCAAAATTTTTTAAACATTTTTTTATTATACTTTAAATTCTGGGATACATGTGCAGAATTTGCAAGTTTGTTACATAGGTATACACATGCCATGGTCGTTTGCTGCACACATCAACCCATCATCTACATTAGGTATTTCTCCTAGTGCTATCCCTCCCCTAGCTCCCACCCCCTGACAAGCCCTAGTGTGTGATATTCCCCTCCCTGTGTCCATGTGCTCTCATTGTTCAACTCCCACTTATGAGTGAGAACATGAGGTGTTTGGTTTTGTGTTCTTGTGTCAGTTTGCTGAGAATGATGGTTTCCAGCTTCATCTATGCTCCTGCAAAGGACATGAACTCATCCTTTTTTATGGCTGCATAGTATTCCATAATTTTTTTTTAAAGGGCTATCTTGCTTCTGTGCCCCTCAGCCCAGTGACCCCACTGGAGGGATGGTGAGGATGGTGGAGTGTGCTGCTGAGTGTGCAGTGACCATCCTTCCCCGGTTCTTACCATGAGTCATGACTTACATACACCCAGCCACTAGCTTGCTTCTCACTCAGGACCTTGTATGTAAAGCTTTATTTAATTGAAATTATGGCTTTTTGCATTGCTTAGTTTAGCCTAAATTAAGTGTTCCTGGGCAGTGGGTCTCATCAGGGGATGCCCTTTAGAATCACCAGGGAAGCTTTTAAAATATTTCTTTTCCTGGAACCCATTCTCCTAGAGATGATCATTCAATTTGTCTGGGGATGGGACCCAGGAATGTGAATTTTAAAAGCTGCCCAAGTATTCTGCGTAGCCAGGACTGAGTCCTTGTTTCATCTACAGTCAAGCAGCTGTGCTAAGGGCATTGGGGTCAGATCCAAGGAATGAAGCTCTGTGAGGCGAGCATCAATTTTCTCAACTATGAAGGGGAAAGAAATGGAAATGGTGGCATGCAGATCCAGATCCTAGGGTCATTGTGAGAGTGACATTAAATAATGCCTGTGCATTGCTGAGCTCAGTGCCCATCTTATAGGAAGTGTTCAGTAAAGGCTTGACAAATAATTACAATTTCTACTTAGGAACGTGAGTCATTTCTTTAGGGATAAGTTTAATAAGGATATTTCTATTCATAGAAATATTATCAGGACTAACTTAAGGTAAGGTTGTTTGACCTTCCCAGGGGCAGACGGCTCCTGAATGTGAACTGTTCTTTCTCAGAGCTGCCCACTGTGGATGGCCAAGTGATTGCAGTTGCTCTCTCTTTAAAATATGGTTGTTTTCTGTCAAGGCTACACACTGGAATCACCTTGAGTGTCTTTAAAAATAATAATAATAAAGTGGGGACTGCCCAAACAGTGGAGTCAGGAGCTCATCAAATCCTCTCCCCCAAAAACAATAATGAAACTTGACAAAATTGTCAAAAAAGTATCATTTGAGGAGCCTGAAAATCAGCCAACATCGATCAAATTGAGAAGCATTTATTCAAGAAAAACTACTAAATTTAAGGAACGGACAGTGGGAATCTGTGATCTTCTGCAGCTCTACCCACGCAGAGCATTTGGTGGAAACCAGCAACTCTGCTGCCAGAGGGCACTGCCTTGATTTCAAGTGGAGCTCAGAAAATTCAAAACAGAAGCAATCTTGGTTTCAAATTAGCAGGGAAGACCAACAGTACAACTAGACTGAGATTGCAGCTGTGGGAGGGGCAAACAAAAGAATGGCAAACTAAGAAGAAATTAACAGTGAGATCCAGGAATGGGCCAGCCACAGGGGACTTTGGTGAGCTCAGACAGTCCCTGATGGTCTGGAGGCATGCACATAGCTGGGTCCCTGAGCAGGAAACCAGAAAGAATACTAGCTGTCCACTTATCCGTGGCTCACGCTGAGGCCATGTGGATACCCAAAAGAGACATGAGAAATGTGGCAAAAATCAAAAGCTGGAGAACATTTGTGGACTGCTTGAATTTGGAATGCATTCTTCAACCACACACAGAGCCATCAACAAACAGTGGAAGACTTACTAGCTCAAGATGTTTGAGCACAAACCATGACCTATCATTGGTTGCCCACGAAGCTGAGCAGACAGAAGGGCAACCCCTATAAAGCCAGGCTTAAAAATAAAAGCAAGAATGAAAATTAAAAACCGAGCCTAGGCATTAGCAGTCACACACCATAAGAAAGAAAGACTCCACAGATTAGCCCAAGGTAGTTAGTAAACAAACAAGAACACGGTTTCAGCCAGGTGGGGTGTGGTGGCTCACACCTGTTAATTCCAGCACTTTGGGAGGCTGAGCGGGGAGGATTGCTTGAGACCAAGAGTTTGAGACTAGCCTGGGCAATGTATCGAGACCTCATCTCTACAAAAAAAAAAATTAGTTTAAAAAAATTGGCCAGGGGGCCGGCTGCCGTGGCTCACGCCTGTAATCCCAGCACTTTGGGAGGCCCAGGCGGGCGGATCACGAGGTCAGGACATTGAGACCAACCTGGCTAACACGGTGAAACCCCGTCTCTACTAAAAATACAAAACATTAGCCAGGCGTGGTGGTGGGTGCTTGTAGTCCCAGCTACTCGGGAGGCTGAGGCAGGACAATGGCGTGACCCAGGAGGCGGAGCTTGAAGTGAGCCAAGAACACACCACTGCACTGCAGCCTGGGCAACAGAGCGAGACTCCGTCTCCAAAAAAAAAAAAAAAAAAAAAAAAAATTAGCCTGCTGTGGTGATAAGCCCCTGTAGTCCTAGCTACTTGGGAGGCTGAGGTGAAAGAATCACTTGAGCCCAGTAGGTAGAGGCTGCAGTGATCTATGATTGTGCCACTGCACACCAGCCTGGGCAACTGAGTGAGACCCTGTCTCTAAAAATAAATAATTTTTATTTTATTTTATTTTATTTAGACAGTCTCCCTCTGTCACCCAGGCTGGAGCACAGTGGCATGATATCGGCTCACTGCAACTTCCCCCTCCTGGATTTAAGTGATTGTCCTGCCTCAGCCTCCAGAGGCAGGAGATTACAGGCTTGGATTACAGGCACTGGCCACCACGCCCGTCTAATTTTTGTATTTTTAGTAGAGACAGGGTTTCACCATGTTGGCCAGACTGGTCTTGAACTCCTGACCTCAAGTGATCCGCCTGCCTCGGCCTCCCAAAGTGCTGGGATTACAGGCATGAGCCACCACGCCTGGCCTAAAAATAAATAAATTTTAACTAAAGAACACAATTTTATAACTCCCCATGTTAATGTTGGGAACAGATCCTGCATCCTCAGAACCCAGCACAGTGCCCAGCACAATGCAGGTCTACAGAGAAAACGTTTGTTTAATAAAAATGAAATCACAAATACTTCATCCCCGATGTCCACTCTACTAGGCAGCAGTTCCAGTTAAGACTTGACCACCTCCCCTCTTCCCCAAGACCAGACCTGAGACCGCCTTCTTTTTTTTCTTCAGCATCTCTCCCTCCCACAAACACTCTTCTTTCAAATCCAGATAATTTATGGTTTTCATTTCCCTGCTTCTATTCAATTTTCCCTTAGAGTATGTCACCTCTGATTAATAATCCCTATTTGTCATCATTATTACCCATCTTACAAGATCCATTTCTCAACCATCACTTCTCATCCTCTTCATCTTGTCCTGCTTGAGAACACTTCCCTGATTTAAAAGCCATTTATTTACAAGATTTCATTTACAATTTTCTTCAGGTAGGGCAATGGATATGCACACTCTGAGGATCTACATGTCCAGAAGTATGCATCTTTTGCCTTGACGGGCATAGGATTTCTGGATCCTGGTTCATTTCCCTCAGTGAGCTATAAAGTCTAGCCAGATTTCTTTTCTCTTCTAAGTAACCTGTTCTTTCTCTTCAGAATCTTAGCCATTTTTTTCCTTTGTTCTTATAATTCAGGAATTTCACCAGGATATTTCCAGGTGAGTTTCTTTGATTTTGTTTTTCATTAATTCTGCCCTGGGGATCAGTGGTTTTATTCAATCTAAATCAAGATTTTCTTAGGTTAGAAAAAGTTGCTCCTGGCCAGGCGCGGTGGCTCACGCCTGTAATCCCAGCACTTTGGGAGGCTGAGGCAGGAGGATCACAAGGTCAGGAGATTGAGACCATCCTAGCTAACACGGTGAAACCCCGTCTCTACTAAAAATACAAAAAATTAGCCAGGCGTGGTGGTGGCCGCCGGTAGTCCCAGCTACTCAGGAGGCTGAGGCAGGAGAATGGCTTGAACTCGGGAGGCGGAGCTTGCATTGAGCCGAGATCGCACCACTGCACTCCAGCCTGGGCAACAGAGCAAGACTCTGCCTCAAAAAAAAAAAAAAAAAGAAACATTAACTTTCAATTTTTATACACATATACACATTTCATATATACGTATATAATGTATATATATCATTCATACTGATGTGCATATATTTTCATTTTACCAAAGCAAGTTCATTCAACTCATATACACATGAATATTCCACGACTTGTTTTATTTTTAGTTAAGAAGTAATAATTGTACATATTTATGGGATGTAGAGTGATATTACACATGTATACAATGTGTAATGATCAAATCAGGGCAATTAGCATATCTAGCACCTTGAATATTTATCACTTCTTTGTGTTGTGAACATTCAAAATCCCCCCCAAAATAAGATGTTTTATTTGGTAATCTCTAAGCCTCTTCTAGTCCTAATGTAATAATTCTATCATGATGTTGCCCTAAAGTCTGTGTAAGGGTGATGGGAATAAGTAAGGTAATAGGAATAATAAGCCAAATGGTTCTTACTCACAGAAGGGGCTGATCCTGTGTCTTTCCAGCCCTAGAGCTGAGCCAAACCACTGGGAGGGTCTGGGTGCCAAATAGAACACTCAAGTTGATACTATGAAATCTGTTTTCTATCACCCTCTTCCTAGGTCTCATCTGTTAGGGAAAGGTGAAAGTCAGTGCCAGTGAGACTCAGAGGCAGCTGGGAGTTGTGGAGCTACAAGCATTAAGCTTTGAACTGTTTTATGGCCTTAAACATACCCCTTAGTGGCCGGGCACGGTGGCTCACGCCTGTAATCCCAGCACTTTGGCAGGCAGATCACGAGGTCAGGAGATGAAGACCATCCTGGCTAACACGGTGAAACCCCATCTCTACTGAAAATACAGAAAAATTAGCCAGGCGTGGTGGTGGGTGCCTGTAGTCCCAGCTACTCGGGAGGCTGAGGCAGGACAATGGCGTGAACCTGGGAGGCGGAGCTTGCGGTGAGCGCAGATCATGCCACTGCACTCCAGGCTGGGCAACAGAGCGAGACTCCGTCTCAAAAAAAAAAAAAAAAAACCCTTAGCTACAGGCCCACTTGACAAGTCTGATCTTTCTATATCAACACACTGTAAGTCTGCATAATTCCTTTCACCAATGTCCTGTCATTAGACATCGGTCGGTTTGCAGTTCTTTGCTGTGATGGACAATGCTGTCCTGACCACCCTTAGACCTGTAACCATATCCACTTACTGATCAGTTCTGTAGGATCAATTGCTGGCGATGAGACTCTAATGTTAACTTGCTATGTAAAATATGGATACATATTGCCAAGTTACCCTCTGAAAAATAGTTTCTTTAATTACAAAAGAGTGAAAGAATAATGGGCTATGGCCTTTCTGGAGGGCCATCTGATGTCATTGCCCAAAATGTGAGGGGCCACTCTCATTGACGCAGCAATTCCACTTTGGGGAGTTGGTCCTACAGAAATGATTGCACCAGAAACTGTTTACTAAGGAACTACTGACACTGAAGCTTTGGGACCACTCACTTGTATGAACCTGTTAAAAGAAAAAACTTTAGACAAATTAAATTTAATACAGTTTAATTGAGCAAAGAATGATTCACAGATGGCGCAGCTCCCCCACCACTCCCTACAAGTCCCTCCGAACCAGAATAGGCTCAGAGCAGCTGCGGTGCTGCGCGTGGTCAAAGAGGATTTATGGATGGAAAGCGGAAGTGAAGCACAGAAACAGCTGGATTGGTTACAGCTTGGTGTTTGCCTTATTTGAACACGGTTTGAACAGTTGGCCGTCTGTGATTTGCTGAAACAAAGTGATTGGTACAAGAGTAGTTCACAATCGGTTGACACTCCCAGTTAGTAAACAGGTCACTGTATACGAAGAAATATTTAGGTCCAATTTAAAATAAGTAAGGAGACAGCTTTAGACTAAACTTATTTTAACACATCACAGCTACTTTATATTTTTTATTACCAAAAGAATGACGCTCTCATATATGCCACAACATGAATGAACCTTGAAAATATTCTGCTAAGCAAAAGAAGCCAGAAACTAAAGGTCACATATTTTATGATTCCATGTATATGAAATATCCAGAACAGGTAAATCCACAGAGACGGAAGGCAGATTAGTGATTGCCAGGGACTGGGGGGAGAAGGGAATGGGGACTGACTGTTTAATGGGTGCAGGGCTTCCTTTGGGGATGATGGAAGTGTTGGGGAATCATACAGGGATGATAGTTACACAACATTGTGAATGTACCAAACACCACTGAATTGTACACTTTAAAATGGATAAAATGGTGAATTTTATGTTATGCATATCTTGTCACAGTAAAAGTAATTGATTAATTAATTTTTTTGAGATGGAGTCTCATTCTGTCTCCAGGCTGGAGTGCAATGGCTCGATCTCTGCTCACTGCAACCTCCACCTCACGGGTTCAAGCAATTCTCCTGCCTCAACCTCCCGAGTACCTGGGATTACAGGCATGTGCCACCACGCCCAGCTAATTTTTGTATTTTTAGTAGGGACAGGGTTTCACCATGTTGGACAGGATGGTCTTGATCTTTTGACCTCGTGATCTGCCCGCCTCGGCCTCCCAAAGTGCTGGGATAACAGGCGTGAGCCACTGCACCTGGATGATTAATTCATATTTTAAAAAGGGCAGTGGGCCAGATTTGGCCTGAGGGCCACAGTTGCTGCTCCCAGGTCTGTAGCCACACTGCTGATCTGTGTGACGGCAGGTTCCTTAGTCTCGCTGTGCCTCAGAAGGTTGTGTGAGGATAACAGTTAATACTTACAAAGGGCTTAAAGTAGCGTTTGGAACATAGGACGTATGCCAGAGATGCTCGGTGTTATCATTACTGTTGTTGTTAATAGTAAACCTCTTAGAGTCATGGAGCCCTTTGAGGATTTAAGGAAAGTTATGAACCCTCTAAGAAAAAACAATGCGCCTATGCATGCATGAGAAAGTTCCACAAGGTTACAAGCCCAGGCAGAGCCAGGGGCCTAACTTCGAACGCCTAGATATCTGTGTCACCCAGCTGACACCATCAACAGGATTTAGTGGCTGAGAGAGAAAAGAGGCCCCAGGAGTCTCCACCTGGGAAGGCACAGCCATCAGGAGGAGGCCAGAGGAAACAGAAATGAAGGTTGAGGGGGTGCCTGAGAAGAGGACAGGAGGGTCTCAGAGTCAGACTCTGCCCAGGTGGTGGTTTATCTAGACACTGCTATGGCCGGGTTCCCCTGACCATTCACAGTGGCCAGCTGCACCCAGGACACAGCAGGCTGGGGGGCAGGGCTGCTGGCACCCTAGCATGCAGAGCTAGCATGACAGTGAGGTGACACCGATATGGAAATGCCATCCAGGAGGGCCTTCCAGCAGTTATCCAGACCGCATCAACTCTAATGTCTTATTTTCCATATTCTGTATGCACTGACATTTGGAGCCCTGATCCTGGAGAACCTGCCCCTCCAGGGCAAGCTAATTCCTGGAGATAGCACGTGTCTCCCTGCAAGCACCCCTGTGATATGCAAGTCAACCAGTCCAGAGCCCACACCCCACTATCTCCTTCCCCAAACTCTCCACACCAAGCCAGTATTTCCTTTAAGCCACCCAGGACCAGGATCTAGGCAATAAAGACCACCCTATGGCCCAGAGCCCACCAAAGTTATTCAAACTTGTCAATCCTAAGGTCACCATACCCATCCCTTCCTGCAAAAACCCCAAAAAAGGCTCTGGCCCACACTGTCCCCTCTCGCCTCTCTCTGCCTCCTGACCAAACCTGGTGCTTGCCGCATGCCCCTGCATGGCACGATGGCTGTACCTCTTCTTCCTAGGGATTTGTAAATACGAACTTCTTCCCTCATGACAGTCATTTCTGCATCTGCATGTCTTACTACACTTGATTAAAACAAATCCCAGGTACAGATTTTAATACACATACCTCACAGCTATACTGGAACTGGTCATCACACACACAAAGGAATTGGACCTCAGACTAGCTCCATGATGATGGGAATAAAGGACTGGATGGTCAAGTGCTATCCACATATCACACGTGTCCAGGCCATGGCCAATAAGCCACTGGTATTATATCTTGCAATGCAAGATGTGAAAACAGGAAGTTTGGAATGAAACATCCAGCAAGAGACCTCCAATTCTCTATTTACTGGTTCCTGTTTCTTCCCTCCCCACACAGGCCTGTAGGTACATCATTGTCACCCCCTTCTCACCCCACCAGACCCTCTATTTCCAGAAGGAATCTTCCTGGGGCTCATCTGTGAATGTAGATTGGAACTTGAAATTCCCAGGGCTCTGTACTCAGGAGAAGGGTTAGGTTTCTAGTTTACAGCAGTGCCTATCACTGGGGAGGCTTTCCTTGGCCTGTTTGGCAGATAAGGTTTTTAAATAAATATAGACCTGATTGTCTTCTACAAGATATTTTGTCTGTCTGTGCTGTTTCTTTTTTTCTCTCCTTTACATCTCTTCTTTTGGGTCCCAGAGTCCAGTTGGTATGTACACCTCTACTAAGTGTACAAGATGCTCAGTAACCCCTGGGGCTCCCCTTCTCTTTTGGGTGGCAACATCAGGAAGGAAAAAAAATAAAATTCAAAAAGTGAAGTGGCATAAATTCCCTGTTTCAAAATAAGGAGAAAGAAGAAATGCTCGGGGTAGTAATAACTGTATTGATGATAATGGTAATAATAGCTTCCATTGAGTAAGTGTGCTTTTGTCCTAAAAGCTATGCGGGGGGGCATCCCTGCTTAAATTCTTGAAACCAGCTCCCCTTACTGGGTTCCCCGCTCTGCTCCTCCACCCACTGGGACCCTGGGCCACGGGCAGCTCTTGCAGCCTCTGCTCCTCCTTCCAGAAGTAGGGTCTTGCAGGGGCTCTGACCTGAACACATGTTCTATTGTCTCTTCCTCTTTCAGATAAACTCCTTGTATTGGTAGGGGAATGAATAGTGGAAGTGCTTGGGGCTTGGGCAGAGACATGTGCTGAACATCTCACTTTAGTAAGAGCTTGAGTCGGACAGCCTGGGTTCAAATCCTAATTCTGCCACTTTCTAGCCACGCGGCCTCTGTCTTCCCAATCAAATCAAAGATAAAGTCAAGATCAAAATGTGGACATCCCTATACTTATAGATTAAAACCTTATTTGAACTAGGAAGAGCATAAATGCTCATTCCTTAAAGTGGAACAAATTGTTAATTGTGCAAGATTCTATATTAGTAGATTAAGTAAGTGTTTACAGAATTGCTGTAAGCCAAGTGGAGTAACACCACATAAGAAATAGTTTGATAACCTTTCTCTTGGAGTCTTGCTAATGGCTTCAATAAAGGCTGAGGCATCACATGTAGCCAAAATAACTTTCACAGGAGAGAAAGAAAAGGAGGAAAGAGGGAGGGAGGGAGGGAGGTAAATAAGGAGGAAGGAAGGGAGGGAGGGAGGGAGGGAGGGACGGAGGAAGGGAGGGAGGGAGGAAGGGAGGGACGAAGGAAGGGAAACTAACACCTAGTGATCTGTTAGCTGCTAATTATTCAAGTTTCTCTATATTTTCTTAAGTGGAAATATACAAATATGTATATAACTTCACTTCTGTGATTTCAGTATACTCCTTAGAAACATTTTTGTTGAGTTTTTCTCTTTAAATAGTTGATTTTATATAGGTGGGACCCTGCATGACAGTTTCAGAATTAACTCCTCTCTTTCCTTACCAAAAAAAAAAATTTCATCTCTAAAATTTGGTTCTGCTATTAAATAAGGCATCCAGCTTAATGTAAAGGGGCTTATTAAAACACTTTCACAGACTCAACATTAAATATCACTTCAGCAGGATAACATCTGAACATCAATATTAGATGAACTTGACATGTATAATGTAAATTATAAATTTATACTCCACCGAACCAAGTAATGGGTGTGCAATTAGTAGCATAGTTAAAGGATTTGATAAAAACCAAAGCTATTTTTGTTATCAGATGAGTGAGGATTCTAAATGTTTTTCCTAAGGACAAAATGTGCTCCTCCATCATGGGATAAGAGCCACTCTAAAATGAGAAGTCGATCTCACTTGGATGCATTTTATTGGAAAACACTCACCGGGGTCAATTCCTGCTCCAACTGGTAGAGAACTCAGCAGACCATGATATGTCATCACCAGATTCCATTCAAGGATTAATGGCTCCAAAGAACCAGATGCCTCTCTAAGTCTTCCTGTAATGTTACACCCAAGTGTAACTCGTCCCACCATTCCAGTCCCCTTTACACACCAAGGTGCAGAGACTGGCTTTTCACAAGTCACAGGGGAATAGGGCACATGGATAATCCAGCCTATGCTCTAAATCATCTCTCTTGGTTCAGGCCAAGTCATAGTACTCGTGGGACCTGCCAAAACAGAAGCTCGCCTTCTCTGGGGAGGGTGGGGTAGTACGAGATGGGATTTGTTTAGAGCCATCTCTCACCACGAGGGAAGGCTACAATGTCCCTGGAAAGATATTGTCTGGTTCTGGTACTAATTTGGCTCAAATGACCTTGAAAGGTTAAGGGATTTCTGTAACTCCTCCACTCCATATATAGGGGCTGCAACAATGTGATTTCAGGACAGCATCTGTGGCCTTCCTGAGCTGGACCTGAGGAATCAAGAGCAGGCCCGGGAGTCTTGCCCTCCTTTGCACCCTAGCCGGGTATCAGTCCACCTGCAAATTCATCTTTAAGGTACAGTACGTTGAGCTTGTGTTGTCAAGTGTGGGAACATCTTGCAACTTGGGCTGAAAATTGAAACAGACATCACCCCTTATATGTGTGTCCTTTATTGACCACTTGAATTCATTTTCTCTTCACCTTGAACACCTACACTGTACCAGTTGGGAATAACAGATGGGCCAGTAGATTTTTTTTTCCATCTCTGATGTTTTTCCATCTTTTCCTAAATGTCAATGATGCAGAAATTTCATGTTAAAGAGTGTGGAAAAAGCAAGAAATTTGGGTAAATCTCACAGAGCAAGGCTCTTTGGAGATTAACCAAAATAAAGATATGTCTCATGTTGGTTGATGGATAATTTAGTCCCAAGGAAATGTTCATTGTAGATGCTGGATCATGGAAGCTTCTCAGGAAGCTGATGGTGGGGTGATTAATCATGAATTTAGGGTTTTTACTTGACTAACCTAAGACCTGGGAAATTCAACTGTAGAATTCCCTTTCGTCTGAGTTGATACAGTTGACTCTTCCCTAGCCCCTCATCAGATAGACTCAAGTGCATGAGCCTCACACAAAGTCAAGCTTCAATAAATGTTATTTGATTAAATTGATATTTAATTTAAATTTTATTATAAAAGTGAGTTCTAGCACTCTTTAAGTGTAAGTTAATCAGAAAAGTAAACTTAAGAACTGCTGTTGGAATTATGACTTTTCCAAATTGGTAACATTTTACTGAAAATAGAACTAATCCTCTCAAGAGATGTACACTGTAGAAAAAACTACTTTTGCTGGGGTTGGGGGGGGATGCAGAGAAACAGAATTGCTTATTTATCGAAGAACAGTCTCCTTTTGCTAAAGCCTAATTATTGATATTTGCCCTTCACATATGTGCAAAGCAACTAGATACCCTCATTTGAAGGTGAAAAAACTGAAACACAAAGCCCCTGTAATTTTGAAGATACAGATTATTCCCTTGAACTTGAGGCTGATGATTTTTTCCTGACTATTAGAGCCAGATGGACCTCAATGAACCTGTAGATCAAACACCTCAACTCACAGATGAGAAGACTTACGTATCTTTTCCAAACTCTTAAAAAAAAATAACTTTTCAAAAAAGTGAATGAAATTCATAAAATAAAAAACATCAAACATGTATTTTAGAAATAACTGTATGTTAGTATTAATATGGTAACTCTAAGCCAAATAGCATTCAAAGCAAATAGGAGAAACAAATTTTAATTGACCATTTAAAATAACTATCTACAGTTAGGACTTTGAACTTTTTTTTTTTTTACTTATCTCAAACTATGTATATGTCCTATTAGCATAAGAATGCAATGAAACTGATTAATGTTTATGTTTATTTAAATAATAATTATTTTTTATTTTTGATGCAAAATTGAACTGAGAAATGTATTGGTTACTTCTCTATGGGCCCTGCCATGACTCATCAATTCATGAATTCAGCACGGTATTTTTTTGAGTTAGAAAAGCCAATTGTTTTCCAGGGTCTGTCTTAAGGTGGTCCATTCAGATATGTTCTCCTGAGTCCAAGACCTAAACCTGTGCTTGTCTTTTCATTAAGAGGTGAATACATTGACAGCCCATACTGTTATGTCATTGAGACTGGAAGGACCTCTACAGAAGAAGTTCTGCTAAGTCCACAAACATTCCAACACTTCCGTGACAGCAGAAGGTAATATGGAATTATGCTGTAAACATTTCAGGGTACATGGACTTTGACCTGCAATTATACTTCTAGGAGTTTATGCTACAGATATACTTACAGATGTGAACAAAACATGATTTACTCTGGAATTTTTTGTAATAGACCCAAGCAGGAATTAATTCAAATGTCCATCCATGCTAGAATGGTTAATTATGGCATATCCATAAACAGATTACTACACAACCATGAAAAACAATGTATGCTGACAAGCAAATATTTTCTTAGTTGAAAAAGGCAAAATGCAAAACAGTGTTTATTGTATGACCCTGCTTGCAAAAACAATATTTTGTACACATACGTACGCATATATATGCTTCCAATAAGATGGAAATACAAATACGACATCATTAACAGTGGGTGTCTTTGGGAAGTGTTGCTGACTGCAGTAAAGTAAAATGGGAAACACTTCTTTATTTCATATCCTTAAGTGCTTTTTGAAATATTTTACCATGTGCACAAAACGACATTCACATTTTTAAAAACAGAGTCTTAAAGGAGCATCTTTGCTAACAGTGTAAAACTTTGTAACTCTTGGCCGGGAGCAGTGGCTCACGCTTGTAATCCCAGCACTTTGGGAGGCCGAGGCGCGGATCACAAGGTCAGGATATTGAGACCATCCTGGCTAACACGGTGAAACCCCGTCTCTACTAAAAAATACAAAAAAATTAGCCGGGTGTGGCGGCGGGCGCCTGTAGTCCCAGCTACTCAGGAGGCTGAGGCAGGAGAATGGCGTGAACCCGGGAGGCGGAGCTTGCAGTGAGCCAAGATTGCGCCACTGCACTCCAGCCTGGGCGACAGAGCGAGACTCCTTCTCAAAAAACAAACAAACAAACAAACACCTTTTTAGGGTGAGACCACTACACTCAGAGTCTCTCGCTATACTCAAGAGTATTTTTTAGTAGAGACGGGGTTTCACCCTGTTAGCCAGGATGGTCTCGATCTCCTGACCTCGTGATCCGCCCGCCTTGGTCTCCCAAAATGTCGGGATTACAGGCGTGAGCCACTGCTTCCGGCCAAAACTTTGTTAACTCTTTGACCAAATTATGCTGGGGATTTTCTTTGAATAAATGATGGCATGCAGTAATTTCCATGAGTATCCCAAATATGTAGACCATCCCAAGAAAAGGGAAACAAAGGGAGAAGCAGCCTAAGAGAGGGAAGCCGAAGCCGCTAGGAGCCCCCTGCTCTTTGCTTCCCGGGGCGCTTCCCTCCACACCTTCCCGAGGGTGCCGAGTGTGCCGTTCTTCCAGATGCCTAACTGCGTCCTCCGGGGGCTGTTCCATTTAGACCTGGCTGCCTCTCTGGGGCGCCTCAAATTTCTGAGGAGTTACACTTGATTGATGGAAAGCACACAGTGTGGGGCAGGAATGTGGGACATCCACCCCACAATTCTATTCTCACTCAACAGGATGACAGAGATCACTCATGAGCCTTCGTTCCAGGTAGTCCATTTCTAAAAGTAAACAATGTTTCTGAAAACGCAGCTATTTTGGGAAGTCAGTTCCTGGCTAGAGCGCACTCTTAAGAAATATACATAGCCCGTTTCCTGTTCAGGAAAAAAGTAACATTCATTAGTGAAGGCCAAATAGCCACTGGACTGGCAGTTTGGTGAAGCAGAGGGGAGAAACAATATGTTAGCCAATTTTTGTATTTTAGCCACCTTGCCTTTTTAAAAGCTTTTAATAGGAGCAGAATATAACATTTTCTAGAGAAGTAATTGCTTTTAGCTCTACATTCTTTGGAGAATTTTGACTGGCAAGTGGCATGAGGGGATGACAGGTTCTTTGTCCACTGAGCACACTGTGTGAAGGGGACCATTTTTTTAAAAATTATTTTATTTTATTTAAGAGTGGAGTCTCACTCTGCCACCCAAGCTAGAGTGCTGTGGCACGATTTCAGCCCACTGCAAGCTCCGCCTCCCCAGTTCAAGCGATTCTCCTGCCTCAGCCTCCCGAGTAGCTGGGATTACAGGCATGGGGCACCATGCCTGGCTAATTTTTGTATTTTTAGTAGAGATGGGATTTCACTGTGTTGGCCAGGCTGGTCTCGAACTCCTGATCTCAGGTGATCCACCTGCTTCAGCCTCCCAAAGTGCTGAGATTACTGGCTTGAGCCACCACACTGGGCCAAGGGCACCATATTAAGTAAGGTCCTTGCCCCACAGTAGTTAAGGGTCTAGTTGAAGGGACAAGATTATGGGGTCAAAGCCCAAGAGAAAAGAGACCTGCCTCGGCTCCTGGTCCCAATCCAAACAGGCATAGAGGCAAACCCAGGAGCATCTCTGTGCATGGCAGAATGAGCTTAAGGACCTCCCAGTTCCCTTCTAGTCACAATTAAGTGACTAGACATCAAATTGAACAGCCTGGTTGTGACCAATAAAACTGCAGTGGTTAACAGTAATCAGGGAGGGGTGGTGCTTTCTCTAATTGCTTTCACTTTGTTTTATTTCAACTCTATGTGCACCCAGTGTATGTTTCTCCAGGAAGCTAAGGCACAGTTACCTACATGGTCCATGGGGAATTGAGAAGTTTTCTCTATTAATCCATGTGGACCTCAAAAACTAGTGACCCAAAGGCCAAGTCCAGCCAACAGACATATTCTGATGCTCTGCACAGAGCTTTGAAATGTCTGTAAATTATCATCAACATTTAAAAATAAATTACATAATGTTTTAAAAATCAGATTTCCAGCTTCTTTTGAAAAACTTGAATATCAGGCAACTCTGGGACCATGCCCCATGGGCAATAGTCGCTTGGAGTTGAGTGGCAGTGTCTGTTTGAAACAAGCCATGCATTCAAGAATTTGCCACAGAGCCTTCTAAACACACCAGGACTCCACAGGCTTCCGAGCTTGTGGCCTCTGACCTATCAGTAATCTACATAAGGATATAAATTAGGCAGTCCAGGATTTTATTAAGCACTTATTGTGTCAGGCAAAACATTTTTCACAGCAGCCTTTTCCACTGAAAACTGGTTAATTGGGAAAGTACATGTTGTTCCATTTTACAGATGAGAAAACAGAAACTTAGTTCAAGTAACTTGCCCTGTAAAGAGTGTGGGGGGGTCTCCTAACTCCTAGTCCTGGACACATGACACAGGGCTAAACAGCAGGACGCTGCTGGCTCCAGGATGGAATATCTCTTTGTGCATTGAAAATGTTCCTCAGGCAAACAATGCTCCTTAATTCCTGTCTGCTGATGGTGTCAGGAAGATGCATGTGCTTTTTACTTTTTATTTCAAAATAATTCTAGATTTAGAGAAAGTTACAAAGATAGTACAGAGTGTTCCCATATACCTGTCACCTAGCTTTCTCTAATATTAACATCTTACATAGCCATGGTACATTTATCAAAACAATAAAATTAGCATTGGTACAATAAAATTTACTGCAGAATTTATCAGATTCAGTCTTCCACTACTTATTGTCTGTTTTTCCTGTTCCAGGATTCAATCCAGGATGCCACGTTGCATTTATTGGTGTATATATCTATCAATCATATCTCCTTATTCTCCTCCAATCTGTGACCGTTTCTCAGTCATTATCTTTCATGACCTTGACACTTCTAAAAGAACAGTGTTCAGGTATTTTGTAAAATATTCCAGAATTTGAGCTAGTCTTCAGTTTTCTCATGAATAGACAGCATTCTGGTGTTGGGAGAAGTGCATCATAGAGTCAGCGTGTCACATCATGTCACATCAAAGGACACATGATATCCACAATACTTATTAGTAGCGCTGAGAGCCTTAACCACACTTATTTAAGGGGGTATTTGTTTCTCTACTGTAAAGTGACTACTTTCCCCTCGGTCACCAAGTCATCCCAGACTGAAGGGGAGGGGGACTTAACTCCACCTTCTAGAGAGAGGGGAGTATCAAACAATTTGTGATCGTATGTTAAAACCACCACAGTAATTATTAAATTTTTAGAGACATATCTTTGATGTTATGCAAGCATTGTGTTCCTCCTTAAAATGTCATCCACTCATTTTTACCACTGATCAATGGATTCTGCCTGCAATAATTATTACTGTGGTGTTCTCATGGTGATTTTCTCTTTTCCTCATTCTACACTTATTCACTGGAATTCTTCTGAAAGTATTAGTTGTTTTTTCCCCTCCATTTGTTTATTTCAATAATTTCTATCAATTTGAATTCATTCTTTGGGTTGTAACTAACATCATGTTGTTTATTTTGTTGTGCATATTGTTCCCTCTTTGGATATTGAGAACTCTCCAGTTGACTAATTCTGCAATGCCCTTCACCTATTTTTTTAAGCCTTTGTTACTTTGTGACACTACAAAATGTGTTCAGGGTTTATTTACAGAGATTGGGGCTCTGCATAAGAAGTTGTGAGGGGGAGGGCAATAAATGGAAGAGAAACAAAGTAAATAGCAATTTTTCTCTTGAAAGGAGATAAAAGTAGTGCTTACTTTTTAACATTCATTTGGCAATAATTTCAAAATTACAGAAAAAATAATTCAAAGAATTCCTCTATAGCATTAGCCAGATGCACCTATCATCACTATTTACCCTGCTTATCATTTGCCTTGTCAATCTATATCTTTTCTAAATCACTTGAGATAAGTTGACGCATCATAATCTTTCCCCTCTAAATGCTTCAGTGGCTACTTCCCAAGAACACAGTCATCTTCTTACATAATTACAGCACACTCATCAACTTTGGGAACTCTGTAACACTGATGCAATCCTGTAATTGTCCATGTTCCAGTTTTGTCCATTGATTCAATACTGACCTTTACAGCATTTTGAAATCTAGTTCTTGAACAGATGATGAAGTCTAGTTCTTTTTTTTTTTTTTTTTTTTTTTGAGGCGGAGTCTCACTCTGTAGCCCAGTCTGGAGTGCAGTGGCGTGATCTCGGCTCACTGCAAGCTCTGCCTCCCAGGTTCATGCCATTCTCCTGCCTCAGCCTCCCGAATAGCTGGGACTATAGGCACTCGACACCATGCCCAGCTAATTTTTTGTATTTTTAGTAGAGATGGGGTTTCACCGTGTTAGCCAGGATGGTCTCGATCTCCTGACCTCGTGATCCGTCTGCCTTAGCCTCCCAAAGTGCTGGGATTACAGGCGTGAGCCACTGCGCCCGGCCGAAATCTAATTCTTGAACTAGACTGATGTTTATGAGCCTACTCATCATGATCCCTGGAGTGGTACCTATCACTCCTCTACTGGGTGAGGTTCCTATTTGATTTAGTCAGCAAGGCTCCCTGAGCCCACTCACAACCTGGCAGGATTGAGCATGCAGAATGGACCTGGATGGATCCAAGCGAGACCCTTGCAGAGCATCTTAGAATAATTTTAGTCTATGATGACAGATGCTAACTAGTCCTTATTTTTCTAGGGCACATGAACTTTCCCCTAAATGAAGGAGGGAAGTGGCTCAAACTGTGGGAGGTGAAGACAGGACTTTTGGCATCAGACATTGTGGGTTCAGAGCCCAGTATCAGCGCTGACTGATTCTGTGACTTAGACAAGAATTTAAACCTTATACCCCTGGCTTCTTGTCTGGTTACAGGGAAAATAATAAGATTTATTTCCCAGAGCTCTTAATATCATTAAGTGAGATAATTTTAAGATCATATTAGCAATTGCCAAATGTGATTCATTGTTCACTGTCACTTCTGTGATGTCAGCACCCAATGAATAGACATTCTGGGTGCTGTGAAATCAGCAGGTCTGGATTCCTGGCTCTCCCCATCATTAGCTCTGGAGCTTGGGGAAAGTCAACCTCTCAGATTCACTTTCTCGCTCACGAATACAGGAATAGTAAAATCCAGCACAATATGCTGAGGATTAAATGAGATGGCATTTGGTACCGTCTGCAATGCAGGTTGCTAATAGAAATATAGATAATGATGATGAGACACATTTATTATTGAGCAGATACTATGTTAAGTACTTTTCATGCTCCATTGTCTCATTTAATTCTCAGACCAATGCATTTTTCATGTGATAAAAGAAAGCTTCATAAGCGTCATATGGACTAAAAGTCACAGGGACTTCTCTCATAATTGTGTGTCCCTCTTTCATGACTTGGTGTCACCCCAATGAATTCAGGTAAGCTCTGAGGGAATAACAGGGCTGAGTTATTGTGGACACATCCAGTATAAGCTTTTTTCTCCCATGTAAGTCCTTTTTTAGTTAAAACTCCAAGCTACCCAAGAACTCACTCATATTGCCCAGACGATGTTGTATTTCCCCTGAGCCTCCTCCTAAGACTCAAATATACTGCCGGCAAAATCTGAGGTGGCTTTGAAGGATGTTAATTATAAGGAGATTGTGCAGAGGGACTCAAGACTGAAATTCAAGTAGCCTGATGGAATTTTGGAGGGGAAGTTAAAAAGAAAATGTCTGTAATCCCAGCACTTTGGGAGGCCGAGACGGGCGGATCACGACGTCAGGAGTTCGAGACCATCCTGGTCAACGTGGTGAAACCCTGTCTCTACTAAAAATACAAAAATTACCTGGGCGTGGTGGCATGCACCTTTAATTCCAGCTACTCAGCAGGCTAAGGCAGGAGAATTGCTTGAACCCGGGAGGCAGAGGTTGCAGTGAGCCGAGATCGAGCCACTGCACTCCAGCCTGGCGACAAAGCAAGACTCCATCTCAACAACAACAAAAAGACATCAAGAGCACATACACGCTCCCCTGAAAAGTCTCTTCTCTTCCATCTGCATACACATGGGATGAAAGTAGCAAGTGGAAACTTAGAAGGCACGTGAGTGTGCACCTCTGAAATTGAGTTTATAAACAAAAATCAATTGCACAACAATAGAATGGAGACATCTGAGTTTGAAAAGTTGCTCATGTAAAAAATAGGAGCTTAATCTTACAGATCTTTAGCAGTGGCTTAGGAGGGTTCAGGTACCTAATGGGTTTATGTGTCTGCACATTGCTTAGTATTTCTTATTTCTGTGACAATAAAACCCTACTGATCCATCCCACAGGAGATCACAGCGGCTTTCCCTTCTTCCCGACCACACAGAGAGAACAACTTGAGAAAGCAGCGCCTTTCCACTCTCATTTGAGCCCCGACAAGGGCAGCACCATATGCATATGGCATAGAGCTAATGATTGTCTCTGCCTGGGCCAGGTGCAGAGGCAGAGAGAGCCACTGTCAGTGCCTAGGTTTTCCATCAATACCGCCAGGGAAATGTGAACATCTTTCATTTCCTGTTTCCTGCCTTATTTTGATGTTTTCCTAAAAATGCTTTTCTAAAATTGCTATCAATTCTGTTCAAAGAGGGCCATACCAGCTACAGTGAGCCTGGTAAATGGGAGCAATAAATATAAAACAAGTTTTTTAAAAGTGGAAGGAAGAAGATGGCACAGCTCATCTCAAACAAAATGCACTTTCTTTTACAGAAGTTCTTGCACCTGCTGAAGTTCAGGTTCACCAGCAGTTTTCAGCAAAACAAGCAGTGAGGCTGTGAAATAACATGGAAGGGTTGAGGCCAAGAGTCAGCACAGTGGCAACTGTCAATTTTAGTAAGACAGTCACTCCTTAAACATGTTCAGCATCACTCAGTAAATGTGATTATAGGGCCTGACCACAGAGAGCCCACAAATATAACATCCTAAGTGTTGTAAGGGTGAAACTCATCACCAAGAGCTTTGCTAAAGGCTTCTCTGGACGCGGTCCAGCACTGGGTCTGGGACAAGACGGGAAGCCTCTTATCCCCATGATCTAAGGCTTTCTAATTCTTACAGCCCAGCAACAGAGATAAATAAGCCTTCAATATGAGCTGAGTCAATAAGAAGCAAAGCATTTGATATCATGTATAAACTAAAGACAAGGAGACTGTATTTAGGTGGTGGTTCAAATTCAGTTAGCACTTTTGATGCTTGCCAGGGATCAGGAGATGCATTGTGAGTCCCCTGAACAAGCATGTGGCACATGGGGAGGGGCATTTGGGGAATGAATGGTGGGACTGTGTTGGGGGCACTTTCCTGTATGTTACCACACTTCATCTCCACTTCATGGCTAAGGAAAGGGGCTCCGAGCAAGTGAAGGGCTTTCTTGCTCAAAGTCACAACAGTGCAAGTCCTCCACTGAGCTTTCTCTCCATCCTGGTTGTCAGGATGCAGCCTCCTGGCCTGACAGGTGAGGTAGGGATGCAGCTGTGTTTCGCAGGCAGGACAGCTGTGTCTACATGACCCCTAGTGGGTGGGCTGTGGCTTGGTGAAGAACTCCAATCCCGGTTCCTGCTGGAATGACAGCAATAGCGAGCCTGTCCAGCCAGAGTGGTATCTGCATGCTTGGGTGCAGAAGCAGGATAGGGGGCTGCCCCGTGAGACAGCGTAGGAAGGAGGAAAGCATAGAGAAAGCAAAATAGTTCAGGGTGCCCTGCAGGGAGAGCACAGGGAGGAGGTTTCGAGAAAAGCTAAGGAAGAAAGACATAGGCTCTATCTGCAGATAGAGAATGCATCCACTAGGAGGGGCAGGTAGGTAGCCCTCTGACTGCATCCAGCCAAACGCCATGTTTTCTTCGGCCAGTGTGGTGTTGGACCCTTTTGGAGTGCATGTCTTGAAGCAGAGCACGTGCCCTTCAAGACCTAGTGCCACTGCTCCCAGTGGCTTCAGTCCTTTGGGATGCTTATGGATCCCTGAAGACGTCTGAGTTCATGTCCCCTCCTAAGTCCTTCCAAAGTTCATGCCCACTACTCTCAAGCTACTGTATGAAAACAGAGACCCTATAAATGTTTTTTGATCAAAAAGGAATGAGAAGCAGAGCTGGCATGCATCAGATACTTCATAGCCTGATTTCCTTTGGGTTCACCCTAATTTTTTTTTTTTTGAGACCAAGTCTTGCTCTGTTGCTCAGACTGGAGTGCAGTGGCGCTGCCTCAGCTCACTGCAATCTCCACCTCCCATGTTCAAGCAATTCTCCTGCCTCAGCCTCCTGAGTAGCTGGGATTACAGGCATGTGCCACCAGGCCCAGCTAATTTTTTTTTTTTTTTTTAGTAGAGACGGGGTTTCATCGTGTAAGCCAGGATGGTCACCATCTCTTGACCTCATGTTCCACCTGCCTTGGCCTCTCAAAGTGCTGGGATTACAAGTGTGAGCCACCATGTCCGGCCCAGGTTCACCCTGATTTAATTTACTCCTTGGGTGTGTAGACAACACCCTGCTTTCAGCTATTTTCTGTAACCCAGTTCATGACTGTGCAACTACAGTATCTGCTAGAGTAAATCCTCCTTCCATATCCAAACCACACCTTCCTCCCAGAGACGATGTAAAATGCCATGCGGATGTGAGCAGGCTGTGTTCCTGCACGGGCCTCTCTTGTCTTCTTAATGAAGTTCTTTAGAATAAAATGTTCATTACCAATTTTGAGAAAAGAAGAACATTTCAATGAGTACCTGTTTGACCAAGCTATCCTTTTTCTAAATACCGGGTACCTAATATGAACTTGCAATCTTTAGGGGTATTTTGTAATTTAAAAAAATCTGTGAAAATATTATGCATATAAAAGGCATTACCTTCTGCATACTTACATTGCAAATTCTGCATTTAACACCTTCCTCGCAGTTAAAAGCAAGCACTGTCTTCTTATCTTGAACTTGTACATCAGGAAAATGAGATGCCTTAGATGTTCCTGGAGCCTGAAGAAAACCCACAAGAAACCTAATTGCTAGAGGAGGGCATGCATTCCACACCCTGGTTCTATGAATGAAAATGTAAAATCAGATGTATTTTGTTAGTGGCTTCTCTTTCAATTTCCAGTGGCTAGAAATTTATTAGAATTCTGTGCACTGAATGATTATCCTGGGAAAGAAAATAAGTGAGAAATAAGCCCTTGAAAGACAGGAGCATGTGCTCGGGTCAGGCTGGAGGACAGTCCCAGGGTGCAGAGAGAAATTCCAGAGGCTCCACGGCGCAGCTCCAGCCTGGCAGACTGCAGGTGGTGACTGGGTGTGAGCGTTTCCCTTACCCAGAAAGTAGAAAAGCAATCCACGCTCAGACCCTCAATGTCTGAGATACTCCAAAGGGGCCGGCTCTTGGAAGGGGGTCATTTAACTTGAATAACTGAACACCCATTAAATGCTTCAGTGTATTAAAAACAAAATACGACTGAGCTTCTGTTCAAGAAGCTCTACCACTCTAAGTCACAAACACCCCAGCGTCCATCAGTCACAGGAAAGGGTAAGGTCACTGAGCACCTGAAGTGGGAGAGGGCACCTAAGTCAAACTTCCTCTTTCCAGGGAGTGTCCAGGAGCGGTAGGAAGAGTGCAGGCTCCAGGTGCTGACAGCCACACTGCTCTCAAGCTGTGGAACCTCAACATTGTCTATCAATGCCTCTGAAAATCAGCTCCTTTATGTGCAAAATGAGATGTGAATTAGCTCGATTTAGCTATTCCACAATGTGTACACATTTCAAAACGTCATCTTGTACACAATTATATACAGCTTTTATTTGTCAATTTAAAAATATATTTAAAAAATATTTTTAAATGTTTAATAAAAAATAAAAATGTTTTAAATAAGAAAACAATGGCCCTCACGTAGCTGTGTGTGACCAGTGAGAACCACCCGCAGAGCAGCTGGCACTGAGGAAAATGTTCTCTCTCTCTTCTGTCCCCGCATCTCCTTCAATCGTCCCTACCCTGACCTGCCTCGCTGCCACCACCCACCCACATGCTCAGCAGTTTTTTCTAGGGCAGCTCTGACTACAGAAATAAGCAGGTGATTGGAAGATGGGTCCAGGAGGAAGAACACCGGAAGCAGATTCTTAAAATCTTTATCGAATACCCAAAGCTGTTTTCAGTTTCAAGCTTCTTCTTACCTCAGGACACTTACACATGCTGTTCCCTTCACGTGGGAAGCTCTTGCTGCCCCTCTGATGAGAGCATCATATTCTACTATTATACATATAAGTGTAATATAAATAAAATACAAATTATTCCATATCATAAATATAAAATAATAAATGTTATTTCTTCTCTGAAGCTTTTTTTTTTTTGAGTTGGAGTCTTGCTCTGTCGCCCAGGCTGGAGTGCAGTGGCGCGATCTCCGCTCACTGCAAGCTCCGCCTCCCGGGTTCACGCCGTTCTCCTGCCTCAGCCTCCCGAGTAGCTGGGACAACAGGGGCCCACCACCACACCCGGCTAATTTTTTTGTATTTTTGTAGAGACAGGGTTTCACTGTGTTAGGCAGGATGGTCTTGATCTCCTGACCTCGTGATCCGCCCGCCTCGGCCTCCCGAAGTGCTGGGATTACAGGTATGAGCCACCGTGGCCAGCCTCTTCTCTGAAGCTTTTTCTAAACTCCTCTCTCGCCCCTAATCCTTTGGGTGTCCCAGGAAAACCCAGCTTGCACGGGATCATAGGGACTTTGTAGCTGTGGAGTAAGGGACCAGGTCTCTTTCCAGTCTCCAGCCAGGGCTAAAGCACTTCTCTGAGCAGGAGCTGCCAGCAGGCAGGGAGGGATCTGTTGTGCAGGCATTTGTATCTGCCTGCCTTATGGCGCTCCTAAGATCTGGAAAGTGAGCCACGTTAAGGTAAAAAGCAAACAATTTTGGGTTACATATGTGTCCCTTCATAGGATGTATATACATATGCTGAACGAGCTTGCCCCGGACATACCCATTTCCAAATGCAGTGGGCACTTCGTGTGAGCAAAGAGGATCTGTAGAGCAAAAAGCTCTGGCTCTGAAGATGGACAGACCTAGGTTCAAATGCCAGCTCCTGCATTTTCAGTGATGGCCACAAGCAGATTCTCTCTCTAGTTTCCTCATCTGAACAGTGAGTGGAGACAGAGCTGTAGTGAGCATCAGATGGCACAGTGTGTAAAGCGTGCCCGGCCCACATCGGGTCCTCGATAGACAGTAGAGGCTCTTGCTATTCTGTGAGGAAGGATGGAAAGAGCACAGTTTACTGGGTGTTGGCCATTTGTCATGCATGAGGCTTAGCACTTTTGTTGATGATGTGCATCTTACACATGCACACACACACACAACTGAAGTAACTCTTAAAGGATAGTTTTTTAAGAAAGCTAAAATAATGAATCATTCAAATATAAAATGAAGATTATCAAATATTTTATTTAACTTATAAATAAGGAAAAAACTAGTAAGATATTACAACTGAGTCAAAAGAAAATTTTAAAAATACATCGATGAAAAAATTGATATTCGTAGGTAGAGCAATTGCATTCCACTGCACAGAATTTCTTTGGATTTCTCTGTTCATGAACATTTTCATTTCTATAATTTTTCTATAATTTACAAAATTGTCAAATAGCTCAAAGACAGTGAAAAGGGCAAGCCTTAAAATCAGATAATTTGGAAGAGTTACCAGATACCCTTTTTGGTTTTGTCTAATTCAAAATTTTTCATGATGTTTTCTGGCATAGCTATTATTATTCCCATTTGCAGTTGAGGAAACAGACTCAGAATACAAGTGTGTGATGTGTCTACAGTCACCAAAAAAAAAAAAAAAACAAGTGTAAATGGCAGGGTCTACATGCAAGCTCATCTTTGTATCACTCCAAACCTAGAGTGGCTTTATTTAAAGAACTGGGATTTGCTTTACTTGTATATTTCAGGGGATGAACAATCAATACATCCGTCGAGAAGTCTTCTGCTGTGGAACTTGTCATGAGCTCAAAAGCTTCTGGGAAAAAGAAATTAGCAAACAGACTTTTTACCGAGAACTGGAGGAAGATCGTCAAGAAAGAAGCGCCCTGAAAAAGTATGTGAATTGTTTCTCTGTTATTACTTTTAAAGTGGATTTTCCAGAGATATGCCAGATATGAAGACTCAGGTAGGGAATTCTCTTTGGTACCCACTGCTGTAGGAAGGTACATATGCTGTACATGAAAGCATAAATTCTGTGCAGTGACAGGAGGAAATGCGAGGTCTCATGAGGAAATGGGAGCAACACTTGGAAGGAAGAAGTTCACTGTGCTCACAGGTCCCAGAGGAGGGGGTCACACATGCATGTCCCACAGGCCAAGAGGGGAAGCTCCTGGTTTTGGTCAGGTGGGAGAAGAGCTAGCGGGAACCTCTTAGCCAGAGTCTTTATTGGGGTTTCTATGAAAAAGGCAAGGCAGTGCAGAGTGTATAATTCAGGACCAGTTAGTTTGAGTCATTCTGTCAGGATTTGGGCTATAGGAGTTGTTTCCAGTTGCCTGGTACCTGGCCCCAGGATAATCAAGTGCAGGGGAAATAGTGGCTCAGTGTATGAGAGTTAGGCAAGGAGGTGGCTAGGGCTACAGACTTGAGATCGGTTGGTCTGGAGATTGGCCAAGCCTTTTGCTATCTCTAAAATAGGGCTAGTCCTAGCAGGGGCAGGCTCTCCCTAGCCAGCAAACTTTGTAAGATGTCAAAACATCATAAAACACAGAAAATAGAAAACATCACCAATACATCCACTCATTCAGTCTTGAGAGTATACCAGGGTTTTTCCACCTCAGCGCTATTGACATTCAGGGCCAAATAATTCTTTGTTGTGGAGGGTTGTTCTGTGCTAAGATGTTTATCAGCATCCTTGGCCTCAAAACATTAGCTATCTGTAAGAGCTCCACACACATTTTGAGAACCAAGGCCACTGGAGGGCAAAGTCATCCCCGATTGAGAACCAATGACTTACAGATATGGACAAGACTTTTTTTAATATAAAAAATGAAGTTATGTTATTTATTTCTTGATAAACTAAAACAATCTGTTCGCTACCCTTTCTCTGTTACAATCTTTAGCACATGTGGTTACACTAAATTTCAGGGTTAGGTTAACGGATGTGTGTATGTGTGAAAAACTAGTGTAATAAAAAGATCCCTCATCTGGGATAATATGTACCAAGATTCTTGGGAGAAGGGTAATGTGGTCTTTCCCTCACTGGCAAGTGAACTTGTTGTTCTATTCCAAGGAGTCTGCTGAGAGATGAAGTTTTGCTTATGTGGGAAGACGTGTCATATGTATCAACCTCAGTCTGAATGCCAGGGCCAGCACCTACCCTCACACGTCAAATGCCTTGGAGCAGAAGGATCAGCTCAATTCTTCTGGGCCTGTCCGGGTTCTCTGTCCCTAAAATGGGAGAGGCTAGCCAGGCTGTCTGCTGGGACGTCTGCTCACAGGTGGAATGGTAGTCATGTGTTCTCCACAGCAGAGCACTGTGATTCCATGTTTCTGAGTCTGCCTAGTGCATGCTGAGCTGAAAACATGAGTAATTCACATGAGTAAAACTCAAAGTTAATTTTTAAAACAAAATCCTTTCTTAAGCCAGAGAGGACCCTCCTTCCATAACCAGAGAAGAGCTCTGCCAACATTCCAGCCACACTCCTGGTGGCCTAATGAACAAAACTAGGCCTTCCTACATGCTAGAAGAGTCTCATGTTAGAGCATCCAATCCTGTAGATTCTCAGGGAAGTGAAGAGAGTCCGTTGTGTGGTCCCCACCATCTTCCGTCCCCCAGTCCTGGCCCACTAGCCCACAGGAAGCCAGATCCCATCTTGAGCCCTGTGCTGTATCTTCCCTTCCAGAAAGCAAAACTTGCAATATGATCTTATTTTTGTCAAGATAGTAAAACTGTTATATATATAGTATGTAAAGGAAAAAGATTAGAAGAAAATACACTAAGATACTGAAAGTGGTTATTTTTGACTAATAAGACGACAGATTGTGTGTGTGTGTGTGTGTGTGTTCTCCTATTTTTTCCAAAGTTTCTGTAATGATCCTGTGCCATTTTTAAGTAAAAAGTAAGTTATAAAAATGGCAATCAATTGCAAATTGTCCATAGAACAAAATGCATTAATTCTCCAGGCTCCCATGTTCCCTAGAAATGACCCCCTCTTCTAAAGTTTGGAGCAGTTTTCTTTACCTTCTATGACTGAAAGAATAAATCTTTGTGCTCATCATGAAACATTTCATCAGTCTCCCCCAACGAAGTGTTTGGAGACATGATTGCAGCAGCCACAGGACTCAGAACCAGGATACCACCAGGAGCTGGGGAAGCAAGGCTCCCTGTGGTCTCTCCTTCAGCCTGGAGGCCACCCACCAGAGCCATCATGCTTATCAATTGTGAATTAAAATTCTCAAAAGCTTTTTTCATTTGGCAAACAATGAATTAAAACCTTGTGGTTTTACTGTTATTTTTGCTGAACAAAAAAGCAAAGCAAACACATACACATCCCACATGAACCAAGTTTCACAAAAAATCTAGAATTTTTAAATTAGAACCAAAATGTCAGAGCCCCCCTTTGCTTAAATCCCCGCTGATCTGAGCAAATAGTTTGAAACATTGTCCTAACAAAGTAATAGTCTCCCAACATATACTTGCAGACCAATGAATATCATAGACCCCTGAGTCCCTATTCCACCCCTGTGGGCTCTGCCTCCCCCAACTCCACTATACGCAAATGCCCACCCTCCAAGGTACACATACACACACACGTAACACACAGACCTTTTTAAATTCTACCCTCCATTTATAAAAGGCAAATCCAATCCACTATGCAATCAAGAAATGTTCTAAATGTATGAGTGAGCAGTAGAGACCAAAAAACCTCCAAATTTCCCACCAAATCCCTTTGTTGACAGGAGAACAAATCCAATAATGTCTTCTGTTCCTCTCCCTCTGCTGGGCTAATCTGGCAAGATGTTGTTCCAGAGCTGGGTGAAGTGTGTTAAGCACACACCTGTGGGTTCAGTGACTCAGAGAAGGAGGCTGGGGATGGAGACAATCCATTTTTCCTAGGAACTGATATGCTGTATCTGGCAGAGGTCCCAGGGTGAGATCACAAGACAAAGTGAGTGGCCCCAGAACTGGGTACTTCTTTAATTTCTCTGAGTCTGGATAGAGAAAAGTAACAGAACATGGATGGGTTAGTCCCCCAAAGAAGTTAGAAAGTGTTTGCAAACAACTGATTGAGGCAATTCGAGAAGAGTTGAGTGTCATATAGGCATGATGTGTGACCATACCTCCTGGTTTGCCTGGGGCAGTTTGGATGGACACCTATCAGTTTGGTATAATCATTGACTACAGTCTCTTTTATTTTCAAAAGTATCTCAGTTTAGATAATAAGTCTTATGGACACCTAAGTGCCCAGCCAGTGGCTATAACTAAGAAACTGGACAGTGCTTATATGAACTACTAATGTTTTCAGGCAAGAAGTGTGGTCTTCAAAATTCCGCTTCATAATTAGCAGATCTCAACAGTGTCAGGTAGACATTAAATCTGGGGGTGCATCAAGCCTCACCCCAAGACCACTCACCTCTCTCTTGCTCTGAAGGCTGCTTATCAATTGTATCAATTAGGATGTTTTCAGCTTCAGGCAATAAGATATTGGACTCAGAATCTACTAGCCAGATGAAATCGCTATTTCAAACTTTTTATAAGACAAGAGTTAGTCTACAAAGAATAAGCAGGGAGAAAATTTTTAGTTAGATTTTTCATTCAAACTGAAAGGATAGGAGATGCAGCTGGTAAACTGAGTTGGTCAAATGAGTATGCCAAAGCTTGTCAGCCTGTGTGAACACACTGAGCTCTGCCCCTTGAGCAGAGATGCAGCCAGTGAGCTGCAGGCCACAGGGAAACCAGACTCAGGCCCGCCTCTTCCCACTATGAAAAAACAATTGTCAAGGCATGCTTCCTGCCTATGAGAATGGAGCAGGTGTGGCAAAATCGTCATCTGACTTTTCATACTAAAGTAAAAGCACAGAGATCAAGATTGGAGTACTGAGATCTGAAATGGGAGATCAAGAATTCAGTCAACTCTAAATTCCTTGAGGACAGGGAGTATTCGATTGCTCTTCTTTACATAGCGTGGTAGCCACAGAAGTGCCCCAATCAGAGGATCTTCAGGATCATTTGCTTTGGGAGCATAGTTGACTGATAGTGCCGGCTGCTCCCTTTCTGGATCCACCATCGTGTATGAGCCAAAGCCATACTTCCCCCAGGCCGCTCCCAGCCAATTACTGAGGGTGGCAGGGGTGCTAGTTCCAGGCAATTCCTGCATGACATGGCTCCCCTGTGGGCAGCATTTGCTCAGGGACTCCCCACCAGCCCAGCTCAAGCTTCCTCAGAACTGTGCTGTGGGTTGGGTTCTTCCTACTCAATCGTTACTTCCCCCCTCTCTTTTCACAGATGTCAGACCAGCTCTGAAGTCTAAAGGCTATTCTCGACTGCTTCAGTTTCCTCCCTTCTTTACTTTTCGCAGGTGTTTCCCACAAATCTGCTTCTTGGAGGACCCAAACTGACATATATGTTTAGTGCCTAGCATAAGATAGGAAAAATATAATTATAGATCCAGTTGTCCTCACCCACTCCAGGAATAACATTATGATTATGACTTAAGAGTCTCACAAATATCATCCTGCTTTCTAGATAAGCCCCGGACTTATCAAGGAGAATCTGTGCTCCTAGGAATTAACAACTCCTCCACAAATCAGAAGAATCTAGAACAAGAAATAGTAAACATTACTTGGTCTCAATTTGAAAAGTGAGGCCAATATTTCTAGGCTGAAGGTAAAAATGTTCTCTCTGAGCTTTAATGCCAGTCGTATGGCTCTTCTGATGTATCTGAAGTTGTAAGCCAAGTTTTAAGCATTATCTTCCTCCTATGGACCTTCCCTACTTCAAAAGGAAAGCCCTACATATAAATTTTTATTCACCGGTTTACTGAGAACCCCAAAATAAACAGAAGCAACACAGTAATGAAAGATATCAACCAAAAAGGAGCAGCAAAGTGTCTGAATATTCATAAAACAAGATTTAAAAGACATTTGGGTAGATGGAGACCTGAATTCCTTACCATTTAGCAATAGTGTATAACTGCTGTGAAAAGTGAATTAATATATTATGAACCCCAGATTCCTATTTTTTTTTCCTAGAATGAATGCATCATGCCAAATGCGTTAACTCAGGTCCTCTAAGAAGCAGAGGGCAAGAGGAGAGTAGATGTGTATGAGATTTTTTGGAGGAAGCACCTGTGAATGAAAAATTGGAAGGAAACTGGTGTGCTGATGAATGTTTACCTGGCTCTCTGGAGGAAAAATGTATTGTGTATATACATACATATGTTTACAAGTCTGACTGATATGAAAGCTGTGTAGCACACAATTTATAAATAATAAGAAAATGCACAATGCCCATTATAAATCCCATATAGTCACCTGATTCTCACAGAGAATAATAATGAAATGTGATTTTATTCATTTTTGCCAACCTCTTGTATCTGGGCCAACTGGTGGTTGCAATTCAACCATAATTTGTAAAAATCATAGAACAAGTAAACATTTGATTACTATCCAATTCAGAAAAGAAGTCATGTCGTTGAAGATAATAGTTTTCTAGTACCGAAAGAATATTTCCTCAATTTTTTTTGCTATTTATAATGTATTAGCTACAGACATGACGCACTTCTAAATTTAATCCATGTTAACATTTTGTCCATCATTTTTTTAAGTCGAGACCAAGGGTCATAAAAGGAACCAGTCAGTAAATATTTTTGGCTTTTTAGGTCATATGATCTGCATTGCAGCTCTTCAGCTGTGCCACTGTAGTGTGAAAGCAGCCATAGCCATATGTAAATAAAATACGTAAACAAGTGGGCAGGGCTATATGTCAATAAAACCTTATTTACAAAATGGGTAGCTGGCCAGATTTGGCCTTAGGGCCAAACCTTAGTTGAGACAATGAACAAAATGATACATCAAGTCATGTATGATTTATAGTGTTTGCCAACTTCCATGATGTAAATATTCCCACCACAGTCTATTTCAAGCTACCAATGAGATGTCAATGAAGACAAGTTCAGAAGAGGTGTTTGGTAGTAACACCTCATCATGTAGTACTTTCACCATAACAGGTGAAATAGACCTAAGTAATCTGAAGAGCATACATTGTAAAATGTAGTAAAATAATTAGGAAGTAATGAATTTTGCATAGTCAGTGTCCTTGTTTTAAAATAATTTAATTATAAGTTTATATAATTTACTTGTAATAATGTCTACATTTAAAAATTAGCTTATAAAATTCCTGAAAAGTTAATAATTGGTTGTCATGAACTGTTATGAGCCAGCGTCAGCACACCACGAAGCCAGAGAAATGAAGGAAAGTCATCAGACTGTGATGCGGGTCTGACCTCCATGAAGGAGAAAAAGAAGGAGTTAGGATTGGGAAGACAGCAGGGCAGCCCTGATAAGTTTTGGCCAGAGTAATAGGGAGTCAGTGAGCCAAAGCCACCTGTTAAAGAAGTTCTGCAGTTTGCTGGGACGGGCCTGCATTAATACCACGGCCATGCCCAGTCACTGTCTTAGAGCAGCCTGCAAGAAGTTTGGCCTTGGCATTGATCTGAGGCAAATACAAAGGGAAAGAAGCTGCAGCCACCAGTCAACTTTGCTCCTTACATCTGAGTGGCGCATTTTCATGGCCACCACACCCAGTAAAAGTTACAGTCCCTTTTGTTAATGAATGAATCCACATTAGGTTAAGTGCATCAAGTTCAATGAAACACCCAGGCAGCAGCCCTTATTAGTGAGCTTTAAAAGATCCTAGGTAACAAAAGTCATGTATTTGGTGGCAGATTTAGTTACAGAGGCTTTCAGAGATGTGTAACAAAAAAAGCTTGTGAACCTGGGTATTCTCCAGGTTGGAGAGGTGGATTACAAATTAAAATATAGGATAAATACTTAATAACCATGATACAGAAATATAATTATGAAAATTACTAATCTGTGGATATCAAAGTAGAAGGTCATATAAGCTCAATAAATCATCACTTTTTTAAATTTTCGAGATGGAGTCTCCGTCTGTCGCCCAAGCTGGAGTGCAGTGGTGTGATCTCGGCTCACTGCAACCTCCGCCTCCCGAGTTCAAGCGATTCTCCTGCCTCAGCCTCCCGGGTAGCTGGGATTACAGGCGCTCGCCACCATGCCCAGCTAATTTATTTATTTTTTTTTTTTAGTAGAGGTGGGGTTTCACCATGTTAGCCAGGAAGGTCTCGATCTTCTGACCTCGTGATCTGCCCGCCTCGGCCTCCCAGAGTGAATGTCTTGATGGTACTGCCCCATGTGCTTCATTCTCTAACAGTATTTCAACTTTCAGTCCCTGCTTGCTCATGTGTTTATGCAACAGGCACCACCCAGCAACAGGCCCATGTGCCAGATTCTTTCCATTCTTTCCTGGGCCCATAATTAAGCAGAGTTGTAAGTAAGAAGTTTTCCTGAAGCCAATCTGGTAATAGGTGCCTATAGCCTTCAAAATATTTATACCTTCTAAGTGGTAATATTTCACCTCTGGGAGCCACTCCGAGGAAAATAGACTGGGATGTGGAAAGAGTATTAAGTATTATACTCGTTGTGGCGTTATTTATAAGAATGAAAGATGAAAGTGAATCAATTTTTAAAATTCTTTTCTGTTTATTCTGATTTTCCTGTAATATACGCATATTATCTAAACCCAGGACCTCAGAGCAGGACTCCAGAATCTTCCCATTCTTTCCCGGGCCCATAATCGAGCAGAGTTTAATACCATCCCCTTGGAAGTTAGGAATTAGATATATGAATTTGAGGGGAAACACACACGTTCAGACTGTAGCAGATTCCAAGCCCATTGTTTGAATATAGATACATAATGTTCCAGCACCATTTGTTAAAAAGCCTATCCATCCTCCATTGAGTAGCCTTAACCCCTTGTCAAAAATCAACTGGCCACATTACTGTGTATTTATTTCTGGACTTTCTATTATATTCTGTGCTAATAATCTATTTGTTTGTTCACTGCCTTGATGATGGTAACTTTAAGTTAAGCTTCAAATCAGGTAGTGTGAGTCCTTCAACAGTGTTCTTCAAACTTCTTAAGGCTAATCTACTTTTGCCTTTCCATATAGAAGTTGGAATCATCTTCTTGATAGCTACAGAAAATTCTTGCTGGGATTTTGATTGGCATTACATGGAATCCACCCATCAATTTGGGAAGGATTACATTTGGGATAAAGCCATCTATCCATAGACTATGCCCTTGTGACTATTCATTTTTTTCTTTATTCATTTGTAAAAAGCATTAGTTTGTTGTTGTTGTTGTTGTTGTTTTTGAGACGGAGTCTTGCTCTGTCGCCCAGGCTGGAGTGCAGTGGCACCATCTCAGCTCACTGCAAGCTCCACCTCCCAGGTTCACGCCATTCTCCCACCTCAGCCTCCCCAGTAGCTGGAACTGCAGGCACCGCCACCACGCCCAGCTAATTTTGTTTTTGTATTTTTAGTAGAGACGGGGTTTCGCCGTGTTAGCCAGGATGGTCTCGATCTCCTGACCTCGTGCGTGATCCGCCCGCCTCGGCCTCCCAAAGTGCTGGGATTACATGCGTGAGCCACCGTGCCTAGCAGCATTGGGTTTTTAAAATTATTACTTTACTTTAAGTTCCAGGATACATGTGCAGAATGTATAGGTATACATGTGTCATGGTGGTTTGCTGCACCTATCAACCCTTCATCTAGGTTTTAAGCCCCGCATGCATTAGGTATTTGTCCTAATGCTCTCCCTCCCCTTAACATAGGAAAAGAAAGCCAAACACCACATGTTCTCACTCATAAGTGGGAGCTGAACAATGAGAACACATGGACACAGGGAGGGGAACACACAATGGGTTTCTTTTAAAAATATCTTTGAGAAGAAAAACAAAGCCAAGGTTCAGTCGACCAGCATAGCTGGAGACAAATGCACTGAGCATGTGCACGGTTTCCCCTCCGCAGACTCAGAGAAGAATGGAGGCAGAGGCTGGAGAGGAGGCTGAGGATGCTGGACAACCCTGTTGAGAAGGAAAAGCCGGCACACACCGCGGACTGAGCTCTGCCTGCCTCACCGACTTCAAAGATAGCAAGCGACCACTTTTCTAGGGGAAAAAAACTAACACTCAAGTTATGCTGATTTACTAAACAGGACGCTCTCTATTTGTGCTTCCATTTGCTAGGGGATTTACATGTGAAACCTCTGCCAGTGCTAATGGGAGTTACTATCCTGCTCAATCCCCTCCGCACAGAGGACAGGATGACCGCAAGTCGGATAGGACGCTTGGGCTATTTAATAAAAAAGCTCTTGGAATTAGCACTCTCCAGGTCTCACAGACCCGTGTAGCCTAGTATATTTCCACATTTCCTTCTCATTTTGAAATGTTTCAAGTCTTGAGACATTTGAAGTGTTTTCTCTAAGCTTACCGAGGGCAATGACCTTGATGAAAATTTGGCTTTGCCAGGTCTCCTGGAAAAAGAGTCATAAAATCTTGTCCTTCTTTCCCCGCTTTTTGTGAACACAGAAATGTAACTGCTTGCAGAAATAAAGCTATTATTATAAAAAGAATTTAACAATGTGGCTTGAAAAGGAACTCAATTTATTTCTTCCTGTAAATGTGTTGCTTTTTCTTCATAAACAGGTTTAATTAGAAAACTGCAATGAGAGCATGCGGATAAACTTGGTTGCCGCGCCCTCAACGTCAAGTCCCCCATGTGAACTCCCTTCACACTTGTTGAGTTAGTTCTCTGGTGGCGCAGCAGGTGTCCAGACACGTTCTGGAATTTTAAGTCACCCTCACGTTAGCCTCCTCTCAGGCCCCAAACACGATCACAGGGCAGGTGGCCTTCTATGGGGGCAGTAATGATGGGGCTTCCACTGCCCGGGTTCCTCCCTGCAAGGCTACAGCAGAGGGATGTAAACGGGGAGCTCTAGGGGCCCAAGAAGCACAGACAGCCAGAGAGACACAGAGGGTGCAGTGGGGGCATAGTTTGAGACGGTGCTGGACAGGATCCCAGCCCTCGCAGTTGAGATGCGCTGGCATAACTGCTTCCTTCTGCTTCCACAGGAAATAAACGACCTCATTTCAGCTGACAGAGCCACGGGTGGCAAGAAGGGTTGGAGAAGTGTTCTACCCTGCCCACCGTGATGAGATCCAGGGTGCCCTACTGGTCCCTGCCATGGGCTCTTACTCAATTCAGATGCAACAAATTAGCCGCAAACTACAGCTGGGAAAATCTGCACAAAGTTCAGAAACGGTGGAGACTAATAAAGAAATAGACCTGGCAGGGCGCGGTGGCTCATGCCTGTAATCCCAGCATTTTGGGAGGCCGAGGCTGGCAGATCACGAGGTCAGGAGATCCAGACCATCCTGGCTAACACGGTGAAACCCTGTGTCTACTAAAAATACAAAAAATTAGCCGGGCGTCGTGGCGGGTGCCTGTAGTCCCAGCTACTCGGAAGGCTGAGGCAGGAGAATAGCGTAAGTAAACCCGGGAGGCGGAGCTTGCAGTGAGCCAAGATCACGCCACTGCACTCCAGCCTGGGCGACAGAGCGGGACTCCATCTGAAAAAAAAAAAAAGAAAAAGAAAAAGAAAAAAAAAAAAGAAATAAAACTTTGGCAAGGGCAGAGGGCCATGGGAATGAACATCAGGAAGGCTAACCACATCTGGGGGTCAAGGAAAAGGGAAAGCTCCCTGAGAAATGGATGCTTAAGCTGAGGTCTAGGTGGTATTAATCATTTCATTATGCATGTGTACATCAGAACATCATGGTGTACACCCTACATATATAGAATACATAAAGAAATACAAACAAGTAAGAATCATCCAGGAAAATGCATCAGGGAGGATGTCTTGGGCAGAGGACAAAAGCAAGTGTGAAGAACCAAAGAGGAGCAGGAGATAGTCAGGGGGTGGGGACCCGAGGTCCCTGGGGAGATGTGTCTGTAGCCCAGAGACTGGGGAGGGGACTACTCCATAGGAGGGGGAGGGGTGCAGGGGCCTCCGCAGCCAGACAAGAAACTCTGAATCTAACCACAGGGTAACAGCAGGCCATTGACAGGTTTCAGGTGGAGGAATGAGCTGATTAGATGTGCATTGTTAATTTTTTCAAACACACATATACGTGTGCATGTAACTTCGTGTAGGTGCACAAATATGATCGTATCATGCACGCCGATGGGGTTCATTACAATTTTTTGCTAACCTTTTCTCCTTCGTGTCTGTGGTTGGGACTTACTCCCTCCCTTTTTCCTCTACTCTTCTCAACTGTCAGTGACTCTCATGTCTCAGTAACAACCTCACCTAGTTTTCTACATGTACAAACACACACATACACACTCACACACACTCACACCCACTGTATATCTAAAAGGCTTTGTGTGGATGTGTTCATGGGGTAAAATCTTACAAAGGATCATATTCTTTTGTGTATATTGTGTTCCTCACTCAACCATACCTCATACAAATGCTCCCAGGTCAATTTAATTCCAATTCACATTTTTAATGGGGCCATATTGTCCCATGATGTGGATGTTCCGTAATAAAGTTAACAATTCTTTTAGACATAGACAGTCACATAATTTCCAGGTTTTGCATCTGAACAATGCAGCAGTAAATACTCTTGTCTGGAGGTCCTTTATCCCAGGGGTTTCACACTAGAAAATATATTCCCGGGAATGGAAAATTAGAAGATGGTATTTGCGATTTTTACTTTTAACATGGGCTTTCCAGAAAGGCTGGAGAAATTCCCATTTGAACAGACAGTTTACGAGAGTATGCTCTCCCCACGTTGCTGAGAACATTAAGTGTCATAGCTAGCTTAAATTTTCTGTAGTCTGAGGGGTGTTGAGTGACATCAGTAATTGGAGTCCCTTCATCTGGTTGTGGATTAGGTGAATCTTCTCATCTGTGAATCGCTTATGCCTACTTTATTGCCCATTTTTCTAAGATGTGTCTTTCATGTCAATGTGTACAAACTCTTAATATATTATAAAATGTAACCCCTGGCTTGTCATTTACATTAGAAATCTAGAGGGCTGGGAAGGCCTGCTTAAATACTCATTATTAAGTTTGAAAAGCTTAAAGCTATCAAAGCAGAAATAGACATATTTATTTATATAAAAATGAAAAGCTTATATGTAGTAAAATGTACCATAAGCAGAGTAGCTTTGGCAGATTTGCAAGTTTAAATGATCACTCCACCACAGCTGAGAGAATGAATTTGAGGGGAGATGGTAGGAGATGGTGGGAGATGGATTAGGAGGTTGTTTCCCAGGTCTCCATGACAGAGAATGGACGTGAGCAAACCGAATGGATAGATCTTGCAGGTTGACTGAATGCAGGGGAGTGAGGCACAGAGCATCCACAAACACAGATATTCATGTATTTTACCTAGCATTTATTTAACATGGGCTAAGAAAGAAGAATGTGAGTCCAAAGAAATAAGCAGAGCCGGTTTTGTTAACATTTCCACTATGTACTAGTGGGGACCTCAGACAAACCCCCTGAGCTTGAGTTTCCTCATCTGGAGGTGGTTGAAATCGAATGAGCGGGTATCAAAGCTCCCAGAGCAGAACCTGGCACAAGGCGGGCCCTCAGTGCACCTGAGCTCTCAGCCGCCTCCTTCTCTCTCTGCTCCCTCCTAGCTGTCACCTGGCTGGGCCCATGGAAAATGCACGCTCATCCTGGGCAGTGGTTACAAGGCCTGCTTGCCAGTCAGAATCACCAGGAAAACTGCTTTAAATTCACAGATTCCTGGGCTCTGCTCCCAGAGGTTCTAGTTCTGTTGATCTGGTGTGGGGCTCAGGGATGGTATTTTTATCACGCTGCCCAGGAGACGAGATGCTTAGCCAGACTTGGAAACTGATTCCCCAGAGGGTGCAGAATCTAGTGGAGAAGACAACATGATATAAACTGTGTCTGCTTGGTTAAGTTTTTCAGAAGAGCACAGTGGTTCTCTGGGGGGAAGCATGGAAGTCTCCCAGAGAGGGTGAGATCAAGCCTTGAGGTAGAGTCAAAGGACATCCCGGACACAAGAACCAGCTGTGTAAAGCCAGGAAGTGGCCTCTGTGCTGTCCCTGTAGGGGGTGGAGGGAGGCAAGGTTGGGGTTAAATGGGGAAGGCCCTTGAATGCTGAGCTAAGGAGTTTGGACTTTATCACGTAGGCAATGGAGGCTCATCAAAGGTTTTTAAAGCAAGCAAGTAACGTGCTAAGAACTTGTCTTAGGGACTTAGTCAAACAACCCTGGCAGCAGTGTGGAGAATGCACTCTACAGATGTTAGGGATTGTCTTTGTTAAAACTATGATGATCCAAACAGCTTTATTTGGAAAATATACCCTTTATGTGATCCTCTACTCTGGTCAAGGTGAGTGAAAGTACAAAAATAAGAATGTGGTCTAAGTGATAAGACACAGAGAGCAAAGCATTGCAATTGTGCCTTATGCTATCACTCAAGACAAACACGTTTAAACTTCCAGCTTCTCATTTCAAAGTTGTTAGCACTTTTCCTTTAATAACCTTGTGTGAAACACAGGTTGAAAAATGGCAAAATTATTCCACCAAGAGGTGACCTCAGCTGCTCAAAAAACTTCACTGAATTTAAACCATAACTTTATGTTTGACAAGGAATAGCAACAACAGATCCTTTTTTCTTTTGGACAGCTACACATGATTCAGTATTAGTGACAGAAGAAATTAAACCAGAAAGTGTCCCTTTTTGCAAAGCAATTTAATGATGAAATCAAAAAGAGCTCTCGACTTCCAGACCTGTTCACAAGTCCTCAGGCTGTTTTTGGTGCAGAGGAGATGAAATGCGCTTGCCCAGCCCAGGAGACACAATGGCACTTGGAGGCTTTGCTATGGGAGACGTTACAGATGGGGTGAGGGAGAGGGAAAGGGAGAGAGATACTGGTTAGAAAAGATTTACTGTCCTAGGCCTGCGGACGAGATGGGCAGCACCCAAAGACAGTTTGGCAAATCAGAGGATTATTTGCAACACTAAGCCACCTCCCCCAGGCGCCATGAGAACTGAAGCAGTGCTAAAGTGCAAACAAGGCACAAAGCCAGGCTTCCCAGGAGGATCACAACAATAGCGGCAGCAGCAGCAACTGCAGGGGAAGGAGCTCCAGGGCAATTGTAACATTTTCCTTGAAAACATGCAGATTCTAAGGGAAGAAGATAGGATTCTCCCACACTGAGACTCTCCCATTAGCTTAGAAAATAATGAGTTTTCTTTGAAAATAATAAACAAATTGACTTTTTCTGATTATAAAAATGTTTGTGGTAAAAGTTCAGAAAAGGAAAGAATGTAAAAATAACCCACATTGCCACCACCCAGCAATAAACACTCCTAATATTTTGAAAACTATCTAACATCTCTCTAGTCATACCTACTCAAAAAGATAAATAATTTTTTAAAACTGAGGCCTTACTGTTTTTCCATTCAGTAATATATTGCGGACATCTTAAAACTGATAAATATAGATCTACATGATTTTTTGTTGGCTGCATAATATTTAGATGTGAATGATTTATTTGAACAATTTTTTTTTTTTTTTTGAGACGGAGTCTCACTCTGTGCCCAGGCCAGAGTGCAGTGGCGCGCTCTCGGCTCACTGCAAGCTCAGCCTCCGGGGTTCACGCCATTCTCCTGCCTCAGCCTCCCGAGTAGCTGGGACTACAGGTGCCCAACACCACGCCCGGCTAATATTTTTGTGTTTTTAGTAGAGACGGGGTTTCACCGTGTTAGCCAGGATGGTCTCGATCTCCTGACCTCGTGATCCGCCTGTCTCGGCCTCCCAAAGTGCTGGGATTACAGGTGTGAGCCACCGCGCCCGGCCTTAACAATTCGTTTTTAATAAAACTTTAATAAAATTTCAGAGTTTAACAAAACTTAAGCATATTCTACTTTACTAGAATTTACAAAGAATTCCTTGAAAATGTTATTGCAGACATGATAACATAGAAAGGTTGTGTGTGCCCTGTTAGAATATGTCTTTTTTTTTTCTTTTTGATACGGAGTGTCGCTCTGTCGCCCAGGCTGGAGTGTAGTGGAGCGATCTCGCCTCACTGCAAGCTCCGCCTCCGGGTTCACGCCATTCTCCTGCCTCAGCCTCCCGAGTAGCTGGGACTACAGGCGCCCGGCTAATTTTTCGTATTTTTAGTAGAGACGGTTTCACTGTGTTAGCCAGGATGGTCGGCATCTCCTGACCTCCTGCTCCGCCCGCCTCGGCCTCCCAAGGTGCTGGGATTACAGGCGTGAGCCATCGCGCCCGGCCAACTTTCTGGTTTTTCAGTGTGTGTATACATACACATATGCTTATCCAATTGTCTGTTTTGGATAAAGTCTAAAAGTAGAACTGCTGTGTCGGAAGGCGAGCCACAGAATAGACAGCTCCTAGCACACAACCACCTCTCCCTGTCCCCGCACTGTGGACACTGTAGGTTGTGCCTGACCAGTGTCTAGTCCGCCCTTTCCCTTACAACAGACTGTAACGGTTAGAGAAGAGGACGACACCCATCTCAACTCACCTTCCCTGCGGTGAGGACAGGGCAACTCCACCCCTAGGTGCTTGATACAAGCCTGGCCAATTGAAATGCCACAGCCTCCCAGTGCCAGCGATTGGCTCAGGGATGGTCCCCTGACCCAATTGAGTCCAGGAAGAGCCAGGGCCCAGGCTTGGGCTGGAGCTACAGGAAAGGAGATTGCTGGGTCGGCAGTAAAGATGATGGAGCCTGGAGCTGCTGCCAGTCACCCCGGGAGAGTGTTACCCAGGAATGAAGCCAGCACAGGAAGGCAAAGCTCAGGAAGAGAGAGAGAGATGAAAGAGAGACACACAGAGTTTTAGTCCCTGGACCCAAGCGATTTGGAGCCAACTTTCTCTCTTAAATCTTTTAATTTTCTTTTCTTAAATCATTGTAGTTGTCTATCCCTTGTAATTTAAAACTCCTGGATACCGGGGGAAAAGTCATTCACTGAGACTGGCCCCAGTACAGGGGCCTCTGCCCCCGGACCCTGCCTGCATCTAGTGATCTTTCCTGCCCTGCCATCGGCCTTAGCGACTGATCCCAGTCGGGACACTTGAGCGGAGCCGGGCGCAGAGAGACACCCCGCCCTCGAGCCAGGAAGAGACGCTTCTCCCAGGCGCCTGCGCAGAGAGCCTGCGGCTGCCCGGGCTCACCCGCTTCTGTGTCCTGAAGTCTGATCGCCCCACTTAAAAGAAAGCATGACTCATCAACTAAATGGACGAACTCTGGAGTACAGGATAGAAACAACTTCATTTTTAAATATTTTCTGCTGGACTTCTCAGAGTCACTAGCATGCTAATCTGCATCAGGACTCTCCAAAGGCCCAGTGTGGTCAGTGTGCAGAGCAGGAGGCGGGCTCTGGGGCCGGCCAGCCCGCAGGCTTCCGGGTGAGAGTGCCAGGCAGTGCCTCGAGCTGGAGACCTCAGACAAGTAGCTTAACCTCTCGGAGCCTCCATTCCCTCCTTCCTAAAGCACCTACCTCATAGAGCTGTTGTGAACATTACGAATGCAAAGTGCTTGAAGAGCACCGGAAACAAACAGTCTGCAATAAATGTTAGCTATTAACATTTTAGCATTAACGTCTAGAGTGTCCTCTTTCCATCCTTGCCCCGTCTGAGGACTGTTGTCTTCCTGACTGGAATGCAAGCTCTTCTGCATTCTGTTTGCACTCGGGTGTGTCTGGCCTCCACACTGTCCTCTTAGCCCTGCTGGAGTTCTTCGTGGATGGGCTGCAGTCCCAGTGCCGGGATGGGGCCTTCCTGCGGGGCTGCTCTTCTCCCCTGAGGTTTACTTAGGGCTGGCGTTCAGGGCACTTTTGTTTTTTCAGCCTCAGAATGTTGTTTTTTATTGGAATGGTGCGCCCTGGAGTAACAAGAGTAAATAGAGGTGTTTGGCATCCCCGACCCCACACGCCCTGATCTCCTGGGGGAGGAAGAGGCAAGTGGGCAAGAGAGGGGGCCGTTGGCACTCGAATTGCAGTTCAGAAGGACCCCTCCGTGGCGGTGGTCTTAAACACAAGTCACCCTGCCTGTGAACTTCTGGCAAGGGATCCTTATTTTAAACAGCGTTTGTTTGGTTTTGGCTGGGCTGCACCCCCCCACCCCCACCCCCATACCAAAATATGGAACAGTTCTTCCCAGGGAGAAAATTCTTACCTCTTCAGACACCTACTTGATGCCCCAGAGCATCGCCCCCTGTGCACTAAATATGGAACTGTCTCCTTAAGAGTCACGTCCATTTCCAGGCACAGGTGTCCAGGGAGGCCTCCTTGTACTTGAGCCAGTAGTGATGCCTCAAGGTCAAATCAAAACTGAAACTTCTCATGGCCTAGCACTAGAAAAGTGGCCAAGTCAGGAGGGCATGTTGCCCTCCTTTATCCTTAAGCCCTTTCTTGAAAGACCATTGGACAATATATTAGAATGCAAGAACTCTCCCACTGGGTGAGCACCAAAGACTGAGCAATGTGGCTGGCAGGCAGGCTGGGGAATGTTTCTTGTTATTCTGATATTAATATTTCTACTGTGGCTTTCCTCTGCTTGGCATTTGCCTGGATTCTTTTTCCATCCGTCTATTTTCCACTGTCCTGCATTGTACACAAGGATGACGCACTATGGGTGAACATCACTCTTTGCTTCTACTGCCTACTCAGCCATGTGCGGGACAGCAAAATGCTTCCAAGTGCAGCGCAGGACAGTGTTCCTGCCAGGTTCCTTGTGCGCCTCTACCTGTGATGCTGAGTGCATATCTGGGGACCCAGAGAGGTCACTTAAATTCCCATGTTTCATCTTTCCCCTGTCAAGTCATGCATGGGAGAACCAGGCCAAGAGATTGAGTTTGGGTGCTAAAATTTGGTTAAAAAATAAATAAAAGACGTTAAAGAGCTAACTTTTTACCAAGTTTGGCCTGATAACATTTCTCTTCCAAGACTTTTCCCAGGACTGAATTCCAATTTTTAAGCAAATGTGTAGTAATTAGCAGTCAACAGTTTATGTGCATCTATCCATTGTGGAGCAGTGGGTGGGAGAGTGGCTAATAAAGAAACAGAAATCTACAAATCTGGCTTTCACTGGTTGCTTGCTGGGACTGTAACCAAGACTCAAATACAAATAGTCAATTGTTATTTGTAGAGCCTGGGGATTAAGTGCATGGGCTTTGGCATCAGGCAGATCTGGGAGCTAATCTCAGGGCTGCCACTTAATAGCACATTATCTAACTTCTGTAAGCATTAAACATCAGTTTCCACACCTTCGGGATGGGGCAATAATTCTACTTCACAGGAATTTGGGGAGGATGGCATAAGAAAATCTACCTGATCTACTGTAAAATCAGAGCCTTGGTTCATGTGGAGACATCATTGGGAGAATGAGGAGTCAGGCCTCACAGTGAAGGGGATGTTTTATATATCAGAGAAGGCTGGCATCTAGAATGTCCTGAGGGTCATAAAGCAGGAGCAGATAACCCAGTGGAAGAATGAACAAAGTAACCAAATGCAGACTTTTCAGAGGAGCATACTCAGGTGGCCATGGAACACAGGAGTGTTCAACCTCATTGACAATGGAAAATGCCAGGCAAAACACAGAGAGCTGCCATATACACCCACAGGACAGCTAATGTGAGGACAACTGGCAACATCCCATGTTGGAAAGAGTATGAAGCATGGGACTGTGAACTGGCGCAGCCACTTTGGAAAATGGCTCAGCTTTCTCTACTGGAGTGGAGGATGCTGCACATGGCCTATGGCCCAGCAGTTCCTGTGGGCATCAGGAGGCATGTGCAAGAGTGTTCAGAGCAGCACTGTTACCATGAGTTACAATAACCGTAATCTGGAACTGGCTCAGATGTTATTCAGCAATAGAGTGGAGAGGTGGATCGTTTGTCATGCAGCGGAATGTTAAATAGCAATGAAGACGAATGGATCACAACTCTATGCAGCAAGATGGATGAATTCCAAATATTGAGCAGAAAAAGCTGGACACAACACATACGTCCCATATATTTGAAATTCACAAAATGCAAGACAAAATTCAACTTTGGAGATGCATATTTGGTGACTGGCAATCAAAAGCAACAGGGAAGTGATTACCTTAAATGTCAGGGAAGTGATTACCTACCTTTCATGAGGAAAGGGGCTAGTGGCAAGGAAGGGGAATGGACATGATTTCTGGGATGTTAGCCGTATTGTGTTTCTTTTTTAATGTCAGTGATGGTATACCAATATTTGCTTTTGATAATTCACTCAATTGTGTATTTTTGCTTTGTAAACTATTTCTGTTATGTGTGTGCCATATTTCACAATAAAAAGACTAAAAAAAAAATGCACGTCAAACTTTTAGCACTGTATAAGTTCTCATTAAATGAGATACTTATTTGTTTCAAGAATATTAACCTGGAGATGTTTAATTAGAACTGCAAAACTAAATGAAGTGTTTCAAAATGACAACTCTTCTTCTAGTTGTAAAAGTAAAGAGTGAGACATAAGGTGCCTGGCCCAAGAATGCATCTGGAGACACAGCCATGGAGCCACCTTTCCTGGAGATGTTAATCAAACTAGCAGGTTGCAGGCAAACGCAAGACACTGTGCTCTGCAAGTCCACACCCAGCAGAGCCCAGGAGAATCACCTAGCCTGAGAGGCAAGAATTTCTGACGGTGGAGACAGCATGGGCATTTTATTTAACCTCCCTGATGATTCTAACCTGCAGCCAGGGTTGTGGAACCTGCACTAGTGCTGAGGTGGGAGGTGAAAGCTGCTTTCAGAGGCCCCCAAGGAGAACAGCTATCCCAGGGGTGGAGCAGAAGGGCCTTTAGCAGACCCTGAGCTGACAGTTTTGTGGAGCAGGCTGAGAGGAGTAGAAATGGGGGCGGCTGATCCCCAACTCTGCCTCCTCTGAATGAAAAGTTGAGAGAAATTGGTTTCTTGAGACAGCAGCACTTCTGTGTTCATGAATCTGTCCCTGGTCCCTTTTAAGGACTGATCCTGGGATTAATTTTTCAAAGAAGGGCACTGACATCACTTGGCTCAGCATCATCCTGGATAGCAGGCCACATACTGGATGCACAGACACCAATGGTTGCAAATATGATTTTCAGACCTGAGAAATTCTGACTTTTTAACTATTTAGAAAAGTTACAAGGCGTTTCAATGATATAACAATAAATGAAAATGCTGGTATATACATTTATGAGTCTTTCTCAAAACACATACGCCTCTAGAGACAAAAGACATGGTATGAAATGAAGTTAAGAGAGACAAATCTCACGTGAGGGATGTGTGTCACACATTCCCCTCTCATCCGTTTATTGTGAAATATGGCGAACACACACAGGACCACAGGACCTCTGAGCAGGCCACTGATGCCTCTTCCCCTGCCGGGAGTGTAACCTTTCTGGACTGCTATCACCTGCAATTTTGATTTTAATCACCCAGAGTTAGCAGCAGACTCCACAGATTAAAGGGCAGGATACCCAACAAGATTGCTCTTATTTCAGATGCCAGCCACAAGTTTTGGGATCCCCATGCCACCCACACTTCTGACCAAATGCTGTAAGATCAGGAGGTTCCCATAACTCCCCTCAGTTTTAGTAATTTACTGGAATGACTGACAGAATTCAGGAAAGCACTATGCTTAGGAATAGCAGTTTTATTATAAAGGAAGGTGCAGGAGGTTTATTATATTGGAGGCGCCTCCTCCAATACATCAATGTGTTCACAAAACACAAAGTGCCACTGAGCTTCAATGTCCAGGTTTTATCGGAGTTTCTCTGTGAAGGTATCATTGAAACATTGGCCATGTGTGTGAACTCAGCCTTCAGCTCTCCTCCCCTCCTTGGGGGCCAGGCTGGCTTAAAGCCCCAACCCTGTAATCACATGTCTGGTCTTTATGATGACCAGCCACATTCTGAGTCATCTTGTTAGGTAAACTAAGACAGTCAAATGACTCAGGAAATTCCAGGGATTTAAAGTCTGCCTCCCAGGAAATAAGGACAATGGCTAGTCAGATTCTTTATGATCCAACAAGCCTTATACTCTGGGACACCATGTACAGAAAGAGAAAAATAGGATCCTGCCATCTCAAAGACAGCTTTCGTCTAAGAGCCATATGTAAGAGAGTATTTAAGCCAGCCCTGATATGAAACGGAGCTCTAAATAGAACAAATGCTCAAATTCAGAATGTTCTATTTAAAGTAAAATGCTGTTAATTGGCAAGTGTGACGCTTCCTGCCACCCCATAGGCTGTGGGCTCATGGGAAAGATCCAAGCAGTTTGGAGAATACCTACCTGACCAGCACTAACCTAAGGAGTTTGTGTAAATCTAAATTACAATGTAGCAATTTATAGTCAGGAATATTTTGATTAGGCAATTCAGAATCCTTGTACCAGCCTGTTAATGCCTTCTTCCATCTGCAGCAAAGCCAACAAGCAGAGCAAATGTATAAGAGAATGGTGCTTGGTGAGTGTGGAATTGGAGCATTGCAGAACACCACACATTCTCACTTTGGAGCCCTTTTCCAATACTCTGGGTGCACGACTTACCTTCATTTTCAAAACAGAATGTTGTCCTTAGATAGGCTTATCATATTTGTTTCTATGCAACCTTACATATATTATGTTGTGTTTCCTTGAGGACATATCAAGATCATCTTGGTTGACCTTCACAGATTAACAAGTTTCTTTCAGTACATGTTTACCCTTAAATGTGAGAGTGAGTCATTGCTAAAAATGGTTTAACTCATACTCTTATCCAGTTCTGAATCAATTATGACCAGCCACTTTTAGAGGGTTAAATTTCTGAACTTACCCCAGAATTTGGCCTGAATGCTTCTGTACATAGTATGAAGACTTCATCTGTTGGCATAATTAAAAAGCCATCCTTCATTCCAGCCCATGTTTACTCCTCGAGGCATGTGTGACTAATTGCAGGCATTTATTACATGCTTAGTGGTCTGGGTGGTATGTCCTAAATGTTGTTTTCTTGATATTTGATTGTTCAGTCGAAGCCTTTATACATCTTTCAGCAGCAGGGCATGAATAAAGAATGACGTTCCTTCACAATGGCACTAGGATGGGCCCAGGGATTGCAGAGGAATTGGAGGGAGGGAGGAGGAGAGAAGCTCACAAATACAAGGCCACTTCTGCCTCTGATGGATCTCAACTGGGTATGATTTGTTTGTTTCTTTTCTTTTTTTTTTTTTTTGGAGACACAGTTTTGCTTTTGTTGCCCAGGCTAGACTGCAATGGCACAATATCGGCTCACTGCAACCTCCGCCCCCCGAGTTCAAGCAATTCTCCTGCCTCAGCCTCCCAAGTAGCTGGGACTACAGGCACGCACCATCATGCCTGGCTAATTTTTTGTATTTAGTAGAGACAGGCCTTCACCATGTTGGTCAGGCTGGTCTTGAACTCCTGACCTCAGTGATCCACCGGCCTCAACCTCCCAAAGTACTGGGATTACAGGCGTGAGCCATCACACCCAGCCGGTATGTTTTCATTTTCCAAGATTGTTAAAAGAAACGGCAGCTGTTCCAGAGAGTCAAGCCCTGCAACTGAAGCAACATCTAGCTTCAATCACTCAGCACAGTGTCTGCCTCGTAAGCCGATGTTTCAGAAGTGCTCTGAGAGCTGCCCACCCTGGGGTCTAAAGGACCCAGAGTTGGACACACGGTTAATTGGCAGGCCTAAAATACCAACATGCCACGGACAGTCCAGTCAGGAGGCTGTCATGAGGCCAGTGTGGTTTCTTTGGGAGCAGCCTTTCAGAAGAAGAAGGGAGAATTTTTGTCAGCTGCCCTGGGAGCAGGCCCGGCTGCTGCACGTGGCAGATGGGGTGTTCCATCTGTTTTCTCTCGGGAGTGGTCCTGAGTCCTCACATGTCCCGTGACAGACATGCCTCAGAAAACAGTGCAGTACATAAGCGGGTAGAATCACCAGAGACTCCACCAGAAATTAGTGCAGGCCTTAGTGAGCCCTGAGTCAACGACCCGTGCACAGAATCTTCCCCCGCTGGCAGCTGCAAACCTCACTGAGGCACAAACTCAATACCATGCCCAAAACAAGCACCTTTATCCATCCTCCAACTCCTTCTCTCTGTGCTTCCTGCCCCAGTTACTGGCAGCAACGTCCACCCAGAAACATGGAGATCCGTCCCAACGAGTCCCTGCTCTCACCCCCACAGCAACCCATCAACAAGTTCAGCCATTTGTTCTCCAACTTTTCTCAAATCTACCCACTTTTCTACATCTCAACTCCAGCACCTTACTCCAAGTGACAGCCATCTCTCTCCTGAAGAACTCTGACAGCTTTCTACCTGGTCAGCCACATTCACTGCCCCTCCAACCACTCTCATCCTGGTCCAGGGGGATATTTTTTTTTAACACAAATTATGTCACTGCCTTAATAAAAGCTTTTCAGTAATCTTTCACTGGCCTTGAGACAAAGACCGATAACCAGGTTCTGCAATTCCAGTCTCATCTTGGGCCACACGCCACCCCACAAATCTCAGCACACAAGTCCTGGCTGCTGGGTTTCCTCTCGGTTCACTAACACTTGGACCTGATGCTCCCTCTGCCTGCAATGGGGCTTTTGCAACTCCACCCATTCTCTCTTTTTAAAAATTGTGATATATATTATCACATACATAACATAAAATGTACCAGTTTAAGCACTGTAAGTGTACAGTACAGTGCCATTTAATGCCTTCACATTGTTCTGCAGAAATATGAAACGCTTCATGAGTCCTCCTTGCACAGGGGCCATGCGAATCTTTCCTGTATTGCTCCAATTTTAGTATACATGTTGCCGAAATGAGCACCCTACCCCCTTTTGTCTATAAACTTTGACTCATCTTTGGATTTTGGCTTAAAAGTCACTTATTCAGAGAAGGCTTCAAAACCAGGCTCAGTGCCCCACTGCACATCACCTTGGCTTCACAGCACTTGGTGGCAGTGATGTGATGGTTGGATTGGTGTCTGTTCCTCTTACTAGACTGCAGGCTCCATGCAGGCAACACTCAGGCCTGGAGGGTGTAAGGCACATGGTTGGGTTCCATATAGCCTAGTTCAATGAACAATGCTTGAATGAATGGAGAAATGCGGTTCTACCCACAGTGAAGACCACCCTTGACATCATTATAGAAAATCATGTGGTTCCATGGTGTCTTAAAAACTATTTCAGAGTAGGATCTTGGCTTCACCTTTCGAAAACCAAAACGCACAGTGAAGTGTCTTTTCTCCCTTTTCTCAAACAGAAGAGCAATTTTCCTCCAACCATTAATTTGGGCTTCATCTCTTACAAAAGAGGAAGCCACCTGGTAATTTCTAAATGGTAGGTTTTCCATTGATTTTGTTCATCAAAGTTTCAAAACTAGCAAATCTAGAATCAGACTTCTGAAGTAGTTTGTAATTTCTGAAAGCTAATGTGAAGTGGAATTTCTTTCTTTCTTTCTTTCTTTCTTTCTTTCTTTCTTTCTTTCTTTCTTTCTTTCTTTTTTGTTTTGAGACGGAGTCTGACTGTTGACCAGGCTGGTGTGCAGCGATCTTGGCTCACTGCAAGCTCCGCCTCCCAGGTTCACGCTATTCTCCTGCCTCAGTCTCCCAAGTAGCAGGGACTACAGGCACCTGCCACCACGTTCTGCTAATTTTTTATATATTTTTTTAGTAGAGACGGGGTTTCATTGTGTTAGCCAGGATGGTCTCGATCTCCTGACCTCGTGATTCGCCCACCTTGGCCTCCCAAAGTGCTGGAATTACAGGTGTGAGCCACCGCTCCCTGCAGGAGCTTCTTTTACAGTAAGACTCTCAGCCCGATCCTCCCCACCATGTCTGCAGAGAAGCACTGTCTCACCCATCGGGGATTGAGTGTGGAACATGCAGATGGGTCTCCCTGGAACCGGAAGTGTGTCTGCACCCGCCAAGTTCATGAAAAACTCAGCCACGCTGGACTCTAGGAAGCCCTGCTATGGGGCCAGATGGGGTGGATCTAGGATTTCATGGGACCAAGGACTCAACCCAGAGTTAGAGCAAGAATAGGTAACATTCACTTATGCGACCGTTCACACTGTGTTACTCATAACACCAGGAGCAAGAGATGAACCTCATCTGCATCTACAATAGCATCCTAAGGAGATAACATTCAGAGGTCAAGCAGCTGCCCCAAGAGGCTTTCAAGGAGTGCTGGGCCAGATTTGTTATCTGATTTTAGTACTAAAACTCTTGTGCTTTTCACTCCACTTTGCTCCATATGGCATTCACCACTGCATTTTCAGAAGCAACTTCCACTATAATGGCACCCTCGAAGTGGCATAAAGATCTGGTCATTTGCACCACAAAGCCATACAAAGTAGAAAGATTGGTGCCCTATGACTGTAAGGCCTTTTAATGTGACTGAACACTCAGACTTGACCACACACTCTGTGGTTGTTCAGAGTGTGTGGACTCTCTGGCTGATCAAAAGCCCGAGAGGGGGCAGCACATGATGAGCAGGGCTACCCGGTAATGCTAAGCCCCTAAAAAGTCCTGGTCCCATGAGCCATGCCCCAGGCTCTGCCTCGACTGTTCGGAGTGTCCTGTGTAAACACTGTCTTGAAGCTGGTGTCTATTCTGGCTTTCTGCAGTTTCACTTAATCTTGAGGGGAAAAGCAAGGATGCCCTCTGCCTCCATGCGTAGATTCCCATAAGCTGGGTCCCCCGGGCTTCCTCTAAATCCTGCCTGTCCCCACCCTCCTCATAGAGATCCCAGTGAAGAACACGCTAATCTCTTTGAGCGAGTGAGGAATGAAACGCATAAGTCTCCCACTGCAGGATCAGGGCGTGCTGAGATAACCCCTCCAGCTCTTGGCCCAGGAGGTGATAAAAGAGGCACCTGCCATGAAGTCACCAGCTGAAGCCTCCACCCTTGGCCCTCAGCACCCCCATCCAGCCTTGGCCCCACTGAGCCAACGATTCCAGTGACCCTAAACATCCCACAGTTCCATATCTCCCGTCTCCCCATGAGGCTTCCCGGCTTTCTGTCGACAAAGCTGCCTTTCATCACCTCTGTGGCATGTTCCCCTCCACGCGCCCTCCATGACCCTCACCTCCTCTGCCCTTGGCCACAGCTCGTTCCCCTCCATGTCAGCTGTCAGACTCCAACTGCAGCAGCCCTTGAGGCACTCAGCTTTATTCACACAGCAACACAAACACACATCCCCCCAAACTTTTGTTCTCTGCCTCCTTTTAGGTTTTCCAAAGCTCCTTTGTTTGAAAAAGAAATCTTCCCAGGACTCCCTCATCTTACCTCCATAGTCTCACCTTCCACCAGATTCCAAGAAGATTTCAAACAATTTGGGGTGTGGGGGAAGTGTTTTATAATGATTTCTGTTCTTTTCGTAATTGCTAAAAAGTCATTTTCACCATCATTGTAATTATTATTTACTCTTGATTTTCACTCTGATCCCTACTTATACAATTATTTCTCCTGACATAAAAACCTTCTGCTTTTGTATTCCTTTAAATTAATGGTTTTATTGTTGAATCTTAACTTTGTCCCCTTAAGAATAGTTTCCAGTGAGTTCTGCATTTTACAGTCTGTACCTGCTCATTTTTCCTTTCAGGTGTGTGTTTTCTCACATGATGACTTCACATGAGGGCACACTGTAAGTGTAAAGGCATCCAAGAACATGCTACGGTTGGGGATCACATCTCCCTGAGGCACAGAGGACGGCTGTGTTTGTTCAGGTATTTATTCCTGTTCATTGACTCTTCCTTGCTTTTCGGGAAAAATCGATGCCCTTAGAAAACCACCAGAGGACCAGGCAGAGTGGCTTGCGCCTGTAATCCCAGCACTTTGGGAGGATGAGGTGGGAGGAACCCTTGAGCCTGGGTGGTCGAGACTGCAGTGAGCCATGATCGTGCCACTGCACTCCAGCCTGGGTGACAGAGCAAGACCATGTCTCCACAATAACAACAAAAAGAGCCACCAGTGGTTGTAGAGAAATGCTAATGATTTTTTAAGGGGAAATTCTTAAGTGCAACTAATCCATTATCAAGTGCTTACTTATTTCTAGCACCTATAGTTTAAACAATTTTACTATTTTTTTTTCTTTTTTTGAGAGAGAGTCTCGCTCTGTCACCCAGGCTGGAGTGCAATGGAGCGATCTTGGCTCACTGCAAGCTCCCGGGTTCATGCCGTTCTCCTGCCTCAGCCTCCCGAGTAGCTGGGACTACAGGCATCTGCCACCGCGCCTGGCTAATCTTTTGTATTTTTAGTAGAGACAGGGTTTCACCGTGTTAGCCAGGATGGTCTTGATCTCCTGACCTCGTGATCCACCCTCCTCGGCCTCCAAAGTGCTGGGATTACGGGCGTGAGCCACTGCGCCCGGCCCCATTTTACTATTAAAATTATTCATGACCATGCATTTTAGAGGGCTCACTTAACAAACTTACTGTTGAAATTGCAGAAGTGGAAAGGTGGGAAAGCAGCACTGAGGAGGAACAGCACATGGAACTGGAAGCAACCATGCAACTTTCTTTAAGCTAATCTGAAAGGGCAGTGCCCAGCTACAAAGTTGGGCATTGTGTTGGGAATTAACTTGTCTTTCTGTACTGAGTTAAGTAAGGAGAAGGGTTGCTGTGCTCTTCCATGTAGAGCGTTTGGTGGTGGGGGAGGATCTGAGTCTTCTAACAACAGCAACACAAGCTCTGACCAGTTCCTAAAGTGGAAGGTGCCCTCAGCCCGGTGGCCAGCATGGGAGGCAGCTGGAATGATGGGGATGCTGTGCTCATCAAACCCTCTGTCATTTGGTGAGTTCAAACCTGACTTCCTACTGCTTCAAGAGCATAAATCAGAAGAGGATTTCTAAGGACTTGACATCTAGCTTAGAAGAACAAAGTAGTATAATGAGACCAAAATACAACCATTCAGAGGCTTTTCCTTCTTCCTTCTCACACTGTCACTTTGGCAAAAGAGGCCTCAGTTGTCATGCTTGGTTCGCTATCCTGGGAAAATTCCTTAGAATGTCACTTTCTTATGGCTGCTGCATTCTTAGTATTTTATTCCAAAGTCACCCACATTCTCCAGATTTAGAGGCTTTGGGGCCCAAAAGTGAAAAGGGGCATCTAGTAAATGAACAACATAACATTACTTGCATTTTTACATTTTCAGGACTTGGTATGTTTTAATTTACATAATGCCTTATACATAGCACTTGAAGCTTGTTTTGCAGAGTAGAATAAAAGATATATAGAACTTTTAACATTTTAATCATTCCCAGTCATGAAGCATCCGATTCAAACATAATCACTAACTCTGAAGACAAGGATTATCCATGGCTGTGTAACAAATTACCCCCAAAACTCTGCGGCTTAAAACAACCATAAACACTTATTACCTCTCAAAGTTTTCTGTGGGGCAAGGATTTATGAGCAGCTTCCCTGGGTGGTTCTGGCTCAGGCTCTCTCATGAGGCTACAGTCAAAAAGTCAGGACTGCCGGGGCCTGATGACTTGAATGGCTAGGGAATCTACTTGCACATTGGCGAGCTCACACAGCCGGCACAATGCTGCTGGTTGCTGGTGTGAGGCCTCAGTTCCTCATCAAGCGTGCATCTCCCCAAGGCTGCTTGAGAGTCTTCATGACATGGCGGCTGCTTTCCCACAGAGTGGTCATCCTGGCAGAGACAGAGCCAGGTGGAAGCTGCATCCTTTTGATGGCCTAGTCTCAGAAGTCACATGGCCTCACTTCCACCACCTTTATTCACTAGCGGTGAGTCACTAAGTTCAGCCCATATTCAAGGGGAGGGAGTTACAGTCCACGTTTTGAAAGGAGGAGCATCAAATAATTTGCAAACATGTTTTGAAACCATCAGTGGTTATATTTTCAGGCCAATGATTTTAAACCATCATAACTTATTTTGAAGTACATTTATACCAAGTAAAATTCACAAATCTTAAATGTAAAGCTTAGTGACTTTTCACATGAGTAAATGCCTGTGTAACCATCACCTAGATCAATATATGGAATGTTTTAAACACCTCAGAAAGTTCCACCATGTGAATCTCTGAATTTGAATGTTTTGTGTACACCGTTATCACCTGCAAATAAAGATAGGCTTAATTCTTCCTTTCTAGCCTTTGTAACTTTCATTTATTGTTCTTGACTTACTGTACTATCAAGGTTGAATAGAGCTGGTATGAGTGGGTATCCCTGTCTTGTTCTCAACTTAGGGGGAAATGTGTTCACTATTTCATTGTATTTATCTGTAGAGTTTTTAATAGATAACTTTTATCGGATTGAGAAAGCTTTCTTCTGCTCCTAGTTTGATTGAGTTTTGGATATAGAAAAGTAAGTAGAATAACGACTCATGATTTTGCTACTTCATCATAGCTTTAAGCATTTGCCAGAGTATTGTCTTTAGCTGTGAATGTTCTTTATCTAATTTACAAAAAAGCAAATTGTGCTAGGCCTACACATGGAAAAATATTGTCCAGGCAGTCTTCAATCTCCAAATATGTTGATCTTCAAATGTGTATGTTTGTCAGTTCCTTGGGAATTGTGAGACTTTTTCACATGAAACCTTAGTTCTGCTCGCTGCTTCAGTATTTAGGTCAATTCCAAAAGTCTATTTAATTACCTTATGCCCGAAGTATGGCTCTGTGCCATGGTTGTGGGGAGTGGGAGAGGGGTTTTGAAGAGAAATGGAAGGGAGAAGAGAGAGGAAGCCTAGGCACCAGCAGCACCAAGTGCAGCAGCGTACAGAGAGTACAGTTCTCACAGCCAAAGACTCATGGAGCCACCCCAAAGCCGGGTGTGGCTGACATTTGTGAATTGGCATTCTGTAACTCAGGGCCCTATAAACCTTGCCACATGTGGCGAGAATTTTTAAATATCTCAACAGCCAATTCACATGGCTTTAAAAGCAATAAATTTTAAAACAAGAACGTTTGAATGGCACTGACAAAGTGTCCTCAGATGCATTATCACATTTACTCTTCAGCGCAGCCCTGTGAGGTTCACATCCAGGCCTCACGGAGGAGGACACTGAGGCCGGGAGACTTTCCAGGTCTTGCCGGGGATGGCACAGCTTGGCTTTGGTGCCCAGGACTGAGCCATGACTTAGGGCATGCGCTCTTTTCATTGTATTGTGTTCGCAACGATTGCCTAACAACTTTTTATACGGTTTTAAAAAATTACTGCAGCAGATATGTCTGTGCTGAATGTAACTTAAGATGTTAGTTTGCTTCACGTAAACTGAAGCGGCTCATTTTCGGTCCCCAGCTTTTCGTCAAGGTGCGTTTAGCCATTTGGCTGAACAAATAGAGGGACTGTTTCTTCCTCCTCCTTCTCTCAGCACATTCACCTTTTCAGCACAGAATTTTATGAATTCTGCTCCAGTTGTCCAGGTATAAGACAGGGAGAAATCTGGAGAAGGAATACTAGTTCTATAACTTGGCAAAGACTATCTGCCATAAGCCTAATAGTCAATGAAAACCACTGAGCGTACACATTTCATTTACATTTCCCATCGCCAAGTGCAAGGCCCTGCCTTGGGAACTTTTAGGGCCATAACTGTGGAGTTTCAGAGAGCAAGTCTCAATTCACTAGTTAGTCCTTAATGTAGATGTTTGGACCACTCTTGTTTTTAAAGTGGTAAAACACACACCAGAACACCGTCGAGCATACACGTTTTGGATGTCAGATTGATTTTCAGGCAGGCAGTGGTCTGCAAAGCTGGCAGAGGAGTGGCCCGGCGAGGTGGCTCACACCTGCAATCCCAGCACTTTGGGAGGCTGTGGTGGGTGGATCACTTGAGGTCAGGAGATGGAGACTATCCTGGCTAACACGGTGAAACCCCGTCTCTATTAAAAATACAAAAAATTAGCCGGGCGTGGTGGCAGACGCCTGTAGTCCCAGCAACTCGGGAGACTGAGGCAGGAGAATGGCGTGAAACCAGGAGGCGGAGCTTGCAGTGAGCCAAGATTGCGCCACTGCACTCCAGCCTGTGCGACAGAGCGAGGCTCCATCTTAAAAAAAAGAAAAAAAAAAAAAGCTGGCAGAGGAGCTCCTTTGGATAGAGGACACTTCAACATTGATGGGGGCGGGGTTCCGCGGCTCCCTGCGGAGTGAAAACCCCGTGCGCCACAGGGCACTTCCGTGAGCCGGAGGAGCAGCAGGGCCTGGCGAGCCCATCACAGAGGGAGCCTGCGGTTTCAGAGGCGACCACAGATCCGGCTGAAGAGCTGGTCCGAGAGCAGCTGGCTCTGCTGGGTGTGGCCAGCGTCTCTGCGGGGTACAGACCCAGCAAGGGGGCAGCAGGGCCCTCAGAGCTCACATAACAAGCGCCGACCTCTGGGGAAGGCAGGCTCACATTTCCTCAAGGTTTTCTATTTGCACCAGATGAATTCAGTGTCAAATATGAAAGGGCATCTTTCCAAGGGCCGTTAAGAGAGTCTCGTTTACTATGTAAACAAGGACAGAAGGCATCGAAGCCGGCATGCCATTATTCCTTGGCTTCTGAACGTTCGAGTGGAACTGCTTGTCCCGTGATTGCTATTAGCATTAAAATATTGGTTGGATTGTCCCATGAACATGAAAGTTTACAGCAAAGAGTGATTTTTTCCAAAAGAGGAGCTGCAGCAGTATTTGAGTTCCGCTTCTACATCCTTAATTTTCTGAGGTTCCCTCAGAAAATTGGCAGAGTGGGTAGGATTTAGAAGGTTTTTCAGGGCTTCGTTTAGTCGGAATTTTTTTTTTCAGTTCCCTTAGAGATTTATTTTGAAGTGCCCCTGCCATGACTTTTCTGCCTGCCTGTGTGGCTTTCAAACCTGACCACCAAGTGTTTAGGGGTGAGTCATTTTCCCACAGGTAGGAGAGTAAGAAGAGTCTCTAGCCCCCACGGGGAGGGTCATGAGAGCAAACACGAGAGAGGACTTGGTCCTTACCAGAGGTCACCTCCAAAAAAGTGAGGTGTTCCAGTGATCATTCCCTGACCGATGACTTCCTGAGCTGTTTTCTCCAGTAAACAGTCTCTATGAGATATCATAGGAAATGAGTTTTAGACTTTCTTTCACCAAACATTTCTTTTATTGTTTTCCAGTAACATTTGCATTGTTTCACCTTGATCTCATCTACTCACCATTTGTGACATTTTTTCAAGCCTCAGTTCACATCTTTTTCATGTCCCCTTCTGGTCCTTTGAGATAACACTTTCAGAATTTTGCCATTCTGCTATGAGGCCTGTGTCTATTTGCGTGAGAAGAGTTCCACGTGGAGGAGGTGAGGGCCCAGTTGTTTGGTTTGGAGAAGCCCATGACTGCTCATTCCTCTGAGGCCCTGCCTATGCCAGGTGTATGGAGTACTTTCATGTGACATGTACAGCTCTTCCAGCTGAGCATAAAAGCAGGCTCCTCACCCTTTTATCAAATAATTGACTCAGAACTTTAACCAAGACAGATACAAGTATCTTAAGACCTGAATTTATTTTTTAATTTACTAGACATTGTGTTTAGTGTACTAATTACAGTGTATAATTAAAGAACAGCGTAGGGTTGGCTAACATAGAAGGTGGTTAAACTCTGGTGTGGAATACCCTCTCAGTAAACTTTTAAACGGCATGGGTTGTGGTTGAGTGATATGGAGAAAAGTCTTGGCCTTTGGTTCCTATTACTACTTCTCATCTCTTGCTCTTATTTACTGTTTTGGGCTGTTCATGAAAGGGATTTTTTTCTACTCCCCAGCTCTTGCTCATAGGTAATTCAATAATAGTTAAGTCATAAATATCTTAAATGAGAAAAGTTTATTCCTATTTAGATTTCTAATTACTCCGCAGAATTTGAATTCCACATAATTTGAGATTGCTTTAAGAATCCACTAATAACCAGTGCTGGAGTGCTCTCTCATCACTAATAACGGCACTAAATGTCAAATGTTCATCTAGTGATTTATGCTCTTATTTCACAGCTTTCCTTAATTGCTTTTTACATAAATCTGAGAAATAGTGATTAAAGTATTGCAGGCTTTGGCACATTTATCATTAGCTTGTAATATCTTCTGATACAGCATTAAGTGCTTGGCTAAGAGAGATGAAGCAGTGCTTTAGTCACAGGGCTTGCCCTGCTGTGGAGAAGGCTCTGTTCCCAGAAGGGAATGGCCAGTGGTGCAGACTGTCCCTGTCTCAGAAGAGCCCATCCATTTCCTGGGAATTCGTAACCCACAGCAAGAAACATCACCTTCTAATTTTCCTATGGGATCATACCCACTAGATACAAATGATAATGAAATATCCTTTGCTGCTTTAATTTTTAAAACACTGAATGCTCAGTCTGGGTGCAGTGGCTCACACCTGTAATCCCAGCAGTTTGGGAGGCCGAGGTGGGTGGCTCACAAGGTCAGGAGTTCAAGTCCAGCCTGGCCAATATGGTGAAACCCTGTCTCTACTAAAAATACAAAAATTAGCCATGTGTGGTGGTGCACACCTGTAATCCCAGCTACTTGGGTGGCTAAGGCAGGAGGATCACTTGAACCAGGGAGGTGGAAGTTGCAGTGAGCCGAGATGGTGCCACTGCACCTCAGCGTGGGTGACAGAGAGAGACTCTGAAGAAAAAAGAAAACACTGAATGCACAGGAAATGGGATCAGCCCTCAGTTTCTTCTCATACTTTGGCCCTAAAGCCCTGGTAACTGTGAAAACTGCTTCTGAGGATGGAATGAGCAGGATCTTTGAACTAAAAATCACTAGCAAATGTGTGGTGTCTGCTCTGTGGCATTCTCTTTCTGAGAACGTGTTGTCCTGCCCCAATCTGGCTGTCTCTTCTCTTGTAGGGTCGTACAAGAGGTGAGAGGGTCATGGCAAGAATTGGTCCAATCTTTATAGATGTTCTTTTTCCAGAAAATGGGTAAAAACTATGTTTTTTTGTTTGTTTGTTTTGTTTTGTTTTGTTTTTGAGACAGAGTCTCACTCTGTCACCCAGGCTGGAGTGCAGTGGTGTGATCTCGGCTCACTGAAAGCTCTGCCTCCCGGGTTCACGCCACTCTCCTGCCTCAGCTGCCCGAGCAGCTGGGACCACAGGTGGCTGCCACCACGCCCGGCTAATTTTTTGTATTTTTTTTTTAGTAGAGACAGGTTTCACCGTGTTAGCCAGGATGGTTTCGATCTCCTGACCTTGTGATCTGCCCACCTCGGCCTCCCAAAGTGCTGGGATTATAGGTGTGAGCCACCGAAAACTATGTTTTTAAACATCCTGGAATGATAATTCATAATGGAATGGAGAAAAAAGAAAAGAAAAGAAGGAAGGAAGGAAGAAGACAAGGAGAGAAAAAAAATAAGTCGCATGCACAGCACCCGTGGAAGTATCTGAATCAGCAGCAATGCCTTGAAGCTCTTCAGAAATCTTCTCATTGCCCAATTAGAAACAGACTGAGCAGTCTATAAGAAAACTCTCAGCCTTCATTTTACAAGATCATCACCAGGCACGGCCCTTGCTAAGCCAGTGCTGGGGAGGAGGGCATGAGGCTGCAGCCGGGGCTCTGCTGTGGACCCTGGAACCTGGGACTGAACTGTGCCTCAGCCATCAGCACTGCCTTCCCTCCTGATGGCCTTGGCCTCTGGCCTTCAGGACAGCTGCCCCTCCATTAAACATGTGTGAGATCAGACAATGGGCTGAGTTCTTCCAGTGTCCTTTCCCAACCCCAGATCTCCACCCCTTCCCCTCTTCACAAACACCTGCCCGAGTCCCTACTCAGGTCTCCGGTTGCCTGTTCCCACTCTCTGTGCAGCCACCACATAGTCCCTGTACAGTAAAAGGTTAATTCAGAAAGTCTGGAGCATTCAAACCCTGTATGTTGAACAACATGCCTGGCCCTTGGCCAGTTTTGGGCAGTGACCTCTAGGTGCTCAGAACATCCTGCCTTACGAGAGCATCTTCGTGTACCTGGTATCTCGGGCCACACCAACATGTGTGCTCACTGCGTGATTATTTCAGGGTGGAGGCCTTGGCCCATGCTCTTTCCATTTGACCACTGAAGAGGCTGGAGACTGAGTAGCTATGGTCAGTATACGGTATGAGGAGAGAATCTACCTCCATTCCCCACCTATTATGCCTGCACCACTGACTCATAAGTTTCCTTCCCTCGTAATTAGTGATGCCGCCTATAAACTCTTATTCTGGGGGGTGGAGCAGAGGAGGGGTCTCTGCCAGCAGCCTGTGCTCTCCAATTCATCTATCTACTCTTAAAACAGACCTACATCTGCATAGAGGTCTGTAATATATTTAAATTTTTCCAATACTCTTGATTTTTAAAGATTTCTTGGTGAAGATTGGCACTTACCTACAGGATATTTTAGCAACACTTTGTCCAATCCTGCTCTCCCAATCGCATGGGGCTTTTAATTTGAATTTAATCTTATTATAGTATCCTGCCACTTATTCAAGCCTACTTTTATTGGTGTCTGTAAAGGCTTATGGTTTATGCCATGAAAGCTCCTGTATTTTTTTTTCTTTTGGATTTTTAGTTACTGTACTGTTGCAAATGGGATTCATCACCAGCAACATCTTGGGTTTTTAACCCGGCTTTGCTGTGACCAGCATCTAGTTATAGGCATACAATAATGTGTAAAAACCATGACCTGTTTCTATGTTTGAAACTTCTGTTTAAGCAGTCAGCAAACCAGAATGTACCATGACTACTATTTGCTAAGAATCCTGTGCTAGGAGCAACACCCAAAATTTAAAACTTCCCTAAGGACAAACCAATTCGAGGCTTAAGATGCCTGTTATCTCACCCCTAGACCCCAAGAGCCATTGTCACATATGTGGGTCCTCCTGGAAAAGCAACCCAGGAAGGCAGTGAAAACCCATCCAATGGCTCCAGCCTGCCACTGGCCATGACATAGCTGCTTTCACCTTTACAGATCTCATGTGGTTGCCCTAAAAATGCAACTAAGGAAACCATATGAATTCCTTGGTCACCAGGTACTTCATGCATGATCAGAACAGTCCAGCCAGCTGACTTGCGGCCCCTCCAACACAGGGAGAGAGAAATGAACAGAAATCAAGGCAAGAGGCCAGGCACGGTGGCTCACACCTGTAATCCCAGCACTCTGGGAGGCCAAGGTGGGCAGATCACAAGGTTAGGAGATCGAGACCATCCTGGCTAACACGGTGAAACCCTGTCTCTACTAAAAGTACAAAAAATTAGCCAGGTGTAGTGGAGGGTGCCTGTAGTCCCAGCTACTCGGGAGGCTGAGGCAGGAGAATGGCGTGAACCCGGGAGGTGGAGCTTGCAGTGAGCTGAGATTGAGCCACTGCACTCCAGCCTGGGTGACAGAGCGAGACTCTGTCTCAATAGAAAATAAAAAATAAATAAAAATAAAAAGAAATCAAGGCAAGAATCCATGGCCACTCTCTTCTTTGGCTGGAGCCATGACAATATTGATAGTTTTGTTATAGCAATCAGGAAGGAGAAAAAATGCTTTAGCTTGTCCCCAGGTCGTAGCATGGAAAATAAAACCATTTTAAACCACAGAGGAGTGGACCGATTCAGGTCCTCACAATCTTTTACAGGTCAACATTTTCTCAAGAGGGAAAATCTTCACTCATTGTTCTGTCGCCCAGGCTGGAGTGCAGTCGTGCAGTCTCAGCTCACTGCAACCTCCACCTCCCAAGTTCAAGTGATTCTCCTGCCTCAGCCTCCCGAGTAGCTGGGATTACAGGCATGGGCCACCACACCTGGCTAATTTTTTATATTTTTGATAGAGACGGGGGTTTCACCATGTTGGCCAGGCTGATCTCGAACTCCCGACCTCAAGTGATCTGCCCACCTCGGTCTCCCAAAGTGCTGGGATTACACTCATGAGCCACCAAGCCCGGCCCCTTCACTCATTTTTGAGATAAGGCTATGGATTTCAGAATGGACAGGCTCCTTCAGCAGTGTGAGAACTAGGCCTACAGGATGTCACTAAAGTCTCTTATTCTTCTGACTGGAACTATGAATGAGCCTGATGTTCTCATCACCCCACAGCAAACTGGTCCAGTTTGGAAGTGTTTCCAAGCTTTCCAAAATTATCATGTTTTACATTAATTACAGAAAACACTTCAAATGTTATTTATATATTTTTTCTATTTCTGCAAATTTTCATACATACGGAAGCTTTTTAACACTGTTGACCAGTACCTGCACTCAGGGATTTTATTCATAACTGTGTTTTTTAGTGACAAGTTTCCATCTCTTTTTTTTTTGAGACGGAGTCTCACTCTGTTACCCAGGCTGGAGTGCAGTGGCATGATCGTGGCTCACTGCCAGCTCCACCTCCTGGATTCATGCCATTCTCCTGCCTCAGCCTCCCGAGTAGCTGGGACTACAGGCGCCCGCCACCATGCCTGGCTAATTTTTTGTATTTTTAGTAGAGATGGGGTTTCACTGTGTTAGCCAGGATGGTCTCGATCTCCTGACCTCATGATCCACCCATCTCAGCCTCCCAAAGTGCTGGGATCACAGGCGTGAGCCACCGCGCCTGGCCAAGTTTCCATCTCTTAACAAGGACCTCAAAGGAGGCAGAAAGAACCACTCTCCACTGACCTGAAGGATGAGAGGGAAAGAGAGAGAGAGGGAGAGAGGGAAATGACTCACAAAAAGCATGCTGGTGTCTCTTCACAACTATGTCTAAGCTCATCCATGTGGCTTTGCCTTCTTTTCTTGTAACAGTTTCTTTCACAGAGCAGAAGTTTTAATTCCGATAAAGTCCAACTTACCTGTTTTCTCCCCTCATGGATTATGCTTTCGATGTAGGACAAAAACTCATCGTCAAATCCAAAGTCATGTAAATTTTCTCCTGTGTTATCTTCTAGAAGTTTTATACTTTTATGTTTTATATTTAGGCCTATGACCCATTTTGAGTTCAGTTTGTGAAGGGTGTAAGGTCTTTGTCTAGATCCTTTTTTCTTTCTTTTGCATGTGATGTCTAGTTGTTCCACCACCATTTGTTAAAAAGACTGTACCTTTGGGCCAGGTGCGGGATTACACCTGTAATCCCAGCACTTTGGGAGGCCAAGGCGTGTGGATCACTTGAGGTCAGGAGCTCAAGACCAGCCTGGCCAACATGGTAAAACCCTGTCTCTACTAAAAATACAAAAATTAGCCAGACGTGGTGGTAGGCACCTGTAATTCCAGTTACTTAGAAAGCTGAGTTAGGAGAATTGCTCAAACCCAGGAGGCAGAGGTTGTAGTAAGCTGAGATCACATCATTGCACTCCAGCTGGGCAACAAGAGCAAAACTCCATCTCAAACAAAACAAGACAAAACAAAACAAAACAAAAACCAAAAACCAAAAAACAAAACTGTCCGTTTATCCGTTGAACTGCATTTCTTCTTTGTCAAAAATCGGGTGACTATACATTTACATAGGTCTATTTTGGGGCTCTCTATCCTCTTACATTGACTTATTTGTCTATTCTTTCACCAATACCAGACTCTTGATTACTGTAACTTTAAAATAAGTCTTAAAGTTGGGTAATGTCATTCTTTCTTCTTCTTCAATATTCTATTGATCTATCCACAGATCTTTTGCCATTTCATGTAAACTTTAGAATCAGTATGTTGATATCCACAGAGTAATCGGCTGAGATTGTGACTAGAATTGCATTGAATCAGCCGGGTGCAGTGGCTCACGCTTGTAATCCCAGCACTTTGGGAGGCCGAGGCGGGCGGATCATGAGGTCAGGAGATTGAGACCATCCTGGCTAACACGGTGAAACCCCGTCTCTACTAAAAATACAAAAAATTAGCCAGGCTTGGTGGCAGGCGCCTGTAGTCCCAGCTACTCAGGAGGCTGAGGCAGGGGAATGGTGTGAACCCGGGAGGTGGAGCTTGCAGTAAGCCGAGATCACATCACTGTACTCCAGCCTGGGAGACAGAGAGATTCCAACTCAAAAAAAAAAAAAAAAAAAAATTGCATTGAATCTATAGATTCCCAGATGGGAAAACTGACCTCCTGGCAATATTGAGTCTTCCTATCTACAAACATTAAACATCTCCCCATTTCTTTAGATTTGTTATTTCTTTCATCAGAGTTTTGTAGTTTTCCTTCATATAGATCTGATACCTGATTTGTTAAGATATACCTAAGTGTTTCACTTTTTTACTGCTAATGTAATTGGTGTTTTGCTTTTAATTTCAATTGTTTATTGCTGATGTATAGGAAACCAACTGACTTTTGGATATTAATCCAAATTAAATTTGGTTTAAATTTAAACCAATTAAAGGTTTTGCATCCTGCAACCTGTCTTTAATGATATATCAGTTCCAGGAGAATTTTTGTTTATTATTTGAGATTTTTCTACTGAATAATGTAGAATAATGTCATTTTAGACAAAGATAATTTTATTTTTTTTTCCCCAATCTGTATACCTTTTATTTCCTTTTCTTTTCACATTGTATTAACCAGGACTTCAGTATAATGCTGAATAGGAGTGATGAGAGGGGACATCCTGTCCTTATTCCCAATTTTAGAAAGAAAGCATTTAGTTTCTCACCATTAAGTATGATGTTAGATGTAAACTTTTTGTAGATGTTCTTTATCAGTTTGAGCAATTTTCCCTCTATTCTTAGTTTGCTAAGCGTTTTTAATATAAATGCGTGTTAGATTTTGTCAAATGTTTGTTCTGAATCTATTGATATGATCGTTTGATCTGATTCTTCTTTAGCTTGTTGATGTGATAGATTGCACTAATTGTTTTTTGAATGTTGAGATTGCATACCTGACATACACCTCACTTGATTGTGGTGTATAGACACATATTGTGTTTTTTATATACTGTTGGATTCAATTTGCTAATATTTTGTTGAGGATTTTTGCATCTATGTTCATAAGAAATATTTGTCTAGAGTTTTCCTTTCTTATAATATCTTTATCTGGTTTTGGTATTAGGGTAATGCTGGCCTCATAGAATGAGATGGGAAGTATTCATTCTACTTTCATTTTCTGGAACAAATTATGAATAACTGATATCATTTATTCCTCAATTGTTTGGTATAATTCACCTTTGAACCCCTCTAAACTTGGTGCTTTCTGTTTTGGAAGTTTATTAATTATCAGTTCGATTTCTGTAGTCCATATAGGCCCATTCAGATCATCTATTTCTCCTTATGTGACTTCTAGTAGGTTCTGTCTTTCAATGAATTGGTTCTTTTCATCTAAGTTATACAATTTATGGGCATAGAATTGTTCATAATATTCATTTATTGTCCCTTTAACATCCATTCGATCAGAAATGATGATCCCTGTTTCATTTCTGGTATTAGTAAGTGTGTCTTCTTTCTTTCTTCTTACCCTGAATTGAGAAATTTTAAGATTATTTTCACATAAAAACATACATGAGCACATTTGCAAAGACATCCCTCAGTTGCTGCAGCGCCAGCTCCACCCTCAGTCTTTCCAGCAGCCTGCAGTTCTGCTCTTTTACAGGAAACTTGAGGAGTACCTAAACATCTGATTCTCTGCGTGTTACATTTCATCACTCCTCTGAACTAGGGCACTGAGGGAAATTTTTCTACTGAAAGGTACCATCTTAATTTCTTTGCAAATTAGCATAGAAGAGAGAATCTTGCACTTCACACTAATGAGAACAGTGTGTGGTTTTGTGATTTGGGAATCTGGCAAGGCCACGCAAGCTTCTTGCTGAGCAGCAGTACCGCACTGCCTCCACCAACCCTTAACATCCCCAGCCTCGAAAGTCAAAATAAAAGTCAGAGTGGACAGGTGAGTATTGGGTGGAAGGATGAGAAGGGATAGGGGAATCCATCTAGCTCACTGCAGGATGATGAAACAGAGACACAGATTTGAGTGTTATTCAAGGTACCAGGACTTTGACTTATACTTGCTTCCTCTCCACAGAATACTGTGAATACACACAGAGCCTGGGCAGAAACGAGATGTTACACAACCCCCAAGATATTTCTACAAGTCATCTCTCTTATCCATTCTTTCTTTTCATGCCAAAGATAAATCTGTGGCATAAAGTTATATCAACAAGTATTTGAAGGAATTTAAATATCTATTAGTAACAAATGGTCTACATATTATTAATATCCATATGGAAATAGCCATATAAGATTTACATGTAAATGACCACATTTCATCAGTATTATAAGGATTTTATTGATTCATTTATATTATGTTAGAATAATGTGGCTATCTAGCACAATACAATCTGAGCACATTTAATTGAATACATAAACTGAATTTTGTCTTCCAAATCTTAAAGTTCATTGATATATATGACGAAAGCTTACTTATACCATTATCTTGCAACCGTTAGCATAAGGCGATTTTACCTTATCTCAGGGAGTATTCAATTCTGTAACCTCTTTTTTTTTAGGTTTTAAAAATAATCTTTATTTTTTAAAGTTACTATGTGCATTATAGGAAACTGAAAAACACAAGAAGCAACGAAAAAGGTCATCCACAATCACAAGCAGTTTACAGTTTAACATGTCCTTCTAGGTCCTGTGTGGGTGTAGATACAATAGTCAATTTTATGGGACTGAGATCATATAGTATGTATCATGCTTTTTCACACGTCTTGAGTATTTACCAATTCAAAATCTCAAAACTATATGAGTATTTCGATAATCAAGAATACACTACACCCACTCAATCTGTTGGAAAAACAATGTAATCCTGCCTTTCTTGGGCCAAATTTTCATAAAAGACAAAAATTGGCAACACGCCTCTAAATAAAAGCATTGGCAGAGTTTTTATTAAAATACTGCATTCCTTTAGTGCTCACTTTAAAATGAAATGTACAGCAATAGAATACACTAAGTATAATTTTTCTAAGAGAATCCATTAGCAGATCTATACTATTCAAATATTAGCAAGGTATGTTTTCATTGAAATACCTAATGTATTCCTATAGTACAGCTAAAAGAGATGCACATACAACAATGGCTATCATCAAAATGTAAATATCGACACATCTGCATACATCTCTCTCTTTATACTTCCTTTTGCCTCTCTGCTGCCAACCTAATGAACAAGTCCTGGCATACAAAGCTCAGAGATGGTTTAACAGTTCCATGTCCAAGTTGCATCTTTTCTATAAATTATAATAAGAAAAAATTTGCAAATTGGCTAATTCACTAGTTCTACTTTTTACCACACATTATCACCCCAGGACATTCATAAAGCTTAGATAGTGCAAAATAATAAACTTTGTCTAGAATTACACACAAGCACTTTACTAAAAATGCTCATGTAGACCTATGTTTATCATCTAAAACCATCTTCTAGATGTGGAGATACTAGCAAAGAGCTTTCCTTCATCCTTCCTTTTCTCCCTCTTCCACCATCCCAGTGACTAGGTACAGGACTAGGTATAGGTATAGCTCCAAGAGGTGGAATAACAAAGGTCACTCCCAGAAGACAGGCCTCCTAAAATATAACAAAAGAACATTTGTAGACGGATTGTTTTACTACATCTATTTTTAACATACTTTGAGCATTAAGACTTGTTTATCTTTTAGTACCCACTATTGGCCAGGCGCGGTGGCTCACACCTGTAATCCCAGCACTTTGGGAGGCTGAGGCAGGCGGATCACCTGAGGTCAGGAGTTCAAGACCAGCCCGGCCAACATGGTGAAACACCGAATCTACTAAAAATTACCAAAAAAATTAGCCAGGTGTGGTGGTGTGCGCCTATAATCCTAGCTACTCAGGAGGCTGAGGCAGCCCTTTGTACTTTCTGCTCCTCCTTCCTCCCCAAACTGACACAAATATGATAATGTGTACGGCTCAGGGAATTGGTTTGCTCAATTTCCAAAACACAATATTTCACATCAAAAGGATATCTACAAAATGTGTTATTTACCTCTACTTTTAACATACTTTGTGCACTTCTAAACATCTAAAAAGACTAGATGATGTTTTAAATATGATTTGTTTGTCCGTTATATACACAGTAGTGTTGAATAAACTACACACATGTAACAGTGGTTATATCCGAAAGTGTCTCCTCAATAGGAACCTTCTGTCCTAGAATCCTTCATCCCTTTCAACTCCTCTTCACCACCAACCAGGTGGATATAGGCAAATGAGTCACTTAGAGCTGATGTTATTTCACTCCCAAAAGTCCTTCTCAGAAGACAGTCTTTCTATGAATTTTAACAAAGTGTACAACATATGTTAGTTTACTAACTCTCTTTCTGTCATACATTGGCAACCTCTTTACTCTCTAGAGACTCAACTAGATATTATAAAATTAGGACTCATTTGTTCAGCATATACACAATATATACAGTACAGCAAAGGTAAATGAAACGCATGTAACATACAGGCAATAGATTAAGCTGAAATTTTCTTTTTTTTTTAAACCTTTTTTTTAAATTTTATTATTATTATACTTTAAGTTTTAGGGTACACGTGCACAACGTGCTAATAAACACTAGCAAAGCAACTTTTGCAATTTCTTCCTCTCACCACCCTCAACCCAATGAACAATTAGAGAGAGTATACTGTTCACAGAGGTAGTTCAACAACTCCACTTCCAAATATTATTTCCCATCCATTTTTAAAAAGCTATTTACAAAAAAATGTGATTATACTACTTCTGCTTTTAAATAATCACCTGCCAGGTGCAGTGGCTCGCACCTAAAATCCCAGCACTTGGGAGGCTGAGGTGGGTGGATCATTTAAGGTCATGAGTTCAAGGCCAGCCTGGCCAACATGATGAAACCGCATCTCTACTAAAAATACAAAAATTAGCAGGGTGGTAGTGGCACATGCTTGTACTTCCAGCTACTCGAGAGGCTGAGGCAGGAGAATCACTTGAGCCTGGGAGGCGGAGGTTGCAGTGAGCCGAGATCACACCAGTGTACTCCAGTCTGGGTGACAGAGTGAGACCCTGTCTCAAAAATAAAAATAAATAAATAAATAAATAAATAAATAAATAATCAAGCACTTCCACATGTCTAGAAAGATTAGATATTTCATGTAACTCGTCCACCATGTACACAGCACTGTTAAATAAAATTGCACACACATAGCAATGGTTATAATGTGAGGTGTCTTCTAAATATGACCATTTTGGCCTCAAATGATTCTCTCCTCACTTCCTTCTCTCTGCCTTCAATCCAGTGGACAAGTACAGACACATGTAATGCTTAGAGATGAACAAATTTCTATCCAAAAGTCATTTGCAGAAGACAAATTTTCCTATTAATTTCAACACAAGGCATAAAAATATGCTAATTTTCTAAGTTCTTTGTCATACATTGCCAATGTCTTTAACACCTAGAGACTAGATGTTGCAAAATTAGTGCTCATTTTTTCATAACATACACTATATACAGAGCAAAACAAAATGCACAAAACATAGAGAAAAAATGGTGTCCGAAGACGTCCAAGTATGAACACGCTAGCATATTACCTTTTGCAATTTCTTCCCTCCCACCTCCTCTAAGCCATTGAACAAGTATAGACAGTACTCTACTGCTCACAATGGTGGCTTCACAATTCAATTTCCAAAAGACAGTATTTCCTATTAGTTTTAGCAAAAAGATATTTACAAAGCGCTATGTTGCCACCTCTACATTTAACATATATCAGGCACTTTAAACATCTAGGTAAACTAGATGTTTCAGGTAAGGAGTTAATTTGTCCACTATGTACACAGTAGTCTGGAATAAACTGCACACATGTAACCATAGTTATAATTTGAAAGAGTCTTTGAAATATGGATATTCTGGCCTAGGACCCTTCCCAGCTCCATCAACCCAGTGAGAAAGAATGCTCAGATTTTCAGAAGACAACCTCTCCTAGGAATTTTAAAACAAAATGTACAAAATACATTAGTTCACTAATCTACTTTTGCCATACACTGGCAACCTCTTTAACATCTAGAAAAACTAGATGTAAACTGGACTCGTTTGTCCTTTATATACACTATGTACAGAGATAAGTAAAACAAAATGCACAGACATAGAGATAATGGTTCATCTTGCCTCACTGTGAGCACAGTGGCACAGAGCTCTCTCCACTTCACCCTTCTCCCGACTCCCCTGAACAAGGGCTCACATGCACTGTGTATTATTCGACAGGTGGTTTGGCCATTCTTCCCCAAAAACATTTCATATGAATTTTAACAAAAAGATATTTGCAAAACATGTTATTTTACTACCTCTAATTTTAACATATATCAGACACTTCAGAACATCATGGCTACAATGGCAGAGCCCTGTAGGATTCTCAGCAACACCAGGTACAAATCATCTGTTACCAATGAACAACAATGACAAGCCGGCACAACTCACACAATGCCCCTCAAATCCATGGGTGCAATGCACCACCATTAATTAATCATTATGTTTCATGCTTTGACTAGGGGTCAGCAGGTGCTTTAGCAAAAGAGCTCAGGCTAATTCTAGCCTACTTGAATTAATCCCGACAACACCTACAGGTAACTGGTATTTCTGGGTCATAAGACAGGCATAGGTCTAGCTTTAGCAGGTAGTTCCAGTTTTTCAAAGCAGTTGGTCCACCCTTTGCCCCGTGCAGCAGCAGTGTGTGAGAATTCTGTATACTTGGCATCCCTGCCAGCACTCAGCATCGTCAGTCTTTTTAATTTTATTCATTCTGTGGAATGTACAGTGATTTTTCATGGTGAGTTTAATTTGCATTTCTCTCCTGAGTAATGATATTAAACATATTTCCATATGTTTCTTGCCTATTTTGTATATCATCTTTGGGGATGTGCCTGTTAATTCTTTTGCCTTAAAAAATTATCTTTTATTAATTTGAACATGTTCTTTACATACTTAGAACATGAGTCCTTTGTTGGACATATGCATTGTGATTATCTTCTCCAAGATTTTGGCTTGTGTTTCCACTCAATAGTGTACATCAAAGAGTAGAATTTCATAATTTTAATGAAGTTCAATTTATCACTTCTTTATTGTTAGTGCTGATGGGTCATGTCTATGGGAGGAATCTTTGCCTATCCCAAGGTCATGAAGATGTTCTTTTATATTTTCTTCTCAAATCATCGTTTTAACCTTCAACTTAAGATAGTGATCCATGTCAAATTAATTTTTGTAAATGGGCTGAGCTAAGAGCTTATTCCACATTTTCCATATAGATATGCAGTTGATGTAGCATCATTTATTGAAAATAAATTCTTCACTCACTAAATTGCAGGAGTGGCTTTGTGTAGATTCTGTGACGGTTTATGTGCAGTGTATTTCTGGATTCACCAGCCTCTTCCATTCGACTATTTGTTTTTGTGTCAATACCACAGTGTCCTCATTAACAAAGTTTTAGTGCAAATCTTGAAATCTGGCATTGAGAGTTCCTCAACTTTGTTTTTATTCTTTAACATTTGCCTTGACTATTCAAGATCCTTTATAATTCTATATAAATACAAAGCAATGTATTTCTGAACGGGCTACAACTTCATGAGTAAACACAGCCCATTACACTTAGAAAGTGTTTCTCCACTTGGGTGTTCTAGGGCAGTTTCACGAGAGTGAAATACTCAGGTGGAACACACCTAGAACAGGAGTTAGATGAAAATTGTGGGCAGGACCATCAACAAAGACATGCAGTCCCACAGTTGGGGCTGGGGATGGGGGAACAAGGAAAAGGTCAGGTTGGGGCCAGCCTGAGAAGGATTGGCCCCTGTGGCAGAATCTGCTGGTGCTCTCCAATACCCATTCCTTCCTCTTCTCCCTGGACACAGAGATGGACGACATTTCCCAAGCTCTGTCACGGTTAAGTGGGGCCGTGTGCACAGGTTCTTGGTAATGGCATGTGAGTGGAAGCGACAAGCTCTTTACTGGCTCTTTCCTCATCCCATGGCTGCATGGAGAGGACTCCCAGTTACAATGTGCCAGAAGCCTGTGTCCCTGAGTGGCTGTGCAGAGCAGCACAGATTTTTCATAGGAAGAGACCTGGGGCAAGAAGAAGAGGAGCTGTGAAGTTATTGCAGTGGTCTAGAAAGAGGCAATGAGAACCTGCACCCAGGTGGTGGCAGAGGGGACGGAGGGGTCTCCTCCAACCCTTGTTGATTCTATCTAATGTTCCCTGCTTCAGAATATGTTTCTGACAATGATATTTTGTGCAGGGCATAAAACTCATTCATAATGTTCACATTGGTGATGCTGATTAATTAAAGGGTAATAGAATGAGAAGCACCTTTCAGAAAATATGCAGACAAAAGCAATGATTCTGGTACATAGAGGACAGAAAGGCTTCATTTCACAGTTACCCGGAGTAACCATTTGAGTGTGAGAGCCAAGCCCCAAAGTGGACTCACCTCTCAGATTAAGTTCAGACCCGTTCACCATCACTAACACAGTAAAATGTTATATTTGCTGTTTGTTTTCCCTGCAAACTTAGCCCAACTGGCCCTATTCTAGCGGGAAAAGGGGAGCCCAGGCTATTTCCTCTGGGGCTCACTAGAGTCCCCTGCCACCCTTTTGGTTCCTGTCCAGGTTTTTCCTAGACCCTCTGTTCTGCTTGCTTCACCCACCACCTCCCATCAGAAAAAAAATCAATAAGATCTTTCTCAGTAAGATATAATGAAGACTTCAGCTTTTACATTCTCACAAAGGACAAAACCTTATAATTGATGAAAGCTATGGGAAGGAACAAATAATTTATAGCATTGCAGTCTTCAGAAAGCCAGACGTGACACAATTTCTGTGAAACTGGCCCCAGAAGGCCGGGCGCGGTGGCTCACACCTGTAATCCTCGCACTTTGGGAGGCCAAGGAGGGCGAATCACGAGGTCAGGGGATCGAGACCATCCTGGCTAACACGGTGAAACCCTGTCTCTACTAAAAATACAAAAAATTAGCTGGGCGTGGTGGCGGGTGCCTGTAGTCCCAGCTACTCGGGAGGCTGAGGCAGGAGAATGGCGCGAACCCGGGAGGCAGAGCTTGCGGTGAGCCGAGATCGCGCCACTGCATTCCAGCCTGGGCGACAGAGCAAGACTCCATCTCAAACAAAACAAAACAAAACAAAAAAACTGGCCCCAGAAGACACAAGCACAGCCTCCTCTTTGATACCAATGTGAAACATTCTCCATCTTTACCCCGACAGAGTTCTCTTCCAAGTTGAGTCGTTTTGAGAGTGATGAAGTGTACTGGAGTCAGCAGTGTTGCTAATAACCGCTGGAGAAATCAATAAAGGTCCTTGGTGCAGATGGGACACAGCAGCAGCTAAAACTGAGGACAAACTCCGGGGTTTGGAGTCAGTCTGGCCCCTTTGCATGTGTAACTGGGATGAAATGTTAACTTCACTGCTGTGTGTATGGAAAATGCCGCATTATTTTCTCTAAAACAAATTAACTTTCATTCTGGGCTCTATCACACCAGGCTCAAAATACAGTCGTGACTGGGACAACCTCCTCATTCCCTCCTCAAAGTGGAGGGAAGTGCAAGGGATCTGAAGCCCACACGGGCACACACATGCACACACACAGACCTGAGGGTGGTTCTTTTTTATGGAGTTCTGCCATATGCATTTTGTAAAAATGCCGCTTTTTATTTAAAATACATCAGGGACACCACTCTTAGACAAGACATGACCTTGGAGAAGTGTGGGTGGTAGAGCTGTCATCACTGGGAAGCAGTAAATGGCAGAAGTAGAAAGTGGGGACAACACTGGCCAGGCTGCTGCTGTGTCTTGGGCCAGGCTCCCCTGAGCAGAGAGGAAACAGCATCATGCAATTCCATGCAATGGAATTCCACATGCTGCTCAGTCGTACTTGGATCCTGTCCCCATTGCTTCTAACTACATGACTTTGAACCTGTTTTCACATCCCAAGGTGGGAATAATAATAGTCCTACCTCCTAAGGTTGTTTTGAGTATTAAATAAGAAAAAGTCACGCCTATAATCCCAGCACTTTGGGAGGCGAGGCGGGTGGATCATTTGAGGTCAGGAGTTCAAGACCAGCCTGACTCCGTCTCTATTAAAAATACAAAAATTAGGTTGGGTATGGTGGCTCACGCCTGTAATCTCAGCACTTTGGGAGGCCGAGGAGGGTGGATCACGAGGTCAGGAGATCGAGACCATCCTGGCTAACACGGTGAAACCCCGTCTCTACTAAAAATACAAAAAAAAATTAGCCAGGCATGGTGGCAGAAGCCTGTAGTACCAGCTACTTGGGAGGCTGAGGCAGGAAAATTGCTTGAACCCAGGAGGTGGAGTTTGCAGTGAGCCGAGATTGCACCACTGCACTCCAGCCTGGGCAACAGAGTGAGACTCTATCTCCAAAAAAAAAAAAAAAAAATACAAAAATACAAAAATTAGCTAGGTGTGGTGGCGTGTGCCTGTAATCCCAGCTACTTGAGAGGCTGAGACAGGAAAATTGCTTGAACCTGGGAGGCAGAGCTGGCAGTGAGCCGAGATCGTGCCACTGCACTCCAGCCTGGGCAACAGACCCAGACTGTGTCTCAAAAAAAGAAAAAGAAAAAAAGAAAAGAAAAGAAAAAGAAAAAGAACGTAATGTGCCTGGAAACAACATAAGCACAAATAAATGTTAGTGCCTGCCCCTTATGGTAATGATATTTTTGGTGTGACAAATACTGGGGTGATTATGGGGACATTAGAGCAGTCTCCTTGAAGTCAAGGCTGTTCTGGAATACTGGGGCCTCTGCAAACCCTTTCTGCTTTCTCCTCTGTCTGCTCTCAAGCCCTCTCTGCAATGAAGAGCTTGATTTCTTTTACCTGCATAATTTCAGAATATATTTCATTTTTCTACATTCTCTGCTTGTTAGAGCCTGTTGCAAATGTCATCAACTTAAAAGAGGTCTGGCAAGTGCCATCCTGGGCTGTATCCCACACGAATAACCCTCTTCATGAAACTGTGCACACCTCCAATCACCTGAATCTCATTCTCATGATCGTCCTTTTAAATGCTCTGGCTGTGCTGCTGAAAATTGCAGCTCTGAAAGACATACTCAAAATCCCTGCCTAAGAAAACAGTGCATCATTGGGCTTGCATGAAATAAAATCTATGGGTGCTAAACCCTTGCACTTAAGATTCCTCAACAGCTGGCTGAAGGGAACACACCCAGAGTAATTTGCATTTACCTCCTGGATAAACTGTCTAATCAAAAGTACTTTGGTATGAAGCATATTGAAATAGGCTGCATTTGCAGTGGGTGGGGTTGATTTATTCTTCTGCCTATGCAACGTATGCTGCTTATGCAGTGCTTTACGACAATCGCAAGTTTGACTGTTCTATTTTTCTCTAGCCGGTGTTCTAGTGGGCTGCTTGCTTTTTATTATCACAGTGCTCAGAGCTGGAGGGTTCACTGTTTCTATGATTGCTGGCTTGGGGGTTAGAATGGCTTTTCTTTTGGTTATTAGTATTACAGAAGATACCATTTATCAAATATGAAGCAATCTTGTGATCTTCTCAAATGCCAACATCATGAAGACCTCAACTAGGAGGTCATGCATGACACCACATGCAAATTTCCTCAAACTTTACCACTCAAAGGACCCACGGTTCACACAACAGAACATTGACTTATATGGGAGTGTGCTCTAAAGGCAGATTCACAGGCCCCACCCAGGGCGACTGAAGCAGAATGTGCATTTTACAGGATCTGCAGGTGCTTTGTGCACATTAGTGCCTGAGTGGCACCATCCTCAGCCACCCTGGAGTTTGGGACTCTTTTGAGGCATTACTCTAGTGCTTCCACAAACAGGATCCCATTCAATACAGCAACCTAGCAGCAGCTGCTATCCTCCTCATGTCACATGGCAGGAAAAGGAGGCTCAGCAAGTGACCCGTACGGGGTGGAAAGCACTAACTTTTGGAGGAATTAGAATTCAATCCAGGCCTCTGAGGGGCTCTCCATCCTGCCTGTGCACCAGAAAAAAACCGTGATTATTTAAAAATCAGTTGCTTCGTTCCCTTTGACCCACTGACTTAGAATCTCCTGGGACCATGGTCCTGGTGTCTGTTTTGTTATAAAGTTCCCAGCCTTATGTGGCCAGGCTAGGGGCCTGCATGCAAAATAGTCACCCCATCCAGTCACCCACTGAAGCCCTTGGAAAAAATGAGATGTCAAGCAGCTGCTAACATTGATTTGGCAACTAACACTGTGGCTGGGGGATTTAAAAGTATACGTCATTGTGTTCGGTTCCCACACAACCCCTACTCTGAGATGTGCAGGAAGGTGACAACAGATAGAGACATTTCATCTTTGTGCTCACAGGGCCTGACGCTTAGCAGGTGCTCTGTAAGTGTCTGCTGATGAGTGATGGTCGTCAGTGGCCCCCACCTGACCTGGCCTCTCAGCAGCCCCAGTGCTGTCAGCCACTCCCTTTTCCTGAATGTTCTCCTCCCTGTGCCTCTGAAATCGCCCCTCCCTGAACTTTGTCTCTCTGATATAGCCCCACCTCATCTACCGTCTTTTTTTGAGACAGAGTTTTGCTCTTGTTGTCCAGGCTGGAGTGCAATGGCATGATCTTGGCTCACTGCAACCTCTGCCTCCTGGGTTCAAGCGATTCTCCTGCCTCAGCCTCCTGAGTAGCTGGGATTACAGGCATGCACCACCATGTCAGCTAATTTTGTATGTTTTTTTTTTTTTTTTTTTGAGGTGGAGTCTCGCTCTGTCGCCCAGGCTGGAGCGCAGTGGCGCGATCTCGGCTCACTGCAAGCTCCGCCTCCCGGGTTCATGCCATTCTCCTGCCTCAGCCTCTCCGAGTAGCTGGGACTACAGGCGCCCACCACCAAGCCCGGCTAATTTTTTGTATTTTTAGTGGAGATGGGGTTTCACCGTGGTCTTGATCTCCTGACCTCATGATCCATCCGCCTCAGCCTCCCAAAGTGCTGGGATTACAGGTGTGAGCCACCATGCCCAGCCTAATTTTGTATTTTTAGTAGAGACGAGATTTCTCCATGTTGGTCAGGCTGGTCTTGAACTCCTGACCTCAGGTGATCTGCCCACCTTAGTCTCCCAAAGTGCTAGGATTACAGGCGTGAGCCACCGCACCCGGCCTATCATCTACCTTCTTTTAGGCTGCTCCTTCTCTACCCTACACGACATGGAGAGCTCACCAAGACTCAGGCTTGAATCTACGCCTCATCACCCTGAACTTTCTTCACAAGGCAACCTGCTGATGTTCCCACTCTTAAATCTCAAACCTACACCTCCGACCGAGCTCAAGACTTAGACATCTTCCTGCATGCACAGGATTTCCAGTAAAGTGACTCGTAGTCTTAGGTTGCTTGTGCATTGTTTCAATGCCAGTCCCTTCAAGACAGAATCCCTGATCTTTCCCCATTAACCTGGTCCTCGTCTCACAGTCCTTGACTCCACAAATGGCACCAGTCTATGCAGTGTAGAAGACAGACACCTAAGAATGCTCTGTAACATTCTCTTCTTTTTCTCTCATATTCAACCCATCTCTAAGCTACTACCTGTCAGTTTTACCTTCTAAGTGTCTCTCCAACATATCCACCTGGTGTCCATTGTCACCACAGCTACTGGCCTCTTCCAGGCTACAATCTGCAATCCTCTTGCTTGGACTCCTGCAGGAGCCTTTGAATTCTCTCTACATTCATTCTGACCCCTCCAATCCATTCTCCACACTGCAGTAGGCAGCACCTCCACTGGCACCCAGACGTTCCCACCCCCTGGCATTCACTCCCTGGTACAATCTCCTCCTGAGTGTGGGCCGTTATCAGGTGACTTGTTTCTATGAATAGAATATTGTAAAAGTGACAGAATGTCACATTTCAGATTAGGTTACAGAAAGAATGTTTTCTCTCTCTCCTGCCTTCCCATTCTGGGGGAATCAAATTGCCATGTTGTGAGAAGCCTTAGGGAGAGGCCCATGAGACAATGAAGAAATGCCTCCAGCCGGCAGTGAGCAAAGGCCTGAGGTCTGCCAACAGCCACTTGGTGACCTTGAATGTGAATCCTCTCCCTAGGCAATCCTTGAGATAGCTGCAGCTCCCGCTGACACTGGATGGTAACCTCACGGGAGACCCAGAGACAGAGGACCCAGCTAAGCCATGACCAAGTTCCTAGCCCAAAGAACTGTGAGATAATAATATAAGTTGTTCTATACCACCACCCTTTGGGGTAATTTGTTACCCAGCAATAGATAACTGATACACCTATTATACCACACTCTTCTTTACTTCAAGATCACCCATTCTTTTTTTTTTTTTTTTTTGAGACGGAGTCTCGCTCTGTCGCCCAGGCTGCAGTGCAGTGGCGCAATCTCGGCTCACTGCAAGCTCCGCCTCCCGGGTTCACGCCATTCTCCTGCCTCAGCCTCCCGAGTAGCTGGGACTACAGGCGCCCGCTACCACGCCCGGCTAATTTTTGTATTTTTAGTAGAGACGGGGTTTCACCGTGTTAGCCAGGATGGTCTCGATCTCCTGACCTCGTGATCCGCCCGCCTCGGCCTCCCAAAGTGCTGGGATTACAGGCGTGAGCCACCGCGCCCGGCCGATCACCCATTCTTTAAAGACTAAAACCCTTGACACCTAAGGGCCTTTGTGACCTGGACTCTGCTGACCTCTGCACCTCACCTGGCCACTAGGCTCCCCTACTTTCAGGGTTCCAGACATCTCATCTTCTGGCAGGTCCTTGAAGAAGTTTAGCTTCCTCTGGACACAGGGCCTTTGCACAGGCCCCTTTGCTTCACATCCCTTTGACTCAGCAGAAGTGTCACTGCCTATGGGAAGCCTCCCCTGACTCCTCAGGTCTACGCTGGGCTCCATTGATGAATACCCTTATGGGTGCCTGTTCCTTGACTTTACAGGGTTGACCTGCTGCCCTCAGTTTGTAATTGTACACTCATGTCTGTGGCTGTTTTACTACAGTCTATCTCCCTCACTAGGCTGTAAATTCCAGAAGAACAAAAAACACGTGGCAAGGCTCATGTCTGTTTGGGTCACCACTGTCTCCCCAGTACCAGGCATATCAAAAGCTCTTAAACAATATCTGACTAAACAATGAGTAGGTCTGGCGTTTGCTATTCTGCCATACAGGAAAGTTTCCCATCTCCCCTTTCCCAGTCCAGACATCCACACTTCTCTGGAGTCATTTCCAAGAACTATGGGGAGGCTGAAGGGGCTGAGGCCAGTCACACAGCTGTGTGAGCCACAGCAAAGGATATGCCTTTGATTCTAAGTGCACTGAGCACCTTCCCTGTGCTGGACACTGGGCTGGGTGGTGGGAATACCACGATGAGCAAAATGGGCTCAGCCCTGGGACTCACAGGGTTCTAGTCTGGTTGGGGAGAAAAATGATAACCAAATTCTCACACTAATAGCCACAGCAACCCTCCATAATGGCAACATGCAGGAGTTCTGAAAACACGTCACAATGGAGCCACGCTAATCTAGCAGCAAGGGGTCCCCTTTTGTAAGTGATCCCCGTCTTTGAACAAAGCCAATGAACTCCACCATTCACATAGGTTTGCTCTTTATTTTTTATTTTTTAGAGACAAGGTCTTGCTCTGTCACCGAGGCTAGAATGCAGTGGCACCATCAGGGCTCACTGTACTCTTGAACTTCTAGGCTCAAGGGATCCTCCCACCTCAGCCAACCAAGTAGCTGGGACCACAGGCACCACCATACCCTGGTAATTTTTATTTTCATTCTTATTTTGTAGAGACAGACTTGCTATGTTGCCCAGGCTGGTCTGAGCTCCTGGCCCCAAGTGATCCTCCCCGCTCAGCCTCCCAAAGTGTTAGGCTTGCAGGCATGAGCCACCATGCCTGGCCTGACTGTTGCAAGGCACACCTCGTCAAGACCAGCTCTCGAGATTTCCATCCCCACACTTCACTCTCCCCTCACTTTTCATTCCACATCATTCACAAATGCCATGAGCAGTTAAATTGGCATGTTACAGGCAGGGCACATTTGCCTTGTCCTCACCATATATTCACCCGGTAGATTTTAAAGACTCCAAAGAGAGAAAAATATGTATAATGGGGCAAGATCCAAACAAAGTCTTCATACTTTGCAACAATACACAACAGGGCACCTAGCTGTGTCCAGTGAATAACTTCCCTAAAATTCATAATCCAAAACCTCTTAATGGGATACCTTTCCACTCAGATTTTAAAACTTGGGCAGCCAATATCGTCAAGAAATATGTTTTCTTTTAAATGAACCTAATAGTACAGTAAGTGCAGGAGAGTAAGATGGCTTTCCATCTTCTGTTTTAAATCATAAACTCCATGATGGAAAAAGTAGAAAAATATTTCTCATTTAAAAGTAAAGGGGAAAGCCAGGCGTGGTGGCTCATGCCTCTAATCCCAGCACTTTGGGAGGCCAAAGTGGGAGGATCACTTGAGGTCAGGAGTTCGAGACCAGCCTGTTCACCAACATGGTGAAACCCCATCTCTACTAAAAATACAAAAATTAGCCAGGTGTGGTGGTGCATGCTTGTAATCCCAGATCCTTGGGAGGCAGAGGCAGGAGAATTGCTTGAACCCAGGAGGCAGAGGCTGCAGTGAGCCTAGATCATGCCACTGCACTCTAGCCTGGGCAACAGAGGAAGACTCCATTTCAAAAAATAAAATAAAATAAAAATAATAAATAAAAGTGAAGAGGATACCCCATTTGCCTTGCTGCAATGCATTGATTGCATGCCTGTGTCAAAATATCTCATTACCCCATAAATATATACACCTACTATGTACGCACAAAAATGGAAACTAAATTTTTTAAATGGATGTAAGGAAGTCAAGCCTTTTACTCAACAGGTTAATTGGCTAACATCCACATGTAATAATAGAATATATAATTGAAGCGTTCTAAGTGCCACCTAAAAAGGAAAATTAAAAGTCTCTCTTAACTGATAAAATTTTTATTTCACTTTTGAATTTTTACACTTTTCTTGATTATTCCATGTAAGGTAAAACAATAACTGTTTAAAAGACATACACACACCTAGTAAATCAATAACCAGGCATTTTTTTCTTTTCTTTTCTTTCTTTCTTTCTTTTTTTTTTTTGCTATTCTATTTTCCCAAAAACAGGTATGCTTGCTAGGCAATAGAACCATCACAGAAGCAAACATTAGGCAGAAAACTGGTAAGGAAAAACAAAGCTACCAGATACACAAGACAAGCTTGGTTGCACATTCACTACTCATTTTCAAGCAGCAGGTATTAACCGAAAGCACATTCTTTTGTTCAGCTAGAAAGGAGAGCCGGGCGCGGTGGCTCCTGCCTGTAATCCTAGCACTTTGGGAGGCTGAGGAGGGCAGATCACGAGGTCAGGAGAACGAGACCATCCTGGCTAACACGGTGAAACCACGTCTCTACTAAAAATACAAAAAGAAAAAAAAAAATTAGCCGAGTGTGGTGGCGGGCGCCTGTAGTCCCAGCTACTCGGGAGGCTGAGGCAGGAGAATGGCGTGAACCCAGGAGGCGGAGCTTACAGTGATCCGAGATCGCGCCACTGCACTCCAGCCTGGGCGACAGAGTGAGACTCCGTCTCAAAAAAAAAAAGAGGGATTTTTAGTGTTGTTTTTTCTTTTTCTTTTTCTTTCTTTCTTTTTTTTTCTTTTTTCTTTTCTTTTTTTTGAGGTGGAGTCTCGCTCTGTAGCCCAGGCTGGAGTGCAGTGGCGCGATCTCGGCTCACTGCAAGCTCCGCCTCCCGGGTTCACGCCGTTCTCCTGCCTCAGCCTTCCGAGTAGCTGGGACTACAGGAGCCCGCCACCACACTCGGCTAATTTTTTTTTTCTTTTTGCATTTTTAATAGAGACTGTTTTGTCTTTTTTGGTTTTTTTTAAGTCAGTGCATGAATTTTTCTTTTCTTGTTTCCGCAGATGGACAAACAGATGGACCCTGCAGCCAGGTGGAATGTCAGAGGTGGAGGGGAAACCCTGGGACACTGATGGGCCTGGATCCTCTCCAGCCTCTCCCCTGCAGTGTCCACACAACTGCCCTGAGTGGTAGCGTCTTGTTTAGGCACTTCTGAGAGCTGAGCTGGATGAGTGCACTTGGGACACTTGGTGACAGGTACTTGCAAGCATGATCAGGGTCAGCCTCAATACAGGCAGAAATCCTGGGTATTTAAAAATACCTTTTTGATTCAGATCATGGTGTGATTGCAGAGCAACACTGTGTTGAGAACTGGAGGAAGGCAGAGCTGTGGTGCCGGCAGCTCTTCTCAACTCTTTAAAGCAAGGTTTGCTCACCAAGGTGCTGACTCATGTCTCTCACCCCTGCCCATATATAGCATTACAAAGTGAACAGGCCAGGTGTGGTGGCTTACGCCTGTAATCCCAGCACTTTGGGAGGCCGAGGCGGGCAGATCACGAGGTCAGGAGATCGAGACCATCCTGGTTAACACAGTGAAACACCATCTCTACTAAAAATACAAAAAAAAAAAAAAAATTATCCAGGCTTGGTGGTGGGCGCCTGTAGTCCCAGCTACTCGGGAGGCTGAGGCAGGAGAATGGCGTAAACCTGGGAGGTGGAGCTTGCAGTGAGCCGAGATTGCACCACTGCACTCCAGCCTGGGTGACAGAGACTCTGTCTCAAAAAAAAAAAAAAAAAAAAGTGAACAAAAGGCCAGGCACAGTGACTCATGCCTGTAATCCCAGCACTTTGGGAGGCCAAGACGGGCAGATCACGAGGTCAGGAGTTCAAGACTAGCCTGACCAACATAGTGAAACCCCATCTCTATTATAAATACAAAATATTAGCTGGGCATGGTGGCATGCACCTGTAATCCCAGCTACTCAGGAGGCTGAGGCAGGAGAATGGCCTGAACCCGGGAGGCGGAGCTTGCAGTGAGCCGAGATCGCGCCACTGCACTCCAACCTGGGCGACAGAGCAAGACTCCATCTCAAAAAAAAAAAAAAAAAAAGATAAATCCCCATCTCTACTAAAAATACAAAAATTAGGTGGCCTATGGTGTCACGTGCCTGTAATTCCAGCTACTCAGGAGGTTGAGGCGGGAGAATTGCTTGAACCCAGGAGGCAGAGGTTGCAGTGAGCCAAGATTGTGCCACCGCACTCCAGCCTGGGCCGCAGAGGGAGACCCTGTCTCAAAATTAACTAATTAATTAATTAATAAGTAAATAAAATAAAACATAATATAATAATAAATAAAAGCCCCAATCTAGGAAGAACATGAAAACTGAGCACTCCTGAAGTGAAAGGCAATCTCTACAGAACATTCTTCTGTTTTGTTGGAGTCAAGGTCTTGCTATGTTGCCCATGTGGGAGTGCAGTGGCTATTCACAGGGGCAGCCACAGGACACTATGGCCTTAAACTCCTGGGCTCAGGTGATCCTCCTGCCTCAGCCTCCCAAGTATTTGGAACCACAGGCACACACCACCATGCCTGACTCAGAACATTATTCTTAAAGGTATTATCCAGGAATGTGGGGCAAAGGCATGTGGGGGAAGGGACATCTGTGCTATAATGAGACTGGCTAACACTCACTAATGCCGTGTATCTGCTGGGGTTCTGAGCACTTTGTATGCATTATCTTATTAAATTCCTCACACCAAAAAAAAAAAAAAAAAGAAGGAGATATTAGCCAGGAAACAGAAAAGAGCATTCATAAAACAGACAGCATTTACAGCACTAGCTCAGTGTCAACAATGAAAAACTATTCCATTATTGAGGCACAAGTTTCAAATCAGTAACATATTCCTATTGCTGTAGGAAGGGGGGTTTAGTCAGGTGTGTCGTATGAGCACCAGAACTTTTCAAGGTGTCACAGCCAATTATCTGTCACAAGGAATTTCAGCTTCAGGATTTGCATTTCCTCAGAGGAAGACGCTGTGGACATTTGTGGTCATGAACTTTTGAGTGGCAATAGCCCAAACAGGTCCAGTGTCTATAAGCTCTGAAAAGGCAGCATCACTGTGAATTACCATTAAACTTGAATGCCAAATGATGGTGTCTCACTCCACATCCCAGCATCACGACATAACCTCTATAACTTTCTGTACAACTTTACAATGAAATTGTATTTCAGTGACTATTTTAATATTGGATTAAACTTTCCAAAGAGTTACATAACATTCAGGTCTATTTTTCTTATCAGTAAGAATTATGCTGAATTACAAAACCCATCACCACAGTGCTCAGCTTTAAGAAAATTAAACACACAGTAATCTTGCCAATGTCAATCAAAACCAAAACTTCAGAATGCCATGGTGTTTACGCAGCCAATCTAGGTTTTAGATACAAATGCCAGCTGTTTATCCCATGAACCATTCTTGCTAGGCTGAGGCTGTGAAAAATCGCAAGACAATGTACAATTCTTTTTTTTTAAAATCACACAAAGGGATTTATGTGGATGGTACAGGGTGACACTGAACAGATTGTGAGGCATGGCAGACACAGTTCTCTCCCTCCCCAGCATCTCCTGCATCTCCCTGGTTTCCCAATGTCCACAGAGTGAGATTGTCCCGAAGTCACTGCATGGTGGGAGTGCTGTCTTTATAAGACTCTTCATTCAGTGTATCCAACTCAGCAATTGCTTCATCAAATGCCATGTTTGCCAGGCTGCAGGCCTTTTCAGGAGAGTTTAGAATCCCGTAGCAAAAGACTGAGAAATTAAGTGCCAGGCCCAGTCGAATTGGGTGTGTAGGCTGCATATCTTTCTTACTAATTTCAGATGTTTCCTGGTAAGCCTGCTGGGAGTTCAACAGTGTGGTTTGTTTATTGTCTCCAGACGCCACCCCAGAAAGATACCTGAAACAATCTCCTTTCATTTTCAAGGAGAACGCCTTGCTTTCAGGTTGCGTAGCATGGGGAATAAGAGACTTGTCCAACAGCTCCGGAACTTCATTGCAGATGTCCAGCAGCTCTGCCTCTGTCTTCCATGGTACTCTTTGCCCATCTGCTGCTTCTCATTCCTCCTGTTCTCTGCTCAGTGCTGGAGATGAGAATCCAGGAAGAACAGTGGGCCCCACCATATTCTTGTAGGCGGCAGAGGGCAGATTGCTGTCTTCAGCTGGGGGCGCATGCCCCTGTGGCATGGCTGCCTTCCCGGCTGCAGCCACATCATCACCGCGCTCAGCCTGCTCAGCGGGCCTGGCTTTCTGTACCAGCACACTTTTATCCATTGTCACTTCCAAGCACAGCTCTGAGCTTGGTGACCACTACCTTCCCAAGCTGACTCCTTAGGCCGCTGCAGTGGCTGTGGCAGCGGCAGCTACCCCAGCTCCAAAATCAGCGGTGGCTGCTCCACTTCCCAAAAACAGCCTCTCTTTGATGAGCTACTATCATGTCTTGCCTGGAGCACAGCACATCTGAAAAACTAAATAAAAATGAGCAGAAACAAATGAGCCCCAAGTTGCCAACTCTCTGGAAAATTCCGAAGACTGCCAGCAGGTGTCATTTCCAGGTGTGAGAAAAATAGAAATGTCTGGAAAAGGATGGGATGTGGCAACGAGAATGGCGAACTCAAAGGGAGCCAGGTGTGCCAGGGCAGCTGGTAGCCACGGCAGGGCGAGGGTGTGGGTGGTTCCTGTGTTCCTCTGAGTCCCTTTCTCACCAATAGGCCACACAGGATGGTCTCCCTCTAAATGTTAATCTTGAGGTGACAAGAGTGGCATTCGGACATCAGAGCACTGATGGCGGGTCATTTCCTGCAAGCCCCACTCACCCCTGCATCTAATAAGCCCCACGGCTCTGGGCTGATGGTCATTCCTAAGTGATCCCAGCTCACTACAGGGAAGGGGTCCACACTCCATCTGTCCTAGAATAGCTGCCACCTCTTGGGCAGCCCAGGCTAGGAACACCCCGCCAGAGTGCGCATGTCTGACCATATCATAGTTTGTCATGGTAGGAATAATTGAACTAGCTTTCCTTGGGCCTTTTTTGGATTTTCAGAAAGATTAGGGCATTCCATGTTTTTATTTCCTCCTTTCCCATTTCTCAAATGTGAAATTCAATTCTCTACCCCATGCAGTGTGAATTGTATAATGCAAGCCAACAGCCCCATCTAGTGTACTCCTCTCCAACTTCTGCAAAATGACTCTGTGGCCAGTCCTCCCAGACAAGGAGAGGTGCCAGATATGTGCTTTTATTGCCCTGTCAATCAGACATAAGAAACATGAGGAGAGACGGGAGGATGGCTTGAGCCAGGGAGGTTGAGGCTGCAGTGAGCCATGATTATGCCACTACACTCCAGCCTGGACGACAGAGTGAGACCTAGTCTGGAAAAAAAAAAAAAAAAGAAGAAAAGAAGCATGAGGACCTAATTCATTTTTCAGTGTTAGAATAAATAGCATTTATTTTCTGATAAAATTGCACATAACCCTTGAGCTATACCCCATGTACCCTTTGTTTCCATGGTTAGCACGAGTGGTGGTGGACCACACCTGTTCTGTCCTGAGGCACATCAGGGATTCCCCGGAGCCCCCAGCTCTAGGAGGTGGGTCACAGGGGTCATCACAAGGTCTGCTCTCTGAGAGAGAAAATCCCCCATGGGGAATATCATGATTGACCCCAAATCACCATCGTGCTCAGCTCAGAATGCATTTGAGAGTTCAAGGAGGCACTTTGGGCTAAGGTGAAAGATCCATACTAGAGCCAGATCAAGTCGAAGAGGGATTTTTGTGTCAAGATCCAAGCATGCCTCACCAGGCCCGATGATAGTGCTCTGAAGTTATGTTCACTTTCTTATCTCCCTGTGCTGGCTTTACTTCTCTTCGTCTCTTGGTCAGCTGAATTTCTGTGTTTCCTGAACCACAAGGGAGACCTGGCTTTCCACAGCTCCCGGGTTCCCCAGGGCTCTGTTCTAGGAAGTGAACCCTGGGGCAGGAGTAGGGGAGACAGTGGCAGACAGCACAAAGTTAGGCACGAACTCAGTGCAGAACTCAGCAGAGTGCTAGCCCAGCGTGTTTTCTCTCTCCTTTCACCCCTTAGAGACTCCCACTCCTGGGAACATCACACACCAGGGCCTGCCAGGGGGTGGGGAAAAGGGGAGGGAGAGCATTAGCACAAATACCTAATGCATGTGGGGCTTAAAACCTAGATGACGGGTTGATAGGTGCAGCAAACCACCATGGCACATGTATACCTGTGTATATAACAAACCTGCATGTTCAGCACATGTATCCCAGAACTTATAGTAAAATCTAAAAATAAAAAAAAATAAATAAAGACCCGCTCGTGCCATAAATGGTTCCTGCAGTCCACAGGCGTGCAAAGTCGGTGTTTCCTCGGTCCTCTCAGCTTCCCTTTCCTCAGTACCAGCTTCGTTTATTCCTAAGGCCTCTGGGCTTCCCCAACATAGAGGAAGGTGACCACTCTGATACCAGATCCAATGCCTCCAAGCTCTTGAACCCCTGCAGAAAGGAAAGATGGCCAGAAGCCAAGTGGAAAGCAGGCTTCTTTGGATGCCCTTCATTTTTACCGAAAGCTTATTTTTAAATAATCTTTCGCATTAATCTGAAAGCATAGACTTATAAAGCATCAGGAGAATCATAGGATTTTTCTTACTTTGAAAACTGAAAACAAGCAACATGCAAAACTGGCCAATCAGAGGAGGCTTAAAGAAACGAAATACATCCTGGTTACAGACAAAAAGAATTCCCGAAGATCTCTCACTTTCTGATCTGAGGGGAAGGAAAATGAGCGCCTACAGGTGAGAAAGAGGAAGATGAATTCCCTCCTATATTTCTGCTTTCCTTTCTTTATAACCTAAGCAATACTGTGCTGGTGATTCAGTGGTTGCAGCTGGGCAAAGAGCAACAGCTACCAACAAGAAGCACCTACAACTCTGAAGGAAGAAACTCTTCTCTCTTACCTGAGAATCTATGGTTCCAGGAGTTCAGAGTGAATCTTCACTGCTCTTTTTCTCTGTGTGCTTGTACCACATGGCTCTGAACCACAATAGAACTATAGCCCACTGGAGGAATTTGCATATTGAATCTGACCTAGCCGATTGCCATTGAAAACAACAGCAAAAGACATTGTCCTGACGTTTTAAACAAAACCCAGAGTCTCATAAGATAATATCCAAAATATTCAGGATATAATCCAAAATGGTTCAGCATGTAAAGAACAAGGAAAATCTCAACCTGCAAGTGAAAAGACAGTTACATTTCAGAACTAAAAATAAAAACACTGAAATTAAAAATTCACAAGATGATCTCAACAGCAGAATAGAAATGACAAAGGAAAAAGTCCATGAACTTAAAGATAGATCAATAAAAAGTATTCAATATAAGCAACAGAGAGGAAAAACGTTTGAAGAAAAATGAGCATAGCCTTAAGGATCTGTGTAACAATACAATGACACATTTGTGCCATTGGAGTTCTACAGAGAGAAGCATAAGAACAGAGTAAAAAATATATGAAGCCATGCATCTCTTAATGACAGTAACACATTCCGAGACATGAGTCATTAGGCAATTTCATCACTGTGTGAACCACAGAGTGCACTTCCACAAACATAGATGATAAAGCCTACTACACACCTACGCTATATGGTATATCCTGTAGCTCCTAGGCCATATGCCTGCATAACATGTTACTATATGGAATACTGCCGGCAATTGTATTACAATGGTAAGTGTTTGTATATCCAAACATATCTAAACAGAGAAAAGGTGTAGTAAAAATATGGTAGAAAAGACAAAAAATGGTACACCTATATAGGACACTTACCATGAACGGAGCTTGCAGGACTGGAAGTTGCTCTGGGTGAGTCAGTGTGTGAGTGGTGAGTAAATATGAAGGCCTAGGACATTAATGTACACTACTGCTGACTTTATAAACACAGTACACTCAGACTACACTGAATGTATTTTAATTATTTTCTTTAGGCTGGGTAAAAATTTGACAAAACCATTAATAGAGGTCCCCAAGTATTGAGAAAGTGTTTCAGGAAGTGCAAGCATATGACAGTTAAAATATATGGCAGTGTGGACAGGTGCTTAAGATTTTTATGATAAAGTGTAGCAAGTTGCAAGGTATGACCAGTCATTTCATATCTTGCATCTTGATGTCACACCTTGCAGTGGAGTGGAGAGAAAAGTTATTGGGTCAAAAGAGTCGAGGAACCATGAGTCACTTTACAAGAATTATCAGACTGCCCATGGGGAGCAGTGACAAGAAGCCCAGGGCTACAGGAAGGGAGAGGACTATGATGGACATCAGTGGAGTCACGTTGCATGGTGGCATGAGTCTCAAAAGTCAAAGGCGTGTAACAAGGGAGAAGCGAGTGGAAGTGGGGAACGCAGATCTGACTGGCTGGGTGTGGTGGCTCACACCTGTAATCTCAGCACTTTGGGAGGCCGAGGTGGGCAGATCACGAGGTCAGGAGATCGAGATCATCCTGGCTAACACGGTGAAATCCCGCCTCTACTAAAAATACAAAAAATCAGCCGGGCGTAGTAACGGGCACCTGTAGTCCCAGCTACTCAGCTGAGGCAGGAGAATGGTGTGAACCTGGGAAGCGGAGCTTTCAGTGAGCCAAGATGGTGCCACTGCACTCCAGCCTAGGAGAAGGGAAAAGGACTCTCTTCCCATAATTCCACATGTGACCCAGGTGCCACGAATATATTACCATGTAGGGAAAAATCAATGGCTATGAACACTTTCTTCTTTAAATGTATAATAAAACAATACTTTTTTTTTTTTTGAAACAGAATCTCACTCTGTCGCCCAGGCTGGAGTGCAGTGGCACAATCTCAGCTCACTGCAACATCTGCTTTCCAGGTTCAAGCAAGTCTTCTGCCTCAGCTTCCCGAGTAGCTGGGACTACAGGCGCATGCCACCATGCCAGGCTAATTTTTGTATTTTTAGTCGAGATGGGGTTTCACCATATTGGCCAGGCTGGTCTGAAAGTCCTGACCTCATGATCTGCCCACCTTGGCCTCCCAAAGTGCTGGGATTACAGGCATGAGCCACCACGTCCGGCCAAAAATACATTTTCTTTCTTCCCTCTTCTTCCACCCAAAGCCACGAATTTGACTTAAGATACATTTTTTTTCCTTTATATGTTCACATAACTTAAGGAATAGTAAACCAAAGAAGGAAAGAAAGAAACAGAAACTAAGCCAGATAGAAAAATGAGCAACTGGGGTCAGGCTCAGTGGCTCACACCTGTAATCCCAGCACTTTGGGTAGCTGAGGAAGGAGGAACAGTTGAGCCCTAGGCAACGTGGCAAAAACCAATTTCTACAAAAAAAAAAAAAAAAAAAAAGAAAAAAAAATTAGCTGGGTGTGGTGTCACATGACTGTAGTCCCAGCTACTTGGGGGGCTGAGGAGGGATGATTGCTTGAGCACAACAGGTCGAGGCTGCAGTGAGCTGTGATCATGCCATCGCACTCCAGCCTGGGTCACAGAATGAGGCCCTGTCTCAAAACAAAATAAAATGGTGCCGGGCATGGTGGCTCACGCCTGTAATCCCAGCACTTTGGGAGGCCGAGGCGGACAGATCACAAGATCAGGAGTCGGAGACCAGCCTAACCAACATGTTGAAACCCCGTCTTACTAAAAATACAAAAAATTACCCGGCCATGGTGGTGGGCGCCTGTAATCCCAGCTACTCGGGAGGCTGAGGCAGGAGAATAGCTTGAACCGGGAGGCGGAGGATGCAGTGAGCCGAGATCGCGCCACTGCACTCCAGCCAGGGCGACAGTGAGAGACTCAGTCTCAAAACAAAACAAAACAAAAAATTGTAACTGGAACCCCCCCCGCCCCAAATATCTCAGACCTAACTCCCACTGAGAATAGTTTTGAAATCTGAATATAATGATAACAGAAAAGCAAATCTCTTAAAGTCTAGGAGAATGATAAAAGGCAGACAGGATTTTTAAAGTAAAAAAATCAAGACACAGGCGGCCGGGCGCGGTGGCTCACGCTGTAATCCCAGCACTTTGGGAGGCCGAGGGGGGCAGATCGCGAGGTCAGGAGATTGAGACCATCCTGGCTAACACGGTGAAACCCCGTCTCTATTAAAAATACAAAAAATTAGCTGGGCATGGTGACGGGCGTCTGTAGTCCCAGCTAGTCTGGGAGCTGAGGCAGGAGCTACTCTGAGGCTGAGACAGGAGAATGGCATGAACCTGGGAGGGGGAGCTTGCAGTGAGCCGAGATTGCGGCACTGCACTCCAGCCTGGGCGACAGAGAGAGACTCCGCCTCAAAAAAAATAAAAAATAAAAAAAAATTAAAAATTAAAATAAAATCAAGACACAGGCATATCTGCATATCTATTAAGATTATTTTCACATTTTGCAAATCATTTTCCTTTCAGGGGATTTGCTGCTGAGTTTCAGTTTAGGGCATTGCAGTCAAACAGGAATCTGCAGCTCAGATAAAGTGGTTTTGGGAGACACAGGATATGAGAGCCCCTGAACTGGGCTATCAAGCAGTGAGAGTTTGAAGGACCTATTATCTAGGAAGAATTACAAGAGAGTGAGCCTGACATCTGCCTGGCTTTCGGTTCTTGATAGATTTACCCAGTCCTATTTTTTTTTCCAAGATTAGAAGCAAAGGAACCAAATAAAAGAGGTGCTTTCAGTGGTCTAGAAAGCTTAACAGAGCATTTGGAATTGTGGGTCCTGGGAGACAGAGGTGGGAGTTCATGGCCTATCTTTCAAAGGAGATCTGCTTGGAAAAATCACAGTCTCTGGAGTCGTGACTTAAAAAGAGATAAGCACTGGGAAAGTCACTAGGCTGAAATGTAGTCTTGATTCACTCTCTTGACTGACTGGATCAAGGCGGTCCTTTGACTGCCAGAAGAAAACCAAGTCCTCTCTGGAGAAGACAAGAATGCACAGCCAAGCTTGGGAATCAACGCAAACTCACCTGAAACATCCAGAAACAGCATCCCATGACCCAACACCAAGAGAGACACAATAAGAAAGGAGCAGGGGCCGGGCGCGGTGGCTCACGCCTGTAATCCCAACACTTTGGGAGGCCGAGGCAGGCGGATCACGAGGTCAGGAGATCGAGACCATCTTGGTTAACATGGTGAAACCCCGTCTCTACTAAACATACAAAAAATTAGCCGGGCGTGGTGGCGGGCGCCTGTAGTCCCAGCTACTCAGGAGGCTGAGGCAGGAGAATGGCGTGAACCCGGGAGGCGGAGCTTGCAGTGAGCCAAGATTGCTCCACTGCACTCCAGCCTGGGCGACGGAGCGAGACGCCGTCTCAAAAAAAAAAAAAAAAAAAAAAAAAGGGAGCAGGGTTTCTGGATACCACTGTTATCAATAATAACAGGAACTTTAATAGTTAACTATGATTCATGTGTTTTAGAAAAGAAACAAATGATCCAGATTTTTGGCAGAAAACTGGAAACCATAATGAATCAAATAGAAATTCAGAATTGAAAATAAATATCTGAAATACAAAATGCATACATATGGGTTGAGTTGGAAGATAGATTAGTAGAAAACATTTTAAGTGAAACAGAAAAAAATTGATAGTATGTACAGAAAATATTTGTGTAATTGAAGTTCCAGAAGAAAGGGAGAGAGGAATTGGGACATAAGCAATATTTTAAGACAATATCACCAAAAATTTCCCCAAACTGACAATAGACAGTAAAAGAGAGATTTAAGAAATTCTACAAAGCAGGCAAATTAATTTAAGAAAAACTTCACCTAGTACATTATAATAAGTATGCAGAAAAACAGGGCAAGGAAAAGATTTTAAAAGCAGCACAAACAAAGAAATGTTATTTTCAAAAGAGAAAATATTAATATAAGGCTGACAGACAGTGTCTCAATATACACAAAGGAGGTAAACAGAATGGCGTCCTTGAAATGTTGGGAAAGTGAAACAAGCTAACAGACAAAAAAGATAATTAAAAAAGTTTATTAATCAAAAAGAAAAAGCAATAAAAACCTCTAATTTATCAGTAATTACATTCTAAATAAATAGTAAAACTGATTGGGTGAAAATAAAACAACTCTTTTATACTTACAAGAAACAAACATTAAGTAGGCATACATAGAATAGTTGAAAGTCAAAGGTTAGAAAAAGATATTCTTTGTAAAGACCAAACAAGAGAAGAAAAAAAATGTATAGTTTTATAATCATAAGTCAAAGTTGACATTAATGCAAGATATATTGCTAAAAAGAAAAAAAAAGAATAACAGCCATCAAAGAGAGTGATATGACAATCCTAAATTTGTAAGCTTTAAATAATAATATATTCTCAAAATACGTAACACAGAAATTGACCAAACTGCAAACCAAAATAAGAACATTCAACATTATAAAGATTTTAACTTACCTCTCTAAAACTGATGCTCCAATCAGACAAAACAATCAATAGAAATGTCAATTTGAACAACCTGATTACAAACTTGACATACAGAAAGCCCTGCAACCAATACTTACAGAATATAATTTGTTGTAAGTGCATGTGGGACCCTTACCAAAACTGACCATATTTAAATAAAAAATGCTATTTTCTGACAAAGGACTAGGATCTACGCTACAATATATAAAAAGAGCTCTTGATATTTAGAAAGAAGAAAAGAGGATCCTCTCATTAAAGAGGAGGTATAGATGGAAAATAAACATGTGAGACAGTGTTTTAAATCATTAGCGATCAGTTAAATGCACATAGCTATTAGAGAAACTTAAAAAAAATGCTGACACCACCAAATGCCTGTTGAGAATACAGAGAATGTGGGGTGCTCACACATTGCTGGTGGGAATGTAAAATGGTACAACCAGTCTGGGGAATAATTTGGTAGATTCCTTAAAAACTAAGCATGTGATTTATACAATGCAGCCATTGCACTCTTTGGCTTTTATCTCAGATAAATGAAGATTTACGTTCACACAAAAACCTGCACAGACGTGTCCATAGCAGCTTTAGGTGTCATCTGTCAAAAATAGTATCAGCCCAAATATTCTTAATCAGGTGAATGCTTCAGCAAGCTGTGGTATATCCACAACATGACATACTTACCCAGCAATAAAAAGGAACAAACTATTGGTATAAACAAGAACTGGGGCAAATCTCCAGGGAATTAAGCCAAGTAAAAAAAGTCGAATCCCAAAATGTTAAACACTATGATTTCATTTGTATGACATTTTTTAACGAAAAATTTAGAGATGGAGACAGATTGGGGGTTGCCAGGGATTAGGGACAGTGGAGGGGGCATTGCAAGGGGGTCGGTGTGATTTTCAAGGCACAGCATCAGAGAATTCTGAGGGGATAGGCTGCCCTGGGTTGACTGTGGTGGTGGATTCAGGAACTAAGACGTGTGGCATAGTTATAGAGAGCTATGTGCACACATGTACACACAAAATACAAATAAAACACAGAAAGTTTTAACAAGGCTGGTAGATTGTGTCAATGTCAATGTCCTGGTTGTTATAGTTTTGCAAAATGTTACCATTGGGGGAAACCAGGTAAAGAATACATGTGATCTCGTTGTATTATTTTGCACTACCTACTGCATGTGTATCTACAATTATTTCAATAAAAATTTCAATAATTTAAAAATATTAACCATCCCCTACTTGTATTTACACACAGTGGGAATTCTATGTAGATATTGAAGTAAACGAAACACTACTACAAACAATAACATGAATATATTTCACTAACATAATGTTGAACAAAATAGTATACATAGGACGATTTCACTTATAAAAAGGTTTTAAAAAGATATAAAACTAACTTATAGTTTGGCAAGATGGGAGGAAAGAATTGTGACTGGGAGAAGATACAAGAAGGCTTTGAAGGGTGCTGATAATTCTCTTAAGAGTTAATCTGCGTAGTGGTTCGCCTTGGAAAAATACGTGGAGCTAGACATTCATGATCTGTGCACTTTTTAGTTTGCTACACTTCAATAAATGTGCATATAGGGAAGAAAGAAAAATATATCATCAAACAAATAAGCAAACAAAACAAGCAAACAAAAAAGAACAATCTTGCCAACAAAAACAAATCTTCAGAAAGAAATACATATGCCAGGCACAGTGGCTCATGCCTGTAATTTGGGAGGCCGAGGCAGGCGGGTCACAAAGTCAGGAGTTCTAGACCAGCCTGGCCAACATGGTGAAACCCCGTCTCTACTAAAAATACAAAAATTATCCAGGTGTGGTGGCGAGCGCCTGTAGTCCCAGCTACTCAGGAGGCTGAGGCAGAAGGATGACGTCAACCAGGGAGGCGGAGCTTTCAGTGAGCCGAGATAGCGCTACTGCACTCCAGCCTGGGCGAAAGAGCAAGACTCCATCTCAAAAAAATAAATAAATAAATAAATAAATAAAATTGATTTAGTTACTGCACATCATTCACAGAAATACTTTTCCTTTTTCAATCGGTGTGTAACATTGCATTAGTTATTCCCATGTAATGACGGTTGTTCATCTTCCTTGAAGAATCTGGTACTCTGTGCTGCCTAAGGTGAGAACGTTGGGTTGATAGACAAATGATATGATTGAGGGGTTAAATCATGTGTTCATCTTCCCGAAATTACTTTGCTGAAAGCCAAGCTTCCTATTTGATTAGGGACATTTGTTTTGGTTGAATTGACTTTTTCTTACACATTGTCTATTTCAGCATGCCTTTCTGTCAGCGTGTTGAGTTCAGTCAATAGATTTAGTATTTCTTTTCACTGGCTGACAGCAGCCCCTATGTGACTATTTTGTTTGTGTGACCCAGACTTTAATATGCAGAGGGAGTGTTCAATAAATGATGCCAAATATATTTCAGCTATGCATACTGTTCTTTACAAAATTCTCTTAATGTATAATTACCTATATTTTTAAAAGGAGAATTTGTGATAAAGATACATAATATTTCTAGACTAGACAAAACATTTTGTGAATGAACCCATACAATTTCTCATTGTAGAGATGCTTTCCCTTCGACAGTGCGATGCTGTACAATGCTACAGCAACAGTGCCCATCTCTAGTCACATAGATGGACATTCCTGCAGATTATCTCTCCAGTGTTTCCTCTTCCCCCCATCCCTTAACATCTCTTCCACATTTCCCAATTCTTGTCTCTTTATTGTGCATACTGGTTAATTATTTCAGAGCTTTCTTCTTCTTCTTCTTTTTTCTTTCTGAGACTGAGTCTTGCTTTGTCACCCAGGCTGGAGTGCAGTGGCGCGATCTCGGCTCACTGCAAGCTCTGCCTCCTGGGTTCACACCATTCTCCTGCCTCAGCCTCCCCAATAGCTGGGACTACAGGTGCCCACCACCATGCCCGGCTAATTTTTTTGTATTTTTAGTAGAGACGGGGTTTCACCGTGTTAGCCAGGATGGTCTCGATCTCCTGACCTCGTGATCTGCCCGTCTCGGCCTCCCAAAGTGCTGGGATTACAGGCGTGAGCCACTGCTCCCAGCCATTTCAGAGCTTTCTTCTAATTTGCTGAGTCTCTCTTCATGTACGTTTGATCTGCTGTTTCAGAATCCACTAAATTCTTCATTTCTGTAATTCAATTTTCATTCTAAATACTGTTCTTTTTCAATTTTACTTGATAATTTTGATATAAAAAATAAGTCTCTTACTATTTCCATTTTCCCTGTTATCTCTTTAGACATATAAAGTGTGTTTATATTCTAAATCAAAATTATTTCCAGTTGTTGCAGGCGAATGCGGAAGGCTGGGAGAAGTGGGAGGGAAAGAGAAGCAAGGAAGTGCTTAGAAATGATATGTATAGCTGGGCACGGGGGCTCACGCCTGTAATCCCAGCGTGATTTGGGAGGCCGAGGTGGGTGCAGCGCTTGAGCCCAGGAGTTCGAGAGCAGCCTAGGTAACACAGGGAGACCCAGTGCCTACACACACACCAAACAAACAAACAAACAAACAAACAAAAGACACAAAAATGAGCACGGTGTGGTGGCACACTCCTGTGGTCCCAGCTACTGGGGAGGCTAAGGAGGCAGGATCGCTTGAGCCTGGGAAGCAGACATTGCACTAAGCCAAGATTGTGTCACTGTAGTCCAGCCTGGGTGACAGAGCCAAACACTCTCCCCCCATCCCCCCCCAAAAAAAGAAAACAACAAATATGTTGGTAATCTTGATGGTTGTAATGGTTTCAGAGCTCTATACCTACGTTAAAACTTACCAAATTGAACCTTTTATTATTTATTCAGTAAAACACAGGATCTCACTCTGTCTCCCAGGCAGGATGCATGGAGTGCAGTGGTGCAATCATGGCTCACAGCAGCCTCGACCTCTCGGGCTCAAGCTATCCTCCCACCTCCACCTCCCAAGTAACTGGGACCACAGGCGCGGGCCACCATGTCCTGCTCATTTTTGTATTTTTTGTAGAGAGAGGGTTTTTTTCTGTGTTACCCGGGGTGGTCTCAAACTGCTGGACTCAATCAATCATCCTGTGTTGACGTCTCAAAGTGCTGGGATTACAGCTGTGAGCCACCGCCCCCAGCCTGCACATTTTCAATGTGCGCTTTTCTGTATATGTCAAGTAAACCTCAACAAAATCTCAAAAAAATATTTAGTGCAGATGCTATTAGTCGTGGCAATGTAATCATGGTACAACACTCCAATTAGTCAGTTAGGAAGCAAAAATCCTGAGACACTGCACCCCAAATGAAAAATAGAGATTTTATATGGAATTTGTACAGCACCTAGCTAATTTTACAAAACTATTAATTTTTTTCAGTTTCTAATCTCATTTCTATACGCTTGTCTTTTCTATCCTTTTTCTTCTGTATGTTGATATAAACAGAAATCACTGAAGACTTCAGTCTTCTAGGCTAATTCTCTAACTCAGTGCCCTGCAAATGTGGCTTATTAATAGTCTTTGTCCATCTTAATGAAAACATAATTTGCAGCAATAATATTGAGATTCACCTGGTGTATTAATATTTTAACAGAAATTTAATGAACTGAATTACAAGCTATCAGGTAAATCAAGTAGGCCACAGGTCCAGTAAAAAGGAAAGCACCTTCTGAACGTTGATCCTAATACCTGTGAGCATTCACACTCTGAAATTATAGCTGAGCGCACACTGTGTGCCAGATGCGGTCCTACATGCAGGGATGTACAATGCCCAAGGAACTGCCAGTGCCAGGATCTGGGCTTGTCAAAAGGGGCCTGCAGTGTATGTGAGGAGACCTACCATGGGGGACACACTGGAAAAACCACCAAGATCGTCCAGTGCAATCAGTGAGGCAAATGCATGGGGAGGTGGGGAGCGAGAGCTGCAGAAGGAACAGAGGCTCCATAGGGAGCCCAGAGTGGAGAGAAGTCCCTGGAGGGAGGGGCTATGGAGGTCCTGGTGGAAGAAAGCCCGGGGAGCCCGGTGGGTGTGGATTAAGGTCAGGAAGGGATCAGTGAGTGAAGAGAAGCGTTTCAAGGAGTGAGTGTGATGTGTGTGTCTGTGGGTGTGGGTGGTTTGTATTTATGTGGCATATGTGAGTATATATGGAGTGTAGTGGGCTTGGTGTGTGGGTGTGATCTGAGTGTATGTATGGGGTGTCCATGGTGTGTGTGTGGAGTGTGTGGTGTGTGTGTGGTATGTGGGTGTATGGGGGATGTTTGTGGTGTGTGTGTGTGAAATGTGTGTGAGTAGATGGTAAGTGCAATGTGTGGTGTGTGTAAGTGTGCGATGTGTGTGTGGTGTATGTGAGTGGTATATGTGATGACTGTGGTATGAGGACCTGTGGTGTGTGTGTGGAAGGTGTGTGTGGTGTGTTTGTGGTATGTGAGTGTGAGTGTATCAGGGATGGCGGTGGTGTGTGTGGTGTCTGTGTATGTGGTGTGTGTGTAGGAGTGGTGTGTGAGAGTTTGTGTGATGTGTGTGGTGTGTGTGATGAGTGTATGTTCACGGTGTGTGTGTGTGGAATGTGTGTGTGTTCTATGTGTGGTACGTGAGTGTGAGTGTATAGGGAGTGTTCTTGGTGTGTGTTTTATGCATGTGGTGTGTATGGTGTGTGTGTATGTGGCATGTGTGTGAGTGGAGGTAGTGAGTGTTGTATTTGTGAGAGTGTGTGTGATGTGCATGTGGTGTGTGTGTGGGTGGTATGTGTGGTATGAGTATGTGTGTATTGGGGTGTCTATGGTGTGTGTGTGGAATGCATCAGTGCGTGGTATTGTGTAATACCGTAAGTGTGAGTGTATGCGGGAGTGTTTGTGTGTGTGTGTGATGCATGCGGTGTGTGTATGTGGTGTGTGTGGATGTAGGAAGTGAGTGCAGTGTGTATGAGTTTGATGTGTGTGGTGTGCATGTGGTATGAGTGTGCGTGTATTGGGGTGTTCAGAGTATTTGTGTGGAATGTGTGTTTGGTGTGTGTGGTATGTATGTTAGTGTAGGTGGTGGGTGTGCTGTGTGTGTGGTGTGTGTGGTATTTGTGGTATGAATATGTGTGTGCTGGGGTGTTCATGTGTGTGATGTGTGTAGAATGTGTGAGTTTTTGGTGTGTGGTGTGTGAGTGTATGGGGGGGTGTTTATGGTGTGTGTGTGTGTGTGTGTGTGATGTGTTGTGAGGGAAAGTGTGAAATGTTCTCCTGGGAAAGGAAGATCTTCAGGTAAGAGAACTGTAGCAGGGTTGAAAGGAAGATCTTCAGGTAAGAGAACTGTAGCAGGGTTACTGTAGCAGCAGGACAGCAAATAGATCATGAGGTGCGTTAGAGATGGGGAGACCAAAGCAGTTACTACTGGCAAGTTGACCCAGATAACTGAAATCTGCAAAGCTTATGATTGACAGAGGAATTATAGAAAGTCAAAATACACACATGCACAGTAAAACTTTCTGATTCTGTACCAGAGGCTTCTTTTCAATACTTTAATTTTGTAACATTATCTTAATAGCACATTATTATTAATAATATTTTGAATAATGAAAATACCCAGTACAAACATTTTCCCTAAACTATTGCTTATCTTGTGATTCCACCCAAGGTCAAGGACCAGGGTCACATTTCTGTTTTTATATTTCAGGTCAATAGGAGCAATAACAATGGCTAACCTTTACAGAAAATCGGCCGGGCCCGCTGGCTCACGCCTGTAATCCCAGCACTTTGGGAGGCCGAGGCGGGCGGATCACGAGGTCAGGAGATTGAGACCATCCTGGCTAACACGGCGAAACCCCACCTCTACTAAAAAAATACAAAAAATTAGCCGGGCATGGTGGCGGGTGCCTGTAGTCCCAGCTACTCGGGAGGCTGACGGAGGAGAATGGCGTGAACCCAAGAGGCAGAGATTGCAGTGAGCCGAGACTGGCCACTGCACTCCAGCCTGGGCGACAGAGTGAGACTCCGTCTCAAAAAAACAAACAAAAAAAAATTTGCAGAAAATTTATGTTCCAAGTCTTATTTACATATATAAATTAATTTAATCTTCATAACAGTCTATAAGGTAGGTCATTATTATTAGCTGTTTTTAGAGAATAGGAAACTGTGACACAGAGAGGGAAAGTAAATTACTCACTATCACACCGCATGAAGCTGTGGAATGAGAATTCCAACCCAGACATTCTGCTTGCAGCCACCCCACCCCAATGTCTATCAGAAAATGTGGTTCAGTATTTTGAAAGAATGCTGGTGGATCTTCATTTATATACCTCCACTGTGCCTCTTGTATGTAATTCTGAACATAAAATTAGAAACAATCTTCACCTGAAAATAGAGATATTCCCTCAGCAATAGCGTAGGCATGTCATCATGCCCTTGAGCTAGCTAGTCACAAAAATTCTTACAGATCACACAGCAGGTTTTGTAGACAATAATGACCAGCCATGGGCAGACACAGAACTCCCCAGCCCAGACTAGTAAGGTCAAGTCTGCAAGCACAACGGAAGCTCCTTCTTGCTGGGACAGGTGACTGGAAACAAGACCACAGTTCCCACGCCCAGAGGCAGTTGCGACTCAAGTGTGTTTAGTCTCCTGGGCCTGGAGGAGAGTAAAGGGCAGCCCGCTGGGCTGTGATGGCCATCTGCCCACCTGCAGTCTCCGCCCTGATGCGCATGGTCCCTTCCTTCCTAGCCAGACCGTGTTCCAATCACCTAGTTCTAATCAGCCTAGAACCTCTAATCAGTTCTAATCATCTAAGGTGCATCAGATGCTGCTTCAAGTTTCAATTACACTGTATAAACCAGGTTTCTGGAGAATTCCAGCCACACAGTGATCCCAGGCACTCACCCCGAACCCTGCATATGGAACCTGACTCAGATCTATGTTGGATTCACAGTACCCGCCTAGTGATGGCAATTTTGTCCAACAGCACATGCCTCCCCTCTCCGGCTCTTTGCTCTTGGGTAGTCTCCCTGACACCTGGCCTTTGTGTCTACCTCAGGAGCTCCCAGCAGCGCTGGTAACAGGCACCAAGCTTCTGAGTAAAGCCTTGGGCCATAAGTCATGTCATTCATTTTACTACTGGCGGAAGATAAAACACCAAAAATCAGCCGAAGAACTGTTCCTTGGAGAAGTGGCTCAACATTTGGAAGGGTGAGGTACACTCACAGAAAATTTCATTTTTATTAGGCTTCCCACAAAATATTAATGAAATACTCATAGTGATTCTCCATTTTCCATTTATATTAAAAACAGTATATTTTAAATGTATCAATTTTGGCTGGATGCAGTGGCTCACATCTATAATCCCAGCTCGCATCTATAATCTCAGGCTGAGGCAGGAAGATCGCTTGAGTCCAGGAGTTTAAGACCAGCATAGGCAACAAAGTAAGACCCTTCTCTTAAAAAAACAAAACAAAAACAAAACAAAAAACAAATAACCAGCCAGGCACAGTGGCACATGCCCGTGGTCCCAGAGGTTGAGGTGGGAGAATTCCTAAATCCTAGGATGTTGAAGCTACAGTGAGCTATGTTCATACCACTGCACTCCAGCCTCAGTGACATAAATTAAGCCCTTTTTCTTAAAAAAAAAAAAAAAGAAAGAAAATGCTAGAAAACAAAATACTGCAACAGAAATGAAGAATGTCCTCAATAGATTTATCAGTGAACTGAACACGGTCAAGAACAACATCAGTCATCTTGAAGATATGTCAATAGAGACTTCCCAAACTGACATGCAAAGAGAAAACAATGGGAAAAAAGAACAGAATATTCAATAATTGTTGTAGCATGTAGCACATGCACAATGGGATTGCTAGAAAGAGAAGAAAGAGGAAAAAATGCAGATAAATATTTGAAGTAATACTGACTGAGAATTTTACAACATTACGTGTTGAAACCACAAATACAGGAAGTCCAGAAAAATACCAAAAATATATACCCATATGCAAATTATATTTCAACTTCAGAAAATCAAAGACAGACAAATTGTTGAAAGTGAATGGAATAAAATACTTGATTTATAAAGAAGCAAGAATAGGATTTACATAGGACTTCTTGTCAGAAACCATCCAATCAAAAGAGAGTAAGTTGAAATATTTAGAATGTTGAAAGAACAATATAATCAACTGATATTTTTGTATCTAGTAAAACTATCCTTCAAAAGTGAAGGAAAAAAATACTTTCTCATACAAACAGAAACTGAAGAAATGTGTCACGAGCAGACCTACTTCGTAAAAAATTTCAAAGAAGAGTTTCAGGAAGAAGAAAAATTATAAGAAATTTGGATCTACATAAAGAAGGGAGAGCTTAGAGAAGGAATACATGAAGGTAAAATAAAATCTCTATTTTGCTTACTTTTATATAATCTAATGGATAAGAAGAAGACAATGAAGAAGGAGGAGGAGGAGAAGGAGGAAAAGGAGGAGGAGGAGGAGAAGGAGATGAAGAAGAGGCAGAAGGAGGATGGGAAATGGAGGAGAGGAGACAAATGAGAAACAGAGACAGAAGACAAAAATTACTAGTATCAGAAATGAAAGGTTATCAGTATTGATGCCATGGGCATTAAAAGGATAATAAATGAATAGCATAAACACTATGTGCTCTCAAATTTGATTACTTGGACAAAATGGATCCATATCTTGAAAGACACAAACTACCAAAACTCCTTTAGTTTGTTCAGGATGCTATACCAAAATGCCATAAACTGGGTGGCTTATAAACACAGAAACTTATTTCTCATAGTTCTGGAAGCTAGGGACTCCAACATCAATTCTAGGCACCAGCAGATTTCATGTCTGCTGAGGACTCAATTTCTGGCTCATGGAAGCCATCTTTTCAATATGTTCTCATATAACAGAAGGGGTGAGGAACCTTTCTAGAAAAAACCACTAATCCCACCTATGAGGGCTCCATCCTCATGACCTAATCACTTCTCAAAGGACCTCAAATACCATCACATTGAGGATTGGTTTTGGCACATGAATTTTGGGGAGACACAAAAATGTAGTCCATAGAACTTACAAAAGGAGAAATAGATAATTCAAATAACTCTTTATCTAGTATAGAAATATATGAATAATTAACAACCTTCCAAGAAAGAAAGCAACAGGCCTAGATTGTTTCACTAGCCAATTGTATGAAACATTTAAGGAGGAAAAGATACCAATTATTTACAATTGCTACCAGAAAACAGAAGCAAAAGGAACATATCCCAACTCATTTTATGAAGTTCTGATACCAAAAGCAGAAAAAGACATTTAAAGAAAAATGTTCAGACAAATGTCTCTCATCAAAAATTCTCAACAAAATATTAGCATGCTGAATCTAGCAATACATTGTTGAATTACACATCAAGACCAAGTGAGATTTATTCCAGGTATGCAAGCCTGGCTTAACACAAAATAGTTAAGGCAATCCCTCAGATAACTAGCTAAAGAAGAAAAGTTATTTGATTATATTAATAGATCAAGAAAGCATTTTACGGAATCCAAAGCCCATTCATGGTTAAAACTCTCAGCAAATTAGAAATAGAAGGGAAATTCCTCAACTGATAAAGAACATATACCAAAAGAACACCCTACAGACAATATCATACATAATGTGAAAAATGGGATGTTTTACACAAAAGAAGCAAGGAAATGTTATCCCCTCTCACTGCTCCTATTCAACATCATACTAAAATCCTAGCTAATGCAATAAGACAAGAAAATAAAATAAAAGGTATACAGATTGGAAAGGGAGCATTAAAATGCCCTTTGCTTGCTGATAACTTGATTTTCTATGTAGAGAATCTTAAAGCATCAGCCAAAAACCCTTCTGGATTATAGCAAGGTTGCACGGTATAAGGTTAATATACAAAATCAATTGCTGTCCTACATCCAGCAATGAACAACGAGAATTTGAAATTAAAAGCCCAATACCATTTTCATTAGCATCAAGAAAATGAAATAGACACAATCTAGCAAAATATGGGCAGGGTCTATGTGAGAAAAACTATAAAATCTGTTGAAAGGGATTAAAGATCTAAATAAATGAAGGGACATCTGTATTCACAAAATAAGACCCAGTGTTGTTAAGATGTCAGTTCTCTTCAATGTGATTTACAAATTCATTACAACTCTCGTGAAAACATGAATAAATTATTGTGTGGAAATTGACAAACTAATTCTAAAGTTTATATAGAAAGACAAACTAACAAGAATAGCCAACAATATTGTGGGGGAGGAACAAAGTTCAAGGACTTGCAAAGTGATCAATGGAACAGAATAGAGAACTCAGAAATAGGAGTGCACAAACACAGTCAATTGATCTTTTACAAAAAGGTAAAGGCAATTCAAGGGAGAAAGGGTAGCTTTTTCAAAAACAGTGATGAATCCATTGCGTGTATGTATATATACATATATGCAAAAAAAAAGAATTGAGACACAGACCTTGCTCCTCAAAAATTAACTCGAACGACACATTTTTAAGTTAATAATATTTTAAATTGTCAAACCACAATTGCATACATTTATGGGGTACAATGTGATGCTTGGATATGTGTATAAAATGAGGAATGACTACATCGAGGATAAAATATCCATCACCTCATGGCGTGAACCCAGGAGGCGGAGCTTGCAGTGGGCCGAGACCCTGCCACTGCAGTCCGGCCTGGGCGAAAGAGCGAGACTCTGTCTCAAAAAAATAAATAAATAAACAAATAAATAAATAAAATAAAAATACCCATCACCTCAATTTTATTTTTTGTGGTTAGATATTTGAAATTTACTTTTTGTTATTTAAATATACAGTACATTATTATTGACTATAGTCATCCTGCTGTGCAATAGATTTCAAAACGCATTTCTCTGGTTTAACTGAATCTTTGCATCTGTGAACAACTTCCCATTTTTCTCCCCAGCAACACAGCCTCTGGTAAGCATCATTATACTCTCTACTTTTATGAATTCAATTTTTAGACCTAAATTTAAATCCAAAAGCTGTAAAACTTCTGTAAAATAACAAAAGGGATATTTAGGTAACTTTGGGTTTGGCAATTACTTTGTAGATACAACACTAAAGTACATAAAAGACAAATTTCTACCATGAAAGAAGATATTGGTATGAAGTCGTTACAATTAAAAACTTTTGCTCTGGGAAAGGAAATAAGAGAATGGAGAAACAAGCCACAGACGGAGAAAATATTTGCAAAACACCTGTCTGGCATCCAGACCATTAAAAACCACTTACAACTCAACAATAAGAAATCGAACAACCCAATTAGTAAATGGACGAAAGATCTAAAGAGGCTCCCATCAGAGATGGCATAATAGAAGAGGAAAAGCTTATGAAAAGATGTTTGCCCTCCCAACGCTTTTCCCTCCCTGCGTCCCTCTCCCTCACACACCCTCCGCTGCAGCGGAGTGGGAGCGGGTCAGGGGCGCTAGGCGGTGACGGTGACGTGCTGTCTCTCGGGCGAGGCGTGGGATTTAAGCGCATTATAAGCCGTGGGTCCCGGGGAATCCGAGAGGCTGAGCTTGGAGCCCAGACTGACCCGCCTCTCTCATGGTCCCGGCCCACTGCCCTGCAGAGCCCGCCTTACTCTTCCTCTCCACAGGTCTGCCGGCCACGGCGGGCCTTGGCTCCACCAAGCCTGGTAGGCCCACAAGGAGCTGCATCCAGGAGGAGCCGCCGCCCGGGAACAAGCTACCCGCGGGCTCTGGGGACAACCGCCCGTCTGATGAGCTCGGCTGAGCGTGCATGCAATGTCGAAATCAAGGACGCCTGGATGCTTTTCATGGCAGAGTGACAAAAGTTTACCAACAAGAAGAGGAGCAGGGCTGCTGAAAGGTGCGGTGCCGCGGCGCCAGAATGCGGGATCCTGAGCCCTGCATGCGAGTCTTCGCGGGGCCGATCGCTGCGAGCCTCGCTTAGGTCCAGCCGCCTCCAGGGAGGGCAATATCCACGAGACGCGGGGAGTGAGGGCGGTGCTGGCCGCACCCCTGGTCCTGGGGCCGCGGGAGCCGTGCTAGCAGGCCGCCTTCCACTGCCGCCTACGCCGGGTCGGGTTGCTGCAGCGGTGCCCGCTGCAGGAGCTCCGCGCCTGCTGCTTCTCCGACGTCAGGGCGCCGCCAGGATGACAGGTGCAGGAGGCTGCGGCTGTGGGCAGATGTGGTTTCCAGCCCCAGGTCCCGGCGGCCCCTGGCTTCCCAGCCCGCTGTCCTGTGGGCAAGAAGATGAAGAAAGTCACCCCATCAGCAGGTCAGCTGCCCCGCCTGGCAGCCCAGCCAGACAAGGCAACCGAAGTTCATCCTGTCTGAGTTGACTTTGTGCAGGCAGCGGGCCGGCGCCCAGGATGCTGGGGAGCCCTGCGCGCCAGAGGCCGACAAGCCGTGGGGCCCAGAGGCGCCAAAGGGCGAGAAGGCACCCGCCTCCCAGCGCTTTCACCTCCCGGCCCGCCCGACCCGCTAGGTGTAGCAGTGACTGCGGCCAAGCCAGGCATTCTGCCCGGCGGCGGCTGCACAGGGGCGAAAACTGAGAACCCCTGCTCAACCCCATCCGGGGTGACTGCCAAGTGCCCATGCCAGCGACCCCGATCCCCCTCCGGTGGAGGAATGGGCGGGAGGCACGGCCTGGGGCCCCTCAGGCTGGGCGCGCTGGCGATCCCGAGGCCTACCAGGCCATGCACCTCCAGCCCGCCTGGGCACCCAAGCTGCATCCGCCTTCTGTGTGCAGGCAGCAGCCTCCAGGCAACCCCCGAGCCCGCCAGCACTCCCCACATCTCAGAACCGGGGCCAGATGTCCCTGTGGCTGCGGCTGAGCTAGGTGCTCTGCCCTGCAGCGGGAACCGGCTCTCAGCCCCATTCCCCGTGGCTGCAGAGGGCCACTGGCTAGAGGTCCCGAGCTTCAGCAGACGAGGAGCCGAGCAGGGGCAGGGCCTGGCGGGCTCTCAGGCCAGGTGCACTCGCGATCCAGAGGCCGCCTAGGCCGTGCTCCACCACCTGGGCGCCCAAGCTGCAGGCGCCCTCTACCTGCTGGCGACAGCTGCCTGGCAACTCCCAAGATGGCTGGCGCTCCCAGCCTGGCAGAACCAGGGCTACATGTCGCCCTGGCTGCGGCCAAGCCAGGCGGTCTGCCCGGCGGCGGCTGCACCGGGACGGGAACCGACCCCCCAGTCCCATCCCCGGTGGCTGCGGAGGGCCCCTGTCAGCGGCCCGGATCTCTCTTCGGAGGAGGAGCGGGTCGGGAGTCAGGGCCAGGCAGGCCCTCAGGCGGGAAGGGATGCACTCCTGGGATTCCGGGACGTCCCGCGGGAGCCCAGGAGAACCCGCAAGCCAGCGACGCGTGCGCCCGAGCTGCAGGTGCCCCCTGCCGGCCACGAGGGCTTGGGAGCGGCTTCCGGAGTCCCGGCTGGCGCTGAGATGTAGGCGCGCGCCTAACTGGCATCGCGGGGACTCACTCGGTCTGAGAGTTCGGAGCGCTGAGGTTCAGGCGCGCGCCTAACGGCTTAGCTGGGCTCACTCGGTCTGAGAGGTCGGAGTCTGCGAGTGCCGCTGCTGAAGGCTGTGGTGGACCGGGCTGGATCGCGGATTCTGAGCTACATTGCGGGTTTGGGGGTGGATCTTGGATTTGGGGGTGGATCGCGGGTTGGGGGGGATCGCGGATTTGGGGCTGAGTGGGGGTGGAAAGGCCACGAGGAGCCGCCGCGGCTCAGGAGCGGGTGGTGGGCGTCTGAGAAGTCGCCACCATGAGGAAGCTCTTCAGCTTCGGGAGACGCCTGGGCCAGGCGCTCCTGAGCTCCATGGACCAAGAGTATGCGGGTCCGGGTTACGACATTCGGGACTGGGAACTGCGGAAGATCCACAGGGCTGCCATCAAGGGCGACGCCGCGGAGGTGGAGCGCTGCCTGACGCGCAGGTTTCGGGACTTGGACGCCCGCGACAGAAAAGACAGGTAGCTCAGGGACTCAGCCCGCGGTGGGAGGGGGCCCCAGGCCCGGCTTCCCTGCAGCCCGGCAGCCCCTGGGGCGGGGACCTTGGAGGGCGCCGGGCACCCTCGGAGCAGCTGAGCCAAATGGAGCCTCAGCTGCTTTCCGTCGCTGGCAATTCCCCGTCCGTCGCGCTTGGTGGAAAATTTGAGTGATTTAACTCACAAAGTTAGGCATATCCACGTTTAAAACATGGGGCCATATACACGATAGGGAGGTGCCTAATGAGAACTCATTCCCCTGTCAAAAATACCATGAGCCTTTTTCAGTAGGCGAAGAGTTCTCAGATAAAACCCTGTGTCGGTTTTACATCCGAATCCACCTAGGTAGACAGGTTCTTTACTGGGGCTTCTTAGAGGGACACTGGGAAGCGCGAGGTGGGTTCCTTGAATGGGAAGACTCAGTTTTCTCAAAATATGAACTGTTTCCATGTTTATCAGTTTTACATAAACTGAATGAAGATATCAAGGTTTTATCATTTTTGCATGACACTTCCTATCTATCTTACCATTGTGATGACATTTAAAAATGTTTATAATGGAGTGAAAAGACTTGCTCCTCTAGATATCAAAATGTGCTATTAATTCCCACAATTAAATATTTACTAACAGCTGAAAACACAGATAAATAAATGGAACAGAACAGGAAATCCAAAAACACTGAAATATATGTAAGATATATACATAGGGATGGATAATGGTAACGTTTCAGATGAGTAGGAAAAGATGAGTTATTAATAAAATGCCTGCTGTGTGAAGAAAACTAATGAAACTTTATGTCGCAAAAATGAGTTCCTGATGGAATTCAGACTGAAATTTTTACACATGCAAAATGAGAAAAAGTACCAGAAGAAAACGCAAAGACTTATTTATACAGGTACATTTTATGTTAACAAAGGCCTTCGTAAGAATGACCTCGCAAGCAGGCATTCTGAAAGTTGATTTAGCAAACTAAAAATTAAAATCCCCTGTGTATCAGAAAAAAATTAACAAAAGATAACACACTCGAAAAATATTTCCTATATATATTTTTACTAATATATAAAAATATATATTCAGATGAAAAGTGTATCTTCATCTTACAGGGAATTTATTCTTTATTATATATAATACATATTACTGATTATATGTATAAGAAATTGTATATATTACTAATATAATGTGTTATATATATATCAGTTATATATATACAGATAAAAAGCACGTCTTTATTTTACAGGGAATTCTTTCCAATCAAATCCACAAGAAAAGAACTCTAGAAGTGAGCAAAGCACTTTTTGCAGATTCACAAGTTACTTATGTACATAGGAAAAAATCCTTAGTGTTTCTCATAAGATAAGTTAAAAGAGGAGTGAGCCTGTGTTCTATCCACAGTGTTTGTGAGAATGAAGAGCAGTGGCACTTACACTGCTGCTTGAAGTTTAAGTTGCTGATGACTTTTCAAGCGGATAATTTGGAGATAATTACCACATTTTAAAAATGTATATGCCCTTTACCCATCAATTCCATTGTATTAAAATACCTTCAGAAAATAGAGATACATGCACTTTTTTCCCCCAGCATTTATGTTAACAAGAACCCATAGAATGGTATGTGGCCATTGAAGGTGGCAATAGGTGGAGAAGTATGTTGATATGTGAAGATGCATTTTGTTACAGCCAGTGAGGAAAAACAAATCAGTTTGCTTGCACATACACACAAACATACTATGGTTTGGTGTTAGGCAAAACTATGCACAAAATAGGATAAAATTTGTAACTTCTGAGCATTTGTATTTTAAAGTTTTTTGTTCCTTTTTCTTACCTTTGATTTCTGAAGTGAGCATTTATAAAATTTCTAGTAAAAATTTATTATTAATGGAATAAATTTTGGGAAGAGAAATATGACTCTTGAACAGATAAAAATAATTTCTCACTATTTTTTATCATTATTATTGTGAGGGTTTGAACTTTTAGCTTCTTCAGAAGTAAAAAGGGAATCTTTTTATCTGTGCTTGCAGATTTTATGTATATACTTTATTATGTATATATGTTTTTCTTATGTATAGATTCATTACATATAGGCAAACAATGATAGATTAATCATTTCATTATAGTTGTAGTCTTATCAAAATAACAAATAGCAAATATTATTACTATCACAAAAATATTGGTTTATAGAAGTTGTATTTAAAAATATTGAGCTCCCCAACTGTATTCTATCAATCCATTTATTCATCAAACATAACTCGAATATGTTATGTAGCAGACATTTTGCACTATCTCTCAGGACCCTTCCATACTTAAAAACTTTATGTTTACCTGTTCTGCCTGAGCAAGATGAGAGATTTAAAATAGGAATAGTAGAACTTAATCTCACTGAAGCTTTTCCTCCCACCTTTCAAGCAAAAGCCTTTCTGAAGGTAGAAAACAATAAGAGATAACCTTTAACTGCCCTTTTGAAAATTTATCAGTCTTAAATACTAATATTAATCATTGGAAAGTCTGATTTGCATATATTCTGTAAATCTAAGTGTTGACTAAAATGAGCCATACCTGTTCATCTCAATCATGAGTTTCCTTTAGCTTCACGTTTCTTTTTGTTTGTTTGTTTGTTTTTTCGTTTTGGGACAGAGTCTCACTCTGTCGCCTATGCTGGAGTGCAATGGCGTGATCTCAGCTCACTGCAACCTCTGCTGCCAAGGTTCAAGTGATTATCCTGCCTCAGCCTCCCGAGTAGCTGGGATCACAGGTGCCTGCCACCGCACCCAGCTAATTTTTGTAGTTTTAGTAGAGACAGAGTTTCACTATGTTGGCCAGGCTGGTCTTGAACTCCTGACCTAGAGATCCACCTGCCTCAGCCACCCAAAGTGCTGGGATCACAGGCGTGAGCCACCGGGCCCGGCCAGCTTCCCGTTTTTAAAAATCAAAGTAAGAAGTAATTTGTTTAAAAAATATGTTGTTATTTCAGTGCTCTTTCCCCATGGTACTTTGAGGAATTAAAATGTATTTAAGTGTCAATTAGATTCCTAGAATTGCCCTAGACCTGCTGTGTATACAGTATTCTACTTAATGTAAGACCTCATGGATTGTGTGATACCCTACTATTTTCTATATTAATAAGATGATTTTTAAATGCTACCAATTATAAATGCTACCATATAAAAATTATGAATTATAAATACCGCTCCAATATCAGATATGCTAAAATGTGACCTAATCTTTAAATCATCCTGCAAAATAGCAATAATTGTATCATCTTACTTAATTAAAATATTTTTGTTAAATACTAGTAATATAATTATAACATCTGGCTGGGTGCATGGCTCACACCTGTCATTCCAGAACTTTGGAAGGCTGAGGTGGGAAGTTCCCATGATGCTAGGAGTTTGAGACCAGCCTGGGCAACAAGGTGACATTCCTACTCTACAAAAAAAAATTTAAAAATTAGCTGATCATGCTGGTGCACTCCTGTGGTCCCAGCTATTCAGGAGGCTGGGGCAGGAGGTTTGCTTGAGCCTACAAGTGCCAGGCTGCAGTGAGGTATAAATACACCATTGCACTCCAGCCTGGGCAACAGAGCAAGACCGTGTCTCAACAAACAAAAGTCTAACAGTTATTGAGTTGTTGCTTGTTCTGGAAACAGTTCTAAATGCTTTACATAGATTTTCATTTAAGCATCACAGTGGTGTCCTGTGAGCTAGCTGCTGTGGTCATCTTTATTAATGAGGAAATTCAGGCACAGAAAGGCTAAGCAATAGCTGGTAGGTGACTGAGTTCAAAGTAGAACTCAAGCCCTAGTTGAGCTGAATCCAAATACCAAGCTCATTCTATCCAAATAGGCTGCTGTTTCATTAAGGTAGGGAGCAGTAAGAGCTAATAAATATTGTACTTTCTTCAAAAGAAAATTATTTGTTTTGAAGGCAGTGGAATAACATGCCATTCAATGTTTACAATTACATGAACCATTGTAGGTTTTGAGATATTGCACTACATTTCCTGAAAACCCCTCTCGCTCTCCTAGGACTGTTCTACATTTGGCCTGTGCCCATGGCCGTGTGGAAGTGGTCACTCTCTTGCTGCACAGAAGATGCCAGATCGACATCTGCGACAGACTAAACAGGACACCTTTAATGAAGGTATATAGTAGCCAACTCTTTCAGCATGAAATGGGTTTGATTTAAATACATAGAATTAAAATGAATTTGTCTCATTTAAATATAGCTAGTTGGTGAAACCTGTGGAATATGTATTTTGAATTCTTAGAATTTATAGTCTAGTTTTTTATCTAACACTAATAGGCTGTACACGGCCAGGAAGAGGCTTGTGCCATCCTTCTCCTGGAATGTGGCGCCAATCCAAACATTAAGGATATCTACGGCAACACTGCTCTCCATTATGCCGTGTATAATAAGGGGACTTCACTGGCAGAAAGACTGCTTTCCCACCATGCAAATATTGAAGCACTAAACAAGGTACAGATCAATCAACTTTCTTTTCAAAATGTTTGTTTTAATATTGACATAGGTAAGAGTCAATTTTTCATATTTGGAACTCAAGTATTCCTGAATGAAAATGTTTTGAAATAATTGTCTAAAATTTTACTTTAAATATTGATACTTTTAAAGAAGCATTAGAGGGCACAGCTATTTTAGTGCACTTATGGGAAGTATTTGTGAATTTGTTAAGGTAAAACTTCTTCTTTTCAAGTATTTGTTTCCTACCCCAGGTGTATTTTTTTTCTAATTAGTGTAAAAACATCACAGGAAAAAAATTGCCCTGGAAATAGGCTTTATCTTAAAACTCAAAACCAAAGCAATTTACAATAAATAGAAGTCTTGCTGCTGACGGTTTTCTAACAAAATGGATGTATCTTTCATGGGCAAGGTTTAAGAGGGAAAAATAGGAAGGGAAAAGGAGAGCAATCAAAAACACGCAGGTCACTTGGAAATTAGGTAACGAGGGAAAATGCCAAGAAGAGGTTTTGTTTTTTAATTTGTCGTTTTTCCAGTTTATGTATTGGACAAAGCGCTCTTCAGCTTTGGGGTAATCATTTTTGGTTTGGTAAAAAGAGTGACTGAAACTTGCCTAAAGATTAATTTTTAGAGGACTCTGAGGAAACCAGATTGGCAGTGAATATACGGTGATGAAGTGAGAAACACTTCAGCAAAGGGTGGAACAAATTAGTAACTGACTTATTACCCATCCCGGCAAAAACAGCCACTTAGATAAGAGTCTAAACTCTCCTTTCAAATCTAGAATATCTTGATGGGAAGGTGGGAGATAAGCAGCTTATAAATAGCAAAATCAACTGGGATTTTGAGTTTACTTGTCCCTGATATACCCACACCCAGGAAAATTAACTGGAATTTTAATACATAACTCTATCTCATACTCCTCTCTGGCCACATCCCAAGCTGATAAAGGATATTGGCCATGTGGGTGAGAGATGAAACTGAAGTGATTGTCTGCTGCAGTAATTCTCAGCTAGAATTGTGCATTACAATGACCTGGGGAAATTTTGTTAAAAGTCTACAAGTGTAGGCTTTCCCCTGAGGATTTTGATGTAATAGATCTAATAAGTTCTGAACATGTATGGTTAAAAATATTTTCTTGAAGCCATGCACTGTGGCATGTTCCTGTAGTCCCAGCTACTCAGGAGGCTGAGGTGGGAGGATTGCTTGAGCCTAGGAGTTTAAGTCCAGCCTGAGGCGGGCAGATCACGAGGTCAGGAGATGGAGACCATCCTGGCTAACACGGTGAAACCCCGTCTCTACTAAAAATACATAGTAAGACTCTTGTCTCTTACCACAACAAAAGCAAAAAAAAAAAAAACAAAAAACAAAAAAAACCAACAATAACAACAAAAACCTCAGTGTTTGAATACACTCCTGATTAAGAAGCACAGAATAGATAAGTGCAGGATATAAATTCCTGTATGTCAAAGACATAAGAAATCTCTAAAAGAGTTGGCATTCGATAGGTGCTACTTTCTTCAAAGTTCTCTTTTCCAATAACATTAAACTGACTTATCTGTCTTTCTCTACGTTTGTGACTGGGAAGTGAAAGGGAATATCATTGGCAATATCGCTCAGCTTACAGAATAACACTTTTTGCTTCCCACCATGAATCACTCACTGCCATTCAGAAAGTCTTTAGCAATTTACTTGTGGGTAATCTTTCAATAAGTAGAGACTGACCCTTTCACAATTTCATGTTCCTTTGTCACCATTCAAGTGACTATGTGTCAGCAAATGTTCATTACAAGTGAGATTTTCTCAATTAGATCAGTAGCAAATCTTGAACCTTTTTTTTTCAGTTGCAGTTGTATTAGGGACTATCTCAGTATGCCTATTACGTTTATAGAGCTTTGGCATTATCAGGATGTCAGTTTTAAACACTGAAATCCTTGAAGTCAGTGAGAATACAATAGGAATTCTTTTAATAATTTAGTTTCAGCATTCCTATGAACGAATTGTCCATTTGGTGAACAATCTGGGAAAATTATATGCACATAGATTGCAAATGAATAAATGTTGGGAAAATTCTTGAGGTGGATATTATGAGTGTTAACAGCAATTTTTATTATGTATATATGAGGGCCTGAGTTTTTTTATTAAACATATGATACTAGACAGAGAAAAAGTTCCACATGCAAATACTTGGTTTATACACAATCATTTAGCAACACATTCACAGCAAATATAAAAACACAAGAGCTATAGTCTAAATGTGGCGTATAGATTTGTTCTTTGCCTCTTTGAATTGAGTCAACATGTAAACTTTAGTGGACTCATGCAGAAGTCTGGACCTCAGGCTTAAGAAACAAATCTGGTGTCCCCAGAACGACATCACTGCTTGGTCTGCTGTGCAGAGGTTGCCCTGTGTAGGAGGCACATATTCTCCAGTTTGCTACTGTGCCCACCTGAGTACTTCACTTACTTACGTAACCTCCGTCATCCTTATAAGTATTTGAGCTTACAACTCCTTTTTTATAGTATATTTTCATAAAGATTTCAAGGTTTTTAAGACAGCATATATTGGTTCATAATATATAGTCTATAGTTTATATAAATCCCTCAATTATAGAGTTGAATTTTAGAATTCAGAAGTTTTTTTAACTCTTTTTTTATATCTATACCACAAATAGTCATCTGCTCATAAGAATGCCTAGAAGCCCTTTTAGGTTATTCCTGCTGAGAAGTGGATAGATTATGAATATTGCAGACATTATATCTTTCTTCTCAGCAATGTCCCTTAAAAATGCAAGTGACGGCCGGGTGCAATGGCTCACGCCTGTAATCCCAGCACTTTGGGAGGCTGAGGCGGGCAGATCATGAGGTCAGGAGATGGAGACCATCCTGGCTAACACGGTGAAACCCTAACTCTACTAAAAATACAAAAAGTTAGCCAGGTGTGGTGGCAGGTGCCTGTAGTTCCAGCTACTTGGGAGGCTGAGGCAGGAGAATGGCATGAACTCGGGAGGTGGAGCTTGCAGTGAGCGGAGATCATGCCACTGCACTGCAGCCTGGGCGACAGTGTGAGACCCCATTTCCAAAAAAAAAAAAAAAAAAAGAAAAAGAAAAAAATGCAAGTGACTTATTGGCTCTTATTATGCTAGAAACAAGCCCTATACATCAGTATTAGAACTTTTTTTGATAAGCCATTGTATTTTTATTTCTGATTTATATTTTGCCTAAAGTAAAAAAATAATGTTAAATAGCAATTTAAATGGAAATCAATACAAATGGATTTAAAAAGTAAAGTTGCATTAACGTCCCAGGATTATCATTATAATTGAGAATAGAATTTCTTACTGAGCTTTGCTTTTTAATATTTATTTTCAAAAAATTTTAACTGGTCTCTCTTACACAGAACATACTGAGCTTTCTAATAGTTAAGATAAAAATCTATCCTCTTGCATTAGGAGAAATCCCATGGAGTATTTAATAATAAGGAAAATAAGTGCATTTGAAGCCAATCTCTCTTAATTCAGAGCTCATTTCCTTAGTGGCCCCTTTGGATCAGGAGTGCCTGACATTGGCATCCTGAAACCATTGATAGAAGTAAATCAAGCAAGTTTGTGCCACCCAGAGGAAACCTCCACTTGTATTGGGAAGCTCTGGCAACTGTATCCCTGAAACTCTAGTTCCTAAAATGTTAATGTTTGCCACAAAAAGTATTGTCAAACTGAGATTAGGCAAAGTTCAAGGGATTTCTAGATTGTTGGCCATGTAATATAGTTTTTAATACTTCTCAAATGCAGATGATCATGGAATCTTTTTGTTGGGGTACAGTTCTTTCGGTAAAACAACTACTCTTTGAAATATAGTTTAAGAAACACTCCTCTAGAGGTAATAATTTAGATCATTAATTTATTTTAAAAACTTAAAGCATTCGCTACTATGTCTTAGGTTTTAGGGTTATAGAGAAAAAAGATACAGCCCTTGCCCTCGAGAATCTCTTGGTTTCAGTGGGAAACAATGAAATAATTACAATGGACTGTGCTAAATGCTGAGATAGAAGCAAGGATTTTGGGGACTGGTAAATAAAGTGAGTTTTGGAGACGACGGAAGTTAACATGGGGAGGCAGAGGAGGGGTGTTTCAAGGCAGTGTGTGGGAAAGCACAGAGGAGTGAAAGGGACGGGACTGCTTTGCATTTACTTTCTCTCTATATTGCATGTTTAAGTTCATAGCATCTTATAGAAGATTTTTAGTTCAGTGGAGAAATATGTAATTTTGTGAATTATAAATTGTTTTTGCTTTCTTACAGGAGGGAAACACTCCACTTTTGTTTGCTATAAATTCCAGGAGACAGCATATGGTGGAATTTTTATTGAAGAACCAGGCAAATATACATGCCGTTGACAATTTCAAAAGGTGCAATAGTTTTTGTTTTTTGTTTTCTTTTTTCCTAAAAACCTGAGTGTTCTAGAGTGGTAACAGTCACTCAAGTCAGAAATGTTAATAAGATTAAACTTATAATTATTGGCATATAGTAAAAAATAACATGAATAATCAGGTAGAAAAGAAGTTATTTGGACTAAGCAACATAAAAAACAGTATATAGTAGGATTCATCTTCTCTTATGGACTGTTATTTGTAATTTGGTGTTTTTGGTCCTGTAATCTTATATTAGCTAAAGGGGTTTTGTATTTTATTAATTTTATGAAGTGTAGACTTTAACTTTCAGTTTACAACTACTACTATTACTATTATTATTATTATTATTATTATTATAGTTGTTGCTGTTGTTGTTGATGCTGTTGTTTTCAGCCTGCAGATAGCTCTTACTTATTTGATCCCTAGCTGACTTTGAATTACAATATAATTCAAAGCAATGGGAAAGCAATGGGAAAATCTTCACCTAAATCTTTGCCCACTTTAGATAAGTGACCTCAGCACAGTTTCTTGGCCATCAAAGGACTATAAATTAGCAATTTGTATTACGTCATGTCCCAATGGGTCACGAAGCTTGCTTGTTGTCCCTGCCTTTTAGCCTTGGTGGTAATTTAACAAGATGAACACTTGAGCACCCAAGATGCTTATACACATAAGCTAGTACATGTAAATGGTTATTATGTCTATCCTGACAGGCAAGATATGAAATTGGTAAAGTGTATCCAATTTGCTAATTAAATATCTTCATCAAAGTTCTTGAGTGCTGTTATTTCTTTATTATTTTAGAACAGCCCTCATACTTGCAGTACAGCATAACTTGTCAAGTATCGTCACCCTCCTGCTTCAACAAAATATACTTATCTCTTCTCAAGACATGTTTGGCCAAACTGCCGAGGATTATGCTTTTTGTTGTGATTTGAGAAGGTATGTGCTTATATTAAAAGACCGGTTAATACTAAATTAAGGTTTAAAATAATTGTAACTATTGCATCTTATACATTAGGTGACAGTTCATAGTTTGGTTGAGGTAGCTTGGAATGGCAACAAGTTAGTCCACTTTTTAGCCAGAAATCACACAGAAAGCTAGACTAGTTAGAAGTAGCAATGAGTGCAAGATTCTTTCCGGACTTTTAAAGACCTTTATCCCTAGGAATCTCAGTGTTGTTCATTTTATTCCAAGTATAACTCATATGTGAGATAGAAATAATGTCCATCTTTTACTTTTTGTTTCTTCCTTTTTTTTTTTTTGAGACAAGGTCTCACTATGTTGCTCATGTTCCTGAGCTCAAGTGATTCTCCTGCCTCGGCCTCGCAAACTGCTAGGCACCATGCCTGGCCTGACTTTTCTAATTAGTTATTGGGTCTTGAAATGTCCACTTTAGCAGAAAATCTTGTATTATCCCCTAGGGCTACTCCTATGCCTTCCTCCTTTGAATTTTTCAAAAAGCTAAGGGGTTCCCTAAGCCCAAGGAAGACAATCTTGCTTTACAAGTCAGAAGAAGAGGGGAAAAGGCCATTCTAGTCACTCTGTTGTTTCCATTGATTCACTTGCTGTATTGCTGCCATTGTAACTGGTCCTGCAATCTGGAATGATTGACTTTTGCCACCAGGATGCCCTTACTGATTCAGATCCCTCAGTCTTCATGGTGACTCATACACAGAGTCCACAGCTACAGTGTTTTGTTTTGTTTTGTTTTTTTCGAGACAGAGTCTTGCTCAGTTGCCCAGGCTGGAGTGCAGTGGCGCAATCTTGGCTCACTGCAAGCTCCCCCTCCTGGGTTCACGCTATTCTCCTGCCTCAGCCTCCCGAGTAACTGGGACTACAGGCGCCCGCCACCATCCCTGGCTAATTTTTTTTGTATTTTTAGTGGAGACGGGGTTTCACCATGTTAGCCAGGATGGTCTCGATCTCCTGACCTTGTGATCCACCCGCCTCGGCCTCCTAAAGTGCTGTGATTACAGGCGTGAGCCACCGCGCCCGGCCCACAGCTACAGTGTTTTTTAGTTCATATACATAGACTCAGCCATTGTTCCCAGCACCCTGCTCTGGCAGCGAGGCCTCCTGGCTCTACCCACACACATAGTGAGTAAATTGACCTTCCCCCAACACTAAAAATCTTATTTGTAGCCCACCTTTTGGCTAGGCTTAGCCTATACCTTCATGGTATGTTATCCTTTGAGACCAGTGTCCATTTTTTCTCTAGCAAATATTAGTTGGGATTGTACTCAACAGCTAGGGATGCTCAAATAATGTTGCAGGAAGAGAACAGAGGTCTCTTTGCCTTTTGTTATCACATCTGTACCTTGAGGCTTTTTTCTGACCTGTGTACATTATCCTTCAATAGAGTAATGGGGACCAACTTGGAGTTGGCCCCTCAAGTAATGTGTTTCCATAATAATGAAAATCTGTTATATTTATGTGAGATTATATTACATATAGATTATATAATCTATATATTATATAATTATTATATAATGCATATAATTATATTATTTTTATATTTATGTTATTTTAAATTTTTATTTATATTTTATATTTATATTATTATAAATATTATATATAGTTATAGTTATAGATTATATAATCTATATATATTATATATAGATTATATAATCTATATATATTATATATAGATTATATAATCTATATATATTATATAATGATATATAATCTCATAATGAAAATCATTATAAAAGTATTCATGTAAGGTGATCTGTGAAATGAGAACAGAGCTGAGTAGCACACGGGATGTTACATGCAAACATGTTGTTAGTACATGACTTGGAAATGAGGAAACATCAACTTGCATCTGTTTCATGGAACTGAAAAACAATACAAGCAGGGCTTTGTCTTGTATGTCAGTTGGAGAGGACCAAGAAGATGCAGCCTCTAACACAGACCTGCTGGCTCTGAGTTGGAGGAGGTAGAGAAGGAATGGTAGTTGTCCCAGCCAGCTTTTGACACCTATTAGTTTTCTGCCCTTGGTGTGATTGATGAGTTCAGTAATAGGGGAAAATTAGAGTATATGTTTTAATGAGATAATAATATATTTGTATATAAATTTAGTTACAAGTTATGAACTAGCTAAAATGCTCTGAACTACAAACCACAATAAATAGAACTAATAACCAAAATTAGCACTTAATAACATTCTCTGAAAACTATGACATTCAAATATTAGAAACTATGGAAAAACACTCATCAGGTTTTATTTGAGATTCCAAAATGGTTTCAGCAATGCAGTTCAAGAATAAATTTTTCCATTGCTTTACTATTTCTCTGAACATTTGAACATGTTTTCTCATTGCATCCTCCTAATGACCTAGTGAAGTCAAGTAGTAAAACCTTTATTTTTTAGAAGAAGCCATGGAGGCTAAGAGAAGCAACTGGTCTGAAAACAAAATACCTATTGGTTACAGAGCGAGGACTTACTGTGAATGCAGGACAGTTTCCAGGCTGTTAAGCTAACTAGAATTAATTTACTGAGCTATGCTTTTCTCAGTTTATGAGCACTTCCTGTTTTTCTTGTTCAATTAGAAGCTTAATAAGTTTATAGAGCTTAAAATTTTAAAGTGTATCGGACATTAGATTTCTGATATTAGCTGTGATATTGTCTGAAATGCTTTAAGAATTTAATCTGTTTGGCAAATATTTTTCATATCACTATTAAAATACTAATTTTATTACATTTATTATGCATAGCATCCGACAACAAATTTTGGAACATAAAAATAAGATGCTTAAAAATCATCTTCGAAATGACAATCAAGGTAAGACTTCTGATAGTAAATTTCTCATTTCCCTTGGTGATCTTACTGATTTTAAAAAGTAAAATTACAGGCCAGGCATGGTGGCTCACACCTGTAATCCCAGCACTTTGGGAGGCCGAGGCGGGTGGATCACCTGAGGTCAGGATTTTGAGACCAGCCTGGCTAACATGGTGAAACCCCATGTCTACTAAAAATACAAAAATTAGCTGGGCATCATGGTGGGCGCCTGTAATCCCAGCTACTCGGGAGGCTGAGGCAGAAGAATCACTTGAACCCGGGAAGTGGAGGTTGCAGTGAGCCGAGATTGCACCACTGCACTCCAGCCTGGATGGAAGAGCAAGACTCTATCTCCAAAGAAAACAAAAAGTGAGATTACATATTTTTAATCATAAAAGAGCAGTTTAAAATATATACGTTTATATATAAATTAATTTTTTAAATTTAATTTCTTTAGTTTAGAATTCAGAGTTATTTAGGAATTTGTAGCTAATTCTCAATCTCAAACAGTATTGTCTGAAAAAATTCATTTACCTACTTATGATCCTTGAAATTCTACATATTTTTGTATTAATATAAATAAGAAATTAGATTAAGTTAATATGTTGCAATTTCCTCTATAATTACATTGTTACGAATTGGACTTGTTATGCAAATGGATCTTCTATTTAATTTTTATAGTAAATGGTTTACATTTAGTAAATAAATATTAATTCCAGTAGATTCTTGAATATTGTGGGGGTTAGGGACTGTGATCCCTGTGGAGTTGAAAATCTGAGTATAACTTTGACTCCTTCCAAACGTAACTACTAATAACCTACCATTGACTGGAAACTTTACTGATAACATGAACAGTCAGTGAACACGTATTTGTATGTGTTGCATTATTATATACTATGCTTTTAGAATAAAGGAAGCTAGAGAAATGAAGCTGTTATAAAGAAAATCATAGAAAAGAAAAAAATATACTTACTGTTCATAAACATAAGCAAATCCTCCCAAAAGTCTTCATCTTTATCATCTTCAGGTTGATTAGGCTGAGGAGGAAGAAAATGGTTGGTTTTGCTGTCTCTGGGTTGCAGAAGCAGAAGAAAAATCTGCATATAAGTGGACCCTGCAGTTCAAACTCTTGTTGTTCAAGGGTCAACTGCGTTACACAGGAATTTGTGTCACTAAGAAAGTAACTGTCTTTAGAACTAGGAATTCAACAATCCCTTTCTGACACCATAAACAAATGGCAATAAGAACCATAAAACTGAGCTAATGTGCACCCATACAAATAGGAGATTATTTTTGAAGATAGCTACTGAATGCAGAAGACAGAAAAGTAATTCCTTTCCAAGAAGCAGAAGTTATGTTACATATTCTTATACAAACAAGGTCTATTTTTAATTTATTCACCATAAGGTGGAACCTCATGAGATATATTCACTTCTTAGAACAAGCTGTGTTTTTTTATGTGCTGGATAATTATCATGATAATAGTAATTTTATTGGAACAAGATAATCTGTTACCAGGCTGGGCGTGGTGGCTCATGTGTAATCCCAGCACATGGGAGGCCAAGGAAGGCAGATCACTTGAGGTCAGGAGTTTGAGACCAGCCTGACCAACATGGTGAAACCCTATCTCTACTAAAAGTACAAAAATTAGCCAGGCATGGGGGTGGGCACCTGTATTCCCAACTACTCGGGAGGCTGAGGCAGGAGAATTGCTTGAACCCAGGAGGTGGAGATTGCAGTGAACCGGAATGCACCACTGCACTCCAGCTGGGTGACAGAGCAAGATTCCATCTCAAAAAAAAAATACTCTGTTACCATTAGGCGAGAGATAATCATAATCAATATTCCAATAGCCAAACTCTAGGCTCCAAAAATTATAATAAAATTATAAAAATGGTTCACAATAACAAACATGTAACACCTAATGCATTGTGCAATCTGAACTGTATAAAGACACCGTTAATTTAGTACATAATTATCAAACCACTTCTATAAGTTAGGTTTGGCAAATTGCAGGAGACAAAGATGGAATTGACATAGTTTTTGTCTTTAGGGTGCTCATAATAGAATATAGATAACTATTTAATTTTTGTGTTTTTTCAACAGAGTTTTTAAGAAAAATATTTTAATTCATTCAAATACTTGTCCACTTAAATAATAACTATCATGTATCTGTTACAGACTAAGCATTTTTCTAATGTTACAAAATACATTTAAAAAATACAGTTGGGAGATTGTTATTGCCACTGTTATTTATTTTATTTACTACCTGAAATAGTGCTTACTGTGTGTCCAATGTCATCTGGGAGCTTATAGTTATTATTTATTACATATGTATCACGTTCAGTATGTGCCAGGCACGTTTACGTTTGTGGCGATGAATGCAGTCTTCTAAAATGTGGGTAGGATTTAGGGTAAGCGTGCAGAGCGAGTGGAACTTTGCCAGGTAAGGAGGCAGAGGGATGATGCTTGGCAGAAAGAGTATCTAACAAGCTTGCATGTTTGACAGAAGCAGCAGCCATGAAGAATGAAAGTTTTAAAACACAAGGAGCAAGTTCAAAAGGTAGGACACCTGAGTGAACTTTGTAGAGTTTATGAGCAGTTCAAATTTACTAGTGCAAAAAAATATATATGGAGTGCTTGGTAATGAGGTGAAAATAGCTTATAGTTATTATTTATTATACTTAGTACGTGTCAGTGAAAGCAAGCTTAGGAAAGACTTTGTTGTTGTTTTACCTGTGTCTAGAAACTAGTTCAATAAAAGACTTCTAATAGTATAGAAATGAGTAGATCTTATCCTGTAGGCCAGGGGAAACTTCCGAGGTAGAATGCTTTTGGCTGCAAATACTGGAAGACCTAACAGTGGCCAAAACCGTAAGAACCAGACTTGTTTTGGTTGTCCAGTGATATTATTGGATTCCACTTGTTCCTCTTTCGGTTATGCTGTTGGCAGTGTCTTGTTCATGTCTCCCTTCATGGTTGGCTACTTAGCAACAGCTCCAAACACCATGTTCTCACAAGACAGTATCTAAAGGCTGGAAGGGCTGCTTTTCTTCACATGTGTCTTTTAAATTGGGAGAAAATTCAGAAGCATGCAGGGGACTTTTTGTAAATTTTTTTTTTCCTTCGGGGATGTAGTCTCGCTCTATCACCAGTCTGGAGTCCAGTGGCATGATCTCAGATTACTGCAGCCTTCACCTCCCAGGTTCAAGCAATTCTCCTGCCTCAGCCTCCCGAGGAGCTGGGACAACAGGCACATGCGACCATGCCCAGGTAATTTTTGTATTTTTAGTAGAGACAGGGTTTCACCATGTTGGCCAGAATGGTCTCAGTCTCTTGACCTCGTGATCCGCCTGCCTCGGCCTCCCAAAGTGCTGGGATTACAGAGATGAGCCACCGTGCTCAGCCCTTTCTGTAATATTTTATTAGCTGGGTCACACCACATGCTCATTCCTAAACCAGGCACTGGGAAAGCAAATGTAGTTATATGATTAGCTTAGAATAATCACTTATGTTTTGAAGATGAGGGGGGGTATTGGGATAATAAATATCCACATAGATTTGTGATTCTCCAGCAAGAAACAACAAGGAACTGCTCTTGGGTAGGGAGCCAACAGTGTTTGCTCTAGAAATTCATTGGAAAATTGTAAGCAGGGGAGGCATTAGATTCAATTTGAGATTTAGGGCATTCTGTTCATGGTATAAAGCTGGGATTGGCAAGCTTTCTCTGTAAAGGGCCAAATAGGAGATATTTTAGACAGGAGATATTTTAGGCCATGTGGTCTCTCTCTCTCTTTTTCAAGAACGATTTAAGCAGCTGAAGGCCATATGTCGTAGCTACTCAACCCTGCCATTGTAGTGTGAAAGCCGTCATAGGTAGCATGTCAGTGAATAGGCATGACTGTACTCTCATAAAACTTCATTGAGAAAAAACATATGGTAGGCAGGATTTGGCCTGTGGTCTGCAGTGTACTGACCCATTTTGTAGAGGATAGATGGAGGATAGATGTCACCTGGGAGCGTATAGTTTTTATTTACTGTGTATTTAGTATGTTCATTAGATGCCATTCACTTTTAAATTTGTGGTGATAAGTGCAAGCTTCTAAAAAAAATGGGTAGGATTTAGGGTAAGCATGCAGAGTAAGTGAAACTTTGCCAGGTAAGGAGGCAGAGGGATGATGTTTTCCAGAAGGAATATCTAACAAGTTTGCATGTTTGACAGAAACAGCAGCTATGAAGCCTGCAAATTTGAAAAAAAGAAAAGAACGTGCAAAAGGTAAGACACTTGAGTATCTCTACTCTTAACCATGTAAAGAGACTGGGAGACGAGGGAAGCTTCAGCCGTAGTTAATGGTATAGTTTCCTTGTCACAAATCCATGGAGTACATCAGTCTATTACAAGGTTTTCACCCATCCATGATAAAATAAAATGATGGAGCTCCAGTTTATTCATTTGAAAATATTGGTGTTGCTGGGGACGGTGGCTCCTGCCTGTAATGAGTCAGTGTTGGAGGCTGAGATAGAAGCATCCCTTGAGGCTTGGAAGTCCAGCAGCCTGGGCAACATCGCCAGACCCCGTGACTATTTTTTCAAAAACTGTAACTGGGTGTGGTGTTCTGCACCTGTAATTCCAGCTACCTGGGAGGCCAAAGCAGGAGAATTACTTCAGCCTAGAACTTTGAGCCTGCAGTTAGCTGTGATAGCAACATTATACTGTAGCCTGGGTGGCAGAGTGAGACCCCATCTCTCAGAAAATTCAAGTCAAATAAGATAAGATACAATAAAATAAAATGTTGGTCTTTTTCTTGGAATTATGCTTTTCTAATTTGTTTTGCTTTTTTAAAAAATTTAAGAAATGACAATAATGGTTGGTTTATATAAGGCTTTCAGAAACTGGCTTCTGCCCAATTCTCCATCTGCAGCCCTTTCTCTGTCTGCCCCTTTTTCTGGCATTTCTGAGCTGCTGGTGATGCCCCTGTCACCATCCTTCTCATGTAAACAAAAACATACGCTCTGGGAGGCTTCTCTCCCTCTCTTGCCGCTGCCTGGCATGTGCTATCTTTCCTGCCCTCTGCCTCTTTTAATCTGGTGAATCTCACTGTCTAAGTCTCAGCTCAGGCATGATCTCTAGAAAAGCCATCCCTGACAGCTTTTATTCTCATTCTTTAAACACCTGTGCCTACCACTTAGCAGGAACTCAATAAATATTTAGTAAAATAAAGACTGTCTACACAAAGATGATTGCTACAGTCTAGCAACAAAGGGGATAGACATGCAAAGACCTGATGTGCAGCTCAGATGGTGAAGTGACACTAGAAAAATTCAAAAAGTACTAAGGGAGCCCCAAGAAAGGAGACACCTGTGTATGTGGAGAAAAGATAGCCAGATTCAGGGAGGACTTCACATAGAATTTTGAGCCTTTTTTCCTTTTTTTTTTTTTTTTTTTCTGTTTTTGGAAACAAGTTTTTACTCTGACACCCAGGGTGGAGTGCAATGGCATGATCGAGACTCACTGCAAACTGAAACTCCTGGGCTTAAGGGATCCTCTTGCCTCAACCTCTTGAGTAGCTGGGACTATAGGCACAGACCACTATGCCTGGCAAATTTTCTATAGACTCAGGGTTTCACTATGGTCTCTGGGCTGATCTTAAATTCCTGGCTTCAAGCAGTTATCCCACCTGGGCCTTCCAAAGTGCTGGAATTACAGGTGTGAGCTACGTGCTCAGCCTACATTCTGAGTCTTAAAACACAAAAATAAATTCCTCAGAATTGTAGAGGAAAATATTTCAGATGTAAAAAACAGGGTGTACACTGTAAAGGTATAACAGTAACAAAAATTTTGCAAATTATTAGTAAATAACATGCTTAGCATGTTGTTAAAAAGATACTATTATGAAGCAGAGAATAGTAAAGTGTTACTTTATATGTTTTTACTGTATTTTTAAATTTTGTTTTGTTTCCAGCAGTTTTTTTTTTTATATTGGGTGGAATAATTTTTGGGTGACCCTGAGACTTTTGCATGGCTTGAACCTGCTGATATCTAGCGTCTCCCCAAGTGGTTTGTTAAAGTTTTAGATAATTAGAAATGTTTCTTAAAAATGTAAATATTCCAGTAAACATTAAGCTTCATTTAAACTCTCAATTTATAAAAGTGTGTGTTGTTCTGTATCAATTTTTATAAAGATTATAGTCTTTAAATCATTCATTTTAACTAAACATATGGATTTGTCAGCAGAACACAACCTAAAAGTGGCTTCAGAGGAAAAGCAAGAAAGGCTCGAAAGCAGTGAAAATAAACAGCCACAGGTATGTAACAATTTAAATTTCTGGTTTAATACTGGTTTGTTTGTTTGTTTTTCTTTAATAACATAGCATAGTCCAAATGAAGTGACCTTTTAGACTATCCTTTTAGAATCCAACAGAGCATAATTTCATATTGAATTTTAAAATATTTTAGCCTGTTATAAAATGTAAAATATTCTTATAGTCTATAGTAACTCATAGCTATCTGTACCCTTGGAATTGAGGCCAGAAATTTCCAGAACTCTCTTTGCTCTTTTATTTTTATAATCTTCTTCCTGATAAAGAAGGTAACATCAAAAATGGAGTTGTATTACTAAGCAAGAGAAATGATGAGCAATTGAACGGTGATGGCCACTGAGTTCACCTCATGTGAAAGGAGTCATCATTCCCGGTGGTTCAAACTGCAATTTTATGTTGCCAGTCACCAGTGCTGAGGTTAAAGACTTCTTCTGTTTTTTGGTTTCTGGTTGCCTTCAGTGTCTATGTTCAGGGAGAAGATGGGGTCATAAAAGCAATCCAACTGCCTATTGAGAGAATTATGCTTTCCAGAATGGGACTTTGATGTCAGGGTGCAAACAATAACTTTCTTGTTTTAACATAAGTAGAAAATGCTATTAAAATTTGTAAAGCACTGTCACTAGTGGAGCTTAGAATATATTAGACCTGGATATAAGCAGATAACCTATCTAGATAACACTATCATATTACAGTATAGCATTTGAAGTAGAATCTAAAAGTTTTCTTCCCTTTCTGATTGGTATTCATTTTGGCTTCTAATAATTTAGCATTTGCCTACTCTTTAATTAATCCTAGAAATATGAATTCACTGTAGGGGTTCACTATTTAGGGTATGCTGAGGTAAAAATCTTTTCAAGAGAGAAAGCCTTTAGATACTACATATCATCTGTGAACCTATTTCTGTCAGATTTAATTGATAATGAATTAAGTTTACTCCAAACAAACAGTGAGAGTTAAGCTTCCTGGTTCACGTTTTTCCCCCTATATTAAGCTAAGGGAAATTATTTTTACTTCTTAGTTATAATCCAGCAACTTAGGAGTAGTAAAACATAGATTAAGTTTCACAGTTCAGTTTTAATTATTTTCTATTTTTTCTTTGTTCATACTTAATTTAGAATAAAGTTAATTTTAAAACATGCACCCTGTCAGAAAAGACATCTGAGAAACAATTTAGAATAAAGTTAATTTTAAAACCTGCACCCTGTCAGAAAAGACATTTGAGAAACAAAAGAAGCAAATTAATTTTCCACTTTTGCACCTGCAAAAAAATGTCTCAAGAACCAGAACTGAGTAAGAATTGTAATAAAGAGGATATATCTGTATATTCAGGACTTCCTTTAAAATTCATTACAATTCTGGGTGTGGTGGCTCACACCTGTAATCCCAGCTCTTTGGGAGGCTGAGGCAGGCAGATCATCTGAGGTCAGGAGTTCGAGACCAGCCTGACCAACATGGAGAAACCCCGTCTCTACTAAAAATACAAAATTAGCTGGGTGTGGTGGTGCATGCCTGTAATCCCAGCTACTCGGGAGGCTGAGGCAGGAGAATTGCTTGAACCTGGGAGGCAGAGGTTGTGTTGAGCCAAGATCATGCCATTGCACTCCAGCCTGGGCAACAAGAGTGAAAGTCCATCTCAAAAAAAAAAAAAAATTCATTACAAAAAAGTTCAACTGAATATTGGTGAAAGTTTTGAAAAATCCAGAATTACTGTTTGTCCTGAGGAAGAGCTCTTACATTGTAACTCTAAAGAGGGACAAACTTAAAGGGAGTGCCCCGTAATCTGATGAATCCTATCCCTGATGGTGAGGAAGCAGATGCACCTGGAGTGTCTAACTCTGTGCTATTCCAGGCATTGGCTGAACAGAAGGAGCCCATCTCACTCAGGTCTTATCGTTGCATTTATACTCTGGGTCCCTCCAACACACTTGCCAGTCATCTTCTAAGCTTTATTCAAATGAAAATAGATCAGACTGTAAAAATTATAACAAACCAGACATGCAGCCTGTTTCTCACAGAGATGAAGAAGAAAGACAATTGTTGTAATGATACAGAATTTGAAAAATTAAGGAACCCAGTAGTTATGGCTGAAATGAAAAAAGACCAAGAGTTTGATATGCAAATACGAGAAAATATAACCCAAAATACCACAGATTGGAAATTAGTCATTAGACATTGGCCTCAGTCTGGAGATCCAAAAAGTCTTTTTGATTTGTGGTTTGCTCACTCCAAAGAATGGAAGCATGTGATACGAAGAGAAAGCTACAGTATTTCTGCTATTGCAGACACTTACAAACCGAAAACCAATACAGTGCTTGTTCCACAAGCCATATGGAACTTAGAAGCTCTTCTAAAGCTTAGAAGGTGTTTGGCAAGTGTGTTTCAGGGACCCACATATGACAGTCCCACTGCTATATCTATAAAAGCATGAAACCTGAATTAGAAAATGTGAGTTATTCTCCACCACATAGTGACAGAACATCAAAAGCATATCTAGAAGAAGACTTACAGCAAGATATGCAAAGGCTTAAGAATGAGATAGGCTTGTTACAAGTAGAGTTCCTGGCTTTGAAGAAAAAAAGTTCAACTATAAAAGAGGTTCCCTTGCTGCTTCTCTTATTATAAGTTATCTGATCCGTTCTGGTTTTCTACTCAAGAAAATCTCATGTGTATAGTTACAGTGGGGTTATCTAAATGTGTAATTATGTGTCAAAGTAGATTAGTGCTGCTATCTAAATGACGGTTCTGGAAAACATTCTCATAATCTTTGTTCATTCATCAACCTAAGTCTCACTGTGAGTTTTCCAAGTGGCATATGGGCTGGGAAAATTATTTAGCCATATACCATGTGACCTTCTGAACCAGATAAGCATAAGGGAAATTGCTAAAGAAATAATGTCTAGATTCTTTTTTCTGTATTCATTTAAAGATGAATTACATTTATTTCAATGATAAAATGGTAATACAGTGGGAGGAAAGCAATGACTGAGAAGAGACATGAAAATGTATCTGACCTTGAGAGTTGCAACAAATATTCCCAGCCAAACCAGTCTGTTTAATGTGCTTTCATGCATGCAAGTTTATCTGTTTGACTCAAATTGTTTAAACTTATAATTCCATCATGGCCACTTTAAATGTTTTTGGAAACAAATACACATACTTTCACATATTTAAGAAAATCACCACTCTCCAATGTTTCTGTTGAATCAGACTTTTACATGATGTTGTTTAATAAAATATGGTAGGTTTTGACATGTATGATTTTATCATATAAGTAGCGTAACTCCTCAGCCAAAAATTTAGCATTTGACTCTATAGTAGAAGGCTGAGTCCTGTACGTTATGTTCTAAAGATAGACAAAAATCTAGAGATTTTCTTCTTTCAAAGTAAAAGCAGATGAGGCCTCCCACCACCCTCTGAGCCATTAAATTGTTTTGCCAAAGTCACACTTTTAATTTATTTGACAAATTTGATGTATTTATCTGGTAATTGATGTAATTCAGCAATATGTAATTGTATCTTCCCTTTTGGTGCCACGAAATGCTAGGCAATGCCACCTTAGGAGCTTTGGGTGAGTTACTTAATATTTCTTGGTTTTACTTCCAGTATCAAGTAGATATGGGGCTAGAGTGGACAGCTATACTGTGTATCTTCCAGCTATAAACTTCTGTGGTGATTGAATGTACATTTGAGGAACATCTCATTTTCCAGGATTCCACACTAGAAACTCAGCAGTTTCACTCGGCTCCTTGTGTTGTGGCACACTTTGGTTCCTCTATTTCAGTGAGCACCTTCACTTTTTTGATATCCCAGGAACCAAATGAAAAAATAAGGAGAAAAGGCAGTGGGGAAAAGAATATCTTAGTGCAGAAAAGGGCAAGCTTCTTTTCTGTTTCTGAAGCCCCACAAGGTCACATCCTCTCAATCTGGCTATTTCATGGAGAATCCAGGTGACAAAGGCAGAAGACACATTTTATGCCTGTGTCTTTTTGTTTCTCTGTTTTTGTGTTGATATATTTACACCACAGAGGTAACTGTGATCTGATGGAGAACTAGAAGTAGAGTCAGAAGCCCTGAGGAAAATCCTGCAGCTTGCTTATATTTTTAACCTGTCTTTTTTAAGGATTGTGATAACTAAATAAGTTCATCAATGTATGTATGTAGAAGTGCTTAGTACAATGTCTAGATTTATGATTTAGTAAATGTAATTCTTACAACTAAAAAATGTTGAGTCAAATCACAATAGAATATGATCAGGGAAACAGAACTTTTACAACTTTGAGAGATTTTATCTGTCCAAATAGATGTGGAGGTAAAGGTCTTACTATAGGGTGGTGTCTGGGTCAGATATCAGAGTATAAATGCAATTTCCTTTTTCCAGGATTTTAATTTAGTCAGATTTTTTAACAACTTTATGCTTTGAGTTTGTTGTAATTCAGAGAAAGGCTTTTCCAATTCTGATATTCTTAAAAATTCTCTAGAGTGTGTGTGTGTGTGTGTGTGTGTGTTTTATGGATTCATTGACTTCAAATACATTTTTGAACTTTTTGAAGTGTATGTTCTCTAAGGTTCAAGGTTTTGCTTCAACTTTTTCTCCAGTTGGATATCCACTTACAGCAACTTTTAATTGCATGAATGTATAGGTTGCTCTTTCACGTCAGAAATAACCATCATAGATTATTTTATTGAGTGCTAACTAAAAATTTGTTTTGTTTTATTTAGGATTCTCAAAGTTACGGAAAAAAGAAGGATGCGATATATGGAAATTTTATGTTGAAGAGAGACATTGCCATGCTCAAAGAGGAATTATATGCAATAAAAAATGACAGTCTCAGAAAGGAAAAGAAATATATTCAGGAAATTAAAAGCATTACAGAAATAAATGCTAAGTTTGAAAAGAGTGTAAGACTCAATGAAGAAATGATAACAAAAAAAGTGGCCCGGTATTCGCAACAGCTTAATGATCTGAAAGCTGAGAATGCAAGGCTGAATTCAGAATTGGAGAAGGAAAAACATAACAAAGAAAGACTAGAAGCTGAAGTTGAATCCCTCCATTCTAACCTGGCCACTGCTATAAATGAGTACAATGAAATTGTGGAAAGAAAAGACCTAGAACTAGTTTTATGGAGAGCAGATGATGTTTCTAGACATGAAAAAATGGGTTCTAATATTTCTAAACTAACAGATAAGAATGAGTTGCTTACTGAACAGGTCCATAAAGCTCGGGTGAAGTTCAGTACCTTAAAAGGTAAGCTCCGTGAGACAAGAGATGCTCTCAGGGAAAAGACATTGGCTTTAGGAAGTGTACAGCTGGACCTAAGGCAAGCACAGCATCGAATAAAGGAAATGAAGCAGATGCATCCAAATGGGGAAGCTAAAGAAAGTCAATCCATTGGAAAGCAGAACTCTTTAGAGGAGAGAATACGTCAACGAGAACTTGAAAATCTCTTGCTTGAACGACAACTAGAGGATGCTCGTAAGGAAGGCGATAATAAAGAGATAGTCATTAATATCCACAGAGACTGTCTTGAGAATGGAAAGGAAGATCTTCTAGAACAAAGAAATAAGGAATTAATGAAAGAATATAATTATTTAAAAGAAAAACTGCTTCAGTATGAAAAAGAAAAAGCAGAAAGAGAAGTAAGTATGAAGAAAACTATAACCTTCTGGAAAGAAAATTTAAACATTTCTTTCTGGCTATATGTTGAACCTAGTTCAATATAAAAATAAATAGATGAAAATGTGTTTACCATTCTGTATAATTCCATTTACATGAATCATCCAGGAAATACATCATCTATAGGGACAGAAAGATGATTAATGTTTGTGTAGGCCTGGGGCTGGAAGCGGGTCGTGACTGCTAATGGGCATTAGGGATTGTCCTGGAGTGATGAAAATGTTCTAAAGTTGGATTGTAGAGATGGTTGCATGACACAGTAAATTTACTAAAAATCTTTGAACTGTTTGTTAAAAAAGGTAAATTCTATAAATCATATTTCAACAAAGCTGTTTGAATAAAAATCATATTTCAACGAAGCTGTTTTAGTAAACCAAAAAAGTGTTTACTGTATCAGCTTGGAAACATGCTTTGTTTCCAGGAGATAAAAGGTAGAGCTGACAAGATGCTTTCCTTTGAGTAAAGACATTATGTCACCTATGAAATGTTAGTAGATGCAGAGCAATGCTGATAAGGTGTGTAGTCTTAGACTACTGGAATAAGAAATGTAACGTCTTCATGTTGCCGCATTTTAAGAGCATAATGAAGCAGGTAAGTGGAAATGCTTGTACCTGAAATGTGTATTTTGAAAATCAGATTCAATTAAGTGAGCTGCTTTGACACTTAATTCTAGATTTTCCAGATGAACTGAAGTGTGTTGCTGTGTCTTGTGATGCTTTTCCTTCAGTGGCTCTCTCTTATATGTATTTTAGTTGGTATAACTTTGTTTTGATTCATACCAATGTGACTTAAGTCTGAAAATATGTCAGTCTCACATTATGTATTTTTCTGACCACTTAGTATTTTAAAGACTTCTACTTGTTATAAAATCACAATTTGGAATAAATGTGGTAAATTTTAGCAAAAAAATATTTGATGTAATGTTTCCACTGGCAGGTATTTATAATTTACTGTGAATATTTTTATGAGTAATTAGCTCATAATTTACATTTTAAGTCTCAATGGCTATCACTTGGATATAATTCTTTCCAGTACAAAGATACTTTTAGCTGTCTGTGATTTATGAGTTTGACATTGAATCCCCATTTTCAGACTAATGAGGGGTGGCAGAGTTCACGGAGAGTGGGATTGAAGTTTGTATGGGACAGAGTTGTAGGAGCTGAGGTCAGGGAGGGAGGTAGAGGCCATGTTACCTAGGGCCTTGAAGGCCGTTGGAATTTTATTCTGAGGTAGGAATCCATTGGAAGGATTTCAACAGGCGACTGAATATGTGAGGAACTCAGGTTGAGTTGAGGGTCTAAGGTGAATGAATAGTGGGCTGGATCAATCTGTCATGTAAGAGAATACCAATTTGGCAGGAATATAACACCTTCTATGTCCCTCACTGAATTCAGTAATAAAGAAGAAAGTGTACATATGAGGAAAAGAAAGTGAATCTGTGTGTGTGGCAATAATTTTCAAAGTATGTATGCTAGACTTAAATATTAACATAATGTAATAATAAGGCACTTTATAAAATTGGTAACAAAAATATTTTGTCAGGTGATTGTGAGAGAATGTCAAGAAGAACTGGTCGATCACCTTAAAAAATTTTCAATATCAGAGTCTCCACTGGAAGGTACATCACATTGTCATATTAATTTGGATGAGACATGGACTTCAAAGAAGAAATTATTTCAAGTAGAAATTCAAGTATGTATGGAATGTAACATGTAGACAGTTAATCTGTAGCTGGTTGAATAATATAAAGTGTCTTAGGATACTAATTTCAGTGGACAGCTTGATTTTATATTTTCATTATAATTGATCATTACCATTTTATTATCTTTATAACGTACTTCTTCAACTCTGGCTCTTGTTCTGCCATTTTGAAATAATAGTTGCATATGTTTTCTCTTATAATATCTACACTTGGGAAAGTTGAGAATAATACATCATTCCTCACAGAAAATTGACTTTTTTCCTGTTAAACAGTATTTTTAGATAATTTCCTTAATGCCTTGGTGAGGCAAGCCAGATTAAGTCAGAAGAGAATGTTTAATGGAATATTCCAGCAAGTTGTCTTATTTCTTCACTTTTGTGAATGGACACAGCAGCTGTGCGTATTCATTTCATGGATTCTGGGTTAACTTGTACAGAAAGGCCATCATACTGTTCTTTGAAATGCACGTTTTAGGTTAATTTACAAACTACTTGAAAAGTTAGGCATTGCCTTCATCTTCCTTTCATTTAAAATATACTGTAATGGCGTAGAAATACTCAGATCTAATAGAGTATGTACATCCAAAATAGAGAGCTCAGAAAATTATCTGGATCCTACCATGGGATTTTAAAAACAGTTTCACTGAGAGATACTTCACATGTCAGACAGTTCAACCATTTAAAATGTACAACTCAGTGTCTGTTAGTATATTCACAGTGCTGTGTGGTCATCAGCATAATCAATGCTAGAACATTTTCACCACTCTGAAAAGCAACCCTACATCTCTTAGCCATGACTGCAACCCCACTCCATGTCTCTCCACCTACCCCAGTGGTAGGCAACCACCATCCACTTTTGTCTCCACAGATTTGTATGGTCTGCATATTTAAATACATAGAGTCATACAATATGAAGTCCTTTCTGACTGGCTCTTTCACTTAGCAGAATGTTTTCAGAATTTTATCCATGTTGTAGCACATATCAGTAGTTTATTCCTTCTTATTGTCAAATAATAGTCTATTTCAGGGCTACACCAGTTTTCCATTCATTCATCAGCTGATGGACCTTTAGGTTGTTTCCACTTTTTGGCTATTATGAAAACAGCTGTTGCAAACATTCATTTACAGGTTATTGTATGGACATATGTTTTTATTTCCCTGCCATTGGACTCTATCCTCAGAGTTAATTGGGCAGATATCAGCACCAGTTTTACCCATGCTGTCTTTCCTGCCTTCTCAGTTCCTGCTCATCTAGCCTCATTCATTCAGACCTGGCAGGCAATTTCCTCTTCTTGAAGCTTTCTCTGACTGTTCTCTCACTGACCTTACATCTCAGCACTTGTTGCCCAGTCTGCAGAACAACTTAGCCCTTAATTTGACATGGCTTTTCATTTTTAATGGAAGATAATTTTGTCTTAACATAAATTTGCTTAAAGGGAAAATAATATATGACATGAATGTCACCTATCCTTGTATAAATTGAAAATAGTTTAGCTTGGCAGCTTTCAGCATAGAACAAAATATACCCTACCAATTACTTCTTTGAGACATTAACACAGTAAATCTTTTATTCTAAGTGTATTTTTAGCAATTAAATATGAAATTAAAACCAATTAGTCTAATAGAGGAGAATTGTTCAATCAAATGCTCATGTTTTTCTCAGTACGAAAAAAGAATCTAAATTTGCCTTCCTTCACTATGTAGCCAAAACTGTATTTCTGGATGGTTGCCAGTTTGTCAGCTGAATAGTTCTGGCTGCAGCTTGTCTGATGAAGGACAGCACAGCTCCTTAATCCGAGCGCTCAGCAGAGTACTCGTGAAGGCAGTGCCACAGCAACAGCTGCTGGGAGGGAACTGATTCAGAAGACTTGATTTAGCAATAGAGTCCAGGGTTTTCAGCTCCGTGGCTCAGCCTGTCTCTGCTGGTCATGTCGGTTATGTACTACTCAATCCAGGAGGTGCTGTTTCCATTGTAGTACATACGTGACTGTTGCCCACTGAGTCACACAGAGAGAAAAGTAAGCTATAAATTATACACTCCCCATTTGCTGCCACTTTCAGTGGTGTGAAGAATGATTCAGTGCATCTATAGGAGGCCACTTCCATTGGAATGCCACCTCCCTAACACATACAATGGTCAAGAGATAAAAAACAGTGAAAATTATCATGCTAATAGCAAATATTGTCTGTAGCTCACTATGTACATGTACTCTTCTAAGTGCTTCTAAGCAAATCTTACCTGTAGCTCACCATGCACCACATACTCTTCTAAGTGCTTCATGTCAGTCCCTGGTTTAATCTTCCCAACATCCCAGTGAAGTAGATGGTATTATTCTCTCCATTTCATAGATAAAGAACCGGAGACACAGAAAATTAATTTGCTCAAGGTCACACGGCTAGTATCTGGTAGATCTGGGATTCAGACCCAGCCCTTCTGGCTTCTGTGTAGAACTGCCTCTCAAACCATTCCATGGAACACCTGGTTGGTGAGGTGGCTCATGCCAGTAATTCTAGCACTTGGGGAAGCTGAGGCAAGAACAGTGCTTGAGCCCAGGAATTTGAGACCAGCCAGAGCAATATAAGTGAGACCCTGACTCTACCAAAAAAAAAAAAAAAATTAAACAGCTGGGGCATGGTGGTGCATGCCTGTAATCCCAGCTACATTGGAGGCTGTGGTAGGAGGGTCGCTTGAGCTCAGAATATCAAGGCTACAGTGAGCGGTGATCAAGCCACTGCACTCCAGCCTGGGTAACAGAGCAAGCTCTGTCTCATAAATAAAACATTTTGTATAGATTCCCATAGAATTGAGTTAGACATCAGGCATAGAATTATTAGCCGCTTTGATGTCTGCCTTGGGAGTAAAACATATAATAAGGGGCAGCTTTAAACCATCTCAATCAATAGCCTCTAACTTCTCCAGAAGGTTCTTATTTCATGAATTCCTAAGCAGGAGACTACCTGGATTAAGACATTTGGTGGACACCATTCTGAGATGAAGAATCTCGATCAGGAAGGAGGGAGATCTCTACTTACTGAAGCTTCCCAATGACATAGTTGAGTGTCCCCCAAAAGGAACTTTAGAACAAGATGTTCATCATGCCATATCTCTATGGAAAAGGAAATTCTTTAAAAGAAAAGAAAGGCAAACAATTGATAATCTGATTCTCATGGGAAAGTTTTCATTATAAAAGAAAAAAGGGCTGGGTGCCGTGGCTCACATCTGTAATCCCAACACTTTGGGAGGCTGAAGTGGGTGGATTACCTGAGGTCAGAAGTACAAGAAGAGCCTGGCCAACATGGTGAAACCCTGTCTCTACTAAAAATACAAAAATTAGCTGGTGGTGTGCAACTGTAGCCCCAGCTACTTGGGAGGCTGAGGCAGGAGAATCACTTGAACCCAGGAGGTGGAAGTTGCAGTGAGCCGACATGGCACCACTGCACTCTAGCCTGGATGACAGAGTGTGACTCCATCTCAAAAAAAAATAAATAAGAAAAAGAAAAAGAAAAAATGGACAAAATATACTGGTCCAAAAAAGAAGAAAGAGAGAGAGGAGAGAGAGAGAGAGAAAGAAAGAAAGAAAGAAGGAAAAAGAAAGAAAGAAAGAAAAAGAAAGGACAAAGCAAAGTATACTGGTGAATATCCTAAGGGTGAGACAGCCCCCCTTCAAGATTAGAAAATAACACTGTACTCAAAGTAACATCCATAAGAATCAACATAAAATAGACAAGATTCACTATCTACAAAAGTAATCTGCACCAAGTAGCAAATGTATAAGTGTGTGGTTGAGAATATTGTCTATAATATGTGTACTAGAGGGAAGAGACCTCAGTAAAAAGGTCAGAGCTGGAAATTTATATTAGGGAATCCAGGTTAACGTTTTGAGATATTAGGAGTTCTGAGAGAATTTAAAAAGAGGAGTAGCAGCCAGGCATGGTGGCTCACGCCTGTAATTCCAGCACTTTGGGAGGCCGAGGAGGGCAGATCATGTGGTAAGGAGTTCAATACCAGCGTGGCCAACATTGTGAAACACCATCTCTGCTAAAAATACAAACAATTAGCTGGGTGAGGTGGTGTTGCAGAATCAGGAGGACCAGAGAGAGACCTTGGGGTGTACGCAGGAAGATATCTTTATCGAGTGTACTCAGACCCAGCGGACTCAACATCTGACAAACTGGGCCCAGAACAAAGACAGCACTTGACTTTTATACACACTTCAAAAATGGGGTGGGCTAGCTTGAAGCAGGCTTACAGTTACAGTGGTGTGAAAGCACGGATACAGAGGCAGAACAATTAATTAAATTGTGACAGGTTCATAACTTAGGATTACACATGACCTTTGCCAAGCAACCCAGATGTCTGTTACCTAGGTTTTGCTCTAAAGAGCCTTGCACTGGTTTATCTCAAGTTTCAATATAAAAACACAATAAGTGATGAAAAATAGATCTCTGGATGAGACCCTGTGTCATAGAGTCCAATGGAAGGGGAGAAACAGGATAATAGAAAAGCCACAAAAAGTAGACAAAAGTTATTATTTGTGTATTATAGAAAAAATAAACTTTGTTTAATGAGAAATGGTTAATAGACAGGGAAAAACTGAAACCTACAGGTGAATACTTACAGAGAATGACAGTATTTAGCTCAGCCTGAAGATAGATAAGGATCAAAAATGTAGTGGGAACTAGATAAGAGTTTTCTAAAAATCATCTTAGTAAGATGTAATTTAACTTGGAATATCTTAAACTATTAATGACAATGTTTCTAGAGCATCTTTAAAAACTAAAATGTAAATATAACTACTCTTAATGTATCTTACTAACCCTTAGTACTTTATGTGTAAAAACTCTCATTTTTAACAAACATTTTTGGCAGTTTAAATTTCAGAAAAGGTAATGATGAAAGTGTGAATCTTTTTTAGCTGTTTTAAGAAAATGACTAGTTTTGAAATCTCGTTATTGGCATCAGGTTTGTAAAATGCACTTTATACAACCGCCTAAATACATATTATTCATCAACTTATGAGAAATAATATTTTTAAGATAGAAGAGGATCTCTAGATTTTACAAAAATAATTTTAAACACTTTTTTTCAAGCCTGAAGAAAAACATGAAGAATTCAGAAAACTTTTTGAATTAATATCATTACTGAACTATACTGCGGATCAAATAAGAAAGAAAAATCGTGAATTAGAAGAAGAGGCAACTGGGTATGGTTTTCATATTGTAGAACATTTTAACCATTTAGTAATTGATTTAACTCTAACTTTACTTGACTAAAACTTTGATACAAATTCATTTTATGTCTTCATTTTCATAATTAAATGAATTCTGTTTTAAAATGTATTTCAGAAACTCACAACACAACTTTATAGGCATGTGAGCAGGAGTCCATGACCCTTGGACTTTTTTGTTGGAATTATTTAAAAAATCAAATTTCAGTATAAAAACACAATAAGTGATGAAAAATAGATCTCTGGATGAGACCATGTGTCATAGAGTCCAATGGAAGGGGAGAAACGGGGTGGAAGTCAGCTGAGCTGTTGGGGCGAGGTTGGGATGAAAAAATTTATATTAAAAATATGTGAAAAAAGAAACTTACAACACAATCTGAAATTTTTTTGAATGACAAAACATTACGCCTATTTTTATTTATTTATTTATTTATTTATTTATCTTTTGAGACAGAGTCTGGCTCTGTCACCCAGGCTGGAGTGCAATGACGTGATCTCGGCTCACTGCAACCTCTGCCACCTGGTTCAAGTGATTCTCTTGCCTCAGCCTCCTGAGTAGCTATGATTACAGGTGTGCACCACCCTGCCTGGCTAATTTTTGTATTTTTAGTAGAGATGGGGTTTCACTGTGTTGGTCAGGCTGGTCTCGAACTCCTGACCTCATGATCCACCTGCCTCAGCCTCCCAAAGTTGGCATGAGCCACTGCGCTTAGCAACGTATTCTTTAATGATTTTGAAAACAATAATGACAATGCTTTGGACATGGAATGTCAAGTGCACTTTTCATTATCTAGTTTGAATTTTTATTTCTGAAGATATTTTTGCTGTATTTGGTCATCTTTTCTTCCTTTTGTAATATTCTTCTCTGCTGCATTCAAATTTTTTAAAGACCTATTTGTGTCCTTCTTTAACATCAAAATTTATCTTGATATATAGCTTGTATTTTGTTTCTGCTTCTTTGTTTTTCTTTTAGATATAAAACATATCATGGAAATTTACTCATTTTACATGGGTACCTCCATTGTATACATGAAGTATACATCTTATTAAACTTCTGTTTTACAGAAATAAATTTTATATATAAAAAAGTATAACCTAAAGAAAAAGAGTAAAATGAGCATTCATGTTTTGATCACGGACTTTTTAAAAAAAAATGGAATGTGTCTTTGAAGCCCTGAACACAGCTACTTTTCCATGTATTTACTGAGCACTTAAGTTGGTTTTCTGATTCTAATCAACATTTTTCTGCCATTGTCTTTCTCTACATGGTTTTGTATCTTTCATTTTGTTGACATTATGTCAGTAAAGATCTCTAGATCTCTTCTTCAAAGTCTTTAAATCATCACATATCTCTCTCCACCTTTCCTTTTTTCTAAAACTGCCCGTTTTCTTTTTCTCCTCAATTCAGACATTAAAGATGTTTTCTTCTCTTTTTCTACATTGAATAATGTCCTTGTGCTTTTTGGGTGTACTTTTTTTTCTTCTTATAGACTGTGGTCAACGGATATCAAAATGTATTTTTGTGTCTTTTTCAAACATATATGTGTTTTACTTTTTAAAAATCTTGGTTACTCATCTCTCGGTTATGCCTTATATTTACTAATACGTTATTTCATCTTAGCATACCAAAATGGATATGAATAGTTTATTTATAAAAAACTGTATGGTTAGGCCAGGTGTGGTGGCTCATGCCTGTAATCCCAGCAATTTGGGAGGCCAAGGCAGGTAGATCATTTCAGGTCAGGAGTTCAAAACCAGCCTGACCAACATGGTGAACCCCATCTCTACTAAAAATACAAAATTAGCCAGGCATGGTGGCCCATGCCTGTAATCCCAGCTTACTTGGGAGGCTGAGGCGGGAGAATCACTTGAATCCAGGAAGCAGAAGTTGCAGTGAGCCGTGATCACGCCATCACACTTCAGCCTGAGCAACAAGAGTGAAGTTCCATCTCAAAAAAAAAAACAAAAACAAAACAAAAAAAACAACTGTATGGCTATTATCACTTTACCTGCTATATATACCATAAAATTGTTCTTCATATTATTTATATAAGATTATAATTTCATATAGAATGCTTTCAAACTATGTTCAGTTGAAACTGAGAGGATCATAGTTTATAGATTTGTTTCTTTGATATGCCATAACATATCTGTTTAAACAATTATTAAATATTTACTCTTAAAAATACTTGACTTACTAGTTCTTACATTTCTGTAGATCTAAGAAATGCCTAGAAATGACAATAAATATGTTAAATGCATTTGCAAATGAAGACTTCAGTTGCCATGGAGACTTAAATACAGACCAACTGAAAATGGATATTCTGTTTAAGAAGCTAAAACAGAAGGTAATTTTAAAAAATTATTATTTTATCTTAAGGTCTAGATTACATGTGTGAGAGGTACAGGTTTGTTGCATAGGTAAATGTGTGCCATGATGGTTTGCTGCACGTATCAATCCATCACCTAGGTATTAAGCCCCGTAGGCATTAGCTATTAATCTTGATGCTCTCCCTCCTGACCCCAACAAGCCCCAGTGTTTGTTGTTCCCTTCCCCGAGTCCACGTGTTCTCATCATTCAGCTCCCACTTATAAGTGAGAAGATGCAGTGTTTGGTTTTTTGTTCCTGCGTTAGTTTGCTGAGGATAACAGCTCCGAGTTCATCCATGTCCCTGCAAAAAGCATGATCTCTTTCATTTGTATGGCTCCATAGTATTCCATGATGTATATACACCACTTTTTTTTATCCTGTCTATCATCGATGGACATCTGGGTTGATTCCATGTCTTTGCTATTGTGAATAGTGCTGCAGTGAACATACAAATACATGTATCTTTATAATACAATAATTTATATTTAAACATAAGGTAATTTTAAATCAGTTTGGGGATTAAAATTATGTAATTTGGAGAAATATTAATAATGGATAAACCCAAATTCAGCCAAAATACATCTAAGGAGGTTGATACTGAGCCAGTATGGTGACTGTGGCCCTGGATTACCCAATCTGAAGAGCTCTTGAGAATGCTTCATGAGACAGTCACATTACAGTTTGATTTTGTACATTTCCAGCAGACAGAGTTGCAGGGAAAATCATAAATCAATATGAGGAAGACATACATTGGCTCAGCCTAAAAGTGGGACATCAAAAAGGAGGGGCTAACAAGTCATAGGTGGGTTTTAAGGATTCTTTAGGTGACAATTGATAAAGAAAATCTGTTGTCTAAAACTGGAAATAGGTATAAAGGAAGGCCTTAATTAAGATAAGGTCATTATGGAGGTTAAGGTTCTTATTATGTAGATAAAGCCTCCTAGCTGGCAGCCCTCAGAGAAAATAGAGGGTAAATATATCTTTTCAGACTTGAAATGCATCAGGATCTTAGTTAATCTTCCCTAGATCTGGGAAGACCTAGAAGGGGAGAGATTGGGCTACATTAATGAAGACTTCTTACAGATGCAAATTCCCCCACAGAAGGCAGCTTTGTACTGCCATTTCAATCTCTTGGCCCTGCAACAGCCATTTCAATCTCTTGGCCCTGCAACAGCCATTTCAAAATATGTCAAAAAATATATATTTGGGGGTAAAATAACTTTGATTTTTTTCAGCTTCTTCTCTCTGTGATGCTGTACCAGAATCAGGTTACAAAGTAAACCACATTATAAGAGTTAATAAAACCCATCTGATGAGATTTGATTGTTTGAAGGGTGTGATTCCCAGACCCTTTAGATAGAAACTGGGGCAAAAGAATACAAGGTCTTGCTCCTCAATATAAATCTCTCAGTGCTTTAAGCAGTGAAAGATTTTTCATTTAATTTTACAGACTTGATACTAATAAAAAGATACTTTAAAATATATGTATGTATATATTTTTCCTTACAAAAGATATGCTGTTGATTCTCTTATGTCTTGAACCCTGGCCAGTGATCTGAAACGAAGCAGCCCATGTCTCCAGATCACTAGTACCAAATAAATTTTGGGGTGTAACAGGTTTATTGAGAAGTAATTAACACACCATGCAATTCACACATTTAAAATATACAAGTCATTCAATTTTAGTATTTTCAGAGTTATGTAATCATCATTACATCAATTTTAGAACACTTTCATCACCCTAAAAACAAACCCCACATCATTTAGCTATCTTCACTAGTTTTCCCTTCCTCCCTCAGCCCTAGGGAACCACCCACCTTCTTTGTATAGATTTGCATATAAGCCTCTGAAATAAAAAGCAAGTGGTCTACTGGGACTGGCTTATTTCACTTAGCATAATTTTTCATGCTGCATCTGTGCTGTAGCAGGTATTGATGCAGGGCTTTCGCTCCTTAGTTCAGCTAAATCTGGGTTCTTCTCTCATGACCAGGAAAAATTAGCCATGTGGACCCATTGAAGGGTGAGAAGGACAGAATTTATTAAGTGAAAGGGAAGCTCTCAGCAAAGAGAGGGGTCCTGCAAACAGATTTCCACCTCACAATTGAATACCAGGACAGGCACACATGAGCTGAAGAGGCCAGGCTCCTCCTCTGCATAAGGCGTGAATTCCTGGTGGCTCCACCCCAACCCCCCAGTGCATGTGGGCCTCCAGTCTGCTGCTGGCATGTCCAGGCAAGCCCCTGTGCAGGTTCCCTTATCTGCACCGGATGTTTTATCTGGTGTAGACACTTGTGGGCCTGGAGATTCTCTGGGGACCCTTCCATATCTGCCTAGGCATTTTGCTGTCTCCTGCTTCTTATTGCTGAGTAATATTCCATTGTATGGATACATTAAACATTTTATGTAACCATTCATGAGGTGATGGACCTTTGGGTTCTTTCCACTTTTTGACTCTTATTAATAATGCTGCTGTAGGCCAGGTGTGTTGGCTCACACCTGTAATCCCAGCACTTTGGGAGGCCAAGGTGGGTGGATCACAAGGTCAGGAGTTCAAGAGCATCCTGGCCAACATGGTGAAACCCTGTCTCTACTAAAAATACAAAAATTAGCTGGGCATGGTGGTGTGTGCCTGTAATCCGAGCTACTCAGGAGACTGAGGCAGGAGAATTGCTTGAACCCGGACCCAGGAGGCAGAGGTTGCAGTGAGCTGAGATCACGCCACTGCACTCCAGCCTGGGCTACGGAACAAGACTCCGTCTCAAAAAAAATATAGTAATAATGCTGCTGTAAACATTTATGTATGAGTTTTTGTGCTTGCATATGTTTTTATTTTTCTGGAGTATATACTTATGACTGGAATTTCTGGGTCATACAGTAACTTCATGCTTAACCTTTGAGGAGCTGACAGTTTGTTTTCCAAAGTGGCTGCACCACTTTACATCCCCAGCAGCATTGGATAAGGGCTTTAATTTCTTTACATTTTTCCTAACACTTAACTTATTTTCTCTTTTTTATTGAACAAAGATTTGGTCCTGTGGTGTGAAGTGATACCACAAGGTGGTTTTGATTTACATTTTTCTAATGACTAATTACATTAAGCATCTATTAATGTGCTTATTATCCGTCTTTATATCTTCTTTGCAGAAATATCTATTCAAATTCTTTGCCCATTTGTTAAATTGGGTTATCTTGTTATTTATGAATGGCAAGGGTTCTTTATATATCCTATATATGTAAGTCCCTTATCAGATATACACTTTTCAAATTCTTTCTTCTACTCAGTGTCTTGCCTTTTCACTTCTTGATACTGTCTTCTCAAGCACAGCAGTTTTCAATTTTGAAGTCCATTGAATCCATTTTTCCTTTGGAGTCATAGCTAAGAAAACACTGCCAAATGCAGTCACAAAGATTTATGCCAATGTTTTCTTCTGAGAGTTTTATAGTTTTAGCTGTTACAGTTAACTGTTTTGAGTTAATTTTTAAATATGGTATTAGGTGAGAGTCCAACTTTGTAATTTTTTTTGCACATGGATACCCAGTTGTTCCAATATCATTTATTGAAAAGAGTATTTTTTCCCATTCTGTTTTTTTGTTACCTTGTATAAAATCAATTGACTGTAAATGTGCAGGTTTATTTTTAGGTTATCAATTCTTAGTTTATGTCTATTCTTATATGAGGACCAAATTGAATTTACTGAGAAAATTTTTTCAATCATGTTGCATATTACCAGTTGTCTTATGTCATAATAAAAATTAAATGTAGTAGAATATCTTTAACTTCACCTTTTGTGTCTCAAAGGAGTCTGTGGCCAGCTTATACCTTACTTACTCTAAGACATGATGGCAAGTCAGGCTTACAAGACACACTATTTCTTTTTCTCTCCATTTAAACCTTTAGTCTCTTATCCAGTGCCTCCCTCTATAGTTTCATTTTCAGTAAATTTTGGTCGCAGTATCTGCTGAAATAGTCTACTATTTAGTGCCTTATGTTTTACTAACTCATTATAATTCATAGAATCATCCATAGATGTTTACCATCCAGGAAGGAGGAGTTTAAGTTTGAGCTGCCAGCTTTCCTCAGTGGAAATCAAGTGAAGTCATCATCTTTCAGTTCACAGATCCTCTTTCCACCTGGCATCTTGTTCTGTTGTGTAACACTGTGGCTAATCCTTTTCTTGGTGCAGATCTTGCATTCTCAGAAACCACGGTTTCTGTATTGACCTCCTATTACTGAAACAGAGATGCACAGCTCTGCTTTCTAGCTCAGTAGAGGATTCTTGGAATAAAAACTTTAACTCATTCCAAGAAAAAGTTTTAGGAGTGCAGCACTTAAAAATCAGGTAATATTCAGGCAATTTATCAGAGACAAATAGTAGATTAGTATTTTAAATTTCAAAATTTCAGAGCCAAGTTGTGTGCTATAGAGAAGCATTGTGGTATAATACAGAGATGGGATGGTCTTAACTTCTCCATGCAAACAAACGTGAAGTAAGGTAAAGGAGAAATTGCATTTGATGTCTTAACGCTCAAAGTATGCTGTGTTTATTTTACTTCTGTGAAGAGTAAAAGTCATTCCATAATTTTCTCCTTATTTCCTCATTGAGAAAAAGGAAAATGAAAATCGAATACTAGATTGATTAATAAATACTCAGAGCTTCTTCTTTTAGAATTTTCATTAATTGAAATCAGGTAAATGTCTGATTTTGGTTATGTAACCAAGTATTTCCAGTTGTTTTTCAAATCATATGTCTTCTTGCTTTGCAGTCTTATTTCCTAACTTGAGGGGAAATTGTAAGGAGACACCCTTGCCTTATTATCAGAGTTCATAATTGAAGGGGGTTTTAGGAAAAGTTCCTCCTCAGCAGCTTACATCTCTCTCCTGGTTATCTGCTGCTTCTCAATAATGTTTGTCATCAACAAATTAATCTCAACATTTATTAGATCCTACTTTAAAGGAGACTCTTTTCTGCTACCTAAGTTGTTTCCTGTTGTCTCTTTTTAAAACTTATTTTTCTAACAATTACCCAGAGTTTTGTGGCTTAAAAGAAAAACATTTATTTTGTTCATGAACCTGTGGTTTGGAAAAAGATTGGCCAGGACAGCTTGTCTCTGCTCCCCTCAGCTTCCCTAGGAAGTTGGAGAAATTGAATCATCTGAAGCTTTGCTCACCCATGTGTTTGATGGTTGATGCTGGCCATTGGCTGGAACCTCGGCTGGGGCAGGCAGCATGAACACCGACACTGGCACTCCCAGGCTGTCTTTGTGGACTGATCTCTCTCACAATCTGGGGGCTGAGTTCGAAGGGAAAGCAGTCTGAGATAGGGAAGCTACATGATATCCCTTTTACTGCATTCTATTCATTAGGAGAAGGCCATCAGTAAGGATGGCCCATATTCTATTCTTTTAATGGGATGAATATAGATTCTCTTTTGTTTTAATTGACATGTATATACATAATTATGGGCTATAGGGTGACATTTTGATAAATTTATATAGTGCATAATGATCAAGCTAACTAGCATATTTACTACTTCTTACTACTTCAATCATTTTTCATTTCTTTGAATTGTGAACATTCAAAATCTTCTAGCTTTTTAAAAATATTCAATAAACCATAGTTAACCATATTCACTCTATAATGCCACAGAACATCAGAACTCATTCCTCTTATCTAACTGTAATTCTGTATCCATTAACCAGACTCCCCTCTCCTACTTCTATGAGCTTTTTTGTTGTTAAGAGACAGGGTCTTGCTAGTGTAGTCTTGGCTCTGGGCAACTGTAGAGTCATCCAGGCTAGAGACAGTGATTTGATCATAGCTCACTGCAGCCTCAACCTCTTGGGTCCATGTGATCCTCTGACCTCACCCTCCTGAGCAGCTAGGATTATGGGCGTGCACCATTGCACCTGTCTGATTTTTTACTTTGTAGAGATGTCTCTCTATGTTGTTCAGGCTGCTCTGGAACTTTTGGCTTCAAGTGATTCTCCTGCCTCAGTCTTTCAAAGTGCTAGGAAATTACGGGCATCAGCCATGTTGCCCAGCCCTCAATTTTTCTTTAGCTCCCACACATGAGTGAGAATGTGCAGTATTTATCTTTCTGTGTCTGCACTTAACATAATATCCTCCAGACTGATCCACGTGGCTACAAGTAAGAGGATTTCATTTTTTTATATGGTGAGTATTCCATTGTTTATGTGTACCACAATTTTTTTGTCCATTCATTTGTTGATGGACATGTAGGTTGATTTTATACATTAGCTGTTGTGAATAGAGCTACAATAAACATATGAGGACAAGTATCCTTGTGATCTATTGTTTTCTTTTCTGTTGCCTGAATACCCAGTAGTGGGGTTGCTGGATCCCTCGGCAGTTGCATTGTTCGTTTTTTGAGAAAGCCTCATGTTGTTTTCTATAGTAGCTGCACTAATTTACCTTCCCACGAACAGCATGTAAGAGCTTACTGTTCTCTGAAACCTCACCAGCACTTTTTTGTGTGTTTTCTATGATAGCCATTTATTGAAATGGAGCAAGATTATATCACATTGTAGGTTTGATTTGTATTTCCCTGATGATTAGTGATACTGAACATTTTAAAATGTATTTGTTCGCCATTTGTATTTCTTTTTTTTCTCTTAAAAAAAAGGAGAAATATCTAATCGGATCTTTTGCCTAGTTTTGAACTCAGATTATTTTTGTTTACTGTCAGGGTGTTTGAGTTCCTTGTGTACTTTGGATATTTGTCTTGTGTATTTGGATATTTTGGATGAATCGCTTGAAAATGTTTTCTTCCATTCTGCAGGTTTTCTCTTCACTCAGTTGTAGTACCATTTGTCTATCATTTGTTTGTTGCCTATGCTTCTGATGTCTTACCTATACAAATCTTTGTGCAGACTAATGTCCTGAAGCATTTTCCCTATGTTTACTTATAATAGTTTGATAATTTTGGGCCTTACATTTCAGTCTTCAATCGATTCTGAGTTTATTTTGCTATATGGTGCTATATAGATAGGAAGCTAGTATCATTCTTCATATGGATAGTTTCCCAGTGCTATTCATTTGAAGAGGGTGTCCTTTCCCCAGTGTATGTTCTTGGCACCTTATTCCAAAATAAGTTGGCTGTAAATATGTGCATTTGTTTCTGGGTGCTGTATTCTATGGCCTTTACCCCAAGAATCATTACTTCTTAAAATGCAATTCAAATTAGCATGAAACATTTGCGGTTTAGGGAAAGGCTTATGGCATCAGAATCCTTATTTTTACGGGATTCATTATTTTGTGTTTTTTTGAGATATGGTCTTTGTCTATCGTCCAGGAAGAAGTGCAGTGATGTGGTCATAATTCACTGCAGCCCTGAACTCTGGGTACAAGCCATCCTTTTGCCTCAGTCTCCCAACTAGCTGGGTCTACAGGCCTGAGCCACCATGCCTGGCTAATTTTTTAAATTTGTTTTTTTGTAGAGATGGGGGTCTCACTATGTTGCTCTGGCTGATCTCAAATTCCTGGCCTCCAGTGATCTTTCTGCCACAGCCACCTAAAGTGCTGGGATTACAAGCATGAGCCACCATGCCTAGCGTAGAGAATTATATTATTTTCAAAGTCTTATTCTGAGAGCCATTTATTGACTTTGGCCTAAATAACTCAATATGATATCTCTGAAAGTTTTTTTTGACAAATTTTGGGGAATGATGATGAGGGAAGAGGGTTAGACACTTTTTACTAAGAGATAACTTAGTGCCATTTAAGGAGGAACAAAAATGAATTATCAGAAAAATAAAAGTAAAAGCAAGTGCAAAAGTTCTGTGGCAAAGATGATGACAGTAAAGCACATTTTTGTGACTCATGGTAGCTTTAACTTTGTTCTTAAAATTCTGAGTAATTTAAGGATTCACATTTGAAGAATCTACTACATTATAGATAACATTTTATTTCAAGTCAATGCATTTCAAAATTTGCTATTGGTTTTGTATTAGATTATTCTCAGCCTACTTCATTATCAAGCTCTATTATTTTCTTAATGCAGTTTAATGATCTTGTGGCCGAGAAGGAAGCTGTGTCTTCAAAATGTGTCAATTTGGCCAAAGACAATGAAGTTCTTCATCAGGAGTTATTATCTATGAGAAAAGTACAAGAGAAATGTGAAAAACTTGAGAAGGATAAAAAGATGTTGGAAGAAGAAGTATTAAATCTTAAGACACATATGGAAAAAGATATGGTAGAACTTGGTAAACTACAAGAATATAAATCGGAGCTGGATGAAAGGGCAGTGCAGGAAATAGAAAAATTAGAAGAAATCCATTTACAGGTTAGTTTTTAAAATCAGGCAAGTTTATCTGTAATGGGCTTTCATTTATTTCACTGCAAACTATATTTTGGATATGTATATATTGTGTTTCCTCTGCCTCTCTTACAGCAATTTCCTTTGTAGAGTTCTAGAAAAAAAGTGACTTTTTTCCTTTTAAATATTTAAATTTCCATTATTATTATAACAAAATCAATCTTTCAAAGTAATGATTCTCACTATAGAGTAAAAGGGGGAATTTGATGATTAAGACCAGGTGGCATAAGAGAAAACTGTGATTTAGAAATTATATGATACTTTTGAATTGGTCTTAAGCTACGTTGTTCATTGTTCACTTTTTAAAATTATAAATGGATTCTATTACTTTTTATAGGACAAGATTACATTAATACTAACATAAGTATGATTTCAAATTTTTTTAAATCAGATAATTCTGAATTCAGTTATTAGTTTTGTTGATATTGCTGATAAATATTTTAAGCTTCAGCCTCTTTTCAACATACTCAAAATTGCTCTTCGAATCACTGATTCAAAATGAAAGGCAACAAACCTATGGTAATTAACTTATAATTGTTTTAAAAGTGTATTCTTTTCATTTGTTTCAGAAACAAGCAGAATATGAAAAACAATTAGAGCAGTTAAACAAGGATAATACGGCTTCACTAAAAAAGAAGGAACTCACACTTAAAGATGTGGAATGTAAATTCTCCAAAATGAAAACTGCTTATGAAGAGGTTACAACTGAATTAGAAGAATTTAAGGAAGCCTTTGCAGCAGCACTGAAAGCTAACAATTCCATGTCAAAAAAATTAACGAAGTAAGTCAAAACATACACTCATAGAAAATGAATTCAGCTCATTAATTTGTTTTAAAAGCATAATTTTTAGTGAGATGGCTTCAGGAGATCAGTAGGAAGTGAATGCTAATTTGATAATGTAATTTTGGAAAATAATGTTAGTAAATAATCCTACCTTTAAAATGTTCATCAAGGATAGTTTCTGTCTCTCTTCTCTTTTTTTGTTTTTGTGTGGCTTTTTTCCCCTGAAAAGTCTCATGTAGTTAACCTGACCTGTTAGTTTTTTTCACTAAGTATTTTTGAAGCTTTATGATCAATAAAGTGATCTTGTTACAAAATTACTTGTCAGAATTTCCCTAAATGGGAATATTAGTGAGTTTAATTTATTTTTTGGTAGATCACAACCTAAACCCAAAGTGTCAAGTGATACTGCTACTCTGGGCACATCCTGGCACTCAGGCAGGGACTGTTTTTGATTGTGATCTTTAGTATTATCACTAGAGGGTGCCTCAAGAAAGACTATTTGTGTAACATTTCCAAGGTGTTACATAAAGTCATCCTTGTGAAAGAGGGAATAATGATCACAGGAATGAAAAGAAGGGTAATCCACAAGGGTTCAAAAATAACACCTTGTTCAGCCTGAAGGGCTGTGTGGAAGGCAGAAAGAACAAGCCCCACCTCCAGTGCCTTGGTCACGGTGTTGAGGGCTAATTGCCTTCAGAGATGCTGTAGTTCTTTTTGATCACCAGCCAACCAGTCTAGTTCTCCCCCAGGAGTTGTTGCTCTGAGTTATTCCTCAGTGCCAAATACTTAAGTGTTCTTAGAGAGTGGGTGAAATGTACAAGGGTGAAACCTGAAACTGGTTTACTAAACACAAGTATTTCTAGATTATTTTTGTTCATTTTAGTTTTCTTAATCTACATTATTTAAGGAGTACAACATGATGTTTTCATATAATTATTTATATTGAAGTAGTTCTTATAGTCAAGCAAATTAACGTAATCATTTTCCCACATAGTTACCCTTTAAATACAAGTATATCTAAAGGAATCTTTAGAATCTTATAAGTAGAGCTATTTTAGAAGGCAGCTAGGTTACCTGTTGAGCCGTACATCACTGATAGCCATTTCTCTTCCCTGTCCACTTTGAACTGCTTGTTCAGTAGAAATCACCTTAGAAACACATATACTTATTTAGGATGATTTTAAAATTACCGTTACTTACAAGAGGTATGCCCTCACACATCTTTGTGTGAAAACACTGTTTAATGGGTAATTTGATTTACTCTCAGGGCAACTTTTTAAAAAATGCAAGTCATTAAGAATCATTCAAGGAAAAATGAAATACTAAGCATTTGTCTTTGCTCTCTTTACAGATCGGATAAGAAAATAGCAGTGATCAGCACCAAGCTCTTTACGGAGAAACAGCGAATGAAATATTTTCTCAGCACTCTTCCCACAAGGCCAGAACCAGAGTTACCTTGTGTTGAAAATCTTAATAGTATAGAACTCAACAGAAAATATATTCCCAAAACGGCCATAAGAATTCCTACTTCAAACCCACAGACTTCAAATAACTGCAAGAACTCCTTGACTGAGGTTAGTTATATGACCATTTCTCTTTTGGGTTTCATTTCTCTAATATAATTCTTGTCTATAATTTGATGAAATACTGAGTTCTGTTGACTTACGCATGTTAAGTAAAGATTATAATTAGCTGTGTTAACACAGAAAGGAAATGGAAACTTTACATTTTTTAATTCCCTGGAGCTCTCATTTTCAAGAGACACCCATTTGCTAACTTTATTCAATAAATGTGGTTAAACTGACACATTTAAAATTTCTTTAAAAGCTGCATTTAAGTTAGGTTTTAGAAAATGCATGTTATTGCCTAATAACTGATGGTATACTTTGAAATGCTTTGTCTTACTCTACTTGATTGTAGTTTGTCTGTGGTTCATATCACTTTTTTTTTTTTTGAGATGGTGTCTTGCTCTGTTGCCTAGGCTAGAGTGCAGTGGCATGATCTCAGCTCATTGCAACCTCTGCCTCCTGGGTTCAAGTGATTCTCCTGCCCCAGCCTCCCAAGTAGCTGGGACTACAGATGTCTGCCACCACACCTGGCTAATTTTTGTATTTTTAGTAGAGATGGGATTTCACCATGTTGGCCAGGCAGGTCTCGAACTCTTGACCTTGTTATCCACCCACCTCAGCCTCCCAAAGTGCTGGGATTACAGGGGTGAGCCTCTGTGCCCAGCCCATACCACTTTTAAAGTTTCTTTATACCAACTTAACTCTTTCCACCCATAATCACAAGTGAATGACAGGCAACCAAACACTTAACAACATATAGATATTTATTATTTAATAGAACCCCAAATAAGTGCATTTTATGAATTAAATAAACAAAACACTGAAAGGTTCATTTCCATTTTTCTGTTAAAAGCTTTGTGCTTGGCCTGGTGTGGTGGCTCACGCCTGTAATCCCAGCATTTTGGGAGGCCGAGGCAGGCGGATCACCTGAGGACAGGAGTTTGATACCAGCCTGGCCAACATGATGAAACCCCGTCTCTACTAAAAATACAAAAATTAGCCAGGTGTGGTGGCAGGCACCTGTAATCCCACATGCAGCAACCCCATTACTATACTAGGGTTATACCTAAAGGAAAATATAAATCATTGTAACAAAAAGATGCATGCACATGTATGTTCATTGCAGCACTATTCACAATAGCAAAGACATGGAGTCAATCCAGGTGCACCCAAGGTAGATTGAAAATCCAAGGTAGATTGGAAAATTCCATATATACCAAATACTATGCAGCCATGAAAAGAACAAAATCATGTCCTTTGCAGCAACATGGATACAGCTGGAATCCACTATCCTAAGGAAACTAACGCAGAAACAGAAACCAAATATCTTGTTTGCTCTCGTATGTGGGAGCTACACATCAGGTGCCCATTGACATAAACATGGGAACAATAGACACTGGGAAATAAGAATGGGGAGGGACAGAGTGGGCCAGGGTTGAAAAACTGCTTCTTGGGTCCTATGCTCACTACCTGTGTGATGGGTTCAATTGTACTCCAAACCTCAGCATTCCTCAATATACTTTTGGAAGAAACTTACACAGGTACCACTTTAATTTAGAATACAAACTAGAAAAAAAAAAGAAAACTCTACATATTTTTTTCAGTAACTAAAGAATATAAATTTCTTTTTAAGAAAAAATTTATTTAAGTAAAAAATGGATTAAACTTTTGTAAAGGACAAAGTTTTGCTAAGAATTTCAAAGCAATGCATTCATTCATTGCAAAATGTGACTTTAATTGTTTAACCTTTTTTTTTCTTTTTTTTGAGATGGAGTTTCGCTCTGTCACTAGGCTGGAGTGCCGTGGCACGATCTCGGCTCACTGCAACCTCCACCTCCTGGGTTCAAGCCATTTTCCTGCCTCAGCCTCCTGAGTAGCTGGGACTAGAGGCATGCACCACCACACCCAGCTAATTTTTGTATTTTTAGTAGAGATAGGGTTTCATCATGTTGGCCAGGATGGTCTCGATCTCTTGACTTCATGATCTGCCCACATTTGCCTCCCAAAGTACTGGGATTACAGGCATGAGCTGCTGTGCCCGGCCATTGTTTAACCTTTGTACAAATAAAACACCACCTTTCTAAAATTATGTATATCCAATAGACCAATATTATCTATTTTTGTCAGATTACTCTAAACAGCATTACACAGATACATCCTCTATTATCTAAACTTAGAATAAGTAGAAATTTTACTTTACTTAATGTGATTAATTTTCTATTTAAGCAAACTTCGTGTTATGTCTAGTCACTAAAAATACTAAGGGCCACATTTTCTAATATATTAATCTCATGATAATATTTCTTATTTAACTTAAACATTATTATTATTATTTTTTACTTATTTTAGATGGACCTGGACCGTGTAGAACAAATAATTACAGGAACAAAGAAAAGTATGTTGCCAAAATGTATTAATTAAATTTAGGTTTATTTTAGTAATAAAGTGTAAATAGCAAATGGCATTCCTTTTCATTGTTGGGTTAGTAGATACTATGTTCAGTAGCTTTTTCTTACACACATCTAATGAAAGATGTGAAAACAAAAACTTTCACAGTGAAGAGTATACTTATGCACCATTAATTCATCATGTGCCGTAGCTTAAAAAATTCCCAAGAAGTGGATCCATCTCTTTTTTACTGGCTCTACAATTTCTTCACTTTTGCCATCCTCATGGAACTGTCAGCCAGCACACTGAAACGATTCTCCAAAAACAAAGGCATCAGTTGGCTTACATCTTTTCTCAGGAAAAGTTCCAAAAATTTCACCATGAAATAAAAACACCCACATCAATGTAACTCTTGTCAGGTTACTCAGCCTTGTCTCTCACCACTTACTGCATTCTGCCCTTTGCTCTAGCACCAAAGTGGACAGAATAGAACTCTGCAGGGCTCTTTGTTACCTCAGGATCTTTGCCTTCACCTCTTCCCTCTATCTGGCAAGATTTTCCTCGTCCTTCAGTCATCAACCTATGTATCCCCTCCACCAGAAAGCCCATGATATTGGCACAAAAATGGGATAGATGTCCCTTCTGTATGTTCCAGTAGTGCCCTGCTGTATACCTGTCATGGTATCTATGACTCTATATGGACATTACCTGCTGGTCTTTTAGGTTATAGCATATGACTATTGGGAGGTGGACCATGCCATCTTCATCTTGTAATTCCAGTGCTGGCTCTAGTACCTTAGCACGTGGCTGTTGAGTACATGAATGAAGAATGAAAAAGCTGTGATATTTAACCACAATTGGAATTAACGCCATGTGTAAATGATTTAATAGTAATTTTGTATTGTAATTGCACGTACATATTTCTCATTCTTATTAACTCTGATAACGTTCGCAACTCCACATTTTAAACTTACACTTCGTTAACTGAAATGTTTTAGGTAAAGAACATAATCCTTTCTTTTTCTTTCCAGGTTTTGCTATGTTGAGCACTTGCTCCCGTCTACTTTCTTTTGTAGAATCCACTGGTAAGCCACATCTAATGAAGAGATTATTTAACCATAAAATCTTAAGGAAAAGTTGTATGATTTAAAAGATCATAAAACTTTATTACTGGGCTATTTACATGAAATTTTAATTGTTTCTCATAAAATATAAAACATCATAATCTTTACTAAAGTAGAATATTTTCATGTCATATATGGTATATATTTATATGTTATTTTAAATGATTTTTTTAGCCTCTTTAAGTTTTAAGTGGATCTTGCAAATGAACACCAGTGTTATTGAGTTTGGCCTACTCAAATTGCCTGAATGTCAGCTGTTTAAACAGCCAAACAACCAAGTCATCATTGATACTTTAGTAAAGGTCATCGAGGGCTTCTTTGCATTTTACAGTTTTTATTACCGTATATAGTAGGAGACTTAAAGAGTATCTGCCAGGTTTGTCCATACTAGTGTTACGGTTTTCTTCTTGTAGTTCAATAGTATTTTGTGTGGAGATACTTTGAAGCTCTGTAAATATCTGGTTACTCCTCAAAACCCACTAGATTTAGCATTTCATGGATGACTTGTGTTTGAACAAGTATTACTGTGATGGTTGCCAGATGATTGTTTTTCTTATTTTCTTCTTTGTTCTACATGGAGAAATAAAACCAATAAATAAAGGAGAAGGGAAAGCTCATGATTCTGGTGCTCCAGTTCCCCAAGATTAGGCCAGTGGTAGACATTTCAAGCTGACTTTATGTCTTTTTGAATTGTCCCCATTATTCTGTCAGCACTTTTTTACTTTCTGGCACAAGGTGTTCTAAACTAATGTTGTATTTTCTCTGCGGCAGCACCGAGGAAGCACAGGCGAGCCCTTCCCATCATGCGCTCACTAGTCCCCAACAGAAGAACCGCTGTCGCATCCACTGAGGTACCAAGAAACTAGCAAAGGGCCTTCTAGCTGTCTGGGAACAGTCCTCATGTGGTCCCTGGCTCAGCCTCAAGGGTTCTTGATTAGTCTCCCTGCAGTCTCTGTGCTGTGTCTCTAGATCGGGGCTCTTCAGGAAGGGCCCTGGGAGACCCAGCAGCACAGGATGTCTTGTCTGCCAAATGTCCCTCCCTTCCTCCCACTCTGACACTCAGGAATAGGGAAGATGGCATGTCCAGGCAGTGCCAGGCCACCTCATTTTCTCCTTTGAGATGGGCCCAGAGGGCCTTGCGGGGTGAGTGTGAAGCTGGGTACCTGGAGCCTGAGGCTGACTCCCTCCCTGTGTCTTGGAGGAGAGGCCTTGTGGCCCAAGAAAACCCCCAAGGCCTGACCCCTGGGCACACATGCAGGGAGGGGAGGGTCTGTGAGCTGATGGTGACATTGTAATGAGACTTTGAACACAGCTGCTCAAGGGCCTCGTCAGTGGACCATGGTCAGAGATGACCTAGCCATCACGACCTGGTCAGTTGGGACCTGATCAGCAGGGACCTGGTTAGTGGTGGCCACCTCAGTGAAGGCCTCACCCAGTGGGTACCTTGTGACCTAGTCATTGGAAGCCTAGTCAGTGGGGACCTGGTCAATGGTGCTCTTATTAGTGGGGCCTGATCGGTTGGAACATAAACAATAAAAAACTGGTCAGTGGGGTGTATTAAGTGTATTAGGGGTCTGGTCAGTGTGGGGCCTTAGTGGCTTGGAGCCTGGTCAGTGAGAGCCTGGTCAGAGGCGGCTCAGTCAGCTGGGGACTGATCCATGGAGAATTATTCAATGGGGGTGAGGTGAGCAGCAACCTGGTAAATTGTGGTCTTGTCAGTGGGAACCCAGTCAGTGGGGACCAGGTCAGTGGGAAATTGGTCAGTGGGGTCTGGTCCATGAGGCCTACTAATGGGGGCCTGGTTAGGGAGACATGGTCCATGGGGACTTGGTCAGTGGGGCCTGGTCAATGGGGGAGTGCTCATTAGGGGCCTCGTTGGGGCCACCTGGTCAGTAGGAACCTGGCCAGTTAGCCGATGTGTGACCTCAGGCAGGGGGTTTGTCTGTGGAGCCTCTTTGCCTCCATCTGTAGGGAAGGTGAGTCAGGGCACCCTGGAGGGTGGCTGGAAAGAGAATGTGAGAAGATGTGTTGAATTCAGCATTGCTTGGCAGACCTCCAACTTTACACACTACCTGGGTTCCACCTAGAGAGGGTGCCAGCCCTCTCTGCTCTGCTTGGCGCCCCTCCTCTGTCTGCATCCCCAGGACCACCCTTGGTGGAGAGGGAAGAAATTGGGGAGCACCTGTGGGAGGCTCTAATCCTGGCCCTGGGCCCTGGTGGTGACAGTGATGAGGACCTGGGTGCACCTGTGAGTGGAGCAGCTAGGCCTGGCCAGAGAAGCAAGACAAACAAACACACCCATATGTACACACACACACGCATACACAAACACAATGCATGCACACATGTCAGTTCAGGGGATAGAGGACACCGACTCTGGGCCCTCTTGACCCAAGCAGGCTCCCATTGTGGTGGGTTGTGTCACCCCACAATGTCACTCTTGCTGAGTCCCCATCGCCTCTGTGTTGTGGAGCAGTTAGAGACACACAGCAGTCTCTGTGAGTGGCTCTGCATGAAGGATTGTTTTCTAGGTGAAAAGCACATCTCAACACAGCTGACTGATCGGACTCAGGTGAGTGGGACCTGCTCTCTTCTCTTCCTCCTGGCTTGGGGACAGTCGCTATCGGGTGGGTGGTTTTGGCCTCTGGGCAGCTACTGAGGGTAATCCCTGAGCACTCACCGGGTGCCTGTTCTGTGCTGACAGTCATCTCATTCATCCTTGCAGCAATTCCATTCTGCATCTCCTCTGGACACCCCCAGGACCACCAGGACAACCCCATCATGGCCCTGTCACCAGGCCCAGTCTGGCTCCGTGATAACCAAGATGCAGGTCCAGAGACAACCGCCCTACTTGGTTCCTGCATCTGACCCCCCTTGGTGGGTAGTGACCAGCCCAACATGGAAGAAGCCAGGGCAGCATGCAGCCAGCTGCCCTGCAGCCCCAGATGGCACCTGGGCCTTGGGAAGTCATTCTCAAAGGGGAAGCTAGAAACTTTGATGTCCCTGGAGGGAAGGGTGAACGTGTAATCCGAGCAACCCTGGCAGCCAGCAGCATCTTGTCATCCAACCTGTGGGACAGAGGCCCCCTGCTGGGGAACGAGCAGGGTCCTGGCCCAGTTGGGCCTCATCCTGGGCCCTGGGAGGGGAGGGGCACTATGGGTCCCCCAGCAGCAGTCAGCATTACCACCCAGGGGACTCAGCCTTCTGTGGCCCTGGCCAGAGTTAGAATTTGGCCCAAGACAGGACAAGCTCACTCAGAGCAGGGTGTCAGTACCCAGGACCTGTGCATGCCAGGCAAGGCCAAGCTGGCTCAAAGAGCAACCAGCCACCTCTGCAAGGGTGTGCCTGGAGCAAGTGGACCAGCCACCAGCCTCACCCACTCAAGGAATCAGGGGTGGCCAGGTTCCCACAGCCTGAGGGGCTGCCACTTGACGGCTGATGGAGCAGAGGCCTGAGGAAAAGCAGATGGCACTGGGGCCCTACCTCCAGGGCAGAATAACTGATTTACCCTGACTGGCAGCAAGTGAGGTTGGTGGCTGGTCCACCTGCTCCTGGCACACCCTTGCAGAGGTGGCTGGTTGCTCTTTGAGCCAGCTTGGCCTTGCCTGGCATGCACAGGCCTCAATGCAACCACTGTGCTGCAGATGGAGCCACATAGAGGAAATGAGTAGCAGGCTCAGGAGCAGGCTGTGCACTGCCTTTGGGGCTCCAGTCCATGCATGAGGGCTCCTACAGCACTGTGGGCTTCTTGGGTGCCAAGAGGCAGACCGCAGGGCATCTTGAGAAGGACTCCATGTTCAAGTGCAGAAAGGGCCCAATCTGGTGGATGAACCACATGGCCAGCTTCTGGGTGCAGGCACAGTGCCACATCTTCCATCACTTCCTGATGTGCCACACCAGCACTGAAGAGACAGCCTGGAGACAGGGCAAGAGGAAGGCTGAGAAGGATGAGGTGGTGAATTCCAGCTTCTTCCTGACCCTGAGCCCACCCCCAAGGTGGCCCTCAACCTTTAAGAGTGGGAGAGCAAAATTGACGGCTTCGAGTACTTCACCAAGAAGATGGACCACAGGGCACTCAGCTCAACTTCTCAGCCAATGAGTTGACATGCAAGCAGATTATGGTGACGGGCTTTAAGAAAGAGCATCAGAAGGTGGTCAGTTCTTCAGCCTCAGCCAGGTCTTGGAGCTGGACCAGGCCATCACTTCACCAGAGATGCCTTCAACACCATTGGTGAGCTCTTTGCCAATCAGCCCAGCCAGGAACTGGACCCAGTCATGGACCTGTTAGTGCTGTCTCTGGGACACCAGGTCATCATCCCGGACATCATCCACATACACAAGGAAGCTCTTACCAAAGTCATGGAGAGCAGGCAACATGTGGCAGAAGGGAAGACAGAGGTGCAGAGGCTGATGATGTCAGAATCACAGGAACAGGATTTCTTTGGACACTGTGGCTGAAATTCACCACTTCCATCCAATTCCAGTGAGAAACGTGGACTCACAGATGCAGCATTTCTTGCAACAAGAGATACTATTTTTTCAAAAGGTCACCCAGGAATTGATTGTGTTGAATGACTAGATACTCGATTGTGCACTGTTTCCAGTTCAAGGATGCTTTCCACAGCAGAATAATAACACTAGCAAAGAGATAGTGCCAGGTATTGGCGGTAGTGCAAGGATGGCTTTGTTCTCAATTGAAACTCGGCTGAACATAGAATTGTGTAGGAAACAGTTAATATGGCGATAGAATAGAAACAGTAGCAAACATGACCTAAACCATGCTATGAATTCCTACACTACCATTGTAACTTTTGGAAGAATGATACCACTTACTTTATTGCTTTTTGAAGTATGAATATTTTCGTGTATATGCTGTAGACCTCAAACCCTGTGAAGAGTCTCAAAGAAGCTGGCTGGATAAAGCCTGCTGTGGATGTCTTTATATTCAAAGATTGATGATGCAATTTGAATATGTGTCCTCACCAAATCTCGTGTTGAATTATATTTCCTAATGTTGAAGGTGGATCCTGGTCTAAGGTGATTGAATCCTGAAGGCAAATTTCTCATGAATGGTTTAGCACCATCCCCTTGCTACTGTCCTCACAATCATGAGTGACTTCTCATGAGACCTGGTCATTGAAAACTCTATGTCACCTCCCTACTCTGCATGTTTTCCTCTTGCCGTGTGAGACAACTCACTCTTTCTTTGCCTTGCACAAAGATTGAAAGATTTCTGAGGCCTCCCAGAAGCAGAAGCCCTGTGCTTCCTGTCCACCCTGCAGAACCATGAGCCAATTAAACCTCTTTTTCAAAATGAATCATACAGAAAATGGCAAATGACGATTGCAGCATTGCTATAAAGATACCTGAAAATGTGGAAGCAGCTTTGGAACTAGGTAATGGACAGAGGTTGGAAGAGTTTGGAGGGCTCAAAAGAAGACAGATGAGAAGGTTTGGACCATCTTAGAGACTGGTTAAATGGTTGTGACCAAAATCCTGACAGAAACATGGACAGTGAAGGCTAGGCTGAGGAGGTCTCAGATAGAAATAAGAAGCTTTCTGGAAAATGTCTTCCTTTTGGATATGGAAAGCTTACACAATGCCTGTACCACCACTGTACCTTAGAAGCAGTGATCTTGCATTTTATTTCAGATGCTTATAGGCAAAAGAGGCTGCAGTCTTGACTCAGATGAAACTTTGAACTTTGTAACTTTGAGTTAATGCTGAAATGAGTTAAGACTCATGCTGGCAAGGCATGATTGTATTTTGCAATGTGAAAAGGACAAGAGATTCTTGGGGTCAGGGACAGAATAATATGGTTTGTCTCTATATCCCTATCAAAACCCATGTGGAATTATACTCCCTAACGTTAGAGGTGGGGCCTAGGTGGAAAAAGATTTAGTCATAAAATGTTGCAGGTAGATTCTCCACAAATGATAAAGCACCATCCCCTTGATGCTGTCCTCCTGATAGTGAGTGAGTTTTCATGTGATCTGGTTGTTTAACAGGCTGTGGAACCTCTTTCCTCACTCTGTCTTCCTCCTACTCCTGCCATAGGAGACAGCTCATTGTCCCTTGGCCTTCTGGTATAATTAGGAGGCTCCCTGACTCCTCCCAGAAACAAAAGACTCTATGCTTCCTTCACAGCCTGCAGAACCCTGAGTCAATGAAACCTCTTTTATTTAGGATAATACAGAAAATTAGAACTGCAGAGAGGAGCTGTGAAATGTCTTCAAGGCCTTTTCCCCTTTGTCTTGGCTATTAGCACAGGGCTTCTTTATATGCAAATTTCTGAAGTCTTCTTGAATGTTCCCCCTTAAATCAGGTTTTGTGTTATTGCTACATAGCCAACCTGCTATAGAGATACCTGAAAAAGTAGAAGCAGGTTCAGAAGTGGGTAACAAACAAAGATTGGGAGGGTTTGCAGGGATTGGAAAATGACAAAAAGATGAGGGCCTGGTGGGAGTGATTTAATCACGGATGGGAGGCGGGTGGGGTGGAAGGAAAAAGAGGTGGGCAGGGTGGGGAGGAGTAGGCTGGCTGTAGGGTGGTGGAAGGGTGGGGTGTAGTGGGAGTGGGGAGTCGCCTGCTGCAGAGGCACAGCCTCATGGACAACCTCTATTAGGGCAGTGCACCTGTGGCTTTGCAAGTTTTAGCCCCCACAGCTGCTCTCATGGACTGGGCTACTGTTGAGTGCCTGTAGCTTTTCCACAGTGGGGGTGCAAGCTGTTGGTGGGTCTACGAATCTGGCTCTGCCTCTGCAGCAGGCTTCTGCCTGGAAACAGTGGGAGGTGGAGGTGGGGGTTGCGGGGGCAGATCCTTCACCAGTGGTTAAGCACCATCTTCTTGATGCTGACCTTGTGATACTGAGTTCTCATGAGATCTGGTTGTATAACAGGGTGGGTACCCCTTTCCTCTCTCAGTCTTGCTTCTACTGCTGCCATATGAAGCATTTCCTTGCCCCTTGGCCTTCTGGTATGATTGGGAGGCTTCCTGAGTCCTCTCAGAAGCAGAAGCCACTATGCTTCCTTGACAGCCTGCAGAACCGTGAGCCAATTACACCTCTTTCTTTATGATTGTACACAAAATTAGTGCTGTGAAGTGGAGCTATGAAATGCCTTCAAGGCCTTTTCCCCATTGTGTTGGTAACCAGTACTCAGCTGCTCTTCATGAAGATATCTGAAGCCTTTGTGAATTTTCCCCCTGAAAATGGACTTTTCTTCTTTTACCACATTACCAGGCTGTGACAAAGATATCTGAGAATGTAGAAGCAGGTTCAGAAGTGGGTAAAAAAGAGAGGTCAGGAGAGTTGGGAACGCTTAGAAGACAGCATGATGAGGAAGAATTTGGACCACTGAAAATAATTGTTAAATACTTGTGATCAGAAGGCTGACAGAAAGATGGACAGTGAAGGCCAGAATTAAGAGGTCTCAGATGAAAATGAGGAACATCTTGTGAACAGGAGCCAAGGTTACATTTGATTGGCCTTAGCCCTGGAGATCTCTGAAACTGTGAACATGGGGGTAACGATTTAGGATGTATCTGGTGGAATGAGCATCTAGGCAGCATAGCTCAAGAGGTGTCCTCTCTACATCCAACAGCCTGTGTTCTTATGTGTGACCTAAGAAATTACCTCAAGTTGCAACTTCTATTTAAATGAGAAGTAGAGCTCAAAAATTTGAAAAATTTGCAGCCTAGCCAAGTGGTCAAAAAGGAAAGCTGATTTTCAGGGGGAAAATTCAAGAGCACTTAAAGTATTTGCATAAAAAGAGAGCCCAGTGCAAACAGCCAAGACTATGGGGAAAAGGCCTTGAAGGCATTTCAGAGACCTTTGCAGCAGCCCTTGCTGTCATAGGCCCTGGGGACAAGGAGAGAATTGTTTCCTGGGCCAGCTCCATGGCCTGGCTGCTGTGTGCATCTTCAGGACACTGCTGCCTGCATCCCTGCAGATCCGGCTCCAGCCATGGCTGAAAGATGCACAGGTACAGCTTGGGTCACTGCTTCAGAGGTGGCTCCAAGCCTTGATGGCTTCCACATAGTGTTAAGCCAGGAGGTGCACAGAGCAAGAGACTAGAGGCTTGGGAGCCTCTGTCTAGACTCCAGAGGATGTACAGAAAAGCCTGGGTGTCCAGGCAGAAGCCTTTCCAAGAGGTAGAGCCTCATGGGAAACCTTTACTAGGGCAGGAAAGAAGGGATGTATCAGGTTGAAGCCCTCACACAGGGAGGCACCATCCTTCAAACCCCAGATTCATAGACCCACCAACAGCTTGCCCCCTCAATGTGGGAAAGCTACAGACACTCAACACCAGCCCCGTCCATGAGGGCAGCTGTGGAGACTGATCACTGCAAACCCACAGGTGGAGATCTGCCCAAAGCCTTTGGAGCCCAGCCCTCACACTCCTGTGCCGTGGATGTGGGACAAGGATTCCAAAAGGATGACTTTGGAGCTGTAGGATTGAATGACCGGCCTACTGGGTTTTGGACGTTCATGTATGCTGTGAGTCCCATCGGTGTTTTGTTTTTGTTTCTGGCAATTTTTCTTTTGTTGGCTGGGAATGCTTACCCATTGCTTGTACAATCATTGTACCTTGGAAGTAGTTAACTTGCTTTATAATTCAGAGACTCATGGGTGGAAGGGACTGTATCCTTGTCTCAGATGAAACTTTGGGCTTTACACATTTGAGTAAATGCTGGAATGAGTTAAGATTTGGGGGACTGTAGGAGAGGCATCATTGTATTTTGCAATGTGAGAAAGACAGATTTGCAGGGGCAGGCACAGAATAATATGATCTGGCTCTGTGTCCCACTGATGTGGAATTGTAATGGGAAATGTTAAAGGTGGGGGGCAGGTGGAAGGTGATTTAATCATGGTGGAGAGTGGAGGTTGGAAGGTGGGGGTGGTGGGGCGAATTGGGGAAAATTATGGTGGGGTTGGGGGTGAAAGGCGGGTGGGGGGCAGATCCTTCACAAATGGTTAAACACTATTTCCTTAATACTGTCCTTGTGATAGTTCTCTTCATGATTTTGTGGCGGTGAGATTGAATGAATACTGTTCTGCTGGGTTTTGGATGTGCATTGGGCCTGTGGTCCCATTTGTGCTATTTTTCTGGGAAATTTCTTCCCCTTGGATTAAGGCAGCTTACCCAATACCTGTGTCATCATTGTACCTTTAAAGAAATGAACTCCATTTTAACTTCAGAGACTCATAGGCATAAGAGACTGTAGCCTTGTCTTGGATGAGACTTTGAACTTTTTATATTTAAGTTAACGCTGGAATGAGTTAAGGATTTTGGAAACTTTTGAAAAGGCATGATTGTATTTTACCCTGTGAGAAGGACATGAGATTTGGAAGGGTCAAGTTCGGAATACTATGGTTTGGCTGTGTTTCCCTAGAAAAACTCATGTGGAAGTGTAATCCTGAATTTTGGAGGTGAAGCCTGGTGGGAGGTGATTTAATCCTGGATGGGAGGAGGGTGGGGGTGTAAGGAAAAAGGGGTGGGGAGGATGGGGACGAGTAGGCTGGCCATAGGGTGGTGGGTAGTAGGAAGGGTGAGTAGCCTGCTGCAGAGGCAGAGGCTCATGGAAAACCTCTACTAGGACAGTGCCCCTGTGGCTTTGCAGGCTTTAGCCCCGTGGCTGCTCTCATGGGCTGGGCTGTTGTTTAATGCCTGTACCTTTTCCATACTGAGAGTATGAGCTGTTGTTGGGTCTATGAATCTGGGGTCTGGAGGATGGTGGCCTCCTGCATAGGGGCTCCAAGCCCATATTTTCCTTCTGCACTGCCCTAGTAGAGGTTTTCCAAGAGGCTCTGCCTCTGCAGCAGGCTTCTGCCTGGCAACAGTGAGGGGTGGAAGTGTGTTGGGGGGTGGAACTTTCACCAATGGTTAAGCACCATCTTCTTGATGCTGACCTTGTGATACTGAGTTCTCATGAGATCTGGTTGTATAACAGGCTGTGACACCTCTTTCCTCTCTCTGTCTTGCTCCTACTCTGGCCATATGCAACATTTTATTGCTGCTTGTCCTTCTGGTATAATTGAGAGGCTTCCTGAGTCCTCCCAGAAGCAGAAGTTACTATGCTTTCTTTACAGCCTACTGCAGAACTGTAAGCCAATTAAACCCCTTTTTGTTATGATCTTACAGAAAATTAGTACTGCGAATTGAAGCTATGAAATGTCTTCAATGACTTTTCCCCATCACATTGGCTATTAATACTGGTCTTCCTTTTAATGCAAATATCTGAAGCCTTCTTGAAGTTTGCCCCTGAAAATGGACTTTTTTTCCTTCTACATTGCCAGGCTGTGACAAAGATAGCTGAAAATATAAAAGCAGGTTCAGAAGTGGCTAACAGCCAGAGGTCGGAGAGTTTGGAGGACTTGGAAGAAGACAGGAAGATGAAGGAAAGTTTGGACCATTGTAGAGACTTGTTAAATACTTGTGATTAAAATGCTGACAGAAGGAGGGACAGTGAAGGCCAGGCTTATGAGGTCTCAGATGAAAATGAGGAACTTACTGGGAACAGGAGCCAAGGTTACTTTTGTTTTGCTGTAACAAAGAACATGGCTGCAGGGTGACTTTGCCCTGGAGATCTGTGAATAAACTTGAGGTTGATGATTCAGGGTGTATCTGGTGGAATGAACATCTAGGCAGCAAATCTCAAGACGTGCCCTCTCTGTGTCAAACAGCCTGTGCCTTTATGTGTGACCGAGGAAATGACCTCAAGTTGCAACTTATATTTAAATGACAAGCAGAGCTCAAAAGTTTGGAACATTTGCAGCCTGGCCAAGTGGTCAAAACAAAAGCTGATTTTCAGAGGGAAAATTCATGATGGCTTTAAAAATTTGCATAAAATGAAGGCCAGTGCTAATAGCCAACCGCAATGGGGGAGAAAGCCTTGGAGGCATTTCAGAGATGTTTGCAGTAGCCCTTGCTGTCACAGGCCCTGGGACCTAGGAGAAAAGAATGGTTTCCTGGGCCATCCCCATGGCTCTGCTGCTGTGTGCAGCCTCAGGATACTGCTGCCTGCATCCCTGCAGCTCCAGCTCCAGCCTTGTCTCAAAGACACACAGGTACAGCTTGGGACACTGCTTCAGAAGGTGCAAGCTATAAGCCTTGGTGGCTTCCACACAGTGTTAAGCCAGTGGGTGCACAGAGCACTAGTTCAGAGGCTTGAGATCCTCCATATATATTTTGGAAGATATATGAAAGTGCCTGGGTGTCCAGACAGAAGGCTGCCAAAAAGGCAGAGCATCATGGGAAACCTCTACTAGGGCAGTGCGGAAGGAAAATATGGGGTTGGAGCCCCCACACTGGAGGCCACCATCATGAAGACCCCAGATTCATAGACCCACCAAGAGCTTTGCACCCTCCATGTGTTAGAAACCCCAGGCACTCAACACCAGCACAGCCCATGAGGGCAGCTGCACAGGCTGAACACTGCAAAGTCACAGGTGAGCTGCCCAAGGCCTTGGGAGCCCAGCCCTCACGCCCTTGTGCCCTGGATGTGGGACAAGGATTAAAAAAGGATGACTTTTGAGCTGTGGGTTTGAATAACTGGCCTGCTGGGTTTTGGACTTTTCATGGAGCCTGTAAGTCCCATTTATGTTTTGTTCTCTCAGGCAAAAATCTTCCTTTTGGCTGGGAACTCTTAATGCCTGGACAATCATTGTACCTTGGAAGTAGTTAACTTGTTTGTATTTCAGAGGCTCAGGGGCAGAAGAGACTGCCTTTTCTCAGATGAGACTTTGGGCTTTGGACATTTGAGTAAATGCTGGAATGAGTTAAGACCTTGTGGGACTGTAGGTAAGGCATCATTGTATTTTGCAAAGTGAGAAGTACATGAGATTGGGGGAGGCAGGGACAGAATAAGATTTGGCTGTGTGTCCCTACAGAAACTCATTTGGAATTGTAATTGGAAATGTTAAAAGTGGGGCCAGGTGGAAGGTGATTTAATCATGGAGGGCAGTGGGGGTTGGAAGGTGGGGATTGGGGAGGATGGGGGGATTATGGTGGGGGTGAGGGGTGAAAGGTGGGTGTTGGGGAGGATCCCTCACAAATGGTTAAACACCGTCTCCTTAATGCTTTCCTCATGATGGTGAGTTCTCGTGATGATTCTGGAGCTGTAAGATTGAATAGATACTGTCCTGCTTGGTTTTGGACTTGTACTGGGCCTGTGATCCCATTTGTGTTACTTTCCTGACAAATATCTTCCCTTTGGATTGAGAAAATTTACCCAATGCCTGTACCATCATCGTACCTTGAAAAAAAGACCTCCCTTTTAAATTCAGGGACTCGTAGGCAAAAGGGACTGTAGACTTTTCTCAGATGAGATGTTGAACCTTTTACATTTGTGTTAATGCTGGAATGAGTTAAGGCTTTTGGCAACTTTTGAAAAGGCAAGATTGTATTTTACTCGCTGAGAAGGATATGATATTCGGGGGATCAGGGTCAGAATAATATGGTTTGGCTGTGTGTCTCTACCAAAACACATGGGAAATTGTAATTCCAAATGTTGCAGGTGTGGCCTGGTGGGAGGTGATTTATTCCTGTACTTGAGATGGGTGGAGTTGGAAGTAAACAGAAGTGGGTAAGGTCGGAGGAGTAGGTTGGCTGTAGGGTGGTGTGAGGGTGGTGGGTAGTAGGAAGGGGGAGTAGCCTGCTACAGAGGCAGAGGCTCATGGAAAACCTCTACTAGGGCAGTGCACCTGTGGCTTTGCAGGCTTTAGCCCCCATGGCTGCTCTCATGGACTGGGCTGGTGTTGAGTGCCTGTAGCTTTTGCATACTGAGGGTGGGAGCTTTTGGTGGGTCTATGACTCTAGGGTCTGGAGGATGGTGGTATCCCGCGTGGGGGCTCCAAACCCATATTTTCCTTCTGCACTGCCCTAGTAGAGGTTTTCCAAGAGGCTCTGCCTCTGCCTCAGACTTCTGCTTGGAAACACTGGGGGGTGGATGTGGGGTATTGGGTGGATCCTTCACCAATAGTTAAGCACCATCTTCTTGATGCTGATCTCCTGATACTGAGTTCTCTTGAGATCTGGTTGTATAACAGGATGTGGCATCTTTCCTCTGTCTTGCTTCTACTCCTGGAATATGAAACATTTCATTGCTGCTTGGCCTTCTGGTATAAATGGGAGGCTTCCTGAGTCCTCCTAAAAGCAGAAACCACTATGCTTTCCTTACAGCCTCCAGAACTGTGAGTCAATTCAACCTCTTTTCTTTATGTACATGCAGAAAATCAATGCTGTGAAGTGAAGCTATGAAATGCCTTCAAGGCCTTTTCCCCAATTTTTGGCTGGTAGCACTGGGCTTCTTTGATGCTAATATCTGAAGCCTTCTTGAAATTTTCCCCTGATAATGGACTTTTCTTCTTTTACCACATTGCCAGGCTGCGACAAAGATAGCTGAAAATGTAGAAGCAGGTTCAGAATTCGGTAATGGCCAGAGGTTAGAGCATTTGGAGAGCTTGGAAGAAGACAGGAAGATGAGGGAAAGTTTGGACCATTGTAATGACTTGTTAGTTGTGATTAAAAGGCTGACAGAAGGATGGACAGTGAAGGCCAGGCTTAGAAGCTCTCAGATGAAAATGAGAAACTTACTGGGAACAGGGGCCAAGGTTTTGTTCTTTTGCCTTAGCAAAGAATTTGGCTGCACAGTGTCCCTGCTCTGGAGATCTGGGAAACTTTGAACTTGAGGGTGAAGATTTAGGGTCTATCTGGTGGAATGAACTTCTAAGCAGCAAAGCTCAAGAGTTGTCCTGCCTACGTCGAACAGCCTGTGGTATTATGTGTGACCAAAGAAATGACCTTGAGTTGAAACTTATATTTAAATGAGAAGCAGAGCTTAATCCTTTGCAAAATTTGCAACATGGCAAAGTGGTCAAAAAGAAAAGCTGAATTTCAGGGAGAAAATTCCAGAAGCCTTTGGATATTTGCATAAAAAAGGAGCCCAGTGCTAATAATTCAAGACAATGGGAAAAAAGGCCTTGAAGGCATTTCAAAGACCTTTGTAGCAGCCCTTGTTGTCACTGGCCCTGGGGCTTAGGAAAAAAGAATGTTTTTTCTGGGCCAGCCCTATGGCCCCACTGCTATGTGCAGCCTCAGGACACTGCTGCCTGCACCCCTACACCTTCATCTCCAGCTCCAGCCATGGCTGAAAGATGCACAGGTACAGCTTGGGTCACTGCTTCAGGGGTGCAAGCTCCAAGCCTCTGTGGCTTCCACATAGTGTTAAGCCAGCAGGTACACACAGCACAAAACTAGAGGCTTTGGAGCCTTTGTCTAGACTCCAGAGCATGTATGGGAAAGCCTGGGTGTCCAGGCAGAAGCTTTTCCAACAGGCAGAGCCTCATGGTAAACCTCTACTCGGGCACTGCAGAACAAGCATATAGGGTTGGAGCCCCCATACAGGGAGGCGCCATTTTCCAGACCCCAGATTCATAGACCCACCAACAGCTTGCACTCTTAGTGTTGAAAAGCTATTGGCACTCAACAGCAGCCCAGCCATTGAGGGCAGCTTTGGGGAAAGGCCCTGCCATGCCACAGGTGCTGAGCTGCCCAAAGCCTTGGGAGCCCAGCCATCTCACCACCCTGTGCTCTGGATGTGAGATGTAGTTTCAAAAAAGATTATTTGGAGCTGTAGGATAGAATGAATGGCCTGCTAGGTTTTAGACTTGCATGGAGTCTGTAAGTCCCATCTGTGTTTTGCACTTCTTTCTGGCAAATTTCTTCTTTTTGTCTGGAAATGCTTACCCAATGCCTGGACAAGCATTGTACCTTGGAAGTAGTTAACTTGCTTTGTATTTCAGAGGCTCAGGGATAGAAGGGACTGTAGCCTTGACTCAGATGAGACTTTGGGCTTTGGACATTTGAGTAAATGCTGGGATGAGTTAAGACTTTGGGGGGCTGTAGAGAAGGCATCATTGTATCTTGCAGTGTGAGAAGGACATGAGATTTGGGGGGCCAGGGGCAGAATAATATGATTTGGCTCTGTGCCTCTACCAAAACTCATGTGTAATTGTAATGGGGAATGTTAAAGCTGGGGCTTGGTGGAAGGTGATTTATTCATGGTGGACAGTGCGGGTTGGAAGTGTGGGTGTGAGAAGAATGGGGGTTCATGGTGGGGGTGGTCGTGAAACATGGAGATGGGGGCAGATCCTTCACAAATGGTTAAACACTATCTCCTTAATCCTGTCTGTGTGATAGTGAGTTCTCATGATAAATGAATACTCTCCTGCTGGCTTCTGGGCTTGCATTGGGCCTGTGTCCCAATTGTGTTATTTTTCTGGGAAAATCTTCCCTTTGGATTGAGAAAGCTTACCCATCACTGTAACTTGAAAGAAAAGAACTCCCATTTCCCTTCAGAGACTCATAGGCAGAAGGGACTGCAGCATTGTCCTGGATGAAACTTGAACTTATTACATTTGAGTTACTGCTGGAATGAGTTAAGACTTTTGGAAACTTTTCAAAAGGCACGTTTGTATTTTGCTCTGTGAGAAGGACATGAGATTAGGGGGTCTCAGGGTCAGAATAATATGGTTTGGCTGTGTTTACCTACAAAAACTCATGGGGAATTGTGCTCCCGAATGTTGGAAGTGCAGCCTGGTGGGAGGTGATTGAACCATAAATGGGAGATTGGTGGGGGTGGAAGGAAAAACAAGTGTGTAGGGTCGGGAGGTGTAGGCTGGCAGTAGGGTGGTGGGAGGGTGGTGGGTAGTAGGAAGGGGGAGTAGCCTCCTGCAGAGGCAGAGGCTCATGGAAAACCTCTACTAGGACAGTGCACCTGTGGCTTTGCAGGATTTAGCCCCATGGCTGCTCTCATGGGCTGGCCTGTTCTTGTGTGCCTGTAGCTTTTCCACACTGAGAATGTGAGGTGTTGGTGGGTCTATGAATCTGGGATCTGGAGGATGGTGGCCTCCTGCATGGGGGCTCCAAGCCCATATTTTACTTCTGCACTGCCCTCGTAAGGTTTTGCAAGAGGCTCTGCCTCTGCAACAGGCTTCTGCCTGGAAACAGTGGGGGGTGGGGTGGTGGTAGGGGGTGGATCTTTCACCAATGGTTAAACACCATCTTCTTGATGCTGACCTTGTGATACTGAGTTCCAATGAGATCTCATTGTATAACAGTGTGGAACCTTCTCCTCTCTCTGTCTTGCTCCTACTTCTGCCATATAAAATATCCTATTGCTGCTTGGTCTTCTGGTATGATTGGGAGGCTTCCTGATTCCTCCTAGGAGCAGGAGCCTCTATGATTCCTTTAAAGCCTGCAGAGCCATGAGCCAGTTCAACATGTTTTCTTTATGATCTTACAGAAAATTAGTGCTCTGAAGTGGAGGTATGAAATGCCTTCGAGGTCTTTTCCTTCTTGTCTTGGTAATCAGCTCTCAGCTTCTTTTCATGCAAATATCTGTAGCCTGCATGAATTTTCCCCCTGTGAATGGACTTTTCTTCTTTTACCACACTGACAGGCTGCAACAAAGAGAGCTGAAAATGTAGAAGCAGGTTGAGAATTGTGTAACAGCCAGAGGTTGGAGAGTTTGGAGGACTTGGAAGAAGACAGGAAGATGAGGGAAAGTCTGGACCATTGTAGAGACTTGTTAAATAGTTATAATTAAAAGGGTGACAGAAGGATGGACAGTAAAGGCCAGGCTTAGAAGGTCTCAGATGAAAATGAGGAGTTTACTGGGAACAGGAGCCAAGGTTACATTTGTTTTGCTTTAGCAAAGAATGTCACTGCATGATGCCCCTAACCTGGAGATCTGTGAAACTTTGAACTTGAGGGTGATGGTTTTGGGTGTATCCGGCAGAATGAACTTTTGGCAGCAAAGCTCAAGAGGTGTCCTGTCTGTGTCCTGGTCTTCTATGTGACCAAATAAATGACCTCAGTTAGAAACATATTTAAATGAGAAGCAGAGCTTAAAAGTTTGAAAAATTTGCAGCCTGGTCAAGTGGTCAAAAAGAAAACCTGATTTTCAGTGGGAAAATTCAAGACAGCTTCAGAAGCTTGCATAAAATGGAGCCCAGTGCTAATAGCCAAGACAACAGGGAAAAGGCCTTGAAGGCATTTCAGAGACCTTTGCAGCAGCCCTTGCTGTACAGGCCCTGAAGCCTAGGACAGAAGAATGGTTTTCTAGGACAGAATGGTTTCCTGGCCCAGCCCTATGGTCCCCTGCTGTGTGTAGCCTCAGGACAATGCTGCCTACATCCCTGTAGCTCCTGCTGCAGCCATGGCTGAAAGATGCACAGGTACAGCTTGGGTCACTGCTTCAGGGGTGCAAGCTCCAAGCCTTGGTGGCTTCCACATAGTGTTAAGTCAGCAGGTACACAGAGCACAAGACGAGAAACTTCGGAGTCTTCATCTTCTAGACTCCAGAGTATGTATGGAAAATCCTGGGTTTCCAGGTGAAGCTTTTCCAACAGACAGAGCCTCATGGTAAACCTCTACAAGGATGGTATAGAAGGAACATATACGGTGGGAGCCCCCACACTGGGAGGCCCCATTCTCCAGACCCCAGATTCATAGACCCACCAACAGCTTGCACCCTTAGTGTTGAAAAGCTACTGGCACTCAACAGCAGCCCAGCCCGTGAGGGCAGCTTTGGGGAAAGACCTTGCCATACCACAGGTGCTGAGCTGCCCAAGGCTTTGGGAGACCAGCCATCAAACCACCCTCTGCTCTGGATGTGGGATGTAGATTCAAAAAATATGACTTGGAGCTCTATGATGGAATGACTGGCCTGCTGGGTTTTTGACTTGCATGGGGTCTGTAAGTCCCATCTGTGTTTTGTGCTTCTTTCTGGCAAATTTCTTCCTTTTGGCTGGGAATGCTTACCCAATGCCTGGACAAGCATTGTATCTTGAAAGTAGTTAACTTGCTTTGTATTTCAGAGGCTCAGGGATAGAAGGGACTGCAGCCTTGTCTCAGATGAGACTTTGGGCTTTGGACATTTGAGTAAATGCTGGAATGAGTTAAGACTTCGGGGGACTGTAGAGAAGACATCACTGTATTTTGCAAAGTGAAAGTAACATGAGATTTGGAAGGCCAGGGGCAGAACAATATGATTTGTCTCTGTGCCCCAGCCAAAACTCATGTAGAATTGTGATGGGGAATGTTAAAAGTGGTGCTTGGTAGATGGTGATTTAATCATGGCGGACAGTTGGGATTGGAAGTGAGGGTGTGGTAAGTTTGGGGGGTTTATGCTGGGGGTGGGGGTGAAAGATGGGGCTGGGGGGGCAGATCTTTCACAAATGGTTAAACAGTATCTCCTTAATGCTGTCTGTGTGAAAGTGAGTTCTCATGATGAATGCGTACATACTCTCCTGGCTTTTGGGCTTGCATTGGACCTGTGTCCCAATTATGTTATTTTTCTGAAAAATTTCTTCCCATTGGACTGAGAAAGCTTACCCAATGCCTGTACCATCATTAAATCATGAAAGAGAAGCACTCCCTTTTACATTCAGGGACTCAGAAGCAGAAGGGACTGCAGCCTCGTGTTGTTTGAGACTTTAATCTTTTTACATTTGAGTTACTGCTGGAATGAGTTAAGACTTTGGAAACTTCTGAAAAGGCTTGTTTGTATTTTACTCTGTGAGAAGGACATGAGATTCAGGGGTGTCAGGGTCAGAGTAATATGGTTTGGTGGTGTTTTCCTACAAAAGATCATGGGAAATTGTATTCCTGAATGTTGGAGGTGGGGCCTGGTGGGAGGTGATTGAATCATGGATGGGAGGGGGTTGCGGGTAGAAGGAAAAAGAAGTGGGTAGGGTGGGGAGGAGTAGGTTGGCAGTAAACTGTGAGAGGGTGGTGGGTAGTAGGATGTGGGAGTAGCCTCCTGCAGAGGCAGAGCCTCATGGAAAACCTCTACTAGGGCGGTGCACCTGTGGCTTTGCAGGGTTTAGTCCCTTGGCGGCTCTCATGGGTTGGGCTGGTGTTGAGTGCCTGTAGCTTTTCCATACTGAGGGTGCGAGCTGTTGGTGGGTCTATAAATCTGGGGTCTGGAGGATGGTAACCTCCTGTGTGGGGGCTCCAAGCCCATATTTTCCTTCTGCACTGCCCTAGTAGAGGTTTTCCAAGAGGCTCTGGCTCTGCAACAGGCTTCTACCTGGAAACAGTGGTGGGGTGGGGGTGTTGGGGGGGACAGATCTTTCAACAATGATTAAGCATCATCTTCTTGATGCTGATTTTGTCATAGTGAGTTGTCATGAGATCTGGTTGTATAACAGGGTGTGATACCTCTTTCCTCCTTCTGTCTTGCTCCTACTTCTACCATATGAAACATCCCAGTGCCGCTTGGTCTTCTGGTATGATTGGGAGGCTTCCCGATTCCTCCCAGAAGCAGAGGCCTCTATGATTCCTTTAAAGCCTGCAGAACCATGAGCCAGTTCAACATCTTTTCTTTATGATCTTACATAAAATTAGTGCTTGGAAGTGGAGCTATGAAATGCCTTCAAAGCCTTTTTCTTATTGTCTTGGCAATCAGCACTCAGCTTCTCTTCATGCAGATATCGGATCCCTTTGTGAATTTTTCCCCTGAAAATGGACATTTCTTCTTTTTACCGCATTGATAGGCTGCAATAAGGATGGATGAAAATGTAAAAGCAGGATCACAAGAGGGTAAGAGCCAGAGGTTGGAAAGTTTGGAGGCCTTGGAAGAAGTCAGGAAGATGAAGGGAAGTTTTGACCATTGTAGAGACTCGTTAAATAGTTATAATTAAAAGGGTGACAGAAGGATGGACAGTGAAGGCCAGGCTTACAAGGTCTCAGATGAAAATGAGGAATTTACTGAAAAGAGGAGCCAAGGTTACTTTGGTTTTGCCTTAGCAAAGAACATCGCTGCATGATGCCCCTAACCTGGAGACCTATGATACTTTGAACTTGAGGGTGATGATTTAGGGTGTATCTAAATCATAGGCATGAACTTTTGGCAGCAAAGCTCAAGAGGTATCCTGTCTGTGTCCAAAAGCCTGTGGTCTTCGGTGTGACCAAATAAATGACCTCAAGTAGAAACTTATATTTAAACGAGAAGCAGAACTTAAAAGTTGGGAAAATTTGCAGCCTGGCCAAGTGGTCAAAAAGAAAACCTGATTTTCAGTGGGAAAATCTAAGAGAGCTTTAGAAATTTGTATAAAATGGAGTCCAGTGCTAATAGCCAAGACAATGGGAAAAAGGCCTTGAAGGCATTTCAGAGACCTTTGCAGCAGCCCTTGCTGTCACAGGCCCTAAGGCCTGAGAGAGAAGAATGTTCTTCTGGGCCAGCTGCAAGTCTCCACTGCTGTGCTCAGCCACAGCACACTGCTGCCTGCATCCCTGCAGCTCCAGCTCCAGCCATGGCTGAAAGATGCACAGGCACAGCTTGGGTCACTGCTTCAGGGGTACAAGATGCAAGCCTTGGTGGCTTCTACATAGTGTTAAGCCAGCAGGTGCGCAGAGCAAAAGAGGAGAGCCTTGGGAGCCTTCGTCTAGACTCCAGAGCATGTACAGAAAAACTTGGGTTTCCAGGCAGAAGCTTTTCCAAGAGGCAGACCCTCATGGGAAAATTTTTCTAGGGCATTACAGAAGGAACATATAGAGTTGGAACCCCCACACATGGAGGCACCATTCTGCAAACCCAGATACATAGACCTACCAACAGCTTGCACCCTCAGTGTGGAAAGCTACAAGTGCTCAACACTAGCCCAGCCCATGAGGGCAGCTGTGGGGGAAAGACCTTGCAAAGCCACAGGTGCAGAGCTACCCAAGGCCTTGGGAGCCCAGCCATCACACCCCTGTGTTCTGGATGTGGGATTTGGATTGAAAAGTGACGATTGGAGCTGTACAATGGAATGACTGGCCTGCTGGGTTTTTGACTTGCATCGGATCTGTAAGTCTCATCTGTATTTTGTGCTTCTTTCTGGCAAAGTTTTTTCTTTTGGCTGGGAATTCATACCCAATGCCTGTACAATCATTGTACCTTGAAAGTAATTAACTTACTTTGTATTTCAGAGGCTCAGAGGCAGAAGGGACTGCAGCCTTTTGTCAGATAAGACTTTGGGCTTTGGATACTTCAGTAAAGGCTGAAATAACTTAAGACTTTGGGGGACTGTAGAGAAGGCATCATTGTATTTTGCAGTGTGTCAAAGATATGAGATTTGGGGGAACTAGGGTCAGAATAATATGATTTGGTTCTGTGTCCCTACCGATATTCATGTGGAATTGTAATGGGGAATGTGAAAGTTGGGACCTGGTGGAAGGTGATTTAATCATGGTGAAGCATGGGTGTTGGAGGTACGGGTGTGGGGAGAATGGTGGAGATTATTTTGGGAGTGGGGTCAAAAGATGAGGATGGGGGGTGGATGCTTCCCAAATGGTTAAACACTATCTCCTTAATGCTGTCCACATGATAGTGAGTTCTCTTGATGATTATGGAGCTTTAAGATTGAGTGAATACTGTCCTCCTGGGTTTGGACTTGCATTTGTGTTATTTTTCTGGGAAATTTATTCCCTTTGGATTGAGAAATCTTACCCAATGCCTGTACTATCATTGCACCTTGAAAGAAAAGAAATCCCTTTTGAATTCAGGGACTCATAGGCAGAAGAGAAGGTAGCCTTGTCTCAGATGAGACTTTGAAGTTTTTACATTTGGAATGAGTTAAGACTTTTGGAAAATTTTGAAAAGGCATGATTGTATTTTGCTCTGTGAGAAAAACATGAGATTCTGGGGTATCAGGGTCAGAATAATATGGTTTGGCTGTGTGTCCCTGTGAAACTCATGTGGAATTGTAATCCCAAATGCTGAAGTTGGGGCCTAGGGGAGGGGATTTAATCATGGATGGGAGGGGGTTGGGGGTGGAAGGAGAAAGGGTGGGTAGGGTAGGGAGGAATGGGTTGGCTGTAGGGTGGTGGGAGGGTGGTGGGTAGTAGGAAGGGGGAGTAACCTGCTGCAGAGGCAGTGGCTCATGGAAAACCTCTACTAGGACAGTGCACCTGTGACTTTACAGGGTTTAGCCCCTGTGGCTGCTCTCATGGGGTGGGCTGGTGTTGACTACCCATAGCTTTTTCACACTGAGGCTGTGAGCTGTTGGTGGGTCTATGGATCTGGGGTCTGGAGGTTGGTGGCCATCTGCGTGGGGGCTCCAAGCCCATATTTTCCTTCCACATTTCCCTAGTAGAGGTTTTCCAAGAGGATCTGCCTCTGCATCAGGCTTCTGCCTGGAAACAGTGGGAGTTGGGGGTGGGGGGCAAATCCTTCACCAATGGTTAAGCACCATCTTTTTGATGCTGACCTTGTGAGTTCTCATGAGATCTGCTTGTATAATAGGGCATGGCACCTCTTTCCTCTCTCTGTCTTTCTCCTACTCCTGCCACGTGAATCATCTCATTGCCCCTTGACATTCTGGTATGATTGGGAGGCTTCCTGAGTCCTCCCAGATTCAGAAGCCAGTATGTTTCCTTACAGCCTGCAGAATCATGAGGTTCTTTATGATCATAGAGAAAATTAGTACTGGGAGGTGGATGTATGAGATGTCTTCAAGGCCTTTTCCCTATTGTCTTGGGAGTCAGTACTCAGCTTCTTTTCATTCAAGTATCTGAGGGCTTCTTGAATTTTCTCCCTGAAAATGGACTTGTCTTCCTTTACCACATTGCCAGGCTGTGACAAAGATAGCTGATAATGTAGAAGCAGGTTCAGAAGGGGGTGGCAGACAGAGATCAGGAGAGTTTGGAGGGCTTTGAAGACAGGAAAATGAAGAAAAGTTTGGATCTTTGTAAAGAATTGTTAACTACTTGTGATCAGAAGGCTGACAGGAAAATGGCCAGTGAAAACCAGACTTGGAAGGTCTCAGATAAAAATGAGGAACTTACTGGGAACAGAAGCCAAGGTTACTTTTATTTTGCTGTAACAAGAACATGGCTGCATGGTGACCCTGCCCTGGAGATCTGTGAAACTTTAAACTTGAGGGTGATGATGCAGTGCATATCTGGTGGAATGAACTTCTAGGAAGCAAAGCTCAAGAGGTGTCCTGTCTGCATCAAACAGCCTGTGCTCTGATGTGTGACTGAGAAAATGACCTCTGGATGGGACTTATATTAAATGAGTCCCAACTCTTATGTTAAATGAGAAACAGGACTCAAAAGTTTGGAAAATTTGCAGCCTGGCCAAGTGGTCAAAAAGAAAAGCTGATTTTCAGGGGGAAAATTCAGGAAGGCTTCAGAAACTTGCATGAAAAGGAGCCCAGTGCTAATAGCCAAGACAATAGGGAAAAGCCCTTGAAGGCATTTCGGAGACCTTTGCAGCAGCCCTTGCTGTCACAGGCCCTGGGCCCTAGGAGAGAAGAATGGTTTCCTGGGCCAGTCCTGTGACCCCGCTCTATGTGCAGCCTCAGGGCACTGCTGCCTGCTTCCCTGCAGCTCCAGCTCCAGCCATGGCTGAAAATGCACAGATGCAGCTTGGGTCACTGCTTCAGAGGGTGCAAGCTAGAAGCCTTGGTAACTTCCTCATAGTGTTAAGCCACTAGGTGGATGGATCATGAGACTAGAGGCTTGGGAGCCTTTTTGTAGACTTTGGAAGATGTATGGAAATGCCTGGGTGACCAGACAAAAGCATCCCAAAAATGCAGAGCCTCATAAGAAACTTCTACTAGGGCAGTGCAGAAGGAAAATATGGGGTTGGAGCCCCCACACTGGAGGCCGCCGTCATGCAGACCCCAGATTCATAGACCCACCAACAGCTTGTACCATCAGTCAGGAAAAGCTGTAGGCACTCAACACCCGCCCAGTCCATGGGGGCAGCTGTGGGGCATAAACCCTGCAAAGCCACAGGTGCAGGGCTGCCCAAGGCCTTCAGAGCCCAGCCCTCATGTCCCTGTGCCCTGGATGTGGGACAAGGTTTCAAAAAGGGTGATTTTGGAACTGTAGGATTGAATGACTGGCCTTCTGGGTTTGGAGTTTCATGGGGCCTGTAAGTCCTCTATGTGTTTTGTTCTTTCTGGCAAAATTCTTCCTTTCAGTTGAGAATGCTTACCCATTGCCTGCACAAGCATTGTAGCTTGGCAGCAGTTAACTTGCTTTATAGTTCAGAGGCTCATGTGCCTAAGGGACTGTATAGCCTTGTGTCAGATGAGACTTTAAGCTTTGGACGTTTGTATAAATGCTGGAATGATACAAGATTTGGGGGGACTGTAGGGAAGGCATCATTGTATTTTGCAATGTGAGAAGGACATGAGATTTGGGAGCCAGGGACAGAATAATAAAGTTAAAGGTGGGGCCTGGTGGAGGGTGATTTAATCATGGTGGAGAGTGTGGGTTGGAAGGTGGGGGGTAGGGAGAATGAGGGGATTATGGTGGGGGTGAGGGGTGAAAAGTGGTGGTGGGGGGTGGATCCTTCACAAGTGATTAAACACCATCTCCTTATTGCTGTGCTTATGCTAGTGAGTTCTCTTCGTGATTTTGGAGCTGTGAGATTGAATGGATACTGGCCTCCTGGGTTTTGGACTTGCATTGGGCGTGTGGTTCTATTTGTGGTTTTTTCCTGGGAAATTTCTTCCCTTTGAATTGAGAAAGCTTACCCAATGCCTGTACCATCATTGTACCCTGAAAGAAAAGAACATCCTTTTAAATTCAGGGACTCATAGGTGCAAGGGACTGTAGACTTGTCTCAAATGAGATGTTGAACTTTTTACATTTGAGTTAATGCTGGAATGAGTTAAGACTTTTGGAAACTTTTGAAAAGGCATGAATGTATTTTGCTCTGTGAGAAGGACATGAGATTCTGGGGTACCAGGGTCAGAATAATATGGTTTGGCTGTGTTTCTTTACCAAAACTCCTGTGAATTGTACTCCTTAATGTTGGAGGTGGGGCCTGGTGGGAGGTGATTTAATCATGGCAGGAGGGGTTTGGGGTTGGAAGGAAAAGGGGTGGGTAGGGTGGGAAGTAGGTTGGCAGTAGGGTGGTGGGAAGATGGTGGGTAGTAGGAAGGGGGAGTAGTCTGCTTCAGAGGCAGAGGCTCATGGGAAACCTCTGCTAGGGCAGTGCACCTGCAGCTTTGCAGGCTTCAGCCCCCATGTCTGCTCTCATGGGCTAGGCTGGTGTGGAGTGCCTGTAGCTTTTCCATACTGAGGATGTGAACTGTTAGTGGGCTTATGAATCTGGGGTCTGGAGGATGGTGACCTCCTGTGTGGGGGCTCCAAGCCCATATTTCCCTTCTGCACTGCCATGGTAGAAGTTTCCCAAGAGGCTCTGCCTCTGCAGGAGGCTTCTGCCTGCAAACAGTGGGTGGTGGTGTGGGTGGTGTTTCCTTCACCAGTGGTTAATCTTCTTGATGCTGATCTCCTGATAGTGAGTTCTCATGAGATCTGGTTGTATAACAGGATGTGGCACCTCCTTTCTCTCTCTGTCTTGCTCCTACTCCTGCCATATGAAATATCTCATTGTCGCTTGTCCTTCTGGTATAGTTATGAGGGCCCTGATCAGTGTGGGCCTCATCAGTGGACCTAGTCAGCTGGGACTTGGTCAGTGAGGCCTATTTATTGGTGGCGTGGTCAGCAGGGGTCTGCTTAGAGAGGGTCTCATTAGGGGGATCTAGTAGTGGGGTCTTGGTGAGTGGGGACCTAGTGGCAGCCACTTGTTTGGTGTCTGGTCAGTGTAAAACTAGGCTGCAGGACTTTGTCAATGGAGACCTGGTCAGCTGGGGCTTAGTGGTGGCCTTGTCAGCACGGGCCGGGTCACTGGTGACCAGCTCAAGAGGTGCTATTCATTGGAGGCCTGGTCACATGGGACCCAGTCAGCAGGGCCTGCTGGCCATGTCTTCATCAGTGAGGCCCTTGTCAGTGGGGCCCTGGTCAGCGCAGTCTGGTCAGTGGAACCTAATCAGTGGGGGCCTGTTCAGAGAGAGCGCATTCAGTGGTGGCTCTTGTAGCACTGGTCTGTGGGGTGACCTGGTCAGCAGGGATCTGAGCAGTGGGTGCCTATTCAGTGGGGCCTACTCACTAGGGTCACAGTCAGGGGCATCTTGTCACCTATGGCCTGGTTAATAGGGGCCTGGTCAGTGGCAGCCTGTTCCCTGGAGGCCTGGTCAGTGGGGCCTCATCTATGGTGCCAGGCAATGGGGTCATGATCAGTGGAACCTGGTCAGTGAGGCCCTGGTCAGTAAGAACCTGGTCAGTGAGGCCTAGTCAGTAAGGACCTGGTCAGTGAGGCCCTGGTCAGTAAGGTCCTGGTCAGTGGGGTCCTGGACACTGTGGGCCTAGCAGCAAGGGCCTCGTTAGTGGGGCCTGGTCATGGGGTTCTAATCAGTGAGGGTGTGGTCAGGGAGGACCTGATGTGCGGGATATGGTCAGCAGGGACCTGGTCAGCGGGGGCTGCTGAGCACTGCTGGGAGATGTCAGGTGCAATGCACGTTATTGAGGGCCCTGTGGACAGTCGGGATGGCCCAGTAGTGCCCAAAGACCCAGTCAAAACTGGACAAAGCAGGTGTTTGGATGGACCTGGGAGATCTTGCTCAGAGATTCCAACAGGACAAAGGGAAAGGAAGGGCCACAGTGGCCGGATAGATGGTCACAGTCTATGGGCTGCACAGGATGGAGGAAGCCAGGGAACAGGCAGGGTGGGCAGCAGGGTGCAGGGAGAGGCAGGTGCATGCTGGGAGGTCAGACCCTGTGAGGGCTGTGGGGGCATCAGGTGGAGTGGGCTCCAGGTGCACCCTCAATGCACTGGGCAGGTCTCAGGCCAGGCTCCCTGGACCCCGGCTGGGTGATGTGGTCACTCCCTGGGGGACTGCTGTCAGGCACCGGGCACCCACCATGGGCAGCACTGTCCCATCTCAGGACTGGACTTTCTCAGATCCTGCAGAGGGCACAGCCTCCAGCCCAGGAGGGGCAGCCCCATGGTGCAGCTGGAGCTCTCCATTGGCCTGGAGTGTCCCCTGCCAGCCCTGTACTCCCTCTTCTCCTGGGTCCCGCTTTTGCAGTGTCAGGAAGCAGAGGGGCTCCGTCCTCCCTTCCCTATGTGTCTCCTGGGCTGAAGCTTGCAGTGGACTGGGACAGGGATGGTGCTTCCCTCAGGCCCATTTAGGGAGGGGACTGGCTCCCAGCCTGGCACAGGTCCTCAGCTCTGCCTTGGTTGCCTTAGAGTGAGCAGGATCAGTCAGTGCCCTGAAGGTAGAGCTAAGAGACTGTCCTTGCTGTGTGGGAGGCTGGTCTAGGGATGGAGGACTTAACGGGTCCTCCCAGTCTGTCAGGCCTGGACAGTACTGTCCTGTCTCAGGCTGCAGAAAGTCCAGTCCTGAGATAGGACGGTGCTGCCCAGGGTGGGTGGCCAGGGCCTGACAGCAGTCCCCCAGGGAGTGACCATATCACCCAGCCGGGGTCCAGGGAGCCTGGCCTGAGACCTGCCCAGTGCATTGAGGGTGCACCTGGAGCCCACTCCACCTGATGCCCCCACAGCCCTCGCAGGGTCTGACCTCCCAGCATGCACCTGCCCCTCCCTGCACCCCAGATGTCCACCGTACCTGTTCCCTGACTTCCTCCATCCTGTCCAGCAGGATGGGCTGGACAGTGGGACAGCCTGTGTGCACATTTTGTGGCAAGTAGGAGTGACACATCATCCCTGGGAGGCACCATGGTTCCTGCCAAACCCAACCCCAGAACTCTGTCCCTGAGGTGGTTTTACCAAAACCCAAAACCCAGAATTGTGCTTGTGGCTCAGGGGTCAGCACCTGCTAGTACCAGGACACTACTGGGAGGCTGGGACCTGACCGAAGCCCATTGTGTCTGTGGCCTGAGGACAGGGTGTGTTGGGGCCATAAGTCTCGGCCACCAATGGCCATTGGGTCCTAGGGCCTCAGCCCCAGTGTTTGCCCTTCCCTGGCTCCTTCTGGTTCAGTCCCATTAGGGCCCTGGAGCCCAAGACCCAGCACCCAAGGTCCCCTCCAGGAATATTGGCGGCTTGGCTTCCTTTATCATGTTTCATCTGAGAGCAAAAATGTCAGATCGGATGCACAGAAAAATGGCCCAAGTTGTTTAATAACTAGAAGAAATATAGGAGCAGCAAGAGGGTAATGTGGAGAGGGGAGGGCCTCCATGACCGGTGTCTGCAGAGCCAGGGGTACAGGCACCCAGTGTTGTGGCCTGGCACCACCGGCCTCTCAGAGCGTGGGTGGCCCACTGTCTTTACCCGGAGGACAGCAGGCCTGATCACCAGCTTTTCTACCTGTCCCTGTAAGCATCACATTGCTAGAAGAAAATCTCATGCCAGAGCTTGCACCATCCCTAGCTTGGGGGTTAGGGGTTGTCTCTTGGTGACCTAAATGAAAAAATAGGTCCAGATCAGAGTTCCTGACGCAGAGCACTCACCCACTCTTTGAATCGTGGGAGGGGAGGCCTGGTTTTAGGTAAACCTAACCTCTTTGAGGAACCACAGAGCCCAAGACTGGAAACCTTCAGAATCTTCTGGCCCCCAACCCTCCCTGGGGACCCCTGTGGCCTGTCTCACCAGAGCACTCTTCCGTCTGTAGATGTCTCAGCTGCTCTACAAGGGAGTCCCATTTCAGGTATGGGGCTGGGCATGGTCACTCCTGCTGGATGTCTAGAAGGTGGAAACTAAAGACCAAGGAAAATGCCAGATACAGCCTTTCCACCCTCATCCAGAGCAGGACAAACAGGCCCGGTGGTGTCAGGAGCCCAGGTCTCCAGCTGGAGGGAACGTCAACCCTGCAGTGGGAGCAGGGGCCCATTGCACATCCTAGGCACAGATGCTAATGCAGGCACTGCAGGTAAGCTGGGCTTGGTATCCTTCCCTGGCTTCAGAAAGAAGCCAACAAGGAGCGTTTTGCAGAATGAAACCTTTCTTTCCAGAAGCACTGCTGACTGTAAGTGGTTGCCGTTTGTGGCAGTGAGCATTTTGTCCATTCTGAGGTTGGATTGGTTTCTCCTTTTGGCCTTGCCCTGGCCTACAGACCATAAAGGAGAACAGCAAGAAGCCCCCAGCAAACATCCACAGATGGCCCTGGACATCAGCCACATTCTGAGGAACATGTCATGTTCTGGGAGGGCTAAGGCATCAAGTAAGGCCTGTGGGGCTGGAGGATCCCAGGCAAGGTGGGGCAATCCAGAGCCATGGGGCCTTCCCATGGGAATTGGGAGGTCCCAAGGCAGAGTCAGAGGTTCCACAGGAGGAGTCAGAGAGTCACCAACGGCTCTCCTGGCCCAGGGAGCAGTCAACACCATGGACTGAACACTTGCTGGGCTCCAACCCCTGGGCCAGGCTGCCCACGTGGGGCCAGGAGGCAGCTCAGAGTGGGAGGCAGAGAGAGAAGTGTGCTCAGAGGGCACCTGTATCTGGATGTAATGTGGTTCTGAGACTCTGGCTGGGAAGTTCTTCCAGGGTATCATATGTGTTATGCAGCTACTTCCTCTCCCCAGCCTTACCCTGTAGGAATCCTAGTGACTATGTTGCCACCATCTTGGAGCTCCATGCCCTCATAGTGTAATGGCATCAGCAGATCTGCCTGTGCACAGACTTCCTGTACTACCTCACTCCTGAGGGGAGATGCTTCTGCAGGGCCTGCGACCTGGTGCTCAACTTTAGACACCATCATCCTGGAGCGGCACTGCACCCTCACTAGCCAGGGTGTTGACGTCCTCAAGGCCAAGGCCACATTCAAGACTTTGGACTTCATTGATGCACTTGTGCCGAGCAAGGTGGGCATCTCTGGGATCTTAATTCAGGAGGTAGAATGCAGCTTGAGATCAAGTGTCTGATCAAAGAACTTGAACTTGATCTGGAGGGCTCTGGGGATCCATGGAAGGTTCTGGATAAAGGAGGGACAGTCAGCCACGTTTTAGAGATGACTGTGGAAGGCTTCCTGGAAGGAGTGAACAACAGCCAGGAGACCAGGGAGGGAGCTTGTGGGGCAGGTCTGGAGATGGCAAGGGAGGGATCCTGCTTGGATGAAAAGTCTTTAGGGACCATCTCAGGTTACTCTCAGGTGCCCTCTGAGTTAGTGTGTTCTAAGTAAGGGGTTCTAAGCCTCCTATTGTGGCTCATCCCTGACAGTGTCAGCACCAGCTCCCCTAACCCCACAGCTCAGGGTCCACTTTGCTTCTGCATCCTGCATGTTCCTTTTCCTGCTGAAAAGCAGATTCCCCAATGAGCAGCAGAATCCTGTTTCTCCCTGTAGGCCCCTCTGCTCCTTATAAGTGGTGTTTTGTGGGATTCCTCCCTTGGTTTTGGATGAGAACACCCTTTCCCATTCCACAGGGATTGTTTCTGTGGACCTTATCCCAGGTTTTCCCCTGGTCGGGCACCGGGCAGGTGGGGGTGGTGGGACCAACTCTTTAGAACCAGCAATGCCAAACAGATCCCACTCAGGGGAAGTCCATGCTAAGTGTCATGGGTCCTATGGAATTTTCTGAAGCTTTCCTTTTCTCCCCCACCTTCAACCAGCTTATCTGATCTCCTGGGATCTCTACTAGGATGCTGGCAGCCCAGCCGGCTGGTCTGGCCCTGGACGTGCCTTCAGGGGCTGGGTATGCTTCATGACCTGTGTTGTGGTGAGTGGTAAGCAGCACCTGCTTCTAGCTTCACTGTTGGGCCAGATTTCATCCCCACCGTGGCTCTTCATTGCGGCTGCTTTCTGCTCCCTCCATGGACCCTGCGTGGAATTGCCCCATGTTTCTGTTTGGGCACCACTGAGGAAGGAAGCATGAAGGACGCACAGGTCAGGCCATTCTGTTGCCCACCTCGTGCTGGGTCTTTACTCCTGGGATGGCTTCAGGGGCAGCTCCTTTTCCATGCCTCCCCCCACCCCACATCTCTCAGGTTGCTGCTCAAAGGTCACCTCTTGGAGGGGTCTCTCCCTGTCACTGTGTTTGGAACAGCTCCCTCAGTTTCTTTCTAGTTTATCTCACTCTGGTAATGTCTTTCATTACCACCACCATCTGACCTGGTCTTATGACCTGTTAGCTTCCTTCATCAGACAAGAGCACCAGGATGGCAGGGGCATCATCTGTCCTGTTCCTCCTGTGGCCTGGGTCCTAGCACCATGTCTGGTACAGTGTAGGTGCTCAAGGGAAGTTTACTGTTGAAGAACTGTCTACCTGGGAGATGTTGCTGTTAGTCTAACCTGCACTATTTGGTAAACCCCTTGCTGTTTTGCAGATCCTGGTTGGAGTAAAACATTCCATGGGAACTCGGGCTGTGAGAAACGTCCTAACCACCTGACTGCAGAAACATCCTTATCACATCCTGCTGGGCAAAGGCCCAACAGCCTGACTTCAGGAACATCCTTATCATCATCTACTGAGCAGCAAGCTATACTGTCCAGAGCCCTCCCTCCCAGCCCCATGATTACCCCAGCCTGTAAGTGGCAGTGGGCGCTGACACTAAGCTAGTTTCCCCCTCCGCAGGGTTTTGCCAGTAATAAACCTGTGTTGCTGTTGAAGCGGCCAATCTGTGTGTGTGTGTGTGTGTGTGTGTGTGTGTGTCTGTATGTGTGTGTGTGTGTGTCTTTCTTTAACTCTTGCCTTGCCTTCAAATCCTTACAATAACTCCACTTCTCCATTTTACCATGGAGGATACGGGACTCAAGGAGAGCAAGTAACTTACCCAGAATTACACAGCCAGTGAGTCACAGAGTCTGAACTTGAACTCAGTTCAGCTGAATCCAGAACTCTCGTCTTCCTGAGAGTGCAGGAAAGGAAAGGTGGACATGCAGCTGGTGAGCAGCCCACATGCTTTTTCTAGGAGACCCCAAGGTGGGCTCCTGGGAATTATGTCTTCATGGTCACAAAAGAAGGACTGCTCACCTGTGCTGTGCATCAGCTAAGTGTCCCCATTGTCCCAAATCTGCATTTCTTTTTATTATTTTATTTTGAGATAATGTCTTACTCTGTTCCCCAGGCTGGAATGCAGTGGTGTGATCTCAGCTCACTGCAACCTCCACCTCCTGGGTTCAAGCTATTCTCCTGCCTCAGCCCCTGAGTAGCTGGGACTACAGACGTATGCCCAGCTAATTTTTGTACTGTTAGTAGAGATGGACTTTTACCATGTTGGCCTGGCTAGTCTTGAACTCCTGACCTCAAATGATCCACCCACCTCAGCCTCCCAAAGTGCTGGGATTACAGGCATGAGCCACTGTGCCAAGCCTCAAATCCTCACTTCTTTTCAAATTTTTTTTTTTTTTTTTTGAGATGAAGTCTCACTTTTGTCACCCAGGCTGGAGTGCAATGGTGCGATCTTGGCTCACTGCAACCTCCACCTTCTGGGTTCAAGCAACAGTAGGAAATCCTACTATTTGTGACAATGTGGATGAACGTGGAAGACATGCTAAGTGAAATAAATAAGCCACACAGAAAGATAAATATTAAATGATCTCACTTATACATGGAATCCAAAAAAGTCGAACTCATGGAAACCAAAAGCAGAAGAGTGGTTACCAGCAGTCAGAGGGTGAGGAAAATGGACAGATGTTGGTTCAAGGGTACAAATTTTTAAATGTAAAATGAGTAACTTTCTGGAAACCTAATGTAGAACATAGAGACTCTAGTTAATGTATATTTGAAATATGCTGAGAGAGTAGATCTTAAATATTCTCACCACAAAAACTCAGGAGGCTGAGGCAGGAGAATCGCATGAACCTGGGAAGCAGAGGTTGCAGTCAGCCAAGATTGTGCCACTGCACTCCCAGCCTACGTGACAGAGTGAGACTCCATCTCAAAAAAAAAAAAAATGCTATGTATATTGATGGGAATGTTAATTAGCTTGGTTGTGGTAATCATTTCACAATGTATACACATATCAAAATATATTGTACACCTTAAAGACATAATTTTTGTCAATTATATCTCAATGAAGCTAACCAAAAAAAAACAAAAAACAAAAAACTGCATCCCAGCCTTGGGCAGTGGTAGACAGTGGATTCAATGGTTAATAGGATGATATGGCTGGGAATGACTCTCAGAAACATGAGGACTTGGTTGGATGGCTAACCATCCCCAGTTAACCTCGTAAAGAGGAAGGCAAGAGACCTGGAGCCCGACCCCAGAGTTAAAATCCCAATCCAAAGCAAAGTCTTATGGCAAAACATTGGTTGATATCATCTTTCTTTCTTTCTTTCTTTTCTTTTTTTTTTGAGACAGAGTCTCACTCTGTCACCCAGGCTGGAGTACAATGGAGCCATCTCAGCTCACTGCAAGCTCTGCCTCCTGGGTTCACACCATTCTCCTCCTGCCTCAGCCTCCGGAGTAGCTGGGACTACAGGCACCCACAACCATGCCCGGCTAATTTTTTGTATTTTTAGTAGAGATGGGGTTTCACCGTATTAGCCAGGATGGTCTCGATCTCCTGACCTCATGATCCGCCTGCCTCGGCCTCCCTAAGTGCTGGGATTACAGGCATCAGCCACTGCGCCCGGCCGATATCATCTTTCTAGAACCAACAACAAGAGCAGCACTTATTTCCTGTACCATGAATTTGTGGGATGATTCAGACCAAATTCCTCAGCCCTCTTCAGGACATTTTGGCTAACTGAGGTCTTCTTGTCATGTTGGAGAAAGGGAGCAAGATGGGGATTCTGCACAACTCAAGCCCCAACATGTGGGGACAGACTCAAGTAGATCACCACTGAGGCTTTTTGTGGTAATGTGGATACTGGGAAGCCTGAGGAAGGCTGTGGCCACAAACAGGCTCATTGAATTTACCCCTTGAAATCTGCACAGAACTTGGACAGCTCACTCCCCGATGAGCCATCACATTTATACCTGCAGCTATGACCTTTCTTTTGAGCCTCAGACCCTTATATCCTCCTAAGCACTGGTTATTTCTACTTTGATATTTAAAAGGCCCCTGAAAATTAACTCCTCTCAAACTAACTGTTCATCTGGACAATCGACATGTCAGAACCAAACCTTAGACTTCTCCTCCAAACTTACTGTCCCTCAGTACCCCTTTGCTGTGAAAGCAACATCATCCTGACAGGTGTTCAGAATACAGCTTTGTGGTATTTCTTGACTTATTCCCTGGTTGTCTTTTCTCCATCCCATCAGCAAAGCCTCTATCCCTACCTTCAGGATGTGCCTGTGTCTTACCACTTCTTTGCCTTCATCTGTTCTTGGCACCATCACTTCTTGACTGTGGCTGCCTACTAACAATATTCCTTCTCCTGCCCTTGCACCCAGTCTGTGCTCCAGCCAGCACCAGAATAGCCTCCCAGGTCACTCCTCAGCTCAAAACCCCAATATATTTCCACTCATCAGAGTAGAAGCCAAAACATGCCCATCACCCATGAAGTCCAGGCTGAGCTGGCCACTGGTTATCTCTCTGATCTAACTCCAGAGCTGGGCCTTCACTCACTCTGCTGCAGTCTAAAAGGTCACCTTGCTGCTCCTTGAATGCATGAAGATGCACCTGCCCCAGGGCTTGGCATTTGCTCTTCCCTCTGCTTTGAATTGCTACCCGATACCCAAATGATGGTCTCTCTTCTGTTCCAATCTCTGCTGAAATGTCACCTTGTCAATGATGTCTCCCCAGATCACTTGTAGTGATCATCCATTAGGAACAGTGTTGACACCCACCCCCAAACCACCACCCCCTACCAACTTCCTGCCCCATTTCTCTTGCAGCTCTCATTATCATTTGGCATGCCAAATACCATCCTTATTTGTGTATTTCTCTCCTTCATTGCTAGATTGTAACTTTCATGAGGGCAGGATTTGTTTCCACTTTGTCGCTGCTTTATCTCCAATGACTTTTACAGATAAGCACACAGTAAATGCCTGTTAAAAGAATGATTGAATTGCATGAGGACAAAGAAACTTTTATTTTACTGTCATAATGCCATGACTTCCTGCAAATCTCCATGTGGATCTCTATGTCAGCTTTTTACTGCCTCTACTTAATTTTCTACAAGACCTTCCTTGGAAATATCTGTAGGCTTAGGAAGTTTTAGTAGTAAATAGTGGAGTAAATAAATAAATAAATAAATAAAATAAAATAAGTTACAAAATATACCTAGCAGCCATGAAACCTCAACTTATAAAATGCAGAGAAGACCAGATACGTAACACTCTCACCTGTTGGAGGTGGCTGAGGAGTTGGTCTTTGTGTGGCCTAAATCAGAACTCAGATGGCAAAAGTGACTAGCTCAAATCTCAGGGTAGTGGAATCTGCAAGAAGCAGTGAGTATGGCTTGTGAAAAATGTACCAAACTACAGAATCAGGGATGCCAGTGGAAAGAGGTTTTTGATTAAAGAATGCAATAGAATGCTGAGGCCTCTAGAAGAGGCAGGAGTGAATCTCCTAGGGAAATTAAGACATTAATAACAGCTGTCTATGTGGGGTATTTGGAAAAATAGCACACACATAGGCCCATGGAAGGTGTATGTCCAAAAGACCTTAAGTCTTTACACTAGAGTGATTAACAAAGGTCTTCCTCTGTGCAGAGCCATTCTTCAAAGATTGGGAGAGGTGGCCATTTAATCCAAATTGCAGTTTTCAACAAAAACTTACAAGGCATGAAAGGAAATACGAAAACATGCATAGCCCATTCAAAGGAAGAAAATGAATATCCAGACTCATCTTTGAAAAAACACAGGTCTCAGACTTACTAGATCAAGATTTCAAAACAGCTGTTTTAAATATGCTTAAAGGGCTAAAGGAAAACACAGACAAGGAAGTAAAGGAAATCAGGAAAACAATATATAAACAAATAAGAATATCAACAAAGAGATTGGAATTGTAAAGAGAACCAAATAGAAACTCTGGAGCTGAAAAATAGAGTAACCTAATAGAAAAATTTACTAGAAGGATACAAAAGCAGACTAGAAAAGGCAGAAGAAGGAATTAGCAAACTTGAAGATAAGTCCATTGAAACTATCAAGTTAAGGAGCAAAAGAAAAGAGTGAGGAAAAGTAAACAGAGCCTAAGAGACTATGGGTCACCATATACCAAACACATATACATTATAGAAGTCCCCAGACAAAAGAAAGAGAAAAGGGCAGAAAAATTATTTGAAGACGTAGTGGCCAAAAACTTCTCAAATTGGAGGAAAGATGTAAATATACAAATCCAAAAAGTTCTGTGAATCCATGTTGTTTAAACCCAAAGTTACCCATAGTACATTCATGCATAATTATGTAGGATTTGAAGATTAAACATTTTAAATACCTTTTATAATAGCATCCAAAATCATAGGGATACATTTAACAAAAGTGTGTAAGAAAACTAATGAAAACTAAAACTTTGCTGAGAAAAATAAAACTACTGTTAACAGATGACTTCTTTCCAAATATATCTATAGATGCAATGGAATACCATTCCAAATTCTAGTTGGTTGTTAAAAATAGAAACTAACAAGCTGATTTAAAAATATATATGGAAATTCATTCTAGAATATATAAGATATATATGGAAAAGCAACCTAGAATAGCCCAAAGAATTTTGAAAATGAAGAAATTTAGAGGACTTAAACTACCTGACTTCAAGATTTAGAATAAACTCACAATCTTCAAGATTATAATGTAGTGGTGAAGACAACACAATAAATCAATAAAAAAGATTCCAGGAATAAACGCATGTATATATATGGTCAAATGATTTTTTCAACAAAAACCCAAAAGCAATTCAATACGAAAAGAAAACAATTTTTTTCAAAAAATGATGTGGAAACAAGTAGATATCCATATGAGGGGGAAACAAACCTCAACCCTTACTTCACACCCTATATAAAAATTATTCCAAAAGGGATCACAGGCCTACTCATAAATAAAGTAAAACTAGAAAGCTTTTAGAAGAAAAACTAGGAGAATATCTTTATGACTTTGGGGGTGGACATAAATTTGTTAAGGAATTGACAGAAAGCACTGGCCACATTGTTTTGAAAAACTTGAGTTCATTAAAATTTAAATCTTCTGACCATCAAAAGACATTCTTAAGAAACAGGCAAATCTCAGACTGACAGAAAATATTCATATGTATCTGTCAAGGGACTTATGTTAAGAATATATTTTCTAAAAGTTGCTACAATTCAATAATAAAAAGACTAATATCCAAATTTTAAAATGTACAAAAGCTTTGAACTGACAATTTACAAAATAAGATATATGGCAGATCAGCACATTAAAAGATGTCCAGCGTCATTAATCATCAAGGAAGTGCAGATCAAAATTGCCCCCTGACACGAATACAGACCTACCAGAATTGCTAAAATGAAAAAGGCTAATCATTGCTAATGCAACAGCACCTCTCATACATTACTGTATGGTGTAAAATGATACAACCATTTTGGAAAACTGTTTGCAAGTTTCTTAAAACATTTATACATACCTCTTCCTTTTCACCACAGCATCTACAGAAATGCAAACACATGTCCACAAAAAGCCTTGCACAAAAGTGTTTACAGCAGCCCCAAACTAGAAGCAACCCAAATGTCCATCTACTGGGAAGTGAATAACCAAACTGTAGTACATGCATGCAACTGTCTTCTCCTTCCGGGCTAAGTTCTTTGCTTTTAAGGGCTTCTGGGATTAGATTGGACCCACCCAGATAATTCCAGATAATCTTACTTTCAGTCCCACAAACACCACCATCCCCTGCACCACCCCAGCCCTCCTGCTCTTCAGAGCTCAGCGCACAGGGTTCATTTCCTCTCAGATGACCTTCTCCGCTAAGTCAGTTTATACAGTGTTCCCTTCTTGTGCAGAGCTAGGCCAGCTTCCCACATGTTCCAGGGCAGACTCACTTTGAGCAGGCTCTGTGTGTGTGTGTGTGTGTGTGTGTGTGTGTGTGTGTGTGTGTTCCTGGCTTTCTGCTATAAATTGAAGATCGTGGAGGGCAGGGACTATGTCTTTTTCTTCTTTTTGCCCTCCACTTAGTCCCTGACACAGTCCAGCTTAGTGGAGAAGCATGCGATCTGTAGAATCAGATGGAACCATGTGAGGTTTGGGACCACAAGTGGATACACAAAACAGGAATCCTCTCTAATAAGGATACCCTTGAGCCAAGCGCTGGGTAAGTGAGGAAGGCACAGCCACAGGGGAATCTGGGAAAGGCTCTGCAAGTGCACAGGCCCTGGGGCCCGCATGTGCTGAGTGTGAGAAAGAGCAATAGGCCAGGATGGCTAATGAGAGTGAGGGAGGGGCCCGCATTAGGAGGCAGTGGGGACAGATGGTGTTGACCCTTTTGCTCATGTAAGAGCTTGGGTCCATGTTATGAGTGAACCGGGATGCCATTGGCAGATTTGAGTGGAGGAGTCACACGATCTGACTTTTGTCTAACAGGAACATCTCCTGAAGCGCTGAGAATAGATTGAACAGCCAAAGCGTGGAGGTCAGGGCAGAGGTGACTCTATGTGCAGCAGCCTCCCCTCATCACTGGAGTCTTCAGTATTGTTTGTGCGGGAAATGTAGGATCACTGCTTGATTCTTTTCCTTCATTTACCAATTGTCATAGCAATCAGTTGGTTCCCTAGCATCCACCAAAGGAAACAAATGGGGCTTTTTTTTTTTTTTAGACAGACAGGGTCTGGCTCTGTCGCCCAGGCTGGAGTGCAGTGGCACAATTACTGCTTACTGCAGCCTCGAAGTTTTGGGCTCAAATTATCCTCCCACCTCAGCCAAGTAGCTGGTATTACAGGCATGTGCCACCATGCCCAGCTGACTTTTTTATTTTTTCTAGAGTCAAAGTCTCACCATGTTGCCCAGTCTGGTCTCAAACTCTTGGCCTCAAGCAATCCTCCAGCCTTGGCCTCCCAAAGTGCTGGGATTACAGGTGTGAGCCACTACATCCTGCTTAATGAGCATTCTTAATATTATTATAAAGTCTTGAGTTTTTCAAATATTTGATATGTTTCAAAACATTCCAGTTATTATTTTTATAGCTCAAATTATCCCATATTTGGCCAATGAGAGCCTCTTCATGTTGGCATCTGGACCCTTTACACATGTGCCCAGTAGTCCCTGATGGCTCCTTGGCATCTGTTATAACAAGATGCTCCAGGCTCATCTGGTACATTTCCTGCACCAGGTAGGGAACAAGCCATTTCTCTAAGGATCCCTAGTTCCTTTTAGATGGAAGTGACATTTAGAGTCCACAATGTAGACAACAGGAGTGCTTGTTGCTTCTAGATTTTTGTTTCCTGGAATATTCAGTGGATAGAGGTAGAACATATGTATTGTTAAATTTTAATTTTGAGATACTTGTAGATTCACAAATAATTTTAAGATATTATTTACACAGATCTGCATTCCATTTACTCAGTTTCTCCCAACAATAATATCTTGCAAAGCTATATTGCAATATCACAACCAGGATATTAGCATTGATGCAGTCAAGACGCATTGCCTTCACTGTAAAAGCCCCCTCAAGTTTTCCTTTTCTAGCTACACCCACCTCCCTCCTGCCCCCAGTCCCTCCTTCATCTCTGACAACCACTGAATCTATTCTCCATTTCTATAGTTTTGTCATGTCAAGAATGTTATATCGACAGAATTATGCATTCTGTAGCCTTTCAGCATTGGCTTTTTTCTCTCTGAAGATTCATCCAGGATGTTGTGCATATCAATAGTGTATTCCTTTTTATTGCTGAATAGTATTCTGTGCTATGGATGTACCACAGACTGTTTAATCATTCACGAACTGAAGGACATGTAGGTTGTTTCCAGTTGGGGCCACTACGAATAAACTTGCTCTAAACATTTATGTGCAGGTTTTTGTGTAAACCCAAGTCTTCATTTCTCTGGGACAAACGCCCAAGGATGCAGTTGCTGAGTTGTATGGCACTGCCAGTCTCATTTTTTTTAATTGCCAAACTTTTTTCCAGAGTGGCTGTACCATTTTACATTCCCATTAACAGCAAATAAGGGGAAGAATTTCCCTTCATCCTCACTAGCATTTGGAGTTGTCACCATTTTTTATTTAACCATTGTCATATGTGTATAGTAATAGCTCATCATAATTTTAATTTTTATTTTCATAATAGCAAATGATGTTAAATGTCCTTCCTTGTGCTTATTTGACATCTGTCTGTGCTTTTTGGTGAAATGCGTGTTCATATCATTTGCCCATTTTCTGTTTGTTTATTTTACTATTGAGTTTTGAGAGTTCTTTATGTAATTTAGATACTAATCCTTTGTCTATTGTATGCTTTCAAAACATTTTGTCCTAGTCGGTAATTTGTTTTTTCATACTCTTAGCAAGGTCATTCACAGAACAAAATTTTTTTCTTTAATTTTGATAGCATCTGGTTTATCAATTTTTACTTTTATTGATGATGCTTTTGTTGTAAAGTTTAAAATATTCTTTGCCTGGCCTTAGGTCCTGAAGGGTTTTAATGTATTTTTCTAAAAGATTTGTAGTTTTACATGTAAGTCCATGGTCTATTTTGAATTAATTCATGTATGGAGTGTTAGGTTCATGTCACCATTCAACTTTGCTTATGGATATGCAAATTCTCCAGCAATATTTGTTGAAAAAATTCCTTTCCCCACACTGAATTACTTTTATGCTTTTGTCAATAACCTGTCAGTTATATTTATGTGGGTATGAGTTCTCTGTTCTGTTTAATTTGTCTGTGTATCTTTCACTCTACCAATACCACGTGCTGTTGATTACAATAGCTACACAACAAGTCTTGTAATGGGATAGATTGATTCTTCCAACTTGGTAATTCTTTTTCAAAAATGTTTTAGCTATTTTAGTTCCTTTGCATCTCCATGACAATTTTAAAATAATCTTCTATTCATCTACAAAAAAATATTGCTGAAATTTTTATAGGAATTGTATATATGAGTTTGGGAAGAATTAACATCTTTGCTATTTTGAGTCTCCAAATTGAAGAACATGATTTGTCTCGATATTTGTTTAGATCTTTGATTTCTTTCATCAGAATTTCTAATGTCTAGCATTCAAGTCTTATGAATGTTTTGTTAGAATTTGAAATGAGTATTTCCTTTTTTGAGCAATTATAAATGGTACTTATTGTATTTTTAATTTTTATATCCAAGTGTTCATCACTCAAAGTACACTTGATTTTTTTGTATGTTTATGTTGTATCCTGCAACCTTGCTGAATTCACTTACTAGTTCTAGGAGTTGTTGATTTTGGTGGTTTAAAATAGATGTCTTTGGATTTTCCACATAGACATCATGCTATCGGCAAAAGTGAGCAGTTTTATTTCTTCCTTTCCAATCAATATGCCTTTTTAAAAATGCTTTACTAAACTGGCTAAAACTTCCAGTGCTATATTGAATTAGAGTAGTGAGAGCAGATATCTTTGCTTTATTCCCTTTCTTAGAAGAAAAACATTCTTTCTTTGACCATTAAGTATAATGTTAAGTGTTGGAGTTTTTGTAAAAGTTCTTTATCAAATTAAGGAAGTTTCTCTCTATTCTTATTTTTCTCAGAGTTTTTTTTTTTTTTTTTTGGACAGTCTCACTCTGTCACCCAGGCTGGAGTGCAGTGGCTCAATCTCAGCTCAATGCAACCTCCACCTCCCAAGTGCAAGTGATTCTCATGCCTCAGCCTCCCAAGTAGCTGGCATGCATCACCACACCTGGCTAATTTTTTCGTATTTTTAGTAGAGACAGGGTATCGCCATGTTGGCCAGGCAGGTCTCAAACTCCTGGCCTCATGTGATCCACCCACCTCACCTCCCAAAGTGCTCGGATTACAGGTGTGAGCCACCCCACCTGGCATTTCTCAGAGTTTTTATCATGCATTTTGTCAAATGATTTTTCTGCATCAATTGATACGATTATGTGATTCTCTTCTTCATCTTGTTAATATGGTAGGTTACATTGATTTTCACATATGGAACAAGCCTTGCTTTCCAGGAATAAACCCTACTTGCTCATAGTATATAATTCTTTTTACATATTGCTTAATTCTGTGTCTATATTTATGAGGGATATTGGTCTGTAGTTCCTGTTTTGTTTTGTTTTTCAACTGTCTTTGTTTTTGGTATCAAGGTAATACTAGCTTTTAAAAATGAGTTGAGAGAAAGAGAAGGTGGGATTTGGGGGGAAAAGGTTGCAGACTTTTTGACTCAGGTCATTGTGGGCTTAGTCTCTATTGAGTGGCCAGGTTACCACAGGAAGCCACTCTCCATTCTTAGGCACATCTTGTCTATAAAAGGAGAAAGTTCAATGCCTCTAGAAAACCTCAGGTTTATTTTACTACTTAAAGTCTGTGGCTCTAAATTCAGATCCAGAACTCATGTGGCCTGGCCAGGGAGGGTCAAGGAGTGCTTTCCTTACACCTCATGTCTCTAGGCTCTGTAGACCTAGAGGTGTGGGATGTAAGAGCAGGCCCTTACCCATAGAATTTACATATAAATGGTGGAATAAGACAGTAAGTAAATAAATGTGATTATTCTGATAGTGGTAAAAATAAATAAATAAATAAATAAATAAATAAATAAAATAACTTGAGAAATATCCCCTTGTATTTCTTTTTTCTGGAAGAGGATATATAGAATTGGTATTTATTATTCTTTAAGCTTTGGGCAGAATTTTCCAGTGAAACCATCTGAGCCTGGAGATCTTATGTGGGGCTCTTTGCATTATTTGTTTTATATTGATAAGTTGTGGCAGTTTATGCTTTTCAAGAAAGTGGTCTATTTCATTTAAGTTGACAAATGTATGTGTTTAGAGTTGTTTGTAGTATTCATTTATTATCCTTTCAACATCTACAAGGTCTTTAGTGATACCTTCTGTTTCATGCCTAATATTTATAATCTATAATTCTCTCCTTTTTGCTTTGTCACTCTTGCTAGATGTTTGTGAATTTTATAGATCTTTTTAAAGAACCAGCTCTTTGTTTCATTGGTTTTCTTTATTGTTTTTCTGTTTTAAATTTTATTGATTTCTGCTATTGTAGTCATTATTTCCTTCCTTCTAATTTTGAGTGGGTTTTTTTCTCTTATTTTCTATGTACTTCAAGTGGGAGCTTAAATTATTGGCTTGATAATTATCTCATCATCTAATTTATGCATTTAGTTCTATGAATTTCTCTCTCAGCCCTGCTTTATACATGCCCACAAATGTTGATGTGTTGCATTTTCATTGTCATTCAGTTCATTGTATTTTTAATAAGACATATTTATTACGCTAAAGAACAAATTTTATTTTTCATTTTCCCCAAACACTAAAATAGCACATGGCATAGTAATTCAGCACACAACATAAACTGGTATATGCAATCACTAATCCCGAAAATGGTTAAGTCTCACTTTGGGAGTCTTTAAAACCTTATGCCCTTAAATGACCTTTATCAAAGTTATCAACAGACAACCAAAGGAGTCACCTGGAAAAACTTTAGGGTACAAGATACTGCAATTCCTAGAATCTGGGAAACTTTTTATGTGGGAAATAACTTGATTTGCTTCTCTGTAACTGAGCTATTTTTTTCTCTAGCTCATTTTTAAGGTAACACTGCTAGGGTTCCGAGTTTGAGAAGGGATCTTCTAAAGGTAAGCTTAATATTGCAACTTTCACCACAATGCCTCTGTCTAAATTGCGTTTCAAGTGGAAGGAAAGAGGTGTGAGAAGTGAAATAAAATTTTGCTGCAGACCAAAATCATTCTACAAAATGTAGAAATGATAATAGCTTACCATGAATTCAGCAAGATTTAACGCCAAGTACAGCAGTGTAGACTTCACAAGTATCCACTTCCATTGGGTGATCAGACAAGCCGAAGGGACACACAGGATTTGGGACAGTAGCCCTTTAGACAGTGTTGGGTGTTGAAGACAGAACTTCATGGTAAATCCGTATGTTCTAATCCGATATTTATACAGGCTATGATCGTCTCCTGAAATGTTTCCCAATTTTTTATATGTCTTTTAAAGCACAATTTAACACATGCTAAAAAATTTCCTTCCGCATCAACCGGCTTTGAATTCAAACTCAACTAAGTCTGCCAGGTCGTACAAACCACACCAGGAACCTAAGGGCTGCATAGTTTGCATCCAGACTTAATGCGAAAGAAATCATTCTAAGACAACTCTTAAAATTAATCTACTTGCATTGTTCTGCTTGTACTTTAAACTATGGCATAATGAATTTGCTAATTCAAAATGTTGCAGCGCCAGTAACCCCAGTGTTATCTGCAGACCATCTGAGGTGCTTTTAAACATTTTCTTGAATTCTATTGTTTGCTTTGAAAACATGGGGTTTAAAAGGTCAAGGAAAATGCGTTTCGTCTCATCATTCAGGAGCACTTCGGGGCACGCGTGCAGTGTTGCAGACAGGATGGAGTGCAGGCAAGAGGGTTCCAACTCAGAGCCCAGACCACTGGGAAAAGCACTTGGTGGGTCATCCTGAAAACTTCCCATTTCCGGCAGTTTTTGATGGCGTGGCAGTCGTGACACCCGAGGCTCTCCTTTGGAGCACTGTCCTCTGTGGCCGTGGGTGGCCCTGGGCCCTCCTCCCAGCCAGTCCCGCCCCAGAGCTTCAACACCACTGCGGGACACCCGAGCAAAATACTCTGTTGGAGCAGGGAACAAACCCACGGCTGCGCTCGGAGTGGCTGCTGAGGCTGGATTTCTTCTTGCTGATTCTTTCACATATGGAAGAGCTGGGCCGCCACTGGGAAGCGAGAGGCCAGCCCCGCTCGGATCCTTTCTCATTTCCAGTGATAATGCCTCACTCTGTGAATTTCCATCAACCGCAGGCTTATTCATCCAGGAGGGTGCATCTGCAGGCCAAGGGCCCTCCGTCGGCATTCTTTTCTTAAGGCTGTATGATAGTTTGTCCGAGTCACCTCCTCCGGCCCACTGTACTTGAGCCAGGCAGGTGCCGAGGGGCCCTCTTCTGTCCCTCATGCTTCGTGTTTTTGGATGCGGTGGGCCTGAGGTCACGCCTTCGTCAGTCCGGGAGGGCCTTCAAGGGATTTCAATATGAACCTGCAGGCGGACGTTGAGCATCATGGAAGCCACCATGTAGAGGTAGGGGAAGTTGATGCGCAGCCGCCAGGCCAGATCGAAGAAGACAGCAGCTTGCGAGTCAGCCCCTTGCAGAAGACCCCACGGGGGCGGGCGGCGGCGGCCGAGCCCTAGAGCCGGACAGCCAGGCCCGACAGATCCGCCGGCATATAGAGGACCGCGCTCCCACCGCCCGCCCTCTCCGCGCCGCGTCGCTGCGGCCACTGGCCTTCGCTTGGCGGGCCCAGGAAGCGAGGGAGGCGGCTGCTAGACCGGCGGGCGGGCGGGCTGCGGGAGCGGAGTCCGCGCGTCATGCTCAGAGAAGCGCCTCCGCGAGCCGCCGCCTGGTTCGTACCTTCTTATTTTTTCTGCATTTCTGGTTTTTGAAAAATTTTATACAAAAAGCATTCAACAAACAACAGTCAAAATGATTGTGATTGTATCCAGCCTCTATCATTTTACATTCTATGTGATTTTAAGGAATAGTCTTAAGCACCCTGAGTTTCATTTCCTTGATGCTTAAAGGGGTTTATATCTACTTCATTGGGTGTATGAGAATTGACATCCTATTACGTATAAAATGCTGAAAACAATTCCCAGCACTGAACAAAATTTGCAAGCTAATATATCATCGTCATCATCAACAATAACAAAAAATAATAGCAACATAATATACTATTATAGCTCATTACACCATGTCCCTATTTTGTGTGTTGCATGTTTACACATTCACATATTTACAAATATGCCATTACATTAGATGTGCACTTTTTAACTGCTATTTTACTAAACAATGTATTATAAACATGTTTTCATTTCTATTAACCCATATTTTCTTTCTCATTGTTAATGCCTGCATAATCCTCTATTGTTAGATGTACCATAATTTATTTAACGATTGCCTCTCGGTGGGCATTTAGGTCGTTAACTTTTTTTTATTTTATTTTATTTATTTATTTATTTATTTATTGCTATAGTAACCAACTCCAGGATGAAATTTTCACACATAGTGATCATTTTTTTAGGAGAGATTCCTGGAAGAGCACAGAGGGGTCAAGGGGTGAGAGTACTTTAAAAGGCCACTCCTGGTAAAGACAGCAGCCTCCAGGTTGAAAGTCACTGTTGATAGGTTCTGAGAGCTGCGCTGAGTGCATTACCAACATTGTTATATTTATTCCTTACCACCACCCCTTCATGGTGCCTAACCGCCCCTGCTCTGTGTGGCTGATTGTAAGGTAAGGCCTGGCGTGGACCAGGCAGATGGCCCTCCTCTGACCACCACATAAAGTGGCCTCAGAAGAGGCTCCTTTCTGGGGATAAGAAGACTGCAAACTGGGAAGGAACTGGGCTTGAAAAGCAAAATGAACCCCACCCAAGAACGGTGTAGCTGGTCTTCCCAGGCTGCAAGAGGCTTTCTCCATCTCCAGGAGTTCAGCAAAGAAAAAACAATAGAGCACAAGACAAATGAGGGGTGGCCAGTAAAGGCAGGAAAAGTCTCCTATAAAACCTGCTCAGCGAGTCCCTCCCTCCATCCAGTGCATTTACCCAGCGACACATCAAATCCCAGCAGCCAAGACTCTCTTAGGTTTCTCGTCTGGGTGCCCTGCCAGAACTCAGGCAGGATGGTGTGCACAGAGCCTGGCCCAGAGAAGGCGCAACGGCGGCATGAATAACTGACTACAAGAAACTGCATCTTTCCAACATGCATTCCCCAGTAAGCCACAGGTACACTGACCCTTGTGCACCAAGACTTCATCAAAGCATTATTCGTATTAACCAAAGGATGGAAAATAAGTGGTTAAATAACTGCAACTAAACCCTGTGGAAAGGCCACTCTGTATGAACTCCAAAATATATCACCATATCTCATCACAACAAAGTCACTGTGGACAGAGATGTACCATGACTTAATGCAGCATTAAGAAACACACTCACAGAGCCAATGAACTATGCTCCCATTGATTGTATAAGAAACCCAGTTTCACAGATGACAAGAGGTGGGGAAACTGTGAAACACTGTAAGTGCAAAAACCAAGTGCAGATTAATGTGTATGGCACGCTACTCTGTGTGTGTGAGAGAGAAACAGAGTGTGTGTGTTTTAAAGGAAGGGGCTTTTTTAGGCACATGTACTTTTATAGGCATAGAGAAAATTTCTGAAAAGATATACAAAAACCTGATAGCAAGAGTGGCCTCTGGAAGCCGAGTTGGAGGATGGGGATACAAGGTGGTAGGGTAACCCTCTTTTCATCTTTAGATGTATATGTAAAATCTACATTTTAAACCATATATTCTCTTTATAAAATAAAACTTTGAAAACTACTGAATGCAAAATAAAATTAAATAAAATAGCGCATCCTTCTGGGAGGATTTACGGGCATACTATCTGGAGCCAGCCTTGGATCCGGAGACCGTACGGTTATCCAATCCTGACTCTGCCATAGCGACCTCGGGCAAGTTGTCGCCCCGACTGGGTCTCGGTTCCCTCAAGAGTCCAATCGGAGGTCGGAGAGCTGCTCTCGGGGCGACCCTCCAGCTCGGAGTCCCGGGCCGCGGGCACCGCGCGGGTCCCGGGCTGGAGCAGCGGTCTGCGGGCGCCCCGCGGTGCAGGCCCGGCCAATCAGCGGCCGCGGGGCGGGAGCGGTGACTGCTCGGCGGGCGCGGAGCGGAGCGCGAAGCAGAGGCGCCGCCGCTGTCTCGGAGCAAGCCATGCCGCGCTTGTCTCTGCTCTTGCCGCTGCTGCTTCTGCTGCTGCTGCCGCTGCTGCCGCCGCTGTCCCCGAGCCTCGGGATCCGTGACGTGGGCGGCCGGAGCCCCAAGTGTGGTCCGTGCCGGCCAGAGGGCTGCCCGGCGCCTGCGCCCTGCCCGGCGCCCGGGATCTCGGCGCTCGACGAGTGCGGCTGCTGCGCTCGCTGCCTGGGAGCCGAGGGCGCGAGCTGCGGGGGCCGCGCCGGCGGGCGCTGTGGCCCCGGCCTGGTATGCGCGAGCCAGGCCGCTGGGGCAGCGCCCGAGGGCACCGGGCTCTGCGTGTGCGCGCAGCGCGGCACCGTCTGCGGCTCCGACGGTCGCTCGTACCCCAGCGTCTGCGCGCTGCGCCTGCGCGCTCGGCACACGCCCCGCGCGCACCCCGGTCACCTGCACAAGGCGCGCAACGGCCCTTGCGAGTTCGGTGAGTCAGGGTCGGGGATTGGGTGGGTAGAGAAGGAGGGATTCCAACCCTCTGGGGTGTGGAGCGAAGGATCCCCCTGCCCAGTGGTGGACGGCGCTGCCTGGCACTCAGTTTCCCCTTAGGGAGCAGTATTTCTTATCTCTCCTCGTGCTCAGAGAGACTGGGGCGAGAATCCTTGGAGACGCCACTCACTGTGCTAGTCGAATTTTTGGTGAGCCTGCTACCCCTTTTGGTACTTAAGTACCTGCTGATGCAGTCACTTATTTGTAGGCATGGTATGTTTGCCCAGCAGGAGACTGGGAGTTAAGGAGGGGGATCCGAGTTCCCAGGTATCCAGCGCTAGGTGGATTGTTTGAATGGGGAGGAAGGGAAGTTGAGGTTGGGGGAGGAAGGGAAGTAGAGGATAGGGGAGGAAGGGAAGTTGAGGATGCAGGAGGAGGATGAGTTCCAGACTGGGGAATCAGTAGTCACCAGGCCATAGCACCAGAGCACCAGGGCCCCCGGTGTGGGAAGGGACTGAGCTGGGATGCTGAGGGAGCTCCATCCAGAAAAAGTAAGACCTTTGGAGACGTAAGGTCTGAAAAGATTGTGGTGCTATTAGGGGCAGACCCAGGTTTCGTGCTTCTAAAACATATATAATTTGGAGAGTCCTGCCTTAAGTAAAGGAATAGAACTGCTAGGGACTTAGAAACTTATTATGAAATGCTAGGGACTTAGAAACTTAAGCTTCATTAACATCACAGTAAAATAATCTCTGAGTGCTATAGTTGCCCACCCTCTTTACGTACCTTTTGAAAACCAAACAAAAAGAAACCAAAACGTTAGCACTGCTTTACCGGCTTCCTAAGCATGAGTGTATCCCACCCACTAGGTTTTGAAGTGCCGCTGTGTACTCTGCCTGGAGTGGGCAGTGCTGAGTTTAGGGTGAGTGAGAAGGTGGCCAGTGAGTCCCAAGGAGCCTGGGTTTCGGCCTGGGGTTCAGGCTTCTGGGAAATAATTCTGGCCTGAGCCCAGAGACCAAGTCCAGACTTTAGTGCCTAAGTCAGTGTAATGACTTAGCTTCAAGAAAGAAGCTTGGGGTGGGGTGAGACCTTTCCAAGCCTTAAGAAGTATCTAGTAGTCTTTCCTCTCAAGTAGTTCAGGTAGATGTACCCAAGTCCAGGAGACGCAATGGGTTGTTGGAGATGGGGCAGGAAGCCTCCAGTCCTGGGAAATGTAAAACCAGTGTGTGGCCAGTTGAGCACAGGAAAGTCACCATTGGCTGTTCCTAGCTGAAGCTCCCCATGGAGGACAGAGCTGGCTGGGGGTGCATCTGTGCTGCCGCTGGCTCCCTGAGTGGCCCTGGACGGGTCCCTTCCCCTCTCTGGCCATATCAGCCCCAGTGGAGTCATTGTTGAGGTCCCTTTCACTCGGAACAGTTGGTTTCCGCCCTGTGGCACTTAAACAGTCCTGTCTCTTTCCTTTTGCTAGTTCCTATCACTCGTTTTTATAACTGCTTTCCTCAGCAGTTAATTCACAGGCAATTCTCTTTGTCTCCAGACAGGTAACACTTTTAACTCCACATGCAGGAGACAGAAGAAATGCTGACCAGGTCCTCAGACTATAAATGGTGCTGATGATCTCAGATAATTTCTCCCCAGAGTGGCATTCTCTTCCTAAGAGAAAGGCACCTTAAAGACATTCAGACCAAATCTGCTGTTATACAGAGAAAGAGACTGAGACACAGCAAGGTCAGAGCCCTTGTCCAGGGTGACCAGTAAAGGATGACCAGCTCCCTGGTCCCAACACCCTGTCCAGTGCTCTTTCGGCACAGGACTTAATAGTATTAAGTCAGGCAGATGGTGGTTACCATGGTTACCAGAGTGAGGCCAGATGGCAGATGGAAACTCCATACCCCTAATTCACTGAAAATTACCAAATGACAAGTAAATGTGACAGCCCCTTCACTCTGATCTATGGGATCTGAGGCCCACCCCAGGCACAGACCCAGGGAATAAAGATATTCGTGGGGCCACATGGAAGCAACTCAGAACTGGTTTTCATGATCTCATTACTGACAGGCGTCAGGCCTCCCCGGGGTTCAGCCCTTCTTCCGCACCAGCCTTTGTGTCATCCACCACAGAACCGGGCACTGTTTGCCTGTCACTCTCTGTCCTGAAGTGCTAGTGTGGCCTCTGCCCTTGTGTCCAGATAAAGCATGAAGGTTTGGACAGGGGATGTTTCCTAGCCCAGGCAGCAGCTCATTCTGTGCTGCCCTAAAGCCATCTTTTATTCACAAGACACAGCGGGAGCGTTTTTTAACAATGCCTCTGGGGATCCCGGTTGAAGGAAAACAGACTGTGAGTCAGAGCAGGGCTGTTCTGCTTCAATATTCATGATAAAATCACCCCTCCTGACTCCTTGGGTACCCAAGCACCTAGATTTCATGGAATGAGGCCTCGGGAAGTATTTATTATGTTGTTCACAGTGTGTGAAGGGCCCTTATACATGCCTCTGAGGAGCCTGGGGAAGCAGTTTTCAGGCTTAAATTCTGCCCTTTCCTCCTATGCCCTGAAACGCCCCAAACTGCCGCATAATGAGAGTGATCCTTTGATCCGCACACATGTATGGAAGACTCACATATGAATAATTCTTACTGTTGGAAATTGCTTTTGCATCCTTTTTTTTTTTTTTTTTTTTTTTTTTTTTTGAGACAGGGTCTCACTGTATCTCCCAGGTGGAATACAATGGCTTGATCAGAGCCCACTGTGATCCTGGGCTCAAGGAATCCTCCTGCCTCAGCCTCCCAAGTAGCTGGGACTATAGGCACATGCCATCATGCCCAGCTAATTTTTAGAATTTTTTGTAGAGACAGGATCTTACTGTGTTTCCCAGGCTGTTCTTGAACTCCTGGCCTCAAGCACTCCTCCCACCTCAGCCTCCCAAAGTGGTGAAATTACAGACATGAGATATCATCCCTGGGCTGCACCCATCTTTTTACATGATTTTTACAAGTGTCCTGGGGAGGTCTCCTTCCCATTTGATAGAAGGGAAAGCTGAGGCACATGGAAGGAAATTCCCTGGAGCCACCTGGCTGGTCCCAGCTGTGAAAGGGCTCCAGTGTAGGTTTGCCTGGCTGTTTTGTTTTGTTTTGTTTTGAGACAGAGTCTCACTCTGTCACCCAGGCTGGAGTGCAGTGGTGTGATCTTGGCTCACTGCAAGCTCCACCTCCTGGGTTCACGCCATTCTCCTGTCTCAGCCTCCTGAGTAGCTGGGACTACAGGCACCCGCCACCACGCCTGGCTAATTTTGTTTTTTGTACTTTTAGTAGAGATGGGGTTTCACTGTGTTAGTCAGGATGGTCTCGATCTCCTACCTCGTGATCTGCCCGCCTCGGCCTCCCAAAGTGCTGGGATTACAGGCATGCACCACCATGCCTGGCCTGCCTCACTATTTTCAGATGGGCGCTGCACAGCTAGCCGCTAGCAACCTGATCAGTAAGGTGCTGTGCACCCGCCAGCCTTGAATCTTGGGGGTTTCTCAGTCTGGGTCCACCTTCCTGTTTTTCCCAAGGTTTGTCACTTGTCCCTCTATTTAGCACTGGGCTATAGCTCCTGAGAGAAGCCTTGAAGGATGGGGAGAGAATCCCAATGCTAGCAAGGGGGAGGCACAGCATGAACTGAGGCTCAGAGGTGGGAGCCCTTTGGTGGGTGTGCAAGTGGGCCCATAGGGCCGAGGCCTGGTAGGATGGTTGGGAAAGAAGATGACACCCCAGAGTAGTTTTGGGTAGGCCATTGCAAGCCTTGGGTGCAAGGCCAAAGGGGGAAGCTTCATTCTGCACTTTGGGAGGCTGAGGTGGAAGGATTGCTTGAGGCCAGGAGTTCAAGGATAGCCTGGGCAACACAGCAAGATCCCATCTCTACAAAAAATTCTAAAAACTAGCTGGACATGATGGCATGTGCCTGTAGTCCCAGCTACTTGGGAGGCTGAGGCAGGAGGATTTCTTGAGCCCAGGAGTTCGAGGCTACAGTGAGCTATGATCATGCCACTGTACTCCGCCTAGGAGATAGAGTGAGACCCTGTCTAAAAAAAAGAAGAAGAAGGAGGAGGAGGAGGGGGAGGAGGAGGAGGAGGAGAAGGAAGAAGAAGGATGCAAAAGCAATTTCCAACAGTAAGAATTATTGATATGTGGGTCTTCGATACATTCTGAATTATTGGTTCAGCTTCTCACTGGTAAGGTGGTATGGCCTTAGTATTATGATGATGATTATTGCTCTCATTACTTTAAAGACTGGATAGTTCAGTGTGTGCACCCTATTTGTTAGCATTGGGAGAGGGTTGGGGTCCTACGGACAGCAAGTTAATGTCATGTTTCAAATGATAAATTAGATAGGAACAGGGTCCCGGCCAGCACCCGCCAGGGCATTGAGCCCTGGCAGCTTCGGTGAGCTCCTGAGACCCTGAATCTTAGAAAATTCACCTTGGTTGAAATTCCAGCTCCACTTAGAAACCTAGGTCTGTGCCAGTGTGTGTTACCAGGTAACCAGGAGAGGCAGCGCATGCCACTTCGTGAGAGGGACAAAGAAGGGGGTTTGTGCTCAAAACCCTTTCATGCTGAGGGAGGAGATCTGAGGCAGAGGCTGCAGGGAGCAGGATTAAGCTGTTTCTTGTTCCACATCATAACGTGACTATTAGCATAAATTATCAGGGCTGTTCAGTGTGTTGATTATTAAAATCTTTGGTTATGTGCTTTTTAATACAAGCAGATGGGGTCCTGGGGGATGACTTGATATCCTTTCTTTCCCTAGCACCATTAACTTTAAAGAAATCTCAGAGGGATTTGGGAAGAGTTTTTCATTCCAGCCATCAATGATCGATATAATTGACGAGGTAGGGGGACAAATCACCACACACTATAATAATAATATTGATCCCTTTCATTTGTACAGATCCACACAGTTAATAACACAGTCACATCCATTTTCTCCCTTCACCCCAAGGATGCGAGGCTGCGGTCATTATCTTCATTTGCAGATAAAAAGGAAATGATTAGCAACTTGCCCAAGCTCAAGTGGTTGGCAGCCAGACCCCTGGGCATTTGAGTCTCCCTCTGGTACTGTTTTTGCTCACCCCACAGTACTGCCTCCTGTGACCATGTGCATCTGGGCGACTGTCTTACCTGCTGGTTAGCCCTTGGATGGTTGGATTTGTGCAATTCTAGGGCTATTGCTGGCACAAGCAGAAGGAAACAAGTATCAGCAAGGAAGAGCTATAGGGGGATGAAGCTTCCACATTCACAGACTGGGCTAGCTAGAAGCCATCCTCCCTCCTGCAAGCCACATCATTCTTGTGAAAGGCAGGCAGAAAGGAAAGCCCTGGTTCCTCTGGCAGTGTGGCGGCTCTGGCAACAGTAAGAGTATGTGCTTGGCTCCCCAGAGTGAGGGCTGTAGTCATGGTCCCTGGTGCCTCTCACCCAAGGCCAGAGGAGGCTCTCATGCATGCAGGGAGCTTTAGAGGAGACGCCTAAGGACAGCACACCCTGCCTGAGTCCTCAAGTCCCTCTGCAGAGGTCTTTTACAGTTTGTAAGGGGTCTTGCAATTGTTCCTCACAACAGCCTTTGGGGAGTGGGCTGGGAAGGGAATAGATTCCTGTGCCCATTTTAAAGAAGAAGACACTGAGGCCAAGACTGGGACATGGCAGAGAAAGGATTTGAACCTGGACTCTTCCACCCCTGCCTGCCACGCTGTCCTTCCTGCCTGTGGTGGCAGCCATGATGTTGAGCACTCCAGTGCCATGCTGGAATGAGCCCTTGGGGATAGTAGGGACTAGAAATGTCCTGCTGGTGTCAAGGACACATTGCTCATGTTATGGGTTATCTTCACAAGAGCTGTTCCCTGGGGGTGATGTTTGGGGTGTTTCATTGTTGTATAGAAAACAGCTAACACGGCAGGCCTGCGACCATATCCTCAGAAAGGCCTGCTGGCAAGGTTGGCCCTGGGCTGGTATCTGGGGACTTAGATTTCAGGGGGGTTCCACTCTTCTCAGAATTGATGAGAGTGGCTCACTGTGCCTGAACTGTACAAACAATGTGGTTTATGCTGAACCCCTGCTTTCCTTCTCGGAGTGTGGAATTTGGGTATTCAGTTAGGCAGAGAGTGCCTCTGTGGCCAGCTCCCAGTAAAAACCCTGGGCGCCAAGTCCCTCTTGAGCTTCTCTGGTAGACAGCATTTCACATGCTTGTGACTCCATGGGGAGGGCTCTTGGCATCTTGGGCCTGCTTCCCCAACCCTGACTTTTTCCCTTGGCTGATTTTGCCAGATGGGAAAATCCTTTCACTGTAATAAATCACAGCCTGAGTACCACTAAATGCTGAGTCCTGTGAGTCCTCCTAGTCCTCCTAGGAAATCATTGAACCAGAGAGTTGTCTTGGGGATCCCCCAACACAATCCCTAAGCAACTAGTCTCTTATTCTGGATCGGAGACCACACAGATAACAAATGTTCCACTTTAGAAACCAGTGTGGGAGTGAATGGAATCATGGTGCCTGGGTTTGAGTCCCTGTTCCTCTGGGCACTTTACCTTTCTGAGTCTTGGTTTTCTCATCTGTGAAATGGGGATGGAAGCAGCTACCTCACAGGGCTGCCATGAGGATTAAAGGGTGGTGTACATGGAAGGGTCCTCTAGGGAAAAGGCAGGATGGTGTTAGCACAGTGGTTCAGAAGAGCTTGGGATCTGGAGCCACATCACTGGGCTCGTAGCCTCCTCACTACACCCTTTAATGCTCGGTAACCCAGGGTAGCGCCACCATCTGGCAGCTGGTGAGATTGCTGGAGAGATAAACAAGTTAATACCTGTAGGCAGAGGAGTGCTTAGCACACAGCGAGCGCTGTGCTAGCTGATAGCATAATAACACTGTTATTATTATTGATCTTAAAGAGCTACTATGGATAAAAATATTTTAAATTTAAAATCAGATATGTTAAAATTAAAAACAGGGCTGGGAATACAGTGACTCATGCCTGTATTCCCAGAGCTTTGGAAGGCCAAGATGGGAGGATTGTTAGAGGCCAGGAGTTTAAGACCAGCCTGAGCAACATAGCAAGACCCATCTCTACAAAAAAAAAAAATTTTTTTTAATTATCTGGGCATGGTAGTGCATGCCTGTAGTCCCAGCTACTCAAGAGGCTGAGGCAGGAGGATTGCTTGAGCCCTGGAGTTCAAGACTACAGTGAGCTATGATTGTGCCACTTCATTCCAGTCTGAGGATAACATGAGACTCTGCCTCAAAAAAAAAAAAATTAGAACCAGATTATTATGGCATGAGCAACATGAAATTTTTTGAGGTCACAGAACAACTGTTCTGTATCTTGGCTATAGTGGTAATTACATGACTGTATCCATTTGTCAAAACCTAGAACTGCACACCAGAAGGAACGAATTGTGCTTTGTGTAAATTTAAAAATAAATAAATAAATAAATACAAATTTAAATGTCCCTTTAATGTGCTTTGATGTCCCTTTAAAAAGCAGGGCTTCTTTTGTAAAGGAATTTGTATTTTTTGCCACAAAATCAGTTACAAAGTCAGTATTTCCAAGACAGTCTTTCTTAATTGTAGTTGTTAGAGAGACAGACTGAAACATGAGGAGAGAGAGATGAATTGTGATTTACTGGTTTACTCATTTAGGCCTGAAAGGGATTGATGAAATCACATTTAAAATGTATGACTTTACATGAACAAAAGTAAACCAGGCTGATTGAGAGTCCCCTTGGTATCCAGGTCTTTCTGACTGTCACCACAGCGAGCCACTGGAGCACTGGTTTGGGCTCCCCTGGAGGCGGCATCCCAGCGCTTGTGTGGTTGGGGAGGCGCTGGCGGGACAATGTGAATAAATTCGACTGTCTTTGTCATCACAGATGGGGCTCCTGCCGGAGAGCTCAGTGTTGTGGCTCTCTGTGGCTGTCAGGCAACGTTAGACATCTAGGATCTTGGTTCCCAGGGCTTTGGCTACATTCAGGCACATGGGTTGGGCACCACCCTTCAGAGGGCCCTCAGATGGGTACAGCTGAAAGAGTGGGCGGATCAGATAGAGGGGGAGGAAAGCAGCCTGGGATGGGGAGGGCAGTCTGTATTCAACTCACTGGTGGGCTGCTGGGACACCCAGGGGCTATGGGGCTCCAGAGGGCAGCCCCAGGATCAACAGGTGGGAGTTACAGGCTTTAGCTCTAGGTGAGGATGCACCTTCTTACCAGTGGAGCCCTCCAAAGACAGAATGGCCTGGCTCCGTAGGTGGTGAGTTCTCCATCCCTGAAGGCATGCAAATGGAGGCTGTGCGAGCATGTCATACGTGGTCAGGCACAGAATCACAGAGAATCAGGATGCTAAAGAGCCTCTCTAGTTTGAGACTGTGGCTCTAAGGCGATTTTCCAGAGATTTTTTGGCACTGGCTTGACAGGGTCTGCTTCCCAGTCTGTCTGGAGGGGCCAAACTAGTCTCCTTTCTGCACCCTGATCCTCCTGAGCATTGGGGTGTGATGCGACGCTGTCTGTCACCTCCTTCCTCCTGCCTTCTGTCTCCTCCCTTTGCTCTCCTTTTGTATTGCAGCCTTATCCAGGTGCAGTCTTGTGGAGAACAACAGGGCTGTCCTTGAGTCACCAGGCAAAGCCCTAGGAGTTCTAGACTCTGCAGTTTGATGGCCTGGAAATGAACATGTTTGTTCCTTGATTTCTCATGTGTTTGTTCATCCAGTCATCCTTTTGCTCCTGGCCCTCACTTGCATATCACATTAACTTACACTTTTCACTCATTCCATGGTTAGATCAGCCTGACCGCCCTAGGAAGCAGGGGTGTGATCCCCACCTTATAGATGACAGCTGGGTGGGAGCATTCCCTGGCCAGGCCTCTACACTGCACGTTGCCCAACACACTGTGGTGCTGGATGCCAGGGTGGCTGAGTTGCTGTCCAATGCAGGTGAGAGCAGGTAGAAACGTCTGGCCTTGATTATTCCAGCCCAGTGTGAGCAGAGCAGATGCCAGGCATGGGGAGGAAGGCAGTGTGTGGAGTAGCAGTTTGAAACATCTAACACTGGGTCCTGTCCAGGGAGCCCATACCCTCCCTCTCCTCTCCGTCATGTTCTGGCAGTCTAGAACCACATTTCCCTGATTCCCTGATTTGCCCAGGCTTGGGTCGGCTTCTGGGGATGGGGAGGCAGAGGGAGTGGGGGAGCCCTGGGGAGTCTTTACTCTGTGCATGCAAATGGGCATCTTGAATGGACCGCAGGGGGTTGAGCTCCAGGGTGTGTGCAGCTGTTCTTCCTGGCATTCTTCTTCCTAACACCCTCCACCTGGAAGGAGAAAAGCCCATCTGTTATAAGACTCTGCCGTTGGTGGCGTGACACCAGCCCCTGTAGGAGTCGGCTGCCGTTTTTCCTGGTTGAGCTATAGCAGATGGCAGCCGGAGCCTGGAACAGACCCTGGGAGGGAGCACTGAGGCCCAAGCTCTGCCACAGATGGTGCTGGGGGAATTTGGAAAGTCGCCCTTCCCCTCTGGACCCCTGCTTCCCCATTGGTAAAACAATCATTGGATCAGGAGATCGGTCGGCAGCTTTCCAGGTCTGAGGAAATCTCTCTTTTAGGATTCCTGCCCTAGCGTGACGTGCCGCTCCCCTCATGTCAGGACATCACAGCGGGCTCTCCGCGGCAGGGGAATTTAGAGGTGGGTTGCTTGGAACCCTGCAGGGTAAAGGCTGCGTCTCCTTGTCTCCTCCTCCTAGCTCCTGTGGTCGTCGTTCCTCCCCGAAGTGTTCACAACGTCACCGGGGCGCAGGTGGGCCTGTCCTGTGAAGTGAGGGCTGTGCCTACCCCAGTCATCACGTGGAGAAAGGTATTTCTGTCCAAGAACTCATGCATCTCGTGTGTGTGTGTGTGTGTGTGTGTGTGTGTGTGTGTGTGTGTGTGTGTGAGAGAGAGAGAAAGAGGGAGAAACAGATGTGAGTGGTAAAAATGTTTTTCTTTTAAGTGTGTTTATATATATATGCCTTTATAGGTGGGCCAGAGGATGAAGAAAAGATATCATCTGTACCACTCCTCTGCCTCGAAACTTCTACCCCAAACCTCTCCCCTTGGAAGGGGACATTGCAACCCTTCCTGTGCCACTTACACCCTTGGCCACTTAGGGACCCAGAAAGCTGTGCTTTTACCCAGTCTGCTTCAGCTGCGGTGGCCATGTGTGTGTGTATCCTGCTTCACTTCGGGGCTGTGTTTCAGACAGACCTGGCTGGTGGCAGAAGACTCAGTCCTATTCCAAAACCAAATCTTCTAAAGACCAGTTTTTGAGAGACCGGCAAGGATCACAGTGAATGTTGTCCCCTTAATGTCAATAGCCCTGAGACAGGCGTTGAAATTCTGAATCTTTCTGTGGGATGGTGGTGATGTTCGGGTCTTTGCTGTCTGGCAGGGCGTGCTGTCTATATGTACAAGTAGGTTTAAAAAATGACTGATGTCATTTGCACAGGCATGAGCAGTGCTAGGGTTTCCGTTTTTGAGTCAGTGGGAGGAGGAGGAAGGAGGAGGGCAAGGAAGCCTATGGGATGGTCTTTATCCAGAATTGCTTTTTCTAAGCCCCCTCCTGGCATTCCTGTCCCCTGTAGGTCACGAAGTCCCCTGAGGGCACCCAAGCACTGGAGGAGCTGCCTGGGGACCATGTCAATATAGCTGTCCAAGTGCGAGGGGGCCCTTCTGACCATGAGGCCACGGCCTGGATTTTGGTGAGTGTTTAGGATTATTGGATATTATTGACTGACCATTACAAACCATCCTTTATATTTCTACAACACATTACATGTTTCAAAGCTGTTCTTACCCATTTCTCACTGGCCCCTCCAGTAACTGTGAGGCAGGCAGGGCAGGTTTCAGATCTGCTGGGAACATACGTGTTCTGCTGCCAGGGGCAGAGTGATGGCCCCACAGTGATGTCCACCACGTCCTCACCCCCAGAACCGTACGATGTTACATGGCAAGGTGGTGGGAGGGAGGTTGTGGTTGCTAAACAGCTGAGATAAGGAGATTTAAGATAAGGAGATTAGCCTGGATTATCCGGGTGGGCCAATTTAAAGGTGGGTCTTTAAGTGTGGAAGAGGGAAACAGAAGAGTCAGAGGCAGACTGAAGTGATTCGATGTGAGGAGGACTTGACCCACCATTTCTGGCTGTGATGATGTTGGAAAGGGCCACAGCCAAGGAGTGCCAGCATCCACTAGGAACTGGAGAAGGCAAGAAAATGAGTCTCCTGAGAGCCTTCAGAAAGAATGCAGCCCTGCCGGCACCTTGATTTTAGCCCCCTTTGGGCTTCTGACCTCCAAAACTGTAGAAAAGAAATGTGTTTGTTTGAAGGCACTCAGCTTGTGGCGATTTGTTACAGCAGCCCAAGGAACTAGTACACCTGCCTAAGGTCACCCGCTGGTAAAGGCAGAAGGTGGCACATTCGAGTCCTCCTCCAGAGCTCTTTCCTGCCACTCGCAGCACTTTTACCAAGATGAAGAATGCCACATGTTTGAAAGAGTGATGGAATGAGGAGATAGGGGTCCATGTTGGGTCGTCACTGTACCTTTCTGAGCCTCCATTTCCACTGTTGTTGAAAGAGGGCTTCAAACTGAAAGACCTCTGAGGGCCTTTGTGGCCCTGGCAGTCTGTGATTTACCTGTGAGTCTCCTGTAAAAAGAAGACCATAATGCTCACCCTTCCCCCACGACTGGCATGAGTTTAAAACGAGCTGATGTGCGTACACCAGCGCGTGGTCCGTAGGATGATTTGTAATTGATGGAAGCGGTTGGTTGTAACAAGAGAAAGCAAAAAAGACGCGAGCCGGTTATGGACCTGGCTGTGAACATCCTTGGGGTGCTCCCTAAGGACAACCTCCTCATTCCACCCACAGCTCTGGGAGGCTTGGTGACTCTTCTCCACCCAGCTGAGAGATTGGGAATGCAATTGGCTGTGTGGTTTTTTTCAAATCAAGCACATTCCTCTATTTTCTTAGGAGAAAAGACAGGGAAAAGAGGTTATCTCTGGTGGTATTTTGTAGAGGCTGCCCCTATAGGGAATACTTTGTGGATCATTCTTTGGTCAGTAGATTTTTGTTCTTCTTTTAACTTGAGGTATTTTCCAAATAACCTATACCTTGCACCTTTAATACAAAAGACCAGGTAGCTCACAGTAAAAGGCAGGTATGCGGAGGAATCATTCAGATGAGAGCCACAATAGGGAGCGTGCCTTTCAAGAGGGTCCCTGGGAAGGAAATCTACCTGTGTGCTCCTTGGCAGCCAAGGCAAGGAGAGAAATAGAGCAAGTTTTACCTTATTCTGAAAAGGAGGAAGTGTGCAGACTTATCATTAAGAACTAACTAAGGAAGTCATTTTGCTGTTCCTTATATAACTGTATAAACTTGCCTGTTGTATTTCTAGATCAACCCCCTGCGAAAGGAGGATGAGGGTGTGTACCAGTGCCATGCAGCCAACATGGTGGGAGAGGCTGAGTCCCACAGCACAGTGACGGTTCTAGATCTGAGTAACAGGAGCTTCCACTTCCCAGCTCCCGATGACCGCATGTGATGGAGAAATGTACATGTTCTAAGTCATTTTCAGTATTTTACACCCATGTTATGAGATATTTGAGGTGGCTTATAAGACCTGTAAAAAAAAGAAGAAAAATACGTAAATGGAGGAAACCAGGGAAAGAGCAAAAGAAGAGTAGGGACATACTTAGATGAGCAGTAGAATCCCTGGTATATTCTGCACACATCTCCCTCTGAGCTTCTTAGCATGCAAAGACAAGAGCTGTGAACATGATGTGTGTCCATGAGATGAAAAGACCAGTTGTGTTTTGGGGCTGGAGGGAATATTTCCTCTGTATTCTTCTAGAAAGAGCACTGAGAGAGGTAGCAGACAGTGTCATTGTGACAGCGTCCATGTGAAAATGTTCCCACAAAGAAGATGCCTGAGCTTCCTTTGTGTGTTCCTGGAGCTCTTCCTTGTTCAGGACACCTGAGCTTCCTTCCTGGGGCTCAGGCCTTGCCTTCCTGTCCTCAGCACTGTGTGCTGCTTTGCAACACATCTCCTTGTGGGTAGGGGCAGAGAGAATCTCTGCATCCCCTCTGGCCAGGGCCTCCTAGTCTGTAGTCACACAGGTGACAGCTGGGGTTGCATCTGTTCCTTGCCTACAGGTGAACTGGGAATTCGGGAAAGGGATCACTTTATAAGCCAGCTTTTGCTCATAAAAATCCCAAAATCTTGCTGGTTCACAGCCACAGACGTTGATCACTTGCTCATGTTCCATGTTATAGCTGTGAGCTGGCTGTGGCCCTGCCCCATGTGTCCCCTCATTCAGGACCCAGCTGGAGGAACAGCTCCAGTGTGGAACATGTCCGTTCTGTGGCCAAGCTGCACACACCATTGCATTTAAAGTTTCTGCTCGGATGTGATGTGTGCCCCGCCCATTTACAGACCAATCTTTCTTTTTTTTTTTTTTGAGACAGAGTCTCACTCTGTCACCCAGGCTGGAGTGCAGTGGTGCGATCTCGGCTAACTGCAAGCTCTGCCTCCTGGGTTCACGCCACTCTCCTGCCTCAGCCTCCTGAGTAGCTGGGACTACAGGCACCTGCCACCACACCTGGCTAATTTTTTTGTATTTTTAGTAGAGACGGGGTTTCACCGTGTTAGCCAGGATGGTCTTGATCTCCCGACTTCATGATCCGCCCGCCTTGGCCTCCCAAAGTACTGGGATTACAGGCGTGAGCCACCATGCCTGGCCTGCATGATCCTCTTACAGGAATGGGGGAGCAGTGGTGAACAGGCACCATTACCAAGGCTGATCAACAGGTGCTTAATAGAACAGGAAAAATTAGAAACAGGTCTGATAGGGTTTCTCAAAAGCAGGGGGATTTTGCCATGGTTTTAGTTATATTATTCTTTCAGCCACTACTGTTGCACACCTTCTGTGTGCAAGGCCTTACTTCTGGTCTGTAGGGGATCACAGAAAAACAAAAAGTGGACATAATTATAATACAAGGAGTGCAATGTAAGGGAATGGGAGGAGATATTAAGGCATGAGAAGCAGCTTAGAACTGGGGAAAATGAAGGAAGAATCATCGAGGAGGTGGCATGAGGGTTGAAGGATGGGTGTACGTGAGTAGTTAGAGGCCCTAGAAATGGGGAGAAAAATATGAAAATGTAAAACTGTGAAATAGGAATTCAACAAAGAGTTAGGAGATTGGGTCTTAAAATTGTCTTCCTGATGATATGTGACTTGTTTTACATAGATATGTTTCCAGTTTTAAATATATATATCTATAACTTTCAAATACACGTATATTTTGAGGCAGAAATGATTCTGGGTTGTGAATACATCAAAAGGATACCATGAAAAATTGTGGAATTTTAAGAGCATCACTGCTGCCTAGGTCGTGAGTTCCTTCTGTGACACACAGTATTGCCAGCTCTGGCTTACATACCTCCAGGGAAACAGAGCTCACTACCACTGAGAGCCATCTGTGGATTTTCCAATGGTTGAAAAGATCTTATTAAGCTGGAGTCTGCTGCTTTGAAACGTCCACCTTTTGGTCTTAAAAGTACTTCTTGGGACTCCACAGGGCCCTTCACTCTCCACTGGCCCCATTTCCTGCTGGGGAGAGATTCGAAGTGAAGGATCATTTCCCCCACCTTCCATGTAACACATAGTTGATTGTAATGGAGCAGGCTTACGTTCTCTAATTCTTTTTCTCCTTTTCTTCCTAGGGTCTTAGAAACATTGATCATGGGATGATGGAAAAGTCAAATAACGGATCTTTGTGCTTCATGAAGAGTTGGAAAACCTGTGTGTGTAGATGACCCCTTTTGTGTGTTTTTAAAAATTAGATGCAAACTAGATTTGTATGCAGATGTAGTTTTTAGCAGGGCAAACAGTGAGAAACGGATTTGCATGTGGCTTTTTTATACTTTTGAAATGAATTGTTCCATGAGAAGTCTTTTTGTAATTACTCTCTTCCAGGGAGATCACAGAATGGCATGTTTGCAATTTCTAAAGGGCTCGTGTCAGCTGTGACTCTTTACCTCATTTGTCTATGACCTATCAGTGGTGCTCTGTGACTTAGTGTGTGTTGTAGAAGGAGGGATGAGGGTCCCAGCTGTCCTCTGCCTGACTGTAACTTGCTGTGTGACCTGAACAGGTCCCTTCCCCTCTCTGGGCCCTGGTCCCTTCATCTGTGAGTATGGCATTTTAACTGGATGTTATCAATGTCCCTTTTAGCCCTGCCATCCTAGAGTAAGATGGCCTTTTGGGAAAATAACAGGAAGTGTGGTCTTAGTGTTCTTTCTAAAATGGTATTCCCTCAGAAACAAATTCCATTGCTTTACCCCAGCGTGTGGACAGCTGGCTGTAGCTCTTCTATTCCTAACTTTTTCCCTTTTAAGGAGATTTAGTTTTAGGTGGGATGCTTTACCAGACTCAGGAGCACCTTGGCTGGGTCTTTGGAGACTAGAGCATCCATTTGTTAGCCTAGCATTCTCTTTTTTAAAATTTTATTTTGAGACAGGGTCTCGCTCTATCACCCAGGCTGGAGTGCAGTGGCGTGATCATGGCTCACTGCAACCTCCACTTTCTGGGCTCAAGTGATCCTTCCACCTCAGCCTCCTGAGTAGCTGGGACCACAGGCATGCCCCACCACACCCAGCTATTTTTTTTTTTTTTTTTTGTAGAGACAGGGTCTCCCTATGTTGCCACCCAGGCTGGTCTCAAATTCCTATGCTCAAGTGATCCTCCTGCCTTGGCCTCCCAAAGTGCTGGGATTATAGGCATCAGCCACTGTGCTTGGCCTAGCCTGGCATTCTCTAAACAGGTGGTTAGAAGCGGTGGATACCAGGCTTCTGACGATCAAATTGTAAAAAAAGGGGTCAGGAGTTATCTCCAGACTGTGGAATTAGATTGTAGTAGAATATATTTTACCTACAAACATTTTGACCTCACCCAAGAGTAAGGCTCTCTTTTTTTTCTTTTTTAATGAAAAAAGAAAGGAGAATATTTGCTATCTTATCTTAAAAAAATAGATCCTTAGGTGATTACAATTTTAAAATAAGAATTGAGATCCCTTACTATGCACAGTCCTTTAAGTTCATAAAGCTTGATCCCAACTCTGGGAGATGGGGCAGGACAGGTGTTAATGTCCCTGCCTTTAGCAGATGAAGAAACCAGGCTCTGAGAGGAGAGGCTACTTGCCCAAGGCCTGAAGGCCTCTGAAAGAGGAGCCGAGCTCAGGGCACCTGGCCCTCCTTGGTCCCCTCTCTACTCCACGGTGCTGCTACTCAGGGTCATCTCAAAACTATGTAAAGGCAGATGTTGCCAATCCACAGGCTTCAGGGACTCTTATCAAGACTCATCCCAACTTTTAAGGCACACTTTCATACCGCTCACATTGTGCATTACATTTTGGAGTCCTTGTTGGAAGTGAACTTTCTGCCTGTAAGCCTGCCATTCCATATCTAAAATATTGGGATGGCATCACCTTCTGTACTATGCAGCAGAAGGAGACTGGCCTGGGATTCTGGAAACATGAGATCCATTTGCATATTAATCCCCAGCTCGCTGTGTGACCCTGAGCAAGTCTCCTTCACTTTCTGTGCTTCAGTGTCCTTATTTGAGTAAAAAGGGAATAAAACTAGATGAGTGGTTTTCAAACTTTAAAACACTGGAAGCTCTCTTTGAAAACAAAAGATGAGAATTGAAATGGATGGCACTGGAAGCTGTTCTTGTCTACTGGGGTTTGGAGCTGCCAGGGGACCTGCTCACATCCACTCCTCACTCAGCACCTCCCGCCCCTCCCTTCTCCACGCACTGTGACTGACTTCCATGTGTGAGGGCCTGCAGTTAATTCTCCTGTGTCTTGAATGGTTGGGAGATGATTTGGTCAGACCCTTAGTGAAATGATGTGGGAAGGAACAGGAATGCTGTGGCTCTGAAGAAGGTAGTAGAACATCCCACACCTGCTAATAAGCACATTTTGCAAACTCAGTTGACTCACCTCAGATTTGCCTAGTGAAAACTGAAGGGCTGGATGTAGACCCAGAGAGCAGGGTGGACAGAACCCATGCTGGAAGTACTGAGCATCAAGACTGTATGGGGCTGGCTTTAGCATCATCATTCTGTGCAAAGACAAATAAATAATTAATGTCACACTGTCTGAAATTTTCACCAAAACCAAAAAGGCGCATTAACATGATTGTTCCAACCTCATGGTTTTTCAAGTGTGAGCGCCCAGAGACCTCTTCAGAGGCCAAGAGAGCATGCGCTGCCACAGCTGTTAGCATTTGGAGACATAATTACAATGCCCCCACTCCCCGCACCAAACCTGGGTTTTTCTACTGTTTTTGTAGATGTCATGATGTCACGACCTCTGCACCCTGAAAGAAATAAATGTTTTTAAGGACAGTCTTTGTGGTGTCTTTGTTGTAGGAATGCTGTATAGGTGGGTGCAGGTCCCACTGGTATTCCTTTATCATCCCTCATGCATCCTGTCCTTCCTTCTGCATGCCCACTTCAGCTACTTAGTCTAGACCCTCCTTACCTCTCACGCCTGGGTTACGATCACAGCCCCACCGTTCACCTTGCCCGAAATTTTTAACCAGCCCTAATCATCTTACACTACTGCCCTTGACTATGTGTGTCCTGCCGTGTAAGCATTCTAGTACTTAATTCACTTGCTGAGATAGTGCTCTGTCCCCTCCCACACACAGAGTAGCATTCTCCAGGTGCCAGACAGGTACAAGATGCCGAAAATCATATGTTTGGAATCATCTGGATTCCTCCCATATGAAAGTAGGTAGAATCAGGTCCTGAACTCAGACTCCAGTGGAGACATGGGTGGGATGAGGTCACCATCCCTGGCAGCATATGGTGTCTGCTTTGTGGTTAGAGCAGAGGGAGATCAAGGAAGACTTCCCAGAAGAGGAGGCAGGCATTTGAACTGGCAGGAGTGGGTGTGGGGGATTCCAGGCTAAGGAAACAGCATGCAAAAAGGAGTCAGGGTAGAAAAATGCAGTGTAGTTTGTGAACAGGGAGGAATGGCCAGTTGCTGCTGCTCAGAGCTATGGTGGTGGGTGGGTAGTAGTTTGGGGCAACACCCCTCAATGCAGACAGAGGAGGTTGAACTTGTTGCCGTAAGCAGTGGACAGACTGAATCTCTGCCTCTGTTGTCAGCTGGGCTTGAGGAAGACAATTCCACAGCCCATGTTCAATCCCAAATGTATCTGCTTTCCCCCTTAAACACAAATAAGGCTAGTTTTTAGTTAAGGTGGATTTTTTTTTCTTTCAGGTTTTATGGTGAAATTAATTCCAACATCTTTAAAAACACTGTCCTGCCCTCTCCTGCAGGGATGGATGGTGCAGGAGAAATGAATAAGAACGGCAGATCCAGCGACAGTAAAAGTCTCCGCTAATGAATTTCCTCCTTCCCAGACTTTACCAGGGCTTCTTGAACATTAAATCAGACAATGATTATTCCATGATATTTTAATTAATTAAGGGAAAGCCAAGTGCTCTGGTGTCTCAGTTTAATGAATTCAGAACGTGGAAGCCCAGTGCCCAGGGCTGAGTTGGACACCAACACTTGCCCACGCTCTGGCTCTCTGGGGCTGACCGCTCTCCTGGAACGTGAACTCGTTTACGGCCAGGGCTCCTTTTCAGTTCAGCCTCGATTGCATCCAGCAGTGAGAAGTGCGTGGGTCCAAGGAGGCAGACTTCCCTGTGTTGACTTTCACTGTGGCTGTCTCTTCCTCATGCCTACATGTCCCCTCCTATATTAGAGAACGGTTGATTCTCGAGGGAAGAGTACAAATCCTGAGTACTAGGGAGTGGGGGAACAGTCTCCCCTCTTTTCTCCATGCATAAACCCACCCATCACACATTTGCAGAGCTCCTCCAGTGCACCAGGCATCGCCAGGTAGCAAAGGGTCTACAATTGCCCACAGACCTCGGAGTCTCAGCTCCGGCACAGAAGGCTGCTTGTGGTGCCAGGTGGCATGCCCCGTCTCTCTGCTGTTGAAGGTGTATGCAGCTCTTGCTTGGGTGGAAAGGGCACTAGCTTTAGAGTTGGAAGACCCAGAACTAAGGTCAAGCCTTGTCAGAGATTGCAAGGCTGGGTCACTTTCATCAACTCTTAGAGTTTCCATTTCCTCTTCAATCCAGGAAGGGTGGCATCCCTGCCCTGGCCTGTTGCTCTGAGAGCCCCATGTGTGAATGGCCATGCACTGTCTGTTCTGCACAGATCTTGGAGGGCTGTGTGCCGGTGGGAGAGGGCTGGGAGATAAATCAAACATGCTCAGAGTATGTGAGACATAGTCTAGCAGGACAAAAACATTAGACCCGTTTCAACCAATGAGAGCTGCCTCAGTACAAGACTAAATGAAGGGTGCCCAGAGACCTCTTCAGAGGCTAAGAGAGCATGTGCTGCCACAGCTGTTAGCGCAAAAGGTTAGCTCAAAGGGTGAGATTGCTTAAATGAGAAGTTCAGAGGAACTGTCCTGGAGGGGGTGGCCCTTAAGTAGGGCTCCAAGAAAAAGGAACAGTGTGAGCACAGCTGGATGGGAGGCAGCAAATGACCCACGAGAGCATTAAACTCAAAAAACATCCTTGTGAGAAGCAGTCTCCTGTTGGCATATCTCCATGGACGTGCCATGGGCGGCAGAGCTGGGGCGAGCTGCCAGCAAAACCGAGGGTCTTCCACAGTGTTGAACTGTCCTGTCACAGACTATACTTCCCGTCTCCTCTTGCACCTAGGCTGGGTCATGTAGCTAGTGAAATGTGAGTAGAGGCGATGTGTTCCATGCAGAGCCCAGGGCTCTCAAAAAGTCACTGTGCCTTTTCTGCACTTTCTTCCCCATTTACCAGCTGACACGGAGATCTCTGAGGCCCCAGACAGGGGTTTTCACTTGGATCCCTGGACCCCTTGGGATTCTATAGGTAGATTCACAGATTCTGTGAACTCCTTGAAAGTGTGCAAACTGTGTGCATGTGCGTGTACATCCTTTTCATGGTGAAAAGGTCTATTGCTTTGATTAGCTTTTCAAAGGAACGCAAAACATAAAAATGGTTAAGAACAGGCCAGGTGCGGTGGCTCATGCCTGTAATCCCAGCACTTTGGGAGGCTGAGGCCGGCAGATCACCTGAGGTCAGGAGTTCGAGACCAGCCTGGCCAACATGGTGAAACTGTGTCTCTACTAAAAATACAAAAATTAGTCGGGCATGGTGGTAGGCACCTGTAATCCCAGCTACTCGGGAGGCTGAGGCAGGGAGAATTGCTTGAACCCAGGAAGCAGAGGTTGCAGTGAACCAAGATCGCGCCACTGTACTCCAGCCTGGGCAACAGAGCAAAGGCTCCGTCTCAAAAAAAAAAAAAAAAAAAAAAGGTTAAGAACCGTTGTACATGGTGGAACCACAAGACGAAAGGAACCTGTGTCCCTGAATCTCCATGTGGAAGGAAAATACCAATTTGCCAGGTACCTGCATTAGACTGTTACATAAGCAAAACTAAATAGTCGTCGTATTGAATCCTCAAATTTGGGGGGTTATTCGTTGTGGCGGCTAACATTATGCCAGTACACATGGGAAGAACGCTTGGCTGGGAGCAACTTGTCCAAGTTGCTCTGTCCACATTTCTGGCTAAGTGAGGTGGGATGCACCAGAGGCTCTCAAAGGGCCTCATACCAGGACTTCTTGCTTTCCCTTGAGGGTCTTCCTAACTCCAGGACTAATGTACAGATCATTGGCGCTTGGGAGGATTAAGTGACACTCTCAACCCAGGTTTTCTGGCTTCTGTGCCCAACTCCACCACCTGCTCTTACCAAGGTCTACAGGGAGTCCTGGTGGCTGCAGCCAGGGACAGTGCTCAGTGCTCCTCCTACTTGACCTCTTGGGAGCCTCAGGCTTTGCTGGGGGCTCCCTCCCCCGGAAAGTACCCCGCCTTCCTTGGCTTCTTGCCTCATCTCTCCTGGGTCTTCCTCCTGCTCCTCCTCATTCTCTGTTCACTCCTTGTTGGCATTCTTAAGGTCAAATGATTTTGCTCCCCTTACAAACTGTTCTCAACATAGCGGCCCCAGTGATCCTTTTAAAACAAGTCATATCATGTTGCCGCTGTGCTCAAAAGCCTCTGGTGGCTCCTTCCTCAGAGTAAAGGCCCCCGTCAGTCCATCCACACGGTGACCTCCAAACACCAGCCCTCTGCCCCCCTCAGGCTGTGACTTCTCTGTCCTATTTCCCCACCTGGCTTGCTCCATGCCAGCCACCTGGCCTTCTCCTGTGTTCCTGGAGCCTCCAGGCATGCTCCAGTCTCTTGGTGAGACGACCTCTGAGCACCTTACTGAAAATTACAATGTCTACTCCATCCCACCCACTTCCCTATTCCCTTCCCAGCACTGTTGTTCTCTATAATACCCTTCACCTCCTGACAGACTAACGATTTCACCTGTTTTGCATATGGTCTGCCTCTTCTGTCAGAAAGGATGTTCAGGATTTTATTTTTTTTAGTTTCCTGCTGTATCCTCTGCCCCCAGAATAGTTCCTAGCACATAGACAACATTCCATAAAATGTGTTAAACAAAGGAATACATAAGTAAGAGTCCCACCGTGTCCCTAAACGTGCAACCTCCAGGGTGGTTGCAGTGGCTGGCACTACCCCCCACGTGGTTACTGCAGCCAGAAACATGAGGTTACCCAACTTTCTCTCCTCTCTTGTGCCAAGTTGTCCATCTGTCATCATGCCCTGAAGCCTGCCTTCTGGCTGTCCAGACTCTGCCCCCACCCCACACCCTGGTGCGCCAGCATCACTTTGGGCGCAAGCAACAATGTCCTGAGAGGTGCTGACTCCAGGTGAACTCCCTCAATCTATCCTCCACATTGAAGCAGAGCCAGCTTCAGAAACCGAATGTGATCCTATCACTTTCCTTTAAAAGCCCTCGGGGGCAGCCAGACATGGTGGCTCACACCTGTAATCTCAGCACTTTGGGTGGCTGAGGCAGGAGGATTGCTTGAGGCCAGGAGTTCAAGACCAGCCTGGGCTACACAGCGAGATGTCCCCCATCTCTACAAAATGTTAAAAAATTAACCCAGCATGGTGGCACACACCTGTAGTCCCAGTTACTTGGGAGGCTCAGGTGGGAGGATCGCTTGAGCCCAGGAGTTTGAAGTTGTAGTGAGCTATGATCGAGCAACTGTGCTCCAGCCTGTGTGGCAGAGGGAGACCCTGCTTAAAAAACAAAAGCAAAACCAAAAAGCACCCTCCCATTGCTAGACCAAGTGTGAGCTTTCTGAAAGGATGCACGAGCCCTTTCACAGTCCAGCCCCTGCTTGCCCCCTGCCCCCATGCTTTTCCTCCCTGCCTCTTTCCTCCTCATGGAAAAACTTGCCCTTCCTCCAACCCTCCATATTTCTCAGACTCCAGGAGCATCCTTCCCTTATCCCTCTGGTCCCCTGCTAGTCATTTAGCAGGACCCCATGCCCACTCCCACTGGGCCTGTGCCTGAACTGAGCTGGGAGCCCTGGGAGGTAGCGGTGTCTGGCAGAGTCAGAGGACCTGAGCTTGAGCCTGGCTCCACTCACTGCTGAACACCTCCCGGGCTCGATGTCTATCAAGTGCAGAAGAATAATACTGAGGGCCCTGATGGCAGTTAGAAAGTGAAACCCTGTCTCTACTAAAACTACAAAAATTAGCCGGACGTGGTGGTGTGTGCTTGTAATCCCAGCTACTCAGGAGGCACCCAGGAGGCAGAGGTTGCAGTGAGCCAAGATTGCGCCACTGCACTCCAGCCTGGTAGACAGAGCGAGACTCCATCACGAAATTAAAAAAAAGAAAGAAGCATGAAGGGAGGTGGCCCACCGTGTGTGCTTGATACAGAGGCTTGCTTTCCGCTCATGATCTCACGGCCTCTGTGCTTCTCACTGCACTGTCCACCCGGCTCTGTAATTGTCTCCCCTGCCCAACTGTGAGCTCCTGCAGGGAAGGGACTGTCTTACTCAATTCTCTTTCCCCCAACAATAGGCCTAGAGCAGGACCATCGCCCCCCACCCAACCCCTTTGTTTTTTCTTAAACCAAAGAGTTACTTGTGTGAATTAATGAATCAGGTGGCCACCAGAGGTCAGCCTCACACCCAGAATGGAGCCAACCCAAATGAAAGTTCCTAAATGGCCCCGGGTCTGAGGAGAACCGGTGGGACTGAGCAGCAGCTCTGATGCATCCAGCACAGTGGCTGGCTTGGGTGTGTAGGGCTTGCTGGGCTTTGCCGTGGGTTCTCCAGGCTTGGAGGGTTGGTTCCATGTGCTTGCCAGTATGCCCCGCTCTCTGGTCCCTTGTGCATGCTCATGGGGAACTGATTCCAGAAGAGTTCCCTATTAAACCTCTCCACTTCCTTTCCCTCACCTGAAAAAAGTGGGGCGGTAACTCCATTACTCCACTACCTGCTTTATAGGATGGTTGTGAGGCTTCCATAGCATGGCAAGGTGCCTGGCATAGTGTTTATGGAGTAAGATCTTGGTGAAAGTTTGCTAAGTGGATGGAAGCCCCAGAATTGCAACATCTCCGAAGTGTGAGTCTGGTGGGCAGTGTCTGGCCTGAATGAGGACACCCAGTTAAACCTCCCTGCTCACAAGTCTGTGCATTCAGCACAGTGGTAAAATGAGTGGAGGGGACTGGGCTTGGTGGCTCACGCCTGTAATCCCAGCACTTTGGGAGGCCAAGGTGGGCAGATCGTTTGAACTCAGGACTTCAAGACCAGCCTGGGCTATGAGGCAAAACCCTGTCTCTCCAAAAAATACACAAATCAGCCAGGCGTCATGACATATGCCTGTAGTCCCAGCTACTCAGGAGGCTGAGGTGTGAGGATTGCTTGAGCCCCATGATCGTGCCACTGCACCCACCCTGGACAACAGAATGAGACCCTATCTCAATGAATGAATGAATAAATAAATAAATAAATAAATAAATAAAATTTTTAAAAGAATTTAAAAATGGGTGGAGGAGCCGTGATGGCTGAGCGTATTAACAATCTGACCTACGGGCTCCTCACTCTCAGAATTTCAGGGCTCAGAACAAGGGACCATGAAGATTGTCTTTTCCAATCCCATTCCATACTGGAACACTGTCTACAGAGCTCCTCTTTGGTTAAGGAGTATTGAAACTTAAATAAGGAATGGATTTGTTAAAATATTGTGATGTTGCACATTAATCATTAGAGACACCCACCCGCCCACTTCCACGTCCCAGTGCGTTTATGAGAAACTTTCGCTGCTGTGCAACAGAGGTGCCAACAGCCTCCCAGAGAAATCCGTAGAAGGTGCACTATGGGGGAGTGTCAGGGTCACCTTAGCTGTAGACAAATGGTGTAGAAAGGAGGTCCTAGGAAGGGAGGTGAGGGAACCAAACAGACTCTGAACCCTCAAGCAGCAGTTTCCAGCCAAACCCAAGTTATGATAATAAACAAAATCATCATGTTGCCTAGGTAAGACAATAGGATGTTTAAGAGTTGACTCGGGCCAGGCATGGTGGCTCATGCCTGTAATTCCAGCACTTTGGGAGGCCGTGGCAGGAGGGTTGCTTGAGACCAGGAGTTTGAGACCAGCCTGGGAAACATGGTGAAACCTCATCTCTATAAAAAATACCAAAAAAAAAAAAAAAATTAGTCAGACATGGTGGTGAATGCCTGTAGTCCCAGCTACTTGGGAGGCTCAGGTGGGAGGATTGCTTGAGCCTGGGAAGCAGAGATGAGTGGGGTATGCATTTACAGGAATGGGGGGACTTGAATGTAAGGTGGCTTGTAAGCAGCATGGTCTAGAAAGATGGACCGAGAGAGGGAGGCTCAGCATTCTGCTTCTGTATTGTGGCCTGGCTGGCTTGGATTTGCCTTCACTCCCATCAGTTGGGGAATGAATGTAGCAAGACTAACAATATACATTGTGAACTCTGAGGTTTGAAACTCTGGAAATCCCCAGCATGTCAAGGTGGCCCCCATGCTAGGCTTGGCTTGAAGGGTGGGTATGGTTTGGAAGGGGTGGGGGGCTGTGGAAACGAGTCCAACAAGATGGGCCCATTCTGAGCAGGAACCAGAGTTTTTCTCTATGGGTCTTACAGTTGCACTTTGTCACCCATCCAAGAGAAAACAAAAACAGAAACATTGGGGAGGGGACTTTTGCACCTGACTGGGGGTTGACTAGACCACCTGGGTCCCTTCCATCCCCCACACTCTATAAAATGTTCAGCAGCAGGACAATATGGAGACAAAATGGATTTGCTCACAGAATGTATACGTGTATTTTTTAACGGAGTTAATTCATGGCCGGGTGTTGTGGCTCACACCTGTAATCCCAGCACTTTGGGAGGCCGAGGCGAGTGGATCACCTGAGGTCAGGAGTTCAAGATCAGCCTGGCCAAAATGGTGAAACCTCATCTCTACTAAAAATACAAAAATTAGCCAGGTGTGATGGCGTGTACCTATAATCCCAGCTACTCAGGAGGCTGAGACAGGAGAATCGCTTGAATCTGGGAGGCGGAGGTTGCAGTGAGACGAGATCACACCACTGCACTCCAGCCTGGGCGACAGAGTGAGACTCCATGTCAAAAAAAAAAAAAAAAGAAAGAAATTAATTCATATACCATAATTAAACAATTCCATAGTTTTTAGTATTTTTACCAAATCGTGCAACCATTACTATTGTTCAACTCCAGAACATTTTCAAAACAAATCCCAAAAACAAATCCCATGCCCACTAACAGTTACTCCTCTATCCCCTGGCAACCACTAATCTATGTTCCATCTCCATGGATTTGCCTAGTATGTATATTTCATATAAATGGAATCATACAGTCTGTAGCCTTGTACATCTCTCTGGCTTGTTTCACTGAGAAGGATGTTTTCAGGGTTCACTGATCACAGCGTGTGTCAGTACTTCATTCCCTTTTATGGCTGAGTAATCCAAGGAATATTCCATGGAAACATTTTATTAATCCACTCATCAGTTGATGGACATTTGGGATGTTTGGGCTTACTTTACAGGTGTAATCATGTAAGCATATTCTTTGCCTACTCCTTCCCACAAATTAAGGAAAATCAGTAGCAAAATGAAGGGCAAGCAACTAAAACAGCCAGCAACTGGCACACAGACAAGGAAAAGCACCTCTGGTTTTTAGGTTAAGCCAATGAAGAGTGGGGCTGAGATTTAGTATCCACCTAGTTCAAAACCCCTAACACTTTCCAAGCTTGCGTTCTGAGTTGAGTCGATCCACTAAACCATCAAGCGCACCCATGGGAAAGTCCTTGGATCAGCAGGAAGAGCTACAAATTACAGATCACTGGTTTTTAATCTGTCTTCCAGAGACTCCTAAGATTTCATGGAAGCAACTCATGGGCCACCAAGGGGGGCTGTGGTTGGGGGTTAGATAGGTAAAACTCTGAGCCTGGTCCCCATCTCTGATTTAAATAGAACAGCCTTGATTGAATTGCTTTATTTGTGGGGTTTCTTCTAAGAGTTAATTTGGAACAAAGAAAGGGTGTTCTTGGCTTTAAAACAGTTTGGCAAGCATTGGTCAAGGTGGTTGTGGAATTGCTGGACTGTGACTGGGCCTCCCTGACAGCTGCTCTTACGAGTTCTTCTGAGGAACCTTGATGGTGACCGTCTTTACCTCTGTGTAGGCCTTAAGCCCATCCTCACCCAGCTCCCTCCCGTTTCCAGATTCCTTAAACCCTCCAAATGGCGTATGGCAGGTGACGATGTTGTAGGTGTTTACCCACACGGTCCCGGCCTGGAGTGCCTGGGTGAAGTACATGGCCTTGTCCAGATCCCGGGTGAACACAGCCGCAGCCAGGCCATACCTGGTGTTGTTGGCCCTCTCAATCACCTCCTCAATCTTCTTGAACTTGAACAGGGGCTGCACAGGCCCAAAGATCTCCTCTTTGGCAATTCTCATGTCATCCTGCACGCCACCAAAGACAGTAGGCTTGATGAAGAAACCACGCTCCCCGAAACGCTCTCCGCCACAGAGGAGTTTTGCGCCCTCCTTCTGGCCAAGCTGGATGTAGCCTAGGACTCGTTCAAACTGCTCCTTGTCCACCTGAGGCCCCTGCTGGGTGTCCAGCTCAAAGGGGTTCCCCACTTTCCTCTGCTTTGCTTTCTCCACGGTTCTCTCGAGAAACTCATTGTAGATGGATTCTTCCACGAAGGTCCGGGAGCCAGCACAGCAGCACTGGCCCATGTTGAAGAACAGGGCTTCGTGGCACTGCTCCACGGCATGCTCCATGTCAGCATCGGCCAGCACGATGCTGGGGCTCTTACCACCCAGCTCCAGGGTGACTCTCTTGAGGTTGGAATCGCCAGCTGCTTTCTGGATCAGGTGGCCCACCTCGGTGGAACCGGTGAAGGCAACTTTGTCAACATCCATGTGCTGGGCGATGGCTGCACCTGCTGTTGGGCCATAGCCCGTGATGATGTTCACCACCCCAGGGGGAAAGCCTGCCTCCTTGATGAGGGAGGCCAAATACAGGGCAGAGAGGGGGGTCTGCTCTGCCACCTTCATAACCACAGTGTTGCCTGTGGCGAGTGCTGGGGCAAGTTTCCAACCCTGCATGACCAAGGGGAAGTTCCACGGGATGATCTGGCCACAGACACCAACGGGCTCATGCCGGGTGAAGCAGAAATGCTGGCCATCCATGGGGATGGTCTTGCCATGCCACTTGTCAGCCCAGCCAGCAAAGTACCGATACACCTTGATGACCTCATCCAAGTCCAAGGCGTAAGACTCTTGGAAAGGCTTCCCATTGTCCAAGGTCTCGAGTGAGGCCAAGTAGACTCGATCCCGCTCCACTAGGTCTGCCAGGCGGTTCAGCAGCCGGCCCCGCTCAGAGGCATCCATCCGGCGCCATGGGGACCCCAGGCGGAAGGCTTCCCGGGCTGCTTTCACGGCCCGATCCACATCAGCCCGGTCACCTTCAGCCACGTGCCCGATGACCTCCCCGGTGGTAGGGTTGACCGTCGGGAAGGTCTTCTTGCTGACTGCATCTTGCCATTCATTGTTGATGAACAGCTGGTTGTAGGGGATGTCTGGGTTCAGAATGGGGCTTGGGAGGGCTGCTGCCGAGGAGTAGTGGGCGGTCCTGCCCTGGAGGCTAAGCAGCCGGGGTGCCAGGAAGCGCAGCATGCTGACACTCTGGAGAGGGACAAAAGAAACCAGGGTGAACAGGTGGGAGAAGGCAGGTGGCGGTACCCAAGGGCCCACCAGCTCAAACATTTCAAGATTCCAGCATAAAGGACTGTCACCTCTAAAAACACAGACTGTAAGAGCTGTGAGGGCCCTGATGAACTCTCTGGGCCAACTCCATCACGTCCCGCCTATCCTCAGCTCACTCCCTCACCTCTGCTGGGTCTCAAAAGCCACTGTCTCAGCAAGGCCTTCTCTGCCCATCCTTTAAAAAATTGCAACCCTTCCCACCCCAACACTCTCTATCCCCCCTACCCTGCTTTACTCCTTCTCTATCTCACATCCCAAATACTATCTTTACAGGCTTATATGTTTGTCTGTCTCCCCCCAATAAAATGCAAGCTCCATGAGCACAGGAACTTATTTTTCTGTTCCATTCACTGCTATGTCCCCGAGCCTAGAGGTATGCCTGCTACAGAGCAGCGGCTCAACACACAGTACTGAATGATACACTGAGGAAACACTGAAATCGCCACAAAGGCTGTCTAAGAATTGACCTAAGACTTGAGTAGAAATCAAAGGGACTTGGAGATGGTTGTTCTCTGAGAGGGACTTGCTTCATTTCACCTCTGTGCCTCAGTTCCCCCATATGTGAAATGCCTCATGGGGTTATGTTGAATGATGTCTTGCATATAAAAACTCTGGCAAGCTCCACTCAGGACATCAGAACTGGCCGTGCCCCAGAAATTGACCTAGCCCAGCATCCCCCAACCACAGGTCTCAGCATCCCTTTTCAGCTTTCCCAGAGGTGCTGCAAGTCAGGAGGCAGCTGAGAAGAAAAGCTACAACTCTGAAGAGTGTAGACTTCGTTAAAACAACTACTGTTATAAAACTTAAACGGCATATAATACATATTAAATGAAAATTAAACAGAGTGTAATGTTCCCAGATTAGTTGAAGCAGTTATTCTTCAGTCAGCATTTGAATCTCTCTGCCTTTGATGTCTCATGAGTTTTGCTCCGCCCAGCAGTAAAATGGAATTGCACCTGCCTGTCCCTTCACCCTCAGCCTCTCACCCTCCACCCCTGGGCAGGGAGAGGAACAAAAAAATCAGGAAAGCAAGACTCCATGTAGGTCCCCGGCCCCATAAAAATCAATGTGATGGGCGTGGTGGCTTACGCTGGTAACGCTTTGGTAGGCCGAAGTGGAAGGATTGCTTGAGGCCAGGAGTTTGAGACCAGCCTGAGCACATAGCAAGAACCGTGTCTCTACAAAAAAATAAAAATAAATTTGCCGAGCATAGTGGTGCATGCCTGTAGTTCTAGCTGCTTGGGAGGCTGAGGTGGGGGCAATCACCTGAGCCCAGGAGGTTGAGGCTGCAGTGAGCCATGATTGTGCCACTGCACTCCAGCCTGGGTAACAGAGCAAGACTGTATCTAAAAATAATAATAATAATCAATGCTGACCAAGAAAGTTTCCCTTCCCCTTGCGGGTGTTAGGAATAATGCTCAAAATCCTAAGGAAATTGAACACTCGAACACAGGATTCTTAGCAAAGCAATTTTACTTCTGCGCAGAGGGATGCCTCCTTGGCCAGTTGCCATGAGAGCACACCTGAACAAAGGGGCACGAGAGCCTTTATTCCTGATGCAAGTCCTGCCCCTGTGCCCCTTCCCCATTGGCTGGGGTCAGGTCGTACAATCTAAACTAATCCCGGTTGGCTAAACATTTGATTTATTTTAGATAGAGTGGGCACGTAAAAGAAAGTGGAGAGAAAGGGGAAGGGGTGTCTGTAATGAGCTAGAAAGTTAGTCTTCTTTCCAAATAAGCAAAGGAATGTGAGCTGGTACTGATAACGCTTGGTACTGTGGCGTGCCTGGGCATCTAACAAAGGCAAAAAGGAAAAAAATGAAAAAAAAAAAAAAAAGGTGGGGATACTAAGAATTAAAGAATAAAAGATTGATCAGATTATTTGAAGAGAAACCTCATCATATCCCACAGGGGGAAGCTGAGTCAGCAGATCTGCCAGGGGTGCCCAGGGTTCCATTTAGCTCAGGACTTTGCCATATGCTGGGACACAGCCCCCTTGCCACCAACAGGCCTGGCTCTGAGGGTGAGGAGACCAAAAGGAGGTAAGGGAAAGGGGAGTCACCAATCCATGGGGTAAGGTTTGGAGGGATGAAGCAGTCAGGAGAGGTGGTCATAGGCCAAGGCTGGCAAACCTTTGCAGCCACACCAAGGCCGTTCCTACTCTTGGGGCCTATATGGGGTTCTTGCTGGGGCCTCCACTTGCTGATAGGAAGATCACAGCTCACAGAGCATCATGCTTTACAGTTTGCAGGCCGTCTTCTCACGGGAAATTTGCCAAGCCTCTCTGCAGTCCCTGGGTGGTCAGGGTTGATGATGACCCCCATTCTGGAAGAAGGCTGGGCATCAGAGAGGTTCAGGGACTCACCGAGGACACACAGCAAGAAAGTATAGGAGCCTCACCCCAGATTTCCACAAACCTAGCTTTGCATATCCTCCTGAATACGGGCAATTTTTTACAGTTCACCCACAGCGGGAAGGACCGGACCTTCTCTATCCGCGGGAACTGCAGCGGCGCCCACCTCACCCCTTCTTCGGGGGAAAGGGTGCAACCTTTGGGCTTGTCCAAGCCTCTGGGCTATGGTCAGGGGCCCTCTGTTGAAGTGGGCCGAGTGGGCAGGAGTGTTGAGGTCGAGCTAACGTGGTAAGGTCTGGGGGCGTCTGTGTCCTCGGGGCTCCTGTAGCGTCACCCAGAGGCGGGGGATGGGATTAGGGGACGTGGCGAGAGTCCTACAGTGCAACGGCGGAAAGGCCAGCCCCCAGATGCGGACGCCGCGGCCCAGAGAGGAAAGCCCCCACGCGGAGCCAGGAGCTGCGGCTTCCCGGGGGAGCCGAGGGGAGACCAGCGTTAGTTACCTGCAGCAGTCTCGGGCTCCGGTTCAGGATCACGCTTGGGTTCTGGTTCCGGCCCTCCCAGCTCTGTCCAGATGGCCGCCCAGGGCTGGCCGCAGGTCCCGCCTCCGCGCAGCCCGGGGCTCAGCGGCCAATGAGGCTCCGCCTGCGCCTAGGGCGCTGCCTACGTCCTGTCGCCGGCCAAGGCCGCTCCTCCCTCGCCCAGCCCGGTCTTTCCCGGTCCCCGCCCCTCTACCCCCGGCAGCCCGCACCGCTTCATCGCTCCCTCCCTCGGGTCTCCGCAAGCCCAGTGTCCACGTTGCTCAGATCTAGGGTCCTAAGGCACTGGTTTGGGAGCGGAAACAGAGATACCCAGAGAGGGGCAGGGGCTTCCCCAGGTCACACAGCAAAGTTTTCGGAGACCGAACCCCAACTACACTTTGCATTTCTCCCCGCTGCAAGACGCTGCTTAATCGACTGCCATCCTTGAGACTCCCCTTAACCCCTTCTCTGCCTTGCCTCTCCCTCACTTTTTTTGTCCAGGATTCACTAATTTCTGTCCTCCACTTTCACTGCTCCTTTCTTCAGCTCCTTCAAGAAGATTTTATATTTGGGCATTTTTCAAAGTACATTTTTGTCCTAAGGACAAAAAGAATGTATGCACAGTGTAGAAAGCTTGGAAAACACAGGAAAGGATGAAAAAAGAAGAAAAATATCACCTGTAATCTCTTCACCTACGGTAGCCATTATTACGGTGTTCGTCCTGCTAGTATTGTTTCCTCTGCATCTTTCAAAATTATTTTAATAAACATAAAATCATATAGTAACCTCTGTTGTGCTGCTTTAAAAAAAATTTTAAAACTTAGCGCTGTATTTTGAAGTTTTCTCCTATCACTAATTACAGATGACATCATCCTCTCCAAGGTGGCATAGAATTCTGTTGTAGGGGTAAACTGTTGGACATTTAATTGTCTCCATTTTGTTGCTATAAAGGTTGCCAAGATGGACCACTGAACATGCATCTCACTCGCTCCACCCTCGCTGCACCTTCCTTCTGGCTAGGGAGGTCCAAAAGCTAACCGCCATGTTTCCCAGCCTCATTTGCAGTTAGAGTTCTGGATGTGGACTAGGTGCTGCCAATTAGTAGTACTCTGCCGGATGTGGAAGGCGGGCACGCATTGGAGGGTATTGTCCTGCCCCTGTAGGGTGGCACTAGCAGGATAGCAGAAATGGGAGATGTTCTGCGGCAGCATTCCTTGTCCCTTCTCCAGCTTCCTGGCTGTGGACTGGCCGCTGTGGCTGTAGCCACTCCTTGACCTGGCTTCCTGCTCTTTGAATGGAGGCTGCAGGAGGGTGTCTGAAGTAGCCTCAGACAGGCACGAGGCTGGTGGGCCATGTCCATATTGTCCTGAGAGTTGGTCCTGGTCTGGCTAAGGCTTCCTTCTGCCTCCGGCACTTGCAGCAGGTCTGTAAGCACCCAGTTCCTTGTATTAAATCCCTGCCTCTCCACTGATCTAGGGTGCTCACATGCAACTGCTTGGACCTAATTCACTTAGTTCTTTCCTTAAGCTACATCTCTATGGAATCTTTTGCTACCATATCATCCTTAGGATGTTCACAGCCCTTGCTGCAAAAGTTAGCCATCCATGAAGGCACTATGATTGGCATCTTATCACCTTGATGCCCATGCTTTCCTCGGGTTTCTCCAGCAATGGCATGAGCCCCTTGCCAAGGCCCTCCTGCCTCCCCCACAGCACGTGGACAGACTAGCTCCCCTTGGGCACTTGGCATAGCACTCCAGGACTGATTGATTTAATGATTAACTGACCAATCCTTAAGAGGCCTCATTGATAGAGGGAGTGAGTTTATGGCAAAATGAGTATCAGTCCTCATGTCAGAGTGCATTGGAAACTGCGGCAGGTCTGAGAGGCCAGCTGCAGACAGGAAGTGGCCCCCACGCGGCAAGGTTGGAGGCTGTGCCCTTTGAGGAGCAGCTGAAGGAACTGGGATGTTCACCCTTTAGAACTTGAAAGACAAGGCTGTGCCGTCCAAATCTCTGAAGGGCAAAACCAGATAGGATCTGTGGGGTCCTAGAAGGCAGAGCCAGACCAGTGAAGAATACAGAGGAATAACTCCCAGAAAAAGCAGAACTGGCTAAGGCTGGGAGGGGCTCCCTTGAAAGGCAGTGGGCCTCCCATCACTGGAGGAGTACAGGGAAGGACAGATAACCATGTGGCAAAATCCTAGTTCAGATAAGAACTAGACAAGGGGCTCCCAAACTTAGCTATACATCAGAATTGAGTGGGGAGCTTAGTTTTTTTTTGTTTGTTTGTGTTTTTGTTTTTTAACAATCTCCTGGACCTTGCCTTCAGAGAGTCTAAATTATTAGATGTAGGTTGGAGCCCAGAAGTTTTTGTTAAGTTTCTCATATGCTTCCTTTTCTGTTTTGTTTTGTTTTGTTTTGTTTTGTTTTGAGATGGAGTCTTACTCTGTCACCCAGGCTGGAGTACAACAGTGCCATCTCGGCTCACTGCCGCCTCCGCCTCCCCAATTCAGGTGAGTCTCCTGCCTCAGACTCCTGAGTAGCTGGGACTACAGGAGCGTGCCACCATGCCAGCTAATTTTTGTATTTTTAGTAGAGACAGGGTTTCACTATGTTGACCAGGCTGGTCTCAAACTCCTGACCTCAAGTGATCCGCCCTGCTCAGCCTCCCAAAGTGCGGGGATTACAGGCATGAGCCACTGCGCCTGGCCAAGTTTCTCATATGCTTCTGATATATAACCATATTTGGGAAGCACTGGCCTAAGTGGTTTCTGAGGAGTCTTTGACTCCGTCATGGTTATTTCCAGAAAGTGACTTTGCCTGCAAATGTGTTATGTCTAGATTCTATCCAGCATGCCCACCTTTGACACTTTCTAAGCTGTGACTGGCATCAGAACTCACCAAAGTTGTCCTGTTGCAAGGTATTTACCCCTCCTCAAAAAAAAAAAAAAAAGAACCTTCCACAGTGCTTGACATTTATGGTTTGGAGAGAAGAATGAACGTGCAGTAGCTGAAGGTAAAATGCACAAATTATTTTTGCAGAGGGTTGACTACTTTCCAGGAATGTGAAGGATTCAGCTTTTTAATTAACAAAAAAAGATCCAGGCCCTTTGTAAGGATATTGGACCTGGAGCCTGTGTGGATTGAAGGGGAAAGGGTGAGATAACACAAGCCACAGTCAGGTCAGTGTCGTCCAGGGATGTGTTTACACTGGGCTGGTGGGAGAAGAGAAGCAATTTCTATCCTTCAGCGTTGTAGAGCCTTATATGTCTAGGAAGTTACTGAAGAAGAATCCAGCTCTGAGAATGACGTACAGATCAGCTAGATTCCAAACAAAAGGACTGAAAGCTGCACTGAGTGTTTCTTCTACACTGAGCATAATCATTTTCTGTATTTGAACGGAAGAGGCAAGACTAGGTCAAGACACTGAGGCATTTGCAGGAAATGGAAATTTAAAAATAAAGATACATTTAAAAATCAAACCAATATATACTTTTTTCTTTTTTCCTAAGTGATCCTCTAAATGAAGCTTACTCTCTGTGAACATGAGCAAGTCTGAATGTTGTTGAACATAACCAACCCCTGAGTATTTGCCACAAACTCTGTTCTCCTCCCTCTCTGTCTTCCTTCCCCTTCACCTCATTTTTATGGTTGAAGAAACTGAGACCCAAAAAGGAAAAGGGACTTGCCCAAGGTCCCTTTGGAAGGGATTAGGGGATTAGTATCCAAGTGCAGACTAGAAGCCAAGCTCTTGCACAATCACACAAATAACACTGGCCTGGAAGCAAAGCATGCAGCTGGTGCGTGGGCATCTGCAGAGGTGGATTTCTACCCAAGGCTTTGAAGGCCCTCCTAAGGAGTGCTCCGTTCATGACTGTGGACTGCAGAGAACACTGGTAGTAGCCTCCCTATAATCCTAGCACTTCCAGATTTCTTGACAATAGCTTAGTGCCCTTCACTTCCCAGCCTCCCAACACTTGTGTTAATATTAATCTCTTCCTACTCAAAACACCTAGAGTGGCTTCCATTTTCTTGACTACACCTTAACTGACAGCATCATTGAGACTAAGGAAGACCCAACTGAGAGGAGGAGGAGGTTGGGGGCCGGTGGGGCAGGGAGAGAAGACTGTTGCAGTGCTTACGTGTGGCAATAGCACCTGTAAAGCACAGTTAGAGTTCACCCTAGCAGAGCAAAAGGCTCAGCTTTTACTACGCTGCCCTGGCTGTGGCTCGCCTCCTCATGTTAAGGTCAAGGAGAAAAGCCACATGCAAATGAACTAAACAGTAATTGAAGGCAGAGCCACGTGCAGCCTTGGGAGCTCCTTCTTGTTGGAGAGATGAGGAGGAGTTTGGACAGAGGTCAAGGGAGGAACGTGGGTGGTAAATGGAAGGGAAATACCAACACCACCCTGGGGCCTGAGAGAGAGCCTGGGCTTCACACCTGCCTGTCTCTTCTCCCACTGACAAGGTGACAAGCAGCACAAAATAAATTAATGCTGCCTTAACTGTCCTAGTGAGAAAGAAGCTCCAGACTAGACACCACAAACTGGTAGCCCAAGTCTCAAGCCAGCATACATGTTCTATTTGGCCCCAGCAGAGTTGTGGGGTTTTTTTCCCGTTTTATGCTTTCTAATGCTTAAACATTGAGATATTTGACATTAAAATGTATGTTTCTATTTTTTCTTGAAACATTGGAAGACTTAGTACTATCAGGCCTGCACATGGATATGGAACAGTGGCTCAACTAGAGATGCACGTAGTAGCTGCCCCCTTTAGGCAGGGCTTTCATTTTCCAGTTTGCCACAGGCCTCACCACTCCCTATTGCTTCACCTTATGTACACTGATTGTGGTAGGCAGAATAATGGCCCCTAAAGACGCCGATGTCCTAACACCTGGTACCTATGAAGACATTACCTTACATGGCACAAGGGGATATTGTAGTTAATGATCTGGAGGTGGAAGATTATTCTAGATTGTATAGCTAGGGCCTAATGTAATCACAAGGGTCCTTATTGAAGGGAAACATGAGTCAGAGAAAGAGATGTGGGGATGGAAGCAGAGGTCAGGTGATGCTGTCACAAGACAACAAATGCAAGCAGTTGGAGAAGGCAAGGGACGGGATTCTCCCCCAGTGTCTCTAGAAGAAACTCGTCCCTGCCAACACCTTGATTTTAGTCCAAGGAGACACTTTGAGTTTCTGACCTCCACCACACTCGGCTAATTTTAAAATTTTTCTTAGAGATAGGGTCTCACCATATTACCCAGGCTGGTCTCAAACTCCTGGGCTCAATGAATCCTCCCGACTCAGACTCCCAAAGTGTTGGGATTACAGGCATCAGTCACTATGCCCAGCCTGATACACTTAATAAAGATTAGCACCAAGCTCTGTGAAAACAGAAGAGGCAGCCCTGAGTTCCTCCCCAGACTTCTTGGGAGAAGATGACCTTTCAGCCGAGCCTGTATCAGTTAGAGTTAGATTGGATGCATATGATGAAACAGTGGTTCTCAACTATGCCTGTGGATCAGCACCACCTGGGAGAGTCTTTGGAAACACCTGAGCAACACTCCACATTGCTAGGAGTCCCTGGGTGTTGTTCTGGGTTATCTGGTTTTGTTGTTGTTTTGTTTTGTGTTTAAGCTCTTCCATTGATTCCATTGTGGAGCCAGTTTTGAGAACTACTGACATCAGAGAAAACCCAAAATAAAAGTGGCTTAAACAAGAGAAGTGTACTTTTTCTCTCACTTAAAAGAAGTCTAGAGACAGCTGTCCAGGTCTGGGGTAGGAGCTCTGCTCCATCTTCATCCCAGGAACAGAGGATTCCATTAAAGGGTCTTGAGGGAGAAGGAAGGGCGGTTGACACGATCCAGTTTGCAATTTGAAATGATCATTCTGGTTATAGTGTTTTATAGTGTGTGTCTCCTCCAGTTTCCAAGGAGGAAATAAGATTCCAAGTTATGTTACCAAGAACAGCAGGTGTTCATAATTACTTAAGCTGGCAGCTGCTGGCACAAAGGGGTTCATTATAACGTCTATTATTGTGTATATTTAAAATTTCTGGTAATAAAAAGTTAAAAAAAAAGATTATGTTACCAAGTCAATAGCAAGTGTCCTCTGGGCTCAAACACTATGTAATGAATCTGTTCTTTTGTGACCTCATGATTGGGCCCGAGGGGTCCATGTCTTTCTCAAAATCCACGGTTAATTATTGAACAACAATCGCCAAACCTAGTAGAGTTGGTGCAAAGGGCACTGGCAGGCTATCAGAGCCTGGGTGCTGGTTCCAGCCTTTCTGTGTGACCTTGAACCACCACCTCCCTCTGGGCCTCAGTCATCGCCACTGTAAAAAGAGGGGTATAGGAGGAGGAGGACACAAGGGCCTCTAGGAGACTGAAGCCCCAGAAAGTTGTAGTAAAGCTGTTACATAATGTTCATTTGTTCATTGGCAGCAGAGTCCTTGGGCCGCAAATGTTGGAGCCTAAATGCATGCTATTTGTTAAACCCAGTCAATTGACTTTCCCATCCTGTTATGGCCGGTTATGGGCCACTATAAGGCAATGGTTGAAGTACAAAGTATTGGCAGAGACCCAGTGTATCTTCATACACTTGCTGATGGAGCGAGCCTGAAATGCTGCCCTACCATCAATGACAGCAGGGCAGATCTGCCAAGGAGGGCGCAAAGGCTATTTGGATCCACAGGGCTGATGCCTAGGTGACCAGAGTATGGGAGCCGCAGTGAGCGCTGATTATCCTTGCTTTCCACTTTGCCTCTCTGTCTCTAGCTAGTTCTTTCTGATTCAAAGACAGTTTCCCCAGCACAGTCCCTTGTCAGGCCCAGCAGTGTCCACATCAGCAAGCATCTGCCACTCATCATTCCTTCTTTCACTCAGCTCCTGTTACTGCTGACCCACCTATGCCAGGCCCTGCAGTGTGGAGACAAATAAGACATCATACCTGTCCTCTGGCAACTCACAGACTGGGGAAGCAGACAGACATGGAGACTGGCATGTTTCCCTCACACAGTGTGAGAAAGAGAACCCAGAGAGTGATGCCAAGAGAGCAGAGAAACAGGAAATGGGACAAAACAACTAAACAAAGCCTGGGAAGGTCAGGGGAGGCTTCTTGGAGGAGGTGATGCTTGACCTGATTCTTGAAAGCTGAATCAAGGGGAGAAACAGCATTTCTGGAAGACAGAGCTGCATGTGCCAAAGGTCAGAAATGAGAGGGAGCCCTGTGGCTTTGGGTGCAGTAAGAACCTCCTCCTGGCTGGTGCCTGGGCTGTGATGGGATAAGTGGGGGCCATTGAGAGCCAAGTCTGGAGCCATAGATCATGCCAAGATCATGAAAGGCCTGAAGTGCCTTGCTAAGGAGTTTGGATGTATCCTGAGGAGGCACAGAAGTGACACAGGATGCTTCTCAGTCACTTTGCCAGCTGGGACCTCTGGTCAGCAATGTCCCCCTTGCCTGGGCCTCTCTGGGTCCCAGGCCTGCCGCTAGAGACACCCTACCCACTTGTCCCACCTGTGTTATAGCTTGTACCTGTGTTCAGCAGTTCTTGAGCTCTTGTCTCACATCCAAGAAGAATGAGGACACGCTGACAGTAGAAGGATGAGGATGGGCAGAGAAGAATTTTATTGAACAATAGAACAGCTGTCAGCAGAGAAGGGATGTGGGAATTGGTCCCCCAGCCCTGCAGCTGGGTGGTTTCTCTCCTCAGTGTGGCTGGGTCTGGGGCTTTTTATGGACTCAGAATGGGGAATGCATGCTAATTGGTTGTGAGCATGCAAAAAAGGTTAAAGCGAAGACGCCACCCAAAGGAGGGCACGACAGTGTAGAAAACCAATTAGAAAAGGGTAGGCTTGTGTAAAATAGGTGAAGGGTATGATCAGTCAGAGGAAAGTGTGCCAAATGGGAAGACAGGTTCTCAGTCCGGTCCAAGGATCTAACTTGTAGCTTGGCTTTTAGGCTTTGAACTGTCTTTGGCTTGGAGGTGGGATTTCACTGGGGACCACTCCTATCTGCCTAGGCATTTGGCTGCCTCCTGTCAGTATCAGAGGGATTTAAGGCATAAGGGTGACTTGGTTAGATGAGAACCACTTGATTTCCTCAGATCCTATGGCAGTGAGTGAGGAGTAAGTTCAGCTCTGAGTAACAGAGACTCGTATAAAAATGGCTTACATAAGATGGGAGTTGATTTCTCTAAAAAAGTAAAAGAAGCCCAGAGGGAAGCAGGTGAGGGAGGTGGCTCAATGATGCTCAAGGAGGTGGACCCCTTCCAATTCCCACTGGTCACCCCTAGCAGGGGAAATTGTCTTCATGATCCCAAATGGCAGCCACCACATCTACATTCTAGGGATCAGAAGGCGGGTGGGAATGAAGAAGACAAAAGGGCAAAGTGTGCATGCCTCTGGCTTTAGAGGAAGGCTCCCCAAAGCTAACCCCCAAACAACTCCATTTATATCCCATTGGCCAGAACTTACCTACATGGTACAACTATCTGCAAGGCATGCTGGGAAATAGAGTCTTATGGTGGTCAGAATATTGGGGCTTTCATTTCTGTGGCTTGGTGGGAAGACAGACACTGGGGGCTAACTAGGAGGTTCTGTCACAGACCCCTCCAACTCTGCTATGAGGAAAAGATTACTGGCTCTGGTTGACAGATAAGGACACTGAGGTTCAGAAAGAGAAAATTACTCACTGGTAAGTGGTGCATCTGCAATTGCAAAGCTTGGCTTGGAATTCCACACTCATAAAAGCACTAGGCAAGCTAGTGGAGGTGACTGACTTTGCACTGTCTCCCCTCTCCAAATCTGATAATCTGATTCTAAAGGTCCCACCATAGGTGTGCCTCAGTGAGTCGTCAAGGAAGAGCAACCCCTGCCTCCCCAATTCAAGCAATTCTCCTGCCTCAGACTCCTGAGTAGCTGGGACTACAGGCGCATGCCACCACTCCCGGCTAATTTTTGTATTTTTAGTAGAGACGGGGTTTCACCATGTTGACCAGGCTGGTCTCAAATTCCTGACCTCAAGTGATTCACCCCGATCAGCCTCCCAAAGTGCTGGAATTACAGGCATGAGCCACTGCACCTGGCCAAGTTTCTCATATGCTTCTGATATATAACCATATTTGGGAAGCACTGGCCTAAGTGGTTTCTGAGGAGTCTTTGACTCCGTCATGGTTATTTCCAGAAAGTGACTTCGCCTGCAAATGTGTTGTGTCTAGATTCTATCCAGCATGACTACCTTGACACTTTCTAAGCTGTGACTGGCATCAGAACTCACCAAAGTGGTCCTGTTGCAAGGTATTTACCCCCTCAAAAATAAAAAGTAATAAAAAGAAAACCTTCCACAGTGCTTGACATTTATGGTTTGGAGAGAAGAACGAACGTGCAGTAGCTGAAGGTAAAATGCACAAATTATTTTTGCAGAGGGTTGACTATTTTCCAGGAATGTGATGGATTGGAATGCCACACTCTTAAAAGCACTAGGCAAGCTAGTGGAGGTGACTGACTTTGCACTGTCTCCCCTCTCCAAATCTGATTCTAAAGGTCCCACCATAGGTGTACCTCAGTGAGTCATCAAGGAAGAGCAGCCCTTTCTTTTTTATTTTTGAGACAGAGTGTTGCTCTGTCACCCAGGCTGGAGTGAAGTGGCACCATCTCGGTTCACTGTGGCCTCCGCCTCCTGGGTTCAAGTGTTCTCGTGACTCAGCCTCCCAAGTAGTTGGGATTACACATGCATGCCACCATGCCCAGCTAATTTTTGTATTTTTAGTAGAGACGGGGTTTCGCCATGTTGGCCAGGCTGGTTTCAAACTCCTGACCTCAAATGATCTGCCCGCCTCAGCCTCCCAAAGTGCGTGAGCCACTGCGCCCTGCCTGAGCAGCTTTTTCCTGAGAGGATTCCAGGATGGTTGTTCCCACCCCTGGCCTTATAGAATCAGGAACAGATCAGGGGAAAGGGGGTCCTTAGAATTTCTGGTCCAACATCACCATTGTACAGATGAGGAGACTAAGGTCCAGAGAAGGGAAAGACTTCTGTAGATCCCACAGGGAGTGAGTGGGAAGGTCTGGATAGGGTCCAAAGTGAGAGCCCACATATAGTCCAGTCTTCGTTATGGCTCACCTGGTGCTACACGTGGGGTTTGGACAACCTTTTCAGCTAGACTGAAGCCTCATTAAGGCCTCTGCTACGGGTTGGTGAAAGAAACTGCCCCAGTGTTGGAATAACAAAGATGCTTCCCGTTGTCTATCTGTTCACATGGATTATGGGCCATGGAATACTCCTTCCCTGGAACAGAGAGACAACGTGTGTGAGGACGAGGATAGACCCACAAAGGAGAGAGGGCACAAGATGCTGTGGGCAAAGCCCCCAGCTGGGGACTGGACCCCAGGCTGTCTGACTCACCATGTGCCCTCTGGGCCCAATTATCCTCATGGTGAAGGGATTGCACTAGATTACAGACTAAGCCAGGTGCAAGGGAGCTGCTTACCGGGCCCCTACCCTCTGGTGGCCCCTGAGGAAGCTCCAAGGGGCCCTGTGGCTCCAGGCTTTCCTAGATCTGCCCCTGGGCTGATGCCTGGACATGGTCATGAGGAACAGGAAGGAAAGTGATCAGGAGCAGGAGCCAGAGAGTGTGGCCTCCACCCCATCACGAAGGGTCCTTCACAGGAGGACGGTTGGGCTGGGTCTGCCCTCCCAGGCCCAACTTCTTGGGCCAGAAATACCTGTTAGAAATTAAGGTAGAAGCAGACAGATCAGGGCTCACCGGCTCAGAAATGGCTCCACTCCCAGCTGCACTCCTGTTCAGTGAATCCAGGCAGGCTGGATTCTGCTGTTAAAGGATGGGAGAAGCTCCTCAAGAAGCCTCTCTCTAGGCTAAGAAGGGCTGGAGCCTGTGCAGGGGCCCCAGCCCAGGCCCAGGGGTGAGATTCGACATACTGAGGAATGGAGCATCGGCACAAAGCCTGGCTGTAATTCTTCTGTGCCCACCCTAACCCTAACCCTTGTGATCTGGTTGGCCATGGTGAGTCATGCGGAAGTTCAGGGGGTCCCAGGCCAAGGGCTGTGAGGACAGAGTGGAGGTAGCACCTAGGGGCTCAGATAGGGGCTGCTTACAAACTGGTAGGTGAGCATTTTGTATTAAAGTACCCATATGGCTGTACTAGGGCTTTTCCACAGAAAACGAGTCTTATATTATCATTTATGACTGAGCCAGAGGGGTTCATCCCTGTGATGGGAAGAATATGAATTAACAGCCTTGTGACTCTGTACAGAAGAAGAGCCTGAACCCCAAGGAGGGTCAGGGCCCGTCCCAGGCCAGGCAGGGAGACTGGCAGGGCAGGGCAGGGCAGGGCGGGGTGGAGTTGAACCCCAGGCTGTGCATCTGTGACATTTGAGGTGCAATTACTGCCTGCTGGGGACAGATCAATGCCTCTAATAGACATGTTTATTTAGGGAATGAAAGGCTCTTTCAATCTTACAGAGGAGGAGTCATGAGGCAGCTGAACAACCCTCCAGCTGACCAAGGCTGGCATCTCAGATCGCATTCCACCTGTCCCATGATGGGATGAAGAAACTGGTGCACTGAACGGGGCTGTTTATTCACCAAACAATGTTTGCAAAGCTGCTGAATCATTATCTTCTTCTTATCACTGTTCTCTCCTTCACAGAGCATGGGGCTCCCTAGTGTGCAGGCTTCAGGCCTTGCAAAACCTGGATCCTCCCTGCTTGTTTTCCTGATTGCTGCTCTTTGGAGGCCCCTGAGTTCCATTCCCAAAGCTCTCCTGAGCAACAAAACCATTTCTTCCTCCTGCCAAAGACCACCCCTGGAGAGCACAGGAGAGGAAAAGCAATTATTTTCGAAAACTCAAAGGCCTCCTCTTCAAGAAGCCCTGGAGTCCATAGTAAACAAAGTTCCCCATCTTATCTGTGAGAAACCTGAAGGAGGATTTTAAAATTCTGGTCTGCCTGTCAGAGCAGAATACGTGTAAATAGGCAATTTCCTGCAACCTTAAGGCACGCTGGGAGGCAGACACTTACCAAGGTGACATTGGCCCAGGCGCCTGTTCTGTGCTTTGAATGTGGCACTAGAATCCCTAAACCAAGCCCGAGGGATGCAGAGTTCTGATTAGATCCTGTCTTGTGTCTCCCTAAGGTGTGAAATGCTTGGTTTTAGTGCACCTGAAAAGGTCACTGAGTAAGTGATCTACTGAATCTTTCTATTCATAAGAGGGGATATAGCAGGAGGCACTGAAAGATGATCCAGGTACAGGTGGGGATACTGAGGCCCAAGAGGGAAAAGGACCACTGCACATCCACAGGGAGTCAGTCGTGAGTCACAGTAATGAATTGGTGGTTTACTATGTCCTAATCACTTTACAGGGATTACCTTATTTGAGGCTCATCACACCCACGTGGGGTAACCTAACACTGATTTCTATTTTAGAGGAGGAAACAGATTTAGAGAGGTAGGGGTGGTGCTTGGTGCTGGCTACATATTAGAATCATCTGGGGCCTTATATTAATAAGTACTGATTCTGGTCTGATTCTTGAAGGTCCATTAAAAACAAGATTAAAATAAAAAGTACTGGTGCCTAAGCCCCTCTCCTGAGGCCAACTTGAATTCTCAGGGTAGGCCCTAGCCATGGGTATAATTTGAGGTGCTCCAGGTGATTCTAATATGTAGCCAGCATTGAGACGATGGGGTTGCAGAATTTGCTCAAGGTTACATGGCCAGTGAGTGGTGGATTCTACCCCGGGAGGTCTGACTCCACTAGGCCTCACCTGAGCATGCTGGAAATCAGTGCAACTCATTACCCTGCAAAAAGTATCTGCTCCCCTTAACATCATCTTCTGTGAGCCTGAAACCTCTAGTACATGCAGCTCTGGGACCACAGGTGTGCTTTCTTTCCTGCTCTAAACTCTCCTGATGGTACCAAATGGATATGATGCAGGGTATTCCTTTGTTATTGTTGCTGTAACAATTGCTACAAATTTCCAGTTCAAAACACACACGTCCAAGGAAAGGTGCAGTGGCTCACACCTGCAATCCCAGCACTTTGGGAGGTGGAGGCAGGTGGATCACTTGGGGCCAGAAGTTTGAGACCAGCCAGGCCAACATGGTGAAACCTCATCTCTACTAAAAATACAAAAATTAGCCAGGCGTGGTGGTGCACGCCTGTAGTCCCAGCTACTCAGGAGGCTGAGTCAGGAGAATTGCCTGAACCCGGGAGGCAGAGGTTGCAGTGAGCCAAGATCGAGCCACTGCACTCCAGCCTAGGCAACAGAGTGATACTCTTGACTCAAAAACAAAAACCAAAAACCAACCCCTCCCCCTCCCACACAACCAATCTCTTGCAGTTCTAGAAGTCAGAAGTGTGAAATCAGTTTCACTGGGCCAAATTCAAGGCATCAGCAGGGCCCTGCTCCTTCCTGAGGCTCCAGGAGAGAAGACATTTCCTTGCCTTTCTCAGTTTCTAAGGCTGTTTTTCTTGGATTCCTTATTTCATAGCTCCTTCCCCTCTGGTCTTGCTAGTGTTACATTGTCACCTCCTTCTTCTGTGTCAAATTTCCCCCTCCCTTTTCTCCCCACCCTCCTTCCTTCTCTCTCTCCCATCTCTTCTCCTACTTTGTGAGGACACAGCAAGAAAGGGAGAAGGCAGTCATCTGAAAACAAGGAAGACAGCCCTCACCAGAAACTGACACTGTTGGACCTGAATGTCTCCATTCAGGTTCCACATAACCATCTGTGGTCTAACTGAAGGCCATTGGGCCAAAAACACGTTGGTTGATATCAGTTTGGTCTAAATAAAAAAAATTTTTTAAAAGAATGTTGTAGCCAGCCTCCAAATGGTTCCCAGTGAACCCTGCCTCCTGGTATTCCCACCTGCCTGCATTGTGGGGTTCCCTCCCACACTGTATCAGGGATGGTCTGTGTGACCAACAGCATATGGTAGATGTAGCGGTGGTGTGCCCGGAATTGGTGGGTTCTTGGTCTCACTGACTTCAAGAATGAAGCCATGGACCCTCACGGTGAGTGTTAGTTTTTAAAAGCAGCGTGTCCGGAGTTTGTTCCTTCTGACGTTCGGATGTGTTCGGAGTTTCTTCCTTTTGGTGGGTTCGTGGTCTCGCTGGATCAAGAGTGAAGCTGCAGACCTTCGCAGTGAGTGTTACAGCTTTTAAGGCAGCGCCTCTGGAGTTATTCATTCCTCCTGCTGGGTTCGTGGTCTCACTGGCTTCAGGAGTGAAGCTACAGACTTTTGCGGTGAGTGTTACAGCTCATAAAGGCAGTGTGGACCCAGAGTGAGTAACAGCAAGACGTATTGCAGAAAGCAAAAGAACAAGGAACCCACACCATGGAAGAAGACCCGAGCCAGTTGCCACTGTGGGCCCGGGGAAGCCTGGTTTTATTCTCTTATCTGGCCCCACCCACATCCTGCTGATTGGTCCATTTTACAGAGAGCCGATTGGTCCATTTTACAGAAAGCTGCTTGGTCCGTTTTGACAGGGTGCTGATTGGTGCCTTTACAATCTCTGAGCTAGACACAAAAGTTCTCCACCTCCCCACTAGATTAGCTAGATACAGAGTGTCCACAGGAAGGTTCTCCAAGTCCCCACCAGAGTAGCTAGATACAGAGTGTCAATTGGTGCATTCACAAACCCTGAGCTAGACACAGGGTGCTGATTGGTGTGTTTACAAACCTTGAGCTAGATACAGAGTGCTGATTGGTGTATTTACAATCCCTTAGCTAGACATAAAGGTTCTCCAAGTCCCCACCAGACTCAGGAGCCCAGTTGGCTTCACCCAGTGGATCCCATACTGGTGCCGCAGGTGGAGCTGCCTGCCAGTCCCAGCCGTGCACCCGCACTCCTCAGCCCTTCGGTGGTCGATGGGACTGGGCGCTGTGGAGCAGGGGGCGTTGCTCGTCAGGGAGGCTCCGGCTGCGCAGGAGCCCATGGAGGGGTGGAGGAGGCTCACGCATGGTGGGCTGCAGGTCCACAGCCCTGCCCCGAGGGGAGGCAGCTAAGGCCAGGCGAGAAGTCGAGCGCAGCTGCTGGCCCAGGTGCTAAGCCCCTCACTGCCCGGGGCTTGCGGGCCACGGGGCCTCCGAGTGCGGGGCCCGCAGAGCCCACGCCCACCCGGAACTCCCGCTGGCCCGCAAGCGCAGCACGCAGCCCCGGTTCTCACCCGCGCCTCTTCCTCCACACCTCCCCCCAAGCTGAGGGAGCCGGCTCTGGCCCTGGCCAGCCCAGAAGGAGGCTCCCACGGTGCAGCGGCGGGCTGAAGGGCTCCTCAAGGGCGGCCAGAGTGGGCGCCAAGGCCGAGGAGGCGCCCAGAGCGAGTGAGGGCTGTGAGGGCTGCCAGCAGGCTGTCACCTCTCAGTGGTATGTCATATCCAAGATTAGATGATGAAAGACTGAGGCCCATCTTGGGCTTTTTTCTCTGATCTCTCACTCCGGGAAGCAAGCTGCCATGTGAGTCTGGAGAGGCCCACCTGGCCAGGAACGGAGGCCTCCCTCCAGGCTGCCAGCATCCCCTTGCGTGCACTTGGAAGTGGGTCCTCCAGGCCAGGCAAAGCTTCGGGTGGCTGCAGCCCTGGCTGACAGCTTGATCCAAATCCCACGAGAGACCCTGAGCCAGAACCAGCCAGCTAAGCCACTCCTGGATCCTGATGCTCAGAAATTGTTGTTTAAAGTTGCTAAGTTGGGGACAATCTATTAGGCAGCAATAGGTAGCTATTACAAGAGATACTTTCAGTCTCTTTTCTAGTATTGGTAATTTTTAGTCCCTCCAATGGGGCACTTTGCCAACTTTTCAGTAACTCAGAGCACTTTTTTCCACTTTCCGGAAGTGTGCAGAGATTCATTTTCTCTTTTAAAAATGTTCAGCTTATTTTCAGCCACTGATCTCTGCATTCCCATGTTCTAATATTAAACAAGGCCAAAAGAGGATGACTTAGAATGAACTGATGTCTGAAAATGAAGAATTTGCTGGGACAAGTGATGTGGCTTATCATTGGGCTTCACTGACATTGAGGGTGAGGTGCAGAAGGGACCATGAGGACCCTCTGGGCCAGCAGTACTCAGAGGGTGGTCAGAGATCGCCTCTCAAAATCATGAGGACTTGAGGCTCACCTCAGACATGCCCACTTGGAATCCAGAGGGGTGGATCTTGGAGTCTGCCTCCTTGACAAGGGGCCCCGGGGATTTTCCCCGGTACCCTGACCCTGACCCTGACCCTGACCCTGACCCCTGCTGCAGGCCCACTCTCCTCTGTTGTTGAAAGGAAGTCTTATCCGCTCAGGCTGCCATAACAACATACCACACACTAGAGAGCTTAAATAACAGAGTCCACAGCTTAAATTTATTTTCTTGCAATTCTAGAGGCTGCAAGTCCAAGATCGAGGTCCAACAGTGTCAGTTTCTGGTGAGGGCTGTCTTCCTCGTTTCCAGATGACTGCCTTCTCCCCTTCTTGCTGTATCCTCACAAGGTAGGAGAAGGGGTGGTAGAGAGAGAGAGAGAGAGAGAGAGAGAAGGAGGGGGATGGGGAGAAAAGAGAGATGGAGCCGCCATCTCATGCATATACATGAGATCCTATGGTTTGGCATATTTTTCACATGAAAAGCAGGATGGTGAAGTGTGTATTCAAAAGAACATTGAATTTCAAGCTTAAAGACCTGGGGTCTCATCTCACTTCTCCACTTAATCTTTTGTGATCCTAACATTTAAAAACCTAATTTTTCTGAGGCTCAATTTCCTGGTCTGTAAATTAGGGATAACAATACTCAACTCTCAGAGTCATGATAAGGACTAAAAGAATGAGAGCCATGGAAGGTGACCAGCACACTCAAGGACATAGACAGGCCCCCATCTGTGTTGGTTGAGGATAGAGGATGGAGGAGAGAGAATCAGCCCTAGCCTGGGAGCAGTGGGAGCAAAGGCCTGGGGTAGGAAGTGCACGGTAGGGGCGGGGGACTGGGCAGAAGGCGGCGGCTAGAGCTTAGAGCGTGTGAGGGGTCAGCAGCTGTGGGCAGGGTCTGCAGGGACTTCGAGGGAGTGATGGGCTCTGCTGTTTATTTGCACACCCACTCGGCTCCCACCCAGATCTGTCCCCCAGACCCCCGACCCTATGCCCAGAGCACTTGTCCTCCTTGCTCTGAGGGGCGCTTGACTGCCTTGGACCCCCTTCCTGTCTCTCCATTTCTCTGCAAGAAAGTGGACCCCTCCTTTGTCTCTTTCCCATCTCTTCTTTGCTGTATGCTAAGGTTAAGCTGGACCAGAACAATCCAGAGACCAATGAGGATGTGAATGGCCAGCCAGAGAGCTGATATCTGTTAAGGCTTTGTCACCCTGTGGCCTCAGCCGTGTTGCTTCTCCTCTCTTGGTGTCAGCTGTTTATTTGCAAAGCCGGGGCTGGGCTCGATGAACAGCGCTCCGTCAAAGGCCTTTTGTAGTTGAAATATTCCAGAGGATGCTGTCACTTGGAAATACATTCTCTCAGGTGAGTGAGTAATAAATGCAACTTAAGAGGCAGACAAAATATATTCCAGCAACAAGCCCAAGGGGGTGGGTAAGGAAAAGGTCTCTGAGGGTGAAAAGGATAAGGACTTCTGGGCTGGGAAACCTCCAAGTTCCCATCTCTTTGTGAGAGTCTGTGAGTCTGTTACATTTCAAGTCAGCTTCAGAAAGCACTTTCTAACTAGCAAAATGGTCCCATGATGGAAGGCACCACTTGGGGAGAGAATGAGCCCCCTGTCACCAGCGTGTGCAAACAGAAGCCAGACAAACCATTGGCAAGGACACTGTAGGATGGAGGTTGTAAACGGAAATGTGTTCAAAGGCCAGGAATATATTTTGAGAGAGAGAGAAGAGAGGCCACATTCACATAACTTTGATTACTATATATCGTTAAAATTGTTCTATTTTATTACTAGCTATTGTTGTTAATCTTTTACTGTGCCTAATATAAATTAAACTTTATTTTAGGTATTTACATATAGGGAAAACTATAAGCTATGTTGAGTTCGGTACTATTGAGGTTTCAGGCATCCACTAGGGGTCTTGGAATGTATTAACACTTTCATCCTACCTGTTCCTAAATCGGGATTATTTTGTAATCTGATGATTACATGTTTATAGTAATTAGCATGTAATTTTATAGTAAATAACGTGTTTATAGTAATTCTCAGATCATTAGATCTGACAGGCAAATTTCTTTTTAAAGCTTGATGTTAAATATATTTTAAAGTGATCATAATTTATCGAATTTTTTTGAAAAAGAACAATGGGGAGGATAAGGGGGACTACTATAGATATAAACAACAGAATATTATTCAGCCTTTAAAAAGAGGGCACTCCTGCCGTTTGTGACAGCACGTATGGACCTGGGGCACATTATGCTAAGCGAAATAAGTCAGGGAGATGATTCTTATTTGTGAATGTAAAGAGCAGCCCTCTGCGTGTTTAATATACAAGCCCACTTCATCTGCTTTGGTGGATTCTGCATCACTGAGCCATAAGTATGTCAGTGGTTGGTTGTCAAGAGCAGACGATGTTGATGACAACTGGGCAGGTAGCATCTCCAGTGTGGAATGCTGAACAAAGGGATGATTCACATCCCAGGTGGGACAGAGCAGGACAGTACAAGATTTCATCACGCAGTTTAAAACTTATGAATTGTTTATTTTTGGAATTTTCTATTTAATACTTTCGTACTATGGTTGACTGCAGGGTAACTGAAACTGTAAAAAGTGAAAACGTGGATAAGGGGGCACTGTTGTACCAAAGTTGCTTTATCCATCTAGCCATCACACAGAAAGACAGATCAATACTGCATGATCTCACTCATATGTGGAATCTTAAAAAGGTGAACTCACAGAAACAGAAACTAGAAGGGTGGTTATACCAGCGGTGAGGGGTAGGGGAAATGGGGCAATGTTGGCCGAAAGGTACAAACTTGCAGATGAACACGTTCTGGAGACCTAATGTACAGCATGGCTATTATTAACTATACAGTGAATAATATAGGAATGATTCCTTTGTTCAGCATTCCACACTGTAGATGCTATCTGTCCACAAGTCATCGACATCATCTGCAACTATAGTTAATAACTATAACTATATAGTCAACAACTGTAGTTCATAATCACTAATAACTACTAATTAATAACTATACAGTTAATAAAATTAGCCATGCCTGGCTAATTTTCATCCTTGTTACTGTACAGAATTCCTTAGTGTGACTATACCACAATTAATTCATCCACTCCTGTTGCTGGCCATTTAGGATGTTTCCAGTTTCAGTCTGTTACAAATCATGCTGCCATAAACATTTTTGAACGTCTTTTGATGGCTGTGTGTACGCATTTCTGTTGGGTGCATACCTAGGAGTGGAATTGCTGGGTCACCAGGCACGCATGTGTTCTGCTTATAGTAGAAAATGTCAATCAGCTTTTCAAAGGGGATGTATCCATTTATACCCTGATAGCTGTGGATGAGTTGGATATTCCAAATTTCCCTGTATTTAAATATTAACCACAAATTTTTAAACACCCTTTGCAGGCCAAATAAAATACAGATTTTATCTGTAGCTGCCTGTTTTCAATCTCTCGAGTGGAGAGAATTCAAATGGCAGAGCAGCTGAGAATTAGACAAGAGCGTTTCCAGCATCTCTTTTTGCTGGAGAGCTCAAAATTGGCTCCAGCAAATGGTTCAAGTCTTTTTGATTCCTCCACTCCCACCCAATACTCGCCCCCAAAGCTTGTAAAACAGGCTTCCCCCTCCCTACTTACCTCCCTAGACCGCCGTGAAGATTTACTAATAAATGTCTGCACATCAGCCAGTGAAGAGAAGCAGGGCTGTAAGTAGACAATAATCATGATACTAATCAGCATCACATCCAAGGGCGTGACTCCATTAAGCCAGCCCTTGCCCCACCACTGACCCCCCTCCATTCAGCTGCTCACACCACTATTCTGTAAGCAATTTTCAGGCATCTGCTCTGGGCTGGGCCCTCAGTTATAGGCTGGAGACCCAAAGGAGGGCCTGGAAGAGTTCCTGGACTCACCCTCCATGGTACGAAGGAGGAAACTGAGACCCAGGAACAGAAAGGAATCTGTCCAGGTCACAGCACCCTTCAGGCATAGCTAGAGGCTGAAGCCCCTAACTCTAGCTCAGGCTTCTTTCTGTACCTGTGAGGTCCCAGACATTCTCAAAAGGACCCCCCATTTCCCCTGGCACTGCCTCCCTGCCACTCCCTCTGCCCCCCACTGCCTCTAGTCCCCACCAGTTCCTCTCTTTGCAGCTGCCTTGATGAGAAAGGGATTCTCCCATCCCCTCCCAATTTCTCAGTCCTTTTCTTTCTCCTCAAATCTGTCAGGCTGGCAACCCTATCTGGGTCTCACCGTGCCCACCCTGCCTCTCTGTTTCTGCACTGAGGTCCTCCTGGGTGGAGACTCTTCTGAGGTTCTGGTGTCAGACAGAGCTGGAACTGAATCTTGACCCTGCCTCTCTAACTAGATGTATAACCTTGGGCATGCCAAGGTTAACTTAACCTCTCTGTGCCTCAGTTCTTATATCTGTGAAATGGGGATATCAACATTACTTATCTCCTAAGGTAGGTATGAAGAATAAATAACATAAAGTGTTTGGAAACCATTAACCTCAAGGCCAGACAGGAGTTTTGAGACCCGGAGCGATGAAGGCACCAGTCTGTGGTCACATAGCATGTCTGTGGAAGAGGCAGGAACTGATCCAGGTCTCCTGGGTCCCAGGTCTAGGCTCCATGCACCACCTTTGAGGGATTTCTGCTGGGCTGCGCAGACCAGTTGGATAGAAGTTTTAAGTCAGGCAGTAATGAGACTAAGCACCAAGAAAGAAGCCCATTTCCAGCCCTGACAAAATGCTGTTCTCCTTAATGGGAGCCAACCATATACTAGGTGTACACATGCTTTATAGTCATGAACTCTCGTCTTTGCTACAAAGGAGGCAACCACTTTACAGAAGAGAATATTGAGGCTCAGAGAAGTCCACAAGCCCAGTAAGTAGTGGAGCAGAGTGAGAACACAGGTAGGGCATGTGACTTTGCAAGACACTAGGCTGCCACCTGCTGTGAGATTAGGTTGTTCACCTCTGCATAAACCAGTCCTCAGATAATTGCATGGGTGCTGGAGTCTGAAGTGGGTATTGAGATCTCCTTTATTAGAACAGGCAATTGCATCTAGGATAGCCCCTGGGTTCTTACAGAATGACCTTTTCGGAAAACCTCTAGCTTCCCTTCCACTCTCTGGCCCCACCACCTTCACCTTTGCCTTTACCTTCACTGTCAGCAGGGGACTTCAGAGAGACGCACTTGCTGTGGTGTTCGGAATCATATTCTTTTTTTTTTTTTTTTTTTTTTTTTTGCGAGGGAGTGGGGAAGGTCTTTCTCCGTTGCCCAGGCTGGCCTCAAACTCCTGGGCTCAAGCAGTCCTCCTGCCTCAGCCTCCCAAATAGGTGGGGAAATCACATTTCCTGTTGCTGAATCCAGATCGCACTCTGCCTGTTTTCCTCACTGGCTTCTGGGCATTTCCCTTCCTGCTCTTGAGCTCAGTTTCCTCATCTGTACACTGACTCAGTGGATCCTTCAAAGCAACCTTGACTCCCAGGCAGCCACACTTTCCCCAACATTTCTACCTGCTCCAGGCAGGTGAGACTCAGCTGGAGGCCAGAAGGAAAGCAATGGATTAGAATGATTCACACCAGGGAGTGAATGGCTGATGCCTCCCTACCACTCCCCTCCTTCCTTATCTTAGCCTTAAAATAAAAAACAAACACACACAAACAAAAACACCAGGGCAGTATCCTGGTGGCATCTTATGTGGACTGAAGAAGAGATGGGAACTAATGAGGAAGACAGGTGAATGTGGGAACAGAAACCTCCACAGCTTGAGGCCAAACCTCAGGCTCTGGAATCAGACAGAGCTGAGCTCAAATCAGTTCTGCCACTGACCAGAATTGTGGCCTTGGCAAGTTCTTACCCTCTCTGAGTCTCAGTTTCCACATCTGTAGAAGAGAATAACAACCCCTGCCTCTGTGACTTGTAATGACTTTTGAGCAAGATAACACACATGCAGTGCCCAGCACCGAGCTGCGCTCCTGATGGGTGCAAGGAGGTGTGGAGTCTCCTTCCTTCTTTCCTTGTATCCCACCACAGGATGTAGGCTTCCTCCCACCTCTACCTCCGGATCTGGGTGTGTGGGCCATGAGTAGGGTGGTCTGACCCTGCCATCCAGGATGGGAGTGTGGCAGGTGACCTCCCTCCCAGAAGCCCCTCACCCTACATTCTCTGGCTGGGTGCAGATTTCAGAAGCTGAGGATTGGCTGTGGGACAGGCCTGGCTCCAGACTACGGGGTGCCAGCCGGGGTGGCAGCAGGAAGCAGCTTGCCTCGAGGCAAGTTTGGCTCAGCCCACTGCTTTGTTTAGCTTCATACACTCAACTCCTCGCTTCTATTTGAAAACCTGAGTCTGATGGGATGGCCTGGCAGCTGGTGAGAAATGTGGGGAGCTGCATCTGGGCAGTGGGAGGCCTGACTGCATGTATGTGACAGCCTGGCCCTCTCTCTGCCTGGGATGGCATTCATTCATTCACTCATTCAGCCATCAAATATCTACTAGGTGCCTGCCATCTCCCAGGCTCTGTGATAAATGCTGGGATCCAGCTGCTGGGCAAGACTGACATGGCCCCTGCTCTCCAGGATCTGGGTGTGTTGGCCGGGAAAGGGCCATTACTCACAGGAAGCACAAGCTGGTGTAAAGTGGTCAGTGCTCTCAGGGGTGGGCATATACTATCATTAAGGTGTGTAATGGGCATTAACCAGGTGGAAGGGACAGTGACTTTGTTCCGGCCAATCCAATCATCCAACAATGACTTATATCTATTCCGTGCTGGACCCTGTACTAAGCCCTTGATCGAATTGTCACTCTACTCACCAGAAGCTCCTTGAGGGCTGTGCTAAGGAGTAGTTATTCTCCCCTGGACCTTCCCTGCAAGACCCCAGCTTGATTGTGCAGAAGGGACTCAGATACTGGAACTGGAATTAAAAGCCATGCAGAAAAGCAGAGAATCCTTCTTGGCTGAATAGGGATTTCATGGAGGATCCCAGATTATCACCGGCATTACTTGGAATGCTGGGGAAATGAGAGACTCAGGATCGAGTCCTGATTCTGCTACTCACAGGCTGTGTGACCTCAGGCAAGCCCTTTCCCTCTCTTGTCTTTAATTTCCCCTCTTATACAAGAAAGGGGTTGAAGCAGGTCAGCTCCAGAGTCCAGGTCACAGAGCTCAGGACAAGGTCTAGTACAGAACAGGGGCCTGGGAATGCCTATGTCATTTGTCACAAGGGGCCAGATGCAGCCAGGTTTGGGGATGGGACAAGCAGCACTAATTGGTGTCATTAACACTTTCATCCTACCTGTTCCTAAATTGGGATTATTTTGTAATCTGATGATTACATGTTTATAGTAATTAGCATGTAATTTTATAGTAAATAGTGTGTTTATAGTAATTATCAGATCATTGGGTCTGACAGGCAAATTTCTTTTTAAAGTTTGATGTTAAATATATTTTAAAGTGATCATAATTTATTGATTTTTTTAAAAAGAACAATGATAATATGGCGATAGGTTCTGGGACACATGAGATAGGATTCTAGATCAAAAAGGAAGCAGAGATTTGCTTCCAAAGAATAGAATGTAGAAAAGGAAATAGCAGCTTCACCATGGAGAAGCCTGGCAGACTCCACTTTACCCAGGTGATCCAGGTGAGCCTCCCCAGTGATGTCATGTGGCTATCATGTATCCATTGGTATGATGTAGCCAGAGGGCACTTCATCTCGGTTGAGTGTTTTCCATAAACCTTAACCTGTCTAAGCATGAGAAGAACGTTAGACAAACCCAGATTGGGGACATTCTACAAGATCCCCAGTCAGTCCTCCTTAGAACTGTCAAAGTCATGGAAAACAAGGAAAGACTGAGAAACTATCCCAGACCAGAGGGGACCATGGAGACTCATGACAACTAAATACAATATATGCTGGATGGGATACCAGTGCAAAAAGAGGACACTAATGGGAAGACTGGTGAAATCTAAGTAAAGTCTAGACTTTACATATTAGTAATGTACCAATATCAAATGTCTTTGTTTTGATGTGTATAGCATGATAATGTACAATGTTAACAATAGAGGAAACTGGATAAGGGGTACATGGAAATTCTCGGTACTATATATGTAAATTTCTTGTAAATCTGAAATTATTCCAAAGTAAAATGTTTAACTTTTTAAAAAAAGAAACAGAAAAACATTTGGATACCAAAATTAATAAAGTCATTTGGCAAAAATGGGAGAAGAATGATTAATAAACAAAGTACCTTACTTCCTAGAAAATGCCATAGAAAAACTCATTTCATCCTAGTTGATGGGGTTAAGATTTTTAGTAGTTATAAAATTACTGAGAAAAAATTTTGAAACTAAACCAAAATATGAGGATTTGTGTAAGATGTTGTCTTATAACCTCCATGCCTTGGCTTGGTGTTAAAATCAGAGCTGCAGAAGGTGCAGGAAAACAAGGGTCACTAACTCTGGAAGGGTTCCTAAAAGCTTTTTAGAAGATGGGGCATTTTGAATAGGGTCTTGAAGGATATATAGGAGTTATCAAGCTAACTAGAAAAGATAAGAATAGGAATCCCTGCAATTATATTTAATAATATTTATTGGTTACCTGCTAATTGCCAAGCACTAGACTAGGCCCTGGGACTTTAGCTATAAATTAAACCGAGAAATAGTATCTGCCTTCATGGTGGTTTTTTTTTTCTTATTACTTTCTACAACAGAAATTACACTGTGGTAATGATGCTGTGTATTTGTATGTTTGGTAGGTATCCTAGGACTATCAATCACTGGACCTGCCCACCCACTGTGCCCACTCTGACTTCTAAGGGACGACACTACTCCACATTCAGCCTCTGCTGCCCAGGCCTCCGTGTTCTTGCTCCAGGCTGGCTTTACAGGTATGAGACCTCTGCAGTTGTACAGGCACTTGATTTTTATGCTCTACTCTGGCTGTCTTGAAATTCCTAGTAATTTGGCCAGGCATGGTGGCTCACAAATGTAATCCCAGCACTTCGGGAGGCCAAGGTCGGCGGATCACCGGAGGTCAGGAGTTTGAGACCATCCTGGCCAATGTGGTGAAACCCCGTCTCTACTAAAAACACAAAAATTAACCAGGCATGGTGGCGCACGCCTGTAGTCCCAGTTACTTGAGAGGCTGAAGCAGGAGAATCACTTGAACCCAGAAGGCGGAGGTTGCAGTGAGCTGAGATCATGCCACTACATTCCAGCCTGGGCAACAGAGTGAGACCTGGTCTCAAAAGAAAAAAAAAAAAATTCTTAATAATTTTACCCTTCAGCTTGCTTTGTAGTGAAGTCTGATAGTACAATGGAGCCTGCACGTGAGCAGAGGATATATGCCAGGTAGTAAGGCATGCATGTGTGGGCTCAGGTCTGCAGGGACAGTGGACACTGTGCAGATCAAGCAGTTGGCCTTGCCACCTGAAGTGCATACACACTACACTTGGGGTGTCCAGGGTGTGGTAGGACCCTGAGGGGTGGCCAGGCCCAGGACCTGGGCTCATATTGGTGGCAGTGGTGGCAGGAGTCAGGCCCCAGGAGAGAGGAGATATGGCTACACTGCAAACAAACCACCCTTGATGGCGACTGAGCTCTTTGCCCTGCAGCAATATCATCAAGCCAGGTGCCTAGGAGAGACTGATGAGCTGCTTCCTTTCCAAGGGTGACCACCAGAAGGAGAATGTGCTGTTGAGTGACTAACGTTATTTTCAGTTGTGTCCATTGAAAAATGGGGTTAAAAGTATAAATTTTGATGACCTAAAAAATGAATTTGTAGAAAAATGAGCCAAAGAAAGCTTATAATCAATCAAGATATTACTAAAGTATTATTGAAGGATATAGAAAAGAAGAAATAAGCAACTCCATAGACTCAAAACCTCAAAAACTACTACTATTTGGGTGTATTCTCTCTAGATTTTGCTGTGCATATTTTGACACAATTTGAATAACATATATTCCATCAAGTGAATATACCATATTTGCTTTCCTTGACATTTATGTGGTTTCCAATTTTTTATATTAAGACTTTGCTTTACATCCTTGTGCATAATTGTACTTTTAAATAAACTGTTTCATTTCAAAAAAGCATAAAGTTTTTCATGAATTTCAAGTAATTTTTAAACCCAGAATCTCTGTTCTTTTTTCTCTATGGTCTTCTTAGGTGAGCCATTCACTCATGTATTTGGTTATTTCAGTACTGACTTCTCCTTAACTTTATAATAATTTAATAGCTTAGATGAAATGGACAAATCCTTTGGAAGATGCAAACTACCAAAGCTTCACTCAGGAAGAAATAGATAACAACAATAACCCTATATCTATTAAACAAATTGAATTTAAGATTGAAAAGCTTCCAACAAAGGGAACTCCAGACTCAGATGGCTTTACTGGTGAATTCTAATACCAAGTCATTTGAGGAAGAAATAATGCCAATTCTACACAAACTCTTACAGACAATAGAAGAGGAGGAAACACTTCTCATTTTATAAGGCCGACATTTCCCTGATACCAAAAGCAGACAAAGACTCTCCAAAAAAGGAGAAAACTACAGTCTAAAATTCTTTATGAATATAGATGCAAAAATCCTCAACAAAATATTATCAAAGCAAATTCAGCCGTGAACACAAAGAATAATTCATAATTGCCACATTGGGAAATAAACTAAATGTCTTTCAACTGGTGAATAAATAAGCAAACGGTGGTGCATTTATGCAATGGAATACTGCTCAGCAATAAAAAGGAAGACTCAAAAGGCTTCATACTGTAGTCAGCTATTTATATGACATTCTGGAAAAGGCAAAATTATAGGATCAGAAAATAGATGATTGATTGCCAGGATGGGGAGAAGGATGTCGATGGAGGCACAAGCATAAGGGAATTTTTTGAGGTGATAGAATGGCTCTGTATCTTGATTGATGTAGTGGTCACATGACTGTATGTGTCAAAACTCACAGAACTGTATACCAAAAAGCATACATTGTATTATATGTAAATTATATGTAAATACAACATGCAAATAATACCTCATTTTAGTATATGTAAAGAATACCTTAATTTAAAAAAGAATTAAAAGGCCATCTATGCTTCCATTTATGATGTCCTGGAAAAGATAAAACTAAAGGGACATAAAATAGACCAGGATTGTAGGAGTTGGGGTGGAAAGAGGGGTCTGATTACAAAGAGGCAGGAAGCAGCACTTGGGGTGATGGAAATATGCTATGTCTTGATTATGGTGGTGGTTACAAGGCTGTATGTGTTTCATAGATCTGTATACCTCAAGCTGGTGAATTTTAGTATATGTAAAACCTTAATACATCTAACTTTAAAAAGTCTTATGCCCTGGATCTCACATGACTGCTTGGTTTATCTATGGCAGCAATCCTTAAAAGGACATATGTATACATTTTTCTCAAGGCATTTATTTATGTCAAATTATCATCAAATGCCCTGCCTCCAGATCTCAGTTTTCTAATCGGTAAAATGGGGATTTGGCCCTTGTTACCATGTCTTTTAATGGAGAAGGGCATGTATATTAGGCTGTTCTCTCATTGCTATAAAAACAATACTTGAGACTGGGTAATTTATAAAGAAAAGAGGTTTAATTGGCTCACAGTTCTGCAGGCTGTATGGGCATGGCCCCAGCTCTGCTCGGCTTCTGGTGAGGATCTTAGGAAGCTTACAATCATGGCGGAAGGAGAAGCAGAAGCAGGTGTCTCACATGGTGACAACGGGAGCAAGGTTGGGGGAAGTGCCACACACTTCTAAAAAACCAGATCTCGGCCAGGCACAGTGGCTCACCCCTGTAATCCCAGCACTTTGGATGCCGAGGTGGGTGGATCACTTGAGGTCAGGAGTTTGAGACCAGCCTGGCCAACATGGTGAAAACCCGTCTCTACTAAAAATACAAAAATTAGCCGGGAGTGGTGGCCCATGCCTGTAATCCCAGCTACTTGGAAGGTTGAGACAGGAGAATCGCTTGAACCTGGGAGGTGCACATTGTATTGAGCCGAGATCAAGCCACTGCACTCCAGCCTGGGCGACAGAGCGAGAGTCTGTCTCAAAAACAAAAACAAAAAAACAGATCTTAAGAGAACTCCTCATCTCGAGGACAGCACCAAGCCAGGAGGGATCCGTTCTCACGACCCAAACACCTCCTACCAGGCCCCACCTCCAACAATGGGGATTACATTTCAACAGGAGATCTGGGCGGGGACAAATATCCAAACCATGTCATCATGGTTTTGAAGTTTGACAATCCTAAATTCAAAATCTGTCTCCATGACTTCCCAGCTGTGTGCCTTGGCACCTTAGGTCACCTTACCAAGCCCCAGTTACCTCATAGGAAAGCTGCGAGGACCAAATGGCAGAGTGCATAGTCAGGTGCAATGACAGGCACCGAGTAAACCTGCCATAAGTGGCACCAGTGTCTCAAGTCCTGCTAGTCCCAATGCATACAGAACTGTACAGAGAGACACAGAACTCTGGGATGGGCACCTGTGGTGGGCCAAATAATGAGTCCCAGACATCCACATCTTTATCCCCAGGACCTGGGAATGTTGCCTTGCGTGGCAAATGAGACTTTGCAGATGAGATTAAGGACTTGAGATGAGGAGATTATCTGGCTTATCCAGGTGGACCAAATGGAATTACAAGGATCCTTATAAGGGAAAGAGGGAGTTAGGAGAGACAGAGGCAGAGAAGGGGATGTGCAAACAGAAGCGGAGGTTGGAGTGACGTGGGTCCACCAGCCAAGGAATGCAGATCGCCTTGCTGGAGAGGCAGCGAGATGGAGCTTCCCCTGGAGCCTCCAGAGGGTGCCAGCCCTGGTGACCCATTGACACTTCTGACCTCCACGAAGCCACCGAGTTTGTGGCACTATGTTACAACAGCCACAGGAAATCAACACAGCGTTTCGGGTGAAGGGATCCTATTTCCCAGACCAGTGGGACTTGGTGTGGTGCATGAAGGGCATAGCTCTGAATGTGAATTCCATGTTCTTGGAACTGGGCCCGACTGGGGCAATAGAGAATGCAGGGCCCCAGCAAACATGGAAGCTCTGAGTACAGTTGCTCCTGACCATGGTCTAATGTGTGTCGTCCACCTCCTCCCTCCTGGCTCACAGACCCACCCAGTGATCCTGCCTCTGTCCTCTCACCCCCACACCATGAAGCAGCTGCCGGTAGGCTGGACCTCCATAGGGAAAACTGTTAAGTGTGTGTCCACTCCAGAAGCATGACCCTCCCCGGTTTTCTCAAGGACCGTCCTGAAAACTTCACCCTGCGTGTGATGACAAACCAGTATTGAATTTGGAAGCGATTCAGATCCTGCCTTTTTTTGGCTTTGTTTTTTTTGAAGGTGCTTTCCACTGATGTCCACTGGAGGGTGCTGTGTACATGTTTATAGGAGGCTCTGAACGCAGAACTCAGCATCCGCGTGGCATGCAAACACTGAAGTAGAGAAACACGGACAAAGACATATCTCCACACGTGTGCCTATGTTCAGACATATGGATGCACACAGACTCACAAATCATCACACACATAGCACTCACACATATGCGGATAGATGTGTATATCTATATACAGTCATACGTCACTTAATACGGACGCGTTCTGAGAAAGGCGTCATTAGGCAATTTCCTCTTTGTGCGAACATCATAGAGTGAACTTACACAAACCTAGATGGCAGAGCCTACTACTAACTGAGGCTGTACGGAATAGCCTATTGCTCCCAGGCTACAGACCTGTACAGCAGGTACTGCGCCGAACACTGTAGGCAACTGGAAACACAATGGTAAGTATTTGTGTATCTAAGCATAGCTAAACATAAAAAAGGTACAGTGAAAATACCATATTATAATTTGGGCCACTATCGCATATGTGGTCCGTCATTGATGGAAACTTCATTATGTGATACATGACTATGGAGGTACATAAACACCAGCAAGTACGCACGCAAACATGTACTCATGAACACAGTCACGGTGCCATAAAATACACACACAGAGGTGCACGAAGCACATATCCACATACACGGTAGATATGTTCAGATACACACATACAGGTTTACATAGGTTCATCTACACACACATACACACACACACACACACACGCACACAGACCATTAATCCATACATGCATGTAGCCGATTATCATTGGCAGACAAACAGCCACGTGCAGAGTGTCATGAATACACATTCTGACATGCAGACTGAAGCATAAAAACATAGACATGCATCCGTGGCTAAACATCAACACGTGTGCACATACGTGTACTCCCTAGGCTGGGCCTTTGCTACTTCACTTGTTCAAAAAATGCAATCCCTTGAGGGATGATTAACACTGTGGTGTTTTCTAAAGAAAACAATGGAAATGTCAACTTCATCATCCCTATGGAACTGTTTTATTTGTTAAATGTTAGTGAAAGGCATTTCTAATAATGTACTGAGTCTTTTAAGAGAAAAATAGTAGCCCTGCTCTGACAAAGCAGAAAACCCAAACCATAGTTTCGCAAACACCTAATTAACACATGGAAGGCTCAGAGCTACTCTAAAAGACATTCTGTTTTTTTTTTTAAAGTGGAGAAATTTCAGATTCAGATAAAACCAAAAAATTATGTGAAGTTGAAGAATTGTTAGGTCCAAACAAGTCCTTCCTTCTCAGAAAGGGTGATGATAAAGAAACATGGAGACTTTGCAAATGATTATCAGATGGCCAGGCCTGGAAATTTGCCTTTGATAAGACAAAGACATTAAAATAAAGGAAAACATGAAAGGAGAGAGAGAGAAAAGGGCCTATGAAAACAGTTGACTCTATAATAACATTGCAGAGCTGAGAAAAGTCAGCTGTCAGAAATGCATTCCGCTTGGTAGCCAAGCCCTGCCATGAACTGCGAGTGGAGCACACTCCAGCAGAGGATCCAGGGGGTGTGAGCAGCTTTGCATGGACACACGCTGTTTATTGCTCGCCTCTCTTCACAGGATCCTCAGAAGGCAGGGGAGGATGCTCAGGGTCTGGGCAGGACACCCGGGTCCAAGTCCCATTTCTGCCACCCCCATAGCGGCTCCCTGCTCATCCCTGGGTCTCGGTCTCCCTAGGTATACAGTGAAGAAGTTGCCTTCTCTAATCGCTAAAGTTCCTTCCTGCTCTGACACTATCATTACCAGCTCCCTGCACCTCTGACACCGCACTGCATCTGGTGACCGGAATCACTGCAAGTGGCTCTGTTTGTGCATTTAACAAAGTGCTGGTTCCAGCCCATCAGCTCAATACCAGCAAACAATAGCTCAGGAATAGATAAAAGGCATTCATCAGGCAGCCAGGCCCAATTATCATGTCACGCTGAATGAATGTATTTTAAAATCTTTTCTGACAAGAAAATGTTCCATGTAGGTACCTTCAAATTAGCTGGAAAATCCAGAAAATTTGCTATTAGGCCTTCTTTGAAGAACCTTTATTCCCCCCCACTGTTCCAGAGGAATTCCTTGGATATTATTAATTCCTTCCAAGAGTGTGACCTTGTGCCTCCTGCTGGGACTGAGACACTTTTCCTGTCTGCTCAACTCCACGGGAGCCATTGCAGATGACACACACATGGCCCGAATGGGAGATCACCTGTCCATCAATTTCAAGTGTCTGATGGGCGCTAGTGGAAATTCTATTCAGTTTTGCTCCACCAGCATTTGCTGAGCATCTGTTGTGTGTCTATGAGCCCTGCAATAAGAGCTGAGTCCACCCAGCTCTTGCCCCTGAAGGGAGACTCCACTAAAGGGGGCATGCTTACAAACAGATCAGTGTCAGGGGGAGGTCATGTACCAGAGCTGAAAGCCAGACAGACTTCATTTTGAAGCCTGATACTGGCTGTGTAACTTTGGGCAGGGGACTTCACCTCTCTGAGTCTCAGTTTCCTCACCTCCAGAATGGGGGAGAGACACATAACTCTGGGGGTTGTTGTGAGGAGGGACAGTTTCAGGGGAGGCAGGCCATCCCTCCCTTTGACCCACATTGTGGTCAAGGCCTGGCACCCCAGCCTTGTCCCTGGCTCCCTGGGCTGAAGGGTTGTTTCTGACCTCTTCTCCACTCACAACACACAGCAATCTTTCTGCGGCTTTATCTTCAGCTTCATGGTGCAGATGGCTCCATGTGGCTGTGGCCTGGGAGAAGAGATTTCTTTGGCATGGTGAGAAATTGTGTCAAATGTAGAGCTACCTGGAACTCGTGGCTCTGGTGTGGAGATCTGAAAAGGCAACAGCAAGCACTTGGTGGAAAAGAGACTGACTCAGGGTATTAATTCCCAAGTGAATACAGAACAATCTGCTTGCATCTTCATGTGACTGTGGGTTTGTGCAGGAGCAGTTGCTAACTACGGGAGATTTCTCATCAACCCACAGAATTCCAGGGCTGGAGGGGGATCTTAGAGGCCAGCTAGTTCTTGTTTTACAAGTGGGGAAACAAGTCCAGAGAGGGGAAGGGGCCTGCTCAGCAGCACACAGTGAGCCATGAACAAGTTGGGCCTGGATCCCAGATGTCCTGTGCCCTTGGCCTCTGTTCCTCTTTTGATCCTGCTGTGCCGCAGATCACCACCTAGAGGACTGGGATTGGGCTCCTCTTTCCAGCCTTCCTCCTGGCCCCAGTCCCCTTGGTTCTGCCCTGCCCGAGCCTATAGACTCTTCTTGTTCTCAGCCGTCGGACATCTCAGGTTCTTCAGTGCCTTAGTGTGGAGTTCCTGCCTCCACCAGCCCTGGGGACCCCCAGGCCTCAGGAGAAGTCCACACATTCCCACTGGCACCTCTTCAGTGGGATTACTCCCAACTAGTCAAAGTTGGGCTTTGCGGATGACAGAACCACAGAGTGAAGATTTGACTCTAAGTTAGCCCTCCATGAAAGGGGGAGCAATTACACCAAGAACAGATAAGTGGTTCATGCCTGCCATCCCAGTGCTTCAGGAAGCCGAGGCAGGAGGATGGTGTGAGGCCGGGTGTTTGAGACAGCCTGGGCAATACAGTGAGATTCCATCTCTACAAACAAATTTTTAAAAATTAGCTACTCAGGAGGCTGAGGCAGGAGACTTACGTAAGCCTAGGAGGTTGAGGCTGCAGCAAGCAGTGATCGCACCACTGCACTCTGGCCTGGGTGACAAAGCGAGATCCTGTTTCCAAAAAAAAAGCACATCCTCACTGTGGCTCTCCCTCCATCCTGCCTCCCTCCCATGCACCTCACATCTCTGGACTGTACTCCCTCGGCTGTGTTGACTCTGCTTTCTGGAGGACGTAGCAGGGACACTTTGTTCTCCCCACATCAGAAAGGTTATCCTGAATCATTCATCTCACACCATTGTACCCCCAGATCACAGAGGCGTTGTGATCCAGAGGAGGGCTCAGGGTCCCAGCCAGGCAGATCTGAATGCTGGCCCCACCCCCGGCTGGCTCTGTAGACTGAGGAGGTTGCAGAGGTGGATACTGGGGGGCAGCTTGCTCAGCACCCTTCTGCACTGCTGGTTGGAGAGGCTGGAGAGCTGACCTTGTATTTTCTGTGTTCTCCCCACTCTCATGCAGCTAGGGCCCTGGGGCATCAAGTAGACACACTCCTGTGAGGTCTGCAAAATGCAAGTGAGTCAGGGGTCACCTTCCTTTCTGTCTCCTTGGCTGTTCCCAGCAGTGGGCAAGGCTGAGGTTTTCCTGTGGCAATGACCCAGTGTCTGTTACCCACATCCCTGGAGCAGTCACAGTGGCAGAATAGTCTGAGTGCTTCCTCTGCACATTCCTGGTCAGAGTGAAATGAACAAAGTCCTATCTGGAGAAAGTACCAGGCAACACATGCTCAGTTAGTAACTAGGAGGATGCAGATAGATGTTTTCCTCTTCCTAAGGAACCGCAGCTGAACTGGCCCTATGACTAGGGTGACTGCAAAAGTAAACACGAGCCACTTATCCCTTTTTTTTAAGAGATGGAGTCTTGCTGTGTTGCCCAGCCTGGAGTGCAGTGATACAATCATAAGCTCACTGCAGCCTCGACCTCCTGGGCTCATGTAATTCTCCTGCCCCGCCTCCCAAGAAGCTGGGACTACCAGGACGTGCCGCCATGCTTGGTTAATTTTTAAATTTTTTGTAGAGATGAGATCTCACCATGTTGAACTCCTGAGCTCAAGCCATCCTCCTGCCTTGGCCTCCCAAAGTGCTTGGATTGAAGGTGTGAGCCACCATGCCCAGCTGATGCTTTAAAAATCTTAACTAAACCTGAACCTGCTTCCTCTGAGCCTCATGCTTCACCCTTTATGAAGTGCTTTCTCACGCATGACCACATGTGCCCCTCTGTTCAGCTGGGAGGTAGCAAGGGTGGGGAAGGATCACCATTCCCATTTCCAGAAGAGGCAACATCAAGCAGGACCAGTGGAAGGTGCTGGGGTCAAGGTGTCAGGCTGAGCTGAGTATCAGCTGCATGAGGACCTGGGAAGGGGTGCTAGGGCCAACAATCCCAGCACCCAGGTGTGGACTAAAGAGTCATCCAGACTAAGATACCCCTCATGTGCCTTTTACTACTTCTCTGCTTCCATAGAAACCTGGAGACTTGGGGATCATCTGTGGGGAGGTTCTAGCTTCCCTCCCACCTTCATAACCACACAGGGCCTGGGGACCAGCTTCATGTCAACAAGCCAGACAGTGGAATCTTCACTGCCAGTGCTGTCCAGTGAGGTGGGGTGGGCTCTCTTTGATCTGGGTTCACATGAGTGCGGGAGGAAGAGAAACAAGGCTGGCAAGGCGGGTTGCAGTGAAAGGCCTTGATGACAAATAAAGCAGCTTCATATGACCTTGCAGGAGGGGGGAAGAGAAGAGTTTAAAACCTTCCGACCTCTAGGTAAGCTGCATGTTGGGAGGGGCACAGATGAGATGAAATCCATCCATCAAACAACCACTCAGTGAGCAGCAAGTCCAGATGGGGCCTGTGCCAGGGTGGGCCAGCACACAACAAGTGGGAGACCAGGAGAAGTCTCTAAAGCAGAAGGAAGAGACCAGTACCCAGGCTCTGGGCCAGGCACAGGCTGTTCACAGCTGGATGTCTCCACCTCAGACTGTATCTTTCGAGGCAACACCTTCAGAGGCAGCCCCAGAGGTCCACAGCTGTCAGCTTCCTCCTGTCTCTCTTGTAAACACAGATGTTTTATTACCTTGTCAAAGGAACGCTCTTACAGCTTGCCTTGGGGAAAACAGAAATTCAGCCCCTTCAGCCTCCTGAAAAACTGCCATTGTGAGGTCTCTGACTTGAACACAAAACTGCCGCCTTCTCTTCTTTGAAAGCAGAGGAGGGCCTCCCCTCTTAGGCCTCAGTTCCTTTAGATGGGAAAGGTAGGAGTTGGATAAGAAGAACCTCTTCCTTACAGTTTACCAGGTCATCTTCCCACTGGACTGGGGCCTGACGGCCTGGGCTGTGTCTCCCAGAGCACCTGCCAAGGTGTAGGCTCTCAAGACACGTTTGTGAATGAATGAATGAATGAATGAATGAATACATACATACCCGAGAGTGCCTTTTTGCTGTGTTGTCTTGGGATTTCAAAGCAGCCTGTGAAACACAACTCGAGTTGCCCTCCACCCACTGGAGGTGAAATTTGGTGGCTGCTCCAGGGTTTCAGGTTCTTCTTGCCACCAGGTTTAGGGTTGGCCATGAACTTCCCGTGAGTTATTTCAGATCAGGGACAGAGAGGGCTGGGGCTGCTCCCAAAGGACACATATTTCTCAAGGACAATTGAATCCCTCAATTCACACGACAGCTGCTGTCTGGTTTGATGCCCACTTCCCATCACATTCTAAATAATGATCCAGAAACCCCTGTTCCTGGGACCCAGTGAAGAATGACTGCTGAGGGCAAAGGGCAGCCTCAACTTAGCCTCTTGATGGCTGCCTCAGAAAGACAGCTGGGATGCAGGAGAAAGAACTAGACATTGGGCTGGGTGGATATGGATCTGTCTGACCCACCCCTGTAACTTTGGGATGCAGGCAAGTTCCTGGACCTCTCTGTGACTCAGTTTCCTCTTCTGTAAGACAGGAGGATTAATATGGATCCTGGGAACTGTAGGCTCAGAGTGCAAGAAGTGCTTGGTTAAGCTGGGTTCCTGTCCCTGGTTCCAGCTCCCTCCAGTCACTGAGGGACCTTGGCAGAGTCCCTGAGCATCTGCAGAGCAGACCTCATCATATCCACCTCACGGAGCTGCAGTGAGGGTTAAATGAGATGATTTACATAAAAAGATTTGTAAACTGAGAAGTTTGTGCAACTCAATGGGCCTAATACTGTATTTTTAAAATATCTTCAAACAAGATGACTACATGTTCTACTAAATCGAAAATGTGTTGGCCTGGCTCTGGAGGTGATTTGAGTCCAGACCTGTGAGTTAAGTCACTTTCTCTCAATAAGTCAATGGCTGGAGCGTAGGGCATGTAGTGATAGTGGGAATTTGGGACAGTGGTGATTAGGGTGATAGGAGCTGATGCTAGAAAAACGGTGAATTAAGACAAACAGTTTTAGGCTTTATCCAGTAGGCAATGTGAAACATGGCAAGTCTTTCAGTGGGAGCAAGAAATGATCAGAGCTGGCAAATAGAACATTCTAGTGGCCTGCATGGAGGATGGATTGGGGAGGGTGAAACTGGGGCCAGGGCAACTGATGCACAGTTATCCTGAGGTCCAGGAGAGGGATGGCAAGGCTGAAACAAGGTCTGTGTGACTCCGAGGTCCAGGCCTCACTCGTTAATTGAATATAGGATGGGAGACTTTTTACTAAGTGCAATGCTGAGGATAAGAGTATTAACCTTTTGTAGGAGGGGTTAAATGTCATGAGCAGGAGACAAGCATTGGTTGAGCATTGCTTCACCCCAGCCTCCCAGAAGGCCCCTCTCTGGCTTGGTAATGATTTCTTTGAAGTTATTAAACATGAACAGATTTGTACTTTGCTCTACTTGTTTGAGTGAATGTTTTTATTTAGGCCTTTATTTTTAAGGCCACTTTCTTCCATTTAAGGGGGCCAATGGCTTCCATCATAGAAATAGCACTTTCTCCCCATAAGAAATGAAAATCCTGCAGGCCCTGGGTGGATGACTGGGTCTCTTTGTGGGGTGGTTTGAGCAAGTGAGCAGCAGGATAATGTCCGTGGGGCCAAGGCTGACCCCAGCCTCACTTTTGTCAACATATTCCCCCTGGTGTCCTCAATCCTGGCTCTCTGACGACTGGAGTCAATATCTACTTTAATGTGTTTTGGTCTCATTAACATGGACTGGATTAACCAGCCCGCATGGGCTTTTCAATTAGGAAGATAAATTTCTGACAGTGTTTACAAAGGGATTAGATACCTGCTTAGCATGTGACAGGCCTTGCCTTCTCTTCCTCCCTCCTTCTCCCCCTCCCTCCCTCCATCTCTTCCTCTCTTTTCTCCTTTGCTCTCTCCCTCATTCCCTCCCTCCCTCCCCTTCCTTCTTCCTCTCCCTCTTTCTTCCCTGTGTTCCATGAATGAATGGGCTTACTCTGTTTCCCTTTTAGGGATTGCTATGGTTTGGATCTGTGTCCCCACCAAATCTCATGTTGAATTTTCATCCCTAATGTTGGAGGTGAGCCTGGTGGGAGGTGATTGGGTCATTAAGTTGGATTTTTTGTGATGGCTTTTCTGTCCCTCAGTCCCAAAGGTCATCTCAGAGCAGCAGCAGCAGCAGCAGCAGCAGACAAGCTTTGAGGGGCCCCCAAAAGCAGGCCTAGCACCATCCCCTTGGTGCTGTTCTCGCGATAGTGAGTGAGTTCTCCTGAGATATCTGTTCATTTAAAAGCGTGTGGCACCTCTACCCTGTCTCTTGCTGGCTTCTACTCCCACCATGTGACGTGCCTGCTCCCCCTGTGCCTTCTGCCATGATTGTACGTTTCCTGAGGCCTTCCCTGAAGCTGAGCAGATGCCAGCATCCTGCATCCTGTATAGCCTGAAGAACTGTGAGCCAATGAAACCTCTTTTCTTTATAAAATACCCTGTCTCACGTATTTCTTTATAGCAATGCAAGAATGGCCTAATACAGGGATATTTGGCTAGATGGGCTGGTATGAGTAGACATGTGATTAATATCATTTAACCATCCTAGGTGACATCAGTCCAGCTGCCCAGCTCTACTCCAGCCTTTGCTTGCACACCTCCAGCCCCTGAAAGCTCACTACCTCAGGGGCCAGCCCATGTCACTGACCACAAGAAGGCTCTTCCCTGAGCTGAGCTGCCACCTGCCCCCCAAAAGAGTTCCATCTCATGTGCTAGGCCTGCTTTCTGGGACCTCTCAAAGCTTGTCTGCTGCTGCTGCTGCTGCTCTGAGATGACCTTTGGGACTGAGAGACAGAAATCTCATGCCTCCCGGGGGTCTCCCTCTGTGCTGGACAGCGCATCCCTCTCAATGTCTCATCCTTTGCAAGGAGGCACCATTTGCATCATACAGTCACACATGTGTATAGTTTCCATCATGCTATAAATAGCCTTTTGTGCTCCTTTTTTAAATTAAAAATACATTGTAAACATTATTCCACATGGTATGCCTAATCCTCAAAACACAACTACCCTTTTAAGCACTTCAGAGTATTCTGTGTGGAACCTCATGGATGGCTTCCCCATCTTCCACTGACGGATGCATACCTCGCTTTTCAAATGTTTTCACGGCATCTTTGTTGATTTGGCATTTTCCTCCTGTTGAATAATCTCCTCAGGAGAAATTCACATTAGTGAGATGCCTGGATCATTTATCTTGATTTGACTTTTGGTACATATTATTAGATCGCCTTGCAAAATGTCTGCTACAGGATAAGTTGTACCTCCCCAGCGGAGTGTATCACTTCAGCTAGAAACTCATTTTAGTATATATATTTTTTTATTTTGTGGGAATAAAGCCATCTCGAGGTTGTTTTAATTGGATATCTTTCACTGAGGATTAAAGAAAAGAAAAGCAAAAGGGGGGGGAAGACATTTTTCTTTGTGTTGGATTGTTATTTGTCTTTCTCCGGTGAGAATTGTCTGTTTGAACCCTTTGCTCATTTACATATTGGGGTATTGATGTTTTGCTTACAAATTCCAATGAGCTCTTGAATTAAACCTTAGTCTGTCCTCAGACTAAGGTTTCTCCCTAGAACTTTCACTTTTATTTTAATCATGTTGCTCTTTCTGTTTTCTGCCTGGGGGAGCCCACCATTTAGGACTAGAAGACAAGCTTGGGCACTGATTGCCCAGCTCCTACAACTGGCACCACCGAGGTCCCAAAGAAGAATATTAATAAAATCACTGTACTGGATGCTCTGGGTATATCTCTTCTACTCCTCAAAGTAACCCTGACAGGACATTGTGCCTATGTTACAGATGTGGAAACAGGCTCAGAGGGGTGACACGTGTGCTGCAGGTCTCACGGCAGGCACACTAGAGGTGGTGCAGGTAAGCATTGTCTCTGGGTTTGTTACCCTTTTCCACAATACCAGCAGCCTGCGGAGGAGTAAGAAAACATCTGCTGCCAACATCTCCAGGTTTGTGACTTCAAACTCCCCTGGCAGAGGAGGGAATTACCATATTTGGGGACAATTTACATCAAATTACCATGCACCAGCCAACAGCTGCCGCCTGGAGCGGGAGGCTGGCTGCACAGAGCCATCACATTTATACACATGATAATGAAAACCCGCACGCGGGCCTCCACGTTCTCCCATAAATATGGTCATTATGATCTTGTTGGCATTGCTTGTTGAATTCCATCTTGCAAATTGTTTCCTGGTTGCCTAGGGGAGCTGACTTGGGCCCTTCTCAGTCTCCTTTCCTCTAGACATGACAGTGTTTGGGGTTTGCCCACTGTCCTCAGACCATCCTCTGGCACAATTCTCAGGACAGCCTCCACCCCATGCTATGAGCAGTCAGCAAGTTCTCACTGTGTGCACCATGCGTGGGACTGATTGCAGAGAGCCGCAGAGCTGAGAGGGCTCTCAGGGCAGCTGACAGGCCCACTCCTGCATTTTACAGACTGACAGGATACAGGACAGGAGTGGGGTCAAAGTCCAAGATTAAAAAGGACCCTTTGCATACCCTCCCTGTGCTGAACCCTGGAAGGGTAGCACACAAACCTCCCCAGGGCACTCAGGGCTTAGGCAGGCCATGGCTCAAAGTCCCCATTGTAAATAATAGAAATCTTTCTCAGCTAGCTGGAGGACAGGGAGTGGCAGTGAGGAGATTTGTTATAAGGAATTTCATGAAATCCAGGGGCTAAATTGGGCCACATCTCCAGAAGGACTAGAAACAGGAAGTGGAAAGCCAATAGGAAAGCAAGGCACCCTCTTCAGCTCTTGTCTGCTTCCCTCTGCACAGGGACTCCGATCTCCTGTCTTTGAATGAACATCCCCTGTTCCTCCCTCTACGTGGTAGAACATGGACACCCCAAGTGTCATGTTTCTATGTGACAAGTCCAGCCATCCACAGGGTGGCTGTCTCCGGCGTCCCAATTCTAAATTACCAAAGAACTGAAGAATGGGCTCTAACGGGCTCAGCTTGGGTCAGGTGCTTACTTCTGGTGCCATCACCTGTAGCCAAGAGGGTCAGCTCAGCTTCTAACACATGGCAGCTGACAGCCCATCCTTGTGGGCAGGACTGCAAGATTACAAGGAAAGGGAGCTGAGAAGATAACCAAATTGGCTTCTGCCATACCTTCAGCCTAGTACTATTTTTGAGACATGGTCTCTCTATGTTGCCTAGGCTGGTCTTGAACTCCTGGGCTCAAGGATCCTCCTTTCTTGGCCTCCCAAAGTGCTGGGACTACAGGCATGTATTGGTTCATTCTCACGCTGCTAACAAAGACATATCCAAAACTGGGTAATTATAAAGGAAAGAGGTTTAATTGACTCACAGTTCAGCATGGCTGGGGAGGTCTCTGGAAACTTACGATCATGGCAGAAGGGGAAGCAAACATATTCTTCTTCACATGGCAGCAGGAAGGAGAATGAGTGCTGAGCAAAGGGGGAAAAGCCTCTTATAATACTATCAGATCTCTTGAGAACTCACTCACTATCATGAGAACAGCAGCATGGGGGTAACTGCCCCCATGATTCAATTACCTCCCACCAGGTCCCTCCAACAATATGTGGGGATTATGAGAACTACAATTCAAAATGAGATTTGCATGGGGACACAGCCAAACTATATGAAGGCATGAGCCACCACACCTGGCCTAGCACTTTTTTAATAATTAAAAAATTTCCTGAGATAACTGTAGAATCACATGCAGTTGTAAGACAGAATGCAGAGAGAACTCTTATGCACTTTGCCAAGTTTCCCCTCAATGGTGACATTTTGCAAGACCATAGTATAATATCACAATCAGAATATTGATATTGATACAAGCCACACATCTCATTCAGATTTCACCAGTTTTACTTGTACTCAATTGTGTGTGTGTGTTAAGTTTTACACAATCTTATCCCCTGGGTAGATCTTTGTATGGGATACAACCACACCACAGTCAAGATATTGAACGGTTCCAACACCACCAGGATTCCTTGTGTAGCCCTTTGTGGTAAGCTGAATAATGCAACTACCACTGTCCCCCAAGATATACACGTCCTAATCCCTGGAATCTGTGAATGTTATAGGGACTTTGCAGATGTACTTAAGTTAAGGATCTTCAAAGGGGGAGATGATGCTGCTGGATTATCCAGGTAGGCCTTAAAAGTAATCACAGGGGTTCTTGTGAGAGGGAGGCAAGAAGGTCAAAGCAGGAAGTAGGAAATGTGATGATGGATGCAAGAGGCTAAGGTGATGCAAGGAAGAGGTCATGAGTCAAAGAATGCAGACGGCCTCATGAAGCTGAAAAAGGCAAAACACAGGTTTCCCCCTGGAGTCTTCAGTGGGACTGCGGCCCTGCCAACACCTTGACTTTAGCCCAGTGAAACTAATTTTGGACTTCTGATCTCCAGAACTGAGAGAGAATACATTTGTGTTGCTTTAAGGCACTAAGTTTGTGGTCATTTATTACAGAAGAAATTAGAAATTAATATACCCTTTTATGAAGAATTCAGCAAAGTTTTTGGATACAAAATCAATGTATACAAATCAGTAGCTCTTCTATACACCAACAATGACCAAGCTGAGAATCAAATCAAGAACTCAACTCCTTTTACAATAGCTGCAAAAATAAAATAAAATACTTAGGAACATACCTAACCAAGGAGGTGAAAGACCTCTGCAAGAAAAACTGCAAAACACTGCTGAAAGAAATCACAGATGAAACAAATGGAAACACATTCCATGCCCATGGATAGGTAGAATCAATATTGTGAAAATGACCATACTGCCAAAAGCAGTCTACAAATGCAACACAATTCCCATCAAAATACCACCATCATTCTTCACAGAATTAGAAAAAAAAAATCCTGAAATTCATATGGATGAAAAAAGAGCCCACATAGCCAAAGCAAGACCAAGCAAAAAAGAACAAATCTGGAAGCATCACATTACCTGATTTCAAACTATACTATAAGGCCATATTCACCAAAACAGCATGGTACTGGCATAAAAATAGGCACATAGACCAATGGAACAGAATATAGAACTCAGAAATAAACCCCAATACTTAACAGCCAACTGATCTTTGACAAAGCAAACGAAAACATAAAGTGGGGAAAGGACACCCTATTCAACAAATGGTACTGGGATTGGCAAGCCACATGTTGGAGAATGAAACTGGATCCTCATCTCTCACCTTATACAAAAATAAACTCAAGATGGATCAAGGACTTAAAGACCTAAAACTATAAAAATTCTGGAAGACAACATTGGAAAAACCCTTCTAGACATTGGCTTCGGTAAGGATTTCATGACCAAGAACTCCAAAGCAAATGCAATAAAAACAAAGGTAAACAGCTGGGACTTCATTAAACTAAAGCACTTTTGCATGGCAAAGGGAACAGTCAGCAGTGTAAACAGACAACCCACAGAGTGGGAGAAAATCTTCACAATCTATTCATCTGACAAAGGACTAATATCTGGGATCTACAACAAACTCAAACAAATTAGCAAGAAAAAAACAAATGATCCCATCAAAAAGTGGGCTAAGGACATGAATAGACAATTCTCAAAAGAGGTTATACAAATGGCCAACAAACATATGAACAAAATGCTTAACATCACTAATGATCAGGGAAATGCAAATCAAAACCACAATGTGATATCACCTTACTCCCTCAAGAATGGCCATAATAAAAAATAATAGATGTTGGCGTGGATACAGTGAATAGAGAACACTTCTACACTGCTGGTGGGAATGTAAACTACAACCACTATGGAAAACAGTATGGAGATTCCTTAAAGAACGAAAAGGAGAACTACCATTTGAGTTAACAATCCAACTGCTGGGTATCTACCCAGAGGGAAAGAAGTCATTATATGAAAAAGATACTTGCACATGCATGGTTGTAACAGCACAATTCACAATTGCAAAACATAGAACCAACCTAAATGCCCATCAATCAATGAATGGATAAACTGTTGTATTATACACACACACACATACACACACATATATATATATTCCATCATAAATACTACTCAGCTGTAAAAGGGAATAAATTAATGGCATTCACAGTGACCTGGATGAGATTGGAGACTATTATTCTGAGTGAAGTAGCTCAGGAATGGAAAACCAAACACTGTATGTTCTCAGTCATATGTGAGAGTTAATCTATGAGAAAGCAAAGGCATAAGAAAGACACAGTGGACTTTGGGGACTCAGAGAGAAAGGGTGGGAAGGTGGTGAGGGTAAAAGACCACAAATTGGATGCAGTGTATACTGCTTGGGTGATGGATCCACCAAAATCTCACAAATCACCACCAAAGAACTTATTCATGTAACCGAACACCACCTGTTTCCCAATAACCTATGGAAATAAAAAAATTAATAAAAAAGAAATTAATATACCCTTTTATGACTGCACCCACCTCCATCCCAGCACCTGCCCTCCCCAGCAACCACTAATGTGTCTTCAATATCTAAAATTTTACCATTTCATAAATGTTATATAAATGGAATCATACATATGTAACATTTTGGAATTTGCTAGAGAGGGCCAAGAAGGGCCTCTGGAGCTCCAGAGAGAGAGAGAGATTGGGTTGGAGATGCAGGTTCAGAGGTGATGGTGTCCCATGGCTACAAGGTGGCTGAGATTACCCAGGCAGAGAAGGAGGAGGGACAGCAGGTGGGGCTGTCAACATTTAGGGGATGAATAGAGAAGGAAGATCCTGGGAAGGACACCGAGAAGGATCAGTTGGAAAGGGGGGTCATCACAGGACTGACTGGTAGGGCTCAATGCTTGGTGGCCATGACATTTACTAGGGAGGACAGGGCATTCCTGACAATGCTGCCTTCTATGGGGTACATCCTGTGTGCTTGGCCCTGCTCTGTGCCCCGCTCAGTTCTTACCTCACCACCTGTGAGATAGGTTTTTCATTTTGTATTGTTTTGTTTTGTTTTTGAGACGGTCTCACTCTCTCAGCCAGGATGGAGTATAGTGGCGTGATCAGAGCTCACTGCAGCCTTGACCTCCTGGGCTTAAGCAATCCTCTTGCCTCAACCTCCCATGTAGCTGGGACCACAGGCACGTGACGGCATGCTTGGCTAATTTTAAAAAATTTTTTGTAGAGACAAGGTCTCATTATGTTGCCCAGGCTGGTCTTGAATTCCTGAGCTCAAGCAATCCTCTCCTCTATCTTGGCCTCTCAGGGTGCTGGGATTACAGGTGTGAGCCACTGCATCTGGCTGAGATAGGTATTATTACATCAATTTAGGTGAGAAGACCGGGGCTCTGAGTGGTGAAGGGACCTGCCAAGGACACCTGGCTGGTAAGTGGCAGAGATGGGAATGGAACCTGGGCTGTCTCTCTGGGCTCTGGTGATTGTGTGTTAAACTCTTCTGAGTCAGAGAGAGTGGGGGCAAAAGAATAGGAGTTGGAATGAATTGGCTTGGACAAGTGCATGGGCTGGGGTGCTGAGGAAGAGGAGGGCGTGGATCTGAGCCACAGCCTGCTGGCATCTGTGGAGAGGACAGCACCGGGGTGGGAGGAGGGGGAAAGGGGAATGTAGGGCATTGTTGAAAGAGGAGCTAGTCCAGAGGAAGAGGCTGCAGACTAAGGACAGACAGACAAGAAGACTGGAAGAGTAGGAGCCAGAACCCAAGGGGCCGAAGGGCCAGCCCTGCACCTGGTGAAGGATGCACTTACACAAGAGGGCCCCTTATGGGGCTCCCTCCCTTTTCCTAGGTCTCCCCTTAAAAGAGGGGAACTGGCTCCTCCCAAGGCTCCTTTGCCCCTTCTCTGAGCTATCCACACCCCCCTTGTTGCCTGGTGAGGAACAGCAGGGGATTCTAAACAAAGACATCAGGGAACTGGAACAAGAATGGATCATAACCATCCCAGCGCCTGCCAAGTCCCCCACCCCTCACACACACACCCCTGGGCTCCCGCAAACACTCCCTGGCTCAGGCCCAGCGCGGGGCCTTCTGGTGAGAACCCCTCCCTGGGAGTGCAGCCTTCTGGGCCGCTTTCTTCTCAGTAGGACTGAGCTGTCAGGCGCCTCCCAGAGATTTCAAGACGGCTCCCCTCCCCCAAGGGATGCCTTTGTCTTTGTCTCCATAGAAGAGGCAGCAGCAGGGGGTGGGGTTTGGAAGAGGGGAAACGAGACAGGGTCCTTGCACCCAGAAAGCCTAATTGGGGTGAAGGGTGGCCAGACACGGATGCTTTTTGTGTGGGTCATAGGAGCTCAGAGGACTGACAGGTCCCTGCCTTCTGGAAGGTAGTCAGAGAGGACTTCATGGAGGAGATGGCCTTTGGGCTGTCCTGGAAGGACAGTAGATTAGATGGGCAGAGATGAGGAGGAAGAGTGTTTCCAAGTGAAGGGACCATATGACCCAAGGCTTGGAGGTGGGAGAGAACCAGGGGTACTGGAGGATAGGAGGTGGGCCCGTGTGACTGGCCCTGAAGAGTATGGGTGGAGATGCTGGGGAAATGGGGAATAAGGCTAGAGAAGTCCCAGGCCAGGCAGATGGCAGAGGGCTTGATTGTCAGCTGAGGAGCATGAGCCTGGTTTCTCAGCCCATGGAGAGCACCGAAAGTTTTGATAAGGATAACGGCCCTGGTCCTTGGGGTGGAGAATAGAATGAGTAGGGTGAGGTGGAGGCAGGGAGAACAATGTGGAGGGGCTATGGCCTGGACAGGGCAGTGGCTGTTAGGGTGGGGAAAGATGCACATGTGAAAATCACCTTCAACAGAAGGAAAAGCTTACAGAACATGGACTGGGGGGAGGGGTGAGAGAGAACAGGTAGTCAGGGATGATCCTCAGACCACACAAGCAGGCCCTTGGAGGTGCAAGTGGGTCAGGTGGAGAGTGTGGTTGGGGCAGGGGTGGTAGTTTTCTGAGCACAAATGTCTGTGTCCCTTTGGGCATCTGTGGCTGGGAAGGAGGGCTTTGCTCCGGGTAAGATGCAGGTGAGAGGCTGCAAGCATGTTGTATGTGGCAGGGCTAGGTGCTGTACCGAGGCAGACCCAGGACCTGTCACAGGAGAGGTATCTCAGGGAAGAGAGCAGAAGGCAGTAGCGGGCAGGAGCAGGGGATGAGCAGCCACTTGCCGCCACATAGAATGAGTAAAAGGAGAGTTCGGGGGTTTTTTGCACTCAGCGGTGATTCTGAACTGGACCTTCCTTTCCATTATCCCATTATCAATGAGCACCTCCCACATGCCAGCTAGTGGCAGAACCATGGTGGCTTCCAGCCCCAGCCCCTATTTTTAAAGAAGTTTCCATCTGATGGGGGAGAGAATGGGTTCCAATATTAAGCTCACCATGCTCAGTGCCATGAGAGAGGGACAGAGGGACAGGTCAGGGAAGGAGCCCTCAAGGAGGTTTGCTCACAGGGACATGGGGAAAGGACAATTCCAGGAGAAACAGCCTGAGCAAAGGCCTGGAGACAGAAGTCCATCAGTGTAGACTGAGCCCAGGCGGATTTGGGAAGGGGAGAAGGGGAGACAGGAGATGGAGAGACAGAGGAAGCAGCTCTAGAAAGGCAGATTCAGGTGGATGCAGGTGACCTGGGTTCTGGCTGTGGATGGAAGCTGTAGTGCAGGCAGCAAGGAGGGAGAGTGGGGTAGGCAGAAGGGAAGGATGATGGAAGCTTTTCATAAAGGCAGAGGCAGGGTGGTTGCTGGGCCTGAGAGGTCAGCGGGCCCTGGCCGCCTGTCTCGCCAGGACCTCTCCATTTCCATTACTGCCTGGGTCCTGACTCCTTTATATTACATTTCTGGATCACCCACTCATAAATCCTCTTCCTGCCTGGGGCTGGGAGCCCTTGAACAGGCAGCAGCTTTGATTTAAAGGCAGGGCTGGCAGTAAAGGGGGAACAAAACTACTCAGAGAAGAACACAGGCAGCACAGGCTTCCCTGGGGGAGATAATGTAATTAAAGTGGGGCCGCCTCTCTCTTCCTGAGAGCTTCCTAGAGGATGGACGAGGGGAAGGTTGCCAACTGCTACATCGGTCCACTGGGCCAGCACATTCCCAGTTCCAGGAGGACAGGGCCAGACTCAGAGCTGCACACACTAGACTCCAGCTGAGCTCCCTGCTGTAGTCAGCAGACTTCTAAGATTGTCTCCAGTAATCCCCACCTGCTAGTAACCATGCCCTTGTTATGGTGGGAGTCTGGGGTGGACCTAGTGACTTGTTTCTAATGGATACAGACACATAGCAAATGAGATGGGTGCCACTTCCATGACTGGGCTATTAATACAAAAGACTGTGAATTCCTTCTTGCTAACAGTCTCTCTCTGTCTCCCCCTCCCCCTGCCTCTTGCCTTCTTGGTTTGCACACTTTGATCAAGCAAGCTGCCATGTTGGAGTGGTCCACATGACAAGGAACTGAGTGGGGGGTCTCTGGCCAATAGTTAGAGAGGAACTTAGGTCCTCAGTGCAACAACATTCAAAGAATTAAATCTCGTCAACAATCGCATGAATGAGATTGGAAGGAGATCCCTCCCCCAGGCATCATCAGATGAGACCACAGACCCTGGGCTGACACCTCCATTGCAGCCTCACAGAAGAGGCTGCATCTGTCATCAGATGACATAGAAGATACCGCTAAGTCATGCCTGATCCCAGGCCCACAGAGACTGGGAGAAAACAAATGTGTACTATTTTAAGCTGCCAAATTTTAGGGTAATATGTTACACAGCAATATATAACTCATACACCTGCTGATTTGAGCCAGTCAATTCCTTGCTCTGAATCCCAATGTTCCCATCTGAATAAATGGGCTAATAATACTCAGCCCAAGGGATTGATCAAAGATCAGAGCCAAAAGCAGATGGGAAAGAGCTCTGAGTGCTGTAAAATGTTGTGTACATGGGATGCATTTTTGTGAATATAACGATCTCAGTGAGGGGTTGGGGAGAACATGGTTCTTATCTTGACTTCTCAACTTATAGACTGAGAGGCCTTGTGTAAGTCAGTTAACCTCTCAGTCCTCAGCTTCCTCATCTGTAAAAGGGGTTTGTTGGGAAAACGAAAGGAGAATTCAGGTAAATCATGCAGCATGTGCCTGGCATATAGTAGGCACTCAGAAAAAAATCATGGCCCTTCTTGATTCACGTTGTTACTGTTGTGGTGATTCTGAATGAGATGAAGGGATGAGGACGGTGAATGCTGGTTCTTCCCACTGCACTGGCGCAAGAGCCTTGGCATCTGCAAGATCTCTGGACCACCAACCTGATCTCAGCCGAGTGTGCCTCTCTGGGGAAGCTGACAGCAGAGAGCAGATTGATCCTTCCCCAAGAATCACCCTATGCACGAGCTTGTTAAGGCTGCCTTACTAAGGAGCCACTGGCAGAGAAGCACCTGACATGGAGGACGCAGAAGCAGAGCTGGCCCCGTGGCCTGTTCTGCAATGGACTGGCTGCTGTTAATTCTGTGTTTCTGAGACCAGCCTCAGAGTGCTCTGGGGATGCCCTGGAAGTCTTTGATGGGAAAGTCAGGCTTTCTGAGCAGTGACAATGATGTTTCGGAACCAGGTCAGACAGCATGTGTTCTGAGTTGAGGATGCAGAGTGATGATGGGAGATGAAGGAGAGGAGGGGTCAGAAAGGACATCCTGGGGACAACATACACCTTGGTTAGCGATCACCATTCCTGGTCTCTGTTGGGTGTTGGATTCTGACTGAATGGCCTCTGGACCTCCTGTCACCTACTGGTGAAGGCCTCTCTGCCACCCTCCTGGGCCAAAGTCAGCCGGGTAAAGCAGAGCCATTGGCCCTGAGAGGCACAGTGACTTACTTGCACAGGGCCACTCAGCCAGCTGGTGGAGTAGGAAGCAGAGAGTGAGTCTGTCCAACCTCAAAGCCCATAAGAAAAATCAGCCTAGAGGAGCTGTGCTTTGAAGGCTGGACTCATTCCTGGTCGTCGAAAAGAGAGGATGAAATTGCAGAATTTGGCACATTTTAATCCTGAAGTTTTTTATTCAAAGGATGACCGTCCTGCAGCATCAGAGCCCAAGTGTGTCCTGTTCTGAACAATAGCAGAGACAATGACTATAAATAGCTGCCATGAAGGTAAAGAGTTAGGTTCCCATGGAGAGACAATGGCATAGGAGACACAACTGGGGTGGGGGACAGGTGTCAGAAAAGTGTCCTCTGAAAAACCAACATTTGAGCTGAGACCTAAAGGCTGAGCAAGAATCAGCCAAGGGAAGGATAGAAAAAAGAGAGTCACAGGAAGAGGAAACCGTGTATGCAAAGGCCCTGAGGCAGGAAGCTGTGTGGTGTGTAAGTGATGGAAAGGAAGCAAGTCTCCCTGGAGCTCTGTGAACAACAGGACAATTGCTTGAGGCCAGAGGACCCCGAAGGCCTTGATAAGAAGTTTAGATTCGATTCTAAGTGATCCAATTCCCATTGTTAGTGGGTTAGACCTCAAGGAGTCTAGGGGTGGGAGTAAGGGAGTGATAGATGGATTTGGTTTGAGACATTGCCGTGTCCTGATATTAGTTAGAGGGGTAGTGTATCTGGCAGTTGATGAAGAGATGAATAAGATAAGGCACCTCCAAGGGCCTGCTTGTGTGGTCTGAGGATCATCCCTGACTACCTGTTCTCTCTCACCCCTCCCCCCAGTCCATGTTCTGTAAGCTTTTCCTTCTGTTGAAGGTGATTTTCACATGTGCATCTTTCCCCACCCTAACAGCCACTGCCCTGTCCAGGCCATAGCCCCTCCACATTGTTCTCCCTGCCTCCACCTCACCCTACTCATTCTATTCTCCACCCCAAGGACCAGGGCCGTTATCCTCATTGGAAAGCACCTAATGCCTTCGAATGGGGTAGCCTCAGTACCCCTGGGCAGCTGGAGAGCTTCCTCCAGGCTTTGAAGGGCTGGACTATCAGAAGCCATGGTGCTTGTCCATGTGCTCTCCAGAGTTCGCCCTTGCTCTCCAAGGACATTTGGACATCTGGTCCAGGCCTGAGTCACCTTCTCTGCCAAGTGATCACATTGACAGGCTCTGCGGGCAGGAATCTGCTCTTTGCCTCTGTGGTAGTCAAAAGAATGCCTCGAGAGATATCTATGCCCTCATCTTCAGAATTGGTGAATATGTCAGGTTGCATGGCAAAAGTAAATTAAGGTTGCAGATGGAATTAAGGTTGCTAATCAGCTGACCTTTAAACAAGGGGGTTATCCTGGATTATCTGGGTGGGCCCAGTGGAATCACCAGGGTCCTTTAGATGTGGGAGAGGGAGGTGGAAGAGGAGGTTAGAGTGATGTGATCCATGGATCTGAGGAGGACCTGATCCATGATTGCTGGCTTTAAAATTGAAGGAAGAGGCCATGAGCCAAGGAATATAGACGGCCTCTGGAAGCTGGAAAAGACAAGATATGGAGTCTCTTCTAGAGCTTCCAGAATGGAGTCTTTTCTAGAGCTTCCAGAAGGGAATGCTGCCCTGCCAGCACCTTGACTTGAGCCCACTGAAACTCGTGTTGGATGTCTATCCTCTGGAAGTTTAAGATAATACATTTGTGTTGTTTAAGCCACTGACTTCGTGAAGTTTGTTCTAGCAGCAATAGGAAACTATAACAGTTGCCCTCCCCCACAAGGGCACCATCTCTCTGTGGGTGGGTGGTTTTTTCTCAAGCCCATAAAGTCACCTTTCCCCCAAACCCAGGCACAGTAGAAAGAGCACTGGACCTGAAGCCTGGAAACCTGGGCCTCAGTCTCTGCAGCTTTGTCAACTACCTGTGAGACCTTGGGCATCTCCCTCCGCTTCTCTGGTCTCAGTCTGCAAAGGGGCTAATACCCACCCCGTATGACACCTTGCAGGGGGACAGCATTCTGCAAGCCATAATGTGGTGCACATGTGGAAAGGATATTCATGGTGCAGGGGGGTGACATGCTTTAAATGTTTGTCCCCTCCAAACATTTCATGTTGAAATGTGACCTCCAATGTTGGAGGTGGTACCTGGTAGGGAAGGTGTTTGGGTCACAGGGGTGGAGCCCTCATGAATGGCTTGCTGATGAGTGAGTTCTCAGTTCTCACTCAGTTTAGTGAGATCTGATTGTTTAAAAGAGTGTGGCACCTCCCCACTCTCTCTCTTGCTCCTGCTCCCACCATGTGATATGCCTGCTCCCCGTTTGCCTTCCATCATAATTGGAAATTTCCCGAGGCTCCCACTACACTTCCTGTATAGTCTGCAAAACCGTGAGCCAATTAAACCTCTTTTCTTTATAAATTGCCCAGTCTCAGTTGTTCCTTTATAGTGATGCAAAAACAGACTAACACAGGGAAGAAGTTCATAGTGCTCGAAGACCAGATATTTAAATGAGAGAAAAGACACAGGCATGAGGAAAGATAACATAAAGTGGAAAAGCTACAGGGAGATGTGACTGTTGGGCCCCCATTCAAGACTAGAGCTGGGCAGCACTGAATGTGTACAGGGGACGGCGAGCCCCAGGACACACAGCTAGTGAAGCTCATGAGGCTGGAAAGGCAGGCGAGAGCCTGGCCTCACAGGGCCTCGAGTGCCAGTGTATTAGTCTGCCAATAAGGATATACCCAAGACTGGGTAATTGATAAAGAAAAAGAGTTTTAATGATCTCACAGTTCTGCATGGCTGGGGAGGCCTCACAATCATGGCGGAAGATGGAGGAACATTGGCACCTCTTACATGGTGGCAGAGGAGAGCGTGTGCGGGGGAACTGCCCTTTATAAACCCATCAGATCTCCTGAGACTTATTCACTATCATGAGAACAGCACAGGAAAACTGTCCCCCATGATTCCATTACCTCCCACCAGGTCCCTCCCATGACACATGGGGATTATGGGAGCTATAATTCAAGATGAGATTTGGGTGGGGACAAAGCCAAACCATATCAGCCAGACAGAGCCACCCAGCCTTTATCCTGAAGACAGATTCTGGGGAGCCCTAGTGGGGACCCAGTAACTTATTGGAAGGCTATGCCAGGGGGATGGGGCGCAAGGAGCACCTAGGAGACTAATATAAGAATCTTAGCTCAGTGTGGGAGGGAGGGTCCTCAGATAGGTGTGAATGCTCAGTTCACTCACTCATGACTCTGCCCTTGCCAGCTGGGAGCCCTTGAGCAAATCACTTACCATCTATAATCTCAGTCTTTCTCCTGTTCAGTGGGGCTTGGTGGTGGTGCTAACTCCATTATAGAGTTGTGGGGCTCACCCCGGAAAACACACCCAACACCCTTGATATGGACCCCTTTGTGCTGCCCAAACCTCCATGCTCCCCTCTCACTATCGAATGACTTCCACCCCATCGGGTGGACATGTTGGGTCCCTTCATTGTCCTTCCATCCACACCCGTGGCCCCCCTGCAAAAGCAACTTCTCTTTCCTGTTGTCTCTCTATCCTTTCCCAGCAAGGGCTTCTGATGTGTGCTCCGAGTATCCCCACATTCTTCAAAAGACGTGTTTGGAAACAAGAAATTGCTAGAGAGATGATTCAGTCCTTGGCCTCAGCTTGTGTCTGGACATAAGCAGGCCCATCTGTGGAGGCCGCACTGCCAAATTCTGTCACTCTTGCTCCATATGGTCTGTGCCCCCCTCTATCTCCCTCCCAGAAGCTGCAGTCTGTGCCTGTCTCTCACTCTGCTTTGGTTGCTACATGGAAAATTCAGCAAGGGATGTCTTGGCTCTAGTGAGCGGGCATCTCTGCTCCTCTCCTGCCTTGCCTGGGACCACTATGGGGGCAAATATTGGGGGTGGGGGGTTCTGGGCTCCTTTGGAACCTCTTCCTTCTTGTCCACATAGGGCCACACTGTGGAGTCCTAGAGCTGAGAGGAACAGAGGGAGGCTGTCAGCTCCTGCCTTGGAAGTAGAGGTCTCTCTGGCAGAAAGTAACTTCCTGAAATGGTAGCTCTGTCGTTCATGGGTCCAGTTCCCTTGTCCTAAACAGTGATGTCAGACAGCCTCTTTCAACCACAGCCTTGCTGGCAGGAAGCTGGACTTGGCACTAAAAGACCTCAATTCATATCAAGCTGTGTGACCTTGTGTTATTGGTTAACCTCTCTGAGTCATCTTGTGACAGTTGTGAACTGCGAGTGGTTATTCATGCCTTGTTCACCTCCTAGGTTGGTTGTTGGGGTCTAATAAGATGCCCATTGTGAAAGAGCTTGGTAAGCAGTAGGGGAGCAAATCTCGAAGTGTGGTCCCTGGGCCATCAGCCATAGCATTACCTAGGAATTCAGGAATAATGTAGACCTGCTGATCCTGAAGCTCTGGGGGTGGAGCCCAGCAATGTGGATTTCCACAAGCTTTCTGGTGACTTCAATGCCCACTAAAGCTTGAGAAGCTCTGGGAAGATGAGCATATGGATGAGACCATCCCCATCTCCTCATCAGTATTGGCTCAGAGAGTCACCTTAAGTGTGCCGGGGCCTGTGCCACGTTTGGCTGTATAAATATTTTATTGCAAACAGTCTAAGGTTTAAAGATCTGTGTGATTTCATCTGGGCAAATCCATTTCAAAATAAATTCATGATGTTTATGGGCAGAGAGAAAAAGCAACTTCCCAGGGAGATTTAAACCCAGGATGGCAAACTCAAAGCCTTCGGGAGCTAAGCAGGTGATGTGAATGTGGGAAGAGGTTGGGGTAGGACAGGGAGAGGCAGAGTCTGGCTGTGCTGCAGAGCTCAGCCCTTACCTAATGGCATTAAAAAATAACAAAAGCCCTGAGCTGGCCAAACAAAACACATATGTTAGACAGATCTGGTTCAAGGTCTGCCAGTTTTTAACTGGTACAAATGCTGAGGGGTGGCGAGGAGAAAAGAGATTTGGTCTCAACAAAGCTATGCATTGGCCACAGACTTAGTTGCCGTGGAAAATAGTGTTTGGCATGCAGTTATAATTCCCAGGTTCCGCCTGGGTTAACAATGGCATGATTTCATTAATTTGCTTGTTTATTTATTCCACACAAACTCTTTTCTAGGGCCCATGCTAGGTTCTGTGGCCCCAAAGCTGAATTAGACACTTTCTCTCGAGGGACTGGACATGTCTGTGGATGCCTCCTGTCCATCGTTTTACAGCATTCTGTGGAGTGCTACTTGACGAGCTACTGGGTATTCCACGGGGAAAGTGGTCCAGGGTTAGCTAAGCATGGAAAGCGCCTAGTTAAACAAAGTTACTTCACTGCAGGACTTCTCAGAGCCGTTACTATGCTGATGTGTATTACACAGTAAATGACCTCAAAGTGTCTGGGCCTCTCTGGGGTTCCTGATGGGCCTGTATGTCCTGACCTGTAATGGGGCTGGTGAGTAGATGTGGGATTCCCTAGAGGTGTGGCAGGGCCAGGGACCTGCTGCGCTTAGGCTTGGAGGGGTCTTCTTCCCCTGGGACCTTCAGGATCTGCAGTGAGACACTGAGGGGACAGTCCTCAAGGGGTGGATTTCACTTTCTGTGGCAGTAAGAGAGCTCAAAGGGTTTAATGCAGAGGTCCCCTGGTTCCATTTGCATTTGAGAAATATGACTGTGCTGGGGACGGGGAGGAGGGATCCACATCGGAGAATGGAGAACTGTCAGTGTCCCGTGCAACAGGAATGCTGAAACCTACTCCCATGCCAGTTTCTGTTTCTGGATTTTATTACCAAGAAAGGGTGAGAAAGCAATTTCTGTATTCAAACAGGGCTTGATCTCTTTCCTACAGCACATAAGCCACTGATCCACCAAGGAGCTTGAGGAAGCCTCAGACAGAAGGCCTTAGTTACGTTAACTGCTGCTTTTACAACTGAGGCTGGCTCTGACTTCTATGAATAAAATTTAGAGGTTCAGGACAGATCTGAAAACCAATCTCTCCCTTTTTCTCTTCTCAACTCTCCCCACTCATTGTCTGAGGCTGGCACGCGTGCTCTTTTCTTTCTCTCTCCCCACCCCCTTTCTTGCTATCCTGCTGGCTCTCTCTCCCTCTGCAATCTATGAAGTCAGTCCAGTTTGGGACTCGATATCTCTTTGTTCTGGAAATCCCCACAGCAAAAGGAGAATGAATTGCCCTTGGTCCAGGATAATCTTTTGCCGAATTAAGATGGAAGCACATTCATGAAAAACCACAAAACAAAACAAAACAAAACAAAATCCCAACTTCCCTGAAAATATAATTCACAGAGATCATGTCCAAGAATAACTTCTTGAACTAATCAAAACTGATTCCAAAATTGCCTCCGAAGTATCTCTGATGGCTACGTTAAGTTCAGTTTCAGATACAGGGGTCTTACGTCCACAGTGGAAAGGGTGAGAAAGTCTCACTTTCTTGATAAACCAAGTCATATTTAAGAAAGGCCTGGGAATATGAAAGTTTACTTTGGAAGAATCAGAAAAAGCTGGACGCAAGGCAGGGGCAGCATTTTAAAATGTCTATGTGAATCCCCCACAGCGCGTGCCGCACCATTGATGTATTCACGCAGAGTTCTCGTTCATTTAATCTTCCTCATTACCTATGTTCTGTGGTCCAGGGAAGTCAAGCACTTTCCCGAGGCCACACAGGCAAGAAAGGACAGCTCTGGAGTGAAATGCTGGTGTACCAGGTTTAGGCCAGTCCATGCTGTGTCTGGGATGGATCTCGAAGGGTCTGTGCATCTGGGGGATAGCAGGAGAGAGAGGTTTTCGATTTGCTGGAGCAGCAGGAGGCGCCTGCTGGCCTGTCTCTGTGACAGAAGGGAACGGGACTCTCCCCACAGACGGGCCTTGGGGATTTCTCCCCCTCACTCTGTCCTCAGTCCCTCCCTTTGGCAGCCCTGGGTCTGTCAGTTTGCAGGGGATACAACAGACAGCAATCCCAAGTCATGCTCCCAGGCCAGGAAAAACGTAACAGGAAACCTCCTCCCGGTCTACAGGACAGGTTCCCCAGACTTCAGCAGACCCACGGGAATCTGCTTGCGCGGATCTGTAGTACGCAATGACAGCCTGCTCGGCCATAAGATTCAAGGCTCACATTTCTCAGGTGACTGGAGGGGGTTCTAACTCATGGGGGACTCTGGCTTCCATCTGGCCAAGACTACAAAGAGCATCTCTTCCCATGTTGATGTGGCTGCCTCTTGCTTTGAGTCTCATCCTGTGTTTGGTCTGTATGCGAAAGGCAGGTTTGAGCCTGCAGGAACAGCAAACAAGAATCCTTTCTCTTCTTCGGGGTTTAAACAATTCCCGATCCCACCCAAAAACAGACTTGGAGCTGTCCCTAACCTACCTACAACAGAGACAAAGGAAATAAATTGCCTTTGTATACATTAAAACATGGAGTCTAGAACAATGGAGGTCAAGGCTCCACCTTGGCCACAGCTAGGATGTCCTGATCCAAGTAAAACCAGCACCAAATGTGTCCTCATGGCTGGTGGGTAATTGTTTAAACAGGAGCCATGCTGCTAAAACACCTGCTCACCCAAGCAGTTTCCAAGGTCACAGCTACTATACTTTGGGATTATTTATCTAATCCCACCTTTCCCAAAGCATCTTTCCCTATAGGATGTTAGTAGGTGTTGTATGGGGAGAAAGGTTTCTACAGTAAAATAAAGTTGGGGGAATAGCTGTATTCAAGAAAATTAATTAGGTTTAACTTAAAGGCTTTTCAGAGCCTTTAATATGCTAATGTGCTTTATGCATCTCTAATGGGGGAGTAGGCAGTATCCTCCCCCCACCCCGCCCCAAATTGTTGACCATAAATCCGTTTTTTCTCCAGAACACCTCAGGGGACAAGGGCTTCGTGAAGTACATTGTTGGAAAGTAGTTCTTATTTTATACCCTGGCTATACTTTTCTCAGGATTGGTACTAACCACAGAATGGAAAAGGAGGACATCAGAGAATGAGGCTGAAGAGAGCATGGTGGCTGGACACCTCCAGACAGCTGAGAGGTTCCTAATGGCCAGGGCAGGAAGGGAGACGCTGGGCCACCCTCACAGCTATTGTTTTGTGTTTCTTGAGATGTTTTCACCCCAGCTCCTTCTTCTGCCCCTAACCTGCGCTGTATATCACTTAATATTAGATTTGGTTGCAAATAGAGCCTCCATAATAGTGGCTAAACCAAGATAAAGGTATATTTTTCTCTCACATAAAAGTGTGCAGAGGAGGCAGTTCAAGACAAGTAAGGAAAAGACATAGTATCAGGGACTCAGACTCTTTCTGTCTTGTTCTTCTGCCACATGTAGCTTCCATCCCCAAAGCCACTTCACAGTACAGGATGGCTGTTGAGTTCTAGCCATTGCATCCACATTTCTAGCAATAGAAAGGAGGAGAAGGAGGATAAAAGAGCAATCTCTCCCTTTTACGGGCTTCCAGAAATACTTCTGAACTCTTCCACTTACATCTCATTGATCAGAACTTGAACACATGACCACACCTATTTGCAAGGGAGGCCGGGAAATGTATTAACTGAGCAGCAATATGACCAGCCCAAAAATGGAGGTTCCAGCTAGAAGGGGAAAATGGATATTGGGAGACAATTGGCACTCTGCTACACATCAAAATTATTTCCATGGCTAAAGGAAATAAACCATTGGTTTGGGCCCAGAACCAATCTCAGTTCATCCCCAGGCTGTTTCAGTTTGAAGCTGGAGAAGAAGATTCTTTTTCTTCTATGGTTACTAAGCTGAAGAGGGTCTGAAGGGTTTGGAGCCATGCTTCTCAGCATGCAGAGAAAGCTTGTGTAGATGGAGAGAGCAAAGGCAATATGCAGAGAGACACAAAGGTGAGAGACTAGGGGAAAGAGAATGAAAGAGGGATTGATTGATTAATTGATTCCCAGTTCCAGTCATTCCTAAGGCCAGGCTCACCCCTGCCCTCTTCTGGTCATATGAGCCAATAAATCCCCTTTTGACCTAACACTATTTCAACTTGGGTTTCCATCACTTTCTGTAAAAGAGCCCTGGCTGCCAATGTTATCTTTTCTTCTGAGAGCAGGGACCACATGGATCCCTATTTTAGCAAAGAGAGTGTTTTCCTAGAATTAAATTGCAGAGGGAATTTATTACTTGATCTCATGTTGAAGGACATGGAATGACATAATTATACTCTTGCATGTCTGTGTAGGTCTTTACAGTTAAATCCATTAGCTCACCTGAGTGTCACAATCTCTCTGAGATATAGGTTTTTCCCTCCCATTGTGTAGACGTGGAACTGAAGCTCAGTGGGATAATCTGGTCTCTCTACATGGCTGCTCAGCAATGGCATCACTCATTGTTCCAGCAGCATTTTGTGTGCAACCTCTATAAAGATGAAGGCAGTGTGACTCCATCATAATTTGGAGGAGAATGCATTTTATATGGTGGGTGAGCTTAAGAAAGCTTGGTCCAGGTGCTTTAATACAGGGACAGGCCTCAATGTGGAGGATGACCATTAGACCATTAAATATCAATGGTTTGCCTCAAGGCTCAGGCAGGTGTGTTTTGCAATTGATTCACAACTCACACTTGGAAGCCTTTGCAACAAGATTCTCTAAAAAGGGCCTGTTGTGCAGGCCTTCAGTGTGGCCAGTTAAAGGGACAGTCCTCATTGTCAGCACCTGGTTGCAGGAAAAGTGTCTTTGGATTATGAGAATTTCAGAGTTGAGTCTGCATTCTCATCCAGAGAGAAGGGCACTTTCAGCTGAGGTGCCCATCTCTCTCACAGAAGAACTTCGGTCATTTAGGAGCTTGCAGTTCTGCCTTATGTAGAATAAAAGAGACAACTTTAGTTTGGCACAGCTTTATAGCAAGAGTCATTGACTTTACCAGGGTTCCCCATTGTAAGCAAAATAAACTGTGTCTTTAGCAAACATTTTTTTTTTAAATAATCTATTGGAAGGATAATTGTATTTACAGGATCAAGAGAAAGCTGGAGGAACAGGTTTGGAAATGAGCAGGAATCAAAGCAGTTGTAGGTCACGAAGCTGGGGTGGAAAATCACATTTCAGCCTGGTGGGGAATGATGGTCCCAACAATGGACATGATAACCACTTCCATGCACAGTTCTGAATGTGCTCCATATTTACCTCGCCCACTCCCATGAGTCAGACTCCCAGGCAGGGGACTTAATGGTTTGAGTGCTGTGGCTGCCAGAGGACAGGAAGCTGGGGATCTTCTCCCTTCACCTGTGTGGTAGAGGGGCAGACTTGGGTACCTCCCAAAGCAGTAGACCACTCTGTTTACCAGTTACAGCTTTATTCATTTAAAAAGCGGTCCAGGTGGCTCCTAGAAGATGTTGGTTTTAAGATCTGAAAATAAAATGACAGAAGCCACTGTGTTCCCACTTTTACCCTCTCCTCCCAGTACCTCAGAGCCAAATTCAGGGGGTTGGCAAGTGTCATGGGTCACCATGCGCATTCGCTTGTCCACACTGCCAACATACTTATTTTTCAGGACTGTGCACATCTGATCCTGCCTCTGGCCTTCACACACAGAACAAATGCTGTACCTGGTATTCAAGGCCTTCATTATCTGACTGCAAACCAGCTTTCCCCTCCTCCCGCACCTCAGCCCCCACCACCTGTTCTCCTACCATGGAATGATTTACATTCTTCAAACACACTCCTTGGAACATTTGGTTCTAGTCTTCTGTCTCCTCTTCCATCTGGGGAACGCCTGTACCATCCTCCCCCACCACTCCTGTGAGCTTTATTTAGACTCATTTCTTCATTATCTAGGATACTTACTGAGTGATATGGTTTGGATTTGTGTCCCTGCCCAAATCTCATGTCGAATTGTAATCTCCAGTGTTGGAGGAGGGGCCTGGTGGGAGGTGATTGGATCAAGGGGGTGGATTTCCCCCCTTATTGTTCTCGTGATAGTGAGTTAGTTCTCACAAAATCTGGTTGTTTAAAAGCATGTAGCTCCCCCACCCTTCTCTCTCTTGCTTCTGTCCCAGCCATGTAAGACATGCTTGCTTCCTCTTTGCTTTCCACCATGATTGTAAGTTTCCTGAGGCCTCCCCAGCCATGCTTCCTGTACAGCCTGCAGAATTCTGAGCCAATTAAACCTCTTTTCTTTATAAATTACCCAGTCTCAGGTATTTCTTTATAGCAGTGTGAGAACAGACTAATATAGTGAAGTAGACAGAATGATAGCCCCCAAAAGATGTCTACATTTGAATCCTTGGACCCTGAGAATATGTTACATGGTAAAAGGGGCTTTGCAGATGTTACTAAGGTTAAGGTTGTTAAGATAGTAAGATTACCCTGGATTATCCAGGTGGGTTCAATCTAATTGCATAAATCACATCAAAGTAGAGAAGCTCCTGGTTGTGATCACAGAAAGAGACGTAATTATAGAAGCAGGTCAGAGAGGGGGCAGCATGAGAAGGACTTGCCCTGCCATTGCCACCATTGGTGATGGAGGAAGGGGCCATGAATGAAGGAGCAGACAGCCTTGACAAGGTAGAAAAGGCCAGGAAATAGACTCTCCCCTCGAGCCTCCAGAAAGTAACCAGCCCTGCTGACACCTTGACTTTAGCCTAGTGAGAGACCCATGTCAGACTTCTGACCTATAGAACTAGAAGGTGATACATCTGTGTTGTTTTAAGCCACTGAGTTTGTGGCAATTCGTTACAGCAACAATAGAAAATGAATACTCCAGCAATTTGTTTTTTTTTCAAGGCTATGAAGAGTTATACTTTCTGAGGCTCTGGATATCTGAGAATGTCTCCCTGTTGCTATCCCCTATGAACAATAAATAATTCAGCTGACTTTATAAAGGGTTATTGGGTCATACTCTTTTAAACTAAAAATCTGCAAATGTTGTTTCATTGTTGTGCTGGAAAGGGCTAACACAGCAGGCCTGAGGCTATATGCTCAGAAAAACCTGCTGTCAAGGTTGGCCCTTGGCTGGTGTCTGGGAACTTGGATTTCGGGAGGGTTCCATCATTCCCAGAATGTATCAGAGCAGCTCACTGTGCTTAAACTGTACAAACAATATGCTTTATGCCAAACACCTGTTTTCCTTCTGGGATTCTGAAATTTTGGTGTGTGCCAGCCAGAGGGTGCCTTAGCGACCAGACCCCAGTAGTACTTCAGGCACTGAATCTCTAGTGAGCATCCTGGTAGACAGCATTTCACGCATGTTGCCATTATTCGTTTGCTGTTGGAATTAAGGGTGCCCTGTGCAACTCCCCTGGGAGAGGTCTCTTGGGAGCTTGTGTCTGGTTTCCCCTTGACTTCGCCCCATGCACCTTTTTTCCTTTTGTTGATTTTGATTTGTATCTTTTCATGGTAATAAATGTACTCACAGCTATGTAATGCTGTGAGCAGTAGTACTCACAGCTATGTAATAGATGTACTACTACATGCTGGGCCCTGAGAGTTCTCCTAGCAAGCCATCAAACCTGGAGATTGTGTTGGAGACTCCTGACACAGATGTGTCATTGTAGCATTTAGTGCCATGGGGGAAAACTTTGATGCCTGTAACTCCACTCACCCCTTCATAGAAATCCTTTTCTTTTTTTTTTTTTCCTTATCTGGATATTTATAATAATTTTTCTTTATCCTTGAAATTAAAATAAAATCACCAAAGTCAGTCTAGATGCGCATCTCTTTTCATTACTTTTCCCTGGTAGTCAATGATCATTTTTAATCTAAACATGCCAGTCTTTAGCTAGGGGAGGTTTTTATCTAGTGTAGCAGGTATCACTGTCAAAATTAAACTTCTTTTTTCTCCTCTAATTTAAAAGAGAAGTGGCACAGAGTCACCTTCATCACTCTTGGAATGCAGGGAAATTCTTTGTGCAAATAGCCTCTTCCCAAGACCACTGAGACAATTACAATGTATCATTGGGTGGGTGGGCACCAGGCCTTTGTGTCTGAGGGCAGGGAGGTCACCAGGAATTGGGTACCTGCTGAAACCCCTCCTGACCCTGGATTACAAGCCCTGGTTGTTTGTGCTGGTGAACACAGAAAGGACTGGAGTGGAAGGGCATGTGTGTCCAGTGCTAGGCATTAGCCACAACAGAGGACCCAGTCCCTTCCACGCCTTGGGGTGCTCACCAAGGCGGTCAGTCCCCGGCCCCAGCTATTGCAGCTTGACTCACTGCCCCCAGTGTTGCACAGTTATTGCGTGGGTCAGGGGCATGGCTGTTGCTGTATTCCAAAGATGACAATTGATAATTCCCGCTGGCCGCTGGGTGAATCAAGTGTCCCCTGTGTTTCTGAGATGACCCACCAAAGCCAGCTGCTACAGGTTAGTGCTGCCCTCACCTCACTGTCATAGCCAGGGATCACAACATTGCTGGGCAATATGTGAATTAGGGACTAGGAATTGAGCTCCTCATGCTGGTAATGGACTGGCTCATATTAGAGCTGATTCCACTGGCGGAAAAGAGTACTCTGGAAATTCCTGTACATGATTATTTCTTTAATGATTCTTCTTTTGTTTCTGTTACCTATTGTGTATAACAGACCACTCCCACAATTTAGTGGTTTAAAACAACCATTGGATTCATTATTGATTACAATTTTGTGTATTGGCAATCTGAAATGTTCTCCTGCTGTACTTTTTATCTCTAAACCTAAGTATCTTCTTAAAACATTTTCAATCGATCATGTATGAACTGCAATTGTCTGGTGGCTTGACGAGCTAGAGGGTACAAGGTGGCCTCACTCACATGTCCAGCAGTTGGTGCTGGCTACTGGCTGGGTGTCTTGGTTGCCTTCCACATGGCCTCTCATCATCCAGCAGGCTAAACTGAGCTTCTTCACGGCATGGTTCTCAGGGTTCCAAGAATTAAAGTGGAAGCTCAGAAGTCACAAAAGACCGCCACTTCTGCATTCACTTGGTCAAAGCAAATCACAGGCCAGCCCAAATACGAGGAGATAGACTCTGTCTTTTGCTAGGACTGTTAGAGTTACATTGTGTGGACACAGCGGGGCATGACCCACTGGAGGTCATTTTAATAATCTACCACAGTTTCCTTCCAGCATTTCTACTACCTATAAAATTCTATTGGGGTAAAATAGAGCCCTGATCTTTTTCCCACCTGTCTGATCTTTTTACCCATCATTTAAGTTTCTCTTTATTTGTATTCACTGGGTTCTAGAAGAATATATCAAGCGTATGTTTTAATTTGCGAATTTGATTTTTTACAGTGTCCAATCTAACTTTCACTAACTCTGTTAGCTTTTTATTCATCAGTTATGCTTTTAATTTGAAAAGAAGCTTGTATGATCTCAGACAAATTCTTTTCATAGGTGCAATGTTTTCCTGAATGTAACTGAGAACGCAACTTAGAGTTTTATCAAAATTTCCCCCTATTTCTTGCCATAAGACTAATTGGAGGCAGCCATTTTCTCTCAGTTCCTCAAATATAGTCTCTTTCTTTTGAACCATTAAATCTTTTTATATCTGATAATTTTTCTCTATTTGCTCATCCTAACAAATGAGAAAGCTAGGTTTTGTTCAGAATTGGGGGCTGAAATGGGTTTATTTACAGAATGTGTGACTGTGTGGTTAAGTCTTTCAGTTCCAGATGAGCTAAGAAGGAAAACAATGGGATTTTATGTGTTTTTACCTTTCCAAGATAGAATTTCTACAGGATTAGACAGAAACAGTCAAAAGAAGCCACATGGCCAGAAATCTTTTCTGATTTGTTGCAGCAGCCAGAAGCAAATGCAGGCATCTCTAACCTGCACAGCTGCCCTCACTAGAGGCTAGTTGCAGGGGTGTATGATTTTTATTTGTGGAGACACCTAGACCCAGTGCAGGCCGAGGGGCTGCCATGGCCCACCACGCAAAGTCCTAGTGCCAGTCAACCTCCAGAGTCTGGAGGAAGATGGAGATTTTAACTCCTCTCCTTCCCTATACTCTTTCTCTCCTCCAGAACTTATCACTTTAAGTTTGAGGAAAGCACTGAGACACTTTTGGGGCCCTCGCTCCTCAGATGAGATTCGTTTTCATTACAATGATTTCCACTGCAGTTAGCCTTCCCCTCTTGCACAATGTCTCATATAAATGTCTCAAATTTCTGGCAAGTGCCACCCTTTGTTGGTATTCATCCCTGGTAGCGATTGTTCTCTACTTTGTTTTCCTTTGGTCAGATTAGTGGGAATTTGGAAGATGAGAGGAGTTAAGATAGTTTAACCTTGGGCTAGATGACCACACTGTTCCACAGGAAATAAGGTCTGGATCCCAGACAACATGGAGGGTTAGAACCATAACTCCTTGTTTCCCGCCCAGTAAGCCTGGGACTCAAAGGGCCAAACTGTTAATGAAATGTGGACAATAAAAGATCCATTCACTTGTGTGTCTTGACCTGTGCCCTTAATTCCCACAAATAAAGCCCACAGATGAGCTTATAGTGCAAATTACAAAAAATAAAGAGTAACAACCTTCAATAACTGAGAATCAGGCAATATAACAAAAAGCAGAATTAGACAACTACCTCAGATAGTTGAAAATCTGATAGAGATTGTAAAATAAATACTTCATAATAATCAAAAACATTTGTAAAGGCCACGCACAGTGGCTCACACCTGTAATCTCAGCATTTTGGGAGGCCGAGGCAGGCGGATCACTTGAGGTCAGGAGTTTGAGACCAGCCTGGCCAATATAGTGAAACACCGCCTCTACTAAAAATACAAAAATTAGCTGGGCATGGCGGCACTTGCCTATAATCCCAGCTACTTGGGAGACTGAGGCACGAGAATCGTTTGAGCCTGGGAGGCAGTGAAGGTTCCAGTGAGCCAAGATCATGCCATTGCACTCCAGCCTGGGTGACAGAGACTCTGTCTCAAAAAAACAAAACAACAACAACAAAAGTGTAAAGGATACTGAAGACAAGTAAAACAAAACAATATGGGGGAGAAACAGGCAGATTTAGAAAGGAATCAAGTGGAACTTTTAGATGCTAAAATATAATCATTGGAATTAAAAACTCAATGGACAGACAATTAGACACAACTAAGAGAATTAGTGAAGTGGAAGATAGCTTTGAGGCTACTACCCAGGATGCAGTACTGTGAACTAAAGAGACTGAAAATGTGAAACTGAAGTTGAGAAGGTGGAATGAGTAGCTCATTCTAGGAGGATAGAATAAGGAGCTCCAATATACATTTAATAGGTTTTTGTATGGTTAGAGCTGAAAGGAATTGGGAGAGGCACCATTAGAAGGGAAAATGGCTGAGAATATTTGATAATTGATGAGAGGCATGAAATCTCTAATGACTAAGGATATTCCCAAATTGATGAAAAGCAAGAATTTTCAGATTCTATAAGCACAAGTACCAAACAGGATTTTTTTTAATCCTAAACATATCAGACTGAAACTACAGAGGACCAAGACAAAGAGAAGATCTCAAAAGCAAAGCAACGAGACAGACTTATTAGAAATGACAGCGAGGCTGGGCATGGTGGCTGACGTCTATAATCTCAGGACTTTGGGAAGCTGAGGTGGGAAAATTGCTTGAGGCCAGGAGTTTGAGACCAGCCTGGCCAACATAGCAAGATGCTGTCTCTATATTAGAAAAAAAAGATGACTTCTCAACAATAATAGAAACCATAGACAATGAAAAATACTCTAGAATTATTTTTTAATTTAGCTGTTGCTAGCTTTATCCCCTCCAGCTTTATAAAAATATAATTGACAAATACAAATTATATATATTTGCAGCATGCAATGTTATATTTTGATATATTTTTACATTGTGAAATGAATAAATCAAGTGAATTAACATACTTATCACTTCATATTCAGATTATTTTGTACTACTGTCTTAGCAATTTTCAAGTATATAATACACTGTTAGTAAATATAGTCACACTGCTGTAGAATAGACCTCCTGAACTTATTCATCCTAACTGAAATGTTCTGTGTTTTCATCAACATCTCCGCATTCCCCCACCCGTATCCCTGGACACTTGTAACCATTATTCTGCTCTCTGCGTCTATGAGTTCAACTTGTTGCAGATGCCACATGTAAGTGAGATCACGTGGTATTTGTCTTTCTGTGCCTGGCTTATTTCACTTAACACAAAGTCTACCAGGTCCATCCATGTCATCACAAATGATAGGATTTTTTTCTTTTTAAAGGCTGAATAGTATTCTATTGTGTATATATACCACATCTTCTTTATCCATTGATGGACACTTAGGTTGATTCCATATTTTGGCTATTGTGAATAATGCTGCAATGAACATGAAAGTGCAGATGCCTCTTCAGCATACTGATTTCATTTCCTTTGGCTGTAGACCCAGAAGTGGGGTTGCTGGGTCATGTGGTGGTTCTATTTTTAATTTTTTTAGGAACCTCCATACCGTTTTTCATAATGGCTGTACTAATTTACATTCCTACCAACAGCATACAAGGGTCTCCTTTTCTCCATATCCGTGCCAACACTTTTTTTTTTTTGTCTTTTTTATAATGGGCTTTCTAACTGGAACAAGGTAATATCTCATTGTGGTTTTAATTTTCATTTCCCTGATGATTAGTAGTATTGAGCATTTTTTCATATACCTGTTGGCCATTTGTATGTCTTCTTTTGAGAGATGTTTCAGGTCCTCTGTCCATTTTTTAGTTGCATTGTTTTCTTGCTATTGAGTTGTTTCTCTTTCTCTTTAGTGTGTCTACTAGTTTTTTTCCTTGGTGGTTATTATGAGGCTTACATAAAGCTGCTATAGTTATAACAGTTTATTTTAAGTTTATAACAACTTATCTTTGACTGCTCACAAAATCTTTACACTTTAAATTCTCCTCCCTCCCAAATTTTATGCTATTGATGTCACAATTTATGTTTTATGTATTGTATGTCATTAATAAATTATTATAGCTATAGCTATTTTTAATACTTTTGTCTTTTAACTTTTACACTAGAGTTAAAAATTATTTATGCACCTTTATTACAGTATTAGAGTATTCTGAATTTGAGTATATTCTTACCTTTACACTGAGTTTTATACTTTTATGTATGTTCATGTTGTTAGTTAGCATCCTTTTGTTTGAACCTGAATTCTCTTTAGCACTTACTATAAGGCAGGGCTAGTGGTAATGAACCCCCAGAACTTTTGTTTGTTTGAGATAACTGTAGACTGCTATAACCCACCCATTCATTAAAAACAAAAACAAAACTCTAAAACTAATTGGACTGTAAGAGGGGTTGAAAAAGTCATTTTCAGACAAATACCAAGAGAGTTTATGACCAGTTGACCCTTTCTGCAAGAATTATGCTAGGATATGTTTTAGGTAAAAGAAATTCAAGACCAGGAAGGAGTAGTAGAATGAAAGAAGCTATGTCAGGAAAGAAATAGTAAATATGTTATTAAATCTAAACATGCATTGAATGTATAAACTACTAATTATTATCTGAAGGATATAAAAATAAGGTGCCTTTAGCAAAAACTTGGAACCAACCAAAATGCCCATCAATGATAGACTGGATAAAGAAAATGTGGCACATATACATGGAAAACTATGCAGCCATAAAAAAGAATGAGTTCACATCCTTTGCAGGGACATGGATGAAGCTAGAAACCATTATTCTCAGCAAACTAATGCAGGAACAGAAAACCAAACACCTCATGTTTTCACTCATAAATGGGAGTTGAACAATGAGCACACATGGACACATGGAGGGGAACATCACACACCGGGGGTGGGGGGCTAGGGGAGGGAGAGCATTAGGATAAACACTTAATGCATGTGGGGCTTAAAACCTAGATGATGGGTTGATGGGTGCAGCAGACCACCATGGCACGTGTGTACCTATGTAACAAACCTGCACGTTCTGCACATGTATCACAGAACTTAAAGTAAAATAAATAAAAAAAATTAGGTGCCTTTTACTTAAGGCACCTAAAATATCTGATAACAATGAGACAGGAGGAGTGTACCAACATCCAAGGTGTTCTGACATCCTTGAATTGTTTGGGAAGAAGGTATAGATAGTGATAAACTTGATATTATCCAATATACACATTGAAAAATCAAAGATAACCAATACAAATGGAAACAGTATGTTTCATCTCTTAATGAGAGGAGAGGAAATATGTAATAAAAGAAGATTCTATCACACTGACAGAAGGCAAAAGTAAGGCATGGTGAAAATATAAAGCATTAAATAAGATGATAGAAATAAATGCAAATATATTGGTAGTAACAATATAAGCAAATAAACCAAAACTTCTGATGACAGAATACAGGTTCTCAGATGGTCATTTTAATAAAAAGTCCTATGCTATATGTATTCTAGGAAAATATTGACCAAAAGAAAGATGGTCTGTTTTCCTTTGGCCTGGGAAAATAGACCAAAGTCTCTGATGACAGAACAGAGATTCTCAGATAGATGTTTTTATTAAAAGTCCTATGCTATGTATTCTAGGAAAATATTGACCAAAAGAAAGGTGGTATAGATATTTAGACAAAATTGATGTTAGCGTCAAACACATTATTAGGAATAATGGTGATCATTACATAATGAAAAAAGAAACAGTGGATAAGACATACATAAAGTCTCAAATTATACAGAAACCTAAGGCAGGGACAAGTTGGGTGAATTGAAGAGACAGAAAGATGGCCAGTGTGGCTGTAAACTGCCCCATCTGGGGCATCTTCTCTTCTCACATGTACCTCTCTGAGTGTCATCTCTCCCTATCTTGATCTCAGTAATCACCTACAAGCGAAGGACTTTTTCTAGACTTCAGATGTGTATGACCAGCTGTTTGCTGACCATTTCCCCCAAGGCCTCCAGGCGCCCCCTACCCAATATGTATAACCTCATCCCCACCTCCTCCTCCGCACATCTACTCTTCTTCCTGTGTTCCCCTAATCTGCATGAGGCTGTCAAAATCCATTCATCACCCAAGCTAGAGAACTGGGAGTCTTCACGTGGACCAGAGTCCGATGTTCACAGGTCTCTGCATGGCAAATTGACATGGCAAGCCACATGGCACTTGGGAAGGGGCTTCGGGGACAGGAATCAGCAAAAGGAGTTAGATCATATTCTTTTAAATTTTTCTAATGACAAATAATTCAAACAGAAAAAGTGTGTATAATAAATGTTCAAAGCCATTTCAGATCCCAGTTCCTCAAAGACAATCACTATAATAGGGTAGTGATAGGTCCTTTCAGAACTTTTAAATGTATAGGCATTTATAGGTATATGTATACTTATGTTTTGATTCTTCTGCACAATTGTGAATCTATTATATAAAAAGCCAGTCCTTGCTTTTTTTCACTGAATATATTTTTATATTTTTCATATCAATTTCTGACATGTGTATATTACATTTTATGCCTATATCTTAATTCATTTTATGAATCTATATGTTTCAAGTTATATATATATAAAAGTCTCAAATTATATATATGTATATAAAATATTCAAATTTCCCACTTGTACAAACAGCTGCAGTGAACAAACTTGGACATGTATCTTTGTGCAGTTGAATGAAGAAATCTGCAGAATAAATTACTAGAACTGAAATGCCTGGGTCAGTGGAGATTCACATTGTAATCTTTGATGGATTCTGCCAAATTGCCTTTAAAACTTTCTCCTAATTTACCCACTCCCCGACTGGGTATACATTTCCCTACCATCTTACCAACATTAAGCTTTATCAATATATAAAAGTGTTTTGCCAATCTGATAGGTAAAAATATATTTTTGTCATTTATTTATTTTTATTTATTTTTTATTTTTGAGATGGAGTCACTCTGTTGCCCAGGCTGCAGTGGCTCACTGCAACCTCCACCTCCCAGGTTCAAGTGATTCTCCTGCCTCAGCCTCCCAAGTAGCTGGGATTACAGATGCCCACCACCACGCCTAGCTAATTTTAAATATATTTTTAGTAGAAACGAGATTTCATCATGTTTGCCAGGCTGGTCTTAAACTGCTGACCTCAAATGATCCACCTGCCTCGGCCTCCCAAAGTGTTGAGATTACAGGTGTGAGCCAGTGTGCCCGGCTTACTTTTGTCATTTTAATCTGTACTTCTTTGAGCACTGTCTTTCTTTTAAGTGAATTTCTAGGCCAAGTCTCCTGCACATTTACTATTAGGTTGTTTTTCTTTTTTATTGAGTCATAGAAAGCTCTTTATACATGAACACTATTAACCTTTTGTATGTAATAAATGTTGAAAATGTTTTCCCTCAATTTGTCATTTGTACTTTAGTTTTATTTGTAATGTCTTTTGCCTCACAGACATTTCAAATATTTATGTAGTTAAACCTTGTCATTTATTATTTCCAGATTTATTTTTACTTTACCACCTTGTTTTTTAATGACCAGTTAATGATTTTACTCTCTAGTTAATCATGAGTTACTTGGGGGCATAGGCTGCCTCTTACTCACATCTGTAGATCTTTCTCAAGAAATCATTCACCCTAGAGCCCTGGCTATGATAAGTGCTCCGTAAATAAGCACATGTTTAAATTTTATTGAATCGACAGAGTTCAGTGTGCTGTAAAATAAGCAAACATAGAAAATGTAATTCCAAGATTGAAGTTGAGGGAAAAGCTCCAAGGTGCTTTGGCATACAAAGCAAAATGCATGGTGAATTAAAACTGTAATTTCAATCGATATATGGAGTAAGATCAGGGTTAAATTCAGCTGGCAATAGAAAATTATTAAAAAGATCACAAGAAATGTGTTCTATATTGGTTTCACTTTAAAAGCTGTTTTTGTCCCTGAATTATCTGCTTTCAGAATCAGAGTTTAATATGGAAGAGTCATAGTTTAATATAAAAGTCACAGTTTAATATAAAAAGTCAAAATTTAATATAAAAATAACAAAGTGGGGAGTTCAGATGGTAATCTGGATCTCATGTAAACCACATGCCCGGTGACTGGGGCCACTTTAACTACCCTGTGTCTGCTCTTTGCTGGTGACAGTCTACACTGATTGCAGAACACATGGGGAAGAGGAAATACAGGCTCTTAAGTACGAGAACTGCACACCTCAAGCTATAAAATGCTGCTGTTGTTTACATTCTTAATGCTGCTCATCGAAACTTGGAAGGCATGTGATGTTGGGGAAATCCCTGGGCCTCATTTTGGCCGTTTTAAAAACAAAGCGGGTTCACTGCATGATCTCGGCAGTTCGTCCTGAAACTGAGGTCCTTGGAGCGTACGAGACTCTTCCTGTGAAATGATTTCCAGGGCCCTGCCTTTGTGGAATTCCCCTGTGATTCCATCTGAGGTGTGAAGGCAAACCCATCACAGTTGTTACCAGCTGTTCTGTGAGGCTGCGCCGGGAGTCCCCGAGAGCATCAACACCGATGTCTGTATAAGTTAAATTAAATTCCAGGGTCTGGTGTGAAGCTGGAACAGGCCTTGATGTTTTTATCTATCTGCTGCTGAATTCCTCTGGGGCCTATCGCCTCAGCTGAGAGCACACGAGGGAAAGGGCATGGAGTGGAAGGGACAGTCTTCTCTCTTTTATTTATGTAGGTTAATAATCATTTTATTATATAAATTATACCCTGGTCACTTCCTAAAAGGACTCAAGATAATTCATGAATTCACTTGAATTATGGTACTCTATCCCTGCCCTATGCCAGACCCAATGCTGGAGGCTTGGGGAAAGAGAAACACATGAAAAAATCTAATACTGTGTCTTACATGGTATTAGAGAGGCCTTGGGGTGTACAGGGTTATGGGGACACATGGAAAGAAAAAGCAATCCTGATGGTCCAGAGGTGGGCATGGAGGGGAAGAGAGAGGGAAAGGGGATGTCAATTTCTTGAGTACCTTTTAGGAAGGAATATGTCATCATGACCAAGGGCACAGGATTTGGCGACAGGTAAGACTGGGTTCAACTTATTTAAACCTCAGTTTTCTCATCAGCAAAATGGAGTAATAATAGAATTTCCTTTATTGGGTTGTTAGGCAGATTAAGTGAAAAAGGCATATAAAGCACTTAGCCGTGCTCAGTGTCCAGCACATGGCAAGCATACCATATGTGGTCACTGCCTTTATTATTATTCTGCTTATCAGTCAGTCAGATGGGTTTACTATGGAAGACTGCATTGTACTTGGTTTACAGATGAGGAAACAAAGGCTCAGAGAGCTTATATAATTTGCCCAAGGCCACTCAGCTTGAAAATGGCAGAAGCAAAATTCCAATGAACTTCAAAGCCCATTTTCTTCCCACTGCTGTGCTGTGATGCTGCTGAAGGAAGGTTCCCAAAAGACCTGATATTTGAGTTGGGTGTTAAGGAATGAATAGAGGTTGCTTTGTGGGCCTTAGAGAAAAGGAAATGCCCTACAACCCTCCAGCCTCAAAGAGATGGATTTGGCCAACAACCTGAATGAGCTCAGAAGTGGATTCTTCCCTCAGAGACTCCAGAATGGAGTGCAGCCTGGCTGACACCTTGAGTTCAGCAGACCCGAGCAGAGGACATGGTCATCCCATGCTCAGGCTTCTAACCTACAGAACCGCGAACAAGCAAATGGGTATTGTTTTAGGCTGATAAATGTATGGTCACTGGTTATGCAGCAATAGAAAATGAATACAATGATTCAAATATAAATATAAAAAGAACATGTGTCAAACACTTCATTTAACTCAGTAAATGAGGGGATCCATCAGCTGTTACAACTCACTCAAAGGAGAATTCACAGAACTGCACAAGTAGGCAATCAAGAATGTTGAAATAGATACAAATGTCATCAATATCCCCAGAGCAATAAGCAATTGCATCTCCAGTGGGTAAAATTCATTTGTGCTTTTTTTTTTTTTTTTTTTTTAAGACGGAGTCTTACTCTGTTGCCTAGGCTGGAGTGCAGTGGCGCAATCTTGGCTCACTGCAACCTCTGCCTCCCGGGTTCAAGCGATTCTCCTGCCTCAGCCTCCCACGTAGCTGGGACTATAGGCCCCTGCCACCACGCCCGGCTAATTTTTTTGTATTTTTAGTAGAGATGGGCTTTCACCATATTGGCCAGGCTGGTCTCAAACTCCTGCCCTTGTGATCCGCCCGCCTTAGCCTCCCAAAGTGCTGGGATTACAGGTGTGAGCCACCGCACACGGCCAATTCATTTGTACTTCTATGGACTGGAATTATTTGCATTGCTATCAGTTGTCTACAACATATAAAATTGTAAGACAGCTTGAAAACAGTGAAAGGAGCAGATAACCCAAAAGGATGCTTTAGAAGAACATCTAGTGATCATGTTTTGCCCATTTTAAAGTCTTTCCCAATTTTTCCTGATGAGTGGCATGGAAATACCGCTTCAAGATAGGCCACAGCCACACACATTCCTCCACAACCTATTGTCGCCACTCAATCCTGCCACAGAGAAATTGTGAATTGACTACAGGCTGGGATTCCATGAGGCCAAGTGCGGCAGGGGCTCAGCCCAGCCTTGACAATTTACAAGCCCTGGAACATCCATTGTCTGGCTCATTATTTTGTCTTTTCACAAGATTCCTGTGGGTAAGGCAGAACCAGTAACAACTATCCCCATTATGTTTCCAAGGAAACTGAGGGTCAGAGAGGAGGAGGACATGTTCAGGGTCACTCAGGGAGTCAATGACAGAACTTGGATATGACCTCCCTTTCCATCAGGGCTTACCATCTTCACTGCCCCCTGCCTCCTTATCCTCTGACAGGTTAATTTCTGTCCCTCAGCCCCTTTCCTCCTGCCTGGTGGACCATCCTTCCTGCAGCCACATTGCAGGGCGGGGAACCTGGGCACTGGCTATGGCCTTGCCTGTCCCTTGTCCAGTCTGCAGGCAGCAATCTTGCTTTGCAAAGCTGGCCTGATCCAGTGCCCCTGCCCCTACCAGACCCTCTCCCATTGTGCACTGAACACATTCATGCCTGTGTTCCCTTCCCTTGCTCCAGCAGCCTGACAGCCCCCAGAACAATGCCCAGACATGACTTACCCAGACCTGCTGTGCCAGGGCCACCTGCTCTGCCTCCCAGGCTCTCCACCCTGGCCACTTGCCTCTGTTGGTTTCCCATTGGCACGGGGTTGGGAAGTCATCTGTGAGACCAGGCACGCCGGTCTGCTGGAGACTCTTCCCAAACTGTCCTCCTGACCCCATGCCAAGCACTGGTGCAGGACAAGCCATTGGTGCCAGGCTGAGCAGCTGGGCGGCAAGCTGGCCACCTGCTCAGCTCACAAAGTATAAAGTTTACTTTGTGTTGACATTTTTTAATTTGTAAACTTTATTTTAATCTTTAATTTAATAGAGACAAGGTCTTGCCATGTTGCCCAGGCTGGTCTCAACCTCCTTTTCTCAAGTGATCTGCCCACCTCAGCCTCCCAAAGTGCTAGGATTACAGGTGTGAGCCACAGCGCCTGGCCTGCATTGACTTTTGAATCCTGGAGCTGAGACTGTCAGAGCTGACAGGTTTTGAAAAGAGCCTTACACTATTCCGATGGGGTCACGGAAGTCCAGAGAGGAGTAGGGACCTGCTCGTTGACTGGCAGCCTGGTGGTTGGCACTGGACCTGCCAGGTCAGGCGGGGGTTTAGTACTGACCCATCCTCACCATCTGCTCCTTGGAGGCCCCTGTGGGTGCAGATCACAGGGAAATAGGGTGCAGATTGATCAGGACATTTTGATTTGCTAAAGAAACAGAATGGCCAGGGAATCTGAGTGCTGAAATCGAGTGTCGGCTCAGGTGCGTAATATCAGTATTTCAGTCTCCCCATGCCTCATCCCTTTCCCTGTGCCTGTATCTTAGGCTCCAGTCCTATACGGGAGACACATGCTATCTCCTAGACACAGGATGCTCTTCAATACCACTAAGCCTTCCACTGTGTGGCTCCTGCTGCCTGCACTGCCCTTTTCTGATGCCTACTTGTTTTAAGGTTCTGGCAAAACTCCTGCATGGACCTCTGAGCGTTTCCTTCTGGCTGCACTCCGGCTGCTGCCAGTGGAACTGACCTGCCTCAGCAGCCCCTTACCCTTCTCGACAGATTCACAGCACCTGGGATACTTGCTGCCTCCTTTTATTCACGTGTCCCTAGAGCCTTTAGTTTGCAAGCCTCTTGGAGTGGTGACCAGGCATACCTCCATATCTGCACACCTGGATGAGGTCTGGCACATACTCAGTCCCGGAATCCAGTTTCAGCTCAGTTGTCTGACATCAGGATCTAGTTTCCTCACTCCTCATCCTCTTGCCTAAATGTGTGTTTGCTACAAGTCTGCTGAATGTGGGCTATACTTAGAATACAAAAAGGGACAAATATTTTCAGTGATAGTTACGAAGGCTTTAGAAAGCATCAAATGTATGTGATTATGGAGAACGATATGGAAATAATATAACCAAACCCTTAGAAATTTACCTTGGCTAAAAATATAATAGAGAAATGATCTTAAAGGCAATTTAACGAGTTACTGATCTTAACTAAATGGAATGTCTTTTTCACATATTTTAAAATACATCCTATTTATTAAAATTGTAACAACTTTTTAAAAGGTCCAGATGTCTTGAACAATCCTTGAGCATGAATATTTTTGAAATGCATTAAACTTTTTTTTTCATCCAATCTGTGGGATGGAAAAAGAACACTTTTTTTTTTTTTTTTAATAAAGGGAGAAAGGAAAGAAGGAAGGAGAAGAGAAAGAAAGGAAGAGAGAGAAAAGTTTGGAGGGAGGGAAGGAAAATGGAGAAGGAAGGAAGAGATGGGAAGGGAAGGAAAGGGAAGGGAGAGAACAAAAGAAGGAAGGGAAAGAGGGAGGAAAAGGTTGTCACAATACCCCTTTGGTTTCCTTCATTGTGCTGGTCATACGATGCCATTGGGGTAAATGATGCCACCTCTCTGGGTCTTGGCTCCTTCATCAAAAGCTAGAGTTGGGTGCTGTCGTGAGGGAATGCTGGGAGGGCAGATGATCATTGCATTATTTATATTTCAATTACCTTGGGCCCAGTCTTTGGCTACTGACATTTGAAGCCAAATCTCTTCCTCATTCCAAGCCTCAGTTTCCAAAATGAGGGAGTTGGACCAGATGAGAGGAAGGTCACTTTCTGCTTCCACAATCTGTGAACCAGCCTCTGGAAGGCTGCTTGTAAAAAAGCAAAAAGTGCTGCAATAAACATATGTATGCATGTGTCTTTATAGTAGAATGATTTATAATCCTGGATAAAGAAAATGCGGCACATATATACCATGGAATACTATGCAGCCATAAAAAAGAATGAGTTCAGGTCCTTTGCAGGGACACGGATGAAGCTGGAAACCATCATCCTCAGCAAACTAACACAGGAACAGAAAACCAAACACCACATGTTCTCACTCATAAGTGGGAGTTGAACAACGAGAACACATGGATACCGGGAGGGGAACATCACACATCGGGGTCTGTTGGGGGGTAGAGAGCAAGGGGAGGGAGAGCATTAGGACAAATACCTAATGCATATGGGGCTTAAAACCTAGATGATGGGTTGGTAGGTGCAGCAAACCACCATGGCACGTGTATACCTATGTAACAAACCTGCACGTTCAGCACATGTATCCCAGAACTTAAAGTAAAATAAAACTAAAAAAGAAGAAGAAAAAAGATGATGTCAGAGCCAGGAAAGTTCCAGTGCCCAGGTTTGAAAGGAGGCATCTCCCTCTTTCTCACGGTTTCCCCGCTGTGTAGAGCCAGACAATTCATCCAGCTGCCGGGGACCTCCAATGAGTCCCTCCACATTTCAGATCCTTTTGTCCTTTGTGCCTGGAAGTCGGTCAGCTCACTCTGACCTTCTGCCTGTCCCTCATCTGTCAGAGCAGCTGTTGGAAAGTGAAACAGTTGGATCTAGACAACAGGGGAAGAGTTGTTTGCTTTAGTGCTGGGGAACGAAGAAACCCACACAGCTCCTTTTGTGGGTTGTATTAAAATGTATCTGCAGGCGTTATTATTCCTAATTATAAGTAGCTTAATAATGTCTCTGAAGCAGAGGGTATATGGAGATGGCCAGGAGTCTTGAATTCGTGTTGTAGCTCAGCTGGAAAAGGGAAGGATGCTTTGGCATAAATATGTGGATGTTCAAATTGATGGCTCGGGGTCCAGGGTTTACAGAGCCAAGCTTTGGGAATGGTTGTGGGTGGCACCCACTTTCACTGTGTCCATGGCTGAGTCACACCCTTGGCCTTTCCACAGGGCGTCTGCTCAGCAACACCTTCCCTGTCCTGGGCATTCAGTTCGTTTTGTGAGGCAGTTTTTTATTTTTATTAAAAATTTTTTTTTTTGCAACAGAGTCTCTCTCACTGTTGCAACACTGTCACTCTCTCATGCAGTGGCACAATCTTGGCTCACTGCAGCCTCCACCTCCCAGGTTCAAGTGATTCTCCTGCCTCAGCCTCCCAAGTAGCTGGGATTACAGGCATGCGCCACCACGCCCAGCTATTTTTTGTATTTTTAATAGAGATGGGGTTTCACCAGATTGGCAAGGCTGGTCTCAAACTCCTGACCTCCAGTGATCTGCCTGCCTCAGCCTCTCAGAGTGCCGAGATTACAGGTGTGAGCCACTGCACCTGGCCTTGTTAGGCAGTCTAGACAGAGCATAATAAGTGGCACTGTGACAAGCAGAGGGACATTGAACAAAGCCATGCTAAGGGGAGACATCACAAGACCAGCTCGGTGTGTAAATGCAAGCAGGACTCAGTGAGTTTTCTATTTGTGTCCAGGAGGTGAGGGGACCAAATGCCTCAGAGGCTGGCATTTGAGACCCATAACCTCTCCGGTGGCAGATGGGACACTGAGGCTTGAGCTGTGACCTTCCTGGGTTCCCACAGCTGGGCAGAGCAAAGTGAGGTAGAAGCCCAGGGTTCGGCCTGGCCCATTCCTCTCCGTTTTCCACCATGGGGCCTCCCAGGGTTTCCTCTTCAAGCCTCAAGGCAGGCCAGGGCTGGAAGTAGCACAGAGCTGATGAAGGGGAGGCAGTGCCATGCTGTCTGCAGAAGTCTAGAACCTTGGGCCATTAAGGAGGTGCTAAGGCATAAAGAGACTCCTTGAGCCAAGAAATAGACCAAGAAGATGCTTGCCGTGGGTAGGGGGATTCCACGTATCTAGGGTCAGATGTACATTTGATGTGATTTCTGCAGTTCACCGTTTGGCAAATGCTGACATTAGTGAGGCACACAGGGCCCAACAGAAAACGGAGCCGTGACCTGGGGGGCGGGGAGCTGGGTGTGTGGTGTGGTTCTCTCTCTGCCTCGCAGCCCCTGCTGGTTCAGTGCGGAGCACCTATGATGATGCCAGGTGCTACACAAGTGGCTTTCATCTGCTTCACTCACTCTGTCCTGTGCTGTGTGCTTCCTGCTCCCTGGGAACCCCAAGACTGAGTCGGGATAGAAGTGACAGGGAGGGGACTCCTGGAGAAAGCCCCCAAGGTGCTGTGGGCAGAAGCAGGGTCCTTCTTACTCTCTGAGTGTCCGTGTTGACAGTGCTGAGCAAAGTGCAGTGGGTGGTATGAGGCCAGGCTGCCCTTTGTACACCCACCAATAGCGTCAGCAGGGAAGTCAACATGCTACCGTGAGAGCTGTTGAGACCAGAATGCAAAGATGCACGAGGAATAGAATGAGTGCAGAACTGCGAGACATCACGAGTAGGCAGGAGAGCAGCCCTCTGCCCAGCCCACTCTAGGGGTCCAGCCCTCTGATGGAGCCGCCAGCTGTGACTCTGGCTCTCTCGTGATGGACCCTCTCCTGAAGCCGCATCCCACAGACAGCTTGGCCACTCCCTTGCTCCTTTCCCAGGGGTGGTGAGCAGCCCAGAGTCCTGCCCAGCGCTGCAAAGGAAGAAGAAACCTCAGCCAATGGAAGCCGAGGGGAGCTGCCAGGAGCTGTCCTGAAGGGAACTGAGCAGAGGGTGCTGGCTGAGCCACTCTGGAGGGGGCTGCTGGAGTCTCCCAGAAGCTAAGGCTGCTCACAGGAGCCAGGGACTCTCATATTTGCCCTGTCGGTGCCGTTGAGCAGAAGAGGAAGACAGGGATGTATCAGAGGGCTCCAGAACCTGCCGTGGGAGCCCAGGCTGGCCATGTGAGGAAAGCTTCTGGTGGGCATGAGTCTCATTTTGAAGCTGGTCTCTGGAATCCAAGCTTCTGGAGGGTCCCAGGTGCAGGATCCCCTGAAAAGCCCCAGGGTCCTGGTGGGAGCCTGGCTGCACCCACCATTCTGTTGTATAATTGGGAGCAATGGAGGCAAAGAGGATGCCATGACTCACCAGGAATCCACAGGGGCAGAGCCGATCAAGGAAATCCCATGGATCCGGAGACACGGAGAAACATGTGTCTCTATGTGGTGAGCCACGGCATGGAGGCCTCAGCTAGGCAGGGGCAGCACCCAAGCTGGAGCTGGGAGGGAGGGGACACACTTGAGTGAATCAGTTCCTTAAAATAAATCTCTCTCCCTCTACACACACACACACACACACACACACACACTGACTCTGTTTCTCAGGAGAATCCTGACTAACACACATAGTGAAGAGGCAACCAAAGGTGGCAGAGTGGAAGCTACTATGGAATTTTGGAACAAGAGATAGCAGACAATGACATGTAAATTCCCCACCTCCACCCCAGATGCAAAAATCCTAAGCAGCACAGCTCTCCCTGGCTCTCTGGGGCATTGGTTCCAGGACCTGCTCACAAATCCCAAAATTCACAGACACTCAAGCCCCTGATATCAAAAGGCATAGTATTTGCATATAACCTGTACACATCCTCCCCTATGCTTTAAATCTTCTCTAGATTATTTTAAAAACCTAATACAATGTAAATGAGATGTAAATAGTTGTTATACGGTATTGTTTAGGGAATTATGACTGTATAAAAAAAGTCTGTATGTGTTCAGTATAGACACAACCATTCTTTGGATTCAGAGAGATGACTGTATTTAGCAAGAGACTGAATTTCTTATCAAAGACAGGCTAGGGGTGTATCAAGCAGGTTCAATGCAGGGAACACAAATCCCACTGGCTCCTTAGGCAGGAAAGGATTTAACCAGGGCGTGGGTGCTTACCCAGTCATTGGGAGGGTTAAAGGACTTGGCTCCAGGAAGAACTCTCAAGACTGCACAAAACTGACCACTGGGGTTGCTAATGCCTCTGAGAACCCACTGGGGCTCTGCTTAAATACAAAAGCTAAAACTGCCACTGTTGCAGCTGCTGCTGCAAAAGGCTCTGGGTACCAGCAAGCTGGAAAATGGACAGGGAACCCTGCTGCAGGGAAACTGTGTTTCTGTGGCCTTGCTTGCTGGAAGAACAGCAAGCAGGGGTCAGGAAAGTGGGGCTTCTGCACTTCTGATTTGCAAAACTCATACGAGTGTACCCAATGGATGGTACTTACTTCCCATCCATGACTCTCACCACAGGGCATCTGGGAAATGTCATCTTAAGCTGCCCAGCCTCTCCAACCAGAAGGAGGGTGGACTGGAGCAATCCAGTTCACAGGACTGTCCAGGGAACTGGACTCTGGAGACTGTGGGGGCCTATAGGAGTGCATGCAAACAGGAAAGCGAGGCTCACACAGACAACAGCAATCAGCCACAGGGTGAGCAGCCATGCCTCAACCATGCCTGCCTTCCTAGATGCAGGGGATAAAAGAGCACAGCTGCTTGGAGCAAGAAAGGGTTTGTTGCTCTCCATGTGGAAGGTAGAGAGCATTTAGCAGGAGATGGGAATTTCGGTCCAAATGCAGTTGAGATCATATCTTGGCTTTGTTCCCCACAAACGCACAGTTATTTGTATTTCAGCATAAAATTCAAACTCCCAGAACCTGATTAACAAAGGCAGTGCACCACGCATTCCCCCAGAGGCCAGCCAGATGGAAAGCCCAACGGAATTCCACTTTGAAGTGTTCTGTGTTATCTGACTCATTTGCAAAAGAAATGAGCTTTATGGGATGTTCGAATGTTTCCAGACATAACCAGTTGCCCCCAAGCAAGAATAAAGTTATACTCTCTCCTTCACCTTGTGCACATGCAGGCGGGCACGGATGTACACAGCACAGTTAGAATCAAAATATGCCTCCCTTGCCAGGCTCCCCAGGGGGCTGGCAGAAGAGGGAATAAAAATAAAAATGCCTTGGATGAAGTGATGATGGATTTGTTTCTCCCCCACTTTGACAGTGGAATCAGAACAACTGTATGGCTAGTCTAACAAATAGCACATGCCTTTGTCATTAGGAAAATGCAAAATAGGTGTCTAGGTATGGTCAGTCATACAGCCTCTAAAGCTCTGTGGTATCAGGAAAAGCACAGACAGATTTGGGTTCAAATCTCAGCCCTGCTGATTCCCAGCCATATGACCCTAGAAAAGTAGCTTCTGCTCTCTGAGCCTCAGTTTCTTTTTCTGTAAAATAAGCATTAAAAAATATTGATCTCATGCTGTGGTTATGAGAAGAGCGTGAAAGGGCCTTGGAAACCACAAAGGGCTGTGCGTACCTCAAAATTCCTCCCTCTACACACCTAGTGATCCTGCCACCCCTAGGCCACTCCTTTCCCTGAATCCAGTGAGCAATTTCCCACCCCTGTGCCTTTGATCATGCTGTTCCCTCTGTTTAGAAGCCTTCTCCTGCCTATTTCCCCACATCCTTGCCAACATCTGCTGTTATCTTTTTTTTCGGTGGGGGTGCTGGAGTGGACATTCCCCATGCCAATTCAGAAGGTGGAAATGGTGTAGAGGCTTGGCTGTGTTCACTTCTCAGTAACTCAGCATCTCAAGGAACCTGGAACATTAGAATTAAAAGGGTCTGCAGGGACCATCCAGTCCAACCACTCTTTAATGGGATAGGAAAATGGAAGCAGAGAGGGGCCAAGGTGTATGCCCACCTGTGCCAGGCACATCAGCTGGGTGGGTTGAGGGGCCCTGCAACACCTAGGCCATGTGACAGTGCCTTGTTGGCCAAATTTCTGGGTCTTTTCTGTTTTTCCCCATTGTATTTGTCAGGGTTCCCCAGAGAAACAGAAACAAGGAGAAATATCTAATCTATGTCTATCGTCTATCATCTATCGATCTATCTATCTATCTATCTAATCTATCATATATCTATCTAATGAGAGAGAGAGAGAAAGACAGACTGAGTTATTGTAAGAAATTTGCTCATGGAATTATGGAGACTAGCAGGTCTAAAATCTGCAAAGCCAATGTCCTGTCCTATTTTGAAGGCCCTTAGGCAGGAGACTTTTCTCTTATTTGGATCAGCCTTTGTTTCAGGCCTTTGATTCTAGCCTTCAACTGATGGGATGAAGTCTAGCCCATTATGGAGGACAATCTGCTTTACTCATTTTACTAAGTTAAATGTTCATCTCATCCAAACCCCACCCCTGATCTTACAGAAACACCCAGAATAATGTAGAACCAACTATCTGGCCCAGCCAAGCTGACACATACAATTAACCATCACATGAAGGTTGAAATGAAAGTTGAAAACCCTCAGGACTTAAGTAAGCAGGAGTGTGTCTATGAGATGCATATTTAAAACACAAAGAACAGGTACACAAAGGTGATAGGTGTGGTTTGGACATTTTAAAAAATTCAAGTATTTCTAAATGACATTTCCAGTTTTAAATGGCAATTGATAGTACCCTCCTCCACCCCAACTACAAATTTTCACTAATGGAACCATGAAGCCACAGCATTGCTTGCAGGCATACAGATGACTCAGGTGGACAGAAAACTTTCTGCTTAAATCTGAGAGGACACTCCACTAATGATAAGACAGGTGAAGAAGATTGAAATACCTTCTGGTGTTCACCTCCTGAAACACAGAATTACTTAAAGCAGATAGGAGGCTCCTGCATACCTCCTCCACCATCTGACCCTGGACAAACCTAGAGTCAAGACCAGTGAGGGCACCTTCAGTGTCCACCTTCAGCCCCTAAATACCATCTTCCTACTTAATCCATGCCCAGGATCTCAAGGAAAATAGCTGTATAAATCTCAGGGGAGTTTAAAACAACAATGACAGGCCATTCGCACCTGCCAGATTGGGGGGAAAGCCTGGCAACACTAAACACTGGGAAGGAGATGACTGGGAGGCAGGTTCACTAACAACTAGCCCCAAGGGAGGCCTCCCACTGCATGGAGGGCAGCAGAGACCATCACTGCACCAACCACCAGGAACAGGAGTCCAAGCACTCCTCCCACTGCATCTTGGACTGCAGTGTTACCAACACCTGAGTCCGGTGAAACAGAACACACTCACGTGCAACAAGTTTATTACTTACAGGTAGGCAGCAAGGGACAAGAGAAACCTAGGATTCATTGTAAGCTGGTACCCCAAGGCTCAAGATAACTGCATGGGGTAGATAGGGTCTTGCCTGCACATTTCCCACTTGGCATAAAACCTGAGAGACCCCGAAAGGCAGCCCACTCTGGGTTATAGACCTCAGGGGCAACAGGACTCACTGGGCAAAGCTTTGATGGACATCCTGCTTCCAGGGGAGAGAGGAACAGAGCCCGGACTGTCCTAGGCAGTTCCTCCCTAACTCAAGATGTTACATTCCCTAGGAGGGATAGGAACAAGGCCCAGGCTGCTCCTGGCCTCCTCTCTATCTCAGGATATTGCATTCCCAGCATATTCTACAGTTATACTTGAGAATTACAAGCAAAAAGAGGAAGGAATTGCATTGGTCCAAGGCGACCCAGAGAACAGTCCTGCAATGACCTCACTTTAACTTTCACACCTCAAAGGATCATGGTAAATTTTGCATCATCTTCCATGACTTCTCAACCATATTCGACACCACTGAACATTCCCTTTTCTAAAGACTTTCTTCCCTTGACCTCCAGGAAGACATGCTCTCCAGTAGCTCCCCACCTTGCTGGATGTCACTTCTCAGTCTTTTCTGGCCCCTCCTCTGTCCTCCACGTGTTACTACAGACACATGTCATTTCATTATGCTTCACTTTATTGCACTTCACAAATATTGCTTTTTAAAAAAAAAACAGACTGAAGGTTTGTGGCAACCCTGTGTCTAGCGAGTCTATTGGCACTATTTTTCAAGCAACATGTGCTCACTTTGTGTCTCCATGGTACATGATGGCATTTCTAGCAAAATTTCAAATATTTTCATTATTAATATATCTGTAATTGTGATCTGTGATTAGTGATTTTTGATGTTTTTATTGTAATTGTTTTGGGACACCACAAACTGCACCTATATAAGATGGCAAACTTAATTGATGAATTTTGTGTGTTGACTGTGTGTGACTGTTTTGACTGCTCCACTCACTCTCTCTCCCTCTCTTCAGGCCTCCCTATTCCCTGAGACACAACCATATTGAAGTTAGGTCAATTAATAACCCTATAATGGCCTCTAAATGTTCAAGTGAAAGGAAGAATTGAATGAACATCTCTCTTTTGAAATCAAAAGCTAGTAATGATCAAGCTTAGTGAGGAAGGCATGTCGAAAGTTGACATCAGTCAAAAGCTAGAGCTCTTGTGCCAACACCCAGGTTGTGAATGCAAAGGAAAAGTTCTTGAAGGGAAATGAGAAGTGCTACTCCAGTGAACACATGAATAATAAGGAGTAAAAAAGCCTTATTGCTGATAAGGAGAACGCTTGAGTGGTCTGGATAGAAGATCAAACCAGCCACAAGATTTCCTGAAGCCAAAGCCTAATCCAGGACAAGGCCTTAACTCTCTTCAACTCTATGAAGGCTGAGAAAGGGGAGAAAATTACAGAAGAAAAATTGTAAGCTAGCAGAAGTTGGCACATAAGGTTGACTGAAAGAAGTGATCTCCATAACATAAAAATGCAAGTTGAAACAGCAAGTGCTGACATGGAAGCTGCAGAGAGTTATCCAGGAGGTCTAACTAAGATCACTGATGAAGGTGGCAATGCTATACAACAGATTTTCAGTGCAGATGAAACAGCCTTATACTGGAAGAAGATTCCATCTAACACTTTCATAGCCACAGAGGAGAAGTCAATGCCTGGCTTCAAAGCTTCAGAGGACAAGCTGACTCTCTCATTAGAGGCTAATACAGCTGGTTACTTTAAGTTGAAGCCACTGCTCATTTGCCATTCTGAAAATCCTAGGGCCCTTGAGAATCATGCTGAATCTATTCTGTCTATGCTCTTTAAATGGAAGAACAAGGCCTAGATAACAACATATCTGTTTACAGCATGGTTTACTATTTTAAGTTCATGGTTGAGACCTACTCCTCAAGAAAAGATTCCTTTCAAAATATTACTGCTCCTTGACTCTGCACCTGGTCACCCAAGAGCTCTGATGGAGATATACAAGAAAATGAATGTTGTTTTCATGCCTAACCCAACATCCATTCTGCAGCTCATGGATCAAGGAGTAATTTTGAATTTCAATTCTTGTTATTTAAGAAATATCTTTCACAAGGCTATAGATGCCATAGATAGTGATTCTTCTGATGGATCTGGGCAAAGTGAATTGAAACCTTCTGAAAAGGATTCATCATCTAGATGCCAATAAGAACACTCATGGGCCGGGCGCGGTGGCTCACGCCTGTAATCCCAACACTTTGGGAGGCTGAGGCGGGTGGATCATGAGGTCAGGAGATGGAGACCTTCCTGGCTAACACGATGAAACCCCGTCTCTACCAAAAATACAAAAAATTAGCCAGGCATGGTGGTGGGCTCCTGTAGTCTCAGCTACACAGGAGGCTGAGGCAGGAGAATGGTGTGAACCCGGGAGGCGGAGCATGCAGTGAGCCAAGATCGTGCCACTGCACTCCAGCCCTGCACTCCAGCCTGGGTGACAGAGCAAGACTCTGACTCAAAAAAAAAAAAAAAAAAAAAAAAAAGAACACTCATGATTAATGGGAGGAGGTGAAAATAACATTGACAAGAGTTTGGAAGCAGTTGATTCCCACCCTCAGGGATGACTTCGAGGAGTTTAAAAATTCAGTGGAGGAAGTAACTATACATGTGGTGGAAATAGAAAGAAAACTACATTAGAAGTGAAGCCTGAAGATATGACTAACTGTTGTAACCTCAAGATAAAACTTGAGTAGATGATTTGCTTCTTACAGATGAGCAAAGAAAGTGATTTCTTGAGATGAAATCTACTCCTGGTGAAGGTGCTATGAACATTGTTCAAATGACAACAAAGGATTTAGAATAGTACATAAAAGTAGTTGATAAAGCAGCAACAGGATTTGAGAAGACTGACTCAAATTTGGGATGAAGTTAAACTGTGATTAAACGCTATCAGAGGCCGAGCATGGTGGCTCATGCCTGTAATTCCAGCACTTTGGGAGGCCGAGGTGGGTGGATCACCTGAGGTCAGGAGTTCAAGACCAGCCTGGCTAACATGGCGAAACCCCATCTCTATTAAAAGTACAAAAATTAGCCTGACATGGTGGTGTGCGCCTGTAATCCCAGCTACTTGGGAGGCTGAGACAGGAGAATCACTTGAACCCGGGAGGCGGAGGTTGCGGTGAGCTGAGATTGTGCCATTGCACTCCAGCCTGGGCGACAGAGTGAGACTCCATCTAAAAATAAAATAAAATAAAATAAAATAAAATAAAATGCCGTCAGCATTGATGCTATAGGGAAATCTTTTGTGAAGGAAAAATTCATTGATGCAGCAAACTTCTTTTTTTTTTTTTTTGAGACAGAGATTCACTCCGTCACCCAAGCTGAAGTGCAGTGGCATGATCTCAGCTCACTGTAACCTCCACCTCCTGGGTTCAAGCGATTCTCCTGCCTCAGCCTCCCAAGTAACTAGAATTGCAGGTGCATGCCACAATGCCCAGTTACTTTTTGTATTTTTAGTAGAGACATGGTTTCACCATGTTGGCCAGGCTGGTCTCGAACTCCTGACGTCAGGTGATCCGCCTGCCTCGGACTTCCAAAGTGTTGGGATTACAGGTGTGAGCCAACATGCCCAGCCCATTGTTGTCCAATTTTAAGAAATTGCCACAGCCACCCCAATCTTCAGTAACCACCACCCCCATGAGTCAGCAGCCATCAAAATCAAGGCAGAAGCCTCCACCAGCAAAAAGATTACAACTCATTGAAGGCTCAGATGATCCTTATCATTTTTTGGTAATAAAGTATATTTTAATTAAGGTAAGGACATTTTTTAGACATACTCTAGTGCACACTTACTAGACTATAGTATACTGTAAACATAACTTTTATATGTACTGGGAGACCAGAATATTTGTGTAACTCACTTTATTGCAATATTTGCTTTATTGTGCTAGTCTGGAACCAAACCTGCAATGTCTAAGGTCTGTCTGTATTGATGATATGTCCCAGGTCTCAGTCCTCAGATGCTTTCTTTTTCACTATACACACTTAGATGACCTCCTTAGTCTCATGGCTTTAATACTATCTAGCTACTAACAATTACCAACTTTACATGACATCCATACCTAAACTTTTTCCTTAGAACCAGGCTTGGATTTTCAACTGCCAACTCAACATCTCTACTTGGTTATCTAAGTGTATCCAACTCAGCCTCAGCTCAGGCTGCTGTAACAAAATAACGTGGACTGAGTGGCTTAAGCCACAGAAATTTATTTGTCATAGCTCTGGGCACTGGAATGGTCAGGCTCTGTTGAGGGCTCTCTTCTTGGCTTGCAGACTGCCCCCTTCTCACTGTGTCCAAAAGTGGTGGGGAGAAGGAGAGAAAAAGCTCTCTAGCAGCTCTTTTGAGATGGGCGCTAAAACCATCATGAGGGCTTCACCCTCATAACTTCTTCTAAACCTAATTACCTTCTTAAAACCCCACCTCTAAATATCATCACATTGGCAGTTAGGGCTTCAACATGTGAAGGGGCAGGGGAGTAGGACACAATTCCGTCCATAGCACTATGAGTTATCTCAAACGTCTGATGTCCAAAGCTGACCTCCTGGTCATCCCCCAAACCATGCTACACAGTCCTCCCTCTCTCAGTAAATGACAGCTGCATCTTGGACTCAACCTTGGACTCAACTTGGACTCCTGACAGCAAATCCTCTTGGCTCTTCATTCAATATATATCCAGATCCAATCTCTTCTCACCACCTTCATTACTACCACTCAAGTCCAGGCGACTACCTTCTTTTTCCTGGAATATCATTATATAGTCTCTAATCTAGTGTTCCCTCTCCTACCCTAGTCTGCCTACAGCCTGTTATCCATAGACACTGAGAGTGAGGCTTTTAAAACATAAGGCAGAGCATTGCATGATTTTGCTCAAAATCCTCCATGGCTGTCACTTCACTGAGAGTAAACGTCAAGGTCTCTATAATCACCAAGAAGGCCCACCATGACTGGCTCCCTGACACCTCTCTAACCTTATCTCCTATCTCTCTCCCCGTCACTCACTCTACTCTGATCACACTGGTGTCTTGGCTATTCTTTCAGGCCTCCAGGCACCCCATGTCAGGGCCTTCGCTCCCGCAGGCCCCCAGATATCCACATGGCCCCTGCCTCAACTCCTTTGGTTTTTGCTCAACGTCACTTCTCCAAGAGGCCCAGACCACCCCATCTCAGCCCCTTAGCACTCCTTATTTTCCTTACTTGGGCTTATTTTTCTTCACAGCATTTCTCACTTTTGAATATACTATTTATTTATCATGTTTATTGTCTGTCCCCCTCCAACCCCAACCCCACTGACATTGTCAGGAAGAATTTCAACAAGGATTGGAAAACAGGCAAGCAAAAGAAAGATCGAGCAGCAGCCAGGATTTTCACCACAGTCCCTACCATTGAACCCTGGATGTGCCACCTGCACAGCTGGCATCTGGCCTTGGCTGCTGCTGTTGGCTCTGCTGGCCCTGGAAACTCAGTGTTGCGACAGTATATGGCCAGAAGCGGAATTTTCAAGACCCCCTACTTCTTTATATCAATAGGCCCTGACCAAAGCAGCTGCACTGACGGCTGAGCCTAGGCCCTAGCAACAAGAGAAGTGAGGAAAGCAGGTATTAGGTACAATAAATGCCCATCAGAAAGGGAGTTCAATAATAAGCAGTCAAAAAAAGGATAAATGTCTACTATATTGGGGTATATTGGGCCATTAATAAAGGACCCCAAAAGTCCTAAAAAGTAGGGATTGTCGTAAGATTACTTTACCATAATGTAATAAAACATAGCTGTTTTGTTAAACAGACCAAGTTCAATAGGCTATAAGTAGAAAATAGGCTTATTCTTTCCCCTGCTGTTCTGTATAGTTTATTACTTCCTCAATCCCTGGACGAAATTTTAGGTGTGTCTCATAACTTTTCCAGTCATCATTGGATAACACAAATAATTCATCAGTCATTTTCAATGTGTGCTAGGAAAAGACATATGAAACTTCTAGATACTCCTAATTTATAACTTTTCATATCAATGGAGCAAAAGTCCTATTTAAGCTCACTTGAAAGAGCAGGTTACAAAGAGAAACATAACTTTGTTTTAGAGGGTCATATAGAGCTTTTTAAAAATCCGCTTTGCTGAGAAATAATAATTTACATACAATAAAATTTAGCAATTTTATTTCTACAATCTAGTTTCACTGAAATTTTTTTGAGATAATTGTAATTAAATTACGATTATCACTGAAAAATTTCACTGAAATTTTTTTGAGATAATTGTAAAAGTTGTCTGACACATGCAGTTGTAAGAAATATTACAGAGAGACCCTATATACCCTTAACCAGTTTTCCCCTAGTTGTAGCACTAATGATACACTAATGTAACACTAATGATTGTGATAATACAACATCATAACCTGGATATTGACATTGATAACACTCCACTGATCTTGTGTAGTTTTCCCTGATACTCACTTGTATGTGTATATTTAGTTCTGTACAATGTCATCACATGTGTAGGTTGGTGTATTTATACCATAGTCAAGATACTGAAGAGTTCTATCGCTACAAGGACCCCTCATGCTGTCCTTTTATAACTACACCCATACTCCCCGCAGCATACACACACTGAGTTTTCAGAAATGTACACAGTTATATAATCATCTTCACAACTTTAATAAAAACATTTCTAACCCAGAAAGTTCCCTTACACCCTTTGCAATCAATTTACTCTCTCTCATTCTGCACCCTAGGCAACCACTGATCTGCCTTCTATAACTGTAGTTTTACCTTTTCTAGAATTTCATGTAAATTTAGTCAACAAAATGCTTTTGAGATTTACTCACGTTGTTGCAAGTATCAGTAGTTCATTCCTTTTATTGCTGAATAATAAAAAGAATGGATATATCACATCTTACGTATCTCTTCATCAGTTCACAGATGTTTAGCTTATTTTTAATTCTTTGTTATTATGAACAAAGCTATAAATATTCAAGTCCTCTTGTGAACATGATTTCATTTCTCTTGGCCCAGTAGTATGATTGCTGTATGGTAAGCATATGTTTCATTGTGGATAGTTTCTAAGGCTATAGCTTCAAGTTCACTGATTTTTCCTTCTTCAGAATCTAATCTCATATTACTACCATCTGTGTGTATGTGTTTCATTTCAGATATTATATTTTTCACTTCAAGAAATTCCATTTGGAGCTTAAATTTTACAAACTTCCATTTCACTCTTCATCCTGGTCATTTTCCTCTACCTTCTTGAACCTGTGAGTCATAATAGCTGTTTTAATGTTCTTGTCTTCTAATTCTATAATTTCTATTATTTATTGGTTTGTTTCTACTAATTAGTTTTCCATCCGGTTGCAACCCACATTTTCCTATTTCTGTGCTTGCTGCCCAAGGGAGCACTTCGGTGCTGGATATTGCAAATTTTACCTTGCTGGTTGCTGAATTTTATTATATTCCTTTAAATACCATTGGACTTTGTTCTGGAGCATGAATCAATTGTATCCTTTTGAGGGTGACAGAGCAGCTTTTAGGGTAGGGTTAATTTGGCCTCACTAATAAGGCTGAGAATCCTACTCAGTATCCCGCGTGTTAGGAGGTCTTACCACTTTAGCTGGGGAGAACATGAAAAATTCTCAGCTCTGTGTGAGCTCCAGGAACTATTCTGGAGACTCCTTGGCTGGAAACAGACATATTTGTTTAGGATTTTAAAACACAACATTAAATGCAGAAACTGTAAAGTAAAAGAGTGATACATTTGACAACATAAAAATCTAAAACCTCTTCCTTGGGTTTCCTCTAGAATTCACTTTACTTCAGCTGTTGTTTCTAATTGATTTGAGGCCAGTTGGTAGAAGGAGAATACCAGTGGGTGCTGAGGAGGCCCAGGGCCTGGGTCTGGGGCCAGGTCTGCCTCTCACTGTGTGACCAGAGGGTAGTCGTCCCCTCTGAACTTCAGTCTTCTGACCTGGAAAACAGGGGACTGCATAAGCTGTTCCCAGAAGTACTTCCAGTCCTGATATAGCCCACCCACCAACCAGGTAGTATCCATTTCTTGCTCATCTCTTTGCCTCTGTGATATCCAACTCTCAGGGACTCCACTCCACCCCAAAGCAGCCTTCTTAGTCCTTTTTCCCTTTTTAAATATAATTTAGTTTTTATTTGATTTATGGACTCAGTCCCAGTCACTAAACTTCATTCAGCTCGGACGGCTTATTGATTTTCAATAACAGTGGAGCAGAAAAATAAAGAGATGACAGCAGCACTTGGCTGCAGACCCAGGGCCGGCCATGGGAGGCAGGAATTAATCATCTCAGGGGTGATCACTCAGGCTGTCCCTGGCAGGGCAGCAACTCAGGGAGCTCAGCCAGCCTGGGACAGCGCAGCAAGCCACGCAATTATCGTCTGCTTGTGACAACATGAGCTCACCAGACTGTCCCATCTGGGTTCTAATCCCAGCATTACTGGAGGTAAGTATTTGCTCACCTCTAGAGACAAGGAGCTAGAGGGAAGCTGCACTATTTGGATCGACAGGGCGGAGGAGATGGCCATGTACAAAAGTGCCAACATTAAGTAAGTAAATGCAAAGACAAACTGGTGATAAAAGATGAAAGGGATGTCGAGGTCCTGGCTATGTATGTTGATTTCAGCATGGCTTCTCCTGGCTGCCTGCAGCAGCTAAAAACAGTAAGACTGATCTATGGCTTCCCTAAAGAAGTGCACCAAGCTTTCTTTGGCCTCTCAGGTTCCAATTTGGCGTGGCCAGATCCTGACTGTGTGACTTTGGGCTGGTCACCTTATTGCTCTAATGTTTTACTACAAATGCATTTAAGGAGATGTCAAGGGGATTTTCAAAAGGAATTAATGCACTTCAGTATGGCTTCTCCTGGCTGCCTGCAGCAGGTGGAAACTGCAAGACTGATCTATGACTTCCCTAAAGAAGTGCACCAAGCTTTCTTTGGCCTCTAGACCTTTGCATGTGCTGTTCTCTGGATGATAATCCAGCCCTCCCTTTGCCTGGCCAACTCTTGCTTCTCCTTCAGGTCTCAGCTTACTTGTTGCCTCCTCTGGGAAGCCTTTCCTGATTCCCCCGCCCCACACTACCTCTGGCTAGGTACCCCTACCCTGTGCTCTCGCAGGTTCCTATGCTGACCGTGTTATGACATTCATCACACTGCATTACAACAGTTACATCAACAGTGTAATAGCTCATTGTTACAGCAATAACAATGGTCTGTTTTCTTAACTGCTGCCCCTTCTTAACTCCCACTCTGCCAGGGCAGGGACTGTGCCTACTTTGTTCACTCAGCGTGTGGTATATAAGAGGTAGTCGACAAATATTTGCTGAATAGATGATAGTTGAAAAGAATGATTTTCAACATTATTCGGTGATTAAAAAAATACTTATGGAGCACCAGCTCCACACCTCCTGTAAGTAGGTATTGAAGTCATTAATTCCCTTTTAAAATCCCCTTGACATCTCCTTAAATGTATGTGTAATAAAACACCAGAGCAATAAGGTGACCAGCCCAAAGTCACACAGCCGGGATCCGGCCAGGCCAAATTGGAAACTGAGTCTGCAAATTCCTAATCCCAGTTCTGCCTCTTTCCTACCAGTGGAACTTGGCTGGTCTCTTCTATCCCAAAGACCCCACAGTTTTCTTTTCTTCATGACGAGAGGGTCATGCCAGATCAGTTCTTGACCTTTGAGAATTGATGAAAGCAATGAACTGTAACCCCTTTGCGTGTGCTGGAAATGCACACATGCACAGAAACGTTTACACATAATTTCATGGGTTCACAGACCCCATAAAATCCAGCCACAGATTAAGAGGCCCTAAACTCACCAAAGGCCTTGCCAGCTCTCATATTCTCTGGATGGTTTATGTTTCACCCACTGACACCGGTTTTATGAAGTAGCAAAATTTTTTCCACTCATTTTTCAAAGTCTCAGCCTCACCTCCTCTCCCCAGCCCAGTTGGCAGCAGTTTCTCCCTGCAGTGAAACCCTATTAGCCCCCAGACCCCAGAGCCCTGCCAGAATGTGGCTGTCACACTGAGTCCCAGTCCTGATTTATTCTCCATGGTGTCTCTCTGGATGAGAAGTTATGCATAACAGCAGGACTCAGCCCCTGATAGAAGAAATGGCCAAGTTCAATCCTTAACAAATAAAACCACTGCCGTTCAGTAATTCCCAGGGTTGATGAAAAATGTGATTTCCTTGCCACAGCAAATGTGGAAGGCGGGAGATGTAAAGATGCTCCCACTTTGGTCTATGGAAGAAACCGTAACAACATCAATCAGTGAGATAGATAACCTTCTCCTCTATTCATTATCTGGGCAGGCCAGAGCTAATGTGTTTGTTTTTTAAATCCTCTGTTGTCAGCCACCCTTCCCCCTCAAGGATGCCTGCACTTTTCTGAAACCCACGAGGAGCATTGCAGCAAAGAAATAGAACTTTCAGTTTCTGGAGATTATACTGATTCTCCAGGATCTTAAAGGTTAGGCTGAGAATTTTATCCTGTGGGTCAGTGAGTTTTATCTAGGGGCATCTAGGTGCAGACCCCTGATGAAGCAGCTGCTTAGGGTGTTAGAACCAGGGTCTCATGCTAGAAAGATCATTCTGGCTCTGGATGGGAGCCCATCAGAGGGGCCAAGAGGGATAGGGGTGCAGGCAGGTAGGGGGCTGTGGGAGAAGCCTGATGCAGTCAGGGGAGAGGGTTGAGAAGTCTAGGGAGATGTCTCCTCTTGTTCCCTATTGTTTCCACAATGGGGATGGCAGTGTGCTCACTAAAACTAGATGCAGATAAGACACTGCCCCTCTGCAGGTAGGAGCGTCCAAGGAGATGTAAGGGGAAGCAGTTGGGCGGAGCTTCTTGGAAGACGCTTTAGAAGAGGCTTCTAAACCAGTGGTGTCTTTTTGCCCTTCTCCATGTCTTTTTTCTTCCTGTCTAGAATGCAGATGAGATGGCCAGTGCTACAGCTGCCTTCTTGCAACCACAAGCGAAAGGCTAAGAGAACCAGAGACTTCAGCTCGGACATGCTTAAGCTGCTGAGTCAATGAAAGACACTGCCTGCTTCTAGACTCATTATGTGAGAAAAATCCCTGCAGGGCATCAAGTGGAGAAGTTACGTAGGTAGGTGGATTAATACATCTGGCACTCTGGAGAGTCATCACATGGGGTTAATGGAAGACACGAGGGTGGGCAAGATGGTGCAGGGAGTGGATAGATTAGATAGATAGATAGATAGATAGATAGATAGATAGATAGATAGATGATAGATGATAAATAGATGAATAGATAGATGTTGATTGATCGATGATAGACGAATGGATAGACAGGTGATAGAGATGAATGAATGAATAAATGAATAGATAGATAATAAATGAATGGGTAGGTAAATAATAGATAGACATAGATAATATAGATGGATGATAGCTGATATAGATACTAGATGATGGATGAACGGATAGATTATATAGACAGACAGATAATAGATGGATGGATGAATATATGATAGATGATATTGATAGATGATAGAAGATATTGATAGAGGATAAATGATAGAGAAAGTGAGAGAGAGAGAGGATAGATAGAAAAGAAGATGGTCCTGGAGAACACCAATCTTCAAGGAATAGGCTGAGGAAAACGTGTCTGCAGAGATACAACAGCCAGAAAAAGAGAGTACACTTGGATACTGTGGAGTCCCAGGAGCAAGGGAGGATATGGACTCTGTTAGTGGTGAGTGGTCAACAGTACAAATGACAGAGAGGGCCAGAGGCTGACACCAGAGAAAGGGACTTGGCAGTGATCCCAACAAGGACTAAAGAGAGAGCCCTGATAATTCCACCCTGAAATGTCAGTGCTGGTCTGTCCAAGGGTTCTACTGTACCCTCCAGGCCCTCTCTGTGGGGCTGTGGGCACAGGATGGTGGCTACCAGAAGTCCACATAGAGAACAAGAAAATGGAGAGGGAATACTTCCTTACCCCACTGCCTCGACTGGGATCTTTTTGGACATGGTTACTGTGATATGCTTCTCCCTGTTTCCAGCCTATGTTCAGATGTGCTTGTTGACCTTGTTAGATTTGATTCTTCTTTGCTCAGAGGGTGTGTGGCTTGGGTGTTCAACACCAGCTCTGTCCCAATGCTCTGTGGGGCTTTAGGCAACTGGCTCAGCAAGTTGAAGGCAGAGCTCAGGCCTTCTGATTCCAAATTCTTCAGACCACCAAACCCACGCGTGGAATATTTCCTAAGTCTGGGTTTTAACGAGCACATCGAAATTGGCATGCCGCCGACAGTTTGCTGGCTTGGAGAGGGAACCAGGATATTTTTTGCAAATTGGGTACTCTATCATGTAGAAAAACTTCTTTTCAGGAGGTAAAACATCTGGAGTTACATAGCATGAAAGGAGACTAAAAGGCCAGGTTACATACTCAACACACAGCTCTCTGGGTTTTAATGATGCTCAAAGATTTGAAATGTTCAGCAAATCTGTTTGTTGCTGCTCTGACTTTCGATGTTTCCCTGGGGAGATGCTGCTGGTTTTTTCTGTCTCGTTTAACCCAGTAGGATTCCTGGGGATGGATGCATCTTCTGAAGCTTGGAAAAAACTCTCCAGGAAAGCTCCAGATCTCGGCATCGAAGTCACAAAAAAATGCTTCTAAAAATAGAGAAAACCTGGCAAGGACAAGGGCCTTGGCCTACTCAACCCAGCCACACAGGCAGCCTTTTTCTTGATACCAAGCCTGAAGTTGTCTGGAAAGAGCAGCCCAGATTGGAGAGTATTTGGGACTTCTGCTCAAGGGCATAACTGCAGTCAAGAAATCTAGCAATGAGTGAAAGACTGAAAAAAGAACAGAAATATGGTAAAGGGGAATATTGCAAAGCTCTGAATGCTTGGGTAGGATTTGACCAGAGACTTACAAAGGACTGGTCCCCACTCTTACAGTCAGGAAGTCCAACTCCGGTTCCAACTTGCCACTGACTCTCTGGATGTTTAGCAAGTCTCTCTCCCTCTCTGGGCTTCAGTTTTCCCATCTATAAAATAGGGATGGTAAATCCCAAAGCCCTATCTGCTTCCAGAATTGCTGGATGATAATAGATTTGAAAGCTGTACAGATGTGAGACATTGCACATATAAAATAACCCAATTCTCCAGTGAAGAGTGCCAGCTAAGCCCATCCAGACAGCCCGAGGGGCTCTATGGGCAGCTGTGGAAGAAGGCTCTTCCATGTAGAAACATGTGTGTTCCTCTGGAAATGACCCTCCTTATTGGACCCATTTAAGCGAGTGTTCACAATGATTCTGGTGGGTTATTCCTCAGTGTCTGAAGTTCAGCTGGGAATTGGCCTTGTCCCCCATCTAATCACCAAAGGGTTGAGCCTCAGAAGTCTAAGGTAGACACCTACCTTTCTTCAGCTCCAGGGGGTACAGTTGATGCTTGTGTTTGGTGTGATTAAATACAACAAAATGAGAAAGGAGACTTGGCAGGCTTGCGTTCAGAGTTAGAGAAATTGACTTTGTCTTCAGAGTCTCTCAGCCAAGTAGTCTTAGGAGCTTCTGTGTGCAGGGGACAAACCCATTTCATGTGTTTAAGAAACATCTTGCCTGTTGGGAACTTCTGAACCTTGTATGTGAGTGTATGCACATGTGTGCATGTTGAGTGTGCATATGTGGGTGTGCATGCATTACATATCTATATGTTCATGCAGGATGTATGTATATGTGCATGGGCTATGTAGGGGTATAGTGCACATGTGTGCATGTGTGTGCATTTGTATGTATGCACGTCCATGCACGTGTATGAACATGCATGTTTGTGTGTGCATGTGTGTGTCCACATGTGTTTCTGTGGGCCTGTGTGCAGGCATGTATGTTTATGTGTGTGCATGTGTATATACTCGCCCTCTCTCCTGAGCAGGGAGGCTTGCTTAGTTGCATTGTGCCAGAGGGTGATTTAATAAGCCCTGGGTCTCCTTGTCCAACATGATGAGCTATGGAAAGGGCAAAGCCTTTCCAAACCTGAAAGACAGATGAGTTCATTTTCAGGTTTTGCCATGAATCGGTGGTCCCTGGAATGGCTAATGACTCAGAGGCAGCATTTGCACCCAGCAGAGCCAGAGCAGCTGTGGGATTACTGGATGAGGGGTGATTTAGGATAGTTATTTAGGAACATCTACCATTTTCCAATAATGGTTGAGAAATTGCCTCTCCTGAGAAGAGAAATTTCAAGAGGGCGTGGAACAGCAATGGGGAGGATAGAGAAAATGCAGACTCCTCTAGTCTGAGCAGCACAGCTGCAGGCGTCCAGAAAGCCTGGTGTCCCAGAGCCCTCTAGGCAGATTGGCTCCATCGATTGCCTGGCAGCCCTCCCCCTGCACCCCGATCTGTGCACATGCTCATCTCGCAGAACCTCCCCCCGGGGCACCCCCCAACATCTATCTGATGAAATTAGTATTTGAAATACAATAAAGTGATTAGTTCACTTGACTGTGACAAACATATTTAATCTTGGCCGATCAATAGTGTCAGAAAACCAGCACCATTAGTTAAATTATTCTCTGGACTCAGAAAAACAAACAGCCTAATTGAAGAAGTCAAACTCCCAAGGCCTTCATTTCAGCCCAGACACTTCCTACCTTGTGCTTTTGGCAGGCTCTGATTTGAACATTTGCCATACTCACTTTCTGTGCAGCCATCACCCCTGGGACCCTCCCTGGGTCTCTGTTTCCCCACCTGTCAGTATAGTGCAGAGATTAAGAGGAGAGACTCTGGTGTTCAACCAATTCAAATCAGCTTTACTCACTGGCTGACTGTGGGCAAGTGACTCAACTTCTCTATGCCTCAGTTTCTTCATCTATAAAATGGGGATGTCGATTCTAGTGTCTGGTTCCTTGGGAGGTACAGGGAAAGAGGCCTGGCCTGGGTTCTTTTTGGGCCACAGTTTGACCACTTTGACCCCTTCCCTCTCTCAGGCTCCCCATCTATAAATAAGGAAGTGAGATGGAGCATCGTAAAGGCTCCTGCAGCCCTGATGTTCCATGAGCCTCTGAGCCAAATGTCCTTGTTGACGTGCATGGGAGTTACTACAAGTGAGCTGGGGTAGGAAGGCTAAGTGATCTCAATAACCCAATGGAGGTCTCTTTTTTGTTTTGTTTTGTTTTGTTTTGAGATAGAGTCTTGTTCTGTCACCCAGACTGCAGTGCAGTGGTGAGATCTTGGCTCACTGCAACCTCCATCTCCCAGGCTCAAGCAATTCCCATGCCTCAGCCTCCTAAGTAGCTGGGATTACAGGCATGCACCACCATGCCCAGCTAATTTTGTATTTTTAGTAGAGATGGGGTTTCTCTATGTTGGCCAGACTGGTCTTGAACTCCTGACCTCGAGTGATCTGCCCACCTCACCTCCCAAAGTGCTGGGATTACAGGCGTGAGCCACCACCCCCGGCACAGAGGTTGTCTTTGAGGCAACATAACTGGTGGTTTTGGACTTAGCAGGGTAAAAAGGTAGTGCTAGTAACACAGGGAACCATGCCTTCTGGCTATGAAATAAAATCAATTCCACTTCATCTCAGCCCATGAAGCCCCAAAGGCCTGATATCCACAATGGGTCTGTTGGTGCCGGAGAAAGGAAGTGCCTCCCTCGCTCCTTTGTCCAGCATTTGCTAGGCGTCGTCTGTGTCTGACCTTGTACTGGGAGTAGAGGTACAGGGAAGGGCCAACCATTGCCCTCCAGGGTCTCACAGACTCATGAAGAACCAACTCTAATATGAGGCTGTGTTAGTTTCCTGTGCCTGCTGCAACAAATTATCACCAACTTAGTGACGGAAAACAACACAAATGTATTATCTTACAGTTCTGTGGGTCAGAAGTGCAATGTGGGTCTCAGTAGGCTAAAGTCAAGGTGTCAGCAGGGCTGTGGCCCTTTCTGGAGGCTGTATGGAGGAATTCATATACTTGCTTTTCCAGCTTCCAGAGGCTGCCCACATCCCTTGGCTGGTGGCCCCACATCACTCCAATTCCACTCCACTTCCACTTCTAACATCATATCCCCTTCTCTGCCTCTCATACTCCTGCCTCCCTTTTATAAGGACCTTTGTGAGTAATTGGGCCCATCCAGATAATTCAGGATAATCATCCCATCACAATTTTCTGAACTTAATGACATCTGCAGAATCCCTTTTGCCATGTAAGGCAATATATTCCCAGGTTTCTGGGATTAGGACATGGGCATCTTAGGGAAGTGGCATTATTCTACCTACTACAGACACCACATTCCCAAAGCTGGGGGGAAAAAAAAAACACAGGGATTCACTTTCCTCAAGAAGGTGCCACCGGAAATGGTCTCTGAAGCATGAGTAGGATTCAGGCTTTTGGAAAAAGGAGGAGAACACTCCAGACAACAGGAACAGTAGGAGCAAAGGCCTGGTGGTTCCAGGGGGCATAGTATGTTTGGAGAACATCATATCTGGAAATAAGCAGCTGAAACAGCAGAGAGGCAGAGGCCAGGACACTGAAGGCCTTGTATGCTATGCTTTGGGGATGGGAAACCACAGAGGGGTTTCAAATGGAGCAGTTAGATCAGACCTGAATTTCATGAAGGTTATTCTGGCTATAAGATAGGGGATTGATAGGAGGGGGTAAGGTCAGAAACACCAATAAGAAGGCCGCTATGGAGGTCCTGATAAGAGGATGAAGCCTGAACTAAGTAATTAATTGGCAGGGACAGAATTATCGGAGGCAGGAAGTGTGGTACTCAGGACCTGGGATGATTGGATATGGGGTGTGAAAGAGAGAAGGCTTGGACTACTTGCGGGTCTCTGGCTTGGGTGCGTGGCTGGAGACCAGAGCCGGAGCCTGTAACTGAGAGAAGAGTCTTGTCTCTAAGTCCTTTCTTCAGGATGGCCACAGTCTCAGGCGCTGTAAGTGTGCCTGCATGCTTCCGTGCTTGTGTGCTTGTGTACTGCTGTCCCCGCCGTGACTGGGGTGAGGCCCGGCTGTCCTGCTCCAGGAATGGCTGCTGTTCCCCTGCAGAGCAGAACACTGATACTCAGGGGCCTCTGTCTGCTGGCATGCTGCCTGGGCTCCAGAAGCATTTCCACATGCTGTAGACCAGGGCCCACTCCTTCTCTGAGAGGGGCATGAGCCATACTCTCTCCATGACTGATTGTTGTTTGAGGAAAATCCACCTGCTTCCAATTACTCTGCAGGTCAGGCTGATAAAATGTTGGACTGAAGGTAATTTCCAATGAAGAAAATGTGTTGGCTTGGAGTGTTATTTAAAGAGAACCATCCATTGCACAAACACCTCCTGAGAGGAACTCCATGGGGAAAGGGGCTTGAGCCCCTAGCCCTGGCTCCGGTTCCCCAGCCTGGGGGATTTCCCAGGCCCAATTGGAAAAGACTGCAGGAGTCACCTGAGCTCCATCCCTCCCTTCCATCCATTCCATTCAACAAGAAACAGCACCGTGGTGGTCAAGCCATAAGCTTTGGGATCTCATAGCCACAGTTTCTGAATCCCAGTTCTACCAGTGACTGCCCATCAACATTACCCTCATTGGAGTATCAGAGGAAAGCACTAAACCTTTGCCCTTTTGTACTTAGGACTTCTCCTGGACATTTCTTACCCTTCAAGTTTCCTCCTTAATAGGAATATATGTGGGGGATGGGGAAAGAGCAATTAACACCTTTCCAGTCCTTGAGTGACCGGCCTGCCCCCTGCCAATTACTGCATCAGGACCCACCTGCTCTTGAAAGGGCTGACCAATTATCAGAAATAAGTGTGAAAGCTAGTCTGCAGCCTGGAGCCTCATTACCTGCCTCTCCATCAGCCTAGAGGGGAGGGGGAGCCCCAGTCTCCACTCCCTGCAGTGGGAATGGGAGAATCAAGGAAAGATGATGAATTTTCTGAGAGCTCTTCCACCTTCAAGAAGGAAGGGGGCTCACTCTGCACTGCCATTATAATGAAGCAGAGGCTTGTGCATTTTTAAAAAATTATATATGCATGTTTCTGGAAAATAATGCATTTAGGTATTTGCCTATATTTCCTCTAACTGTATTCTCCCTCTCAGTTCCAAGTAAGAACCCAGCCTTTTCTCTCCTTGACTTGGGAGGAGACGTTTGCAGGCATCAGTGCATCAGTTACTTCTTGGCTTTTGCTTTACCAAAAGCCTGAGCTGCTTGAGGGTTCTGTGCAAGAGAGGAAGGGAGACAGAACTGGCCTGTGAGAGAGGAGATTCGCCATGGTTGGGAGCAGGACCCACTCCTCGGCAGTCCTCAGAGGGGAGTGGCTGGGTGTCCCCAAGGAGACTGGGTTCTGCCTCCACAGCATCCAGGCTCAGCAAAAATTCCTGGGCACCACAGATGGCACAGAGGCCTCAGGGCTGCTGGCAGTGACCACATGCAGGTCAGGAGGGGCAGCTGCCAGACAGAGGGCTGGGAGCCATTCTCCCCTTTCCCCTGCACCCTGTGGGCCTGGGGAGGATGAGATGCCTCTTTCAGTTTCTGAAATGACTGAGCTTGAGTGTGTACCCCCCTCCTGACAGGGGTAGGGGAGGGGATGGAGGCTGTGAGTTTAATTTAGAGAAAATAGAGTAACATGATTTGTCTTGCACATTCACATTTTTAAAAGAAGATATAGGGTGTGAAGGTTAGCAGAAGAATAGGCCATTCCAGGACTCTGGTTTGGGTCACTGGAAGCCAATATGAAAATGACTAGAAAGAAATTCACTAAATGTTAACAGTAGTTTTCCCTGGGTAGAGGAATTATGGGTGATTGATATTCTGTTCTTTTGTACTTGATATTCTGTAAATTTTTTCTAACAGGACATTTTACTTCAGTAATAAGAAAAATAACCAGAATTTACGTACACCCCCACCCCACCACCTTCAGTGGCCACTCATTACCTGCAGGCTAAAATGGAAATCCCTTGGCATAGCTTTCAAGGGTTTTCCTGCTCCCTGAATCTACCCTCCATTTGTGCCATTGGGCCCTCCCTGTGCTCCGCCTCCCCTTCCCATGCCTGGCCATTCATCCCTCAAGACTCAACTCTGAAATGCCCTCCCCCAAAGAAATGTCTCCTCCTTGCCCACTTCCAATGTGGCTCTTAGTACCCTGTGTTTTAATGCCTATGTCCAGCCACGTGTGTCCCCCCCAACCAGTCTGAGGAGGGCAGGGACCAAGTCTGATGCATTTCTCTTCCCAGTGTAGCTCAGGACTGGGCACACAGTCAGTGCCTATTGAATGTTTGCTGAGTGAATTGTAGAGGACCTGGGCTCTTTCCCTCCTCAAGCAGGGTGATGTGGGCAGTTTCCCCCAACACATGCCTGCAGGTGGCAAGATTTGAGTGGGGCCAGGCCAGGCCAGCTCATCTCTGGGTATTGTCTTGCCTGACTGCTGCCTGTGCTTGCTGATGGGCAGATAGGAAGGGGGAGCCCCATGAGTCAGGCTGCGCTGGTCTTCAAGCAGGTTATTCTTCAGAGATCGTCACTGCCATGCACCAAACCCCTGAGCAAGGCATGCAGTTCCAAGGCACTCAGCTTCCCATCTTCAGCTTTGCCTTTCATTTGAACCCTCCCACACCTGGGGATCCTCCACACTAAGGAAGGTGAGGCTGGCAGTGGCAAGGGCCCACAATGCATGCCACACAGGCTCACTCAAAACAGCCTGGAAAGGAGACTCTCCCTTGCAGAGCGAGCCTCTTAACAGTTGCCCCACTCCTTATAGATCTCTCCTGGACATGGCCTCATTGGGAGACAATGCTCCACGGATTTCTCATGTTTCCACACATCTTACAAGTGGAGGCACTGATAGCTTTCTTTCCAGACTATCTTTTCATGGGTGTTTGTAGAGTGAACAGCCGCCCTGGAAGACAGAGATCATTTTTCCCTCCAAAGCAGAAGGCAGATTTATTTGCTGTCCTGTATAATAAAAATAATGTCTCACCTCTGAGGCAAAGATAGCTTTGCTTATAGGTCATAATGAAAGATTTGGATTTCCTAAACTTGGAGTTCCTAATTTTGACACACACCCACTATGCATACCACATCCACCAGGCTGCTCAGCATCATCCCCCCACGGGCCTTGGGGAGCAAGGAGAACTGATATAAATATGAAGCCCATGCTGCTTGCAACACCATGAGTAATAAAGTCTTTTGTCTCTGGCCCTGGAGTCTCATGTCTTCTGCCAGCATCCATGAAACTGTAGCAGGTGGCTGGTAGCTTGCAAGTGAGGAAAAATTTCAGGCCCTCCACAGCTCTTGATGGGAATAAATTCAAAGTAAAGATTGAATTTTATAAAATTAGGTTCCAAGTTTTTTGGAGTTTTATAAAACCAAGAATAGGTGTGCAATTTGTTGAACAGCTACTGGGATCCAGCCCTTTACATACATAATTTCACTGAATCCTCCCTATAGCCCTGTGATGTATGTGTGATAACACCCATTTTACAGATGAGGAAACTGATGCTCAGCTAGGTGAGGGGACTTGCCCAGGATGAACTGCATTAGAAGCCCAAGATATTCTCCCTTGGCTCTTGTGCCTCCCTCTCAGAAGATCCCAGCAATGCAGAGAGCTCTGAGCAGCCATGGGAAGCCCATTCTAGGAGGCAATGGGTGTTTCTATAGCAACCAGCTTCCCAAAAAGTCCACACCAATGCAACAAGCCTCAGCCCTAACTCTGAGGCCTCTAGGCTGCATTCTTGTGGGTCATCCTCAGAGAAGGATTCTGCTGGCCTGTAGAATTGATGCAGAGAACGCTAGGGGAGATTTCAATCTTGGCAACCATTGGCATTGAAAAGTGCTAGAAAGCATGTATCCTCTTGAAATGGTTATCCAACCCGTGGCCCACATGCAGCCCAGGGTGGCTTTGAATGCAGCCCAACCCAAATTCGTAAACTTTCTTAAAACATTGTAAGAATTTTTTGTGTTGTTTGTTTTGTTTTGTTTTGTATTTAGCGCATCAGCTATCGTGTTAGTGTATTTTTGTGTGGCCCAAGACAATTCTTCGTCTTTCAATATGGCCCAGGGAAGTCAAAAGATTGTACACCCCTAGATTAGACATGTCCGTAATACAGTCAAGCAGCAAATATGAATCAAAGACCTAGTATATGCCAGACATTGTTCTAGGTATTAGGCATACAGCAGTGAAGAGGACAGAAAATTTTTCTGCTCTTATAGTGCTTCATCTTAGAAAGGTAAATGCATAATTTAGTAAATGCTAGTGATAAGTGCTACCAGCAAAAACAAACAAAAATTAGCCTGGCATGGTGGCATGCACTTGTTGTTCCAGTTACTCCAGAGGCTGAAAGGTAGGAAGATTTGCTTGAGCCTGGGAGGTCCAGGTTACAGTGAGCCATGATCATGCCTCTGCACTCCAGCCTGGGCGACAGAACGAGACCCTCTCTCAAACAAAAAAAATAAAAATCACAAAAAACAAACAAGGTGAGGAGAATGAAGAAGGGTAATAGGGGAGGTCAAGGAAGATTTCTCTGAAGAGAAGACATTTGAGCTGTCATCTGATGGGCAGAAGAAGTAAGCCAGATACATATGCAGGGGAAGAGCCTTCCAGACACAGAGGACAGCAGGTGCAAAGGCCCTGGGGCAGGACGTGCTGGCCTGTTCAAGGAACACTGAGATGGCTGGGTGGCTGGAGGGGAGTAACCAGGGTGAGCCTGTTAGGAGATGAGGTTGGACTAGGAGATATAACAGGAAGATTCCTCCTACTGAGGCCAGACAGATCTGCATTTCTATCCTAAGACCTGCCACTTTTCGCCTGCAAATTTGGATGGCCTCACTTGCAATGTGTGGCCAGCGACACCTTCCCCAGTGAGATAATGTGTTTAAAACATGATGTCCTGGGCTTAGTAGTGGCTACTGTCATTATTATGTTTATTACTGTTTAATCTCAATGTCTTCTCCTCACTTTCCTCCCATTCCTGCACCACTAGAAATGGATGCTGTTGCTGCAGCAGCTTTGGGCCTATGAGCCAGGGTGCCAGTGGGGTGGAGGGTTGAGCCTTTACCAGTAATTACCGCTCCTGGGAAGCCCTCTTGGCTCAGCTCCACACTCAGCGTGGCGAGGACGACAGCCACTTGTCAGAAGCCTCCCAGAGAGACCACCTGCAAATGAGAGCAGCCCCAACCGGGGAGCCGTGCTGAAGGGGGAAGGGCAGTGCGAGTCCCTTTGTCATTAGGCAGCCAGCGCTGGAGGGATCACTCCAGCTTAAATTAAGGATTTAATGAGATGAGGCCAAATTAGATGCAATTAAAAAGACACTTTAGAGCTGGCAGACGACCAAGAGAGGCAGTAATGACTTTTGTAGAAGGGAATCCCACAGGCTGGGGGTGCGGGGCTGGGGAGGGCTTGGTTTTCTACTCCTGGAAACATCCAGGGCTGGGGGATGGGAGGATAAAATAGACTCCCTCATTGTCAAGGCTGATGCCCATGGAGGCATGCACAGCCCTCCGATGTCTGCCCAGGCTTTCCATTTCCAAACTGGGATGTTTGGAGCCCCCAGGGATCCAAAGAAGGCCTTTAGTAACTTCACCAAGCATTGCCTAAATAGATATTCTTTATTTTAAATCTTGAAACAAAAATGCTGTGCAGGCTCCCAAATGCTAGTCCAGGGGGCCCCTGCCAACCTGCGCACTCGTGCTGATGTGCTGATGCAATTCTGCGTGGATCTCAAGACAGAGCTTCTCCGGCCCTGCCTGGGGCCTCCATGTGGATTCTGAGTGGACGCGCCATTGCCTGGGAAGGAGGCTTACGCTGCTTCCCTTGGGTAATTCAGGCCTGGACATGAACTTGCACATCACACTGTCCATGTGAGCCCACTGCAAGGTGACTTGCATGCTGCACTCACTTAACTTTCCAGCACAGCTAGAGACCTGCTCGACACCACAGAAGGGCTGGGCCAAAACCAAGGACTGGGGGCAATGCCGTAAGTCTTGATGTTATCATACTGGAAGAACCCTTCAGTGCTTACTGTAAGTGCTAGGCTCCACTAGTCTGACTTTTGTTCACTTAAATGGGCTCCGTTTAGCAATGTAAGGTCACACTGTTACCCTGTTTACAATACTAGATAATGCATTTAGGATAAAATTGAATCCTGAAGCTTAGACTTAACAGGCAAAACAGAACAAATTTGACTGTTCAGAAAGTTTCAGTGAAGAGCTGTCAGACACAGGCACTGAGGCATGAGATTTCCTCAAATGACAACCCTGAACATCCTTCCAGCTACATTTGAAAAGTATTTTTTCTGCCAAACAATGAACATTTAAAGTAAGAAACCTACTCATCATCTCCCTCCAAATGTAATACTCACCATTTAAAAAATAAGAGCAAGACTTAGGTATTGTTAATAATTCAACCTTGAAACAAAATAATTGCCTATTGTTCCTCTTGAAGTTTCTGGATCCATTTAATTGGTGAATATTCTGAGATAGTAAGGTAAAGTGCTTTGAAAATATGTTACCATTTGCCACTACTTTTCAGGGTGGATCAGGATTTTAATAATATAGAAAAGCCAAATAAAAATACTGAAATAAATTGGATATTGATGCTGACACTGAATTGCAACTATTATTTATAATGTCCAACTTCAAATTATTTGGGTTATTGAAATAGTCTCATTATTCTCATTGGTTGACTTTATAATCAGTAGTGCCTATAAATTTGAACTGAAACATAAATTTATAATAATGTCACTCTTGTCAGTTTTATGTAATGGATTTCTACCTATAAATGTGTTTGAATATTACTTATGAAATGATTGGAAACTGCTGACCTAGTCCAACCCAGTCATGGTACAATCGGGAAACAGACCCCAGAGAGGGATGGGGTCTTTTTCAAGGCCACAGAGACAGTCAGCGGCAGGATTGGACTTAGAGGCTGGATCCCTGACCTCCAGGCCAGGGCTTGGAACAAAATGGGCTGTAAAAAGGCCTTTGGGACTCTGCCCCAACTCTGGCACCTGCCTCTGCCTTGTGCAGCCCTCTTCTGTTTCAGTGGGACCCTTGTGCTCTCCCTCCCTCTCCCATCCATCTCTCTCCACACAGTGACCAAGTTCTTTCCTTCAAAATCCCCGGGCAGATCAGAATGCCAGTCTGAACCCCTTCTCCCTGGAGCCACCAAGTCACAAGGAAGAGCCTGATGCCCCCCTGTTGGGGGAAGGGATGTCTGAGCCAGAGGAGTGCCAGCCCCCAGCCCCACTTCTGCTCTGTGTGGTAAGTGCTTGAGCACACAGTGGTGTGACACCACACCACGTGCCTGGCTAGACTGACTGTGGACTAGGGAGATTGTGAGAATTTAGGGAATCCATCCATGTAAGGCATAGAGAAAGTAGTCAATGGCTGTTAGCCATTATGATCTGTTTTATAATAAAGGATTGATGTAAGCCATCATTTTTTAAAAGCATTTGGCTGCTAAGGAAGTAGAGCAAAAAAATGGCTTAGAAGATAAATGTAGGGCACTTACAGTTCTTTCTCTGCTCTGCCTTCAGCCTTATCCACCCTCCTTCCTATGCCCCATGTGCCAGTGCAGTGGTCTTCTCACTGCCCCCCAGAGTGTGTACCACTTTCTCAGGCCCCCATGCCTTTGCTCAAGCTGCTCCTTCTGCCCGGAAGACCTCTGCTGTCCTCCTGAGGCCTCTGTGTTATGCCCCCTCTTCCCAGAAGCCGTGGCAGGATCCCTCAGTAGCGGCAACTCCAGAATTTCCATAGGAGGGCTTAAGGTCAGTGCCATATTGAAAAGAGCAGGAAGCTTGGTCCTGGGAGACTTGTCTGGAAGCTGTGTTTGCACAACTCACTCACTGGGTTTGCTTAGATTGTGTGTTTATTTGGGTTGGCTTCGTGGGGCTGATGGAGATCACAGGGAACTCAGGCACCTCGCCGCCGCGTTAGAATGAAGCTCTGCTCCTTCTGTATGCACTCGGCGCGTGGCTTGCGCTGTTCTTGTGGCAGAGCTGGTGTTTGGTCCCTAGTGCTTCCTTGCCTGCCCTCTGCCCTCTGCTCAGCCTCTGCCCCCACCAGCCACAAGGCAAGACTAGTTCATAAGCCCCCTCAGAACAGTCACCAGCACCCAGATCCTCTGAACTCATGCCGCCAACTCCCCCGCTCATTTCACAGGAGGGAAAACTGAGACCAACTAACATTAAGGCCCGTGCTTCAGCTACAAAATAGGTGCTTGCAAACACCTTATGTTTGGAGCCAGGAGAAGGGATGTGCCATGGGATCAGAAGTCAATAACAGTTGGATTAATAAATCAAGCAGTAGATAGTGAAATAAAACAAAGTCCAGAACCTATTGAACTAATCAATAACACCTGATTGCCTGCTACAAGCTGAAAATACCAGCCACTGATTACCAAACCCTCAAGCCACTAGACAATTATCATTGTATGCACTGGCTTTCAAACTCTACCATGTATCCGGCACCTGGGGGCTACAGAATACCCAGAGTGCTGGGCTCCACCACCAGAGTTTCTGATCAGCACATCTGGAGAGGGGCTCAAGAATTTGCATTTCTAACAAGTTCCCAGGTGCTCGTGATACTGCTGGCCCCAGGGAACAGACTCTGAGAACCACTGATCCAATGTTTTATCTTCTCCAACCCCGAAGACTACTGGGTGGCCCAGGTGGCTGCTACAGTGGGACTTGGGATTTCACCTGTAAACCAGAAGTGTAATGATCTCCCCCCAGCCTCACATCCCCAGTGCCGATGGTCCCCACTTAAAACAGGTCGAGCCAGCCTTCCTTTCACTCCAGATCCTGGCCCTTACTGCATGATATTGAAATGGACCATTTAGCATCTTTCTCCCCCTAGTTTCTCCCCTGGCCTAGGCGTTCCTTTCAGGTGGGGACTGCCTCATTCATCTCAGGATTCCCACGGCCTGGAATAGGGCCTGAGACTGAGGTCTCATTGGACATTCCTTGAGATTTGCGGTCATTGAGGCTGGTAGAGGGGAAGGGATGTCCCCACACTCATGCCGGCGGTTAGTGATGGAGCTGGGCCAGAACTTGTCCCCTCCTCTGAGCCCAATCACCAGGTGACCCCAGGTGTGGCTTGTTCTTTGGTTATTTCTTCCTTTTCAGGCACTCTGAGAAGAGGTTTCCTAGCCATGCAGCTTCCTATCCACATCTTTTGCTTTTCACTTTTCTCAGCTAGAATGGTGAAAGTAGGCACCCAACCCCCTCCCAGCCCCTCTTCTACCCACCCTCGCCTTAGGGAGCACAGCCAGACTTTCCCAATCCCCAGGCTTTGTACCTGCTCATTTTTCCTCCCAGGTTGAGCTCAACCATTCTTGACCAGGCAGTTTCTTCCACCTTAAAGCCCAGATCAAATGTCATCTTCCTGCTACCCCTAGACTATCTGATGCAGAAGCAGTTCCTCCTTTTCTGGGCACTGTCAGGCTTTTGCCCAAAATGTGTCCCCAGTACCTAGGACAGGGCCTGATGGGGATGTGGGTCAGTGATTGTGGTGAAGCTATGGAAAGGACCCTGGAGATGAAGCGCAATTCCTCATCCCACAGGTAGATGGGAAGAGATGTACCCACACTCGTGCAGGTGGTCATCCAGACGCAGAGGGAGCTGCAGGAGTTCAGGCAGGAGTGACAGACAGACCCAGGAAGAAACCTGGGAAGAAGGGAGTCTCAGGGGGTTGGGCTTCCTCTTAACCTTATACGATCCAGTACCTGCCTGTGGTGACACTGGGAAGGTAGGAGGGAGCCCGCACCTACAGGGGCCACCTTCCCAGACTCTGGTACCCAGCCCATTGATCAGCCATTGTGATAAAGAAGTCCTCTAAATTGGGATGTCCCATCAGACCTGAGTTGTGAAGACTCTGATCAATTCACTCTTCCCTGCTTCCCTAATATAATCCAGACTCTCCAGCTTCTCTACCTCCCCACCTTGGCTGAGACCTCTCCCTTCTGGAAGCCCTCATGGACCTCTGCCTTCACTTCCTGAGGCTCTCAACACTTTCTGCCTCAGTTACTAATATAATGAGACAGAAATAATACAAGGTGGTCACAGGAGAAAATTCCAGGCAGCAGTTACACACACACACACACACACACACACACACACACACACACACACACACACCCCTGTTGAAATAGCTGTATAACAAAAAGGAAACTGTTGAAATAGCTGCAGAAGCTTGGGCCAATAAGACCCTGAAAACCAGGATGTGGCCAAGCTGGTTAAGAACAACTCAACCCAACATGGTGCTGGATTTGACCTCAGTTTCACCAATGACCTCGTTATATGCTCATTAACATAATCACACACCCACCAGTGCCATAACAGTTCTGGAACACCCATATTTAGCGTAAAAATGGGTGGCACCACATTTCCAAAAAGTCCTCACCTTTTCCCAGAAATCTTCATGGATACTCCACCCGTTGGTTAAAGAAACCCATAAAGTTAGAAACCACAAACCCCCTTAAGTGACTCTCTCTGAACACACCCTCACTCCCCTTTCTTGAGTGTGTGCTTTTGCTTTGCAATAAATCTCTGTACTTTCACTATTTTCTGACTGAGCCTTGAATTCCTTCTCTTGACAGTGTCTGGAGGCCAGGGTCGTGAACCAAGGTTCTAGATCAGGCCTCACTTTCTTCATCTTTGGGATGAGGAGTTCGGCTTCATCTCCAGAGTCCTCTCCATAGCTTCACCACAATCACTGAGCCCTAATCAGGCCAGTCCCAGGTGCTAGGGACACAGAAGGAGTCCCTGTAACAAGATTCATGTGCAAGTGATTTATCAAGAAGGTGCCTCCCAGGGAAACCAGTAAGGGAGTGGAAGCAGGAGAGGGAGGGAAGAAGCCAAGCAAGGGAGTCCCACAGAGGGTAGCTTCGGGCCGACACACACAGCACTCTGCAGTGTAAGTTAAGCCTCAGGATGTCCTGTGCCAGGATCAGGGAGTGAGGCACCACAGTCCCACACCTGCCAGCCATTAGCTGAGGGAAAGTTTAATTCCCAGGTACTTCAGTCTGTCTGCGTTTACTGGAAAAGTTTCCAGTAGCCTGGGCAGGTGGCTGAAGGAGTCACAGGTGTGTAGCCCATTGAGAGCAAAACCACACAGCAGGCAGGGGAGTCCACAGAGCCAGCAAAAGACACGTGAGGGGTGTGGGTGGAGCCCCTACAGTGCCCATCTTTGAGACAAGCACCATCCCTGTGTTCAAGGAGCTCACAGAGGAGAAATGGGTATGCAAACAGGCTAATTCAGTTTCACCTGCGATCTTGGGTATTACTTGTCCTCACCTTTCTGAAGATCACCTTTGCAAGATCACTTGCAAAACAGGAAGTTATAAACAGGAGATTGAAGTGTGTACTGCACTGGGAGGGAAGGAGGGAGGGGCTGAACTGGCATTATCAAACCTGATTTGCATCTCCCTCCCACTCCCTACCCCAAGTGCAGGCTGCCGTGGCAAAGACAGCCGAGATGGTTAGGACACCTCAGGAATCACAGGGCCCTGGCTCCCCACAGACTACTTGCAAGGCCAGGATATCAAAAGGGACTGATCTTTCCAGGGATGCGGGCATGTTTTCATAATTCTGACAACCTCCTTTCATCCTCCATCTCTGACATCGACAGAGACATTAATCAAGTCATTTCCTGTGCAAATCCACACTCCCATCTTCAGTTCTCAGGGCCCAGGAGGTGAGGATGGGGGAGGAACAGGGGCTCAGGCCCTGAGAGGGCTGTCTCTGGGTGACAAAACTGAGACTCTGTGAAGAGGGGGCCCTGTCTTCCCAGCTGATGTTGGAATGCAAGCCTAATACTTGTGGGAAGTTCAGGCACTGCCATAGCCAACAAAAGGGGGTTGTTTCCAAGCCATGGTTCCCAAACTCTGTTCCTCCAAGCCCTCCATTGCAAGAAGGGACCATCAAGGTCACCAGGAGGGAAGGAACAAGAAACTCTGTCCCCGTACTTCAACACATGGCATTCCATGAGAGGCCACTGGAAAAGGCATTTGCAACTGGAAGAACCCCAGGTGCACTGATCTGGTGAAGCCACTCCTCTTAAGGCTGCGAAGCCTGGGAGGGGGCTTGGGGAGGAGGGAGGGGAGAGCTCCAGCAAGTTGAGATGGAGCCCGGCCTGGACCCACAGCTCCAGGTTCTTGGTTTATTCCCATCCCCTTATCCCTACCTCCAACAAAATCTGAAATTCAGTGTATGAGGCCTGAAAGGGACCCGAGAGGTGATTCCGTGCAAATTTCCTCCTTCCATCAGATGCCTGGGTGCTCTCACAGCATCAGTGACAAATCCAGCCTTAGCTTGGACACGCCCAGCGATTGCATGCTCACTGCTTCCTGTGTCCCTCCCTTCTGTCTTTGTATAGCTCTGTATAAAAGTCTTCCTCCATTGCTGCCAGAACTGCCCATGGCTCAACTTTCTCACTGTGCCTCTGGGGCTATGTGGAGAGGCTGTCTCTCTCTCTCATAGAATAGAGCCCTTTAGGTAGAAACAGTAGTAACTATAACCGTAATAGTACCCTACTCCTTAAAAAGAATTTCTATTAGCCCTCCCATTCAACTTCTACCTTAGGGACGCTTCATAGTAACAGCAAAGATGTTTCACTGCTTTGCTATTCACATAGTATTTTCACCTTCACTGTGCCTCATTTCTCACAAGAACCCCGTCCAATATGCACAGTAGGGATCCTATCTGTCCATTTGTCAGCAGTGGCCAACAGAAGGGCTGGGATTTGTCAAGATTCAGCACAGATGGACCCCAAAGTTCCCATTTTCCTGAGTCGAAGCATTGGATGCCGCACCCCCATGGCAACGGGGCCCTTGTTCTCTCATCTAGCAGGTGTCCCCGGTGCTTCCCTCAAGGGCCCATCCAACTTTGCAAGCCCCCTAATTGGGGTGACATTGAAACGTGTGTTTGGCTCCTGTGGTTGTGACATTTAAATCATCTCAGTCTCACATGGGAGGGTGGGGAGGTGGCTGCACGGCTCTGAGCCCCGGAAGAAACCCTGAGTCTGTGAGTATCCGTTCCGCCTCCTCAGCCTGGCTGCCTGCAGTCATGTGGGCCCTAATGGTTAAATTCCACATGGGGGTCTGACCTTCAGATGCAGGGCAGCTCTGGCGGGCAGAAAGCAGCTGAGTGCCACTTACTCATAATGCCAGCTGATTCATTTTTCATTCACTCGGCCAGTTGGTGGATGAATTAAGTGATGCAGCCGGAATTAGCAGCTACAGGCTTCACTTTGCCAGCATTAACATCTCCAGTTTTAAGCTCTTTTAGATAGACACGGTGAGGGAGAGGAGGAACACTGGGTTGGGACTTAAGGTGAACTGGGTTCAAATCCCAGTTCTGCTACAACAGTTTGGTTGTATTGCTTTGGGCAAGTCCCTTCCCTGTCCTGGGCTTCATTTTGCTGGTCTTTACCATGAAGGGATTTGCATCTGGAGATTTCAAAGGGGGACTTTTCAGGATGCCACTCTTCACAGTCTTGTTCATGAACCAGTTAGCTAAACGGCAAGGACAGACAAGAGGTTGCAAACTGATGGCCCACGGCTTGGATTTGTCCCATGGATGTGCTTTATTGAAGAAGCATACTGTTATGCAAGGGTATATTTTTATTTTGAAAGTGTTGGCCGGGCGTGGTGGCTCACGCCTGTTATCCTAGCACTTTGGAAAGCCAAGGAAGGTGAATCACTTGAGGTCAGGAGATCGAGACTAGCCTAGCCAACATGGGGAAACCCTGTCTCTATTAAAAATACAAAAATTAGTTGGGCATGGTGGTGGGCACTTGTTATCCCAACTGCTTGGGAGGCTGAGGCAGGAGAATCGCTTGAACTCGGGAGGCGGAGGTTGCAGTGAGCCGAGATTGCACTGCTTCACTCCAGCCTGGGCGACAGAGTGAGACTGTGTCTCAAAAAAAAAAAAAAAAAAAGTGTTTGATGGGAAATGCACATTCCAGTTTGGCCCATTCCCCAACATCTCCTATTTTCCTACACCTGGCACCTTTTGGTCACTCATGTTACTCTATCGGGCATCTGATGACATTTGAGTTTGCAACCCCCAGGTCAGTGGAATCACTTTCTATATACAGAATAGTAAGAGTGAAGACAGCAATTCCCACATTTGTTTTATGGTTCCAGTTTAACCAAACCAGTTTCTATCCACTGAAGTGTTTGGCTTAATGCTAGGTCTCTACACAGTTTCACAACATCTCAATTTCCTTATTTTCTATCCACATAGGATTGTGGTAAGATTCATGTTGGTCATATACAGTGGGGATTAAATTTATTATTCTAAAAGCTGCTTGCCAGAGTCATTGCATTTTAGAGATGAACGCTAAATTCACCTTAGTGGACGATTGCTTTGTTTGGGAAAACACACTATTAGACCTTTGTTATCTAAAAGCAAGGCCCAGGACTTGGTTTTAAGGAGTGAGAGGCAGTGGTGGAGGTTGTGATGGATGGATAAGGACAGTAATGCTTCAAATAATATAGTGAGATTCAGCCTTACTTGGGTAGAGAGTTTATGAAGTTAACTGATTCCAGATTTCTTGAGAGCTCAAAAACAAGATTGGGGGGGAACTTGAGACACACGAAAGAGGACACAGGCAAAGGGTCTTGTCCCCAAGCAGGAGTGAACTTGAGCAGCATGGATCAAGGTGACTCCCCAACAGGGTACAGCTTCTTTGACTGTAATACTCATTTTTTAAACTAAAAATGTTGACAAATGTCAACACACTAGAACGGGAGTTGACAAACTATGGCCTGTGAACTCAGCCCACTGCCCATTTTTGTATGGCCTGAAAGCTAAGAATGATTTTTATATTTTTAAGCATTTAAAAAACTCAAAAGAAGAATATTTTGTAACATGTGAAAATGATGTAAATTCAAATGTCAGTGTCCATAAATAGAGTCTTATTGGAACACAGCCATACTCATTTGTTTATGTTTTGTCTGCAACTGCTTTCATACCATGACAGAATTGAGTAGTTGCAATAGAGACTGTGTGACTGCGTGTGGGGCTCCACAGGGTACTGTGGAGTAAGTGGGCATAGATCCCTTGGAGGAGAAATGGCGGAGTCATCACAGTATATACTTGCTGTGGTGTTTTGGAATCCTTTTCCCTAGGGACTAGCCTCCTCCTGGGTCAATGGACTCTGGATATGAAAACTGGCTCATGCCTATGAACCGAGTGAGTAAGCATGCCCTCTTACTAGGGGGCCATCCTTAGCCTCCTGCTCCTTTATTCATGTGTTCTTCCTACTGGAGATGTTAAGCAGCACCTTTGTGGGCTGCCCGTGTATTTTACTGCTAAGTACACTCTCTTAGTCAGCTTGGGCTGTGTATTCATCTTCAGAGAGACAGAACCTATAGGATATATGAAAAGGGATTTATTAGGGAGAATTGGCTCACATGATTACAGAGGTGAGAAAGTCCCTTGACGGGCCATCAGCAAGCTGGAGAACCAGAAATGCTGGTAGCATGGCTCAGGACAAGTCTAGAAGCCTCAGAACCAGGGAAGCCCATGATGCAGCCCCAGTTCGAGGCCAAAGGCCAGACAGTACCCTGGAGGATGCTGGTGCAAGTCCCAGAGTCTAAAAGCCAAAGAATCTGGAGTCTGATGTCCAGGGGCTGGAAGAGGAAAGAGAGCTCATTAGGTTTAAAGTCATGAGGATGGAGCCCCCATAATGGGATTGGTGCCTTTATAAGAAGAGGAAGAGACCAGAGCTCACTGTCTTTCTGCCATGTAAGGATACATCAAGAATGCAGCCATCTGCAAGCCAGGAAGAGGGCCTTCTCCAGGAATAGAATCAGCCAGCACCTTGATCTTGGACTTCCCAGTCCAAGAGTCTCTCCAGAAGGGAGAGAGAGAGAATCCCTCTTCTTCTGCCTGAATGTCCAAGTCAGGCCCCCAGCTGACTAGAGAGTGTCCACCCATATTAAGGGTGGGTCTTCCTCTGTCAGTCCACTGCCTCACACTTCAGTCTCCTCTGGAAGCACCCTCACAGACACACCCAGAAACAATGCTTCACCAGCCATCTGGGTATCCGTCAATCCAGTCAAGTTGACACCTAAAATTAATCATAGGTTGCAATGACAAAATACCATCCATTGGGTGGCTTAAACAACAGACACTTACTTCTCACAGTTCTGGATGCTGGGAAGTCCAAGATCAAGGTGCTGGCTGATTCTATTCCTGGAGAAGGCCCTCTTGCTGGCTTGCAGATGGCTGCATTCTTGATGTATCCTTACATGGCAGAAAGACAGTGAGCTCTGGTCTCTTCCTCTTCTTATAAAGGCACCAATCCCATTATGGGGGCTCCATCCTCATGACTTTGAACCTAATGAGCTCTCAAAGGTCTCAGCTGTCAACACCATCACACTGAGGGTTAGGGTTTCAACAAAAGAATATGGTAGGGGGAACACACATCCAGTCCATAATAGACCCTATGTTCTATTTACACCGCTACAACTTCCTGTGGTGGGAAGCTCCAGTCTGGCTGGTTGTTACCATATTGCCTGCATCACCACCCCACAAGTGCTACCACCTGGCCTCTCTATAACTTCAAGGCCTATGATGTTCATGGCTGTCTACAAACCCAGCTCTGTGACTGCCTGTCCTCCTGTCAACCCTGGTTGGCAGAGGACAGCCACCACTTAGGGGTGTGGATGCTCCAGTCACCAGAAAAAACCTGATGGTTTGGTGAATGTCAAGTCCTTGGGGCATCCCATGGAACATAATCTTCGGGTGGATCTTCCGGCCTCATGTAAGATATCCACTCCAGCATGCTCACCTCCCTGAGCCTCTGAACCCTCCTTCTACCACCTGCCAAGGTAACTCCAGCATCATCACCTTGCTCAGGTTGTCCATCAGCATTGCCAGTCTTCTTCTAAGAGCCACCCTAGCAATGAATTTGCCTCTAACCCTGGAGTCCTTGCTGGGGTGTTAAGTCTCAGTGTCCCAAAAAAGTGCCCCCAAGTCAACAAATTATCTCTTATTTAGTCACATGTTCCAGCCTCCTGGTCAAGCACCCCCAAAATCCAATCCCAGGGCTACTCTCCTGGCTTCTCATGCTACATGCTAGCTAATTCTCACACCTCCTTTGAGGTGTAATCTCTTTCCTCCCTTATCAGACTCAGCACATCCCAAGCCAAGTTCTAGGATTTAATCCTGGTTAGCAGCCTGACAAAGGGGGAGCAGCTCCTGAGGACAGGGCTCCTGCTTCCTTGAGGAGAGAGGGGTTGGTGTGGGGGGTGCAAGGTTTCTGCAGTGTCTTCCTACAAGGAGGAAATGCAAGCTCCTACTACAGAAAGGTGGGCCACCTCTGGAAATGCTGGCAGTTCAGGAGGGGTCTACAGACCCTGCAGATTCTTGCAGACGTCTCCCAGAGGTCCCCACTCATGTTTCAAGATTTTATGTTTCCCTAACCAGGACCTGCCTTAGCTTAATAGACCTGTCTTCCCTGGACATCTAAACATCTATGGCCCTCAGCAACTCTATCAAGTCCCGAGTCTGGTTTTATGGCAAAGGTAATGATTTCTTTGTGCTCTACCAAAGGGGCAGCTCAGGCTCTCACATTCAGCCTTTAACTGTTTGTTAAATGCCCTGAATTTCTCACTGTCCCTCTGCAGGGTGTCACACCTTTGTCAAATCCAGCCAAATCCACAGTTCTTGTTGGCCTTGTTCCCTCTATTCCTTCAAGTATGTGTACTATTGTACCATCCAGGGTGTTATTCTCCACTGGGACATTTTCCCAAGTCACCACTTGTGAAATTTTCAGCAGTTGGGCCACCACCTTGTGCCAAGGACTATCAATGTCCCACATTCCACGTGTCCCACTTGGGATGGAAGCCTCCTTAACACAGCCAGTCAGTGAGGAAGTGGGGCCCCAAAGCCCATCATTCTACTGCCTGCTCTCTGACACTCTACTTCTGCTAGGGTGGGGCCTCCAAGATGCGGGCACCAGGATAGGGTCCAACGTGCAAGAGATGTATTAGGAGAAACACCTGTGAAGGAGAAAGGGTGCTGGAGTAGGAGTAGGTGGGGAGAGCCTTCAGACAATGATGCAGGTCTGACACCTGTGGAAGGAGAATGGGAAGGAAAGATTGTCAGGAAGGAAGAGTATCAGATACCATGCAACTCGAGAAAGGTCTTGGCCAGGGAAAGTTACCAAAGACAGGTAGCCTGTTAGAGGAATTGTGTAGTAGGCAGGAAGGAGCCAGCACCTGTATCCCTCTGTGCTGAGTCTTTAGCTGGGAGCAGTCCTGGGAAGCATGGCCTTGGGGTGAATGCTATGATAGATTCAACTGTCAGTCAACTCCACCCTGTCACAGGCTCTCTTAAAGGGACCAACACGCCCACCACAATATCTCCATTGGTTTGTCCCACCTTTCATGCAACGTCATTAAAATTAATAGCTTACTGATGGCTGGGCTCGGTGGCTCATGCCTGTAATCCCAGCATTCTGGGAGGCTGAGGTGGGTGGATCACCTGAGGTCAGGAGTTCAACACCAGCCTAGCTAACATAGTGAAACCCCATCTCTACTAAAGATACAAAAATTAGCTGGGCGTGGTGGTGGACGCCTGCAATCCTAGTTACCCAGGAGGCTGAGGCACGAGAATCACTTGAACCCGGGAGGCGGAGGTTACAGTGAGGAGAGATCACGCCACTGCACTCTAGCCTGTGGGATAGAGGGAGAACGTGTCACCTAAAAAAAAATCTCTATATAGATATATAGAGATATAGATATATAGAGATAAAATCTATCTCTATATATCTATATAGATAGATTTTACATATTTATATAGGGATATATATATATATGAGAGTGAGAGAGAGAGAGAGAGTTAGTTTACTGACCATCAAGCCAGGCAAAGAAAGGCATGGAGTCAGATAGAATCCAATCAGGTGTTATTTTAAATTTTGTTATAAGTGATATCCCTGTCAAAAAGAAAAAAATAGGGAATTCAATTTGGTATTGCACAAAGTGATAAGCTGGATGAAACTAGGTACAACACAATTGTTGAGGGGAGGGGTGTTGCAAACTCAAATTAGTTACGTAATTTAGGTCATGGTATAACTTGAATCTAAGGGGCCTGAATTGAAAGTCCACCTGCTCTGGGCTTGGAACCCCCCGAAGTCACATTAAAAAGCGCTTGAGAGGAATCACCCAGGATGATTACGTTTTAGTCTTCAGTGCCAACCACTACCTCTGGCCACCAGTACCTGCAGCCTGTGAGATGGTACCAATAGCATGACCGTAATGACTGACCCAGAACCTCAGCTCACCCGAAATGAGGGTGCTGTAGCTGGGTTGGCAACCTCAGTTTTCTTGGGATAAGAAAGCAGTTCCCACAGTGAAAAGGTGTCTTTTTAACCCCTGGAAGGTATAAATTAAATACATAAATAATGAAGTCAATTAATAGTAATATATTTGTGTTAAACTTAGGAATGATCTGTATATACTTGATATTTATAGGTTTTGTGATGTGTAAGAGAATTTGGCATATCTGAGATTACACTGTAAATATGTAATTAAGTAACTGATTTTTGACTTGTGATTTTGCATTAAAAGTTGTAAGAGAATCTGATGAGTTTAGTAAATAGTGTTGGAATGTTTATGAGAATCTGAGATTCACCATATTTATGACTTTAATTTATTAAATTTACAAGAATAATTTTAAGTGCTTAGAAAGGTTTTGCTTGTTAGGCACCAAAGTGCCCCAAACAAAAACAGATGCATCACATGTATATATAAATGCACTTCAAAAGGCTTAAGGGGATTTAATAAAATGAGTTGTAAATGAGGCTGTTTCAGGGAATTTGGATTTACAGTTAGGATAATAAAATTCAAAATTAATCTTAAAGGCTTAGGGAAAAATAGGTTTTTATAGTTTGTTACTTTTTTCTGCACCCAAAAAGTAATAATTCTGAAGTCATCAAGAACTCCAGCTGACACTTGCTATATCTAAAAATGAATTCAGAATTGTTCCCTACCCTAGGAGCTAAACGTTGGATCCTGAATGGTGAACAGCAGTACCACACGCACAGGGGTTCAGATGAGTCCCGGGGCACCCTTGCTTCTCCCTGTCCTCCTCTCCACATCTAAATAGCTCCCTGGCACTTACCCATCCTTCAGGCCTTTGGGCTCTGCCCTCCTGTCTCCCCTGCCCCTTGGGCTAGCACTACCCCTGCCCCAGGTTTCTCATCTGCCTCGCAGGAATCTCCCTGCCTCTGGTCTTCTCTCCTCTCACCTTTCTTTTCTTCCATTAGAAGATTTGCAAAGACACTGCTGAGTGGAGAAGGAAGCCCAGCCTGCGTGACTCTGGCTGACTTTGTGTATCTGCTGGCCATGACAGCCCCAGAAGTCTGTAGATGGTCCTCCCAGGTCTGAGTTGCAGCTTTTTGCCTGCAATGTCACTGTCTTCCTCACCAGCCCAGCCTGCTTTGTTGTTGTTCTTTGAACCTTTTTAAAAATTTTATTGATGCATAATAGATGTACATAGTCTGGGGGTATGTGCGATAATTTAACACATTTATATAATTTGTAAAGATCAAATCAGTGTACTTGGGATATGCATCACTTAAATATTTGTCTTTCCTTTATGTCAGAAACATTCAAATTATTCTCTTCTAGCTATTCTGAAGTGTACAACAGATTATTGTAAACTATAGACACCTTAATGGTCTAACACTAAGCCTTATTTCTCCTATCAAACTACATTTGTACACATTAATCAACCTCTCTTCATCTCCTCCTCCCCACTACTCTTCTCAACCTCTGGCAACCACCAATTTATTCTCTATCTTAATGAGATTCACTTTTTTAGCTCCCACATATGGGTGGGAATAGGCGATATTTGTCTTTCTGTACTTGGCTTATTTCACTTAACATAATGACCTCCCATTCCATTCATGTTACTGCAAATGACAGGATTGCATTCTTTTTTATGGCTGAATAATATTTCATTCTGTATATAAACCATGTTTTTTAATCCATTTATCCATTGATGGGCCCTTGGGTTGATTTCATATTTGGGCTATTGTGAATGGTGCTGCAATAAACATGGAAGTGCAGGTATCTTTTCAATATATTGATTTCCTTTCTTTTGGATATATAGCTTAGATTTTTTCTAAGGTCCTTAGGTTTTTCTAAGTATATAAGTATATATTTTACATTCCCAACAGTGGGAATGAAAAAAAAGCCATTTTATCTGAGGTGAGATGATATCTCATTGTGGTTTTGATTTGCATTTCTCTGATGACTAGTGATGTTAAGCATTTTTTCATATATCTGTTGGCCATTTGTATGTCTCTTTTGAGAAATATCTATTCAGATCTTTTATCCATTTTTAAATCATATTATTTGGGTTTGTGCTAATGAGTTGTGTGAGCTCCTTACACAATCTGGTTATTAATCCTTTGTCAGATGAGTAGTTTGCAAATATTTTCTCTCATTCTGTGGGTTGTCTCTTCACTTTGTTGATTGTTTCCTTTGCTGTGCAGAAGCTTTTTAGCTTGAGGAAATCTCATTTGTCTAGTTTTGCTTTGGTTAGCTGTGCTGTTGAGGTCTTACAGGAAAAATTTAATGTCATGCAGCATTTCTCCAATATTTTCCTCTAGTAGTTTTATAGTTTTATGTGTTATTTTTAAGTATTTAATCAAATTTTTGATTTTTGTGTATGTGAGAGATAGGAGTCTAGTTTTTTGTTTTTGTTTTGTTTTTGTTTTTGTTTTTTTCTTGAGATGGGGTCTTGTTCTCTCATCCAGGCTGGAGTGCAGTGGCATGATCATGGCTCATTGCAGCCTCAAACTGCTGGGCTCAATTGATCCTCCCACTTCAGCCTCCTAAATAGCTGGGACTACAGGCGTGTGCCACCACACCTGGCCAATTTTTGTTTTTTGTTTTTTTGTAGAGTTGAAGCTTTGCCATGTTGCCCAGGCTGGTCTCAAACTCCCGGGCTCAAGATATCTGCCTGCATTGGTCTCCCAAAGTGCTGGGATTACAGGTGTGAGCCACTGCACCCAGACAAGTTTCATTCTTATGCATATAGTTATCCAGTTTTCCCAGCCTCATATATTGAAAAGATATTTATTGCATGTTCTTGACTGACAATGCAGGGATTTATATCTGGGTGCTCTGATCTGTTCCATGTATGTATCTGTACCTATCTGTATAGCCAGTACCATGCTAATTTGGTTACTATAGCTTTGCAGTAAGTTTTTTGTTTGTTTTTGAGACAGAGTTGGGCTCTGTTGCCCAGGCTGGAGTACAGTGGTGTGATCTCGGCTCACTGCAACCTCCGCCTCCAGGGTTCAAGCAATTCTTCTGCCTCAGTCTCCCGAGTAACTGGGATTACAGGCACGCACCACCATGCCCGGCTAATTTTCGTATTTTTAGTAGAGACAGGGTTTTGCCATGTTGGCCAGACTGGTCTTGAACTCCTGACCTCAGGTGATCTGCCCACCTTGGCTTCCCAAAGTGCAGGGATTAAAGGCATGAGCCACCCTGCCCAGCCTGCAGTAAGTTTTGAAGTCAGGTAGTGTGAGGCCTCCAGCTTTGTTCTTTTTGCTCAGAATTGTTTAGGCTATTCAGGGTCTTTTGAATTTCCATATAGATTTTAGGATTTTTTTTCCTATTTCTTGAAGAATGTCATTAGTATTTTGATAAGCATTGCATTGAATCTGTAAATTGCTTTGGGTAGTATTGCCATTTCAATACAGATTCTTCCAATCCATGAGCATGGAATATTTTTCCATTTTTTGGTGTCCTCTTCAATTTCTTTCATCAGTGTTTTATAGTTTTCCTTGTATAGATGTTTCAGTTCTTTGGCTAAATTGATTTCTTCGTATTTTATATTCTTTATAGCTATTGTAAACAGATTTCTCAATTTTTCTCAGATTATTCACTGTTGGCATATATAAATGCTACTGAATTTTGTATGCTGATTTTGTATCCTGCAACATTACTGAATTCATTTATCAGTTCTAACAGTTTTTTTGGTGGAGTCCTTAGGTTTTTCTAAATATAAGATCCTGTTGTCTGAGAGCAAGGCTAATTTGACTTCTTCCTTTCCAATTGGGACACCCTTTATTTCTTTCTCTTGCCTACTTGCTCTGGCCAGGACTTCCAGTATTACGTTGAATAAAAGTGGTAAAAAATAGGCATCTTTGTCTTGTTCCAGATCTCAGAGGAAAGGCCTTTAATTTTTCCCTGTTCAGAACAATGTTGGCTATGGATTTGTTATATATGACCTTTATTATTTTGAGGTATATTCCTTCCATTCCCAGTTTGATGAAGGTCTTTATCATAAATGGATGTTGAATTTTATCAAATGCCTTTCTGGCATCTATTGAAATAGTCATATGTTTTTCATTCTTAGTTCTTGGTTCTGTGAATGTCATGTATTATGTTTATTGATTTGTGTATGTTGAACCATCCTTGCATACCGGGGATAAATCCCACTTGATCATGGTTAATGATGTCTTTAATGTGTTGTAGAATTTGGTTTGGTAGTATTTTATTGAGAATTTTTGCATCTTGGTTCATCAGAAATATTGGCCTACAATTTTCTTTTCTTGCTGTATCCTTGTCTGGTTTTGATATCAGGGTAATGCTGGCCTCATAGATAGAATGAGTTTGGAAGTATTCCTCCTCTATTTTTTTGAAGAGTTTGAGTAGAATTGGCATTAATTCTTTGGCTTTGTTTATTTTTGTTTTTTAAGAGACAGTCTCACTCTGTCACCCAGGCTGGAGTGCAGTGGTGTAATCTTACCTCACTGAAGCCTTGAACTCCTGGGCTCAAGTGATCCTCCCATCTCAACCTCCTAAGTACCTAGAACTACAGGCATGCACCACCGCACCCAGCTAATTTAAAAAATTTATTGTAGAGAATCTGAATGATCTTTCCATCACTGAGAGTGGGGTGTTAAAGTCCCCTACTGTTATTGTATTGCAATCTATCTCTTGCTTTAGATTGCTTTTCATATTTGGGATCTCTGGTGTTGAGTGCCTATATATTTAAAATTGTTACATCTGCTTGAGAAACTGACCCCTTTATCATTATATAGTGACTTTCTTTGTCTCTTTTTACAATCTTTGACTGACTTGTAGTCTATTTATCTAACTATAGCTATAGCTACTTCTGCTTTTTTTTTTTTTTTTTGGTTCCAGTTGTACGGACTCTTTTTTTACCCCTTCATTTTCAGTCTATCTTTACAGGTGGGTTTCTTGTAGGCAGCATATAGTTGGATCTCATTTCTGTCCATTCAGCCACTCTCTTCCTTTTAATTGGAGAATTGAGTTCCTTTATATTTAGTACTATTATTGACAACTAAGGACTCACTACTGTCATTCTGTTGCTTGTTTTCTGATTGTTTTGTAACTCCTCTCTTCCTTTCTTCATTTCTTACTGCCTTACTTTGTGGTTCAGTGATCTTCTCTGGCAGTATGTTTTAATTTGTTTTTGTTGGTTTTTTTGGAGACAGAGTCTTGCTCTGTCTCCTAGGCTGGAGTACAGTGGTGCAATCTCAACTCACTGCAACCCCTGCCTCCCAGGTCCAAGTGATTCTCCTGCCTCAGCCTCCCAAGTACCTGGGATTACAGGCACCTGCCACCACATCTGGCTAATTTTTGTATTTTTAGTACAGACAGGGTTTTGCCATGTTGGCCAGGCTGGTCTTGAACTCCTGAGCTCAGGTGATCCACCCACCTCGGCCTCCCAAAGTGCTGGGATCACAAGTGTGAGCCACCACGCTCAGCCTAATTTGTCGTTTTTTATTTTTAGTGAACTCACTATAGGGTTTGCATTGTGATTACCATGCAGTTTACAAAAAAAAACTTATAGATGTAACATTATTTTAAAGAGAAGATATCTTATTTTAGATCACATAGAATAGAAACAAAGAAAAAATGAAAATAAAAGTTTACATTATAACTCCATCGCCTCCACATTTTGACTGTTAGTTGTTTCAATTTACATATTTTTATATTACCTGTCTCTTAACAGGTTGTTGTAGCTATTATTGTTTTTGACAGATTTATATTTTGGGTTTCATACTAGAGTTATAAGTGCATTTCATACCACAATTACAATATTAGAGTATTCTGCATTTGTGCATGTACTTAATTTTACCAGTGTGTTTTATACCTTCAAATATTTTAAATTTTGTTTTGTTTTTGCATATTAGTGTTTTTTTCTTTCAGATTGAATAACTCCCTTTAGCATTTCTTTCTTTCTTTTTTTTCCTTACAGTAGATATTATCCGAAAACCTTTAGCATTTCTTGTAAGATGAACCTGGTGGTGGTGAATTCTCTCAGCTTTTGTTTGTCTGGAAAAGTCTATCTCTCCTTCATTTTTGAAGAATAACTTTGCTTGATACAGTATTTTTTGATGGTAGTTTTTTCCTTTCAGCACTTTAAAAATGTCATGTCACTCCCTCCTGACCTATATGGTTTCCATTGAGAAGTCTCTTGCCAGAAAGACTTTATGTTTTACTTGCTTCTTTTCTCTTGCTATTTTTAGGATCTTCTCTTTGTCCTTGACATTTGAGAGTTTGGTTATGATATGCCTTGGAGTAACCTTGTTTGAATCAAATCTGTCTGGTGTTCTCCAGCCTTCCTGTACCTGGATGTTTATATCTTTCTCAAGTTTTGGAAAGTTTTCTGTTATTATTTCTTTAAATAAGCTTTCCACCTCTTGCTCTTTCTCAGCTCCATCTTGAACATCAATAATGCTTAGATTTGGTCTTTTGAGGTAATTTTCTATATCTTGTTTGCTTTTCATTATTTTTTTCTCCTCTGACTGTGTATTTTCAAATAGCCTGGTATCAAGCTTACTGATTCTTTCCTCTGCTTGATCTATTTTGCTGTTGGGAGCCTCTAATGAATTTTTCAATTCAGCAAATGTATTTCTCAGTTTTAAGATTTCTGTTTGATTATTTTGTTATTTCAATGTCTTTGTTGAATCTCTCTAATAAACTTCTAAATTGCTTTCCCGCATTACCTTGAAGATCCCTGAGTGTCCTTAAAACTGCTATTTTGAATTGTTGCTCAGAGAGCTCACACATCATTGTCTTGCTGGGGTCCATTACTGATTCCTTGCTTTGTCCATTTGGAGAGTTCATGGTTCTCTGTCTGCTGTTGGTTCTTGTGGATGTGTGTCTATGTCTTTGCATTGAGGGATTCGTTATTCATTTTAATCTCCATATAGCTTGTTTTGCTTTTATTGGATATATTTGCTTAGAGGTTCTTTATTGCTAAATCACTGTCTTCTTTTTGGCTCTAGATGGCATCTTAAGCCCACATTTGCTTTGGCTGTAGTAAATGATTGGAGCACTGCCCTTCCTAAATGGGGTATCTCAGCAGTGTGGGAAGCCTGGCTAGGGGTTTGTGCCCAGGGGACCTGTGGAATGGACCTCCTACAGCATAGTGCAAATGAACCACCACTCTGATTTAATGTCTCCTTTGGCAAAGTTACAAAGCAGAATTTCCAGAGATGAGGATGCTTGTCTCACCTCCCCACTTTCTGTCTGCCTGTCCTCAGGGATAGTTAGTTCTCTCTTTGGTCACTTAGTGATGCTTCCCATGGTTTAGGCAGAGGTCTACTGCCAGGGAAACCAAGGTGGTGGGGAAGCTGGTTGTCCACCTCGATCTCACTTTTTCTACTGTAGAAATTGTGTGTTGGGGGAAATTTTTTCATGCTCTTGGTGCTGGGAAGAATGGGAGAAGGGGTTCACAATTGTGAAGCTCAATTTTTCTTACGTCTGCTTAGAGATTTTTCAATTCTCTGTGGCCCCAGGAACTGTTTCATCTTCATTCTTGAGTTCTGGGATATTACTGGTGATAATCTTGGCACTGTATATTTATTTTTGGTTTCCTATGTAGGGGGCAGTGAAGCTAGGTTGCTTCTACGCTGCCATTTTGGAACCAGAAGCCCAGCCTACTCTCTTATTGTTAGCCAGACTATGTGCATTAGGAAAGGTGAAGCCTCCTCCCTCTACTTGCTTGCTCTTTCTTTTTCCTTTTTTTTTTTTTTTTTTTGTTTGTTTGTTTTTGTTTTGACAGAGTCTCACTCTGTCACCCAGGCTGGAATGCAGTGATGCAATCTTGGCTCACTGCAATTTCTGCCTCCTGGGTTCAAGTGATTCTTGTGCCTCAGCCTCTCGAGTAGCTAGGAATTACAGGTGTGCCATCACACCCAGATAATATTTGTATTTTTAGTAGGGACAGGGCTTCACCATGTTGGCCAGGCTGGTCTCAAACTCCTGACCTCAAGTGATACACCTGCCTTGGCCTCCCAAAGTGCTGGGATTACAGGCATGAGCCACTGTGCCCATCCTGCCATCTGTTTCTTTTGCTGCAATTCTGAGTTAGGAATGGAAGCCCTGATGAGGGTGAGGGTGACAGTGGCCACCTTCTCTGAGCCCTCCCTTCTACTGATCACTTTTCTCTAAAGATCTCATCACCCTGACCTAATTCAGTCTCTGCCATTTCTGTATACCAAGGTAAAGATGGGCATTGACTGAAAGACAAGGAAGCAAGGGAAAATTCTACATTTTGTAACCAGAGAGCATGGGAGCAGGTGCCCAATTCCAGCTCCACCATGGACTTTCTGTGTAAGCCTGAGTAAATCCTTTCCCTGTCTGGGCCTGGTTTTCCCTGGCCCTTTATTAAGTAAACAAGACCTTTTCATCCAGCAAAGCCACTTCTAGGTCTTTGTCTGAGAAATATGCTCTTATATGTGCCCAGCAGACAAATAAGGCTTGCAGCCTTGCTAGCAACCATAAATAATGTCAATCTAAAATGTCAATCAATAGAAGAATATGTGAGTAAATTAGAGTACACACATAGACTATGTCAGTCAGGGTCTGATAAGGTTTGGCTGTGTCCTCACATAAATCTCATCTTGAACTCCCATGTGTTGTGGGAGGGACCCAGTGGGAGGTAATTGAATTATGGGGGCAGATTTTCCCATTCTGTTCTCAGGATGGTGAGTAAATCTCATGAGATCTGATGGTTATTATAAGGGGGAGTTTTCCTGCACAAGCTCTCTTTTTGCTTGCTGCCATCCACGTAAGACATGACTTGCTCCTCCTTGCCTTCCACCTTGATTGTGAGGCTTCCCCAGCCACATGGAACTGTAAGTCCAATTAAACCTCTTTCTTTTGTAAATTGCCCAGTCTTGGGTATGTCTTTATCAGCAACGTGAAAATGGACTAATACAGGGTCCAGTTAAGAAATACCATTAGGCCAGGCGTGGTGGCTCATGCCTGTAATCCCAGCATTTTGGGAGGCTGAGGCAGGTGGATCACCTGAGGTCAGGAGTTTGAGGCCAGCCTGGATGACATGGTGAAACCCCAGCTCTACTAAAAATACAAAAAATCGGCCTGGCGTGGTGGCTCACGCCTGTAATCCCAGCACTTTGGGAGGCCGAGGTGGGCGGATCACGAGGTCAGGAGAACGAGATCATCTTGGCTAACACAGTGAAACCCTGTCTCTACTAAAAATACAAAAGATTAGCCAGGCATCATGGTGGGCGCCTGTAGTCCCAGCTACTCGGGAGGCTGAGGCAGGAGAATGGCAAGAACCTGGAAGGTGGAGCTTGCAGTGAGCCAAGATTGTGCCACTGCACTCCAGCCTGGGCAACAGAGCAAGACTCCATCTCTAAATAAATAAATAAATAAATAAATAAATAATAAATAAATAAAAATAAAAATGCAAAATATCAGCCAGGCATGGTGGCAGGTACCTGTAATCCCAGCTACTCTGGAGGCTGAGGCAGGAGAATTACTTGAACCTGGGAGGCAGAGGTTGCAATGAGCAGAGATCACACCACTACACTCCAGCCTGAGCAACAGGAGTGAAACTTCATCTAAAAAGAAAGAAAGAAAGAAAGAAAGAAAGAAAGGAAGAAAGAAAGAAAGAAAGAAAGAGAGAGAGAGAGAGAGAGAAAGAAAGAAAGAAAGAAAGAAAGAAAGAAAGACAATTAGCACCAGTTATCTTCCTCACAACATTCTGTTACAAAAATATTCAAACATACAGGAAAATTTTTAAAGTTATAAAGCAAACACCCATATACCCACCAAAATTAACATTTGGTCATATTTGCTTTATCATCTATCAATTGATCCATCTGTCTATCCATCTTATTTTTAAATGCATTTTAAAATAAGATACTAAAAAATATGTTTTGCCCAGAAACACTTCAACATGTATATCATTAACTAGAGTTCCATATGTATTTACAGATTTTTTAAGGTAAATTTTTATATTAATCAAATGCACAAATCTTAAGTCTACTATTCAAAGAGTTTTGCCAAGTTCATCCACTGATGTAATTCAAACCCTTCATCAAGAGATAGAAAATATTCTTCACGCCAGGAAGTCCACTCATGCTTTTTCCCATCCAATTCCCACTGCTCCCGCCTCCACCTGCAAACACTTTTCTGTTTTTTTTTTTTTTTTTTTCCCTACCAGAACTTAATTGTATCTGTTCTAGGACATCATGTGAATTGAGACATACCATAAAAGGCCTCTTTCAGTCAGCCCAGTGTTTTTAAGATTCATACATGTGGATGTGCATATCACTAATTTTTGTCTTCTTTGCACAGAGTCGTATCCTGTTGTGTGGATATACCACAGTTTGTCCACTCTTCTGTTGATGGACACCTGGGATATTTCTAGCTTTTATCCATTGTGAACAAAGCTGCTATGGACTTTTGGTTTTTTAACAATTATTTTTGTGGTCATATGTTTTTATTTGTCTTGGGTAAATACCTCCCCTCCAGAGGATGCAGCGTTCGAGGCGCTGGATTTTGTTAATGTTTAGATTTATAAGAAGGATAAAGCACCGCCTACCTTCATGTCCTCTCCCATCCTTTGCCTCAGTGTAGATGTAAGCCAGCTGGTGCCATCTCCCTCCCTTCGTGAATTCTGTGTGGAGTCCTCTTCCTGGTTCATCCTTGTTATTGTGCCTTGCTCAGGACCACTCCAGGCCACTAGGTATGCTTCAGTACTTGTAACTCTTATAGGGCTGGGAATCTTTATCTCTTTCATTTCAGGAGTCCTGCTTCCTTGCAAATGCTCCTATCTCTCCCTCAGAAACCTCCAACCTCCCCACATCAGTTGATGGACATTGGCCTCTAGGCTGATTCGAAGCTCTAAGTGAGCTCTAATGTTCTACAAGCAGGTCTGATTACCCATGGTCACCAGCCTGAGTTCTTTCTGGGCCCATTCAGAGTGGCTGGGGAAGGAGCTGTGAAGCAAGGAGCAGACAGTTGGATTCCTATGACCTGGTCCAAAGATGCAGATTCAGAGCCAACTCCCTGGCCCACCAGACTTTAGCACCTCTTATCTCCCTTGGATGTCTGCACTCAGGCCTCATTGCCCACCTGTGGAGGGGCCACCATCTGCAGATGGGCGATGGGGCCTGAGTGGGGAACATGAGCGCTCTCCAGCCTCAGTGAAGCTCAGCCTTCACCCAACTGTGTATCATACATAGCACCCCGGTTAAGAATGAGGACAGTGGACATAGACACCCTGGTTCCAGACCTGACTCTGGCTGTCTTCACGTGTCTCCTGTTGCTTCTGTTGTGATAAATTTCAAATATAATGCAAACTAGAGAGAGAGGAGCTGCTGCTGGCTCTGCTGAGTTCCTTCTCACCTTACACAACCTGAGCTTTATGACCTAGAGCAAGGTACTTCCCTCTGAGCCTCAGGTTTCTGTCTGTAAAGAGCCATACAAATGGCAGATAGTGGGGTGTTACAATTGACCTATGAGCTTGGGCAGGCCAGGTGAGCCCAGGTAAATGGAAGCCCCTACTACCATTTCATGTGGCCCCTCCCTCTTGAATTCATGCCCAGTCATTACCTCCATCACCCTCTTAATCCTCACCACAGCCTTGGGAGGGGGTGTGGCCGTACAGGAATTATTAACCCCTTTTACAGATGAGAAAATTGAGGGGTAAAGCAGAAAACTGGCCTGCCACATCCCCATGAGGGAGCCTGGGTTTCTGACTCTCTCTGTGCCTGTCCTTCTGTTTAACGTGTTAATTTGTGGTGAACTCTCACATGTGGAGAGGAAGAGGGTAGAGCCTCGTGGCTAAAAGCCAGTTAGGAGCCAGCCCACCTGGGTTCCAATCCAGGCTCTGCAGCTACTAGGGCAAGTCACCTAACCTCTTTGTTCCTTGGTTTCTTTCTAAGTAAAATTAGTATTCCGAGAGTACTTACACTGTTAATAATAGCAACATTAGTATTATTATAATACATTGTGAGAATTAAATGAGTGAACACAGGTAAAACAGAATGACCTAGAACATAGTAGGTGCTATGGTTTAAGGGTGTCCCCCAAAATTCGTGTGTTGGAAATTTAATCCCCAACACAACAGTATTGGGAGGTGGGGCCTAATGGGAAGTGCTTAGGCCGTGAGGGCTCTGCCCTCATGAATGGATTAATCTGCTATAAAGAGGATTGTGGGAGTGAGCCCTCTCTCTTCTGTTCCTCCTCCATGTGAGGACATAGTGCTCCCCCCTCCAGAGGATGCAGCATTCAAGGCACCATCTTGGAAGCGGCTCTCTTGCTGAGAACGTGAGGCTGAATGAGGGATGCAGAACTGCATGAGGCCACTGGATACCTTCCCTCCAGTGGATGCAGGACTTGAGAGGAGGTGAGTCTGGCTGGTCTGGGTGATGCCTGCTTGGAGCTACCTTTGCCAGCAGCCACAGGAATGTGCATTTCCCAAACCCATTCCCAGTTGCCCTGACCCCTGGCAGAGTTAGGCAGGGGAGCCACATTTTCCCACAGCTCACAGTGCCTCTCCAGCGGTGGCTGCAGAAAGGCCTCTTTTTGTTTAGACTCTGTTTCCAAGGTCAGATCTCCTCAGCCAGCAAGGCTCTTCAGCTAATGATGTCCGTGGAGACAGAGGAGGCTGCTACACATAGCCTTGCCCAGGAGTCGCCCCAGGGAGAGCCATTTGCCAGGGGCAGTTTGGCCTGCAGTGGAGCAAGGTTGGTGAGCACATCCCCAGGGGCAGGAGGCCTGAAAGTCAGGGCTGAAGGAGCCTTTTCACGAGTATCCTGCAGCCGCCTCCTCCTTTTACTCAAGGAGGGGAGACAGGCCCAGAGACCTCTGTCACCAGGAGTCAGGGCAGAGCCAGGCCTGCAATGCAGGGCTGCTGCCTGCTCCATCCCCCTGGACAGTGGACCCCAAACTTGAGCAGGCATCAGCATCACCTGGAGGGCTTGGTTAATCACTGACCGAGGGGCCCCACCTCCAGGTTTTGATTCAGTAGGTCTGGCATGAGGCCTGGGGATTTGCCTTTTAACAAGTTCCCAGTGATGCCTATGCTGCTGGTCCAGGAACTGCACTTTGAAAATCATTATTTAGGAAACTGCCTTGTGCCTAGAAAGGTGGGATGGAGCCCAAGAATGAGGTGCCGAGGAGGTAGAATAGCAACTGCTTTCTGGAAGGAAATGGAGGACAGAGTAAAAATAAACTTGAAGGTTCTAGGATGGGCAGGCTTCAGGGGGAGGCTGGGTGGAGGAGGAAGAGGTGGAGCCGGGGTCCATTCAGACTAGAGTGAGGCAAGGTGCCTGGAAAGCAAAACTTAAGAGACACTCACTCTCAGGTTTGTACAAGCACAAGGTCAGCAGCTGCAAGAACCTGAGAAGGACTGTCTCTTTAAATATTGTGGGCTGGGCATGGTAGTTCACACCTGTAATCCCAGGACTTTGGGAGGACAAGGCAGGTGGATCACGAGGTCAGGAAATGGAGACCATCCTGGCTAACACAGTGAAACCCTGTCTCTACTAAAAATACAAAAAAAATGAGCCAGGTGTGGCGGTGTGTGCCTGTAGTCCCACCTACTTGGGAGGCTGAGGCAGTAGAATGGCGTGAACCCGGGAGGCCGAGCTTGCAGTGAGCCGAGATTGCGCCACTGCACTCCCACCTGGGTGACAGAGCCAGACTCCGTCTCGAAAAAATAAATAAATAAATAAATAAAATAAATAAATAAAAATAAAATAAACACTGTGTGCTAGCACCTGACTTGCTTCATTCCAGTCCCAGCTCTGCCCCTGAGGTCCCCATGTGTCCGTCAGGCTGTCAGGTCAGCAGTGCACTCAGTGTTTTCATGAGTAGCGACCTTCTGTGGGGCTCTGCATTCCTGATGGAAAACTCTTCTTGGTTAGAAGCATGACATTTAAAAGCCTAGGCCAGGAGGAAGGTAGGTGCACATGTGTGAAAGTGAGAGAAAGAGAAGACCTGGAAAGAAGGCAGCCAAAGTGACATACAGCAGTGTGTAGACTCCCTGCTAATTAAAGTGTGCTTCTTGGAACAGTGGCATCAACACCACCAGGGGAGCTTTAAAAAATTCCAATGCCCAGGCCACACCCCAGAATCTACATTTTAGCAGGATTGCCAAGTGATGTAGGCACAGGAACACTGGGATCGCCTGGAGAGTTTTGTAAAATACTGATGCCTGGGCCGTGACCCAGAGATTCTGATATCATTGCTCTGGGTTTGGCGTGTGCTCCGGGGTTTTAAAAACTCCCACGTGTTCTCAGGTGCCACGTAGTCTGAGCATCATTGGTGTAGACAGCTTCAGAGGTCTTTAGAATTGGTGTTGGAGGCAATGTGACATAGTAGAACTCACACAGGATTTTAGTATTTGGAGTGCAAATTCCAATCTTGACTCTGCCACTAACTAGCTATGTTGGCCTTGGCCAGATCATTTTTCTCTCTCAATTTCCTCAACATTCAAATGGGAATATTAACAACCTCCCTGGACCAAAAAGTTAATTATGATTAATTATTAGAGTTCAAGGGAGTCTTGGGTAACATTTAGTCATGGATCCTCAATTTTACCCTTGAGAAAGCTTAAGACCTCTCTGGGTTTCAGTTTCTCCACTTGTAAAATTTAGAGATTGGACCACTAAGGACTGGTTATGGTTTAAATGTGTCTCCCAAAAGCGTATGTTGGAAACTTAATCCCCAGTGCAAGTGTTGGGAGGTGAGGACTAAAGAGAGATGATTAGGGCATGAAGGTAAAGCAAATGTATTAATGCCATTATTGTGGGAGTGGGCTCCTTATAAAAGGACAGGTTCACCCCCCTCTTGCTCTCTCTCACCTTCACTTTGCCTTCTGCCATGGGATGATGCAGCAAAAAGGCCTTCTCCAGATGTGGCCCCTTGATCTTGGACTTCCCAGCCTCCAGAACCATGAGCCAAAATATCCGTTCATTATAACTTACCCAGTCTGTGGTATTATGTTACAGCAGCATAAAACAGAGTAAAAGAGGCCTTTCTCGAACCCACTGTGCATGTTTCTCCCCTTGTGCAATGGTTCCTTCTGGCAGCAATTCCTGCCCTATCTTTCTTAATCCAGTGCTTCCTGCCTTTCCACTCAAGAGTGGCTCCAGCACCCCTTCCTCCAGGGTTCCCTCTCCCTGCATCCTTCATCCTGGTCTAATTAAACTATAGGTTTACATCTCTTATAGGCTGAGTTTACATCTTTTAGGGAACCTTCCCTGACTCTCTCCTATCAGGCCCAGGTTAGAGGCACCCTATTCTCCCCAGCCCCTCTAGCCCTTTCTCTTGTCTGATCACCAAACAGATTATAAGAGCCCTGTGGGCACTCTCCATGTCTACATTGTATCTCCAGTAGGTATTCATCAATTAAGTGTCTGAGAGTGAAAGGAACGGCATTGGGAGTCTGTGATCAATTGATTTCACAATGAACTCTTGCTCAAAACTTGTAGCCTTTGCCATCTCGATTCAACTCAATGTGTAGAAGGTAACTGAAGCATGAGGAAGGTCTCATTAATTTCATTAATTTAGGTCTCTTCCCTCCTGACACTAACCTCAATTATCTAACTGCTGGAGGAACAGTTTTCTGGATGGTGAAAGAGCAACTGATTTATAAGCCTCGGTGGATCTCAGCCATAACCTCTGTTTAGAAAGCACTTTCCTATCTGCTGGCTGCGGCTGGAAAGATGGCAGGGCTGGAATGGTTATAATCCCACAACAACAGGAATTGCTTGAGGGCTGGCATTGTGTCTGTTTGGTTCACTGAAGTATCCTTGGCACATGGTAAGCACTCAGTAAATATTAATATCTGCTCAATAAGAAGCCTCATATCATACAGATGACAGAAAGAGAGACTTTGGAGGGCTGGGTGGCTCACCCAAGCCCACAAAGCTGGAGCTTCAGAACTGAGAAGTCCCAACTTCCTGTGCAAGGCCCCTTTCTACTCTCCAGGACATGCAGTATCTGACCTGGTGCAGAATTTATGCTCCAAAATGTACCAACTTTTTATGTCCCTTTCACTCACACCGCATCACTTCAAGGGCTGGAGTGATGGTACTCAATGCTGGTGCCTTGCAGAAGTCTTAGGAACACATTTTCCCACAGCCCAGCATCTTTGGCTTTGGCCCCCGTGGAGCCAATGTGCTGGTGTGATTGAGCGTGCCCAGTGACAGTTTGCTTTCTGGTTAGATTCCTAACTGCCCATCTCACTGTAAGCACAAAGCAAAAGGGTCCCCCCACCCCCTGCTCCAGCCCTCAGCTCAGCATCTGGCAGGGACACTTAGTGCTCAAAGAGAAGAGCAAAGAGAGGCTAAACGAAGCATTTTGCACTTTCTTCTAAGTCAGGCAGGGGCAGATGGTGGCTGTGACATGGCAATGGCAGGGGGATCAGTCAGCGTGAAAACCATCCCCTCCCTTATCCTCCAGCAGTAATTGATGGGAAACCATGACACCTGCCCAGAGAAGTCAACGGCCAGCTCCCGATCACATTTCCCAGTTTCTTTTAACACTTGCTGTTAACAGGACAGTTGGTGACCTATAGAGGATTTGGCTTTTAGTCTTAGCTCCACCACTAACTTACCAATTCAACCTGAGTAAGTCAGTCTATACTATCCAGGAAAAGCTGCCTTAAAGGAGTGGAAATGAATGACAGCAGTAGCGATTATTCGTATAGTACTTGATAATTTTTAAAGTACGTTCACATACATCATTTCATTTAGTCTTGAGAGCAAGCCTGTGTGCCCATTTTGCAGAGAAGCAAGTAGGAAAATGGGTTAAACACTTGCCCATGGTCAGTCGCACAAGCCTATGAGGCATGACAGGGACTTGAATCCATGTATTCTGACTAAAACTCTCATTTTTTCCTCTTTTTTTTTTTTTTTTTAAAATTTTCCTTTGGTCTTGTTCTGTCACCCAGGCTGGAGTGCAGTGGCACAATCACAGCTCACTGCAGCCTCAACCTCCTGGGCTCAATCAATCCTCTCATCTCAGCCTCCCAAGTAGCTGGGAGCTCAGGCATATGCCACCATGCCCAGCTAATTTTTGTAGAGACAGGGTTTCACCACATTGCCCAGGCTGGTCTCCAACTCCTGGGCTCAAGTGATCCACCTGCCTCAGAGTCACAAAGTGCTGGGATTACAGGCGTGAGCCACTGTACCCGGCCTCACTTTTTTCTCTTCGTTTCCAGTCAACTGACTTGGACAAACATTTCCTGATCATATACTGCATGCAAGGCATTGTGAACAAGACAACACATGAACAGGCCGTGGTTCCTGCCCTCTAGAAGCCCAGAGTCCAGCGGCAGGATCAGGCAGGCACATACTTTACCAGCAACCCTGTGGGGAAGGGACCAAGCAACAGAGGGTGGCCACAGCAGAAGTGTTACAGGACAGGGGTCCGGATCCAGACCCCAGGAGGGAGTTCTTGGATCTCCTACAAGAAAGAATTCAGGACGAGTCCGCAGTGCAAAGTGAAAGCAAGTTTATTAAGAAAGTAAAGGAATAAAAGAATGGCTACTCCATAGACAGAGCACCCCTGAGGGCTGCTGGATGCCCATTTTTATGGTTATTTCTTAATGATATGCTAAACAAGGGGTGGATTATTCATGCCTCCCCTTCTTAGACCATATAGGTCAACTTACTGAAGTTGCCACGGCATTCGTAAACTGTCATTGCGCTGATGGGAGTGTAACAATGAGGATGACCAAAGGTCACTCTTGTCACCATTTTGGTTTTGGTGGGTTTTGGGCGGCTCCTTTACTGCAAACTGTTTTATCAGCAAGGTCTTTATGACCTGTATTTTGTGCTGACCTCCTATTTCATCCTGTGACTTAGAATGCCTTAACTGTCTGGGAATGCAGCCCAGTAGTGTTCAGCCTCATCTTACCCAGCTCCTATTTAAGATGGAGTTGCTCTGGTTCACAAGCCTCTGACAGAAGGTGTGGATGGCCCTATCAGTGTGGAGTGGGTATGGCTGCATGAAGGGGGTGATGTGTAACACTCCCTGGAAGGAGGAGTAGGGGCTCAGTAGGAAAGAGAGAGGGTGGAAGAGTCAGAGACATGTACTGTCAGACACTAGGAGTGTGCAGAGGGGACAGAGGGTTCCCAGTGTCCAAAGATACAGTAGGAGAGGAGGCTGGAAGTTTCACTGACCCAGAGCAGAAAGAGACCAAAGAATTCAAATTTCTTTCTGCATGTGGCTGGGAAATTGAAAGGCTTTAAACACTGTCACCTAGCTCAGATTTACTTTAAAAATTAGTTTTAAAATGATGTTCTTGCATATATTGTTTACAAACAGAAGCAAAGGGAAAAATAAAAGTTACCTTTAATCACCTTGTCCAAAGATAACCAATATTTTCTATGAATAGATATATTTTTCTAAAATGTCATCATACAGTTAATATTCATTTGTAAACTTTTTTTATTATTTTGTGAACATCTTTCATGACATTAAATATCCTTCTTCAACCATGGTTCTAATTTTTGGAGACTCATAGACTCCTCTAAAGATCTGATGAGCACACACCCTCTCCCCAGAAAATGCACATTCCCAAATACACACCCGTCATGTCTGCCAGACAGAAATGCGGGCCCAGGGTTGCCATTTCTTTGGATTCTTCTAGAGAGCTGGAAATCCATTTCTCATGTTAAATCTTCTGATTTTTAAAGGTTGGCAACTAACTCAAAATATTAAAAAATAAAAGCAAAACAAAAACACTGTGGGGACCAAATAAACTTGTCGAAGGTCTCAGTCTCTTCTGGGGAAGCTGGTTTATAATCCCCGGCCAAGGCCAAGGTTGAAGGGATTTAGGGCTTATATAGTCAGATATGTTTCCAACCTCATCTCCCATGCCACACCTTCTCACAGAGCCGAAACGCTCTCCACAATTCCCACTCCCACACCTCTGCTCATGCAGATTTCACACATGAAATGCCCCCACTGTCCAAATCCCACCCAATCTTTGCAGGGCTTTACGACTCTGCTCCTTAGACACTTGCCATGCCTCTCTCTGTTCCTGGCCACTTGTCCCCTGCTAGACTGGGAACTCCTAGAAGCAGCACCATTTCATTCATCTCTTTGTACCCACCCTCCCCCATGCAGGACCCCCAAAGAGGCTGGAGTGGATGCTCAGGAAGCACTATCAGGGGTGTCAGACCCATCAGCATTTATCCTGGTGCAAGTGAATTCTTCCCTAAAGCAGACGGATGGATAATTACAGCCTGGCTTTAGCAATCTGCTATGCATTCACCCCTCAGGGTGTGTGAATTGCTGTGAAGTTTTTATGGGGGAAGGGGAGGAACAGAAAGTGACTCTAAAAGGAAGATTTAAAAGGAGGAGCAAAGGTAGAAAAGCTTTTGTAAAAATCTGGAGCCCTGCCTTTAAGCCATGGAGAAAAGAAGACAGAACCAGGCAGGTGCAATCAGGAGGCCCAGCCCTGCCCTGCCATGACTCTGGACAGGAGGCTTCCCCTCTCTGAACAGAAGGTGCATAGCCAGATCACCTCCTAGGGCCTCTCCTTTCCAAGATAATAAGATGCTGCACGGCAGTCAAGGGGATTTATGGTATCCCTGGTTAACCCAATCCAGAGGCTACAGGCACTGACTTCCAGTGGTCTCTCTCTCTGATGGGGCCTCTAGAAGGGAAAATGTTTAGCCAGGAGCTGTCCCACAGAGCCCATTAGCACAGCTGCCCCTGCTAACCCTAGAGGTGATTGCTTGGTGAGGTCCTGGAGGCCCCAAAATGTTTCCAGGCCAAGGGAGATCATGCTGCTGGGCAGACTCCAGGACCAGCTCGAAATTCCTCCTGTGGCATCGAGAAGCAGTGCTAAGATAGTTAGTACCTACAGGACCTTGAACAGGCCACAAAAACTCCCTGAGCCTCAGTTTCTCCATCTGTAAGATGTGAATGATAAATCCAGTTCTGCTTGACAGTTGAGATTTTGACATTAAAAAGTCCAGCACAGAGCCTGGCACATGGCAGATGCCTAAGAAATGTTAGGCCTCCTTGTCTGTTGGGCCTCAACTTGATAGGAACAAGTCAGACTTTGGACACAGCCCCAGGCAATTCTGCAGATACCAGGAACCCGGCTTTACCTTCAACAGAAAGACCCCAGCCTTGCCGTGATTCAGTCTTAGCGAAAAACATCCTAGCAGGACAAGCGGGCATAGGATGGTGACTGCAGTGGGGAGAATTGAATGCCAAAGGGAGAAGAGAAGCTGGATCGGGTGTGGAGTACATGAAACCCCTCACTGGATGTCCGAGATTGTTAGTCACAGTGACCCCAGCCAAGGGGCTGTCTTAATTATCTGGACCGAGCCTCAGACCCTGAGCAGGGCCCAGCTGGCACTTTCCAATGGCAAAGACTGGTGACCCCATGAGAAGGGACATTAGACAGAGTGAAGCTAGAACCCCCAGTTCACAAATGAGGAAACTGAGGCTTACAGTGGAGAGGTGAGCGCTCAGAGGCAGGGCTGGCACTCAAGTTTCCTGAGTCCTTCCTGGGCACCTGCTGCCTACCAGGAGAGGAAACCAGGAGGCAGGATAGGATAATGGCTTTGGGCACACAGACCCAAGAATTGAGAAAGAAGAAACCATTGCAAGTGTCAAGTCGAACATTGCACCCCCCTCCCCACCCCCACACCAGGCACTCTGCTCACCTGTGTCGTGCAATGTCTGCCTTCTAAAACCAGCCAGTTTAGCATCACGGGCTTTAGTCTTAAAAGTTAATCACTATGTTCCTGCCTACTTTTTTTAAGCTCTGGTTTATGTGTTCAACATGCATGCCTCATCTCAACCTCTGCTGCTTTACCCATGCACTGCTTGCTTCACTGCTGTACTCTTGAATCCTGCCTCAGTACCCAGGACATAGAAAAGTCTGCATAAATGCATGTTAGTAGAGGGACAAATTCATTCATTTATGAGCAGGTTCTGTGGCCAGGCCCTTTGCCAGGTGCTGGGGGCACAGAGATACATATGAGTGGCTCCCTCATCCTGGAGAGCAGCCTCCATGGCTTAGCTGCTGCCACATGTGGCTCCCTTGATTGGAGGCTCTCTGAGAGCTGATAGCCTACGTTACTCAGTTCTGTTCCCCATGGCACCGGTCTAGCTCAGAGCAGGGACTCAGAGGCCATGGGATTAGGGGAGCAGAGAAGCAGATGTTTCGACTCTGCCTTTTGACACCAAGAAATTTTTACCTTGAAGAAAAGTCAGTAAGCTAGAACTGCTGCAACCCTTTGATGTCTGTCTCCATCTCTCTCTGTATCTCTCCTTCTCTGTTTTTGTCACTCTCCTTTCCCCCTTCCCTTCCATCTTTCCTCCCTCTTAATGTCTGCCCTAGTTCATAAATTTGCTCACATTTTTTTCATGGGTTAACTTAGAAATAAAGACAAGCTCTTAGTCATTTACCCAACATGTGATCATAAGGACTGGTGGCAGTAGTCAGCATAAAATGTTGACAGGGGCTAGAAGTCCACAGGGTGGAAATTTTTATTGACTAAAAATTGACCAAAGCTTCAAATCTTCTTGACACTATGTTGATTGGCTCGATATGACCCAGGAAACTTGGGCTTGGTGGAAATAATGGCCATAAAAGAAAAAAAAATGACACTCTCATAAGTCAATTTTTAAAAAACAAACTGACTGGTAAACCAAGTCTTCATGGTGAAACAGTTTGATTGAAATAATTTTAGTAAGACCAAAATGGGAATGGGAAAACTTGAGAAGAAAACGAAACTGAAAAGTAATCAAATTAGTCAATTAACTTTACGGTGCTTGCTTTAAAAAATAATTTTTCCATAAGAATTAATCAGTGTTGATATAATTCTTATCAAACTGTTGATAGCAGCAGAGTCCAATCCCCAGGTTTGTGGTGCAGTGAGGGAGACATGGATGACTGGCCTTGTTTTACCTGCCTACCATCTCTTATTACTCACTGTGCACACACAGATGCCTGTGATGGGCTGCCTGGTTCCTCCTGATTTGTAATCATCATTGTCTTACCAGTGATTTTTGTACTTCCAAACGAGTTGAGTTTTTACACTAATCACTGCCTCTTTAATCAATTAATGAGAATTAAAAGGTCATCTATCATTGGAAACTGCAACTGGAATCACCAAAGCACTACATTGGCCCACAGATGCTAAAGAATTGCATCCTACATGAATAATTGTACTTTGGCTTTAATGAGATTCTTATTAACATATGCATTATTAATTAGACCATTAATGCAGATGTCATTTTGAGTCACACCAGGATTCCCGATGGCTCACATGGTTATTAAACCTTGCTAATTTGCACAGTGAATTAATATTATATTAAAGGTTCTCTCCACTGTGTATACTAAGTTAAAATGCTTACTTTCAACGTCTCACCCACAGCATCCACGCATACTTGTTAGGGAAAGGAATAAGAGGGAAGGATTTCCATTGTAAGACCTGAGAGCTTTCTATCTTGCAAATAACTTTGGTGTCTGCAAGTAGATAGAGAAGGAGAAGCTTAGGGAGTGGAGAAGAGAGAGGAAATCCCTCCCCCACGCCCCACACCACAGAAGGGGCCTACTGTTCTTTAATTAGCAAGGTTTCCTAATGTGTCTAAAATAGAATATTTAAACTTTTTCTCACTATAAAGTATCATGTATTTATTGTAAATGATTTAGGAAATACGCATACACAAAAATGAGAATGTTTTCATTACCCATTCTTTCAGCACTCAGTAATTACCATTCTGAATATTCTCGTGTGATATTTTAGTCTACCTTCTCTATACTTAGACATCCTTTTACACAAACAAAATAATACTCTATGTACTGTTTTAGAACCTGCCTTTTTAACTTAATATTTCTTGGATACCTTTCCATATCATTTAATGTTCTTCTAGAGCATCAATTATCACATTACACATATCAATCTATGTGATTCTTTTCCATGGCTGTGGGTTGGTCAGCTTTGTGTGTCACACTGGCTAGGCTACAGTCCCCTAGTTATTCAGTCAAACACTAATTTAGATATAGCCATGAAAGCATTTTGTAGATGTGATTAAGGTCCATAATCAGTTGTCTGTAAGTAAGGGAGATTATCCTGGACAATCTGGGTGAGCCTGACTCGATCTATTGGAAAGCCTTAAGAGCAAACCTGAGGTCCTCTGAAGAAGAAGAAATCCTACCTGTGGACTGCAGCTTCAGATGATGCCCAAGAGTCCCAGCCTGCCTTTCCTGCTGGCTGCCTTACAGATTTTGAACTCTCCTAACCAGACCCCACGACTATGTGAGCCAATTCCTTGCAAGCAAGCCACAAGCAATAAATGAATATATAACCTACTGGTTCTGTTTCTCTGGTTGATCCCTGATGAATGCAGGCTGTGTAGGATTTTACTACATGGCCCTACTGTAATTTATTGAACCAATCCCCCATTGTTGGACATTGGGCTGGATTGTCTTGTTGTCAACTTGGCACCATCTCCTGTTTCAGGCTGGAATGATGCTTCCCAGTATGTTGTTTCCTGTGTGTTTCCAGGATGGGGATTACTGATGGGAGAAACCCACGCAAAATTTGGAAGGAAGAAGGAAAAGGGAAGCCACTGCTGTTGGGAGGGAATGCCAGTCAGGCACAGTGGCAGTGTCACTAGGCATGGCAGCTTCAACGGACACCAAAGCTTTGCCGACCACCCCGTGAACTCTCACCCCATGGATGCACTTTGGTGGCCAGATGCATGCAGTTCCTCAGACTTTCCCACAAGCTCGTCCCCGCCAGCTGCACCTGGCTTCAGACAGAAGTGGTTACCAATGGTTTCTCCAATGCTTCAACATTCCCTTTCTAGAACCTCACTGTCACTACTACTCCCAGATTTGCATAAGCCCCAACTCCTGTGTTAAACCCTTTATTCCCATAATACTTATAATAGCTCTGTTTTCCTGAATGAAACCACTAGTTGTTCAGGGGAACTGGTCTTTAAGAATGGGAATGTGAAATTCTTTCACTACTATTAGAATTAAGGGCAGAAATGTCACCATTGCAAAATCATGGTAGTCCATGGCACAAAGTGGCAAAACATTTCCTTAAGTTATTACCTGTAGTCACCTGAAGTCAGGTACGTGGAGAAAAAGTCAGGTGACCGACTAGCTGCTGTAACAGAACAGTGGAAACAGCATGTAAGGACTGTAGGTTAGTTAGCTACTTCTGACTGTGATGATGAATTTGAAAAAAGAAAATGGTGACCTTGGGCTTAAAGTGACCAACTCAAGGCCAGGTAGGAAAAGACAAGACTTTGATGACTGCCCTGAAATAATCCTTTGGTTCAAGGTCACAGAAATCATTGACCTGACCACATCCTCTAAACAGCAGGCCTGATACAACAATGGATTGGCCTTTGATAGACTCATTTATGGCACCTGCCAAGTGACAAACCTTTGCAGGGCTGAGGTAATGTCCTGTGGAATGGGGTATATGCTCTAACTCAGTGACCAATGTCTGCTACTGTTTCTCCCACAGCTAGCATTCATGGGTCCAGGAATCAATGGAAGGAAACAGAAGTAGTTCATACCACAACTACCCTTAATGAAGCACAAGCAACATTTTCATTTCTATCATTGTGGCTTTGAGCTCCCTGGTGCAGAAGTCTTGATTCCCAAAGGAAAGCCACTTCCATCAATGGACACAACCATAGTCCACTGAACTGGAAGCTCAGACTGCCCCCTGGCTACTCTGGGCCCCCCGTGCCATTTAACCAAGAGGCAAGGAAGGAGGTAGTGTGCTCACTGGAGTGATTAGTCCTGATTACCAAAGGGGAAGTAAGCTGCTACTACACGATGAGGACAAAGAGGAGTCTTTCTGGAACCCAGGAGATTTTTCTGGAATGCCTCTTAATACCCCCATGGCTTATGGTAAACGTTCATTAAAAATAACAGCATAGGCTGGGTGCGGTGGCTCACGCCTGTAATCCCAGCACTTTGGGAGGCCGAGGCGGGCGGATCACGAGGTCAGGAGATCGAGACCATCCTGGCTAACACGGTGAAACCCCATCTCTTCTAAAAACACAAAAAATTAGCCGGGTGTGGTAGCGGGCGCCTGTAATCCCAGCTACTCTGGAGGCCAAGGCAGGAGAATGGCGTGAACCCAGGAGGCGGAGCTTGCAGTGAGCCGAGATAGCGCCACTGCACTCCCGCCTGGGCGAAAGAGCGAAGACTCCGTCTCAAAAAAAATAAATAAATAAAATAAATAACAGCATAGTCTAATGCCATAGGCTCTTCAGGAATGCAGATGTGAGTTTTCCACCAGGCAAGGAACCATAACCAGCCAAGGTGCTTACTAAGGGCAAAAAAGTTTAAGAAGGGAAGTGGAAGGAAGTATAGCAGGAAATTTCAATGTTCCAAAAGCTAAGTATACAGTTTCCCCTGCTTTAATGGAGTCCTCATATTGTGAGATATTCAAAATAGCAAGTTCTCCTAGCTGAGGTTTCATAAATCTTCAAATGACAAAAAACCAGTTTGACCACAACTTTCCCAAGCCTTCTGTACTGAGTGAGGAAGTGTCCATCTTTACCCTGTTCAGGGCACACATCTCTGTCCTCAGAGGTTCAACTGCCGGTTCACATGGCATCAGAAGGCAAATGAGAAAAAGATGACCCTTTCCCACATGAAGTTTCAAACGAGTTACATTATTAATTTTTTTTTTTTTTTTTGAGATGGAGTCTTGCTCTGTCGCCCAGGCTGGAGTGCAGTGGTGCAATTTCGGCTCACTGCAGCCACCGCCTTCTGGGTTCAAGTGATTCTCCTGCCTCAGCCTCCTAAGTAGCTGGGATTACAGGCATGCACCACCACGCCCGGCTGATTTTTGTATTTTTAGTAGAGACGGGGTTTCACCATGTTGGCCAGGCTGGTCTCGAACTCCTAACCTCAGGTGATCCACCTGCCTCAGCCTCCTAGAGTGATGGGATTACAGGCATGAGCCACCACACCCGGCCCATTATTTCTTAATAATCATTATTATAACAGTCATTTTGTATATGTAACAAAAAGAAAATTGTAGAACATAAAAGAACACTCGAAATTCATTGAGCTGTATACTTAAAATTTCTGTACCGTATGTACATTAAACCAAAATAAAGGATGTTAAATGAAATAGAAATTTTAAACTCACACTCACTGTAATTAGAACTAGAATATGATTGTTTTAAAATTGCTAAATATGTTGTACAGCACCCCTTTTATGCCCCACCTCACATCCTCTAGGCAACCTTTCCTACTCCAGCTGTTTTTGAGACAACCAGCTGTGTGCAAGTGTAACCTGAGAGCAGCTCACTCAGTCGCCCCTGTTCCCTCCTCAACCCTCTTGTTTTTGGCTTCTGGGGCTTTTCTGCTGTGGCCACATACGGCATTCTGACAAATGTGCAAACTTTGAAGTACAAGGGAGTTAACCTCTCACAGGTTGCCTTCGATCAAAGGGGGATTGACACAGGTGCAGAAATATACCCTTCTTCTGCCCCATGGCAGATGGTTCTGGAAGGCATTCAACATGGCTCCTCACAGGGTCCCACCAGATGGAGCGCAGGTGTTCAGGGTGGTGCCCAGCTGCATAGCTTGGATTGATTTTTTTTCTTTTTCACTTTTTACAGTTCACTGGGGGTCAGTTCCCACAAATAAACCACATACCCGCAAACCTTTGTTTTAGCCTCTGCTTTTCAGGGAAATCTAAGCTAAGACATGCATCTTGCTTTCATGAACACAAATTATAATCATTTTAACACTCACTTGCTCCAATATCTCATTTTCCCTAGAACTGGTTGCTAGATTTGACAGATTACAAACCTTAAGTAATTTAAAATACATTTTAATTTCAGGAAGCTATGTTCTCCATTGGCAACCAATATTGGCAAAGTTAAATATGTTCTGAGAGCCATAAAAGTGTTCAGAAATACATTTAGTAAATTATTGATGCAAGTGTATTGCTCAACATCAATGGGAGAGTTTAGAAAACAATTTAAGGTTTTAGCTCCTCACAAGTTGATGCCCTATCAACAGCATAGCAGCTAATTTCAATTGTAAATTTTCACATACAGTAGTCCAATTTCATCAAAATTCTTCAAATTATATGTCATTTAGAAGAATGAAAGACCACAATATTTTTCAGCATTACAAACCCTTCTTCTAAAAATAATATTCTATTCAAGTTCTATTTAAAAATATTATATACAACTTGATTTTGAAATTTTATATGGGTCATAATCATGCTGATTACAGAATTCACAGTTAAAATTGGTCTTCTGACTTTTTTTCTCATATTCTCTTCCTTAAAGAAGTTGGCATCAATGATCTCCAACTTGTTTAACATTAAGAATATATTTTCTTAAATATCATCATTTAATTTTTCTTTAAATAAGTTTTAATTCCTTCCATGCTTTCAAATGCATTTTGGTTCCTGTATCTTCTTACTTCTACTACTAATTTTACAGAAAACTGTCAAATTGGAACTAAGAAATGGAATTTAAACGTGGATATTTTTGAGAGTATGTCTCCGGACTGCATTCTACAATCTATATTTTTGTAAACTAGGTCTCTCAATTACAAAAGTTGTTCCTCCTTCAAAAGTAGAAATGAAACAATATGAATCAACACAGTTAGAACAAGGCATTATACTTCCATCTGCCAGAAAATTGTCATAAATGTGAATATAACCCATCTTGAAAGTGAAAAATATATCATAACAATATTTTCTAATTTTCAAAACAATGAAGTTGCTTGCAAAGCAAATGGTGCCCTGAGACATGACACCTTTGTGCAGTGTACAACTTGAACAGCTGCACATGAAAGCCCTGTGGGCAATGTATCTTCTTAGCATTTTAGGCCTCCCCCATAAACTAGCTCTAGCCTACATTTCCACTGTCCCACTTCACATGCCCTCTGCTCCAGCTTAAATAACCATTTTCTATACCAGGCCTTGCTCGTGCTGTGCTGTCTGCTTTGGATGCCATTCCTGCCCTTCGGCTGTGTAGTGACATCTTACCCAGTAAACAGCTCCCTCTCCCAAGCCTCCAGAACATTGTTTGCAAGTCATTCGGGCCCATGCTCCTGACCAGACTATGAACTCTCCAAAACAGGGAATAGATCTACAGATCTATTCCATCTCAGCTTTCTGGGAGTCAAGCCTAGCTCACAATAGGCTCAGAAAAGTGGGGTGAATTGAAGAATGACTAGGATCCAGGAAACTCTTTGAGGATCATGGCATTTCTTGGTGGTGGCACTGGCTGCTACTGGTATGATGACAGGGCTGATTCTCTGAGGACCCTTCACAGGGGACCCCTGTCCTGGGGAGTAGGGAGGCAGGGAACTATAAGGAATAAACTTGCTTCATCAACCTTCCCTGCAGCTGAGATCTTCTGCAGACCCAGGGCCTTTGGTAACTGCCTCAGCAATTTAGCATTTATTGAGCACCTACAGTGTGCTTGGCTCTGAGATAAGCCAGGCAGACTCTGCCCCAAGGAATTCACAATTTGATAAGGAAAACACATGTGGATTTGTGATGACAGCCCAGTGTGTTTGTGTCAAGTGCTTCGCTAAAGGGAAAGTGCGTTAGTCTCGGTTCCCAAGAGAAACAGAGAGAGAGAGAAACAGAGAGAAAGAAAGAGAGAGAGAGAGAGAGAGAGAGAGAGAGAGAGAGAGAGAGACTATAGAGAACTGGCTTATGCAGTTATGGAGGCTCAGAAGTGCCAAGAATGCTGTTGACAAGCTAGAGATTCAGGAGAGCCAATGGTGTAAGTTCCAGGCTGCATTTGAGTCTGAAGGCACATGAGAACCAATGTCCCAGCTCAAAGGCAGAGCAAAATAATCCTTTCTTACTCAGTCTTTTATTCTATTCAAGTTTTCAACAGGTTATATAAGGCCCCCTCACACTGGGGAAGGCAGTCGGCTTTACTCAGCCTACCAGTTTAAATGTTCATCCATCCAGAAACACCTTCATGGACACACCCAGAAATAATGTTTAACCAAATAACTGGGCACTCCATGGCCCAGTCAAGTTGACACATAAAATGAACCATCACAGAAGGACTATTTGATGCAGGCACACATCAGGCAGCTCCTGGAGAAAGAGAGGTGAAAGCTGAGATTAAGATTGAGGAAGAGTTCTTCAGGGGAGAAAGTCTAGGGGAGAAATTCCAGGCAGAGGAGACAGCACGTACAAATGCAAGATGTGGAAGAGCCTGTCCTTTTGGGAGAACTATGAGTTATTTGGTATGAGTAGGGTGATAGATAGGCCCTTGAGACAGGTACAAGCCAAATCATGATGACTGGGAGTTTATACTTTATCCTGAAACCAGTAGGGACCCTTTGGTAGCAGGTAAGCAGCAGAGTGACATGGGCAGATTGGAATTTTAGGAAGATCATCTGGGCATGATCCACAAGCCCTGAAGGCTGAGCCAAGCAAAATGACCCCGAGGATTCACAAAAAGGAAGAGCAGATGATATGGTTTGGATATTTGTACTCTCCAAATCTCGTGTTGAAACGTAACCCCCAGTGTTGGAGGAAGGGCCGGGTGGGAGGTGATTGGATCATAGGGGTGGATCCCTCATGAATGGTTTAATGCCATCCCTTTGGTGATAAATGAAATTTTGTTCTGTTATTTCACACGAGATCTAGTTGTTTAAAAGTCCGGGGCTCTCCTGGCCTTGCTCTCTTGCTCCTGCTCTTGCCATGTGGCATATCTGCTCCCACTTCACCTTCCTTCATGACTGTAAGATTCCCGAGACCCTCCCCCGAAGCCGAGCAGATGTTGGTGCCATGCTTGTACAGCCTGCAGAACCATGAGCCAAATTAACCTCTTGTCTTTATAAATTACCTAGTCTTAGGTATTCCTTTCTGGTAATGCAAAAAAAAAACGGCCTAACACAGAGGGCATATGGGTCGCCCAGAGATCTTAAGTCACAGTTTCTGATTCAGTAAGTGTGGAATGGGGCCTCAGATTCTGCACTTCTAATAAACCCCCAGAAGATGCTGATACTACTGGTCCATGAACCACACTTGGAGGAGCAAGGGAATGAAAGCTATTTGCCAGCCAAGTCACTGGGGGCTGTTAATTTTTAGATCACCTCCTATATGCCCAGGCTTTCACTCACACAGGGTTGAAACCATTTTCACTGGGCCCTGCCTGTCCTACCCCTCCACCATATACACAGAGGAATCAGGGGGTGCCTACATCCTGAGGTGGGAGCAGAGGGTCACTGGTAGATGGACCTTGGGTCACAAGGTCATGTGACTCAGGCTGGTGTACAAGCAGCTCCTAGTCCTGCAATAAGCATTAAAGAGATGCATTCATCACACAGCCCTGGCTTCTGGAGTGCTGTGCTTCACTCTGTGAGAGAGACTATGGTAAACCATAACACATCAGGAGTGGGTGAACAGGATGGAAGAGGATCCAATTCTGGAAGGACATAATGGCTGAGGGATCTGAGGCACAAACCTGGAGCTCAATGGATCTGGGTCACCTCCAAGTCTTTGAGGGGTGTCACAGGACAAAGGAAACAGACATGATCTGTGGTGCCCAGTGGCTGAGCTAAGACAAATCGATGGAATGGAACTGCAGCAGGAGACTTGATCTCTCTTCACTGTAAAAAGCAAATTCCAAGAGTCAGAGCTACCCAAATAAAGAATGAGCTACCTTGAATGGTAATGAGCTGCTTGTCACTAGAGATGTGCAAGACTGTTTTAAATAGTAAAAGGTTGAGTGGGGTGACCTGTGAGTCCTAACACTCTCTTCTCTATTCATCCATCTCAGGAGACTCTAATCATTCCAGTGAGCCCAGACACTCAGCAACCCTGTTGCCTCCAGAGCCAACCCACCCCCTGTACCAATAATCAAGTGTTAATCATATTTTTACATTGTCCACTCATATCCTACTACCTATTCCTGGCTGTACCATGCTTCAGAGAAATCCCCCTTCTGGGCTAGGAGTCAGGAATCATGTCACCATTTTGCTCTCTGACCTTGGAAATGTGCTTCCTCTCTGAACTTCAGGCCTGACATTAAATATCATACCCTGCCTGATCCATCACCAAATATGACAAGTGAACGTCCACTCAGTTCACTTAAGGTCTGCTGGTGACCCCAGGGTCTTACACATAGTCAGTGCTCAATAAACAGTTGATGAATTGGCTTATGCTCAACATAGTGACTGGAACTGTTGAACTGAACTGGACTGAACTGAATTGACAAACATGTATGGTACAGAGCAGCAGAATGTTGGAGCTAGATGAAATTTACAAACTATTTGGCCTCAGCCTCTCTCACCACCTACCCTTCCTTCCCTACCCTAGCCTCATTTTCCACTGAAGGACAAAGGGGCTAAGGATCACTGTTCTCATTCCTCACAGAAAACACTGTCTGAATCATCTCACCTGTATTAAAGAGTTCTAACTTCTTGTTTTTGAACCAGACCTCTTCCCCAAGCCCCAGACCTGTTTGGCCTCTGCCCACCAATACACGTATGATTATTCAACATGTACCACACAATCAATATATCTCACTCCCCCAACACCTGCCCCTGCTGAGCTCCCATATCAGTGCAGGGCACCACCATCCCCCAGTATCTTAGTTGAGAAACCTGGGGTCATCCTGAACTTTCCTGATTCTTTTTTAAAAACTAGGCTGACTCCTGGGAGTGGAGAGCAATGAATGATTCCTGAGTTTATTATTTTTACACCAGTAATAAACTCAATTTTACAAGCTTAGAATAATAATTTGAAAAAGACGCAGTGCAGAATTGATCTGAAAGTGCACTTTCAGCAAAGCACACCAATATTTGCTGAAATAGCCAGATTATAAATTCCATATTCATCATAGTTTTTTCCGGGAGCAGCACCCCCTCCCCATCAGGTTGGCCTTGCTGGCAGCCAACCTGGATCACGCTTCCTTGCCTAGGAGGGGCAGAATCTACTTGAAGAGCTGTAGGGGAGGTCACTGAGTGGACTGGAGGTCAGGACACTTGGCTGCTTCTTTACCCATCTGTGAAAAGCACTCAGGGAGTTGGATCAGAGCATCAGAATGCAGATCCCTGGGCCTCCCTGAATCTGTAGCTGGGACCATGGAATGTGCATTTTTAAAAGGCTTCCCAAGTGATCCTGATACATTTGGTTTGCAGGCACCATTGTGAATATCACCTAATTAAACCAGCTCAAGAGGTCTTTCAGTTCCTGTGAAGCTGTGGACAGTCACCCCTGGTCCTATCCAATGCTCAGGATGGGAGGTGGCTCTTCAGTGTGACTGGAGCTGCTGCAAACCACAACTATGTGATGTCCCAACACAACCTCCTTCTCAGGGTGGTGCCAGCCATGCCAAGGACCAGGTTAAGGAGCGAACTGGCAGGACCACTATTTGGGGTAGTAACTTATATAGGGCACTAGAATATTTCTGAAAATATAACAAAATGTATTTCCTAAAACACTGCGCAAAGATAGAACCATGCATGGCTAGAAAGAATTCTCTGCTAACCTGCTTGGTCTGGTAACAGAATGCTAAATTGCTTTCCACGTCAGGGCTCCTACTAGCAAGCAATAGAAACAGCCTTCCTGCTGGTAACAAGCAGAAGGCAAATTTAGTGAAAGAACAGTGAGGACCTCACAGAATACATAGGACAGATGCAGAATCAGGATTAGAAAATGGGCAGAGGCCAGGACCATGGCCAGAAGCTGTCACAGAGCAGAGTACCAAGAACTCTGCTACCGGCCCCAAGTCCTGCTAGCCACAGCTCACACGGCAGAGCTGCTTGCACTGGGCACTGGATCCGCCAGCTGCCCTGCTGCCACCATGACCCGTGGAGGCTGGGGCTGCTGCTGCACCAGCATGGAGCCTCCACTGTCTGTGTCACTGGAGCAGATGGGAGCGAGTGCCTGTGGCCTCACTGCAGGGAGGCTGGAAAATGAGTGTCCAGCCTTTTCTGCTTCTACTGTGAGAGCCAGACTCTGCCAAAACATAAGCGGGGCACTCAGATGCCAGGATGGCTCCCAAAGGACAAATGTCCACTCCAGGGAGACCTGCTTACCTACAGAGCTCTGGTCTTACAGAATGGAATAATCAAGTTTGGGGCCAGAAGTAAATATCTCAGGAGAGTAAAAAGAGGATTAATGTCACCGTTAGCTATCCCTTCTCTTTAGATAAATGTCAAGGCTTTCATTTTGAAGCTGCGTTAAGCTGTTTGCCTGCCTGGAGGGACATCTCTATGTCTCAGTTAGAGCCTGGCCATTTCCCAATCATGAGTTCTATCAGGTCAGGCCAGGAAGGAGACTTAGACCCTGAGACTCAGGGAGGTCTAAGCTGATATCCATGGAATGTGTCTTAATGACCTCTCTATAATTGTGGTAACATGGCTTGGGAGTAGAGTTGCCTGCGTTCTGGGCAATGATCATTGCAATGGTATGATCTGTGGGAAGAAATAGAAATGCTCTGAAGTGGGGAAAGGACGAGAATATAGTCACATATGCTTTCATTTGTGCCACATGCCTGCCCACCCCAGGAGGGTCCCCTGGGACTGGGGGTGACACCGTTGCATGGTCCTCCACCCTCCCCCACCTTATGGACTTTCACTTATCCATGGCTAATCGTTCTACAGACAAAATTACCAAGGCCCAGAGAAGGTCCTTTGTCTGCCTGAACCCAGAAATTGCAGGAAAGCAGGCAGAGTCAGGCTGCACATTTTCCTTAAAATCAGGATCAGCTTGGAGTCCAAGGGGCCTATACAGACAGCTTCTGCTAAAGACCCTAACATGTCAGTGACTCACAGTGAACATTTATTTCTGGCTCACATCCATATCTGCTGTGGGTCAGCTTTGGCTCTGACCCACACCACCCTCATTTCAAGACCTAGACTAGATGAAAACACCTTATTTTGCTCCCATGGTAGGAAGGAAAGAGCAATCATGGAAATGTGTGACGGCTCTTGGAGCTTCTGCTCAGAACTGGTTGTGTGGCCAAACCTGATGTCAGTGGGGTGGAGAAATTATACAGTCTTCTCAGAAGGAGGGCAGGAAACAGTGGGAAGCAATAACACAATCCGCTGCAGAGCCATCCTTGGGAAGCCACCACAGCGGACCCCTCCAGGGTCTCCTGCTCCTGAGCCACTTGTCCTCCAAGTTGAGCCCCCAGCTGTCCCATGCCTCCTGCCCCTTTAGCTCTTTTCCTAGAGTTTGACCCAACAGTCCTAGTCCCATCTTTGAGATGTGGGGACTGAGGCCCAAGGAGGAGACACAGGTCACCAAACTCCTCCCTAATGCCCTTCCCTGGGCAAGTGGCTCCATGCCAACCCCATCTTTTTCCGTGCGTCCCCTGCATCCCTCAGAAATACCTCTCTGTGGAGCACCGGCTGCATACCTGCTATGAAACTATATGCTTCTCACTGACTCTCCCAACCACTTTGTGTAGTCAGTAATATCGATTATGCCCATTTCACAGATAAGGAAACTGAGGCTTCCAGTGTAAATGACTTGCCCAGGGTCAAACACAGAGATGGTACAAACCAGTTTTGCCCAACTCCAAAGTGTCCCACCACTGCCCCTCACACTGACTCGAATCCCTTCCTCCCCAGCCCCTGCCCACGTTCATGGCCACCCAAGGTGTCATCCGCGGTCGAGGTGTCACAGCCACAGGACTGTCTCCCTCCCCACCTGCTCTAATCTTTAATTCAGACCCACCAAGCCAGCCCTTCAGCTCCCATTGCCAGCCACAGAAATGAGGATAAATGCGGCTGTCAGCGGCTTCCTGCCTCTTTGTTTTTTAATTTACTTAGAGTTGGGCAGCAGAGATGGCAGGAGAGGAAGCAGATGGCTCAGCATGACAGATGGGATCCTATCCAGTGACACAAGGACAAGGTGAGGAGAAAGCATGATCAAAAGAAAGCACAGCCCCAGCGTGAGAGTGCACTGCTTGAGCTCCCGTGCCAGGATGGCGGCACTGCAGCCGGCCTGCCAGCCTCCAGGGCGCAGGCTGGCACCTCTCAGGGCTGGGGCTCCAGACCTTCAGCCAACAGTGGGGACACTGAGGCTGGGAGAGTGACTGCAGCCTGCCTGGAGTCACCCAGTCAGCCATTCACAGAGCTGGGACTAGAACCTGGGACTGGGTTTGAAGAGGGCAGCTCCTGTCCCACCTCTATCCAACCTCCTGAGGAGGATGGCAGGTGAGTCGATAGCACGTGGAATTTTACACTTGGGCCTTACCTGGTGCCCCACCCTGGGTATGTCCTGCAGGGACAATGTCATTGTTCACAGGCACAGCTGCACTCGGATGGGAGAGGAGCCGGGAGATTAAAGGCCCTTTTGTTCTTGTGTACACTCGGTAGACCCAGGCAGGCAAAGGTAGGTCCTGCAGAATTCCAGAGCAGGGACTGGACCAGGCTGCAGAGCCCCAGTGCAAGAAAGTGAGAATTTGGAGTTCCCAGGGGGAATCCTGGGAGGAGGTGAGAGGAGGGGGAAGAAATGGGCTCTGGAGGCCAAGAGGCTATGATGGCCAAGTGCAAATTTTACTCTATTTGGGGAAAGTCTGCTTATTTTTGTGAAAATAATGAAAAGGGCTGTATTTTCCACCTCCACAACAGCGTAGGAAAGAAACAGCACTGGTGAGATAAAAAGATGATTCAGAAAGGGAACTCACTCAGAGCCAAAGGTGACCAGGGGAAAGTCCTCTGGGGATTTAGAGTGATCTTGGGGAGCACTGGCTTTTCCTCAGAATGGAAATTGGGGGTTTGAGTCCATCTTATCACAAAAGGCTGCACTGGGGATATAGTATCATGAAAGCCATTTTGTAGGGGAGCGAGGAAGGTGGAGATTGTGAAACTGCAACAAGCATCAAGAGGGGAAAGATCTGAGGATGCGCACTTGAAGGGCATGAGGACCAGGCCCCCATCCCAGCCCTTCCTGTCCATGACCATGTGTAATGCTTATGGTGGCGTTGGAGTGAGGAGACTATTGTCACTCCCAGTTACATACGAGGACTCAGAGAGAAGTGGCCTGCCCAAGGCTGCCCAGTGTATAAGAGGAGGATCAAAGATTTGAACCCAACTCTTTCCAACCCTAAAAGTTCACTGTTTCTTCTCTCATGAAACCTGCTTCCACTTAGACATGCTAAGCTTGAAGGCAGGGTAAGGTCTTTGTCTTCACTGACAGTAGCTTTTCTCACCTGCCCCCATGTGAGCCACATAATATACTTGGCATCTCTAGAAATCACAAGGCTAAGCTCCTGGGGGTGAAACAGGTGCCGTACACCCAAAGCAGCAGCCCTAACCCTAAGGGCCCAAGAGATAGGAGAATTTCAAGCCAATTTCTGATGGACTCTGGCTGCCTGTTACACAGTAGGAGCCCAGGCTCTGCAGTCTGACCCAGGGGTTGTGGAGATGAACAAGGCAGGAGCCTGTTCTCCAGGCACCTATGAGGCAGGATCTTAGCAGGAAAAAATAAGTCAATTCAAAGAAGACACTCAAAGGAAGGGACCACTACAGAGGTGTAAGCAGGATGTTGTGGCACCCAGACACTAGCAACAGTGGGAGCCACTGACACCCCTAGGCCTGAAGGGGCTAAGAGAAGGAATGCTGATTTATTTTTATTTATTTATTTATTTATTTATTTATTTTTTGATGGAGTCTCACTCTGTTGGTCAGGCTGGAGTGCACTGGTGCAATCTTGGCTCATTGCAACCTCCAACTCCCGGGTTCAAGCGATTCTCCTGCCTCAGCCTCCCGAGTAGCTGGGATTACAGACACCTGTCACAACACCTGGCTAATTTTTGTATTTTTAATAGAGACGGAGTTTCACCAAGTTGGTCAGGCTGGTCTTGAATGCCTGACTTCGTGATCTACCTGCCTCGGCCTCCCAAAGTGCGGGGATTACAAGCATGAGCCACTGCACCAGGCCTGGAATGCTCTTCTTAAGAGCCTAGTGAGGCAGAGCCTAGTGAGGCAGGGCCTAGTGAGGCAGGGGCCAGTGGCTCATGCCTGTAATCCCAGCACTTTGGGAGCTCGATGCAGATGGATCACTTGAGGCCAGAAGTTTGAGATCAGCCTGGCCAAGATGGCAAAACTCGATGTCTACTAAAAATACAAAAGTTAGCCAGGCTTGATGTCATGTGCCTGTAATTCCAGCTACTTAGGAGGCTGAGGTGTGAGAATCACTTGAACCTGGGAGGTGAAGGTTGTGGCTGCCTGGCACACCATGGTCACAGAAGGACCCAGACCCTGCCATGACATGATCCTAAAGCAAGAAGGGAGCAGGGAAGAGCTACCCTGACTATTCCTTCTCTCCTTCTCTGATCGCCCAAGTGCCTCCCATGGACTGAACCCAACCTAAGGCCTGAGGGCAAAGGAGCCCAGATGTCCACTGTTCTTTTTAGGTTAGATGTTGGACATGATAACCCTACAATTAGGGACAGGCAGGTTTTCCTTACTGCTTCTTCTCTTTTATAAAGTTGTTGCCTTTCATGATGACCCTGAGCCTGTAGGGCCCTCTTGTCCCATATCACAAAGGTGAACATTATGGCTCAAGCTGGAGACGACACCATGCTCCCCATCCCTTCCAGTTCAGGGAGAGTGGTTGAGGGGGCTCCTCCCAGGTAGTACCAGGGAGTCTATCCTGACACTAGACCCTTCCTTCCAGGCAGGGATAGGCAGTGTTCCTTGAGGACTCAAAATACACAGTTCACATCAAGAACCACCTTCACCGATTTTGATTGTACACCAAAGATATCATGCGTCTCCAATCAAACTCAGATATTTCTCCCCCTCCTGAGCATCTCTCCTCTCCCCTTAGTCCTGCCCTGATCTGGAGCAAGCCACTAGAATTCAAAATAATACCTGGAGAAACTAATCTGAAACCTCTAAGTCACTCAAAGAGGCACAGATGGTCTGCAAAGCAATTTTCCCAGTGACTTTGGGAGAAGAGGGAGGAGTGTGAAGGAGAGACCTGACTGTCACCATCCATGAGACAATGCAGCAGGGATTAGCAAAACCACATTAACATCAGCCAGAGCTTGTTCATACTCAGCACAGATTCAGCAAACCCAATATTATTGCAATTTTGATATCCTACGATTTACTTCCTCTATTCTCCCAGTAATAATTCCCAACTTACTTGCTTTTCTTCAAATTCCCCAAATTCTTTACATCCTTTAAGGTCTATCTTAAGAGGCACCACTATCATTCATTCATTCATTCATTTATTCAACTGATGCTTTTGAAACCTGCTTTGTGCCAAGTACTGGAGCTACAACTGCCGTAGAGACAGGCTTGGCCCTGGCCCTTGGGGAGGGTTTCTCCATCACGCAGTCTTTTTCATCTTTGACCTCTCCCTAAGCACCCCTCCCCGATGGCCCTATCACATTTGACCTTTGGTGATGATCACATAAGTCAGCGTCTAATCCTCCCCACCAGAATGCCTGCTCCTGAGAGACTGAGATGGCGCCTTTCTCTAAATGGACCAGCATAGCACCAAACACACATTAGATCGGAATCCAGCAAGGATTTTTCAAACAGATGAAGCCAATCGTTTAACCTCCGCCTCTTCATCTGTATAATGGGAAACATTATCTCAGGGTTTTCTGAGTCGAATGTTCTGAGTTGATGAATGTGAAAGCACTTTGCAAATTGTACGCCTCTAAGCCCCAGAGGGGAATAAGCCTGTATTTACCACCATGACCACGCACAGCAGTTAACCAAAAAGAAACTCCATCCAGCTCTTCTGCAGATCCAGGATTGCAGTGTGAATCTCTCTGGAATCCGAGAGACAAAGCAAGTGCTGAAGAACCCCCGCCCCAACCCTGCATCCCTCCTTGCAGTTAAAAGGCGGGTCAATTACCACTGGCTCATTTGTAATTATTACAGTTGTGAGATTTTCCTGCTGATTGCTCCAGTTAAGAAGCCCCTCATCCATGGAAGGGGCTCAGGGCTTGAGAGCTCCTTTTGTCTTCCAGTTCCATCCAGTCCCACCCACTCTGAAGCTGGGAGAAAGGGTGTCAGGAATGGGGTGCAGGTGCCAGTCTGCCCTCAGTATCTATGAAGCCTCAAACGTTTTTCCAGGCTAACTTCTGACGGAGGAGCTCGAGAGATAATCCCATTATAGAAAGGGACCCCTGGACATTTTCATCAAGTTGATGCATATCGTCCATATTTCATCATCAGCCAGGCAGGCTTTCTCACTCTTTTGACACGAAAACAGACAGGTGGGGCTGTTTTGATTTGGGCTGCCTGGTTTTTTTCCCCAGGGAAGCCACTTCCTCTGGCTTGCATGATAATTGAATTTCACGGATGGAATCTTTCACATACTTCTCAATTAGGGATGTGTACAGGCAGCAAGATTTTTCAGGTGTTGATCTATGATTCTCACTCTATTTTTTTTATCTTTAATCTTCTTAATTTCTGCCAGCTCTAAATCCAGCTTTGCTAAATAGTATTATTCTGACTTAAATGATCTGTTTGCCATAAACTGGGTACAACTGAAAATCGTGTATGCAGGAGACTTCCTCATTAATCACAGCTGACAAGAAATCAGAAATCAAGCAGCAAAATAGTCTCCGAAGGCCAAGTGGGGAGAAAGTGGGAGAAGTAGCTAACGGGGTCTGCTGGCCGAGCTAGGAGGGTGGGGGCTAGTCCCAGCTCTGTTTCCGAGGCTCTGGCTAAGTCTCTGCCCTCTGTGGGCTTCAGTTTCTACTTCCCTTCCTTAAAAAAAGGAAGGAAGGAAGCAGAGATGGGGGGGTGTCAGATCAGTTGAGTCCTCAGGGATCTTTTCAGCTGCAACATTCTCTAAGCCTATACATGACCCCCCAAAAATGCCACCCAAATGACATCTTGGTATTTAAATGCACAGCTGAGGCTGGGTGCAGCAGTTCACACCTGTAATCCCAGCTACTCAGGAGGCTGAGGTGGGAAGATCGCTTGGGCCCCAGAGGTTGAGGCTGCAGCTCACTGCAAAATCACACCACTGCACCCCAGCTTGGACAACAGAGCAAGACTCAGTCTGAAAAAATAAAATAATAAATGCACAGCTGTTATTGACTCTTAGGAACACTAAGAGAACCTATAGTCTCAATCACTTTATCACAGCATTTTCCGAAGTGAGGGAAGCAAGATGATCGCAGGTAGTAACGGAACATGGAATTCAGTCACACAGCAAAGCTGTCCCTCTTTCAAGCCCCATTCTTCTCAGCAGCTCAAGGAGAAGGGCTCCGTTGGGTGCCAGCACATCATCCATACCTCTCTCAAGCCGACTCATCTCCCAGGGTAACAGACAGACAGCAGCCCTGGGCACCGCAGTTCCTTTGTCAAGCAGCAGATCCAGTTAGCTGCCAATACATGCTTGGTGGTGGGGCTCTGTGTGGTTTCTTTTTGTCCATATAGGGTAAAGGGTGTTTCCTTTTAGACATACTTGTTAAAGAGCTGATTTTAAAGAATATTACGTTAATGCAGAAGCTATGTGACTATGGCAAAAATTAAAAGTAGTAAGAATGTCTGGTTTTACAGTCTCTGGAAAAATATTTAGTGCCTGGTGGAAGGCCAGGCACTATTCAGGAACCAGGAAGACAGGTGAGTGACACCCTTAGGTCCTTAACCTCCCTCCCAACCCCCCAGTCCTATTTCCTGAGTGTCCAGGCTACCCTTACACCCCCACACCACCCCCAGCCTGCATCCTAGCGCTGATCACAGAGCCAGCACGCTCACCCCCGTGGGGGCCAGGGTTTCATCACTCTGCAGTAGGTGACCAACTCCACTGGTTTGTTTGGCCTCAGGCATTCCTGGGATGAGGGACTTTCCATTTCCAGGCAATCTGGACCATCTAGTTGGTCATCCTCCCGGTGAGCCCGCCCACTCCAAAAGTCATGCCTCCCTCCAGCTTCCTCACCCTCACCTCCTGGCTGTAGCTGCAGCTGCGGCGGAACAGCCCCCTCCCCTACACCCACACCTGGCACCCTTCCAGATTCTGGTCTCTGCTTAGCACCGCCTGTCACCGTCTTTTCTAACCCTCCCCCACTCCACTTAAGAGCTACTTCACACTTCCCCCGCCCTCCCGGAGCCCCCCCTCCATTCGCCACTCTTCTCTCCCTCCACAGATGAGTTTGCTCCACTGAGGATACAGAGCACCCAGGCAGCAGGTATGAACGAGCCCCCTCCCTCCCTGCCAACCCCCCCTCACCTCCCCTTGCACCTGGATGCAGGCAGTCCCGCCCCCGCCCCCCTTACTCTGTTCTCCTTCCTCTCTCCTGTATCTGCAGTCACTCCCATCCTACTGGCACCTTCCTGTCAATAACGCCCTCTCCATCAAACTACCCTCTCTCCTGTTGATCCCAATAGCTCTCAGGGGGCTGTCTCCACTTCCCTTTCTCATCCCTTCCAGTCACTCACTTCCCCATCCCTGCACTTTGGCTTCTGCTTCCTCTAAAGCAGCTCTCTCCACATCTCTCTGATGCACTGCTAACTGCCAAATCCAGTGGATTCTCAGTGTCCTTTGTTCTGAATGTTTTACAGATATCATCTCATTGGGCCGGGCGCGGTGGCTCACGCCTGTAATCCCAGAACTCTGGGAGGCCGAGGTGGGCGGATCGCCTGAGGTCAGGAGTTCAGACAAGCCTGGCCAACATGGTGAAACTAAAAATACACAAATTAGCTGGGTGTGGTGGCGGGCGCCTGTAATCCCAGCTACTCAGGAGGCTGAGGCAGGAGAATCGGCTGAACCCAGGAGGCGGCAATTGCAGTGAGCCGAGATCACACCACTGCACTCCAGCCTGGGCGACAGAGTGAGACTATCTCAAAAAAAAAAAAAAAAAAAAGAAAAAGTATTACCTAGTTGAGCAAGACTATGTGTTAACATGAAATAAAATGACACAGGCCAGGCACGGTGGCTCAAGCCTGTAATCCCAGCACTTTGGGAGGCCGAGGTGGGCAGATCACCTGAGGTCAGGAGTTCGAGACCAGCCTTGGCAACACCAACACGGTGAAACCCCATCTCTACTAAAAATACAAAAATTAGTCAGGCATGGTGGTGTGCACCTGTAGTCCCAGCTACTCGGGAGACTGAGGCAGGAGAATTGCTTGAACCCAGGAGGCGGAGGTTGCAGTGAGCTGAGATCATGCCACAGCACTCCAGCCTGGGAGACAAAGCAAGACTCCATCTCAAAAAAAAAAAAAAAAAAAAAAAAAGGAAAGAAAAGAAAATGATACAACAACCTAGCAAGATAGGCATTATTTACCCCCCACCTTTTACAGATGAGGCAACTGAGGAACAGAGAGGTTAAGTATCTTATCTAAAGTCACACAGCTACATGTGATGGAGCAGATGGCTCAGAAATCTGTGCTCCTAACACTCCCCTCTGGCACCTCTCTGCCACCTTCACTTCTGATGTTCGTTGCCTTCCTCCTAATTTTTGTGACCCCAGCACCTGGGATAGGGTCTGGCTCCCAGAGGCTGCTCAATAAGTGTTGTGGGCTGAACTCACTGAATGTTTGTGGTGCACCCCTGTCCTCAGGGAAGTCATGGTCTAGGGGAGGAAGCAGACAAGTGACTGAACAGCAGCCACCAGTGTGCTCTGTGGGACATTTTCAGAGGCCTCCAGGGACACAAGGAGGAGAAGATGACAAGAGTGATGGAGAATAATAATAGCACCAGCCACACCAGAGTGGCCACTGTTTGTTGAATTCTAATATGCACCAACAACTATGCTAAAAAGTTTACATTATCTCATTGAGTCTTCAAAACAATCCTGTGAGGTAGGCATTATTTCTAAGCTCAGTTTAGAGATCAAGAAACCAAAGTTCGGAGAGGTTCACAGGGAAAGCTAGTGGAAAAGATGGAGCCTCCAACCTGGGGCAGGGTGTCCGGAAGGCGTTCCAGAGGTGGTGCCTCCTGAGCAGGGTTTTGAAGCACCATTGGGAACCAGTCAACTGAAGAAGAGCACGGGGTGCTCCAGAGGGAGGACACAGCAGCTACAAAGGCCCAGAGGCCAAGAGCCTGGGCCTGTCAGGGAACCTCAGACAGCTGGGTGGGCCGGAGCTCAGAGAATGAAATGGGGACTGGGAAAGCTGAGGCTTTCATGGGAAGCAGGTAGAGAAAAAGGGAGCCTGGCAAGGCCACTGGGAGGAATTTCAGCTCCATGGACCAGAGGCTTTCAAGTGGTGGTGTGTGTGTCAGAATTGCAAAACTGCAGCCTTGAGCCTCCCTCCCAGGTAATGTGTATCAGTAGATCAATGACAAGGTTCAAGAATTTTTGTTGTTTTTGGTATATGCCTCATTAAGACTCAACTATACTTAACAGCTTTATGAAATATAATTCACATGAATACACTGTACATATTTAAAGTATACAACTTGATAAGATTTGACATATGTTTACACCCACGAAACCATCACCAAGACCGTGAGCTTCTCCTTCATCCCCAGAGCTTTCCTCTTGTTCTTCATAATCCCTCCCCACCTCATCCTCACTGGTTGGCTTTCTGTCACTACAGATTAGTTTGCATTTCCTAGAATTTTATACAAGTGAAATCATACAGCATGTATTCTTTTTTTGTCTGTCTTGTTTCTGCAGCATGATTATTTTAAGATTCATTCTGAGGTAGGCACCACATTTCTATCAATAGTTTGCTCCTTTCTATTGCAGAATAGCATTCCATTGTATGGATGTGCTATAATTTATCCATTTACCTGTTGAGTGACAAATAATGCTGCTATGAATATTTGTGTGCAAATATTTTAATGCACATATACTTTCATTTGTCTTGGGTAAACACCTCAGAGTAGGATGGCTGGATCATAAAGTATAACTTTTTGAGAAATGCCAAGTTATTTTCCAATATAGTAGTACAATTTTACATCAACATCAGCAGTGGATGAGAGCTCCAATTTCTCTACATTCTCATCAACACTTGGTATGGACAGTCTTTTGACATTTAGCCTTTCTGACAAGTACACAGTGGTATCTTATTGTGGTTTTAAATTTGATTTCCCTGATAACTAATGATAATGAGCATCTTATGTTCTAATTTGCCTCCTTTGAGGCATCTGTACAACTCTTTTGTCCACTTTTAAGTGGGATTTTTTGTTTTCTTATTATTAAATTTTGAAATTTCCATATTCTCGATACACATCCTTTATCGGATATATGAATCCCAAATATCATTTCCAGACTGTTGCTTATCTTTTTGCTCTCATAACAATGTCTTTTGAAGAGAAGTTTTTAACTTGATTAAATCCAATTTATCAAATTTTTGTTATTTATTTATTTATTTATGAGATGACATCTTGCTCTGTCACCCAGGCTGGAGTGCAGTGGCACGATCTCAGCTGACTGCAACCTCCGCCTTCTGGGTTCAAGTGATTCTCCTTCCTCAGCCTCCTGAGTAGCTGGGATTACAGGTGCATGCCACCACGCCCAGCTAATTTTTGTATTTTTAGTAGAGACGGGGTTTTGCCGTGTTGGCCAGGCTGGTCTCAAACTCCTGACCTTAGGTGATCCACCGGCCTCGGCCTCCCACAGTGCTGCGATTACAGGCATGAGCCCACCGTGCCGGCCTCAAATTTGTTTTTATAGACTGTGCTTCTGGTGACATAGCTAAGAAATCTTTGCCTAATATGAGTTTACAAAGATTTCCTCTCATGCTTCTTTCTAAAAATATAGTTTTAGGGTCACAATTAGGTCTTTGATCCATTTGAGTTAATTTTTGTATATAGTACGAAGTACAGATGTAAGTTATTGGTTTTGTGGGGTTTTTTTTGCATGTGAATATCTAGTTGTTCTAGCTTTTGTTAAAAAGTTGTCTTTTCTTAGCACCTTTGTAAAAAAAAATCAGTTGTCCATACATGTGTGAGTTTATTTCTGGACTCTTTATTCAGGCTGTTTATTTTCTTTTATTGTTAGCTATATTTATGTCAGACAAAATAGATTTCAAGACAAAAACTGTAAGAGGAGACAAAGGTGGTCACTATATAATGATAAAGGGATCAATTCAGCAGGAGAATATAACAATTTTAAATATGTAGCACCCAACATGGGAGCACTCAGATACATAAAGCAAACATTATTAGAGCTAAAGATAGAGCCCAATACAAAAATATCTTAAGACTTCAAAACCCCACTTTTAGCATTGGACCAATCTTCCAGACAGAAAATCAACAAAGAAACATTAGATTTAATTTGCACCATAGACCAAATGGACCTAATAGATATTTACAGAGCATTTCATCCAGGGGCTACGGAATACACATTCTTTTCCTTAGCACATGGATCATTCTCAAGGATAGATCATATATTAGGTCACAAAACAAGTCTTAAAACATTCCCAAAAATTAAAATAATATCAAGCATTTTCTCTGACCACAATGGAATAAAACTGGAAATCAATAACAAGAGGATTTTTGGAAACTACACACATATATGAAAATTAAACAATATACTCCTGAATGACCAGTGAGTCAGTGAATGAATTAAGAATAAAATCAAAAATTTTTTGGAAACAAATTATAATGGAAACACAACATACCGAAACCTATGGGATACAGCAAAAGCAGTACAAAGATGGAATTTTATAGTTATAAGTGCCTCAAAAAAATTAGAAAAACTTCAAATAAATAATGATGCATCTTAAAGAACTATAAAACCAAGAACAAATCAAACCCAAAATTAGTAGAAGAAGAAAAATAATAATAAAGATCAGAGCAGAAATAAATGAAATTGAAATGAAGAAAACAATACAAAAGATCAATTTAACGAAAAGCTGTTTTTTTGAAAAAATAAATGAACAAACCTTTAGCCAAAGAAAAAGAGAGAGAAGACCTAAATAAATAAGATCAGAGATTAAAAAGGAGACATTACAACTGATACCACAGAAATTCAAAGGATCATTAGTGGCTACTATGAACAACTATGCACCAATAAATCAGAAGATCTAGAAGAAACAGATAAATTCCTAGACACGTGAAATCTATCAAGATTGAAACATGAAGAAACCCAAAGCCTGAACAGCCCAACAACAAGTAATGAGATTGAAGCTGTAATAAAAAGTCCCAGCAAAGAAAAGCCCAGTACCCAATGGCTTCACTACTGAATTCTACCAAACATTCAAAGAAGAACTAATCCCAGCCAGGCGCGGTGGCTCACGCCTGTAATCCCAGCACTTTGGGAGACCGAGGTGGGCGGATCATGAGGTCAGGAGATCAAGACCACCCTGGCTAACACGGGGAAACCTCGTCTCTACTAAAAATACAAAAAATTAGCTGGGTGTGGTGGCGGGCGCCTGTAGTCCCAGTTACTCGGGAGGCTGAGGCAGGAGAATGGCGTGAACCCAGGAGGCGGAGTTTGCAGTGAGCCGAGATTGCACCACTGCACTCCAGCCTGGGTGACAGAGCGAGACTCCGTCTCAAAAAAAAAAGAAAAAAAAAAGGAACTAATCCCAATCCCACTAAAACTATTCCTAAAAATAGAGGAGGGAATACTTCCAAACTCATTCTATGAGGCCAGTATTACCCTGATACCAAAACCAGAAAAAGATACATCAAAATAAGAAAATGATAGGCTAGTATCACTGGTGAATAGTGACTCAAAAACCCTCACCAAAATACCAGCAAACCAAATTCAACAACACTTAAAAAGATTGCTCATCGGCCAGGCACGGTGGCTCACATCTGTAATCTAGCCCTTTGGGAGGCCAAGGCGGGTGGATCACCTGAGGTCAGGAGTTCGAGACCAGCCTGCCAACATGGTGAAACCCCATCTCTACTAAAAATACAAAAATTAGTCAGGCGTGGTGGCATGCGCCTGTAGTCCCAGCTACTCGGGAGGCTGAGGCAGGAGAATCGCTTAAACTCAGGAGGCAGAGGTTGCAGTGAGCCAAGATAGTGCCACTGCACTCCAGCCTGGGCATCAGAGCAAGACTCTGTCTAAAAAAAAAAAAAAAAAAAAAAGATTTTTCATCAAGACCAAGTGTGATTTGTCCCAGGGATGCAAGAATGGCTCAACATACACAAATCAATTAATGTGATACATCATATCAAAAGAATGAAGGACAAAAACATATAGTCATTTCAATTGATGCTGGAAAAGCATGTGATAAAATTCAGCATCCCTTCATGATAAAAACCCTAAAACAAAACTGAGGATAGAAGGAACATACCTCAACATAATAAAAACCGTATATGGGCCTGGCATGGTGGCTCATGCCTGTAATCCCAGCACTTTGGGAGGCTGAGGTGGGTGGAACACCTGAGGTTAGGAGTTTGAGACCAGCCTGGCCAATATGATGAAACCCCATCTCTACTAAAAGTACAAAAATTAGCTGTGCATGGTGACACATACCTGTAATCTCAGCTACTCAGGAGGCTGAGGCAGGAGAATCGCTTGAACCTGGGAGGCGGAGGTTGCAGTAAGCTAAGATTGTGCCACTGCACTCCAGCCTGGGCGAAAGAGCGAGACTCCATGTCAAAAAACAAAAACCTATATGACAGACCCACAGCTAGTATCATACTGAATGGGGAAAACTGAAAGTCTTTCCTCTAAGATCAGGAACACAAGGATGACCACTTTCACCACTTTCATTCAACATAGTACTAGAAGTCCTAGCTATAGCAGACAAGAGAAAGAAATAGAGGACATACAAATTGGAAAGGAAGAAGTCAAATTATTCTTAATTGCAAATGTTATAATCTTATATTTGGAAAAACCTAAAGATTCTACCAAAAACTATTAGAACTGATAAACAAACTCTTGGAAGTAAAGTTGCAGGATACAAAATCAACATACAAAAAATCAGTAGCGTTTCTATATACCAACAGCAAAAAATCAGAAAAAGAAATCAAGAAATTAATTTTATTTACAACATCTACAAATAAAATTAAATACCTAGGAATTAACTTAACCAAAGAAGCGAAAGAACTCTACAATGAAAATTATAAAACATTGATGCAAGAAATTGAAGAAGACAAAAAAAAAAATTACTCCGTGTTCATGGATTGGAAGAATATTGCTAAAATGTTCATAATACTCAAAGCAAACTATAGATTTAATGCAATCCCTATCAAAATACCAATGACATTCTTCACAGAAATAGAAAAAACACTCTGAAAATTTATATAGAACCACAAAAGACCCAGAATAGCCAAAGCTATCCTAATCGAAAAGAACAAAACTGGAGGAATCACATTATCTGATTTTAAATTATACTATAGAGCTATAGTAACCAAAATGTCATGGTACTGGCATAAAATAGACATATAGATCAGTGGAACAGAATAGAAAACCCAGAGATAAAGCCATACATCTACAGTGAACTCATTTTTGACAAGGTGCTAAGAGCATACCTTGGAAAAAGGATAGTCTCTTCAGTAAATGGTGCTGGGAAAATTGGATATCCATATGCAAAAGAATGAAACTAGACCCCTGTCACTCACCATATACAAAAATGAAGTCAAAGTGGATTAAAGACTTAAATCTAAGACCTCAAACTCTGAAATTACTACAAGAAAACATTGGGGAAACTCTCCAGGACATTGGGCTGGGCAAACATTTCTTGAGTAAGAACCCATAAGCACAGGCTACCAGTGCAAAATGGACAAATGGGATCACATTAAGTTAAATATCTTCTACACAGCAAAAGAAACAATCAACAAAGTAAATAGACAACCCATAGAATTGGAGAAAATATTTGCAAACTACCCATCTGACAAATGATTAATAACCAGAATATAGGCCAGGCGCGGTGCCTCACGCCTATAATCCCAGCACTTTGGGAGGCTGAGGTGGGTAGATCACCTGAGGTCAGGGGTTTGAGACCAGCCTGGCCAACATAGTGAAAACTCATCTCTACTAAAAATACAAACAATTAGCTGGGCATGGTGGCGGGTACCTGTAATTCCAGCTACTTGGGAGGCTGAGGCAGGAGAATCGCTTGAACCTGGGAGGCAGAGGTTGCAGTGAGCTGAGATCATGCCATTGCACTCCAGCCTGGGCGACAAAAGTGAAACTCTATCTCAAAACAAAACAAAACAAAACAAAACACAAAACAAAACGAAACAAAACCAGAATATATATAAGGAGCTCAAACAACTCTATAGGAAAAAAATCTACTAATCTGATTAAAAATGGGCAAAAAACCTGAATAGACATCTCTCAAAATATACAAATGGCAAACAGGCATATGCAAAGGTGCTCAGCATCATTGATCATCAGAGAAATGCAAATCAGAACTACAATGAGAAGTTAAAATAGTTTTTATTCAAAAGTTAGGCAGTAACAAATGCTGGTGAGGATGTGGAGAAAAAAGGACCCTCACACACTGCTGGTGGGAATGCAAATTAGTACAACCACCATAGAGAACAGTTTGGCAGTTTCTCAAAAAAACAAAAGTAGAGCTACCATATGATCTTGCAATTCCACTGCTGGGTATATACCCAAAAGAAAGGAAATCAGTATATCCGAGATAGCTGCACTCCCATATTTGTTACAGCACTATTCACAATAGCCAAGATTTGGAAGCAACCTAACTGTCCGTCAACAGATGATTGGATAAAGAAAATGTGATACATATACACAATGAAGTACTATTCAGCCATAAGAAAGAATGAGATCCTCTCGTTTGCAATGGCATGAATGCAACTGGAAGTCACTATGTTCAGTGAAATAAGTCAGACACAGAAAGACAAACTTCTCATGTTCTCACTTATTTGTGGGAGCTAAAAACTAAAATAACTGAACTCATGGAGAGAGAGAGTAGAAGAATGATTATTGGAGGTTAGAAAGGGTAGCAGAGGCAGGGAGGTAGTGGGGATAGATAATGTGTACAAAAAGATGGAAAGAATGAATGAAACCTTGTAGTTGCTAGCACAGCAGGGTGACTATAGTCAAAAGTAACTTACTTGTACATTTTAAAATAACTAAAAAACTATTGTTTTGTAACACAAAGGATAAATGCTTGAGGAGACGGATACCCCACTTTGCCTGATGTAATTATTACGCATTGCAGGCCTATAGCAAAATATTTCATGTAACCCATAAATATATAGACCTATTATGTACTCACAAAAATTAAAAACGAAAACATTTTAAAAAGAACCTTACAATAGTAAATACTTCCATTTCCCCACTCTCAACATTTGTCTTATTGTTATACATTTACTTTTACATGTTATAAATGCCATGTTGCATTGCAATTATTTTCATGTTAACGGTAAATTATCTTTAACAGAATTTCAAATAATATTTAAAAATCTTGTTTACCATGCAGTTACCATTTCTAATGTTTTTAATTACTTTCCATGAATTCATGATTCCATCTGGTGTCATTTTCCTTCTGTCTGACCAAGTTCCTTTAGTGTTTCTTATAGTGTGGTGTGCCAACTAAGAATTCCCTCAGCTTTTATGTATTTTTTAAAGTTTTTATTTTGCTCTTGCTTTTGAATGATCTTTTTGCTGAGATATAAACTCTAGGTTGACCGACTTTTCTCTCTTTCAGTCCTTCAGAGGTGTCATTCTTGTTTCTTTTCTTTTTCCTTTTTGTTTCTTCTTGTGGCTCCAGTTCCTGCTGCTTTTTAAAGTTTTCGTTTATCTTTTTTTTTTTTTTTTTTTTTTTTGAGACTGAGTCTCACTCTGTTGCCCAGACTCAAGTGCAGTGGCTCCATCTTGGCTCACTGCAACCTCTATCTCCCAGGTTCAAGTGATGCTCCTGCCTCAGCCTCCCAAGTAGCTGAGATTACAGGTGCCTGCCACCATGCCCAGCTCATTTTTGTGTTTAGTAAAGATGGGGTTTCACCATGTTGGCCAGGCTGGTCTGAAACTCCTGACGTCAGGTGACCCACCTGCCTTGGCCTCCCAAAGTGCTGGGATTACATGTGTGAGCCACCACACCTGGCTTAAGTTTTTCTTTATCAAAAGGTTTGAGCTCTTAGATTATAACATGCCTTGATATCATTTTCTTCATGTTTCTTGTATTTGGGGCCCATTGGGCTTCTTCAATCTGTAGCTTCATATTCATCATTATTTGTAAAACACATTGTATAAATGTTCAATCTTTTAAAATGTGTTACACTTGCAAACCAGCATATGGTCTATCCTAATGAACGTTCTATGGGTTCTTGAAAAAAAAAAATCAGTATTCTACAGTTCTTGGTGTCAAAGTGCCTTATAATGTTGTTCAGATCTTTATCCTTACTACTTTTGTTCTAACAGTTTTATCAATTACTGAGAGCATAAAAACCATAGTTGTAGGGCCAGGTGGTAGCTCGCACCTGTAATCCCAGCACTTGAGAGGCCAAGGTAGGAGGATCACTTGAGCCCAGGAGTTTGAGACCAGCCTGGGCAATATAGTGAGACCCCATCTCCACAAAAAATGGCAAAATTAGCTGGGCATGGTGGCATGTGCCTGTAGTCCCAGCTACTCAGAAAGCTGAGGCAAGAGGATTGCTTGAGCCCAGGAGTTACCAGGCTACAGTGAATTGTGATTGTGCCACTGCACTCCAGCCTGGGCAACAGATTAAGACCCCGTCTCAAAAAACAAAAAAATAGAAACTATGGTTGTGGATTTATCTATTTCTCCATTTATTTCTGTCAGTTTTTGCTTCATGTATTTTGAAGCTCTGTTATTACCCACATTCACATTTATTATTATATGTGTTAAAAATTTTATCATTCTTTTATTGTCCTCATGAACTGGACCCACTTTTTGTAATGAAGTGTGTTTATCTCTGATAATACTTCTTGTCTCAAAGTCTATGTTATCATCAGATAATATGGCCATTCCAGTTTTCTCATAATTAGTGCTTTTGCCTAATCTCTATCCTTTTACTTTTAACCTATCTATGTCTTTGTGTTTTTAAGTATTTCTTGTAGACAGCAGAAAATTAGCTCTTATTCCTTTAACCAGTCTGATAATTCCTGCCATTTAATTGAAATGGTTAGTTCATTTACATTTAACATTACTTTAATATATTTAACATGACTTTAATGGCCATTTTGCTACGTGCTATTTGTCCTGTTCTTTTTTTCTGTTTTTCTTGTCTTTTTTATGGTTAATTTTTTTTAGTATTCCATTTTAATTACTTTATTGGATTTTTACTATTTCCAACATTTTATTTTGAAAAATTTCAAACATACTAAAAAGTTGAAAAGTTTTACAACTTTTAAAAGTTGTATACCCCGTACTTTCTTAATAAACCTGCTTTCACTTAAAAAAAAAGTTGTATTCCCCATATACCCACCATTAACATTTTCTACACCTGTAGAAAAGACCTCAATTGGTCAACTCATCTTCCTTATTGGTGCCTTATATCCTTATTTAAACAGAGTAGGGGCAACTACATTTGAAGAGTTGCATTATAGAAATGTAATTCCTAGAACGTGGGAAGTGAGAGTCTCATCTTTACATACTTATCAGGCCTTACTGTGAGAGGAAACAGGAGGGAGTGACCAGGCACATATAGCAAGCAAACAGGACATACAGAAAGAAACATTTATAAGTCATAGCCTTGCAGCCCCGTGGTGGTGGGGTAGGGGCAGGTGGCAAGCTGTTTGTGAGAGAATCCAGGCATCAGTGTTAAATGGATGCTCCAGGGAAATGAATGTTAGTTCTTCAGTAAAAGGAAGAACTAACAAGAAAAGGAACCATACATGAGCAAGACTTCCTTAGGAGATAGTAAACTTCCCATCACTGGATGTATGCAAGCATTCTCTCATTCAACAGATATTTATTGAGCCTTTTAGATTCAGACATTGGGCTAGGCACTGCAGATAGAATGGTGAACAAAACAGGCAGGGGTTCTTTTTCTTCATGGAGGAGGTTAGTATTAAACAATCCCACAGATAAATACATAACCATCAATGGCAATTTATGCTGGAGATTGGCTATGGCAGGAATTGGAGAGCAGGAGTAAATGCTTTCTGACTCTGAGACTCACCAGCATAGAATCAAGGGAAGCACTACATAAGTGCTGGCTTTTATTATTATATTATCATTAACATTACCATTTGTTTTATTATTCATTCATTTCACATTTTCTGAGCACTCACCTTGGGCTGTGCAAGGAGATGAAGCTGCAAGGGATAGAAGCCTTGCCCTCCAAGTGGAAGGGCCATCCAAGAGCCGTGATTAGAAACCAGGTGGAGGCACTGTCCGCCTAGGAAGCGGTAAAGGAAATCTGGGGGTGGGAGGGGGGCGGGGGGAGGGGTGCTTCCCGGGACAGTGGGAGTGAGTTGGATCTTGAAGGAAGAGTGGGAGGAGACTTGAAGGATCGAAAGTGGGCAAACTGTTGGTATCAATTCCCCTCACACTCCCCTTCAGATCTCCAGGAAACCTGACAAATACCAGGTGTCCCCTCCTTTCTCTAACCCCTTTCCCCTACTCCTTCCTCCACCCCTTCCCACTTGGTGAGGGTTCAGCTCAGCTGGGCCCCCTTAGCCAATTAACACTCTTTGCATCTGAAAAGCTCAAATCAGCTCCTCAGAGGTGTTAGAGATCAGAGTAATTAAGGTCTCTTTCTAATGCAAATCTAAACCAGAAATTGGATGTTTGTCTCCTTGGGAAATTAGGGTCCCCAGTTCTACCAGGAGCTAGTCAAACTCAGCAGGGGGAGGTGATGGCTTCAAGAAGCCAATTTATTTGGATGCTCTCCAGAAATATTTGATTCAATTAAATCAAAACTGACTCCACATGGCAGTGAGAGTGATCTTTAAAGCTAAATTGGATCCCAACTCTCACCTGGTCTTTGATGCACTCTAAATAAAGTCCAAGCCCCTCACCACAGTCTTGAGACCCAGCCTAATCGGCCCCTGCCTTTCCTCCAGCCTCATCTCAGGCCCCTTTATTAAGTGCTTGTCACACTTTGTGATTATTTTATTTACTGGCTGCCCTTCCCCACATCATTAAGTAAATGCATCCCTGTTGTTGTTCACCCTGGAGCACAATATATAAAGTTGTCCAAGTGAAAAACAGCTCCATTGCAAATCAGCACTTGCAATTTGGAATGTGCCCTAGAGCCATTCAGAGGAGGGCTTGTATTCAAAACCACCTCAACGCCATCTTTCCCTTCTCTGCCCTGTGGCACTAGCTGTCACTGACCTCTAGTTCTATCCTGGGTTCCCTTTTCTGGAGGATAACTGCTCACCTCTTTGAGATCCACCTCAGCTTCCTGAGTACTCTTCCTATATGGCTACTAAAAACTAGCCAAACATATTCTCACAAACACACCCTCCCAATGCAAAGGAAATTCCTCCAGACATAGAAACAAAGAGAAATAGTGTTTAACTAAGTCATTTATTGTTTTTTCCTGTCTCCCCAGTTGGAATACATGCTTCAGGAAGGCAGGGACATGTGTCTATCTTGGTTACCATCCTATCCACAATGCCCAGAGCAGTGCCTGACACTTGATGGATGTTCTAGAAATCTGTTTTAAATACATGGATTTTTCTGAAACTGCCTGTGTATAAGCATGGTGTCAGCACTATGGGTGCAGAGGAGGACAAACCCAGATTCAGCTGTCAATAGCTCATAACCTAGTGGGGAGACCCCCTAGAGCCAATGACTCCTTTGTTGACTGAGCACTTGTGTCCCCCCTACAGTGGAGTCACACCATAAGTTCAAGACATAAGCAAATTCCACCATATGAATTTGGGTGGAAAGAAAAGCAGCAAGAAATGACCATCTTCCCAAGGTGGGCAATTCCACTCAGCAATTACACCCCAAAAGGGGCACAAAGTGGGTCTCTCCATACAGAGGGGAAAGGCTGTGCAGACACAAGGGCATGAGGCCACATGCCAGGGTAGGCATTGGAGAAAAGGAAAGGGAGAAGAGAGTAAGTCACAGTGGTAGTGATAACTAATAGCAGCTGCCATTTATTGAGTGGTTACTATGTGCTGGCTTAGTATCATGCTAAATGCTTTATACACATGTACTGTGTGGTCCTCACAACTACCTGGAGTAGAAATACTCTTATTATCAAGAAGTTGATTGTAGCCACATTATGGAGGGCCTGCGGCATCATGTCAGAGAGACTCGAGTGTACTGATGCGGTCGGGGAGGAATAGGAAATGTTTCAGATTTGGTTCTTAGATTTAGGCTGCAACAAAGGGATCTTAAAGCCCAACCTTCTGCGCCAGGTGAATTCACCCTCAAGTCAGTCTAAACTGACATCCTCATGGGAGATTCTAGTGTCCAGGAAGGCCCAGAGACCAGGGATGGCTTGAGAGGTTGACTAGGCCAGCAGATGGTGCAGAGGAGATCAATTCACAGCCCTCTCTCTTGTCCCAGCCTCACGCACTCAGGCTCTCAGAGGAAGCTGGTTAGGGATCCTGGTCTGAGCCCTTAATATGCAGAGGGAAGACTGAGGCTTGGGAATGAGAAGGGACCCACCTAGGGTCAGTGGATGCATGAGGGAGCAGCACATGGAATAATTCTTCCAAAGTTCTGGTAGCAACTTTCTCTTTTTCTCCTAGTTCATTTTTCTCCAGTGACTCAGGAATTGCAGATCTGATGTCAATGTCGTCTTCCCCTACTCCTCCTTCTTCTCCCTACCTACCCCAGAGCAGGACAATCAAGGGTGAGAAGACAATGAATACTGAAATCTTTTGTCTCCCAAAAGGTCACAGAGCTGCAGACAGAAAAGCAGTCACCATTTCTCGGGAAGATGCTGTTTGCCTCAATAATGTCAGTCCCTTGGTTATGCTAGTCCCGTTTAACATAAAATAAAAAGAACAAGAACCAAGTTTCTCAGCTGTCAAAGCCTTGTCCCAAGTATCCCCTCATTGGACTCACACAGTAGCACTGAGGACGAGGCAGCACAATACTTGTCCTTCCAGTGCACGAAAAGGAAACTGAAGCATAGAGAAGGGAGGGGCTGTTCAAAGTCCTCCCTCATTCCAGGTTTTCATATGCCCAGGACGGTGACTTGCCATTATCCCAGACTGCCTCATTGAGTTTCTCAGCTCACTCTGACATAAAACCTAGCAGGGACACGGGTCCAGTATTTCTGGGCAGCAGTGCTAACAAGATGTTCCAGGAGTTTTTACAGTGCTCATATATCTTAATCCTCTCCTGGAAGTCTAGCCTAATAAAATCATTTGAAAATAAGCAAAAACCAATGCAAAAGGATGCCTTCCCAACCCAGATACTTATTCTGGGAGAATTGTGAAAAATTGGATGCAACATAGTCAACAACAGGGTGTCTCCATATGATGGGAAATCGAGCAGCCATTAAAAATGGTATTTGTGAATAATTTTCATGACATGGCAGAAATGCCATTAAGAAGGATAGCTTCAGGCCGGGCATGTGGCTCATGCCTGTAATCCCAGCACTTTGGGAGGCCGAGGCAGGCGGATCACGAGGTCAGGAGATCGAGGCCATCCTGGCTAACACGGTGAAACCCCATCTCTACTAAAAATACAAAAATAAAATTAGCCGGGTGTGGTGATGGGTGCCTGTAGTCCCAGCTACTCGGGAGGCTGAGGATGGAGAACGGTGTGAACCCGGGAGGTGGAGCTTGCAGTGAGCCAAGATTGCGCCACTGCACTCCAGCCTGGGTGACAGAGCGAGAATCCATCTAAAAAAAAAAAAAATACAGCTTCATTCAAAAGTATAGAATATATGCATGCATAAAAAAAGACATGGAAGGAAAATTATGACAATGTTAGCAGTGGTCCCTCTGGTTGTTGGGGTAGTAGGCAAGCATAGCTTCTCTTTTCTGAACTCTTTACAAGTTTATTTATTCAACAACTGTCTATTATGTCTATTAAGCATTTTCCAAGGCCAGGCCCAGTGCCTGGCCTTGGGGATCTTATGGTGAACTGTAGAGGCCAATTATCTGCCATCTGGAGCCTGTGACCCAGTAGGGGTGACAGAAAGTAACTAGGCAATCATAGATCCAAGGGATAAAAGCCATGAAGTGGCCAGTACAAGGTGGCATGGGGTGACATAGCAAAGATACATATCTCTGCTTTTATAATTGAGGAGTGTTAATCTTTAAAAGGCTAACCCGCCATAATGAAGATGTTTAAATATTTTAAAGAGCTCTGCAACAGCAGAGGCAGCTGGTGGGGGAAAGGCCTGTGCGGGGAGAAACCCCTGGCCAGCCCCTTCCCTTCTCTGTGTGGTGGGGACCAAGGATGGAGGACTAAGCATCCCTGCTTTATATTGCAACACCATTTTTGCAAGTATTCCTCAAGGGACAAGATTCATCCAGCCAGAAAGCAGTGGGATTTGCCTCCTAGCAGGGGCCAAGCTACACCTGACAGTATCCAGGGTCATTTTCTACCACCCAAGGGTACAGAGACAGGCCTCTAGTTAACCCCTGAGATGCTGGACTTCTCAATGCCTATAACACTCTGGAAAGAGTTTATAAGTGAAGAAGTGCCTCACAGGAGGCAGATGCATACAGCAGCAGGGCCCTGAGGGTCCTGGAGGTATTCGCTCTGCCCCATCATCTCATCAGCTACCCATTCATAGATTATCTTGCTTTGGGGTAAGACATTGCCTTGCATCTCTTCCTAGTGGATGAGTCTTCTGGAAAGATAATATTCATTTTACATATGTTTTTGGAGTTCTTTTTTTTTTTTAATCACATATCACTATAACTCTTGCTACTCTCTATCAAAAGCTTGGGCCAAAATGAAATCATGTCATTCCTGTTTTCCAGCCCCTGTACTGGAAATTTACTCACATTGTACCTTCTCTCTGGAGTTCCTTTGCCCATCTCTTTGTGTCCAAATCCTACCACTTGGTCAAGGCCCAATTCAGATGCTCCCTCTTTTCAGGTCCTCCTTCATTTAATCATCAAGCATTATTGGTGTCAGGCACTGGGTTAGGCACTAAGAATACATTTACATTAAAGATGCCCTTGTCCTAAAGTAAATCAGTCTATAGGTGGGAAATATGGGTGATATAGTCTGGATGTGTCTCCTTACCCAAATCTCATGTTAACTTACAGTCCCTGTGTTGGAGATGGGGCCTGGTGGGAGGCGACTGGATCACGGAAATGGATTTCTTATGAATTGTTTAGCACCAACTCCTATGTGCTGTCCTTGCAGTGAGTGAGTTCTTGTGAGATCTGGTTGCTTAAAAGTGTGTGGCACCCCCTCAACTCTGTTGCTTCTGCTTTCATCATGTGAAGTGCCTGCTCCCCCTTTGCCTTCTGACATGTTTGTAAGTTTCCTGAGGCTTTTCCAGGAGCCAAGCAGATGCCAGCATCATGCTTCCTGTACAGCCTGCAGAACCGTGAGCTAATTAAACTTCTTTTTTGTTTGTTTGTTCATTTGTTTTTGAGGCTGGAGTGCAGGGTGCGATCTTGGCTCACTGCAACCTCTACCTCCTGGGTTCAAGTGATTCTCTTCCCTCAGCCTCCCAAGTAGCTGGGACTACAGGCCCCACTACCATGCCTGGCTAATGTTTTGTATGTTTAGTAGAGATGGGGTTTCACCATGTTGGCCAGGCTGGTTTCGATCTCCTGACCTCAAGTGATTCACCTGCCTCAGCTTCCCAAAGTGCTAGGATTACAGGTGTGAGCCACCATGCCCAGCCTAAACTTCTTTTCTTTATAAATGACTCAGTCTCAGGTGTTTCTTTATAACCATGTGAGAATGGACTAATACAATGGGCAAAACTAAAAGGAAATGAACATACTTCATAATACCATGTCATATATGGTAACAATAGATTTATAGATATACATAGAGATAGATATATAGATATAGATATATGGCATCCAAACATCTCAGAAAAGTGGGTATGAGTTACTTCAGGGGAGAGGAGAGTACATTGATACAATGCCTGAGCTGGGTTTTGACAGATGAGTAGGAATTTCCTAGGCAGACAAAGGAGAGGAGAATGGCATTCCAGGCAGAGGGCATACCAGGTGCAAAGGCATAGAAAGGTGAACCAGCATGATGCATTTGAAGAGCTACAAGTCATTTGGGGTCATTGCTAAGGTATAAAGTAAAAAGGGAGATACGGAGGCACCAAGAGAAAAGTAGCAGGGCCAAGATGGTGGAAGATTTCGCCTGGATTTTATGCCTCAAGCCACAGGGGATCAGTGGACCAGTGCTGGAGTTTAAATAGAAGAATGAGGCATCAACTTCCACCATGTAATAAGCAACCTCAATGTCAGTGGCTTAAAGCAACAATCAGCATTTATGGCTTATGCATCTGGGGTTGGCTGGGGCTTAGCTGATTTGGGCTGGGCCTTGCTGAAGTGACTTGGCTCTTCTCCATGTATCTCTCGTCTTCCTCCTGGAACTGCCAGGCCAGCCTGGGCATGTCTTGCTCATGGCAATGACAGAGGCACAAGAGCACGGAAAGAAACACGCAAGGTGTCTTGAGGCCTGGGCTCAGAACTGGCACGTTGTCACTTCCACCTCATTCTGTCCACCAAACAAAGTGACATGACCCAGTCTAGATTCAAGAGGAGGGGAACCAGTGAGAGCTCCTGCCAAGTCATATGACAAAGTTCATGGCTATACGGAGGACTGGAGAGTCAGGTCCATCCATGCACTCTACCACAAGCCATGTGATCAGATATCTGCATTAGGTCACTAGGTAGCTATGTGGAGGGTGGATTACAGGGGATAAGGCAGTTTCAGAGATTCAGGCAGGAACTGAACAAATGCCCTAGGATCTCACAACCTGCTCTTTCTATCTATTCTATGTACTGGGATTTAGCTAGATTACACAAAAGGAAAGCTTATCTTTGGCCTTTTGTTCAATTCTAAGAACTCAGCCTGAGCACTTTGGTGCTTGCAGCAGTGCATAAGAAGGCTTTGAAATAAACAGATATTCAATAAACTAGTGAACAAGAGTTTTCTTTATCTTGGAAAAGACATCTCTGAGACAAAAACGGACCTGAGCTGCAATATTGGATAAGCCCCACTGATCACAAGAAAACCTAACATAGGTAATTGACTATTGGCAAATGAAACAGCACCAAATAAAGCAAATAATTAACAATTATTGTACTCAGAGGTAAAGGAACTACAAATCTAGGCTGCCTCGGCATTTGTCCTAGGCATCAATAAGAACAAAGTGTTTGTTAGTGGGTGAGTAACCCAGGTGTGAAATTCATTTTATTAGACCAGATCTAAAAATAGGCTTGAACCAGAGAGTAGAAAAGAACACAATTTATCCCCACTTGCTCACTGGGGCACCCAGGGAATAAATTAAAGATGCTGTTTTTTGTTTACAAAGGGGGAATTGTGGTAGATTGTTTGCAGAAATGACCACAGTTACTTCCCTTTCTGTGTCTCTGCTACTTTGCAGATGTGACTTTGTAACTCTTCCTATCAAAAGTGGTGTCCTCAAGTCTTGAGTCTGTGACTAGTTTTGGCCAATAGAATTTGGCAAAGGTGACACTGTACTAGTTCCAAGCCCAAGCCTCAAGAGGCCTTGCACACTGCCACCTGCTTTCTTGGGACCCTTGTCTTCATGATGTGAACAAACCCAGGCTAAGCTGCCAGCGGATGAGTTCATGAGTCAGGCCAGTTGTCCCAGCCAAGACCTTAAACATACACAAGAGCTCAGCCCAAACTAGCAAAACCAAACTGCAGCTGCCCCACAGCTAACTACAAAAGCAAGAGGAATTCTAGCTGAGTTCAGAAAACCTGCCAGCTGAGCCCAGCCTAAACAGCCAACCTACAGAATCTTGAAGTAAATACATGGTTATTTTAAGCTACTAAGTTTTAGAGTGATTTGTTACACAGCAAAAGGTAACTGATATTGGAGTATTCTGGATCAGGCCAGGTGCATTGGCTCACACCTATAATCCCAGCACTTTGGGAGGCTGAGGCAGGCAGATCACTTGAGCTCAGGAGTTCAAGACTAGCCTGGGCAACATGGCCAAAACTCATCCCTACACACACACACACAAATACAAAAATTAGGCAGGCTTGGTGATGCATACCTGTGGTCCCAGCTACTTGGGAGGCTGAAGTGGGAGGATGGGTTGTGCCCGGGAGGCAGAGGTTGCAGTAAGCAGAGATTGCACCACTGCACTCCAGCCTAGGTGACAGTCAGATCTTGTCTCAAAAAAATAATAATAAAATAAAAAGGCCAGGTGCAGTGGCTCATGCCTGTAATCCCAGCACTTTGGAAGTCCAAAGCAGGCAGATCACCTGAGGTCAGGAGTTCTAGACCAGCCTGACCAACATGGAGAAACCCCATCTCTACTAAAAATACAAAATTAGCCAGGCATGGTGGTGTGTGCCTGTAATCCCAGCTACTCAGGAGGCTGAGGCAGGAGAATCGCTTGAACCCGGGAGGCAGAGGTTGCGGTGAGCCAAGATCATGCCATTGCACTCCAGCTTCGGCAACAAGAGCGGAACTCCATCTCAAATAAAAAAACAAAAGTTTTCTGGATCAAAACAGCTAGAAATACACCAGAAAAAATAATGACAACTGCTACCAATTACTGGGCATCTACTTACTGTATACTGAGAAACTTGTGTATCTAAAACTGTTAGGTACTTCACTTACATCACATTAACTCATCTTTGAAACCCTGCAAAATAGAGTTATTTTCACCATTTTGTAAATGAGTACATGAGGAAACTGAGGCTAGGGAGACAGTTTAAGTAACTTGCCCAAGGTCACACAGCTACTGTGTAGGTTTGCAAACATACTCCTAGACAAGTGGGGCCTCTCAGAGGCTGAGAGAAGCCTGGGCCACTTCCAATTTTTAAGGTGCCTAACATACTGATAAATGAAGATATGAAGAAACAATTACCAAAATTGTGATATACAGTCAGTCATGCATCACTTAACGGTGTGGGATATGTTCTGAGAAATTCATCCTTAGGTGATTTTGTTGTTGTGTGAACATCATAGAGTGTACTTACACAAACACAGATGGCAGAACTATGTGCCTAGGCTATATGGTATAGCCTATTGCGCCTAGGCTACAAACCTGTACAGCATGTGACTGTACTGAACACTGCAGGCAACTGTAACAGAGTGGTAAGTATTTGCATATCTAAACATAGAAAAGGTACAGTAAAAATACAGTATTATAATCTTGTGAGACCACCATCAAGCATGCAGTCCTTCATTGACCAAATGTTGTTATGTGGTGCATGACTGTATTTTAAATCTTTACATTTGTCAAATGAGCACTTTCAATATAAAAAAAAGGCAATGAGATATTGCTAATCACAAGATAATTCCAGTATGTATTTTAAAAGCATATTAATTTATAAGGTACTACAAATGGTGTGGTTCAGTAATGGGATGCAAATGTTACTTTGGTGAACATTTCCTACTTTGATCTGGTGAATGTACCTCTCTGATGGGACATATAACTTCCTTTGGAGGTGCTATAGTTCGATCTGTTTGACCCCTCAAAATCTCATGTTGCAATTTGATCCCTAGTGTTGGAGGTGGGGCCTAGTGGGAGGTGTTTGAGTTATGAGGGCAGATTCCTCATGAATGACTTGGTGCCATCCTCATGGTAATGAGTGAGTTCTTGCTGTATTAGTTTCCTGGAGAACTGGTTGTTAAAAAGAGCCTGGTACCTCCTGCCCCACCATGTGATCTCTGCCCACACAGGGCAGCAGCATCTGCTTCTGGTGAGGGCTTCAGGTTTTCTCATGGCAGAAGGTAGAGGGGAGCCTGAGTGTGCAGATATCACCTGGCTAGAGAGGAAACCAGAGAGGGGGAAGGAAGCACGATGTTTCTTGTACATCCTGCAGAACCATGAGCCAAATTAACCTCTTTTTAAAATAAATTACCAAGCCTCAGGTATTCCTTTATAGCAACACAAAAATGGGTAAAGACAGGAGATAACATCAAAAGATTAAATATAAGCTCTTTCATGAGGTCAGGCCCAGCCATGGGGCCCACCTGGCCATTGCCTGCCCTCAGCCCAGCCCCCATGAAAGGCCTGAGCATGAGCCAAAGGAATCCATCCTATAGCATCAAGCAGCCCTCAGCTGAGAAATGAGCTCCCAGAGAGGGTTCTTATGGAAACAAGTCTCTGCTCTCATCAGAGAATTGAGCCATCTTTGTTTTATGTCACAAAATGATTATATTCTGGGATGTTTCACTCCATTGTGTCCAGGCTTACCCTGAACCAAGAAAAGTAGAGATTCACCAAGAAGTCAGCCAACATTGCCAGTATAGACGTAGAGAAAGGGATAGGAGATGCAGGGCTCTATGTGGTTCAGAGGGTTGAGAAGGCATCTCAGAGATTACTCTGTGGCTCAATCTTGGAACATGAATAGGAGTCTGCTGGGTGGAGAAGATCATTACAGGTGGCTGGAATAGCACTGGCAAAGGCATAGGGTTAAGAAAGCACGCGGCAGACATGGGAATGGTGCAGAGGCCAGCGTGACTGTAGCCAGGGGTGGGTGGGGAGAGTGGAAGCAGACAGAGCTAGAGGAGAGATTGGGGAAATACTGGAGAGAGTGTTGTACCTGAGAAGGCCTGGCCAGGTCTCTCTCCCTTGAGGGATGCAGTCTTTTGCTTCCAAAGAGTAATCTCAGCCCTAGAGTGCAGCTGTGTGCCCAGAATAAATCCCTGTGGGATGCATTCCATCCACTCCTTGCAGCAGGTCTTTTCAAAAGATTTCAGCAGCCTCTTGTTTGCCTATAGCTCTTATGCAAGCTGCTGCAGGCCAGGTGTTCCTTGGAGCCTAAATTCTGCATTTCCCATCTGTATCATTTACAAACCAACCTGGATATCTCCCTGCTTCTAGACAAATCTGAGGTCTTTTACACAGGTCAATCTGTTGAGAAAAGAAAAATGTAATGAGGTTCCGGCCAGGTGCAGTGGCTCACTCCTGTAATCCCAGCACTTTGGGAGGCTGAGGCAAGAGGATCACCTGAGGTCAGGAGCTCAAGACCAGCCTTGCCAACATGGCAAAACCCCGTCTCTACTAAAAATACAAAAATTAGCCAGGCATAGTGGAACACACTTATAATCCCAGCTATTTGGGAGGCTGAGGCAGGAGAATCGCTTGAACCCAGGAGGCAGAGGTTGCAGTAAGCTGAGATCACGCCACTGCACTCCAGCCTGGGTGACAGAGCAAGACCCCATCAGAAAGAAAGAAGAAAAGAAAAAGAAAGAAATAAAGAAAGAAAGAAAGAAAGAAGAAAGAAAGAAAGAAAGAAAGAAAGAAAGAAAGAAAGAAAGAAAGAAAACAGAGAGAGAGGGAGGGAGGGAGGGAGGGAGGGAGGAAGGAAGGAAGGAGAAAAATGTAATGAGGTTTTGAAATAACAAAGTCAGTTCCCTGATAATTTTACAGGCTTGAGAGTAAAGAAAGGCCAAGAAGGTTGGTTTGAAGGCAGAGAACAACTAAGGTGGCCTAGAATCGTCACATCTTGGCACCTAGAGCCATCAGGGTTCTCTGAGACCATCTGGTCCAAGGACGGCAAATATATGGCACATGTGCCACCCTCCCCACATCTGGTGTCCAGTGCAGATGTTGTTAATCTATTGCTACACACTTTTTAGCCAAGCATCTCCCCATCAAGCACAGTCAGCTCATAAGTGAAAGCCAATTGATCATTCCTGATGGTTTCCATTACCCCCATTTCATAGATGAGAAAATGGAGGCGCAGGGAGGTTAAGGGGTTTGTCCAAGGAGAGCTTTCAGTTCCGCCCCACCATTTCCACATGGTTTGTGGAAGACAAACACTTGTATGCCTCAACTGTAATCAGGGAATGAGTCCAGCACCTGGGACAGGGTTTTAAAAGCAACAAAATTTTTTTCCATTTCCAGTTCCAGTTGTTATATGACAATGCTTTGAAACGTATATTTTTATTATCATAATAAAAGAACACATAAACGGTTAGTAAGTTGTGCCCACACACTTAATAAAGGCCTAAGGAATTTATTCATTCACCCAAGGGCCAGGCAGTGTACTGGGTATTGAGTTTATGAGGACACCAAAGACATCCCAGGGGCCCAGGGAACTGAAATGTCCAAATCTGATATTCTGCTTAGTTGGGAGAGGTGAGAGCTGGCCTCACAAGCAGGTACAGTGCAACTCCCTTCCCAGGGATGAAAAGGACCCAGAGGTTCCACACATGCCACCCCTCACTCGGTCCTCTATACAATATTTTCTAGAGCCCCTGACAGGCCCCTGTTCACACACCTCCAGGGATCACTACTTCCCAAGACTGCCAACTGTATCTTCAGCTGGTTCTACCCACTACAAATTCTTCCTTTTGCTGAAAGGGAATGAGCCTCCCTGTGACTTCCACCAAACTGGCCCTGCCTTTGTCCTGTGAGGAACTAGTTTTCCAAGGACCTAAGAGAGAATGTTGTGGGGGAGGGGTCTCTTGTAAGAGAAAGACAAAGCCAAGAGGAAAGGAAAGGCACTAAAACCATCCTTCCCAATTTACCGTGTGGCGAAACCATTTCCTATCCCCACTCATAATTCTTAAGCATATCAGTGGAACATCATCTTGCCCATTCTGCTCTGGTACATGCTGAGATCCTCGTAAATCCCAGCTCCTGCCGAAGACCCAAAATGCATTGTCTATGGGATCCTGTACAAGAGAGCTGGTTGCTATGGTAACAACTGGAGGTAAATTTCCTAGCACCCCCAACTAAACTATTAATCAGAAAGATGAGGAAAGAGTCAGGGTGGTCAATAAATTAGGGAAGAAATTGGCTCCTACCGGGAAGCACACAGAGCAGGGCCACCCCACCCCACCCCCACCCCCACCCCCACCCCCGCTGAGGCCTCACTCATCCCTCCCTTTGATCTTCTGATGCAGTAGGAGAAGCAGCCAGAGCCTGAGGGGAAACCTACCTCCATTCTCCTCTCCAACTCTTTGTTTCTCATCCTGGTGGAGTCAGAGAGGTTCCCAAGTGGAAGCTGCACCTGGCATCTCATCAGTGAGGGCCCCAGTTAGCAGGAACATCAAAGGTAGAAATGCTGGAACCTGAAAAAAAGAATGCCTGGCCAGCTTGAAAGAAGCATTCTACTGAAGTGTGGTGATAAGATCCGGATTAGAATCAGCATTGATGGATCATAGAAGGATTAAAGTGACAGGGTCCCAAATCTTCACAAAACGTTTGCAGATTTGTTTGTTTGGGTTTTTTCCAAGGACTTTATCTTCCTTGCTTTAATGTTTATCCTTGGCTGTCTTAATAAGGAGTGGTATGGAAAACCCTTGTGATGCCTCCTCCAAGTGAACTAGATCCACCAGTTCTCATCATGCAGCCCTCTGCTGCTGTGGGGGGAGGGGGTGGGCAGCTTGCTCTAATTATAGGAAACACTCCGGGGAGAAAACACACCCTTTGCACACAGAATCCTGCAAAGGGAATGTACATTCCTCTCTATTCTTTGGTACAATCTCTCCCAGGGTTGCTTTTTGGATGGCATTGTGCCTCCCTTGTTCCCCACTTCTCTTGTCCAAGGATGCCATCCTTGATTAAGCCCACCTTTCTCATAGAAGGAAAAACGGGGGATTGTCCGGGAAGAATCCCATGTTAGGCTTTGTATGAAAGCCCATCACTCCTATTAACACTGTGACTTTGACCTCAATTGGCCCAGGCTCTTCCTGTTCCTCAAGGAGAGGGAAGCAAGTGCACTGGGGAAGATCAGCCCTGGCTTCACTGCAAACTCATCATAGGACCTTGGGCAAGGCCCTTCCTGTGTCTGGGCCTCAGTTTGCCAAACGGTGCAAGAAAGAGCCTCAAAGACTGTAACAGAGGCCAGCTCCAAAGGCCTCTTTGGTACTCTCTGGCTCTAAAATTAAATTTTCTCAAGTGAGAAAAGAGGAAAGGAAGGTGATGAGAGGATAGAAGGGAGCTTTCCACCCTGGAGGCAGGAGGTTGAGGTGGAGAGTCTGAATTAAAGCCATAAAGAGAAAATAGGGCGGCACCGGCCTGTCTCCCCCACCACACACACAAAGGATCCTGCACGCAGAGCAGGTCCTTAGGAAAAGCCACTGGCTGCATAAGCCGCTTTGGCTGCTGCCTCTGTTAAGGAAGCATCTCCAGAGAACTGTTTCTAGTCTGTCTGAGCAGGGAGAACCTTGAAGGGTCCTGGAGAAGGGAACGGACTGAGCCGGGGTTTCACAGTGAGCAGGTGGAAGGCAGGACTTGCAAGCACCCTGGCCTCCCACCTGCAGACTTCTGCAGTCTCCAGTGCCCCATGGCCAAATATTCTTGCACTGTCTTCCTTGGATCTTTCCTATGATTTGTGCACATACTGCAGTGAAAATGGCAAAGAGAGATCCTGCAGGGATTGGTAATTTTTCACCATGGGTGGCACTGAGACTTCCCTGCTCCCTGGAGGAGGGAAATGAAGAGTTGATTAAGTACTCGAAACATCCCTGCCTGTGGACTATTTAATAAGCGCCTCGCCTGTCTCTCAGCCATAGAGCAGACATTTGGTTCGCTAATCCAATTTGGCAAGCCTCTCCCAGGCTGCAAACGCTAGCTGCTGGGCGCCATTTTGTCTGATGTGTTAGAAATCAATGCAGGCTCCCCGCACTTGCTCTCACTACCGCTTGACTGATTACTAACGAGACCTCTCCCTTGCACAAGTCACCGACAGAGAACCCCTCCATGTTCCAAGAAGCTCTGGGGACCTGGTGATCATCCAGTCATCCCCCTGATTCTCTTAGCAAGGAATCTGAATAAATCAGCAAAAGCAGGTGTGGGACTGCAAAATGTTTTCTTCCTCAACTGAACCAAGCTATGTTTTCCACTTAGCAGGAGGAAGTCTGTAAGAAGGACAATATTTTAGCATCTTCCATAAAAACCACAACAATGGCATTTTCATTTTGATATGTGAGAGCTCTTATTCGGACGCAGAATTAGTGCTCGGTGCATCTGTTTCTTTCAACCAACAAGAGCTCTGTTAGTAGGGTTTCTCTTTGCCTTGGCCACCAGGAAGCTTGGATATAAATGCTGGTTCACAGTTTGAGATGCAGGCATATTTCTGCCCACTCAGTGAGCTTTCTCACCTCCTTTTTAATAAACATTTTAAAGTCTTATATGTGTTCCTTTAAAAAAATAAATGTGAATTTATCATTTTTCACTACAAACTTGCCTTAAGCTGTTGGAAAGTTCCCTTCTTTCCTTTTTATAGAGAACACTCTTGGAAAAGGAAGATAGAGTGAATGTTTATTTTTTGCCTCCATAATATTAGCTCCTCACAAGGCACAACCAGGATCTTCCTATGGGGTCCAGGCGCCTCACTCTTAGTCTAGTTGTTCTGGGCACTTTTCTACTCTCTGGCCTAGCAGTGGACATTGTACTTCTTGGGCCATGGTGATGGGGTTTGAGTGACACCTTAACTTAAGGTGGTCCAATAGCAAACATCAGAATTTCTGCCGGAAAATGCTGGGCAAAGATTTCTATCCTTTTCTGCAGGGTCCGAACGTAAAAAGACATAGGCTTAGGGACTGCTAAAAGCCATTTTGTGACCAAAAGGGAAAAGCCTGTCTGAAAATGAGTCAACCTTGAGGAGGAGGAACTGAGAGACAGAAACAGAGGTGCATCCTGACATTACTTGAGCACCTATATCAAGTTAATCCTGAAGTTTGACAGTGCAGGGATATGAGAGCCAATACATTGACTTTGGGTCTGGTTTCCAGTGACTTACAGCTAAAAGAGTCCTGATAGTTTCTAGAGGTCAGTAAGGGTGTTAACTGCACCTCTGCCTCCAAGTCACCCTATCCCAAGCCCCCTCCTCAGGAGACCCTGTGACCAGTCTGGTATCCTCCCCAGGTAGGCAAAGACAGTCATGGTGTCACTAAAAGCCTCTTTAGTGTCCTGATACAAGTGGGGTCAGTCCTTTTTTTTTTTTTTTTGAGATGGAGCCTCACTGTCACCCAGACTGGAGTGCAGTGGCACGATCTCAGCTTACTGCAACCTTTGCCTGGGTAGCAGCAATTCTCCAGCCTCAGCCTCCCGAGTAGCTGGGACTACAGGCGCGTGCCACCATGCCTGGCTAATTTTTGTATTTTAGTAGAGACGAGCTTTCACCATGTTGGCCAGGCTGGTCTCAAAGTTCTGACCTCAGGTGATCCATCAACCTGAGCCTCTCAAAGTGCTGGGGTTACAGGAGTGAGCCTCCGCCCCCAGCCCAGTCCTTTGTTGATCTCTAGGCTTATGTCTGCTGATGGCTTCCAAGTCTATCTCCAGCTGGGTCTCTCTACAGTTCCCCAGCTGGTGCCTCTCGGCACCTTAGCCTCAGCATCTCCCACCACTGTGAAGGCACCTTTGTCCACAGCATCTCTTTTCTCACTCCATTCTGTCACCAACAAATTGATCACCAATGCCAAGCAGACATCTACCAGATGTCTCTCGAATCCAGTTCTGCTTCTAGTTTCCACTGTTTCTGCTTCAATTCAGGTCAAACACTGGTCTCCACATGGAAGCCTCTCCTCCAACTTACTCTCCACGCCTCCATCTGACAACTCCTCCTCAAGTGCTGTCCTTACCTTGCAGCTTCCCTGCTCATAACCCTCGAGGGCTCCCTCCCACCAAACCCCCCAACTGGAATTCAAGACCCTCATGATCTGACCCCAAACTATGGAGACTGTAGCAAAAAGCACATCTTTTCCCACAAATACCTCACTTCCCTTCTGCCATATTTTTGTTTACATAGTTTTAATTCCCTCTGTTTCTACTACTGAACTCCTACGCATCTGTCAAAACCCAGCTCCAATGCCCCTCCTCTAAGAAAACTTTCTAATTATCTCTCTCTCACCTTAACAGTGGAATTGTAGATTCCCAGAGACCTAGAAAAATTATTTTATAAAATCGCATAGGCCCACTCTGACAATTTTAGGACCCAGGACAAGTAAAAGAGAACTCTTGCAGCCGACAGTGTCTGTACTCTTCTCTTTCCACCCTCCCCACAACTCTGTCCTGCAATGTGAGGGGTCTCGTGCACATAAGCAAGGACCTTCAAGCCCTCACATCCAAGCTCCACCCCACACCCCCAACAGCCCCTTGCCAACTCCCCCAGTCACTCTTTGGCCATCCCTTGGGGTTGGGGCACCATGGCTTGGGGGAAGAGGCCAATACAGGTCCTGGAAGCAGGCTTGGTCCCTTTGAGCAGGAAATCCCAGGGTGGAGAGTACAGGAGTGAGGTCCAGAGAGTGTGGGCTCTGGGTCGGCCCTCTGCCCTGTGGGGAGGGCACAGCTGGGCCCTCTGCAGTCAAGCTGTCGCACATCAGTGTGCACACGCATTGGGAGCTCCCGCAAGTCTAACAAGCCCCCAGAGCACGAGACGACTGCCAGGCAGCAGCCCACGCCAGCGTCTAAACATGAGACCCGGGTCCAAGGGCAGATGGCAACATTAACTATATGGGGTCTTCTTTGATACATAATGGGTAAAATAAACTTGGAGCTGCAATTCTCCAGAATGAAGCTCAAAAACAGTAAGTTCACAGCAACGGCTTCTGGGTCTCAAAGCTGTGCTGTGCTTTACTTTTACAATTCGGTCTCGCTTACAGATTCTCCAGCAGCCCAGAGAGGCTGTGACTTGGCAGGTCGGTAGATTTGGGACCTCCTGCCTCTACTTCCAGGCCCTTTGTCTGCCTGGTGCTGTGAAGACTGACCAGACCCCGTGGAGCAAGTATTAGAAAGAAATCAGGTCATTTCCTGGGTACACGACTCTGCCAGTGAAAACGAGCCTGCCTGTCACCCCCATAGAGCCAGAACCACCCAAGGTGGAACCTTAAGGATGTCTCCCCAGGGGTCTTTGCTTCCCCTGCACCATCTCTCCTGGATCTAAATGTATGTCTGCTTGAGTTGAGGAGTTCCAGACCAGCTTGGGCAACATAGCAAGACTTTGTCTCCAATTTAAAGTAAAAAAAAAAAAAAAAAGCTAGACATAGTGGTGTTTACTATCATCCCAGCTACTCCAGCTACTTGGGAGGCTCAGGCAGCAAGATTGCTTGAGCCTAGGAGTTGAGGCTGCAGTGAGCTATGATCATGCCACCACACTCCAGCCTGGGTGACAGAGCAAGACCTTGTCTCAAAAACAAGAAGATAATTTCTTAAAAATGTATGTCCTCCCTAACTACTCAACCTCCTTCTCCCTCAGCAATCTCAGACACAGTTGGGCCTCCTCCCAACTATTTGGCCCCCAGGCAAAAAAAATCTGGCATGAAGGCTGAGAAGCGGAGGAGGGGTAAGAGAGGGCAGAGTTTCCTTCCTTCTTTGTTGTGCCAGGAGTCTTAAACACCCCCTTGAGTTTAAATATGTATATATATTGCCTTAGAGTCACTGATCATCAGGACTGAAAGTACCCTAGTACAATTCTCTCACTTTAATGATGGGGAAACTGAGGCCCAGAGAGGGTGGTAGCTTGCCTGAAGTCCCACAGCAAGTTGGTATGGAGCCATGACTAGGACGTAGGTCTCCTCACTCCAGTCCTGTTCTTGTTCTGCCCCACACTGGCCCTTTCCTAAACTCACCCCTTGCCCCACGTGGCACAGAACAGACCTCCCCCTCTTACTACCTGGGTGAGTTTACAAAAGCCACTTACTCCATCTGAGATTCAGTTTCCTTACTGCTCAGAGGGGAAGAGCATTTCTTACCTGCTGGAGTCATGCAGGTAGAGGAGCCAGCACAGGGTCCAGAATGTGGCAGGTGGTTGAGCCCAGTGTGGGTCCTTTTCTTTGCCCATTATAAGCATGACAAGGAAAGAAATGGTCCTCAGGTTAGCTTCCTATGGCTGCTGCAACAACTTGTCACAGAGTGTTAACAGCCTCGAATCTGTATGGGTCTGCAGCAACTACAGATTCTTAGCCTCTTTCAAGGAAAGAATTTGTCCAAGGGGCATAAGGCTGAGTGAGAGATGGAGGCAAGTTTTTGAGCAGGAGTGAGTTTATTAAAAAATTTTAGAGCAGAAGGCCAGGTGTGGTGGCTCACGCCTGTAATCCCAGCACTTTGGGAGGCTGAGATGGGACCATCGCTTGAGGCCAGGAGTACGAGACCAGCGTGGTCAACATAGCGAGATCTATCTCTTAAAAAACAAACAAAAATGTTTTAGAGCAGGAACAAAAGGAAGTAAAGTACACTTGGAAGAGAACCAAGCGGGTGACTTGAGGAATCCAAGTGGGCTGTCTGACCTTTGACCTCTGACCTTGTTTACACGTTGTCATGCTTCCTGGCGGTTGCATCTCTCCTCCCTTGATTTTCCCTTGGGGCAGGCTGTTCACATGCACAGTGGCCTGCCAGCATTTGGGAGGGGCCGTATGCACAGTGTGTTTACTAAAACTGTACGCATGCTCACTTGAGGTGTTTTTCTCTTCCCAGTTGAGAGTTCTCAGAGGAAGGTCACATGCCAGTTAAACTCTGCCATTTTGCCTCTTAGTTCACATGCTTGAGCCACTTGCCTCATCTTTTTGTGTTTTTTTTTTTGTGTGTGAGACAGACTCTCACTCCATCCGTCGCCCAGGCTGAAGTGCAGTGGCGAAATCTCGGCTCACTGCAGCCTCCACCTCCCAGGTTCAAGCAATTGTCCTGTCTCAGCCTCCTAACTAGCTGTGACTACAGGCGCCTGCCACTATGCCCAGCTAATTTTTGTATTTTAGTAGAGACGGGGTTTCACCATGTTGGTCAGGCTGGTCTTGAACTCCTGACCTCAGGTGATCCACCCACCTCAACCTGCCAAAGTGCTGGGATTACAGGCGTGAGCCACTGCACCTGGCCACTTGCCTGATATTATTGGGAAGTGGCTGATCACCAGCTTCAGGTGTTTTCTATCTATTGGGAGATTGCCTTTGCCTGGCACCAGCTACAACCAATTATTATTTTAGAGAGACAGTGTAACAACCAGCTGACCGTCACCTGATCATCACCTGACATTCCTGGTGGGTGTGTGGGGCATCTCCTGTCCTGCTCATGTCTGCCTAACTACCTATTCTAACAAGAGGAACTTAAAACAACACAGATTTCTTATCTTACAGCTCTGGAGTCAGATGTCCAAAATGGATCTCATGGAGCTAAAATGTAGGCGTCAGTGTAACGGCCGGATCCCATTTCTCAAGACAGGGAAATTGCAATAGAGAACAAGTAATTCATGCAGAGCTGCTGTGCAGGAGACCAGAGTTTTATTATTACTCAAATCAGTCTCCCGAGCATTCAGGGAGCAGAGTTTTTAAGGACAATTTGGTGGGTTGGGGGAAGCCAGTGAGCCAGGAGTGCTGATTGGTCAGAGACGAAATCATAGGGAGTCAAAGCTGGCTTTTTGCACTGAGTCAGTTCCTGAGTGGGGTGACCACAGGATCAAATGAGCCAGTTTATTGATCTGGGTGGCATCCCCCTATCCATCAAGTGCAGCATTTGCAAAGTATCTCAAGCACTGACCTTAGGGGCAGTTTAGGGAGGGTTAGAATCTTGTAGCCTCCAGTTGCATGACTCCTAAACCATAATTTCTAATCTCGTGGCTAATGTTAGTCCTACAAAGGCAGTCTAGTCCTCAGGCAAGAAGGAGGTCTGCTTTGGGAAAGGGTTGTTATTGTCTTTGTTTTAAACTATAAACTATAAACTGAGTTTCTCCCAAAGTTAGTTCAGCCTGCGCCCAGGAAAGAACAAGGACAGCTTGGAGGTTAGAAACAAGAGGGAGTCGATTAATTTAGATCTCTTTCTCTGTCTCAGTCATAATTTTGCAAAGGCGGTTTCATCGGCAGGGCTGGGTCCCCATTTTCGTGCACTTTCCAGCTCCTAGAGCCACCCACACTCCTTGGCTTGGGGTTCCCTCCCATCTTGAAAGCCAGCAATGGCGGCGAGTCTTCCGCACATCACCTCGCTCTGACTCTCCTCTTTTACTTATAATGACCCTTGTGATTCCATTGGGTCCCCCTAGATACTCCAAGACCTTCTCCTTCTCAAGCCCAAAGGATTAGCAACCTTAATTCCATCTGCAGCCTTCATTCTCCTTTGCCGTGGAATGTAACATATTCACAGGTTCTGAGGTTTAGGATGTGGAGAGCTATTATTCTGCCTATCACAGAATAGGCAGAAAAATCATTTTGGGGCTTGGGGCATCTGAGGAAAATCAAGGCTTCACTTCTAGAAAAATGTCCATGAAAAATTGTGGCACATAATCTCAGGGGATTCACTGGCACCCATTCATGGGCCCCAGTTACGAACTCTTGAACTAAAAGGATAATGTGAGTCCTCCACCCTGTATGACATTTGTCATAGATTACTTGTGTACTCCCAAGTGTACATATGCACACGTGTGCATGAATATGCTTGTGCACTCACAAACACACACGTGTATACTGACTTATCCAGATACATGCACATGTATACACATGTACCCGCCACATCATTTTCCTACAGAAACAGCAAGACTTTCTTTGGCTTCTCTTTGTGTGAGAGGAAGCCAGGAAGGCACACGAAAAAAGTCTTCCCCTGCCTTTGCCTCTCCATCCAGCTCATTTCTCTCCTACCCCAAGGTCTGTGGGTCCGCAGCCCCTCTGGGCTTGTCCCTCTGCCTGACTGATCTTCATCACTGGCCCTGGTAGATCTGATGTGGTGAGTGCGGGCCAGCCCTGGCTGGCAGGTGCCCTGTTGCTTGTTTTGCTGCAGCATGTTCAGCTCGCAGAGCAGCTTAGGGTGCTACTCTGTGTTTGCATTTTCAGAGTCGTGTGCTTTTAGGGTTCCTGGCCCTCACACCTGTGAATTCAGAGCCAGAGATGCAGTCAACAGAGGCTAGTCACAAGGAAGACAAGAGGGTTAACTGCATCATGCACCTGCATGTACAAGAACACTCACTTCTAGGGCCACCATCCACCCCCCACGCCCCAACCCCCCAACTGCCACCTGTGCATCTCCAGGATGGCAGGTCCCAGAAAAGAGGAAGTCACAGGGAAAAGAGTGGCCTAGCTCCTATGCTCAGCAGGACAGACATATACTGTTATCCCCAAGCCCACCTCCCACAGATGCCCCCCTCTCACCCCCACCATGCCAGGCTCCTCTGAGAGCCCCACTTCTTCCCCAGCCTCTGGGATAAGCCATCAGTCACTCTTTACCCTGCTTGAGTCCTGCTGCTTGATCGAGTGGCAGACGCTCCAAGTCCCAAGGGTAGAGAGGTGAGAGAGAGGATCACTGTGGTCTGGCCTCAGGTGAAATACTGAAAAACTCTATCATGCTTCTGAACCTACAAAAGACAACTTCTTGCTGAAATATCTCCAGTAACTGATCATGTTAAGAGAGTATATCTCTCCTTCCCAGCCTTGAGCCATTCTCTCAAAAATCTGCTTTCTTTGATTATATTACCTTTGAAAGGGACGGGGTCTAAGAGAGGAGGGGAAACTAACTGAGCCACTCAGAGGGGGATCCCTGTGGTGGTGCAGGGTCTGGTGGGGCCTGCATCTTCCCAGAGAAAAATGTTGCTCTCTGATCTATGGGGAATGCAGTAAACCCTTCTGGCAGCTCTTCAGAGGACAACAGTCTACAACCAGTTGGTGACAATGACCCTCTACGCCTGCATGGAGGAGGAGCAAGGGGGCAGGTGGCATCTGGTCCCTCTCCCCTCCCCACCTCACTGCTCATGCCAGTTAGCTGTGACAACCACTGGGCCCAAGGACAATGGCATGTTCCTGGAGGCGTGGCTTGGGGAGCACTGAGGAGCCACGTAGGACTTCCCACGCTCACTCTCTTCATCCAGGCTATGGCAGCTCTGGCTGGAAGTGACATAAGAGAAATGGGGGTTCCCAGCTTGAGATGGAGGTGTGGCAGGGAAGATCTAGATGTGGGGAGAGGCTGGGAGAAGGTCACGGCCACAGAGAGAGTAGGAGGAGAAGGCAGTGTAGCAGAGACTACTCATAGCCAACCTGATCATGATTCCCCCTGCTTCCTGGTTTTCCAGGAGTTGACAATGTGCCCAGGCTGCACTGCAGCCAGCAGCAGCCAGAGGATACAGTTAAGGCCAAGGTGATGTAAGCAGAAGCCATTTGAGGGGAGTTTCCCTAGAGCCTTTTTAGCACTGTCTGTCCTTAGACTCTGCTCTGGGCCTCCTGCTTTAGAGGGCCTCACTCGAATGTCTCTCTCTCTCTCACACACACACACACACACACACATACACACACACACAGCTACGGTTTGAATGTGTCCCCCAAAGTTCATGTGTTGGAAGCTTAATCCCCAGTGCAGTAGTGTTGACAGGTGGGACCTTTAAGAGGTGATTAGGTCATGAGGACTCTGCCTTCCTGAATGGGCTAATGTCACAGTCTTGAGTTATCAGGAGTGGGTTCCTGATAAGGAAAGAGGTTAGGCACCCCATCCCCTTTCTCACACACTCTCGCATCATCCCTCCATGTTAGGATGCACCAAAAATGCCCTCACCAGAGGCAACCCCTCCATCTTGGACTCACTAAGCCTCCAGAACTGTAAGAAACAAATTCTTTTTCTTTATCAATTACCCAGTCTCAGGTATTGTTATAGAAACACAAAACAGACTAGGACAGCCACACACACACACACATAACTATTTCCTAACAAACATAAAGGTGGTCTCTATCATCTGGGATCAGGTCCTCAACACAGACACAGTGCAATCCATACCCCAAATATTCATTCTTATCAACACCATGCAAGCCCAGGGATACACACATTCACAACTCTTGCCCTCCCCTATGTCCTTGAAACACTCCGAGCCTGGAAATTTTGCATCTCTGTGCCTGAGGACATTGGAGGTGGATGCTGCTCAGAGAGCAGGAAGGATTTGAATGGCAGAAGAGCTTAGATAATGGAAAAACACAAGTTGCTTGTTAATTCCTTCCCAGCAGATATCATAGGTTTAATATTCCTACACAACAAATTAGCATTTCCCAGTTGTCCCAAACATCTATTTTCTTGCTTCTCCTCAAGTTCTAGCCCACTATTCTGAAGGTCCTTACCAATTACAGGGCATTCACAGCAATTGTATCTGGCAGCTGAAGAACATGTTGCCATATTCAACAACTCATATTGCTCTGAAATCTGCAATATGTAGGTATAAGCAGAATTGCATGAAGAATGATAGGAAGCCTTTCTGCCGGCAATCACATAGATATTGAATGGTAGAAGGTCAAGTTTTATTTTCATAGAAATGTTTAATAAGATTTATTTAAATTTGTTAGTTAAATAAAATTTAGCTTTATTTAAGTAATGTTAATATGCATGAATTAGAATTAGCATTTTACTTTTTAAAAATTTTTTAAATGTGAGATGGGTAACGTGCCAACGTCGTATCAAGGTTCACAAGGGTGACATCTCACACATGCACGTGAACACACAATCATGCTTGTGAACTATAAAAGAATCTTACCTTTTAATTTGTTAAATTATGACTTCTTTAGGAAAAAACTTCTCTAGATGTATACAAAAAATAATTTTAATTATTGAATTTCTATGTTCACTTCTTTTTCTTTTTTCTTTCTTTTTTTTTTTTTTTTTGAGATGAAGTCTCACTCTGTCGCCCAGGCTGAAGTGCAGTGGTGCAATCTCAGCTCACTGCAACCTCTGCCTCCCAGGTTCAAGCAGTTCTCCTACCTCAGCCTCCCGAGTAGCTGGGATTACAAGTGTATGCCACCACACCTGGCTAATTTTTGTATTTTTGGTAGAGATGGGGTTTCACCATGTTGGTCAGGCTGGTCTTGAACTCCTGACCTCAAGCAATCTACCTGCCTTGGCCTCCCAAAGTGCTAAGATTACAGGCATGAGCCACCATGCCCAGCCATCTACGTTCACTTTAACTGACACTTCTTAATGAAAATAGATTCAAATTTTGTATATTTTGACTATCATTACATTTTTTTTTCAATACTTTAGATCAGGGGTTGGCAACTTTTTCTTAAAGATGCAGAGAGTAAGTATTTTAGGTTTGTTGGCCATACAGTCACAGTCACAGCTACTCAGCTCCGCCACTGTAACATGAAGACAGCCACGGACAACATGTAAAAGATGGAGCATGATTGTGTTCCTATAAAATGTTTTAAACAAAAAACAGGTGGCTGGACTGCAGGATATGGTTGACCAATCCTTGCTTTAGACAAACAGTCCCCAACCTTTTTGGCACCAACAACAGGTTTCCTGAAAGACAATTTTTCCATAGACCATGGTTGTGGGGGAATCATTTCAGGATGAAACTGTTCCACCTCATCAGGCATTAGATTCTCATGCAACCTAGATCCCTCGCATGCCCTGTTCAGGATAAGATTCACACGCCTATGAGACTCTAATGCCTCAGCTGATCTGACGGGAGGTGGGGCTCATGCAGTAATGCTTGCTCACCTGCCGCTCACCTCCTGCTGTGCGCCCCAGTTCCTAACAGAGAGCTGGTCTGCACCTTGGGGGTTGGGGACCCCTGCTTTAGAGCATTACTGTCAATAGAAAACAAATTTGTGAAAATTTTGGTATTAACATAATTATTGAATTTTGCTCAGATGATAGAAAAATAATGTATGGAATAAATGACTTTTGAATTATGTATACCTTGGTTTTATTATAATACCTTGGTCTCATTCAGACTTTGCCAGCTCATCAACAGAATCCCAGATATATTCAGTCACAATTAAATTCAATTGTCTTTGGTGCTTCGTGACTTCCAATCATAGAAAAATTATAGCTCAATTCCACATTGAATTTGGGTGCAAGAGAAAAAAAATACAGCTTGACATGTTTTTGCCTTTGTCATTTTGAGGGTAGGAAGATAAATATATAAACAGATAGTAGCTGGACCTCCCTTTGTACTCTTTTTTTTTTTTTTTTTTTTTTTGAGACAGAGTCTCGTTCTGTCACCCAGGCTGGAGTGCAGTGGTGCGATTTTGGCTCACTGCAACCTCCACCTCCGGGGTTCAAGTGATTATCCTGCCTCAGCCTCCTGGGTTCAAGTGATTATCCTGCCTCAGCCTCCTGAGTAGCTAGGACTACAGGAATGTGTCACCATGCCCAGCTAATTTTTTATATTTTTGGTAGAGACGGGGTTTCACTATGTTGGCCAGGTTGGTCTCGATCTCCTGACCTTGTGATCCGCCTGCCTCAGCCTCCCAAAGTGCTGGGATTACAGGTGTGAGCCACCGTGCCTGGCCTTGTACTCTTATTGTGGGCCCTGCAAAAGGCAGGAGCAGCCTGAGCCCTTTAAGAGGGGACAGACTTGGCTGACTTTCCCTTTTGCCTTCTTCCTGCTGCCTCCTTCCCCTTCCCTGGGACATGGATGTAACTGTCGGATTTTGGCTGCCATCTTGTGACCATGAGGAAGAGGCCAAGTGAATGGCAGAAACTTAGGCTTGGCCACCCCCAAAACTGCACCAAACCCAATTCAGAAACCACCCACCCCCAGGCCCTTACCATTTGAGGAAAATGAATCACTATTTGATTAAGTCATTACCCAAAATTAGGGTTTTCTGTTACAAGCAGCCAAACACAAATTCCTAGACGTAAATTCCAACAAGGGTACGGGGTATGTGACTCTCATCCCACTGCTTTTCTGATGCATCTCTCCCAGCTCCCAACACACTGACACGTTCATTCATTCATTCATTCATCCAATAAGCATCCACAAGAGTCTATTCTGGTCCAAGGCATAGGATAGTGCTGTGCCTACCATGAGGAACTGGAAGAAATGTAGGGAGAGATTGCCATAAGGAGCTCACAGCCTCGTGACAGAGACAAGATGGAAACGGTCGTAGATCCTTGCTTTACCTACAGTGCTAATTAGGACACAGGTCCAGATGTGTCATCAGGAACCCAGGCTAACAGAGGCTTAAACAAAAGGGGAGATCATACACAAGAGAATACTCTTAATCCATAAAAAAAAAAAAAAAAAAAATCCTGTCATTTGCAACAACATGGATGTAACTGGAAGTTATTATGTTAAGTGAAATAAGCCAGGTACACAAAGACAAATATTGCATGCTCTCACTCATTTCTGGGAGCTAAAAAGTTGAACTTGTGGAGTTCAACTTTTTAGAGTAGAATGATGGTTACTAGAGGCTGGAAAGAGTGGAGAGGGGGATAAAGTGGGGTTGGTTAATGAGTACAGACATATAGTTATGTAGAAGAAATAAGTTCTCGTTTGATAGCACAATAGGATGACTATAGTAAACAGCAATTTATTGTATATTTCAAATCAGCTAAAAGATTTGAAATGTTTCCAATACAAAGAAATTATAAATGTTTGAGGTGATGAATATCTTAAAGACCGATTTGATCACTACACAGTGGATGCATGTTTCAAAATATCACATGTACCCCATAAATATGTACAATGAATACGTATCAGTAAAAAAGAGAAGTTAATTTCTCTCAAGTGTAAAAGTCTGGGCTGGTATAGCAGCTGTGGCTCTAAGGTTGTCAGGGGCCCAATTGTAACTACCCAGTGGGTTCACCTTGCCCGCTGCCTAGACAGAGCTGATTTATCTTTATCAAGTCGGGAACTGCAACAGAGAAAGAGTAATTCATGCAGAGCCAGCTGTGTGGGAGACCAGAGTTTTATTATTACTCAAATCAGTCTCCCGAGCATTCAGGGAGCAGAGTTTTTAAGGACAATTTGGTAGGCTGGAGGATGCCAGCGAGCCAGGAGTGTTGATTGGTCAGAGATGAAATCATAGGGAGTCAAAGCTGGCTTCTTGCACTGAGTCAGTTCCTGGGTGGGGGCCACAAGATCAAATAAGCCAGTTTATTGATCTGGGTGGTGCCCCCTGATCCATTAAGTGCAGCATTTGCAAAGTATCTCAAGCATTGATCTTAGGAGCAGTTTAGGGAGGGTCAGAATCTTGTAGCCTCCAGTTGCATGACTCCTAAACCATAATCTCTAATCTCGTGGCTAATGTTAGTCCTACAAAGGCAGTCTAGTCCCCAGGCAAGAAGGAGGTGTGCTTTGGGAAAGGGTTGTTTCAACTCCCTATGATTTCATCTCTGACCAATCAGCGCTCCTGGCTCCACTGGCTTCCCCCTACCCACCAAGTTATCCTTAAAAACTCTGCTCAGGGAGACTGATTTGAGTAATAATAAAACTCTGGTTTAATGCACAGCTGACTCTGCACGAATTCCTCTTTCTCTATTGCAATTCCCCTGTCTTGATGAGTCGAGTCTGTGTAGGCAGCAGGCAAGGTGAACCCCTTGGGCCGTTACAGGAATTGAGAACGCCAAACTTCAGTGGAAATTGAACGCTGGCCCATCTGCTAGGTTCACTGGCTAGCTCTGAATCTTGGTTCAGGAAACTGGCCTCACAACTCAGGATTCCAGTCCATGACCTTTCGGGTCTTCAGAAGGAGCTAAAACTGTGTGTTTATTGTTAAGCCTATGAATCATAAATTTTTGAACCAGAGTGAGTGTTATGATAGACATCTGAGTGAAGCTGTCCATTTTGATGTGGCTATTTTTATTCAAAGGACATGTTAACGTGGTACTTTAAACCCAGGTCATTTGGGGCTATATCAAAATGTATAAACTGTTTTCTGGGCAAGCCACCTTTAATCCTGCCCTCCTTCCCAGCTTCAATCCACTGCTTGCTCTACTCCCTCCTCGCTATTGTCATTCAACTGCAAAATTTATGGCCTTAGCAAAGCGCCCATAATAAATGGACCCTAGTAAAAGATCTGTAAATCCACCATTCCTCTCCCAAGGGAAATTTAATAAAAACGAACTCAGATAAAAACACTCATTAAGAATCGAAACAAAGATTGATAGTGTTTAATTTATAATTAATACATGTCTTTCTCGAGGATATTTGAAAATATTTTATTCTCATGATTTTTGACCAGTATCGAAGTGGTTCTACCAATTCTCATATTTTAATAATGCCTGTGGTGTCTCTTTTCTTTGTACAAAGAGATTATATTTGAGGTTTCTTTTGGGTTGGTCCTTGGACTGGCAAATTTCCAAATGGCTTTGACTGAGCCATTTGGAAAGCTAATTCTTAGCCATTACCTTTCATTTTCCTTTCACTAGCTGACCTAACATAGGTAGAAATAATGAGGTTTTGTGGGGTTTATTTTTGACAACTTTAGTGGCTTTAAATGTCTTCAGCCCAATTTTTAAATGGTTGCAGATTTTAAGGTGTATCATCTACTAACACATCAAATGGAACCTCTGGGTCTTTAGTTGTCACAAACAGAATCACTTGAGCTGCAAGGAAAAACTTAAACCACTTCTGTTTGGTGTTTTTAACTCTTCATTGGCTAATTTCTTTTTTATTTATTTATTTATTTATTTATTGTTGAGACAGAGTCTTGCTCTGTCGCCCAGGGCTGGAGTGCAATGGCACCATCTCAGCTCACTGCAACCTCCGCCTCCCGGACTCAAGTGATACTCAGCCTCCCAAGTAGCTGGGATTACAGGCATGTGCCACCATGCCCGGCTAATTTTTTTTTTTTTTTTTTTTTTTTAGACGGAGTTTCACTCTCGTTGCCCAGGCTGTAGTGCAATGGCACAATCTTGGCTCACTGCAACCTCCGCCTCCCAGGTTCAAGTGATTCTCCTGCCTCAGCCTCCCTAGTAGCTGGGATTACAGGCATGTGCCACCATGCCCGGCTAATTTTGTATTCTTAGTAGAGATGGGGTTTCTCCACGTTGGTCAGGCTGGTCTCTAACTCCTGACCTCAGGTGATCTGCCCACCTCGGCCTCCCAAAGTGCTGGGATTACAGGCATGAGCCACCGCACTCGGCTAATTTTTGTATTTTTTTTTAGTAGAGGAGGAGTTTTGCCATGTTGGCCAGACTGGTCTCCAATGTCTAACCTCAGGTAATCCACCCACCTCGGCCTCCCACAGTACTGGGATTATAGGCATAAGCCACTGCATCCAGCCTCCTTGGCTAATTTCTTTTACAGTTTCTTTCTTTTTTTTTTTTTTTACTAAATGGGGGAAAAAATAGTACTCAAGAAGACTGAATAGGTAGCATATAATCTATCCTGCTTCAAATCCATCACTGCAGTTGGCTCATTTTCTTCATCTGTAACAGGGAATAATAATGGTACATAATTCACAGGGTTTGAGCATTCAACTAAGATGCATAAAGTGCATAGCACAGTGCCTTGCACATAATAAATGGCCATTAAATGATAGCTATCTTTGTATTATTATTCTTTAGCACAAAATTAAATCCTAAATCTCTTACTCCCTCCAAAAGGGATTAAATTATGATTTAATTTTATGATTTAATTTGTGGGGACATGCTCTGAAACTGGCATAATGAAAATGGTGCCTTCACAGTGGAGAAAGTTGGAGAAGATTAAAATTAAATCAACAATAGTGTGATGGGTCGGCAGTGTGCACTTCCTGATAGAGCACATGGAGAGCACCCAGCATCATTTTTGTGTAATTCCTGCCAAACCTCATGTTGAAATTTGATCCCCAATGTTGGAGGTGGGTCCTAATGGGAGGTGTTTAGGTCATAGGGGTGGATCCTTCATGAATGGCTTGATGAAGTTCTTGCAACAGTGAGTTTTCACTCTACCAGTCCCTACCAGAACTGGTTGTTAAAGAGAGCCTGGCACCTCCCTCCCCTCTCTCTTGCTTCCTCTCTGGCCATGTGATCTCTGTACACTCAGGCTCCCCTTCTCCTTCTGCCATGAGGGGAAGCAGCTTGAGGCCCTTACCAGAAGCAGATAAGCTTCTTGTACAGCCTGCACCATGCTTCCTGTACAGCCTGTAGAACCATAAGCCAAATAAATCTTTCTTTATAAATTACCCAGCCTTGGGTATTCCTTTTAGCAACACAAACAAACAAGATAGTTTCTCTAAGGATAAGTCTATCAAAGCAGCATAAATAGCCATCCCAAACAGGTATGGCGTTTGTCCTATTGGTTTCTGTGTGGCACCCATGCTAAGGAAATAAAAATGTCTTGTGTGAACAGGTTTCCAAACTACTGCCAAAAATTTTCTTTTGACCTCTTGCTGTGACAAATTGCATTAATGCACTTGTTCATAAAGAGCCACCTTTACATTCCTGTAGTAAAGCTGACTTGGTCATAGTGTAGTATTCTTTTAATATACTACTGAATTGAATACTAATACTAAAATTTATATGGGATGTATGCCTCTATGTTCTTAAATGTGTAATCATTGTATTGAACAGTCTGAAGTCAGCAGGGCATAAACACAAAATGGTTTTGTGGGGTTTTTGGTCCAATTGCTTATCTTCAGACAAATTCTTCCAAATCTCTTCTTCCTGACCCATAATGACATTTGAACAAATCATATGGATTTGTGGTCACTTTCAATTAATAAAAAGTCCAGGCCAACCTATTACCAGTTTAAAACTTCAGTTACAGCATCAGCAGTACTGTGTCCAAGTGCAAGGATGTCAAGAATGTTTCCTTATCCAAAACTTCCAGGAAGAATTTAGAGCTCAGACAGAACCCCACAGAAGCTTCTTCACAAATGTGCAGAGGATGCAAATAAGTGTCTTTGCTTGCTCTCCGTGGTCAGCATGAGTTTATAGCAGGAATAAGGGCATTCAGAACACCTGGAAGCAATAGACGTCCTTTCGAAAGAACAAGATGATGGTGGCCTCAGGCAGAGAAGCCTGTCTGCTGAGTACAAAGACCATGTGCACCAGTCTAATAACAGTTAAGGGAAGACATTGGTCTCTAGTTTACCAACCACCTAAGGAGGAAGTGAGTGAAATTATCTGAAATGAACCATGCCAAGCCTGCATACAAAGCAAGATTCTTCATGAGCCTGGACTTGGAGGTCTCTATAGCTATTCCTCCACTCCATGGAGCTACACTCAGCCTGCTCACCCCCGTCAAGAGCAGTGTGAAAGGAATGAACTACTGATACACACTGCAACATGGATAATCCTTGAAAATATGATGTGCGGTAAAAGGAGCCAGTCACGAGTGACAATATACTGTATAATTCCATTCTTATAAAAGTCCAGAATGGGGACTCTAGAGAAACAGGAAGTAGATTTCTGCTTGCTTATGGCTGGGGGGCAGTGGTTGGAGGATAGAGGAGTAATAGCTAAAAGGTACAGGATTTCTTTCTTTTGAGATAATGAAAATATTCTAAAATTGACTATGATGATCGTTACACACACCTGTGAATGTACTAAAAAACCATTGAATTGTACATACTGTTAAATGGGTGGATTATATGGTTTGGACATGGTTTGTTTGGCCTCACTAAATCTCATGTTGAAACGTGATCCCCAGTGTTGGAGGTGGGGCCAAGAGGAAGGTGTTTGGCTTGGTGCCATTCTCACAGCAGTGAGTTCTCACTCTTAGTTCCCATGAAAACTGGTTGTTGAGAAGAGACTGGCCCCTCCTCCTCTTTCACTATATAAGTCTGCATGCTAGCTTCCCTTCCTCCCCTTCCGCCATGAGTGGAAGCAGCCTGAGTCCCTTGCCAGAAGCAGATGCTGGTGCCATACTTCCTATACAATCTGCAGAACCATATGCCAAATAAACCTCTTGCCTCTTTAAATTATCCAGCCTCAGGTATGTCTTTATAGCAACACAAATGGGCTAAGACATGTGTTATGCAAATTATATCTTAATAAAGCAATTTTTTTTAAAAAGAGAGACAGAGAAAGAGATGTGGAGATTCTGCCAACCAATGACAAAGTGTGCAAGAAAAACAACATGTTAAGGCCTGGTAGGCCCATGTCCTGCAGCTCTTTAGGTCTGAGATGTCTGAATTCAAAAGGACCATCCGATTCATGCGGCAGGCACAGCTGGTGAGGTATGAATCAATGGGTAATGAGGCAAGAGGCACATGCACATCCTCAGAGGCAAGAGGAAAGGGATGATGAATACTGGGGTACTCAGGCCTGTGAGCAACCCCCACCCAGGTCACAGAACTCCTCTTCCTGCCCTCTCCTCTCTGGGAAATACTTATTTGCTTCTGGCCTGGGGATAAGGAAGGGAGACAGGAAGGACTGACTTTCTACAAAAATTTTAAAACTGTATCTGCAGTTGACTCCCTGTGGGCAGCAAAAGGGACTTTTCTTAGAAAAAGACTCTTTGAAGTTGTGCTTTCCTCCAGATTTCTAACATTCAGAGCTTCTTTCCAGCTCTGGCTACTGTTGACAGGCCCCTAGCCAGAGCAGTTTCTCTGCACTGGGAGTGAGCACCAGAAACCACCAGCATTGGGATTTCATTTCTTTGCCCCTAGTTGGAATACAGACTTCTGAGGGACATGTGCTCCCTGTCCACCCTCACCTTCGCCCACTGGGAGGAGGCCTGCGTCCTACTTATGCATAAGCCCCATGAATGTCAACTGAAAGAGAAGAGCATTTAGCCAAGGGAGGAGGAAAGCCACTGCTGAGGTGCAGCGTGAGCAGGATGGTCAGTGATGTGTCAATGACCAACAGTGATCTGGAAGTTGTAGTCCTCCCTTGGGGGTGACTCGGATGGTCTTTGCGTATATTGTTCCATCTACAAGCGTTGAGAAAACAGCTCCTTCTGTGCCTGTCTCCCTTTTTCTATCACATTCAGCAGAGGGAGGGCCATTCAGGCCCCTATTGAGAGGCCAGGCTGGCTTTCAGGATGGGGGAAGATCCCCAGGGAAGGGTACAGTTACCCCTGAGGCTTCCACCAGCCTTTTGTTCTGCTCCCCCTCACCAAGTCCCCAGGAAGGACAGGTCCCCTTGGTCTCTCAGGTGTGAGCTACCAAGTCAAGTGCCTGCTTTATCCAGACAGGCAATGCCAGAGAAGAGCTGCTTCACCATCTCTGTCTCAACAGCAATGATGACAGGGATGGACTCTGACTCCAGGGGTGCCATCCCTAAAGAACGGGCAGCTACAGCAGCCACTTGGCCACAACAATGGAAGGGAGAGGTGGCCAAGGGTGGGAGAAAGCTTTTGCCATCTTGAGCCATGAGAGCAAAGGGGAAACAGATGGTTCATCCATGAATAACCAGGTCAAAGACTCCACAGCAGCAGACTCAGTGATCCCTACTCAGAAGCTAACAATTCTGTTCCAGCAGGTTCATGCTAGACTTGCCCAGGGTGAGCACATGCCCTGAAAACCCTGTAAACCCTGTAAAGAGAAGCATCAGATTTCATTATCTAGAAACCTCCATTACATTGTGACCAGGGAAGTCACACACACACACACACACGCATGTGCACGCACGCTGCTCCCCAAGATTGACATCATTTGGTTAGTTTAGTTAGACCCTACTTTGTCCAGAAATAAGTCAAGGAGCCTCCAAACACTAGCTATGTGGCTAAAAGCCTGTGCTCTGTTCTCAGGCCATGTCGTCTTGTCATGGCACAGAGCTGAGTTTGATGCCCAGTCCTGTCACACAGCAGCTGTGTAGACTTGATTCTGTGCTTCACCACACCGAGTCCCAAGCTCCCGCTCCCCTTTGTAGGATGGTTACAGAGATGGGAAACTATGTAAAGCAATTAGCAATAATGGGAGCTGTTTTTGTTTAATAAAATACTTCAGTCGCATTTCCCAATGCTGCTCCCGCAGCCCCCAGCTCGGCCCTGGGAGCAGTGAAGGGAGGGAGGGACTTTTTCTGCTGCTGAGAAAATCTCTTCCTTGTCCCCCTTCATTTTCAAGGCTCAAGCCCCTAGTGCCAGTGTCACTTTATGTAACTGGATAGCTCTTGGGAGTGAGGAGCACCCAGTGAAGTGAGGAGCACTCACTTTGGCTTAGTCCATTCTGTCTGTAGCTAATGGTTCCACTGATTGGCCCCTGTGGTAAGGGCAAGGTACTGGCTTTGTTTGGTGTAGTGTTTAGCTCTGCTCTGGAAGACAGTCCCATCTCCCTGCTGGCCCAGCAGCCATTCATGCCCGCCGTTCCCCTGGTTGTCTGGGGCACCCACTTGTCTGGCCTAGCCACCTGGGCACCCCCAGAGCCTCCGTTCTTCCTGCACTTCACCTGTTCCTTCACATAGAGTACGGGGGGCCCTTTCTGCACACCCTGAAGGCCTTAGCCATCTGGAAGGGCAGCCCCCACATCCAAGTCTTCCAGGCATAGTACTCCAAAGTCCTCACCCTCTCTCTCAGCACAGGCTGCCCAGCAGTCTCCAGCCCTCAGGAATCCTCAGGTGAAGCAGGCACTGTTCTCTATGTTCACAGCTGCTATGGGCTGAATTGTGCTGCCTTGAAATTCATCTGTTGAAGTCCTAACCCCCAGAATGTGACGGTATTTGGAGATGTGGTCTTTTAAGAGGTGATTAAGGTTGAGTGAGTTCACTGGGGTGGGCTCCAATTCAGCCTGACTGGTGTCCTCATAAGAAGAGATTAGGTCCCAAGAAGCATAGAGCAAAGACAGTGTGCACACAGAGGTAGAAGGCGGCCACCTACAAGCCACAGAGAGAGGCTCAGAAGAACCTAATCCTATTGTGACTTGGACCTTGGAATTATAACCTTCAGAACTGTAAGAAAATTAGAAAAAAGAAAATTCTATCCTTTAAGCCACCCAGTCTATGGCATGTGTCATGGCATCTCTAGGAAACCGATGGATACAGCAACCACCCCACACCTGCCCCAAACTCCTGGGGATGCCTGCCAGACTGCCCAAGGGATCTCCCTCCACACTGCCATCATCTCAGCCCCTCTTCTTGGGGTCAGGCTCCAGATTTCACAGCTCAACCAATACCCAACCAGCAAATAGGATCTAAGACTTCCTGCAGCCTCCCCAAGTCTCTAGGAAGGATCCTCTGTAGTCCTGGCTTGCCCAGTGGGGAGCACACCCTCCCCTCAGTCCCTGATCCAGATTTCTGTCAAGTACCTTCTCCCTCTCAGTCCTCTGTCTGGAGCTGGGGAGGTTGCTGGAATGAGGAGGAGGTGGAAGGAGCCTGTGCAGCCAGCTCCTAAGAAATCCGGATGTAGGTGCCTGGACCTCTGATGCTTTTGGGCTTTCTTTACAAGTGGCTGTGCTGGTTAATTTTATGTTACAACTTGGCTGGGCCGTGGTGCCCAGATATTTGGCAGAACATTATTCTAGATGTTTCTGTGAAGGTGTTTTTTGGATGAGATTAACATTTAAATCCATGGACTTTGAGTAAAGCGGGTTACCCTCTGTAATGGAGATGGGCTTCACCCAATCTGTCGAAGGCCTGAATAAAGATAATATAAAAGATAAAATAATAGACTGACCTCCCCTGAGCAAAAAGGAATTCTGTCAGCAAACTGCCTTCGCACTGGAACCACAACTCTTCCCTGAGTCTCAGCCTGCCAGCACACCTTGCAGATTTTGGACTTCCAAGCCTCTACGATCCATGAGCCAAGTCCTTGAAACAACTCTCTCCATATACATATACACATATCCTGTTTGTTCTGTTTCGCTGGAGAGCTCAAACTGGTCCAGTGGCTTTCTTTAGATCTACTGCTTTGGGTATCAATTACTCATTCTGAGGCAATTGGAAAATTCCCACTCACTTCCTGACACAAGTGAAATTGGATTATAGTTTTCTGGGATCTCATCCTCAGGTTTTTGGTGTAAAGTTATGCTATTTTCAAAAAATACGATCATACACATTTTGTACTTTTCCCAGAAAGTTATCTATTTCCTAAAGATTTAAAATAATCCACCCATAAAACCACTTCCTTTTCTGAATGCAACTCTTTAATAACTTTGTTGGTTTCTTCAGATCTATTACGATTTGGCTACATTTTGCCAATTTATTTGCCATTTATGTTTTCTTATATTATTCATTTTGACCATTTTTATACATTCCTTTCTCATTAAAAAATTTTATGTGTCTGTATGCACATTTCTTCTTTATTATTCTCTATGTTAAATTTTTGATTTTTCTTTTTTTATTAAACTTGTTGGAGCTCTTCCTCTCCCTCTTCCCTTCTATTCCTCCAAAAGCCAGTAGCTATGGCCAAGAAAGGTCAGTGTCTGCAGAGGTGAGGGAAAGCCTTGGTAACCAGAAGCAGGCTGTCAGAGCCCAGGTGGAGCACCAAGGGCATTGTGCAGGGGTGCTGCCAGGCACAGAGTGCAGAGCCTGAGCGTGGGGTGAGAATATTGGTTCAGGGGTGGAGGCGTGCAAACAACATGAGGCATCAGAGAATAAGAGGAAAACATTCAAGAGGGGATGCCCAGCGTAGGGTGTCAGAATCCGGCAGGATGAAGAAGGCTTCCAGGTGGGAAGGGCAGACTGGTGCTCAGGTGTGGTGAGGAGGGCATGTGCACAGGGAAGAAGGTGCAGTTGGAGGTTGATTACATAAAGGGAATTGATCAAATAAGTAAATAGGCAGTCAGCCCTCTGTATTCATGGGTTCTGCATCCATGGGTTCAACCAACTGGATCAAAAATATTCAGGGAAAAAAATTACAATAATTAAAAAATAACAAATTAAAAGACAATACAGTATAACAGGTATTTACATAGCATTTGCATTGTATTCAATATTATAAGTAAGCTAGAGATGATTGAAGGCATATGAGAAGATGTGCATAGGTTCTATGTAAATATTATACCATATTAGATAAGGAACTTCAACATCCGTGGGGGGTCCTGGAACCAATACCCCACAAATACTGCGGGATGACTGTATTAGGGATAATGTGAATGATATTTCTCACTTTCAGGGAAGGGAGTTATAACATGTAGAAAATAAGAGAACTAGAATGAATCCAGTGATATTGGACTAGAATTGGGGCTGTTGGTGTGAGCTCACTGATTTCAAAATATGGAGACAGATATAGAAATATAGATGTAAATGTATATATATATATATATATTAGGGGATATATGTATGCACACATCTTCAGAGGAAGAGCATAAAACTACAGTGGAGAATCCTGGCAAACAGCAGGCTTATCAACTTAATGTCCACTGAAAGGGCCTGGGGTAAGTGATACCCCAGTAGCAATGAGCACACCTAGTGTTCAGGTCTTGGCTTCTAAATAACATTCTCCATTAAAAGGAACAAGAGTTCCCTGGAGAAATGGCTGACTCCAGAGTTTAGATAGAGAAAGTGCAAGATATCCTGGAATATACTATCATTCTAGAAAGCAAGGTAGCTTAAAGAATGATAGAAACATGTCAAAATGAATCAGCTTAAAGGGGCTACCAAACACCAAATCAGAGGCAATTTGGGCACTAAGATAAATAGTGATAGTAACAAACCATAACTTATTGAATAGAACAGGAAATCATAAGACTATCTGACATAAATAAATAAACAAAAGTTTAATGAAGCATGGGATACACACTCTCAAAATATCTCTTCACGAAGTACTTATTAATTACATAGAGGAAAAGAGTAAAACTATAATGAACAACCCTGGCAGATACAAGGTTTGTTTATCAACTTAGGTTATCAACATGAACATTATGAACAATGGGATGAATCAGCATCCTGAGCCACCTGCAAGATTGCAATGAGAAGGTCACAGAAGCATCACTTCTGTGTTGTTCCTAGTTAAGACACATAACTTGAATCTAACTTTAAGGAAATGTCAGACAGGCCCAAATTAAAGGATATTAAACAAAATAAATGGGTCGTAATCTTCAGAAGTGTCAATGTCATGAGAGTCAAAGAAAGACGAAGGAAGTGTTCCAAAGTGAAGGAGTCTGTAGAGATAAGAAACTAATCACTAAAGGCAACACATCATTCTGAACTGATTCTTTTTGATGTAAAGAACATTATTGGGACATTTGGTATAAGGAACATTATTGGGACATTTGGCAAAATGCAAATAAAATCTGAGGATTAGATGGTAATAAACTATTGATGAAAATTTCCTGATTTCAGTGGGTATGGAGGATTAGTAGGGAGGGTCTGCTCCTCACAATCCCCTCAGTTCTACCCTGTGCTTCCTCTCTCTTGCTGGGGCAAAGAGAGGGAAGATGGAAAAGGGAAAATGTCTCTTACTTAATTAGGCAAGCTTGTTATTTTTTTCCTAATGATAATGATAATGAGGTGTGTATGTATGTGTATATGTGTTTTATATATTTTGATGCTATGTTACTTATTGCATAAAGATTTATAATTGTTATATATTCAAAATAACTGTACCCTTTATTGAAATAAAAGCTCTTTAAGGCCAGGGTATGGTGTCTCATGCCTGCAATCCCAGCACTTTGGGAGATAAAGGCAGAAAGATTGCTTGAGGCTAGGAGTTGGAGACCAGCCCGAGCAACAAAGCGAGAACCTCATCGCTTTAAAAAAATAAAAAAATAAATAAATAAATAATAAAACCTCTTTGTTGCATTGAATCTGTTTGGTTTTGAATCCTGCTTAGCCTGAAATTAATATTAGGGCTCCTGCTGTCTTTATGTTTGTATGTGCTTGATGTAACCTTGCCTGTCATTTACTTTCATATATATTTTTTACTGGGGGAAAACATACCATTTTAACCATTTTTAGGCCTACAATTCAGTGGCATTAATTACATTCACAGTGTTCTGCAACTATTACAACTATTTCAAAAACTTCATTCTCCCAAACAGAAGCTCTAACCATTAAGCAATAGCTCCTCATTTCCCCTCTCTCCAGCCTCTGGTCATTTCTAATCTACTTTCTGTCTGTGAATTTGCCTATTCTAGGCACCTCAGTATCCGTCCTTTTGTGTCTGACTTACTTCATTTCACTTAGCCTGTCTTCAAGGTTCATCTGTGTTTTAGCATGTATCACAACTTCATTCTTTTTCGTGGCTGAATAATATTCTCTAGTACATATATAACACATTTTGTTTACTCAGCAACCTGCTGATGAACACTTGGATCACTTCCACCTTTTGTCTACTGTGAATAATGCAGCAATGAACATTGATGTACGAGTATTTGTTTGAGTCCCTGCTTTCAATCGCTTTGGGTACACACCTAGGAGAGGAATTGCTGGATCCTATTTGCTTTTTGCATTACTGTTTTACTTTATTTTGAAAGCCTCTCTTATAGGAAGCATACAATTCGAGAATTTTTGTCATAAAATAAAGGAATATAGCCCATTTACACTCATTGTTGAAATAGATTATTATTATATCTATTACCCAAAAATTATTTTAATGCTTTCTTGCTTCTTCCAGTGCTTGCTGTTTGGTATGGTGACCACGTATTCTTGGCATTTTATCTTTTCCTCTGTGTGTGCGTGTGTATACATATTGCATATGTTATATAATTATATACTATTTATTGTAATTCATTTTATATTATGTGATTTATACATGGCACATTATCTGTCTAGAATTCTACAAATAGTTATTTTAACTTTTTCTTTTTTTTTTTTTTTTTTGAGATGGAGTCTCGCTCTGTTGCCCAGGCTGGAGTGCAGTGGCGCAATCTCGGCTCACTGCAAGCTCCGCCTCCTGGGTTCACGCCATTCTCCTGCCTTAGCCTCCCCAGTAGCTGGAACTACAGGTGCCCGCCACCACGCCTGGCTAATTTTTTGTACTTTTAGTAGAAATGGGGTTTCACCGTGTTAGCCAGGATGGTCTCAATCTCCTGACCTTGTGATCTACCCGCCTTGGCCTCCCAAAGTGCTGGGATTACAGGCGTGAACCACCACACCCGGCCAGTTATTTTAACTTTTCAAAAGTATTCTTTAACTCACAAATTTTTTCTAACAATTAATCAAGAGTACATCAATACTTCCCAAGTTCTCTTTGCTTCTTCTTGAGAATATTTCTAACTTTTCAAATTTTGAGCCACTTTTTAAATTCTTTAGACTTTTCTCTGTTTAGCAGGCATTTGCACCCTGTCATTTCATTTCATGGCTTCCCTATTCTTGATTCTTAAATGTGTTTCATCTCTTGACAATTTTAAATACTTCTCAGAGTTCCTTATTTAAAAAGGGCTCAGTGTGGCATATTTCTTAAACCCTTGCATATTTGAAGGTATCTTTCCTGAGACTTCAAACACTGTAAGTACCTTGGCTGGACATCAAATTACTGAATCACAATCTTTTTCTCTGTTCTTCTGAAAACTCTGTAGACGTTCTTTATCAAAATTGAGGGCACTAAGAGCTTGAAGCCAGTCTGATTTTCCTTCCTCAGTAGATTTCCTCTTTATTCTGTGTATATACTTGTAGGCTTTTAAAAATCCTGATTCTTCAAACATTTTTGCAGGGTGTCTAGCTAGAGGTCCATTTCCAGCCATTTTGTCCTGGGATATATCAATCTCTAGTGAGCTGCACACTCAGGGTGTGCATGCTGGTCCCTTATCTGTTGGATGATGGCTTCTCTCTGGTCTCACCCCTCAGGATCACCAAATGTCCGCTTGGTGCTTCTGTGCTCCCTGGTCTCCATATATATAAACTTTCCCCCTGCCTTTTTAATTTCTGTATCTTTTTCTCTGCATTTTTGACGAGATTTCTCGACCTTGACCTCTACAGCACTGATTTAATATTTTACGGTACCAATTCTGTTCTTTAATCTCACCCAGGGATTAGTGGTGGGTTCTCATTCTGTGATTACATTTTTAGTTTCTCTGACAGTGTTTCCTTTTCTTATCAATTCCCTTTTCATTTAATCTTTTTTTAAAAAAAATCCATTCTGTGGCTTTTTAAAGAATGCCTGCCCTTCTCTTTATGGCTTTCTACCTTTATTTCATAGGGGCTATGTCTTCTGACATGCAGAGTAGGATGTTGAGTAAGATTTTCCCTTTAGATCAAGAACTGTTGTTAGGAGGACCCAAAATGAGGATGAAGGGCTGGGTGCCCAAGTTCTAGTTAAAGGGATGCAGCCTATGTAGACCCTCTGACTTGATCCTGTAAAGCCACCTTCTTGGGGGCTTTGGGCCATTCTTGGGGTTCCTGGACAGACAGCTGGGCCTGCATTTCTGAGAACGCTCCTACAGAACCACGACAAAGCATCAATTCCCAGCTGTCTCCCTTCCCTTGAAGCTGACAAAGGCAGAGTTTCCAGAGCCCAGGAGGTTTCTTTTGCAGCAAAAAAGCTCCAGGGCTCGACAGAGTCAACACTGTTCCCTGAGGGGAACTCGGTTTTTCACCAGCTTCTAACCAGAGCCAAGTCCTCCTTCAGTTTTTTCCCAGACTTCCTCCTTGCCTCAGCCTGGGAACAAAAGCATTTCAACAAATCCACAGGATCATGCTACTTGGCAAATAACTCAGGCTCTCGTGCCCTGAGGGGGTCGTAGGTCTGTTGGGCACTGCCAGGGGAAGAGGAAAACTGAGCACCTTGGCAAATGCAACAGCTCCTATATTTAATTGTATTTAAATATGTCCCCTCAAGGAGTCTGCAGGCCCTCAGGGGTACAGGAAGTTATGAGCTACAACAATTTCTCCTAATTGCTGAACCAGACAACCCAAACAGAACCCTGGGTTTGAGATTCTCATACAGAAATCAGCTCATTTTAATTACTGGGTCAGCTAAGACTCCACCCTAGACCAGGGTCTCTCAAAGTGGCTTTCTCAAAGCACTATTTCTATAAAATGTTAATAGGTGTTTCTGAAAATAGGGTTCCAATTAAAATAAACTTGAGATATGCATAGTAAACAGAGTGGCAGGTTTCTTTCCTGCAGGACTTCTTGGCATCTGGCATGCTAATTGCCTATTATTCAGTCAATCATTGGGCATACACCGAGTATCTGCTGTGTGCCAAGCATTGTGGAAACAGAGATTCCCACATGGTCCACGTCTGCAAGCTTACAGCGAGTTTTATAATACCTTAGTACTCAGTACAGGCAACATCAGATGAAAACTTGTTAGAAATGCAGGCTCTCCAGCCTTGCCTCCACACTTACTGAATCAGAATCTGCATTGTAACACACTTCCTGCATGATTAAAGTATGAAAAGCCCTGGAATAATGCATTGCTAGGAGAGAAAAGGAAGGAAAAAAGAATGGCTGAACTGGGAAGCCGGGAACTTTGCTATGGAACCCAGGTAAAACCATGGGCAACCAAACTGGGGAGGGGCACATTGTCCTCACTTCAGCTTAGACAGTGAGGCTCAAGCCAGGAGGACTGAGAAGAATGCAGTTCCATTTTGGCATCAGTATTTGTTGAGGCAAGGTTCAACTTTGAGGAAAAGAATGTCAGAAATAAATTTTCAGTGCTGCAAAAGAAATAGCACTCGAACATAAATTTAATTTTCTCACCAAGGCAATTTTACTTCTAGAGAAGGGTGCGACTGATAGATGGAGCAATGGCAAGAGCACACCTGAACAAGGGAGGAGAAGGGGTTTTTATTCCTGATGCAGGTAGCCCCTACTGCTGTGTCGTTCCACTATTGGCTAGGGTTGGTCCGCACAGTTTAAGCTAATTCTGATTGGCTATTTTAAAGAGAGCAGGCATATGAGTCGGAGTGGCGGGGTGAGTAGTTTGGCAGGAGGGATGGTTACAGAACAGATGACTCAGGATGACTCAGGTCAGAGCAAGTGACCAGGGGTGAATCAGGACAGAGCAGGTTATACAGGCTAGTAGGAGGTCGTTTACTGAAACTAGGGGCAAGGAGACAAAGAGAACGAGGAAGTTAAACTTTAAAATGAAGAAAAAGAACAGGGGAGCTGTGTTAGATATAGTGAACTCCAAGTTTCTCTTCAAAGAATCAGTATGTCAGTATGGTCAGCTCTCTTATTCTTTGTTCTCCATTTTAAAGTTTAACTTCCTGGTTCTCTTCATTCTTTTGTCTCTAGTTTCAGTAAACAACTTTCCCACCAGTTCTAATCAGTAGTTCACATCTGTTCCCCTGGTCACCTGCTTTGACCTGAGTCACCCCTGGTCACCTGCTCCATCCTGACTCATCCTGAGTCACTTGTTCCGTCACCATCCTTTCCGCCAAACTACTCACCCCACCACTCCGACTCATACCCTTGCTCTCTTTAAAATAGCCAATCAGAAATTAGCTTAGACTGTGTGATCCAACCCTAGCCAATAGGGGAACAACACAGCAGTAGGGGCTAGCTGCGTCAGGAATAAAAACCCCTTCCCCTCCCTTGTTCAGGTGTGCTCTCTCCATTGCTCCATCTGCAAGTTGCACCCTTCTATAGAAGTAAAAATTGCCTTGCTGAGAAAATTAAATTTATGCTCAAGTGCTATTTCTTTTGTAGCATCAAAAATTTATTTATAACAGCTAAACATACTGATATATTGGTTCTTTGGAGAGGATCTCAGAACTCATTGTACTTAACAATTTACAGGCTAAAACCTTTGAAGAGGAATTTATTATATCCTATAAGAAAAACCCCAAATAATAGTCTCTTAAACAAGATAAAATGTTTACCCTTCTCTTACTTTCAAGAAGTCCAGCAGTTAGAAGTTCTGGGCTGGTATGACATACTACAGAATCAAGGACCCATGTTCTTTCTATCTCATTACCATACCATGCTTGGCTTCCACTTCCAAAATCAACTCATGGTCCGAGATGGCTGCCAAACCTCCAGCCATTACAGCTGCACTCCAGCAAGCAGAAAGTGAGGGAGAAGCCTGGTTTTTTGGGGGTTTTGTTTTTTTTCTTGTCAGAGTCTTGCTCTGTCACCAGGTTGGAGTGCAGTGGCGCAATCTTGGCTCACTGCAATCTCCACCTCCTGGGTTCAAGCAATTCTCCTGCCTCAGCCTTCCAAGTAGCTGGAACTACAGGTGCACACCATCATGCCCAGCTAATTTTTCTATTTTTAGTAGAGACTGGGTTTCTCCATGTTGGCCAAGATGGTCTTGATCTCTTGACCTCATGATCCTCCCACCTCAGCCTCCCAAAGTGCTGGGATTACAGGCATGAGCCACCACGCCCGGCCATCTTCCTGCTTTTAAAGGCACTTCCTTAACAATTATACACAATGTCTACTTATATCTCATTTGCTTCAACTTAATCACACAACCACAGCTAGCTGCAAGGGAGGCTAGGGAATGTCCTCTTTATTCCAGGTGGCTATACACCCAGTTAAAAATCAGAAGTCTGCTACTATAAGCCATAGCATCTCTCAGGATCATGTTTGGGAACACTAAGATATGTAACTGACAACCGAAATGAGTAACTGAGACAAAAGTCTCAATCACTGAGGTTTATTAAGCCAGCTTTAGGGTGCATCTAGGAGAAAACATGAGCCACAGACATATTTGTGACTGTTTTTCCAAAGAGGTTTTCAGGAGGTTTAGGAGTTATACATTTCCTTGAAGAGAGGGAAAGGCATGTAGGGTAGGCAGTAAGGTAAACAGTTACATTCTTGTGAGACTTCAGTTAGTGCCCAGTAAATCTACATTTTACATAAGATAAGGTGAATGTCTAAAGAAAAAAAGGAAGTAAAGGAAGAATCAATTATCCAGTCTCTGGGTAGGTAGAGGAAATGAGTCTTGACTTTGTTCTGCACCTGGGAAGATAAGCTTGTAATAGACACTATCAGTGTGGAGTTTTAGGAGCTAGACTTAGATTGTTGACCCAGAGTTACAATTGGCATGTCCTTGTTTATAGAGGCCAGCAAAGAATTTACTTATGAATGATCTGTGGGGGCAGCCCTTTGCAGATGCCTGAGGCCTTTTACCTTCCTCTAGGGATGCATAAATTTAGTAATAGTTACTCATTTGGAAGAGAGGGCTGCAAGGACTCAGCCTTCAGGCTTAAGCTTCCCTTTTGCATAAGAAGTCTCATCCCTGTGTCTGCTGCTAATGTCACCTGTGGCAAAGTTGAGTCCTTGTCTTAAGTTATATAAAGGAAAATGAAAAATCTCATGACAGGCCAGGCACAGTGGCTCATGCCTGTAATCCCAGCACTCTGGGAGGCTGTGGTTCGTGGATCACTTGAGGTCAAAAGTTTGAGACCAGCCTGGACAACATGATGAAATCCCGTCTCTACTAAAAATACAAAAATTAGCCAGGCATGGTGGCACACACCTGTAATCCCAGCTACTCGGGAAGCTGAGGCTTGAGAATCGCTTGACCTGGGAAGTGGAGGTTGTAGTGAGCCAAGATCATGCCACTGCACTCTAGCCTGGGCAACAGAGCGAGACTCCACATCAAAAAAAAAAAAAAAAAGAAGGAGAAGGAGAAGAAGGAGAAGGAGGAGAAGGAGAAGAAGAAGAAGAGGAAGAGAAAGAGGAAGAAGAAGAAGAAGTTGTTGTTGTTTGAAGGAGTCCTGAGGTTTTTTTTTTTTTTTTTTTTTTTTGAGACTGAGTCTTGCCCTGTCACCCAGGCTGGAGTACAGTGGCACGATCTCAGCTCACTGCAACCTGCGCCTCCTGGGTTCAAATGATTCTCATGCTTCAGCCTCCCGAGTAGCTGGGACTACAGGCGCCCGCCACCACACCTGGCTAATTTTTGTTTTTAGTAGATACAGGGTTTCACCATATTGGCCAGGTGGGTCTCGAACTCCTGAACTTGTGATCCGCCTGCCTCGGCCTCCCAAAGTGTTGGGATTACAGGCATGAGCCGCTGCACCTAGCCTGTCATGAGATTTTTTATTTTCCTTTATATAACTTTAGACAAGGACTCAACTTTGCCACAGATGACATTAGCAGCAAACACAGGGATGAGGCGCCTATTTCATGGGACCAAGGAGTACAGACATCAGCGGGTAGCCAGAGCTGGCAAACACAAGAAGACTGTGAGCATATGTGGGACCCTTTCATGGCACAACCTGGAGAGATTTTTGAGATGGCTGAAGATCTAGCAGATTTTAAGTTATTATTATTAATATAACCTCCTTTCTACCCACAGTGTGTGAGAACCAGGGAGTTCAAGGTTACACTTGTTTCCAGCATCAGAGGGAAAGAGACAGATGGCACGGTTCTGTCAGCTCTATTACTTTGGGAGTTGGATAGGGTCATCCCACTCAATGGTTCATCATTTCTCAACTTCCAAATAATGAGAATAACATTAAGTTCAAGGGGAGAATTTTCTGAATTTAAATTTTGTATTTATATATTTTCCTTAAAACACTAGTGCTTGCAACTGTTTGCCTACTTTTGAGCAAAGGTTTTTTTTTTTAGTGAACAAATGGCAAATGGCAAAATAAATATTAATGGGAAACAGAAACAGAGTAAAATTGCAACTTCAACAAGTCTGCAATGAACACCTGGTTGTTACTACATTTTGCACATGTAGAAGAGAGCCATGTTTCCTACAGGTAAAACTGTTTCTGACTCTCATTTGCAAGATGAACTTAGATGTGCTGAGATTTCCTGGTGGACTACAAAGGTACAATGATGTCCAGACACTCTGTCCCTGAAAGGAGTGGAGGTCCACTGCTCTAGAAAAAGGTTAAAGGCAGGCTCTGAAACTTGGGAGGCCAAATCAAATGGCCCTGCCATCTTCTATAGCCCAAGCCATGATGACCCCCACATCCCAGCAGTCACAAGCCCTGTTTGGGCCTCCCAAATGCCTCACTGTGCACCCCCTGAGCTCTGAGAGGCTAGAAAACATAAGGCTAAGGGTATGGACCCTGGAGCTGGACTGCCTGGTGCAAATCTCATCTTGACTTAGTAGCTCTGCAGCCTTGTACAAGTCTCCTAACTGCTCCATGTCTCAGTTTCTGCATCACTGAAATGGGAATAATAATAGCACTTATTGATAAGGGCTGTGAGTGAATGGACCTGAAGCATATGGCCATCTGAGTGTCAGCTCCTGTTACTGTCACTGCGGTTACTGCTTCTTAGACCAGGCCTCATGGAGGCCACTAGTGTTCTCCTCAGAGCCTTGGCCCAAACCACTGGACAGTGAGTACCCAAAGCCCTGAGCCCTTCACTCACCCATCCAAAACCTCCAGTGACTCCTTGAGAGCCACAGAATCGAGTAGAAACTTCAAATCATCCCATTCAATGCTCTTCACGATATGGAGATTGACAGGTGTTGAAGAAGGGAAGGAGGAAGGGGATCAAATAAAAGAACACAGGGAAGGAAGGAAAAGATTGACTAGGGTGCTGCATCATTGCTTCTGCTCATTGGCTACTGTTCTAAATGCGTGGTCAAGTTGGAAATCAATTGTTTGGTTAAGTTGGTCATCTTAGGAGAGTCTGTTCCGTCTGCGTTTCAAAACCTAGACTGTAATTGGGTTAATGTCAAGAATAACTTATCACTCTAAGATAGGCATTTGGGGATTTTTGTCTGTAACTGGCCAGGAGAACGTAGCTTTGTGGATCCCCTGGGTGTTCACGGCCCTTGACTGGTTGCACTATGAACAAGATCAACCTAACAGGACTTGGAGGTGGACATCTGCAGAATTCGCCTACACTTTCTCTTCTGGACAAATCAGAGACACCCAGTGGTAATGGGCCCATCCACCACCACCACCACCACCACCACCACCCCCGCCCCAGCCCAGCCCAGTTTCCTGAGGACTGTCCCAGTTGGAGCAGGGAAAGCCCTGCATTGCAGGAAATCCCTAAGTTCCACAACAGGATGGTTGGTCCCCGCAAGGACCTGGCATCAGTGAATTCAGTCTGGCTCTCAGGGACTCCACGTTTGCTCCAAGAAGATACCAAAAGAACCCAAATTCCTCAGGACTGTAGTTCTAGCAGGGGTTCACAGATGATTTGTTATCAGAGCTTCTGGGAAGCTACTGGCTTCTAACTAGGACCTTCAGTGTTGACTGAAGTTTGGGCATGTGTGGTCAGCCTGGAGCCTGAGTAGCTTCAGCTTTTGCTTCCACACCCTCACAGGCCTCACCCCAGACCAGCTACAGAATCTCTGAGGAAGGCCCCCAGGCAGCAGCGTTGTAAAATCTCACCAGGTGATTCCAACCCACAGCCAAGTTTGTGAGAGCCAGTGATCTGGAACAGGGGCTGCAAACTTTTTTCTGTAAAGGACCAGAGAATGACAACTTTTGGCTTCATGGGTGATATGGCCTCTGTCCTGACTGCTCAACTCTGCCATCATATGGCAAGGGTAGCCACAGACAGTACATGAACAAATGGGCATGGCTGTGTTCCAGGCAGAGCCAGCCTCATGGGCGTTCAGCCTGTGCAAGCAAAGGGCCCACACTTAAAAGGACCCCTGTGCCTAGCTTAGTTCTCTGCCGTTGCTGTCTTGACCGTCTTCATAATTTTTGAACAAAGGGTCTCACGTTTTCATATTGCACTGGGTTCCACAAATTCTGTAGCCAATCCTGGTTCCAACAAAACTCTGTTTACGAAAACAGACATTGGGTCACATTTGCCCCATGGGCCACAGTTTGCCAACCAATTCACTGATCTAGAGCCTTGTGCCCAAAGTTCAGTCCACGCGGAGTTGGTATGGAGACCAGCAACAGCAGCAGCAGCAGTTGGTGGCTTGTTAGAAACCCTGAGTCTCTCGGCCAGGCATGGTGGCTCACACCTGTAACCCCAGCATTTTGGGAGGCCAAGGTGCGAGGATCACTTGAGCTCAGGAGTTTGAGACCAGCCTGGGCAACATAGCAAGCTTTTGCCTCTACTAAAAATAAAAGTTAAAAATTGGCGGAGCATGGTGGTGTGTGCCCATAGTCCCAGCCTGCTCAGGAGGCTGAGGTGAGAGGATCGTTTAAGCCCAGCAGTTTGAGGCTACAGTGAGCTGTGATCATGCCATTACACTTCAGTCTAGATGACAGAGGGAGGCCGTGTCTCAAAATAACAAAAAAAAATATTAATCCCAAGTCTCACCCTAGGCCTGCTGAAACAGAGTCTGCAGTTTAGCAAGATCCCCAGATGATTCCTCTGCACAGTAAAGCTTGAGAAGCATTGCCCAAAGAAAGGGGTTTAAGAATGGGGTTGACCACAGAAATGAAGTGGGGGTGTTTTAGGCAGGCATTTTCTTAAAGCTGGCTCCTTGAAGCTCTGTCTGTGTGTGCGTGTATGCACATACCCATGTGTGTACAGGTATGTGGAAATAAACAAAGGTCTTGATTTGCTTGAAACAGAGCCAAACTAAACAAAAAGCTTTGTCCTCAATATAACCTGCACACCCATTCATCCATTCACTCATTTACGCACCACACACATTCTCACACACATGCAGTGGTTTACATTCACACGCAGGCACACGTTCACAGGCATACCCGCTCACTCACCTGCACATATACATTCTCACCACCATTGCTGCCCGCTGCAGGAAGGGCAGAGGAAATGTGGTGAGGTGCTGGCAGGGCCAGCCCTGTTACGAGAGGAGAGAGGCATTCCCGGAGGGGATGCCAGCCCCCAGGCCTGGAGGGGAGGGTGCTGGGATCAGCAGTTTAGCATGAGTGGGCGGGGGGTGGGGGGAGTCAGAAGTAAAGACCAAAGGGACCATAGAGGCAGGAGGAGGGCAGAGCCAAGTGAGGGCAGCCTGGAGCACTCTGAAGGTCCTCAGGCCTGAACGTGACCCCACGCCAACCACATCACAGGCTGCCAGAAACTAACACTCTAAGGAACAGTAAGATCTGTCCTCCCTTAGTGTCAAAGGGGAGACTGAGACCCAGAGAGGAGCAGAGACTTGCCAAGGTCACACTGCTGGCAGACCCCTAGCTAAAGATCTGGTTATCAATCAAATCCTGCCTCCTTGCTTGCAAGTTTTCCCATCCCGGCTGGGGTTTCAAGACATTCCCGTGGTGAGAGATGTTAAGGACACAGTTTTGGGGTGGGGAGTGGCAGTGGCTGTTCTTTGTGGGGAACAGCCTGCTAAGAGCAGAGATGGCAGCCCTGGAGGGACCCCCGGCTGAAGCTAAGTAGGAGGTGCTCTCTGACCTGCTTCCCTTTGCACAGTGAGGGGAGGGATGGGGAGCTGACATTGTCCCTTCAGTCCCTGCACCCATGGAAGCCTCCAGAGATGGAACAAGCAGCTTTGGGTCCTGTTTGTTGCTGAGTGTGTGTTTGGTCAGGAGAGAGAGCCTGGGAGAGAGGAAGCAATTATTTTTAGTATTTACTGTCCCATACATGATTCAGTTGAAAAAGAATATCACCTTTACTGTAAAAATCAACTTTAATAAGGGAAATGCTTCTACACGCGACAAAATTCTCAGCCTTGGGACACAGAAGCATTAATTAATAATGCTGCTGCTCCATCTTTTCTGTCACCCCCAACCCCAATTCAACAGGAGGCCATGGGGCCAAAGAATTGCCACGCTGGAAGGGATAGGAACCAGCCCTTGGGGAGGCAGCCTTGTGCTCTGGGAACTGACCACTTCCTAACCTCCTGTGCCAGCCAAGGCACAAACCTGCCAGAGTAGGTTGCTCCAAGAGACAAACAGAGTGGACTGTGCCAGGACCCAGGCAAAGTCCTCAACTGCCTGATTCAGCACGGGTATCAGCAAGGGGACCCAACACACTGCTTCTGCCCTCTGGGACTCAGTTTCCCCACCTGTGCAATAATGAAGGAGTTGACCCTTCCAGCCCTGATGTTCTATGACTCTAGGGGCTAGACAAGGGTTGGCAAACTATAGCCTACAGATCCAATCAGGCCCTCAGCTGTTTTTGCATAGCTCCTTAGCTAGGAAGTTTAAAGATATTTTTAAAGAACTATTTTTTTAAAAAAAGGAAAGAAAGCCACAAGGAAGGCTATGTGACATAGTCTGTATGTGGCCCACAAGGCCTAAAATACTTACTATTTAGCCTTTTACAGAAAAGGTTTGCCAATGACTTCCCTAGACAATGTTAGATTTGTCCTCCTCTCCATCAGAATTCATAGACCTCTCTGGAACTCTTTGGGATAAGTAGGATTTGTCTGTAGCTGTGCAATAGTTGTTGAATTCTCCCACCTCCACTGTCCTGTAAGCTCCAGGGAGGCTTGTTCATCGATGCCCTCCTAGACCCCAGCACACAATAGATCTTCAGTTACTATTTGCTGAATGACTGAATGAATGAAGTCCAGGCTCTTACATCCTCGCAGCCTATATGCAGCACCCCTCAGGCTGAACACTCACTTCGGCATCATGCAGACTGAAACCATATGCTTATTTTACCCAATTAACCATCACTGAGCACTTTACTAGAACAAGGCTCCATGCTAGGCTGGAGCCCAGGCCTGGCTCTGCCCACCAGGAGCTCACAGTCCAGTAAGAAAGATCAGACACAGACACAAATAACTACAATACAAGATAGGCCACTATTCATACCCTGAAAGTAAGACAGAGAAAGTGCAATGCACACACAAAAGGAAGGGGCAATTAAATCTGAACAGGATTAACAGTCCACTCGATAAATGGGCAAAGCCAGGAAAAGACAATTCACAAAAGGGAATGTACTCCAATAAAACAAATTTATGAGAAAGTCTTCAGCCTTACTAGTAACCAGAAAAATGCTAATAAAAATTACGAGATATCTTTTTACAATTATTAAAATAATAAAAAAAACTATTTCAAGCCATAATGCCCCGTGCTCTCAATGGCACAACGAAAGGCTCTCTTGCACAATGCTGTTGGGTGGGAGTGAAGTTGAATAACTATTTGAAATCAATTTGGCAATAATATCAAACATCACAAAAATGTTCCAACTTTATGACCCAGTCATCCCCCTTCCAAGAATTGGTCCAAAGAAAATAATTCAAGTTAAGGAGAGGTTTATGTGCTAATACACGAGATGACTACAGTAGCAGTTATTTGGAAGCAGTCTAAAACCTTACCATGAAGTTATCTTCCCAGGATCCCCTTCCTACACAGGCCACCTGGTCCTTTAAAGATCACATTAGTGGAATCTGACCCTGCCCCCTTGCTCCACAGGAGGAGCCAGCTCCTGAAAAATAGGGTAAGTCTCTGTTTGGGTGGCTGTGTTGTCACATGTAAAGCTCGGGTATGGTCAGTGGGTATTTTCTGCCACATGGAGAGGAAAAGCAGAGGAAGCCAGTCTGCTGAGGAAGAGGGGAAAATATGAAGCCAAGGCAGGCACCAGTGCCTCAGGCATCTGCACCCAGGTTCCAGGTCCCCGCAGCCCAACATTTCTAACCTTGGTTTCTGCAAGATGCCCCAGCAGCCTCTGCACAAAGATCCCTTTTGCCTAAGCTCTTTTAGGTTGAGTTTCTGTCACTTATAACTATTACTAACATACAATGGAAGAGTGGATAACCATTAACAATTGTGATGTTATGAAGCAACATAGGAAAAAAATAGTTTGACCTAATAAAGGGAGAAAAAGAAAAACAGGCTGGGAGGCTGGGCACAGTAGCTCATACTTGTAATACCAGCATTTAGGGAGGCCAAGGCAGAAGGATTGCTTGAGGCCAGGAGTTCAAGACCAGCCTAAGCAATATAGCAAGAACTCCTCTCTACAAAATAATGGGGGGGGGGGGAAAGCTGGGCATGGTAGTGCATGCCTGTAGTCTCAGCTAATCAGGAGACTGAGGCAGGAGGATCACTTCAACTCAGGCGACTGGGCTGCAGGGAGCCATAATCCTGCCACTGCACTCCAGCATGGGTGTCACACAGAGATCCCATTTATATTTTAAAAAATTAGATACAACATTACATGTGCACTACATATACCAATGTATGTGCACAGGGAAACTGGAAAGGGATATATTAAAATAAAAGTTGTATCAGTGTCAGCGATGTGATATGAGTGATTATTTCCTCTATGCCCTTACTTGCATTGCTTTTCTTAAAATAAAATTCTGATTGAGGAGATGAGCCATAGACCAAACAACAGTGATGCTAAGTGAACACTGCTTGTTGCCCAGAGAGAGGGTAGATACGGAGCTGGGGAACTCAAGAGAAGGATATCTTTATTACCTCCAGCTGGAGAGATCAGAAAAAAATGACGAAGGAAGCAGCATTTGAAATGGGGTTTCAGCAACGGGAAGGACTTGAACAGGGAGCAAAGTGTGCCAGGTGGGAAAGAAAATTGAGATTGAGAGAAAAGGATAAATGGGCGTGGAAGAGCACCGCATTTAGGGAAGGAGGAGACATTCCCTGTGGCAAGAGCAGAGGGTACAAAGTGGAGATCAGTAAGAAATCAGGCCACATTGCAGAGGTTTTAAGCTGGCGACCTTCAGGCCACATTGGCCCAGGTTTTTTTACTCACTGGTGGGGTGATCACATATTTCTAAATTAGGTGCTATGCCTCTCATCTCTAACCCTATCCCCTCTAAATTTGCCTTTTATGATGACAGCTGGGACACTAATATTCTGCTTGGCCTGCTGACGATCTCTTAGCCTCTGCCAACAGGGGGCGCTAGAGAGAGATCGCAAGGTGGAAGAGCCAGGGAACCACACAATGAAGGTGGGAGCCCTTCCTGATCTGGCTTTAACTTGTAAGGTTCGATACGCACACGTCATATGATCCAGCAACCCCACTCCTAGGTATGTCTTTGAGAATCTCTTCCATGCGCCCTGGGAGGCATGACCAAGAATGTTCATAGTAGCGTTTCATGATAGCAAAATACTAGAAGCAAACCAAATGCCTAATAGCAAAAGAATAGATAATACGTGGTGTCTTACACAGTGAGATATTACACAGCAGGGAAAATGAATGAACTAAGCTACAGGCATCAACATGGATGAATTTTAGAAACAACGTTAGGTGAAAAAAAGTAATTTACAGAAGACTGTGAATATTTTATTGTAATATCAAACAGTATGTTTTTTTATAAAGTTCAAATGCAAATAAAAGTAAATAATATATGGCTTTGGAATATGAATATATGTGCTAAAACTATCACAAAACAGCCAGGAAATCATAAACACCAAAGCCTGGGTTGTGGTCACTTGTGGGGGAGGTGAGGGGCTAGAATAAGAAAGAGGTACCCAGACACATCCAAGAGTACCAGGAAAGTTCTAGTTCCAAAAGTGGATGGTGAGCTCATGGGTGCTAAATTTACTATCATGTTTTGCAATGAATATATGCATTACAAATATTGTTCTGTATATATATAAAACATTTCATAATAGACATCTTGAAAAATTCAATCATAAAATAGCTTGTGACCAAGAAACGGTGTTTTCAGGAGGATCCTGTGGGCTCTGCCCACAAATGTACTGGTGGCTGAGGTCTGGGCGAGGATGGAGGTGCTGGGTTGGACTCTGGCCAGCACCATGTCCAGGTATCCCACCTGTTTGCTGCATCCCCAGGCATAGCCACCCTTGAGAGGAGTCAGGAGAGCCTTGACCTGGACATCTGGACCAGCTTCCAGTTCCACGTCTAGCTTACTGAGTGACCTTGATCAAGCTCCCTCACCTCAGTTTTCCCATTTGTACAACGTGAGAGTAGGGAACAGGTGATTACTCAAAGCCTTCATTCTGGTGTTATCGAGTGGCCCAGGTGCCTTGATGGAAAAGATGAGTTAGGAGCTTGATGGTCCTGCTGTCACCAGCTGGGGGACTTTGGGCCTTTTAAGAAGCAGCTTAACTTCTCTCTGCTTAGTTTCCTCATTTGTTAAATGGGGATGGATCAGGTATCTGCCTCATAGGATTATTGTGAGAATGAAATAAAATAATACTTGTAAAGCATCTAGCATAGAGTCTGGAAGAGAAAGCCCCCAATAGACAGCAGCCATTGTGTGGACGACCAGGCAGCCTGAGTGGCCACACCCTGCTGTGGAAGTGTCCTCCCAAGGGCCACACTCCAGGAGGTGCACCTGGCCCAGGTCGGGCCAGGCCTTTTCCTGCTTTTGTCATCACTGGCTCCCCAGTGCTGTCAGGATTAGCTCGTTAGTGTGACATTCAGGGCCCCTGCCACCTCTTGCCAACCTCCCTCCCAGCCTTCCTATGGTGCATCCTTCCTTCCTGGTGCATCTGATGGTGTCTGAGTCTAGTCTGATGCCCCGGGGTAGATTCCCACTCCACTTCAAACCAAGGGTGTTAATCCTGTTCACCCCACTCATCAGTAACAGGCCTGAGGCTTATTCCACAGCTCTGGGGATGCAAGGACCATTGAACACTTTCCATAATAAAACCAGTTTGCCCACCCATGTCCATGGTCGACAAGCAGTCCCTCCACCTCCCTTATATGTTACAGAAAGCCCCCAGGCTTACACAGTCCAGTTCTCAGGGCCACTGTCCCTTGTGGTCATGGCTGCCCCGCTTCTTGCTCAGACCCCTGGGGGCCATCCAAATGCAGTTCATTGTGCTGGTCATCCTACTCCTCCTTCTCCACCATGCAAGGCCATGGGGGTCCCTGCTGAGGCTCTTGGGGCTCCCAGGCTCCCATACAGCCCCCTACTGACCCAAGGAACCACATTGCTATGAGGCTCAGGCCCCTCCACCCTCTTAGGAACTTGCCACGCCACCACCTTTCCGAGGCAGGGGATGGGGGAGCAGGACAGGCACTGTACCCTGAGGGTGAACACATGATGTTCAATCCAGAGCACGGGTCCTCTTGGCCCCACCTCACACAACCCAGTGTGATCACCTAGGGTCAAACCCCGGACTAGAGATGGTCTCAGTTCACCTCTCCCTGGCAAATTCTTCACTCTGGACTTAAGACTCCACAAAGCCTGTTTCCTTCCCCCAGTGAAAGGTCAAAAACAAAACTAAAAGCCCAAACTTTAGAAACATAGGCAGGTTCCCCCCTGGGCAGGGAGATCTGCAGGCTACAGTGAAGCCTGGGAAGAAAATGCTTTTGTTCCTCCTGGAGGGCCCATGAGAGTCAACAAAACAAAAAGCCAATTAATTTCTCAATACTCCTGTTGGTTACATATTCAATGTTAGCCAGAATCCAATCTAGCCCACTTTAAAAGAATAGTTCTTATCTTCCCCATCCCACAAAATGCAAACTAAAAGGATAGAAGGCTGTGCATAGCAAGTAAGTAATCATCTTCGGGGTCGCAGGAAGATGTCTGCCTCTTCAGTGGGAAAGCTTTGGAAATACATCATGTTTCCCTTTGACCCTGTAGTCCACTGAAGAATGACCCCCAAAATCTCCAGGTCCTAATCCCTAGAACCTGGGAATGTTACCTTATGTGGCAGAAAGGGTCTTGGAAGGTGTGATTAAATTAGGGATCTTGAGATGGGGAGGTTATCCTGAATTATCTAGGAGGACCCTAAATGTAATCACAAGTGTCCTTATAAGAGGGAGGCAGAGGGAGTTTTGCCACCACTGGAGAAGGCAATGTGACCACGGCAACAGAGACTGGAGCACTACAGCTGCAGACCAAGGAATGGAATGCCAGAACCTGGAAGAGGTAAGGACATGGATTCTCCTCTGCAGCATCCTGAGGGAATGTGATTCAGACTCGGTTTGGATTTCTGGCTTCCAAAACTGTTGCCTTAAGCTATTAGGTTTAAGTTCATTGGTTACAGCAGCCACAGGAAACAAATATAAGCCCTGACTGCCAGGAACCTGTGACCTCAACTACAGCAACCTTCTTGGTCTAAAAGGTCTGAACAATTAGGTTCCTCCTGCTTTATCTGTCGGGTATAAATAATTTGTGTCTAGAAAGAAAGAGGCAAGTGAATGAATAGGTAAACTGAGGCTAGATCATAAGGATGGTCTCGATCTCTTGGCCTCATGATCCGCCCACCTCAGCCTCCCAAAGTGCTGGGATTATAGGCGTGAGCCACTGCGCCTGGCCATAAATGATCTTAAATGACAAACTAAGGACTTTAGCTTTTACTCTGCAGATTGTGGGAAGCCATAGAAGTGGAGGAGGGAAATGGTGTGAACAGATTTCTTTTTAATACACTACAGCTCTGTAGAGAAAGAATGGGAGGCAGCCAAACTATATGCCAGGACACGGGGAAGAAACTATCACAATAATGCAGGAAAGAGATGAGGATGGCGGGACCCTGAGGGGTCAGGTGGGGAGACACCCACAGAGGCCTCTGGGTCCTGGCAGAGAATAAAGAAGAGTAGCTTTTATAAGAAGGGGGCAGAAGGAGAGCAGGTGATTTTCAAAAAGGACAAGACAGGTTCCCTTTTATTTGGATGAAATCTAGCCTAAGAAGAGGAAAGCATTTGATCACATGTCTCTGGATATATTTTTAAATGGCAAAAGCCAATCAAATCATTCACTTAAAAAGGAAACACTTTTGAAAATTCCAAGCAGATAAGCCCATCTCTGGCTAGTACAGCGATCAATACAAGTCAGTTCACACACTTGCTTTGGGTCATATTTTGGAAAGCATCCAGCCACATTTCATGTGGGGCTTTGCGTGACCGATGCAAATGACATGCAGATGTGGGACTTTTACAAGGGAGGTGGCCTGGTAAACAGAAAGGTACCTTAGGCTGGGAGGCACGAGCTCCTGGGTTCAGTCTCGACTTTGCCCCTAGCTGTGTGGCCTCAGACAAGCACTGGCCCCTCTCTGGGCCTCAGTTTGTCCCTAGATCAGCAGTGTTCAAATAGGTGGCAGAGCTCTGGAATTTTTTTTTTTTAGATGGAGTTTCACTCTTGTTTCCCAGGCTGGAGTGCAATGGTGCAATCTCGGCTCACCTCAACCTCCGCCTCCCAGGTCCAAGCAATTCTCCTGCCTCAGCCTCCCAAGTAGCTGGGATTACAGGCATGTGCCACCAAGCTTGGCTAATTTTGTATTTTTAGTAGAGACGGGGTTTCTCCATGTTAGTCAGGCTGGTCTCGAACTCCCGACCTCAGGTGATCCGCCCGCCTCAGCCTCCCAAAGTGCTGGTATTACAAGCATGAGCCACGGCACCTGGCCAGAGCTCTGGAATTCTTAAGAGCACTGGGGCCATACAGGCCTCAAAGTGCCCAGGTATCCCTCTCCTGCATCTTGCAGGAAGCTTGTTCAAAGGTAAAAACCATTTGTTCTCTTACTTTAGCTGACATTTATTGACTACTCACTATCTGCCAAGAACTGTTCTAAGACCCTTGCTTGTGGTACTTGTTTTGCCAATGAGGAAACAGAGGCACTAAGAGATGAAATGACTGGTTCAAGGTTGCATAGCTAATATGTGACACAGCTGAGATTTGAACACACACAGTCTGGCTCCAAGGCCTGCCATTTCAGAAGCTTGCTTCATGTCTGTTTATTCTGTGTCCCCACAGCCTTGTTCATTTCATCCTCCATTGCACCTGGAGCATGCTGCTGTGGATGTTTGTGTCCCCCACCTCGCACCTTGATAAGTTGTAATCCTAACCCCTAAGGTGATGTTACTAGAAGGGGACTTTAAGAAGTGATTAGAAGGCTGGGCACGGTGGCTCATGCCTGTAATCCCAGCACTTTGGAAGGCCGAAGCGGGTGGATCACCTGAGGTCAGGAGTTTGAAACCAGTCTGGCCAACATGGAGAAACCCTGTCTCTACTAAAAATACAAAAATTAGCTGGGTGTGGTGGCACATATCTGTAGTCCCAGCTACTTGGGAGGCTGAAGCAGGAGAATTGCTTGAACCCGGGAGGTGGAGGTGGCTATGAGCCAAGATCGTGCCATTGCACTCCAGCCTGGGTGACAGAGTGAGACTCTGTCTCAAAAAAAAAAAAAAAGTGATTAGGTGATAAGGACAGGGTTCTTGTGAATGGGATTAATGGGATTAGAGCCCTTATAAAAGAGGCCCCAGAGAGCTCCTTTATGCCTTCCACCATGCAAGGACACAGCAAGAAGGTGCCATCTATGAACGAGGAAATAGGCCCTTATCTGACACAGAATCTACCAGCACCTTGATCTTGGATTTCCCAGCCTCCAGCACTGTGAGAAATAAATTTCTATTGTTTATAAGCTACCCATTATGGAATTTTTATTATAGCAGCCCAAACAGACTAAGACACATGCTGTCCAGTACAACTCTAAGTTGACCTGTTAGATTCTTCCAGCTACTCTTGGAGCACCTGAGGATCAGAACTGAGTCCATTTTTATCTCTGTCGACTCTCCCCACCCCCATAACAAGCCTGACACCTGTCAACTTAGCTATCAGTGACAATTACTAAGGAATTGTCTGAATGAAGGTTGAAATGAGGGTCAGAGCGAAGCCCAGCAATAAAGCACCCCCTCTGCCCACATACTGGGCACCAACTCTGTGCCAGACCATGCACTGGGCACTGTGGACACAGAGGAATCCGACTGGGCCCCTGACCTCCAGAAGCCCAGCCTGGCCAGGCAGACAGATCTGCGAGCTGATAACAGAAGCCCAGTGTGCCATTGTCTAGCATCACCCAGACAAAGCTCACTTACATTGGGGAAAATCATAACGACATCGCAGGAAACCTGCCTGTGCTCTGACAGCCAGCCCCCAACCTCCCAGACTTGGAGCGCAGTCTGTCCTGAGGGAGGGCAGACAGATGATGACCCTGGCCGGCCAGCCCCCTACTCTCCCCCAGAGGGCTCTTCATTCCCTCATTCAGTCAGACATGCACAGAGCAGCACGAGGCTGGCCCTGGGGGGCACAGATAAGATGAATCAGACATGGTCCATGCCCTCAGGGATGTCACAGACTAGTGGTCAGAGTGAGCTACAGACACAATAACTGTCTCACTAACATGCAGGACTCTCTGAGCCACGAGCAAACCACCTCCAGGTGCCAGGTGAAGGGAGGCTGATTCACATATTACAGCTTCCAGACACACATTGAACCAAACCTTGACTTACCAGTCACACAGCAGTCACTAGCAGAACCGGGACAGAAACTCAAGCATTCTCTCTCTTTATTCCCCATCCTCTGCCCCAGTTTGGAAAGTGGAAATGTTAGAGACTTAATAGGTACCTGTTCTCCCTGGCAGTTGTTGAAATTTTGGTGACAACAGACAAAATAACTCAATGCTCCCATTTCCTGGGCTCACAGGGACAGTGGCCACAATCCTTGTGCAGCTATTGCTCTCACACCCAGCTCAGCCAAAGGCCTGCTGAATTCCAGACAGAGAAACGTGATGGTGTGGGCCCCAACCCACACCATCAGCCAGACCCAGTAGGTCAGAATCATGGCTGCCCCCAGAAGGAGCCAGCCCTGCCCCCAAACCAAGCTCCATTTACAGCCCCTTCATGATGCAGGCAGATGCTGTGATGTGTCGGCAGAGGGCTGGGCACACTGGAGGGTCTATGCCAAGGACTGAAGAGGCCTCCACATCCTGTGCCTGGTAGGAATCTTGAGGCTTGCCAGTGAGTGCACGGAGGCTTTAAGTAGACCTCCCTGCTGTATGCAGTTGTCTAGTGAGCAGGAGCACAGGCTTAGGAGGACTGAACTTGAAGTAAGATGCTCAGCACCCTTAGCCCCATTTTCCTCACCTGTAAAATGGGGATATTGAGAGGAGCCTCGAATAGCCATAAGGACTGAGTGGGATAATACACACAGAGCTCTGAGCATGGTGCCAGCCTGTAAGCAGAGGTCAGCAGACCACAGCAGCTGATAGCAGTAATCACAGCATGAGTTGTACAAACAGTGGTATCAGAGCTGCAGGGTCACTGGAATGGACAGAGGCTACAGGTTTCAAACAGGGCCTGCAAGGTCTTCGAACTTCTAGGAGCTACCTCAGGGCTCAGAGGCCACATGGTGGAATCAGACAGGGCTATCCCTAGAAGGGAACAAAGCATGGGGCAATTCATTTAACACAGGGCCACCCTATAGAGTATATACAAAATGATTATCATTAAAAACAAAGTCAGTGCCAAATGGTGTCCATCTTAGTGTGGTCAGTCAGCAATGCCCTGCAGCACTCCAACACCCCCAGAAGCAAAGGGCCTAAGAGGCCTGGGCTTAGGGAAGTGCCAAATATTTTAGCTCATATTCTATTCCCAGCACCTAGCGCAGAGCCAGACACACAGAGGACCTTTGATAATTTTGGCAGGATAAAAAAGAACTACTGGGCAGAGTTCTAGCCCCAGTCAAAGGACCTCCCTCTCACTTCTGTTTTATATAATGAGCTTCTATTATATGGAAGATTTTCCTTTGAAGTAAAAGAGTTTTAAAAAAATAAAACTGAGGTCGGGCGCAGTGGCTCACTCCTGTAATCCCAGCATTTTGGGAGGCCAAGGCAGGCGGATCACCTGAGGTCAGGAGTTTGAGACTAGTCCAGCCAACATGGGGAAACCCTGACTCTCTGAAAAAATACAAAACTTAGCCAGGCGTGGTGGTGGGCACCTGTAATCCCAGCTACTGGGGAGGCTGAGGCAGGACAATCGCTTGAACTTGGGAGGCAGAGTTTGCAGTGAGCCAAGATTGTGCCATTACACTCCAGCCTGGGTGACAAGAGCAAAAGTCTGTCTCAAAAAATAAATAAAAATAAAAAATAAAATTGAAATCCAATGAACTCGTCTATGCTCCTCCTTTTATAGAAGGGGAAACCGTGGCACAGAAAGGCAGATTCAGGCTTTCTCCCCCCACCCTGTAAGGTCATACTCCAGGATGCTGAGGCTGTGGGGCGAAGAGCAGAGCTGGTCTGGGTGCTGCTGGAGTTACAGCCCCTGGGCTCCTGGTACTAGAAGGGCAGGAAGGGTGCAGAGCCTCTGACCCCGCCACTGCTGGGAACGGAACACGAGTGCACCATCAGAGGTGCCACCCAAGATTCATGCACCAGAACGTCTACCATCATGTTATTTATAATATTGAAAAATTGGAAATGACCTAGAAACAGGCTAATAAATTATGCCAAAACCTTTCAATGGAATATAAATCAACTACCAAAATTTATCTCTTTGGAGGCTGGTGACTTAGAGTCAAGGCAAAATAAGGCTGACATCAATTTTTAAAAATACATATATACAAAAAAGTGTTAAGAATAGTTATTTGGGGGAGGTTGGAGGAAGTTAATGAGTAATTTTTTGTTTTACATATTGTCTCTTTTTCCCAATTTCCTACAGTAACATACATTGCTTTTAGAATCAAAAAAGTAAAAAAAAAAAAAAAAAAAAAAAAAAAAATTAAGATTCCCTGCCCAAGGCCAGGTAGGACCCTCTGAGAGGGCCAGCCTCATTCATCCCTTAGTGCAGCAAACTACCACTATCTTATTTCAGGCCCTTGTGTTTCCAGACACTGGAAATGTTTTGGACATGTGGATCCCTGTTTTTTTGTTTGTTTTTTTGTTTTTTTGAGAGAGGGTCTCGGTCTGTCACCGAGGCTGGAGTGTAATGATGTGATCACTGCTCACTGCAGCCTCATTCGAAGCTCGAATGATTGTCCCACCTCAGCCTGCCAAACAGTTGGAACTACTGGTGCACACCACTACACCTGGCTAATTTTTGCATTTTTTTGTAGAGACTGGGTTTTGCCATGTTGCCCAGGCTGGTCTTGAACTGGGATCAAGTGATCTGCCCGCCTCAGCCTCCCAAAGTGCTGGAATTACAGGCATGAGCCACCGTGCTTGGTCTTGGATGCCATCTTTAATCCATTTCATGAGTCAGTTGCCAAATATTAAAAATATTAATAGGCTCCTTCTTAATTGCTGAGTTAACCATTAAAGATTCTCAAAGTATCATAATATGTATTTTGCATTTAGGGAAGCAGTTTAAATGTTCAAATTTTAAAACACCAAAAGCTATTATTTTTGTCTTTAGTGCCCTGTAGATTACCCTCTGCATTCTAAGAAGGAAACATGCCCACTCTTCTCCCTGCTTAGACTTTAGCAGTTCCTTTTTTCTTCCAACTAAACTTATCACTGGTGCTAATGGTCCCTGGTGCACTGTGTGACTTTGAACAAGTTACTTGACCTCCCTGGACTTCAGCTACCCCTCTATAAGGGCCTTTCTGGCTTGAGATTCTTACTCTCTCTCAGCTTCAGTTCCCTCATGGCAGCCAGCTGGCAGTTTTCAGCCTCCAGATGTGTTGGCTGCGCCCTTACATGGTGCCCCTCAAATGTTAGGTCAGTTGATTTCAGCATCCAGAGTTCCAAGAGAAGTCAGAGAAGCAGCGGCACCTTCCAGGGGCGGTGCTAAGATAGATTTGGCATCCTAAATGGACAAATCATTCTCATCTAAATCTTTATGGGCTCCCAGTGCATCATTAAACATCCAAGCCCCCAAGGCTCTGAATCACAGCTCCTCTTCCCTCACAGCCCTCCAAGGAGGAGTTCTGATTACCCCATCAATTACATGCTGTCGGAGGGTATCTGCAGGCCCTTCATCTTGCAACATTTTTATGGGATATGGATCCTGCCAGGCTCCCAGTCCCTCCATCCCCATGGTTACCAGGGAGGGTACAAGCCGAATGTCCTCCTTGGAGCACTAGCTCAATCTCTGCTGATGTTTCTCCCCCCTCAGAAACGCATTAAATTCTCCCAAATGGAGAAGTATTTGTTCTCAGCTCTTCTACCAAAATGAAGTCCAGGTGGCCTGCAGATCCTGCTGCCTCAGTAAAACCAAACAAACCACTTTCTAGACATTCTCACTCCTCCTGGGTGTTCAAAGGGGCTGGCCCAGGGGCCAGAACCACTACTAGGACCCCAGTCTCAGGGTCAGACCCCAAATAGCCATGGTGACCAGCCAGCCAAACAGAAGGAATGGCTAGAGGAGCCATAAAAACAAAGTACAAAGGAAGGGGCCAAAACCCCCTCAGCTCACACCACAGACTCAAAATCTCCCTCTCTCAGCCCAGTGGTGCCTGCCTTTGATCCCCAGATCTGGTGTGCCTCCACCTCACCCCTGGCCATTTTGGTCCATTGCCTACTATCTTGGTTTGGGTTACCCCAAATGCTGACTATGAGACAAGGATTCAGGTGTAAGCATTTATTTGGGAGATGACCCCAGAAAACTCCTATTGGAGAGTGGGATGTGGAGCAGGGAAGTGAGTCAGCCAGCAAAGGGTAGACTGTAAAGCTTTAACCCACTGGGGAACTCTAGGAGCTGGTGCCAAACTCATGCCTCTGAGTGCTCCACCTCCCACCTTCCAGGAGCAAGGAGCTGGGGTATGTGCACACCAACCTCAGCCAGTCATTGGCAGGAGACTGCAGGGAGGACAAATTCTCCAATGCTTGTGACCTGCCATAGACTCTGGCAGGCAGGATAAGTCCTTGGGCAGAGAGATGCAGATGCTGTACTTGGAAATCAGGTATCCATGATGATGCTGGGGATGAAAGATCAGCTGCTACACCTGTTCAGCCACTTGGCAGCAGCTCACCTCCTCTGGGAAGCTGTTCTGGCTGCAACATCCTGTGCAAAGTTAGAGTTTTCTTCCTTTTTGTAATGTCACCTCCTTTAGAGGAGGCAAGAAATGCCAGGATGCTGGGACTCGGGGCAGGGAAGTAAGTTGCCCACAGAGCCAGTGATTGCAGAGACAGGCTGCTGTGATGATCTCACTAGGAATGATGGTGTGGTCTGCACCCGGATGCCCCTCCATTCCCAATACTCAGGTGAAGCCTTTGTGCCCTATGGAAAACTTGGATAGCCCTGAGCTGCATGATCTATGTGGGTTCCCAGAGTTCCCCAGTGAGAGGAAATGCCAGTCACCCATGATGGTCACTTGCTGATAACACTCCCTTTATTGGCAGCCTCCCTTCCCTGCTTTACTTTCTCACTCTCCTACATGTGTTTCCTGGAATCACCTTCTAAATAGACTACTTGCACTCAAACCTTTACCTGAAGACTACCCCGAGAAACCCAACAGCGATAGCAGGCGATGAGCGGAAGTAGAGGGACATGGAGATGCTTTTCTGGAGAAATCTCAGTAGCAAGACTGAATAGTATAAAAATGTGAATTCTTCACAAATTACATTTTCTGCTCAATACAGTTCTAATCAAAATGATAATGGAAAAACACTTAGAACATCATTTTTAAAAATAATTTTTAAGGTAGTATATTAACTTCCTACTGCTACTATAAAAAATTACTGCAAATTTAGTGGCTTAAAACAACACAAATTTATTTTCCTATAGTTGTGGGGGATGAGAAGTTCAAGATGAGTCTTAAGGAGCTAAAAGCAAAGCGTTGGCAGGACTGGTGCCTTCTGGAGGCTCCAAGGGGTAATCTGCTCCCTGTTGTTCTGGCTTTTAGAAGGTGCTTGTCCTCCTTGGCTTGTGGCCTCAGGACTCCAATCCCTGTTTCTATGGTTTCCTCTCTCTAACACCCCTGCCTCCCTCTTACAAGAACCCTTGTGATTACATAGGGCCCCTCCCAGATAATTTAAGATAATCTTCCCATCTCAGAATTCTTAAGAATCTTAATCACATCTGCAAAGTCCCTTTTGCCATGTAAAGTAACATATTCACAGGTTCCAGAGATGAGGACCTGGACATCTTTGAGGGGTCATTATTTAGCCCTCCACAGTTAGAGGAGACAAGTAAATGAGCTGAAATTGCAAAGAAATTTTTGAAGAAATAAAGAGTAATGAAGGTAGACTTGCTTACCTGATAAACTCTAAAATCCTAACAATTGAAACTGTACTACTGGTGGAAAAATCAACACTAACAGGATCATAGAAATAGACCCAATGATAGGTTAAAAGTTGGTTTAAGATAAATGTGGTAGATCAAATAGGTGAAGAAAGGAAGAAGTTATTATTCAATATACAGTCTAGTTGGTTAAGTTCCTGAGGACAAATAGTTTTCTTACAATTTAAAACAAAATGCAGGTAGGTTAAAGAGTGTAATGTTTAAGAGTTTAACCAATAAAGGGCTAGAAGGAAATAAAAGTAAAAATATTTACTAGCTTTGGATATTAAGAAGGATTTCTCTGCCCGTAATCCCAGCACTTTGGGAGGCCGAGGTAGAAGGATCTCTAGAGACCAGCCTGGGCAACATAGAAAGACCCCATCTCTACCAAAAAAAGAAGGATTTCTCAGTATAAAATCAATAAAATTCATAACAGAAAAGGTTAATGAATTCAACTACATAAAACTTAAAGTCTCTATGTCAAATGTACCACATGAAAAAGAGTTTGACATCCTAAGTCATCAAGGAAATGAAAATCATTATTGCAATGAGATGCCACTACAGTCCACTAGAATGACTAAGATTTAAAAAACTTATAGCACCATATGTTGGCAAGATATGGAGAAACTAGAACCTCATACACTGCTGGGGCGAGTGTTAAATGGTACAATCACTTTAGGAAACAGTATGGCAGTTTCTAAAAAAAGTTAAATGTACACTTGCCATATAATCCCGCAAACCATTCTTAGATATTTAGCCAAAAAAATATGTCCACGAAAAGTCTTGTACGAAAGTGCTCATTGGAGCATTATTTATAATAGCTAAATACTAGAGACAACCCAAACGTCGGCCCACCAGAGAATGAATAAACAAACTGTGCTATGTTCATACAATGGAATATCACTAAGCAATAAAAAGGAAGAGCACATCAACCGTGACAACATGGGTAAATCTCAAACACATCATGCTGAGTGGAAGAAGCCAGACACAGAAAAGGCCATGCTTTACAATTCCACCTGCATGAAATTCTAGAACAAGCAAGACTGATCTATGGTGATAGAAATCAGAGCAGTGGTTGCCTCTGGCAGAGCAGTGGGAGGGTGAGGATTGACTGGAAGAGAGCACAGAGAAACTTTCTAGGGTAATAGAAATATTTATATATATGTTCATTTTTTTCTTTCAAAGTAGTGATTGTCCTGAAGAATCAGAGAGGAGTACTCAGGGTGTTGCAAGTCCTGATTAGGCAGAGGCATTAATCACATTTCATGCATCTCCAATAATCATGTTCTATCTGCCCTCCAAAACGAGGAACAGGTAAGGATTATCCCACCCATCGATAAGCATTATATATTTTGATAGAAATGTGGGTTACACAGGTATATGCATTTGTCAGAATTCATGAAACTTACACTTAAGCCCTATGTCAGGGTGACCAATCTTTTGGTCTCCCTGGGCTACACTGGAAGAAGAATTGTCTGGGGCCACACATAAAATACACTACTGTCACAGGATCCTTGGGGTGTCACTTTTCTGGCTGGAAACCTCTGTGGCACCTTTGCCTGAGTTTTGCTTGGGCCCACTGGGCTCGTTCTGCCCACTTGGCCTGGCAGGCTTTGCTCACCTTGCATGAAAAGCCTGGATCCCATGCCTGCCAAGGGCAATTCAGGTGCAGAGTGATAAGGGGTATGTGAGTGAGTGAACGTGAGGTCTGGCTGCTGCACACAGCCAGGCACTCCAGCTGCAGCAGGGCAGGCAGCTCCAGGCACTGGCATGGGTGCCAGTTCCCTGCAAGGCTACAGCGGGACCAGGCGTACTGCAAGCAGTTTCTATGGCTGGCACTGGGGAACATGGTGGTGCCTGGAAGCTTGGAGACTCCAAGAACTGCAGAACTCCAAAAAGGGTGTCACAGCCCTGGCTCAAGGAGCTCCTAGGTCTGGGATCCCCAAAGGGCTGAAACTCTTCTCTCCTTCTCTCTTCTCTCATCTTCCGCAATGTGGCAAGCAAAGGACATGTTTCAGTTCTGTTTGTGTTACAGTTCTTTCAGCCCTGCCATTCAGCAGGTCCCAAGTTCTTGTCCTGCATCCAGAAAGAATGAGGTATGCAGACAAGTGGAGGGTAGCAAGGTGAAGAAGTGCTTTATTGAGTGATAGAACAGCTCAGAGGAGACCCGCAGTGGGTAGCTCCTGTCTGCAGGCAGGTCATCCGAACAAGTGTCCAGCTCTCAGCAGAGAGGAGACCCACAGTGGGTAGCTCCTCTCTGCAGACAGGTCATCTGTGCAAGTCTGGCTGAGTCTGGGGTTTTTACATGCCTCAGAGGGGAGGAAGTATGTGCTGATTGGTCCATGGGCAGCCATGGGCAGACCCAGAAAAAGCACCAAAAGTTCTCACTGTGGTCGGCAGAACTGGCAGCCTGGACCCCAGGCTGTCCCTGGCCTGAAGCGGGGGTTTCATCAGGGACACGCCCCTTTCTGCCCAGGAGCCTGTCTGTCTCCTGCTGCCATTAACCTGCCATCCATGGTGCCCACAGTGCTCAGGCTGTTCATGCTGAGGGGTGCCTGCAGACATGCCCTAGCCGCCCTTATCCCTGCCTTGGCCTCTCTCCCCTGCTCATCTGCATTCAAAGTCTGGAGGGGGCTGAAGCAGCAGGGAGCTGGCGTGTTAGCACTGCCCTAAGTGTGCACACACCCAGCTGGGTCATGACAGCACCTGGGCTCAGCCACAACTTTGCTCCAAAATTGGAGTGGATGCTGGGAGTGGGGAGAGGCCAGGCAGCAAGAGCAGTAACTTCAGAGCCTTCAGGGACAGGGGACTTCCTGGGCCCCTAGAGTGCAGAGAGGTCTGGGTCTGCAGCCATGGCTGGGCAGCTCCAGCTGCCCCAGTAGGGTGGGGCTCCCATACCTCCAACTTGGAAGTGGGCAGGGCTTCTGCCTGTTCCCAGCTCTCACTGGCTCTGTGAAGCGGGCAGCCCTGGCTACCCCTCACCCACTGCAGCCAGTATCATGGCAGCAGCCAGGCCACCACCGCCATCACTAACACTAACGACAGCTGATGAGCTAAAAACAAACAAACAAAATCTCATAATATTTTAAGAATGTTCAGGAATTTGTGTTGGGCCACATTCAAAGCTGTCCTGAGCTGCATGCAGCCCGTGGGCCACAGATTAGACAAGCTCGATTGTGCATTTCAGTAACAAAAAGTGATGCCAGGTGCATTTGGCTCAAGCCTGTAATCCCAGCACTTTGGGAAGCCAAGGCAGGCAGATCACTTGAGATCAGGAGTTCGAGACCAGCCTGGCCAAAGTGGTGAAACTCCGTCTCTACTAAAAATACAAAAATTAGCCAGGCATGGTGGGGCGTGGTGGGGCTGAGGCAGGAGAATCACTTGAACCTGGGAGGCAGAGGCTGCAGTGAGCCAAGATTGCACCACTGCACTCCAGCCTGGATGATAGAGTGAGACTCCATCTCAAAAGAAAAAAAAAAAAGTGAAAGAAACAAACAAAATTAAACGCAAATAAATTAAAAATAATGTTGTGAAAAATATGACAGTCTTGTAACTTTAATATATAAAGATTACTTGAAAATGAATAATTAATATCCAAAAGAAAGAAAAATGAATATGAACAGTCAATTCCCCCCAAAAGAGGTGAATATACACACACACAGACACACACAGAAATGAAGGTATGAACAGTAATAAAATAGTAGGAATAGATACTACACATGTATATATATATATACACACACGTGTGTCTATATATATGTGTGTATATATATATATATGAAAAGTGATCAAAGAAATCTATGAAAATTAGTAATAAAAGAAAGTATAATACCAATGAATCTAGATATCAAATTAATTAACAGAGATTGTTTAACAATGGTGAAACTAAATGGCTATCTGGATAAAGAAGGGGACGGTGCTCAGTAACTGCTTACCCAAAGCTTAAGCAAAATCCTTCCTCGGTCCAATCTGTTTTCAAGTCTGCAGCACATGGCAGAAATGATAACATCCAGGTCAGCATTCTGAAACCCAGCCATTGCTGTCGGGGTCCCCCAGAGGGCTCCACTTGGAAGCTGAGAGGTGGAGAACCCTGAGCCCTCCATGTTCTCTATGCCACCCAGGAATTTCCATCCTGACTCATAAATTCTTTCCCACCTCCCTCAAATCTGCAACCCACATCATTACCTAGAGTCTAACTCATTCAGTTCTCCCATCTGTCTTCACTCTGTATCGCCTAAGTCTTTTCAATCACTCCCTCCCCAGTTTTCTCATGTAAAAGATTGACTTTGATAATCTGATATCAGTCAATAATTTCCCAGAATGTCACAGGTCCTGAGGAAAGAGGTTTCCCTGATAAGATATCATCTTATTTCCTTTGTGTAAGAATGTGCTATCAGTAAATGAGCAGAAAAGAAGACAGTTCAGAGAGGTGAAATGCAATTAATAAACAAACATATTAAAATATTCAACCTCACTGGGAATAAGAAAAATGCAAATGAAATTAAGGCCCCATTTTTACCTATAAAATTAGAAAATAATTAATTTGTATTTACAATACCTAATCCTGAGAAGAGAATAATAAAATTGGGGGTACTGTGTATTGTACTGCCCCTTGAGAAAGCAGTTTGACAATATATATTGAGTCATAAAAATGTTCACACTGTTGACCCAGCAATTCATCTTCTGGAATGGTATACTGAAGAAAAAAGTCAAAAAAGAGAAGAGAAAAAACTTCACATACAAAGATATTCACAGTTGTTCAGAAACCATATAAATAACCCACAAGAAGACAGTTAAGTAAATTAAGGCACATGTATAAAATGAAACTGTCTGTAGGCATTAAAGTATGACTTAATGAAATGCAAAAGCAATTTACTGAAAAAATGATCAGCCACCCTCATGATTAAATAAATGCAATTAAAGTGATAGGGATATACCATTTTCCACCCTTCAAATGGACAAAGATTTAAAATCTCATTAATGTCCTTTTGGGAAAATGAGGGCATGTTTATTTACTGTTTGTGGGAGTGTAAATATTGTGACTTCTTGTGCATATGTGGGTAAACTATCCAAGCATACAAAAGATATGGGCAGTAATATAACAAACACCTGTGTATCTCCTACTTAAGCTCCAAAATATTCACATGTATGTGACTTCTTTGAAGAGCAGTTTTGCATTGCCTATCACACTTCTAAACGTATATATTCTTTAACTCCGATAATTCCATTCCTAAGAATTTTATGTACAAAAATAGTTCCACCTGTGCACAAAAATAAGTATGTTAAAAGGTATATTGCAGTATTCTTTTTAATGGCAATAGATTAGAAACAATAGAAAGTCCACATAGTAGAGAACTGTCGAACAAGCCCTGCTCCATCCCCACAACAGAACAGCATCCCGCTCTTGAAAGGGAGTGAGCTCTCTCTATATGCTAATAAGGAAGTATCTCCAAGATACAGCATTGAGTGAAAAAGCAAGGTGCAGAACAGTATGCACAGTAGGATCCCACTTGTTTATTTTAAAATATATGCACATATATGCTTGTATATGCATTAAAAATTTTGGGAAGAATTCCCAAGAAACTAATGAAAAGCAGTTTCCCTACAGGAAGGCAGGCTGAGGGAGGATGGAGAAGACTTTCATTTTCATCTTTTATTCCTTCTGAACTGTTTGCATTTTGTTTTACCATATGCATGTGTTGCTTTTGTCATTTAAAAACTAACTTTAAAAGATAAGTATGAATACTACATTGCAAATGGGAAATGCATATAATATTAAGTGAACAAGATGGACTCTGCTCTGCATGTCATGCAGCTGTACAGGGTCTTGTGGAGACAAAGGTAATCCTGCTGCCTCTGTCCTTAACTCCAGCCCTGCCATCTACTCCAGAATCCCCTCCCTCTCCCCAAACTTCATCCTCTCCCTTGAGCATTAACACATCAGGTGTCTCCTCATTAAATCAAAAACAGAAACTCAGCAACCTCTCTGGCTCCAGCACTCCCTGTTCCTTCCATAGCCCCTCCAAGCTGGCTTCCATCCCATCACCCCCTTGTCCCCAGCTTTTTCCAAGCTCTGCAATCACTCGATTGTAAAATTACTTTTCCATTACCATATCACTGGAGCTCTCTGCAGAGGATTACTTCCGCATTATCTCCTCCTGAGGCTTGGGTCACCCTGGACCCTTCCAGACTCTCCCAGCTCTTGGAAGCCTCGTCCTGGCCAGTCTCCTCCCTGAACTCTGGCAGATTAAGCTCTAGCCCTCCTCTCTCTTGTCTATATACAGTCTCCCTAGATGATCTCATCTATTTGTGCTGCAGAATCCTCACTTGTGTAGTGAAGACACCCTGACACAGCCTGTGGATGCTGTACTGTTTCTTGATCCAGCATACATTCCTAGGAATGACACCTCACTTCTGCTTTGGGGAATTGCTCATTCTCAATTCCACATGGTCACAGGGGAACTGCCAATCACAATGGCCCTGTCCTCTAACTTCAGGACTGGGGCACTCTTATTCATTCTTGATCCAGGCCAATCAGAGTTCTCCCAGAACTCTGCTGCTGGCAGAAATTAGCCTCTTTCCCCTGGAGACACTAAGCCTTATCTGGTGGAGAGAACCTACATGCAGAATGAAGCCAAATACAGCCAGCAGAACTGAGATGTGGAGAGACAGAGAGATGGACAGACAGGCTATAACTGACATCATTGAACATCACTGAACCCCTAGGTCCAGCCATGCCTAATATCAGAACCAACCAACCCCTGGGCTTTCCACTAACATGAGCCAATAAATTGCCTTTCTGACTTGAGACAGTCAAAGTTAGGATTATGACTCATAACTAGAAGAATGCTGGCTAATATACTCCTAAACCACTATCCGAAGCTTCAAATTTATAAGCACGACAGTCTGCTGGATATCTCCACTTGCAAGCCACCATGAATCTCAGCCTCAACACGTCCAGAACTGAATCCTTTGTCTTCCCTGCCCCCAGCCACCCAGCTCCTCCACCACGGTCTTTTCCCAGCCTCTCCAGCCATAGACACACAAGCTAAAACAGAGCCAACAGAAAGCTTGAAATAATAGCTTTTTCTGCCGTGTTCGAGATTTTCCAATTCAATTTTGTAAACATCAAATACTGTATTCAGTTGTACGAGTTCCAGGAAACTAGGTTAAAACGCCATCTTTAGAAAGACTGAGGATCCGCTATGCAGGAGCTGTGCATCAGTGCCTCAAGCAAGTGCTTTCCAAAGGGTTAGACTTCCTCCCCTTCACTAGCCCGGAAATCATTGCTGATGAGTCCATGCAGATTGGATTTCACCTTTCCCAAACCTAATACTTTCAGCTAATGGCAGTCCCAACACTGCCATGAGAAGCAACTCGCCAATCACTGCACACCTCCAAGCCCATCACTCTACTCCTCAAGAACTTTCTATGGCTCCCCATCACCAAAAGGCTCCAACCACCCTGGATCATCTACTGCTCACTGGACATACTGCATGCATTTCTGCCCTGGGATTCCACTCACTCTCTTCCCTAGTCATTCTATTTCCACCTCGTCTCTGCTTCCTTCCTGCCAAGGCATGGATCAAATTCACTCCATCCAGGAAATTGTGGTGCCACCTTCATTCCCAAGTAGGATAAAAATGCCTTCTTCTTCCGATACTCAAAGAACTTATTTGTAACTCTGATGCCTCTGAGAACATATGCCTTTGGTTAGTTTCCATGTGTGGATTCATACAGCTCATCTCCCCAGCTAGGTTGTCAAGTCTACTTGAAGCCTCACCTCAAAGCTGGATTGACGTCTTCCTCCTCTGAGTTCCCGTAGCAACGAGGTGCATCTCCCACACTGCCTTTCACAGTGACTATAACTGCCTCTTCCCAAATCCAGCTCTCCTCTTTTTGTGTGGGTGCCGGGCGAACTCGTGTCTGTCTCCATCACAAGACCCCTGACACCTTTGCTTGATGCCATCAGGTACTGTCCCCTTAATCAGATGACTTTGAGAGCTTGAATCAATTCAGCTCAGCTGAAAGGCTGCCTTATCTAGGGTAAAGGAGGTGAGAAGGCAGAGATTCCTGCCTGGGGACATCCAGAAGGCACCAAAAATTAAGCGTACATTCACAGGGCTAGTCACCCCTTCAACTGCTGACAGCCCCTTCCCTGGGATCTCAATCGCAGGTTTGCACAAGGACATCATATGCAGACAGCTGCCAAGTCCTCTCCCTTGGAAACTCTTCAGGAGCTGAAAGAAGAATTGGCGGAGACAAGGAGAAACAGCCTAAGGAGAGGAGAAAAATAGAAAGAGCCAGGTGTCAAGGAGGCAAGGAAAGCATTTCGAGAAAGGGGGGGTGATCTGGAGGGCTGGAGAAGGAGCCAGAAGATGCTGGCATCCCTTACTGAGAGGAAGGCTCAACTAGGCTGGTGGGGTAGGGAGGATAGGGGTAAGTCCAGAGCCCGCTGGAATCCTTCAAACCTGCTTGTGTAACTAAGAAGGAAAAACCCTTTTCCTTCTCTCCACCTCCAGGCCTTTGCTCAGGTGCAGCCTTCTTCTCCTCTAAGACCACTTCCTGCCTGAAAAGTCCTCTCTGCCTTCACTGCCCAGCTTGATCTCACTCCTCCACGAAGCTGCCTTCTGGATGTCCTGCCTTCCGGATTGTGGGAGAGATTCCCAGTCCTCTGAGCTTAAGGCTGTGACTCTTGATGATAAAAGGCATTTCATTCTGCTGCACGTCACACTTATGTGTGGCCTATCCTGCCCTCAAGGCTGTGAAAGCAAGCTGCAAAGAACAGGAGGAGAAGGGTAAGCGACTCCTGCAGACCCACTAAGTGCTGCACCCAGGCTTGGGATGCTTTCTCTTTCTGCTCTGAAAGCCCTGAGGCTCTGAGAAGGAGACTCAAAGCAGCCATCAGAGGTGAGATATGTCTTTTCCTTTTAACAATGTATGCTAAAACCTCACGCCCATTAAGATGGCTAGTATCAAAAACAGAAAATGGCCAGTGTTAGTGAGAATATGGAAGATACATGCACGTTGAGGGTAATGAATGGCACAGCCACTACGGAAAACAGTGTGGTGGTTCCTAAAAAACATTAAACATAGAATTATAATACCAGCTGGGCGTGGTGGCTCACGCTGTAATCCCAGCACTTTGGGAGGCCGAGGTGGGCAGATCACCTGAGGTCAGGAGTTTGAGACCAGCCTGGCCAATGTGGTGAAACCCCGTCTCTACTAAAATACAAAAAAAAAAAAAAAACCAACAAACAAACCCCACAAAAAATTAGCTAGTCATGATGGTGCACACTTGTAATCCCAGCTACTCAGGAAGCTGAGGCAGGAAAATCACTTGAACCTGGGAGGCTGAGGTTGCAATGAGCTGAGATCACACCATTGCACTCCAGCCTGGGCAACAAGAGCAAAGCTCTGTCTCAAAAAAAAAAAAAAAAAAAAAAAAAAAAAAAAAGAGGAAGAATTGAAGAATTATACCACCACATGATCCTGCAATTCCACTTCTTGGTAAATACCCAAAAGAGTTGAAAGCAGGGTCTTGAACAGATATTTATGCACCCGTGTTCATAGCAGCATTATTCACAACAGCCAAAAGGGAAAACCACCCAAATGTCCGCCTATGGCTGGATGGATAAGCAGAACGTGGCATACGTACACACAGCAGAGTATTATTCCAACTTAAAAGGAAGGAAATCCTGACACCTGCTTCAACACGGATGAATCTTGAGGACATTATGCTAAACAAAAGAGGCCAGTCATAAAAAGACAAGTATTGTATGATTCCACTTCTATGAGACATCTAGAGTAGTCAAATTCGTAGAGAAGGAAAGTGGAATGGTGTTTGCCAAAGGATGAGAGGAAGGGGAACAGGGAGTTATTGTTTTGTAGGTAGAGTTTGAGTTTTGCGAGATAGCAGAGTTATAAAACTGGATGGTCATGACAGTTGCACAACAATGGAAATATATTTAACACCACTGAACTGAACACTTTAAAATGGTTCAGGTAAAATTTTTTGTCGTGTATTTTACCATAATTTTTTTAAAAGCATGCAAAACTTGCATTCTACTCCATAATATATCCATCTGATCTTAGTATTAAAATGATTTATGAATTTTTTTCTCCTGAAATCTTTGATAACAGTTGATGTTCCAGGAAGATGCCCTGTGTTTTTCCTGTCCCCGGGGAGGGAAGCCAGAATCCCTGTGTCTGCCCTTCTTCCGCCCTCCTCCCCTAGGTCCTCAAGTGCTCTCCTGCCTGACAAGAGTTTCCTCCTTGCCTTAGGGAGGCAGAACTTTGTTCTGCATTCTTCTATGCTGCTGACGGTGGGAACAGCCTACTCTGGAGTACCGGAAGGTTTTGAAGAGTAGGGCCAGAGAAGGAAAGCTGAGTGAAATGTTAGAATTAGACCAAATGCAGCTTCTTCAGCTGATGAATTCAGTTTCACAGAGCAATCTTTTTTCCCTTTCTTATAGAGTAGTGGCTGTCTCCTGGCTCCCACAACTGCACAAAACAAAGGAGCTCAATTCTGCTAATAATCGTGTTTCCATAATTGTGCATTGGAGTGCTGAGGCTACCCTAGGATATGCCTGTGGCTTCCTACCCATCCACTCCCCTGTCTGCAATCTCAGGCTCTCCTCTCCACACATCATTGAAAGGGAATTCCTAAAACAGGGCCACTTAGCAACTTGATGTCCAACATAGCACTAGGCTCTATAGGACATAATTGGACAAGTCTGACCCCATCCCCTCCCTGCCTCCTATGGCTCCCCCTGTCTCTAGGTCAAATCTGAAGCTCCACAGCCTTGTTCCCAAGTCTCATCGCCTGCTGCCTTCCCAGTGAGCTAGAAGCTCACAGTTTCTCCCAAGCTTTTGGACATTCTGCTCTCTCCACCTGATTCTAAAATCACTGTCTTCCCAGAGCACCATATCTGCTCTCTTTCAGGCCTGAAGAACTTACTATCTTGTGCTTTGCTCCTCTGTTAAACTGTGGTCACCCTAAATCTGAGGCTGCTCACAGTTCAGCTCTGGCCAGGTGTGGCATGTAGGAGACATTAACAAACATTCTAAAGAAATTAACTAGAGAGGGCTCCCTCGAAAGAGGTTCCCAGACTCACTGTGATTTTCTGTCCTCTGCAGACAGTTCCCAACACCTCATGGTTCAGGCCATGGGTGGCTGCCTGACCCAGCCCAGGCCAGTTTGAGTCCTTCTAGGGATTTCCCCAACAGGACCTGGGGAAAGAGGAACCGTCTGTCTCTTGGTATAAAGCTCTGAGCTGTGGGACACTGGAGAGTGGTCAGCACTGTGTCCTCTAGTGTAGAAGAAGCCATCAGCGGCAAAGCTGACACAAAGATAAGCAGAGACGAAAGACAGTCCTGGCTGCATTCAGCTACAGGGACATGATTTGTTGACATGAGCAAGGCCTTTCCATGATTTCGTGACATGGAAAAGCCCAGTATCTTTTCAATAATTCCCTTTGGCCTTGGCCTAAACTTTTTTGAGTGGGGTTTCTGTGACAGCCAAAAGCATCCTGACCATAAATGACAGAGTGAACCAAGTGTATTCTGACTTTTTTATTCTGACTTTGGTCTTTGCTGCAAGGAACCCTAAAGTCAAGCTTGGAAGACTCCCTGTAGGAAGAGTCCCCAAATATATCTTCTCATCCACCTGGGGCAACAAGAGGCCTTTGCCATTGCCCCTGCTCCTTCTTCCCTGGACCCAATCTCAGATGCTTTCCTCCCTCTGCCTTCCAATCTAAAGAACTCCATGAAATTCCAAAGAACCTATCCCAACAGGCAGCTGCTAGTCTGTCCTCCTTGGTTCCAGGAGCTCAAGCCCAGTGGAGTTTCCTCCCCAAAGGAGTGGCCCATTCCTATTCCTCACTTGTCCCCTGCCCACGACTTTTTCCTGGGACCCCACAGAGACAGCCTGGCCAGCAAGGAGGGGTAACTGGAATGGAGGCCAGGGGTGGTTTTCACTTCTGGGCTTGGGTGAGGGGGCGGGGGGGGGGCGGGGGCCGGGGAAGTGTTTCTCTCACTGTACAAAAGCCAAGAGCTGTTCAGAAGTCAATTTCAAGATCCCATCTCAGTGCTCTCTCTCTAGCCCCTCATCCTTAATGAGATGAGACAAGATGAGACAAGATAAGAGAATGGGCAAGAGTCAGCCCGGAGCACATTGGAAAACCCCTAGCTGGTGCAGAAGCCTCAGGCTCCAGTCTCAGCTCTGCCTTGACTGGCAGTACAAACGCATGAAAGCCCCTTCCTCTCTCTGAACCTCTCTTTCTCCAGCTGTAAATTGAGGGGGTTGGATGGCTTCTAAGGGCGCTTTCAACTCTGATGGAGGAGGACTCCTCTGTTAGATGGGAAGGGAAAGGGAACACGGAATTCCCAGGGGCAGGGGGAGAGAGGGCAGCACACACATCAGAGAAGTACAGCCATGTGGCAGCCTGGGACCCCATTCCAGTCCTAGGCACAGCCAGAAACTGATGCTTGCCATCCTGCCCACGGCCCCTCCCTTCAGACAGCAGGGTGATTTGGGGGTCCCCCCAGAGATAAGAACCTCATGGAGAAGGTCTCTGACTCCAGTGTCCTGTGGAGGTTCCTGCAGCCTAAAAAGGCCTCTCTCTTTGCATCCATCCCACCACCTCTCCTCCTCCCACTTCATCTTGGCCCCCTTTGATGACAGGGAAAAGAGACCCAGGGGACAAGCCCAAAGAACAGACACCTTTGAGGGAGGTTTCAGGAGAACAGGGTGACAGGGAAGCCATGGCTGGGAGTCAGGAGACCCTGGCCCACCATGTGCCCCCCGGTTAGTCCCTTCCCCTCTCCAGGCCCAGGTCTGTCCTTTGCACAATGAGGGGCAGGGCCACAGGGCTGCTGAGAACCCTGCCTTCTGGAGCCTTTACCCTGGGAATGATTCTAGGTCCTCAGTCTCCCAGGGATGGTACAGCTCAATAATCTCATTGTCTCATTTACCTGGGGCATTTGATGGTTAGCCTGAGAAAGAGAGAGAGAAACAGTCCCATCCACGCAAATTGTAATATCCTCAGTCATCACAGGCAGCCAAGGAGCCAAGGACAAGACATAGGCCACTTCCCAGTGCCAACCCTGCCACCATTCCCACCATCCCCAGTGTACAGCCTGCATCTTTTGTGTCCTGGAAAAGCAGGGTGAGGGGGGTTTGAATAGAAATAATCCTTTCCCTACCCCAAGGAAGGCATGGCCCAGCCAAGTCACACCTGTGCTGTGGGAAGAGGCTGAGATCTAAGAGTCAGCTGTGCTGCCTCAGGCCCCAGGGAAAGGAGAATGGGAGGAGTCAGGAAGGGGAGGCAGGAGGAAGGGGAGGCAGGAGGAAGGGGCTTCTCCTGGCTTTGCTGCACCCAGTGAGCCTTCTGGTGGATCCCCTGTAAGTTCCCTGGGTAAACACTCCCATATATAAATGTAGGCTCCAGTGCAGCCCGAGGGCAGAGAGAAATGATTTGTGGATTATGCACCTTCACCCTGTAGAGATAGATGAAGAGTTGTTTCTGCCCCAACTAGACCATGTCGGCCAAGGCCAGGGCCCTCTCCTGGGAACTCACCATGTCAAACCACTGAGATTTCGGGACTGTTACTGTAGTTAGTCCACCCTGACTAATACACAATCCCAAGTGAATGACGTGAGTCTGTTTCTTCTTAACTGCGGGTGGGTGCCTGGGGTTCTCCCTGGTAGTTTGAGGATCCCCAGGAAGCACCCCCATCCCTCTGCGGAGCCCCTCCTATCTACCCTGGCTCTGCATGTCTGCACCCAACTCCATCCTTCTAACCCCCTGCATGTCATCATGTCCTCCCCCCAACTCTGCACCCCACCCTCTTTCATAGACCTTCACTTCCCCAAGAACCATTAGCCGCCGCCACATACATCACTGAAGGTCTGAGGTTAACAGCAGGGGATTACTTTACAGAATAAGAAAACCATTTAAAATTAAACATCAGGCATCACTGTTGCTTAAAGCTCATCTGCCAAACTTACCATGGGGAGTCTCTTATTGCTTTGGCTTCTGATAAGATTCCAGCCACTTTGTGTTTATTTATTCATTCAACAATTATTGATTGTGCACCTGCTGTGCTCAAGGCACCCCTCCTAAGTGCTAGGACATGTAGAAAACAAAGCCGTCCCTTCGATCACAAAACTTACTTTCTATTAGGAACAAAGGACAATAAACAAGCAAATAAACACATAATATACTGTCAGAGTTAAGAAAAAATTATTCAAAACATGAAAATGATTCAAAACATTGTCTAACAAGCTCCCTAACTGTCTTGTGACTTTCTAGGGCTGGGCTGTCCAATACGGTAGCCATTCACCACATTGGCCATTTAAGTTTAATTTATTAACTTTATATTAATTGTAAATTGGCCATTTACATTAACTTTACATTAATTACATGAATTAAATATATTTAATATAATAAATAAATATATATATTTTAGATGGGGTCTCACTCTGTCACCCAGGTTGGAGTGCAGTGGTATGATCTCAGCTCACTGCAATCTCCACCTCTCAGGCTCAGGTGATCCTCCCACTTCAGCCTCCTGAATAGCTGCGACCACAGGTGCTCACCACCACGCCCAGCTAATTTTTTGTATTTTTGGTAGAGTTGAGATTTTGCCATATTGCCCAGGCTGGTCTTGAACACCTGAGCTGAGGCAATCTGCCTGCCTCTGCCTCCCAAAGTCCTGAGATTACAGGCATGGGCCACCATCCCCGGCTCATAAATTATATATTTACATATAATTTATATATAAATATTAAATTATTCATGTTATCTTAATATTATAGTAAAATACATATAACAATATATAATAGCTATTTACTTATATTGATTAAATATCTTAAAATTTAATTCAAACAACTAAAATTGTTTCTCAATCACACCAACCACATGTCAAGAGCTGAACAGCCACTTGGGGGCTAGAGACTATCCTATTGTTTGGTGCAGATTTTCTTCATTAGAGAAAGTCCTTTTAGACAGGGCTGTTCTAGGAGAGTCACTTTGGCTTGACTTACTATTTACTATTGATTAGGGCCCAGACTCTAGGAAGTTAAATGTTAACTTCAAGAAGATTAATAAGCTGCAAATGATTTTTGTCCAGCAGAGATGCAAATGGTTTCTATCTGAAGAAAAGATAACCCCAAAGGTTGCAGTTTTATCATCCTATAGGACATTAACCAATTTAGTATCTAACTTTGCCATCTTATTCCAGCACTCTCTTTCCATTGATTACATATAGCAGGTTCTCATATCCGCTCTTGAACCAGCTCTGTCATCTTGCTGATTCCTCACTAATGAGTTAAATAAATCACTGACACGTCCCGCTAGATGCTTCTATGAAAGTCATGTTTTTGACTCTTTGGAAATTATACTTTGACATCAGATAATGATCAGTGCTATGAAGACAATTTAAGCAGAGTGAAGAGACAGTGACCGTGTGTGATTTTAGCTAGTCAGGTCAAGGAAGGCCCTTTGGGGGAGGTGACCTTTGAGCAAAGACAGAAAGAAAGAAAGGAGCAGCCCTTTAGATATCCAGGGGTGCAAGTTCTGGCAGAGAGAGGAGCAGGTGCCAAGGTGCGAAGGCAGTGTGGAAGCCGGATTGCACTTGGTGTTTGAGGCAAGCAGGAAGCGGTGTGGTCCTGGTAGATGATGAGGTATGGGACAGATTTCATAGGGCCTTGGGGTCCAAAGGAAGGACTCTGGATTATATTTTGGAGGTGCATAAGGTGGAGTATAACTACTCCCTCTCATACTCCAGGGGAGAGTTGAGGAACAGCCTTTGTGATCAGTCCTGCTGAGGTTCTCACTGGTGGGGGGGTAAAGCTCCCTTTTACCCCCTTTCCCAGAGGGGTAAAACACGCTAAGTCCCAGAGGCTACACTGACAAGGCCATGTGGATGGGCCCCCAGAGGTGTGTGAGGCGGTAGACCTGGGAGTCACCTCCCCTGACCCTCTCTGCTCTCCCATCCTCTATCCAGAGCTGCCAGGGCCCCTGCCCATGCCCTGTGCCTCACCTAAAGGCTCTCAAAGGAGTTCTCTAAACAAAGAAAACTTTTTCTATACAGAAGATGACTTTTGCAGACCTTTCAGAAGGTTCCAAAGCAGCCAGCTTTCAAATGAGCAGTTTTGCTTCTCCTTCCAGGTAGGGAAACAGGGTTTTCACTAGATCTGGTAATAGCTCTGGGGCTTCAGAGCACTGGTGAGGTTGCTAGTATGGGTCTAAGGATTTAGGCAGGTAAAGTGAAGGTAGGAGGGGCTAAGTGACTGAGTGAAATGAGGGGAAGCTACAAAAAAGACCTAAAGGTCTCTATGAGGTGCAGAGGGACCCTGTGGCCAAGGAGTGGGCTGTGGCAGCTGAGGTTTCAGAGGTGGGGAGGCCTCAGGTGGTGTTGGTTCAGGCACTATGGTACTTGCACCAAATTCCAGCTCTCCTCACCTGCATGAGTTTGGGCAAATCGTGAGTCCTCACTCATGCATAAGATGAGTAGAAGAATGGTGCTCTGGCTGGGTGCAGTGGCTCACACCTGTGATCCTAGCACTTTGGGAGGCTGAGGAGGGCAGGTCACCTGAGCTCAGGAGCTCAAGACCAACCTCAGCAACATGGCGAAACCCCATCTCTACTAAAATACAAAAAATTAGCTAGGCATGGTGGCACACGCCTATAACCCTAGCTACAGGGGAGGCTGAGGCATGAGAATCGCTTGAACCTGGGAGGCAGAGGTTGCAATGAGCCAAGATTGCACCACTTCACTCCAGCCTGGGTGACAGAGCAAGGCTCCCTCTGAAGAGCTATTGGGAGCATCAAACAAGATGACGTGTATGGAGAACTAAGAACAGGGCCTGGCGCGAGACAAGTGCTCCATTAACATTAGCTGCTGCAATTGTTATCAAAGGTGATCCTGGACTGTAAGGCTGAAGTGAAGTGTTAAGTCCAGGGGACACTGAGGCCACCTAGGTTGGCAGCAGGATGTAGGTAGAAAGGAAGTATGTGTTAAGTTGGGGCAGGAGGTGCCTGGGGGCCAACTGTTGGAATGATAATCTGCCTCTATAGGAACCCTCCAGGGCCATGTTCCAGGCTCCTAGCCCCTGTCCCCTCCTCCCAAACAGAGCCTAGAGTGAGGCCAAGCCGCTAGGAAGCCCTCAATGTCTCTCCACATTACAGAGTCCTGAGCTTTATATATATTATGTCATCCCTAACAGCCCTGAAAGTCAAGCATGCTTCCCCCATTTCCTACCCCGATCCAAGGCCTGGAGTAAGTTGACCAGCCAGGTGTTAGGTGCTCAGCTAGGCAGAGACTTCTTCCCTGGCTTCACTCAAAGCAGTTTCCTATTTGTTGGTGTCCATATTGGACTTTCACTGAAAATGTTGCTTGACAAAAGGATGTCACAACTTAAAGAATAAACAACGAGGGAAAGATTGAAAAGGCCTAGGCTTGATCATCTTAAGGGACCTTTAAAACTCTGAACCTTTCTTGGCCCCTTTGCATGGATACCTTCCAGGTATCCCCTTAGCATCAGTAGGACCCAAAAGGTCTTTTCCCCCAAGGTCATTGTCGGGGATGCTCCTTTAGGCTCACACAGATCCATGAATAGGCAGAAATGCCTGGGTTTCTGGGGAGGCTCTGCTCAAGGGCAGAGGAAGGGAGGGATGGTGCTAGAGAGAAAAGAGAAAAGGACATGGTATTGTCCCTTTCTAGATCCTTCTTGTTCATTGCAATTCCGCAGTGGCCTGCATGACACATTTCGGTGTACCCCCCACCCCCAGAGTGACGCACAGAATGCAATGATCCTTGAAGCTTATCTGCTCACCCAGGCAGATCACAGGACAAAGGGCAGGCAGGGGAGAGCCTGTTCTGCTTCACCCCACCTCACCCCTGCCCGGCTCTGACAGCTGTGTGCCCACTTGCACTGAACATGTGCCCGCCCCTTTCTCCCAGGACATGGAACCATCCCTACCCCGGGACACCTTCATTCCACTGCTCACTCTGCTTCCTCCCTTGGGAAGGGAATGTCCTTCTGAGCAAGGAACCTCCCAACCTCCACCTCTGAGTATGGAGATGACCTCCCTCCCCAACCTTATGTGAAGTAAGATTTTGGTTACTTTATAATTTTTCTTTTCTGCACTTTTCTGTGTTGCTTGACTGTGTTTAATTAGCAGGTATTACAAATACAAAGCAGTAAAGCTATTAATTTTTTTTTGAGACAGTCTTGCTGTATCACCCAGGCTGGAGTGCAGTGGTGTGATCTCAGCTCACGGCAACCTCTGCCTCCTGAGTTCAAGCATTTCTCCTGCCTCAGCCTCCCGAGTAGCTGGGATTATAGGCGCCCACCACCGTGCCCAGCTACTTTTTGTATTTTCAGTAGAGACGGGGTTTCACCATGTTGGCCAGGGTTGTCTCAAACTCCTGACCTCAGGTGATCCACCTGTCTTGGCCTCCCAACATGCTGGGATTACAGGCATGAGCCACAGTGCCCAGCCAAAGCTATTAATGTTACGGAGTTTTTTTTAATGGCTAGCCATACTTCAGAGTCCAGAAAGCTTCCTAAGCCCCTGCCAACAAGGACATCTACCTCTTCCAAGCCCTCAAAGCTTTTCATTTTCCCTCTCTCATGTCCCTGAGCACCATCCATCTGCAGATATAGATGCTCTGTCCAGGTCATGGCTCCCTCCTGACCAGAGAATGTGCAGAGAACCAAAGTGGTGGATTTGTCTCCATTGCCCACACTCCCATAACCCTTTCAAAAACACTACAACTATAACCACCCACCAATACCATTACCACCCGCTCTTCCCCATTACCACAACTATTACCACCCTCCACCATCACTACACTCATCATCATCAACGCCACAATCACCATGGTCACCACCATCGTCACTACCGTCATTCCCCCTATGATGGGCCAAAAAATTACTCCCTTAAAGATATCCACACTCTAATCCCCAGAATTGGTACATTTTTTACCTTACATGGCAAAGGGGACTTTATCGATGTGATTAAGGGTACAGACGTTGAGATGGCGGGATTATCCTGGGTTTCCTGAGTGGGTACAATTTAACCACAAGTCTATGAGAGCAGAAAACCTTCCCTGTCTGTGTTCAAAGAGAGAGATGGACAGTGGGGGAAGGGTCAGACAGATATGACATCGCTGGCTTTGCAACATCGCTGGAGGAAGAAGGCCATGGGCCAAATAATGGGTGTAGCCTCTACAAGCTGGAGGACAAAAGAAAGTTGACTCTCCCTAAGAGCCCCCAGAGAGGAACTAAGCCTGCTGACACCTTGATTTTAGCCTAGTGAACCTATGTTGGATTTCTGCTCTACAAAACTGTAAGATAATAAATCTGTGTTAAGGCACTAAATTTGTGATAACTTGTTACAGCAGCAATAGAAAGCTAATACAACTTCCATCAACAATACCATCATCAATACCACCACAACCACAACTACCCATCGACACCACCACTACATCCATCACCACTACCAGCAAAACCTACCATCATCATAAGCAATGATACCACGATCACTGTCACCATACCCCCATCAACAGCAACACGTTTACTCCCAAAACACCCATCAGCACTATTCTTATTCCAATCACCATCACCACAGATAACACTCACCACCACCAGTATCTACATCATCAGCTCTGCCACTGATACACCCATCAACACCACCACAATCACCACTACCCATCAATGCCACCCAACAACAGAAACACTCACCTACGACCACCACTGCCCACCATCAGTACAACCACCCACTACCACCACTACACACAATATCACCAACACCTATCAGTACCACCCACCACCAACAAAAGCACCCCTACCAGCAGCACCAACACAACCTATCTACCACAACCATCATCACCACCAATGCACCCCCTCCACCTCCACCATCACAACTGAACATGCACACCATGAATGACTGGTTGGTTGGTTACATGAGTGAATGAATATGTGTCTGAATGAATACGTAAAGAAACAAAGAAAAAGCCTCAGAATGTCTATGAAAGAAAGTCCACTCCACCATTTGGTGACTTGTGGTGGGTAATATAGACGGATTTGTATGTCTGAATTTCATCTTTTGAACACCCTTTCCTTCTTTTCAACATACCCCCATCTGCTGCCTTCTGCAGCCACTACCCAGCACCCCCAAAACACAGTCATGGGGCAGCCTCCTCTAAGACTATGCCCAGAGGACTGGCCGGCCTTTGAGAGAGAGGAGCTGAAAGTCTGGGTTCCTGGTGATTGAAGGGGTAGTGAGCAGCCAGCTGCCGCTGAACTAGCTCCTGGGCAATGAAATTGGACAGTCCAAGTGGCTCTGAAACAGCCTAAATAGGGAAAGAGAAGGGAGAAGCAGTACCATCCCTCCCCAAATATGGGGATGTTTCTGGGGACTTGGCTGTTCTTGCTGCCTAAGAAACCTGTCCACTTCCCTCGCTGCCACTCAGCATGCAGCCTGGTGCTCTGGGGTCCATGACCGGGCCAGCAGATCCAAGTTCTACCTTCTGGCTCCTGCCTGATGATGGGCTCTCTGAGTCTGTCTCCCTATCTGAGCAATGAGGAACTCAAGAAAGATGTGCCTGGTACCCTCCAGCTCTGATGGTCTGTAATTTCACATTTCTACCAAGAAGATTTCTTAGCTGGAGAAATCAATAGGTGAAGTTAGTCTCCTTCGGTGGACAATGCCTCTCTGACCACATCCTTGATGGCTGACATGATCCCAAAGTAGTGGTTAGGGATGAGCATCCAAGAAGGGATGGAACCCTTTATCTTTAGGTCTCATGGGCTCAGTCAGTCAGGAATTTCAAAGCTAGGAGAACTTTAGGGACCAGCTGACCCAAGCTCTGGAGTAAAAATCTCCTCAAGACCCCCAGCCAGGCAGCACCAGACCCCAGACCAGGGCCAGATGTTCCTGCCCCTCAGCACTGTTCTCAGAGCCCCACCTCATACTCCCATAGCTGCTGCAACCCACGCATTACCTGGAAAGCTGAAGCCCCAGGCTCCAGTGATGAAGCCTCAGGCCACGTCATCCTATGGGCCCCACAGAACCCAGAGCTGGCAACAGCTGCACTTGCCTTTGAAGGATTTCCCAGGGGCCCTGTGGAGGAAGGAGGCAGGCAGTTGTAGAGAGGGCTCTGTTATTGTAGTCTCCCTCGTCTCTGCTTCCCATCTCTCTCACGCACTGTCTGGTGGTCTCCTTCTGACTCTCTTTTGATCTCTTTGTTGGGCTTTGATCATTTTTCATCTCTATCTCTTTCTGGCCCTGTGTCTCTTTCTTTGTCCCTATCTCATTCTCTCTTTGTTTCTCTCCTCCTTCTCTCCTTTTTTTCTTTCTCCCCTCCCCCTCTCTCCCCTCCCTCATTCCCTCCATCAGTGATTTTGCTCTTGGAATTTCAAAGGTAAGTGCCAATTTCAAGGTCATATTAATCCAGCTCTAGGGAAATCCCTATTCGTGAAGGAAAACATCCAGGAATTACAACAGTACTCATAAAACCCCACAGCCTGGTGAAGATGGACGAGCCCAGGGAATGAAAGCCCTGAGTTTCTTTCCCAGCGCTGCCCTGATTTGCTGGGTGGTCTTGGGAAGCCTTCTTGGGGCTTCAGCTTCTGCATCTATAAAACGAGTGGGCTGGAACACATTGATCTCAAGCACCAGCTCCAGCTCTCTAGAACTGGAAGGATGCAGGTGCTCAGGCTCCGCAGCTCAGCCAGTGGGAATCCTATCTGTGGGCACCATCGACCACTGGCTTTTGCGGGCACTTGCTGGGGATTTTGCCAAAGGTCCCTGTGCCAGCAGGTGTCTGTGTGCTCAATGACTAGCATCTTGCACTAATCCTTGCTTCTTCCTGCTCCTTTGTTTAAATGTGGAACATACGTTGGGCTTGGCAGCAGATGAACCCAGCTGCCCTTCAAGAGGATCTATCTATGGTGGGTAGATTAAAGGAGGCCTCTCAAGTAGCCCAGCTGGGGAGGGAGACAAAAGCCGGAAGTCCATAAAGAAGCCATTCCCTTAGTCACCAAATGTATACTGAGCAGCACCGACGTGCTGACCACCTGGCCACATCAGACACTGCCCCCACCTTTATCATGAGATGAAGAAGAAAGAAAATGATCCTTCTCCACAGAGTGAATAACATTCTGCAGGAATGCACAAGTAACAGCATTTTTATTTGAATGAAGAGATCAAGGAAAGCTTCCCAAGAAAGTAACAGTTGATCTGAGGCCCAGTGGGTGACATCACAGAATGTCACTGGACACAGAAGTGAGAGGAGGGCACACTCCATGCACAGGGATGGAATCAGCAAAGGAATTGGGGGCCCATCTCTTCGGGAGCAGATGAGTAGAGCAGTTAGGTTGAGACCAGACTGTAGAGGGGTGTGGGATGCTTGAAAAGGAGGGTAAGGAGATAACCTTGATCCTGGGGCTTTAGAAAGCCACCGAAGTTTTTTCAGCAGGGGAGTGACAAGCTCAGATTTAAGCTTTAGAAAGATCCCATGGGTTGTTGTCAGTGTGGGGCTGAGATGGAATAGGACAGACAGGAGGCAGAGACTGTCTGCAAGACCAAGAGAACACAGAGGCAGAAGCTATGCCAACTATCAGAACACATTTGTACATCAACGCACACACCCTAGGCTATAAGGTAGGGGAAGAAGCCAAGCGGAGTGAGTCAGAGATAGGAAATGAGGTCTGAGAAGGACTCGACAAAAGAGAAACTCACCTTAGAAGACAAATCTGTCAAGGTAGGAAGAGAGCGAAAAGGGACTTCTCAGAAGCCCCATGAATGAGCCTCGTAATTGGAAGAGACCACAAGTGATAAATCGCCACACATCAGAGGAGGCAGGGGCCTTCAAGACTGAGAAATTCTTCATCTCCACTGTGCGGGTGGGGAAATCAAGGTCCAAAAACCATAAAGGACTTGCTGGATCCCCTGGCAAGCCTAGTCTACAATCAGGAGCTCCCACCTCCAAATTCTACAGTTCGCTCCCTCTCCCACATTTTGCCAGGTTAGTGTGTGGCCCCAACTTGCCAGGAAAAAGAATCAGAGCTGTAGAAAACACAGGAAGGTGCCTGGACTCCTAGCTCCTGTGAGAGCCAAATCTAAAGGCCAGAGATCAGAGGTAGGTGGGCCACGGTGGTATCAGGGGCTGTTCCGCCACTCAGAGTCCAGTGAGCACACAGCTAGGACAGGGGCCCTGACGGTGGAAAGAAAAGAGGGAGAAGGGGATATTTTGAAACAAAAGTTAGCAGGATCAGGTGACTGGGGCTCCAGGGTGAAAGAAAGCAAGAGCCTGGGCATGGACAAGCTCTGGCGATGTGGGACACACGTGGGATGATATTATCGTAAATGAACAAGGCCTGGTAGGAGGTGACCCCAAAGTGAGGGCACTAGCAGGATGAAGGGGGCAAAAGACAGAAGGATCTAGCCTGGAGTGAAATTATGAGCTTGGCTTGGACAGGCTGAGTTTGAAGTGATAGTGGGGCACCGATGGTGAATATCTTTGAGCCCTTACTCTATCACGTATCATGGGCACAGGGTATTTATGATATCTCCTTTAGCCTCCCAAGAGCTCCTTTGGAAGACACTATTCTTACCCCTACTGGACAGATGAGGAAACAAAGGAACAGAGCTATAAATAAATTTGTCCAAGGTTCCCAGCTTGCAAATTTCCAAGCCAGGCTGCAAACCCAGGTCGGCCTCACTGTTTTGCCTTCCATCACTAAGGAGTGAAAGAGAGGAGGTCATTGAAGAAGTCAAACCAGGTGAACACTGGAAAGTAGAGAGGAGAGAGAGAAAAGTGAGAGTACGGCAAACCCTGAGCAAGATGAAGAGTCCAGAGCAGAGTCACAGAGGGGCAGAGAGAGGTGGAGGGAGAATCAATAGAGTCTTTGTTACAGGAGCCGAAGTTGGAGAAAGTGTTCAAGCCAATGTCAAGGTGAGTCTTGAAGTCAATCCAAAGTGTCTTATGTGGTGAAGATGTAGTGATCACCATGAAACACAGAAGAACCTTGGGTAATGAGGAATCCCAGTGTTTCAGGGGCCCAGGCTGCCTGGAAGACTTAGAAGGGGCAGTTAGAGTGCAGAAGACAGTCTGGTTGGGGCAAGGTTAAAACAACCAATTGCGGCCAGGCGTAGTGGCTCACGCCTGTAATCTCAGCACTCTGGGGGGCCAAGGCAGGTGGATCACTTGAGGTCAGGAGTTCAAGACCAGCCTGGCCCATATGGTGAAACCCCATCTCTACTGAAAATACAAAAATTAGCCATGCACACCTAATGGGAGCTACTTGGAAGGCTGAGGCACGAGAATTGCTTGAACCCGGGAGGTGAAGGTTGCAGTGAGCCGAGATCATACCACTGCACTCCAGCCTGGGCGACAGAGCAAGACTCCATGTCGAAAAAAAAAGAAAAAAGAAAAAAGGAAAAAAAAGAAAGAAAAATCAATCCTGTGAGGACATATCAGGAAACACACCCTGGAAAGAAAAACAGACAAACTGGACTTCAGCAAACTTAAAAATGTTTGTGCTTCAAAGGACACTATCAAGAGAGTTAAAAAGCCATGAAATGGGGGAAAAATGTTTTGCAAATCAGGTTTACAGTGGTTCATAATACCCCAGTTACAAAGTGGACAAAGGATGTGAAGAAATAGACATTTCTCCAAAGAAGATATATAAATTGCCAATAAACACATAAAAATTACTCAATGTTATTAGTCATTAGAAAACTGCAGGCTGGGTACAGTGGCTCATGTCTGCAATCCCAGCACTTTAGGAGGCCAAGGCAGGAGGATCTCTTGAGCTCAGAAGTTCAAGACCAGCCTGGGCAGCATAGTGAAACCCTGTCTTTACAAAAAAAATTTTTTTTAATTAGCCAGGCATAGTGGCACACACCTATAGTCCCACTTACTTGGGAGGCCGAGGCAGGAGGATTGCTGGAGCCCAGGTGTTTGAGGCTGCAGTGAGCCATGATTGTGCCACTGCACTCCAGCCTGAGTGACAGAGCAAGACCTTGTCTCAAAAAAAAAAAAAAAAAGAAAAAAATGCAAATCAAAACCACAATGATATATTACTTCACACCCACTAGGATGGTTATAACCAGAAAACCATAACAAGTGTTGCTGAGGACACAGAAAAAGTGAAACTCTTATATATTGCTGGTAAAAATGTAAAATAGTGTAGCCACTTTAGAAAACAGTTTGGCAGATCCCCAAAAAGTTAACTATAGAGTTACCATATGACCCAGATTTTTTTTTTTTTTTTTTTTTTAAGACAGCATCTAGCCCTGTTGCCCAGACTGGAGTGCAATGGCGCCATCTTGGCTCACTGCAACCTCTGCCTCCTGGGTTCAAATGATTCTCCTGCCTCAGCCTCCCAAGTAGCTGGGATTACAGGCACCTGCCACCATGCCCAGCTAATTTTTGTATTTTCAGTAGAGACAGGGTTTCACCATGTTGGCCAGCTGGTCTCCAACTCCTGACATGATCCGCCTGCCTTGGCCTCCCAAAGTGCTGAGATTACAGGTGTGAGCCACCATGCCTAGCCATGACCCAGGCATTTTATTCCTAGGTATATACCCAAGAAAAGTGAAAACACATGCTGAAATAAAAACTTTTACACTAATGTTCATAGCAACATTATTAATAACAGCCAAGAAGTTGAAAGAATCTAAATGTATATCAACTGATGAATGGACACACAAAATGTGGTATATCCATACAATGATATTATTCGGCCATAAAAAGCAATGAAGCACTAACATATGCTACGACATAGATGAACCTTGAAAATATTATGCTACAGGAAAGAAGCCCGATAAAAAAGGCATCATATTATATAATTCCATTCACATGAAATGTCCAAAATAGGCAAGTCCATAAAGACAGAAATAAAATGGAGACAGCAACTAAATTAGTGGCCAGGCACAGTGGCTCATGCCTATAATCTCAGCGCTTTGAGAGGCTGAGGCAGGCAGATCACTTGAGGTCAGGAGTTTGAGATCAGTCTGGCCAACCTGGCAAAACACCATCTCTACTAAAAATACAAAAATTAGCTGGGCGTGGTGGCAGGTGCCTGTAATCCCAGCTACTTGGGAGGCTGAGACAGGAGAATTGCTTCAACCTGGGAGGTAGAGGTTGCAGTGAGCCGAGATCATACCACCGTACTACTCCAGCCTGGGTGACAGAATGAGACTCTGCCTCAAAAAAAAAAAAAAAAAAAAAAAAGAAATTATTTGTTGCTAGGGGCTGGAGGGAGAGAGGAATGGGTAGTGACTGCTTAAAAGGTATGTCATTTCCTTTTGGGGCAATGGACATGTTCTGGAATTAAATCGTGGTGATAGTTGCACAACCCTGTGAGCATACTCAAAACCACTGAATTGTATACTTTATATGGTGAATTTTACGGCAGGTCAATTTTATCTCAAGAAAAGAGAGACAGAAAGCAGGTAGAAGTTTCCCAAGAAAATCTTGAGTGGTTGTTTAATCCCTCAGGGAACATCAGAGAACCCATTTAGGCTATCGAAAAGAAAAAAAACACATTTTATTCAACTGTTAAATTCTTTTGAACTTATTACTCTGAGGGCTAGCTTATGTTGCATTTTTTACTACCTTTTTATAAAGTTATACATTAATAATAGCTGGATTTATAGAGAAATGTCTGAAAGATTATCTGAAATGTAAACAGTGGCTGCCTCTGGGAGATAGTATCTTGTGTGATTTTAAATTTATTCTTTATGCTTTTGTGTATCATTTACATTTTCTTTATGCATATTTATCAACTTTATAATAAAATCCATAAAGCTATTTTTGTTTTTGAATATATATATATATATAAAAAATTGGATATGTTGAAAAAATGTTAATAGATAACTTTTAAAATTCTTTCAACTTACATGAAACCAATGTCATTTTGGTAGTTGCTCCCAAGGTGGAAAAACTGTCCAATTAGCCAAGTGATCACAATTCAGTTATTTTCTGAACACTGAACAAGGAGCTGTGTGAGATAGAAGGATGTTTAGGGCATGGTTCCTACATTCAAGGGTCTTTTGATGTAGTAAAGGACCTCAGATGTGTAAATAAATAACTGAAAGCAAGGCAGAACATGAAAGTCTAGAACAGAGGCACCTGTAAGATGCCGCAGAATCCCTGAGGACACTGTGATTCTCCACTGAAGGATTCAAAATGGCAGGTCTGCTGCAGAGCTTGCCTTGAGGCTGAGTCGGATTTCATTGTGTGGATGGCAGGAGGGACAGGCAAGAGCCAAGGCCAAAGGGGAGGCATTTCCAAGCCCTCCCACCCTTCCTGTCCCTGTCCACCTCCACACTCCATGCCCTAACCTTCCGGAGCTGCTGATTCTCCTGGGCACAGGCCTGGTCTCACACCTTCATCTTGCTGCGCACCTGGAATGTGCATTCCTCCTTCATCACCTAGCTCACTCCTGCTGTTCCCTCCAAGACTGGGGTCCCTATCACTCTTTCAGGAGGCCTCCTTGACTGAAGAGGTTGAGTTCAAAGCCTCCCGCCCGGGTTCTGACAGCACACTGAGTCGCCAACACTGGTGCACTCTACCCCCTGCACTTGAATGATCTGTTTGGGCATTTGTTTCCTCCATCAGATTGTGAGCTCCATTGAAGAAAGGCTGGAGCCTGGCACAGAAGGTTGGTGCCCAGTAAGTGCTTAACTAATGGCACATGCACTGTGGCTAGGATGTGCAGAGCAGGAACATAGCCACAGCTCTGTCTGACCGATACACTCCCCTCCTCCCTCCTCCCCCTCCCACCTTCTCCTCCTCCTTCTTCTTCTTCTCCTCCTTTTTCTCCTCTTCCTTCTTCTCCTCCTCCTCCTCCTACTGTTCTTCTTCTTGATTTTTTTTTTTTAGAGATACTGTATCACTCTATCAACCAGGATGGAGTGCAATGATGTGATAATAGCTCACTGCAACCTCCAACTCCTGGGCTTGAGTGACCCTCTTACCTCAACCTCCTGAGTAGCTAGGACTACAGGCGCATGCCACCACACCTGCCTGTTTTGTTTGTTTGTTTTTGTTTTGGTAGAGAGAGGATCTCAGTATGTTGCCCAGGCTGATCTTGAACTCCTGGCCTCAAGCAATCTTCCCACCACAGCCTCCCAAAGTGCTGGGATTATAGATGGGAGCCACTGTGCCTACTCCTTCTCCTCCCTTCTTCTAAGAGTCTATTCCACCGTCCTCCTGACCACAGAGTCAGGCCAGTGATGCTGGCTGGGTCAGTTACAACTCCCCAGCCCCCAGATTTAGTAACTGGTCCAGGGCTGCACTGACCCAATCCAGGCTAAACAGTGTCCCTCCTCTAGAGCAGCAGGGAGAAAACACTTTCCTTGATGAGGAGTTAGACTGATGAGGGCCACATTCCTACTATGTAGAGAAAACCTGTCTTCAGGAGAGAATGAGGCCATTACACAAGACAAGCAGAAACGGGGAGATGGCAGTTGCTCATGGTTTTGGAGACCCTAGTTTCAGTCTCAGAGGTCCCCAGAGCTGGGCTGGTTCAGGCAGGCCTTTCTCCAATTCTGTGTCCTGCCAGGACCTGTCAGTAAATATCCCTGTGAGTATAAGGTAGGGAGCTTGGGTCACTTATAAAAAGAACATTGCTTTCCAGTGCTGGAGTCCTCGGTACAATGTACATCTGGAAATGTCAGCAGAGGCCAGGCTGGGGAAGACTCTAAATGCTGTCCTTGGGGGTTTAGAGTCTATGTTGCAGGTGCAGTTAAAGCCTCATGACAGAACACCAGCAACATGTGAGTTTCAAATCAGAGGGGAGGCAAGACTGGAAGCCAGTTGGAAATGCAAAATAAAACCACCTCCATATATCACAGAGGTCAAGGAGAAAGAAGATTGAATAAAACCCTGATTTTGTTATGTAGGAAAGAGCAGCAGGGCTTGTGATGAATGGGGAAGTAAAGGAGAAAGGTGATCATGTCGAATAAATAGTCATTTCAGAAACACAGCCAACAGCTCTGTGTGCAAACATTAGTCACTCATACAAATGGGATCTCAGGGGTTTTATAAACAAGCAAGCTGTTGCCAACACCCACATCTGGCAGATGATACATCCATCATGTGTAAATACTTCACGTAGCATCGATTACCCTGATCAATTTTAGGCATCTATCATTTTCCAGACCTGCAACCCAGCACAGGGAAATTGCAAAGAAATACAATACAATGCTCTGATCATTCTACTGCTATGGCTCATAGGAAAACAGTGAATAAATCCATGGCAAAACTCAGGTGGTTTTCAAGGCATGAAGAAAAAAATTATTATTGTGTTTTTCCTTAGAGTTTTTTCTTAACTAGATCAAGATATCACGCTTTTCAAAATTCACTAAGAAAACCACCCTCATCTTGGGAGGGAGAAAGATCGATAATGATACACAAGAAATATGGACAAGAAATGCTTGACACTGGGAGCTGCAGTCCTCGACTCTGATACTGCCGTGTGACATGTCCTTAAAGGAAGAGGAAGTAAGACTAAGAAGGCGGAAGGCAGTAAGGAGTTTACGTTTTATCTTCGTAGGTGACAGGGAGCCATAAGAGTTTTCTTAAGCAGGAAAAAGACAAGGTCAGAATGGGTTCAGAAAGGGCCTTTCTAGACAGACATGGAAGGCACTATGGCCCCTGGATGTGCAGAGAAAGTCAACAGACTTGTAATTGTCAGTCAAGACAGATGATAGGCTGGGTGCAGTGGCTCATGCCTGTAATCCCAGCACTTTAGGAGGCCAAGGCGGGCGGATCACTTGAGGCCAGAAGCTCAAGACAACCCTGGCCAACATGGTGACACCCCGTCTTTACTAAAAATACAAAAATTAGCTGGCCATGGTGGCACGTGCCTGTAATCCCAGATACTCAGGAGGGTGAGGCAGGAGAATCGCTTGAACATGGGAGGTGGAGGTTGCAGTGAGCGGAGACTGCGCCACTGCACTCCAGCCTAAGAGACAGAGTGAGACCCTGTCTCAAAAAAAAAAAAAAAAAAGAGACGATGGGAGGATGGGAGTTTGGAGTGGGATGTGAGTGAGGAGCCATTAAGACTGAAGTGGTGGCTGATGCCCTGCAGTGAGGCAGGAGAGAAGAACAGGCATCTACCAAGGATGGACTGTGATGACTGGTCCCTTACTGGGTGCCAGGCACCAGGCACTACTAGTAGCACTTTCTCCACTGGATCTGCTTTAGTCCCTCCAAACAACCCTGCAGGGTACTTGGGTATTCCCAAACGCACATATGACAGAAAAGAGCCTCAGAGAAGTTGAGTAGCTTGCTTAAGGCCACACAGGTTTTTTGGACACAAAAGCCCGAGTCCATTTCAGTATGAAACACGACCTCCTGATGGACATGATTTACCACTTTCAACTTTATCAGGTAGATGCTGAGGCTCAGAGATTTTTAAATGCACCGACTTTTCCCCAGCTGGTGAGAGCCCCAGTCTCAGTGTGAACCAAGCTCTCATTCCCGCCTCACCTCCCCGAACAGCTGATCCTGTTAAATCAACCTTTGCTCCATCAGTGAGGAGCTCCCGTCCTATGCATTGTTAAGCCACAAAGTCTTATTGGGGATGTCTTAAAAGGAATCTTGGAAGGGCCTGGGGGAGGACATGGGATAGGTGTGGGCTTCTCAGAGCCCAGAATATGCTCTTCCTCCTGTCCAGGAGGAGCCTCCTCACCTTTGAAAATAATTCCTCCAAAGTCTCCTAAACCCCAATTCTCTATCCAGCAGCCCTGACCTGTCGTGGTAATTTCCAAAGCCACTGCCTTGAAGGCTCACAAATCCTCCGTTCATGCTCAGACATATAAATTGCATTAGCAGAGAGAAGAACTATGCATCTGGTGGGGTGATGGCTGAAGAGAGAAGGCGCTGAGCTCAAGTGCACACACGTGAGCACACCCGGGCCTGGCCCCTCTCCAGGGAAGCCCAGATGGGAAGGATGGGACTCTCCAGGCCTCTCCAGCCTGGGATGAAGGAGCCTATTTCCCTCTTAAGAGCGTCCTAGGTATGGGGGCAATGGAGCTCCTGAATTAGCAAGCACACATACACACCCCCGGGTCATTGGCACTGGAATTAAGTTCACTCAAGAGGCTGAGCTCAGAGGGTCTGCCGGAGTGCGTGGGGTAAACATCTTTTCCTGCAGACAGCCCAAAGACTTCAGATATTTTTCTTCTTTAATGCTTCCAGCTAGTCATTAGTATTCCAATAAACAAAATATTTTTCAATTCATGCATATTTGTCTTGAATCCTTGCTCTGTTTGGGGTTTTGGGTTAGATTCTGAAAACCCAGACCTGAATTGGAAATAGTCCCTGATCTCAAGTTCTCAATCTAGAGGGAAGGCGGACAGTGCACACGGTCAAGGGCTTAAGAAAAGGGCTCTGGGCTCGGCGCGGTGGCTCACGCCTGTAATCCCAGCACTTTGGGAGGCCAAGGCAGGAGGATCACGAGGTCAGGAGATCGAGACCATCCTGTCTAACATGGTGAAACCCCGTCTCTACTAAAAATACAAAGAAAAAAAATTAGCCAGGTGCAGTAGCAGGCACCTGTAGTCCCAGCTACTCAGGAGGCTGAGGCAGGAGAATGGCGTGAACCCGGGAAGCGGAGCTTGCAGTGAGCCAAGATCTCGCCACTGCACTCCAGCCTCAGCAGAGTGAGACTCTGTCTCAAAAAAAAAAAAAAAAAAAAAAAAGAAAAGAAAAAAAGAAAAGGGCTCTGGGTGGGTTTGGAGACAGACAGGGCTGGGTTCAAATCTCAGTCCCCACACTCACTGGTTCTATGGTCTTGGGCAAGTTATTTAAATAAATGAGCCTCTGTTTATTCACCCATGAGGTAAAATCTATCCAGCAGGGTTGGTGTGTGGGGGAAGGAGGAGGGAGACAGGGAGAGACACCCAGAGACAGAAAGAGAGAGAGAACCCAGCACAGAAAAATATATGAAGGCTTCCTGAGGAGGTAAGTGGGTAGGCTTTTTGTCTTTTGTTTTTGAGACCGAGTCTTGCTCTGTCACCCAGGCTAGAGTGCAGTGGCACGATCTTGGCTCACTACAACCTCCACCCCCTGGGTTCAAGCGATTCTCATGTCTCAGCCTCCTGAGTAGCTGGGATTACAGGCGCCTGCCACTACGCCTGGCTAATTTTTGTATTTTTAGTAGAGACAGGGTTTGGCCATGTTGGCCAGACTGGTTTCGAACTCCTGACCTCAGATGATCTACCCACTTCAGCCTCCCAAAGCGCTGGGATTACAGGTGTCGGCCACCACGTCTGGCCAGGGTAGGTTTTTAACATATAAAAAGCCAGGAAAAGTCATTGCTAGGGACTCATGGAGAGGTTGGGGTAAGGGAGAAATAAGTGAAGCACAGGATTTTTAGGGCAGTGAAACTCTTCTGTATGATACAGTAATGATGGATACATGTCATCATATATTTGTCAGACCCTATAGAGCTAGGCACAGTGGCTTAGACCTGGAATCCCAGCAGTTTAGGAGCACAAGGTGGGAGGATTGCTTGAAGCCAGGAATTCAAGACCTGCCTCAGCAACATAGCAAGACCCTGTCTCAAAAAAAAAAAAAAAAAATTTTTTTAATTGGCAAAGCTTGGTGGTGCACACCTGTAGTCTTAGCTACTCAGGAGACTGAGGCAGGAGGATCGCTTGAGCCAAGGGTTCAGGACTGCAGTGAGCTATGATCATGCCACTGCACTCTAGTGTGAGTGACAAAGTAAGACCCTGTCTCAAAACAAACAAAAATCTATAGAATGTATAATACAAACAGTGAATTTTAAGGTAAACTATGAACTTAATAATAATGTACCAACATCGGTTCCCGATTCTGACAAACATAACACATTGGTTAAGATGTAGATAATAGGGGAAGCTGGGATGCATGAGTTGTATATGTGGGAACTCTCAGCAAAAACAAAGGCAGGTGCCAGTGACATGCGGCTGGAGGCTAAAGTACCTGGAAAACAGTGAGCCTGGAGAGGTGGGTTGAATATCATGTTAAGGTGTCCGTGCTTTATCCTGAAACTATGGAGAAAGGGCAAATATTTCATCAAGGGGCTTAACATGATCAGCTTGCAGTTAGATTGCTAACAGACAGACCTGAAGCTATAACAGAGGCCAGGACAAGAAATTATGAAGATCTGAGTGAAGATGGCAGCAATAGATGGAGAAAAGGGGCCAGATGCCAGAGATATCCTATGGTTGTCCTGGATGGGACCTGGTGTTTGGTTGATTGACGGATTGATTGCCATGAGTGGGAGAGGAGAAAGAGTCTAGGAGAGTGCCCAGGTTTCTGGTTTCCCAGCTAGGTGGGTGGCAGAGCTCTGGAATGAAGAAAGGGCAGATCTGAAGACATGATAACCCCATCAGCTCCAACACAACTTTGAGAGAACATCATTGCAGGTATTGTGCAAAACAGTTCCTGGAATTCTTCCAACCTGGCCCTTTCTGGGGACTCACTACCTACAGACATATGCCCAAGTTTGCATTCTTGGATGCTCAGCCTGTTATTGAGATCTTTTCAATGCTTGAGCTGAGGTCTCTTTCTCTGTATCTTTGACTACTGGACATACCTCTGCTCTGGGGGGCCTCACAGACCTGCTCTCTCTGCCCCAGGGCAGCCCTTTAGAGATCTGCAGACAGTGCTCATGTCTCCTGTCTCTCATTCTTCAGCTGAACAGCCCCAGCCCTTCCCTTGCTCTAACACAAGATAGTTTCATCACCCTAAACATACTCCAGGACACAAAACCTCATGAGTGTCTGATGCAGCCCAGAGTATCTACTTCTAGACATTATTTCACTCTGAATGCCCTCTGAGTTTGTCTTAATTCCAAGGGCGGCTCTTCATACCTCCTACCCATTTCTTTTTTTTTTTTTTGAGACGGAGTCTCACTCTGTTGCCCAGGCTGGAGTGCAGTGGCGCAATCTCAGCTCACTGCAAGCTCCACCTTCCGGGTTCACGCCATTCTCCTGCCTCAGCCTCCCAAGTAGCTGGGACTACAGGTGCCTGCCACCACGCCTGGCTAATTTTTTTTTGTATTTTTTAGTAGAGACGGGGTTTCACTGTGTTAGCCAGGATGGCCTCGATCTCCTGACCTCGTGATCTGCCCACCTCAGCCTCCCAAAGTGCTGGGATTTCAGGCATTAGCCACCGTGTCCGGCCCCTCCTACCCATTTCTATCAACTCAGCCAGCTGAGCACTTCTCTCATTTACGTCTGTTGAACCAGAATTCTGCATCTGGCTTTTTTGTATCAAGAATAGGACTTAGGGCTGTGCACAGTGGCTCACGTCTGTAATCCCAGCACTTTGAGAGGCTGTAAGGAGTTCGAGACCAGCCTGGCCAACATGGTAAAACCTCATCTCTACTAAAAATACAAAAAGTAGCTGGGTGTGGTGGCACATGCCTGTAGTCCCAGCTACTGGGGAGGCTGAGGCAGGAGAATCGCTTGAACTTGGGAGGCGGAGGTTGCAGTGAGCCGAGATCATGCCACTGCACTCCAGCCTGGGTGACAGAGCAAGACTCCATCTCAAAAATAAATAAATTAAATAAATAAATAATAAAAATGAAGGGATTCAGCATGACATCAGCAAACTATCAGAGTAAAGACTTCTGAGAATTGTCTGCTCCATACAAGCAATGGAAATACTGCCCAAAACTGGCAGAATCAACGTTTTCAGAACTCTGAAAATTAACCAAAGGCTTGCAGGAATCCAGGGAGCATTTATTCAGAAAAGCATATATCCTTTCAAAGATGTAGCCATGAATGTTCATAGCAACATTATTCATAATAGCCCAAAAGTAGAAAAAAACCAAATGTCCAACAGCTGGTAAAGAATAAATAAAATGTGGTAAACCTATACAGTGGAATATTATTCATCTTTCAAAAGGAATGAAGGCCGGGCACAGTGGCTCACACCTATAATCCCAGCACTTTGGGAGGCTGAGGCAGGCAGATCATTTGAGGTCAGGAGTGAAAAACCAGCCTGGCCAACAAGGTAAAACCCCATCTCTACTAAAAATACAAAAAATTAGCCGGGCATGGTGGCACATACCTGTAGTCCTAGCTACTCGGGAGGCTGAGGCAGGAGAATTTCTTGAACCCAGGAGGTGGAGGTTGCAGTGAGCCGACATCACACCACTGCATTCCAGCCTGAGTGACAGATAGAGACTTCATCTCAAAAAAAAAAAAAGACTCAATTGTGCTCTTTTAAAAAGGAAGCTTTATGTATATCAATTATATCTCTTTTTTTTATAATTCCTAGTAAACTAAAATTACAAATAAAACTAAAACTAAAAAGCAACAGCACACACACACACACACACACACAAACCATATATGTTCCTCTCCTGTTTAAAGCTCTTCAGTAATCCCCAATTGCCCTTAGAATGGCTTTTGGGTTTTGTTGAGGTTTTTTGTTGTTTGATTGTTTGCTTGTTTGTTTTTTGAGACAGGGTCTCCTCTGTCACGCAGGCTGGAGCGCAGTGGTGTGATCATAGCTCACTGCAGCCTCAACCTCCTGGGCTTAAGGGATCCTCCTGCCTCAGCCTCGAGTAGCTAGGACTACAGGTGTGCTCCATCATTCCCCCCTAATTTTTTAAAATTTTTTTGTAGAGATGGGGTCTTGCTATGTTGCCCAGGCTGGTTTTGAACTCCTGGCCTCAAGCAATCTTCCCACTTCAGCCTCCCAAAGTGCTGGGATTACTGGTATGAACCACTGTGCCTGACTGCTCTCAGAATGAATAAGACGCTGGATGACCTAGTTCCTGCCCACCTCTTCCCCCTCACCCACGTCTGTCTCCCTGTTTTGTGCTGAAGCAAGGCTGGCCTCTGTTCTGTCCTGGTACTTGTTCCCCCTGCCTGAGACCCCCTAGTTTGCAGGGCTGGTCCATTCTCAGATGCCAAGTCTAAGCTCACAATTCCCCACAAGCACTCTCACTCTCCCCAGTGTGCCTCCCTCAGTCGCTCTGCCTCATTAGCCTATTAGTCCACACCACAGCACTCCATATTCATCATTTATTATTTGCTTCTCTGTTATCTTTCTTCCCACCCTAGAAGGTAAACCCCATGAGAACAGAGACTTTGCCTGTCTTGTTCACTGTTAGCATAGGGTGGACACTCAACACATGCTTTTTGAATGATGAATAAAGGCAATGTTCTCTCAAAGTTTGTTATCATTTGGAATTCAGTATTTTCTAATATTTTCTTCTATTCCCTGCAATATATCTCTGAGAGAGACAGTTCCTCTGGTTGGTCCTCTGATTGGGAACTTTTGAATCACATGAAAGATATATGATGATATTTTTCTGTCCATGCTTCATTAGGGGTTTTGGATAGCACACTAGCCTGATAATGGGATATTCAGATCCCCTATTGGAATGGTTCAGGCCAAGAAAAATAACTACTATCCTACTGGCCACATTAGTAGCTTGAGAGGCACCAGGAGAGACTGGTGCCCAACAGAGGCCTCGCCCTCCTGGCTGAATGACTCATTTTCCCTACTCATGGATGCAGATTAACATGGGCTGCCGACCGTGTCCCTGCCCGTGGTAGGCTCAAGCCATGCTTTGCTTTGCAAGCTGTTGAGGCCAAATGTGATCAGGGAGGAAGGGCTCATCTTGGGTGTTAGGCAGGAGATTCTGCTGGATATTTTCGAGACAGTTTTTTCTTTTTTTTATTATTTATTTTGAGACAGAGTCTCATCCTGTCACCCAGGCTAAAGTGCAGTGGCATGATCTCAGCTCCCCGCAACCTCACCTCCCAGGTTCAAGCAATTCTCCTGCCTCAGCCTCCCAAGTAGTTGGGATTACAGGCATGTGCCACCACACCCGGCTAATTTTTGTATTTTTTAGTGGAGATGAGGTTTCACCACATTGATCAGGCTGGTCTCGAACTCCTGACCTCAGGTGATTGCCTGCCTCGGTCTCCCAAAGTGTTGAGATTACAGGCGTGAGCCACCATGCCCGGTCAAGACAGTTTTTTCTTAGCCAGTATTGGCCCTTTCCTCAACCCAGACTTCCATACAATTTCTCATGCAAACGTCTTCATTTCTCAGACACATAGATGACACCTACTTAGATTGTTTCCATTCTTTTCACTAACACCCACAATACTCCCTTCTGTACACATCCTTGTGCACACATTTTTGCACTTTTTTTTTTTATTACTGATCCCTGTGGAGCAGGGCTAACTCATAGGCAGTGTACCCAGAGTCAGCACATTTTTGCATTCTTCTCTGTTTACTTCCTCAAATACATTCTTAGAAGTAAAATTATGGAGCTGGGTGCAGAGGCTCATGCCCATAATCCCGGCACTTTGGGAGGCAAAAGTGGGAGAATCACTTGAGCCCAGGAGTTCAAGACCAGACTGAGCAACATAGTGAGAACTCATGTCTACTTAAAAAAATTATCCAGGCATGGTGGCATGTGCCTGTGGTCCCAGCTACTCAGGAGGCTGAGGCAGGAGGATCACCTAAGCCCAGGAGATTGAAGCTGTAGTGAGCCATTATCACACCACTGCATTCCAGCTCCAGGCGACAGAGCAAGATCCTGTCTCCAAAAGAAAAAAAAAAAGTAAAATTATTGAGTTAAAGAGTATTCATTACAATTTGAGACATATGACCAAATTGACCTTCAAAAAGGGTAAACCACTTTATGCTTTATCCAGTAGTACACCAAGTCCTGTTTTTGAAGTCACGTTCCAAAAACTTTTTATTCCCAAATCCCACCTCACCATATTTCATTTCTCAGAGAGAAGATGAAAGTAGACTCCCCGTCTCACTGGAGAAATTTGCTGTAGAAATCCATCCTTTAAGAGAAAAGCACTGGTGTTGGCTGGGACGGGTCCTCACCTCCTGAGGTCGTTCTGGGGCAAACAGAACTGGTATCTCAGACAGACACTCTCCTTCCAGGTGGAAGTGCTCTGAGCCGTGGCTGCTGTAAGTGCTTAAGACAGCAGAGAAGAAGTTACCCTGACATGACGCAGCCTTGGTGCAATTCCTAAACATTCCTGACACCTCCACAGAGCTGCCTGGAGAGGAACCATGCCAGTAGCAAACTGTTCTCTCAGTGCCCTTCCTCACCTCCCCATTCCCGCACTTTGCTGGTCGAAGTCAGACTCATCTTTAGTCAAAGGAAGGCATTCTTCAGCAACAGCATTGTCTTCCATCAAAATGGCAAAGATTTAAAAATGAAAATAGTGGTGGTGGGTGGCAGTGAGATAGAGGAGCTCCTACAATGTGAGGGGAACATAATGGGCCAGTAAATACCCAAGGCCATAGAAATGCTCACACTCTTCAACCCAGCAGTTCCACTCCTCAGATTCTGCCCTAAGGGAATACCCAGATGCCACCACAGGTTTTATGTACTTCAATGCTCATTTCAGCATTATTCATAGTAGCAACCAATTTGGAAACTACCAAAATATCTGATAATGAAGTGATTACACAAACCCAAAGTACTGAATATTAAACAGCCATCAAATATTATATTTTTAAAGAACATGTAATGGCCTAGGCAAAGACCCTTGACGTGTGAAATGAAAGATGAAAGTGCTGCCGAATTGTCTATATACAATGACTTCAATGTTGTTAAACATAGATACGAAGCCTGGAAGGATACTCCCTCAAATGTTTACTGTCGTTGCTCTGGATTAAGGATAGTTATAATTATCTTCTTTGTCCTTTTTTATTTTTCCTCAAATTTTATTTTAGGCGCATATATTTTTAAGTTGGAAAAACGTATTAAAAATAAACAGTCCTATCACATCTCAAGGCTCAGCTTAAATTATACTTTTCCCTGGAAACTCTCCCACACGGGAATGACAAGCATTACAAAGATGTGGCCATTAACATGACAAGTTCCTGTAACTGTCAGACCTGGTCCTTGAACCCTGGCCCCTTGCGCTTCTTCTGTGGCATGCATCTCAGCCTTGCTTGAGTTTCTTAATCAAGTGTCTGCCCCACCAGCTGCCCTCTCTTCAGCCCGTCCTCCAGACAAAGACCAGAAGAGCAGGGACGAGTCTTTTTTTCTGTTTTTCAGAAAAAAAGTGAATGTTTATCAAATTTGGTGAATATGATAAATCAGATTGTCCAGAGAATAAGAAATTCTAATTGTATGCAGAAAATCTAAGTCAGTGGAGCTCATATTCCAAGATAAAGGGATGCCAAGATTAGGGGAGCTCACACCTGTAATCCCAGCACTTTGGGAGGCCAAGGCAGGAGGATCACTTTAGCCCAGGAGTTTGAGGCTGCAGTGCGCTATAATCGTGCTGTTGCATTCCAACCTGCGTGACAGAGCAAAATCCTGTCTCAAAAAAAAAGGGGGGGGGGTGGGGGTGGAGGGGGGAATGCCAAGATTAAGATCAAGACCTCTGCTTCTGAGTATAGCCAAGAGAAAGAGCTCAGCCAGGCCCTCAACATCAGTGCCAGCAACAGCCCCTCTTGCTCACCACATTTTACACACACTTGCTTTCTTGCTTGGTCTCTGGGTCATGGCAATCTCCTTCCAACCTCAGGGCCTTCACGCCTGTTCCCTTTGCATGGAAGCTTGGCCCCCTTCTAGCTGGGCATCTACTTATTCTCTGTCAAGTTTCAGCTCCATAATGGGCTGGTTAGGTCCCTCCCCATAGCTCTATTCTCTTCCTTGTACCATTACCACAATTGTCATTCAGCATTTGTGTGAACATTTGTTTTACGCCCACCTCTCCTGCTTCACTGTAATCTCCAGAAAACCAGGTCTGTCTTGTTTATGGCCGGTACCCGGCACCAGCCGCAGAGCTTGGCATAATCGTGGGCTGAATGAATGAGGTGAGATCAATTACATGGAAAGGACCTGATGCTTAGTAGGTATTTTTCCACCATTTTCCCCCTTCCTCAGATCTCAGAGCTGATCCACCTCCCTGTGTTCAAGCTGATGATCTGATTGTGGCATCAGATTTTAGAGCTGACCGAAGCCAAGGGAGGCTACGTGGCAGCACTTAGCTCAGCCTGCTTTGCTGGGGCTGTTTATGGAGGGAAAGCACAGGATCCGTTTGGCTCTAATCAGGTTAGGATCAGAGCACAGGGACTAGGAAAGGAATGCTGGGCGTAAGATCCAGACCATGTGACTGGGGTGACCTGGGCACAGTCATGGGGAGGCCACACCAGCAGAGTCAGGTTTTCACACTGTAGCCCAGCTGGGGTACACAGCTTGTTTGCAGTAGAGTAGGGCCCAAAGCCCAGGCTCCTGACTCCTGGCACAGTGCTCCAAAGAGCCAACACGTGGTGTTGGAAACAATCCCAGGCTGGGCTCTGTTTTCCCACTGCCCAAATCTCTTCCAGGGAGCAGGTCTTGGTATGGCAGAAGGGAGTGGATAAAGCCTTTTCTACAACTCTTTATCACCAGGGCAGGAGATCCAGAGCTGCTGCTACCTTGGGTCCAGCTCAGTGCAATGACAATATTCCTTACATCTTTACACTGCTTTGTTATCTCCAAAGCATTGTCACTTTTGTTTTTCAGCCTCACAGTAATCCTGTGAGGATAGGCAAGCAGCTGATTAACCTCTTATCACGCATGAGAAAACAGAGGCCCAGAGGGGCATGTCAACTTGCCCAGACCTTCACAGCTGGTCAGTGGAAGAGCCAAGCCCGGAAGCCAGGCCTCCTGACTCCCAGTCCAGAGTTGGTTCAGTATTTTTCACACACAACCGTGACACTCAAATCCGTGTGGTTTCTTGTAGCACTTTCTAGTCAGTGGCATCTCAGCACTGTTGAGGATTAGACGAACAGTCAGGGGAGGAGATGATGGGGTGATGGCTGTGCTGGCATGGCCTCCCCATGACTTTGGCTGTGGCTGGGCCCCAGTTTCCGCCACCCTAGTCATGTGGTCCGGATCTCGGGGTTCAATGTTTGTGTCCTAGCCTCTCTGCTCTGATCCTGACTCTGATGAAAGGCAAAACAGATCCTGTGCTCTTCCTCCATAAATAGCCCCAGCAAAGCAGGTAAGACAGCCATGAGAAAGCCTAGGGAGTGTTTTTGACGCAGTTGGAACCAGGGGTTACTGGTACTGAAGACGAAATGCACTTTCTGGTTAAGACGACTTTGGACTGTGAAACAAAGACAGAGAAAGAGAGTTCAGAACCACTTAAGAGTCTGATACAGGGCTCATTAAGAACGAAGAATGATATTGGGAAAAGCCCAGCTTGGGGGTTGAGTTCTGACCTCCAGTCTGGTTTTCATGCTGTAACCTTAAGGAAGTCATTATGCGTCTTTGGGCCCTTTTTTTTTTTTTTCTTCTCCTTTTGAGACAAAGTCTCACTCTGTCACCCAGGATAGAGTGCAGTGGTACAATCTTGGCTCACTGCAACCTCCACCTTCCGGGTTCAAGTGATTCTCCCGCTCAGCCTTCTGAGTAGCTGAGATTATAGGCATGCACCACCATGCCCGGCTAATTTTTGTATTTTTAGTAGAGATGGGGTTTCTCCATGTTGACCAGGCTGGTCTTGAACTCCTGACCTCAAGTGATCCACCTGCCTCGGCCTCCCAAAGTGCTGGGATTACAGGTGTGAGCCACTGCACCCGGCCAAAACTGTGAGGGAGGCAGGGAGCCCATCACCCTCCTGGTGGTGGCCGGTCCCCTGCCCCGTCTTTGGGCTTTAATTTCCTTCTTTGTAAAATCGCAAGGGGAAAGGAAGGAATCAAGATATCAAGTGTCCGATTTTCCCACTTTGTCCTGACTGACCTGCACATTCTGTGACAGTGTCCATACATACATTACATGAATGATCACTTGGTAAAAAAATCCAAAGAAAGTAAGTCTTTGTTATATGGGACACCCTAAAATATAGTGTTTACAAGCTCCTTCTCTCTCAGGAGCCAGCCTCCCTGGGTTCAAATCCAAGCTTGCCACTTATTAGCTATGTGACCTTGGGCAAGTTACTAAACCCCTCTGTGTTTCAGTTTCCTCATACTCAATACAATAATATTTGTACCATTGCATAGGGCTGTTATGGATCAAAGGACTTAAGAGAACTATAAAGCACTTAGGATAGAGCCTGACATATGGTAAACACTCATTAAATGTGACTCATCGTTACCTAGCAAAAGCTGATACTCTCCATTCCACTTAAATGAAATTGAATGATAACTGAAGATTTCCCTTGGCTAAAATATTTAAAACTATAATTATTTCAGATATAAACTAAGAAGTATAATCATTTTGAAGGTAAATCTTTCTAAAACACACCATAAAATGTCTTTTGTTTTGTTTTTTGAGACAGAGTCTGGCTCTGCTGCCCAAGCTAGAGTGTAGTGGTGCAATCTCAGCTCACTGCAACCTCTGCCTCCCGGGTTCAAGCGATCCTCCTACCTCAGCCTCCCAAGTAGCTGGGACTACAGATGCATGGCTGGCTAATTTTTGTATTTGTTATTAGAGACGGGGTTTTGCCATATTGGCCAGGCTGGTCTGGAGCTCCTGACCTCAGGTGATCCGCCCACCTCAGCCTCCCAAAGTGCTGGGATTACAGGCATGAGCCACCAGGCTCAGCCTAAACAGTATCTATAAATTTTCCTCCTCCCCTGACTTAGGCTCAACAAGAATGGGAGCCCCCTGAAGGCAGAGGTCTCTATCTCTACCTTTCCAGTTGGCAGGAGTACCTGGCACAAAATGAGTACCAATACGCTTTTGCTTAGGAAATGAAGGGAGAACAGTCACAGGCATTAGGCTCTAGGATGCTTTATGGAGATGACACTCTTGGAGGTTGATAGGGGATATTGAGCTAAAGGACCCAGACAAGGGTCCTTTAGTGCCTGAGTTTTAAAGTTTTCTCACCTCTGTCTTTCCTCTCCAACTACCATTATGACCACAGTTGTCCTCTTAAATCCTGCCTTTGAAATCCTGGGCCTGCTTAGAGCAAGGTCTCCCCTTGGGGACCGCCACAACCAACTGCCATGGTGCAGGCAAACAGAGGCCAGATCATCAGAACAGCTGCCCTTGGTGACTGCTTATTCCTTCACACACACTATGGCATCTACCGTTCACACACAAATGTGTGCGATTGCAATCATTATATTCCCATTTTACAGATTAAAACAAAACAAGGCTTAATGTGGTTAAGTGACTTCTATGCCACCAGTAAGTGGAAAAGCTGAATACTAAAATCACAGTTGGCCTGGCACAGGGGCTCATGCCTGTAATCCCAGCACTTTGGGAGGCTGAGGCGGGCAGATCGCTTGAGCTCAGAACTTCAAGACCAGACTGGGCAACATGGCGAAATGCTGTCTCCACAAAAAATACAAAAATTAGCAGGGCATGGTGGCGCACACCTGTAGTCTCAGTCACTTGGGAGACTGAATGGGAAGATCCCTTGAGCCCAGGAGGTCGAGGCTGCAGTGAGTCATGATCCCGCCACTGCACTCCTGGGTGACAGGGGAGACCCTGTCTCAAAATAAAATAAAATAAAATCACAGCTTGAATAGCTTGTTCAAAACCTGGCCACCAATTGAAGTGGCCAGGTGTGAGGACAAAAGGCTGGGCAGTGGTGGGGTGGATAGGAATCAGGAAAATGGAAGATGAGGAGTACAGGGCAGGCCATTTGGAGGTGACCTAGAACAATTTCACAGACGGCATAGGCACCAACAGCAGCTTTGTATGGGATAACCAATAGGGGGATGAGTCAAGATCACTTAAAGGGTGGAATGAGGAGCCTGCCTCCAGAAGCTTCCATCTCCTTTTGGATTCACCACGGCCTAGTAATCTGGCAGCCAAATGTGTTAGAACTATATGTAAACAAAGAGTAAAAAGGCTAGGCAGGGCTGCGTATGGTGGCTCACACCTGTAATCCCAGCACTTTGGGAGGCTGAGGCAGGTGGATTACCTGAGGTCAGGAGTTCAAGACCAGCCTGGCCAACATGGTGAAACTCTGTCCTTATTAAAAATACAAAAATTAGCTGGGCGTGGTGGCAGGCACCTGTAATCCCAGCTACTCCAGAGGCTGAGGCAGGAGAATTGCTTGAACTCAGGAGGCAGAGGTTGTGGTGAGCTGAGATCGCACCACTGCATTCCAGCCTGGGCGACAAGAGTGAGACTCCATCAACAAATAAAAATAAAAATAAAGGCTAGGCAGAATCTATTTTTTAAGTGCCCATACTCTGACACCACTTTGAAAGGCTCAAAGAACTTCCTAGTTTAGTTCTTGGTCTTCAGATTTGTTTTGTTAGGAAAGCTCTCATAAGTAGATGGTTGTTTTTATTTTTTAAAATGCATTATGGCGATACATAATTATCTCTTGCTTTGATGAAGGCAATTCAGGCCCTCTAGTGCCCGCTGAGCCCAGGATCTTAAAGATAAAGAGTAGCAGATCATAGGATTGTAGTGAATACATGTATGACAGTCCGTGAAGGGCTGTCAGGGAGGGGAGGGAATGGACCTGTTCTCTGTGTCTAAGAGGGCAGAGCCAGAACCAGCTCTGCTACAGAACCAGAAGAAAGCTACAGGAAGAAGTTGTTTTTTTCTTAGTAAAGAACTTCTCAAAAATCAAGCTGTTTAAGACCAACGGGGTTGTCTTCAACAGAAATGATCTCCCTGTCAAAAGAGGCAGGCAAGCAAGCAAGCAGAGGTCGGATGAGCACTTGGCAGGGAGGCGTAACAGGGGGCTGGGGCTCAGGGTTGGCCCCATTGACCTCTGATCTGAGTCCCCTCCCATCCCAAAGGTACTTGTCTGTCTGCAAGTGAGGGCCCTCCTTACAGTAGGAATCTGTGTCTGGTGGATTTGCCAAGCATATTCCAGTCCATGAGACCTTTATTAGTGCTCCTGCTTTGGGGTGGGTCATTTCATTTCTTCAAAATTAAGATATAATTCACACACCAAAAAATTCACCTTTTAAGTATACAATTCTGTGGGGTTTAGTATATTCACAAAGCTGAGCAACCATCACAACTATCTCATCCTAGAACATTTTCATCACCCCAAAGGAAACCCACACCCATTAGCTCTTACTCATTTTTCTCTCCCTCCAGCACCGGTAACCACTAACCTGTTTTCTATCTCTATGCATTTGCTAACTAAGACTGTTTCATATTAATGGAATCATACAATGAGTGACTTTTTGGGTCTGACTTCATTTATAATGTTTTTAAGGCTCATCTACATTGTAGTATGTATCAGCACTTTATTCCTTTTCTTGGCTGAATAATACTCCAGTGTGTGTATACTCCATTTTCTTTATCCACTTATCTATTGATTGACATTTTATTTTGACTTGGCTATCAGGAATAATGCTATCAACATTTGTGTAGAAGTTTTTGTTTAAACATGTTTTTAATTATCTCGGGTGTATACCTAGGAGGGGAATTGCTAAGACATAACTCTATGTTTAACTTTTTGAGGAACCACCACTGTTTTCCAAGGTGGCTGCACCACTTTACATTCCTACCAGAAATGTATGAGGGGTTCCAATTTGCCAACACTTGTTATTGTCCATATTTTTATTATAACCATCCTATAGGATATGAAGTGTTATCATTATGGTTTTAAATTTGCCATTTCCCTGATGGCTAATGATGTTGAGCACCTTTTCATATGTTTATTAATCATCTGTACATCTTCTTTGGAAAAATATCTATTCAAATCCTTTGCCAATATTTTTTGCAATTATTTAATTTTTGTGGGGATTTGGGGTTTGAGACAGGGTCTCACTCTGTTGCCCAGACTGGAGCACAATGGCCCTATCATAGCTCACTGCAGCCTTGACCTTCCAGGCTCAGGATCCTCCCACTTCAGCCTCCCAAGTAGCTGGGACCACAGGTGAGCACCACCAAGCCCACCTAATTATTTTTATTATAACTCGTAGAGATGGGGTCTCCCTATGCTGTCCAGGCTGATCTTGAACTCCTAGGCTCTAGTATCCTCTCACCTCAGCCTCCCAAAGTGCTAGGATTACAGGCATGAGCCACTGAGCCCAGCTTTTCATTTTCTTGATAGTGTCCTTCGAAGCAAAAAGTTTTTAATTTTGATGAAGTCCAATTTATCTATTTTTTTCTTTGGTTTGCTTGTGCTTTTGGGGTTGTATCTAAGAAAGCACTAAGAAAGTCCAAGGCCACAAGATTTACACCTATGTTTTTTTCTAAGACTCTCATAGTTTCATCTCTTGCCTTTGATGCATTTTGACTTAATTTTTGTATGTAGTGCAGGGAGAAGTCCGATATATGAAATCAACCTAAATGTTCATCAACAGATGAATAGGTAAATAAAATGTGGTATATATACACAATGAGATACTATTCAGCCTTTAAAAAGAAGAGAATTCTGTCACTTGTGACAACATAGATGAACCTGGAGGACATTATGCTAAGTGAAATAAGCCAGGCACAGACACAAATACCACATGTGCTCATTTATATGTAGACTCTAACAAAGTCAAACAACTAATCATGGTGGCTCATGCCTGTAATCCCAGCACTTTGCGGGGACAAGGTAGGAGGATTGCTTGAGACTACAAATTCAAGAGCAGCCTGGGCAACATAGGGAGACCACATCTCAATTAATTAATTAAAGTAAAAAAATAACAAAAAAGTCAAACTCATAGAAGCAGAGAATAGAATAGTGGCTACCAAGGGCTGGCGCTCAGGGGTTGGGGAAGAGATTGAGGAAATATTGGTCAAAGGATACAAACTTTCAGTAGACAGTGGGAATAAGTTCAGAAGATCTATTGTAGAACACAGTGACTACACTGTATTCTATACTTGAAAATTGCTGACAGGCCAGGCACAATAGCTCACACCTGTAATCCCAGCACTTTGGGAGGCAGAGATGGGTGGAGTTACCTGGGGTCAGGGGTTTAAGACCAGCCTGGCCAATGTGGTGAAACCCCCATCTCTACTAAAAATACAAAAATTAGCTGGGCATGGTGGCACACACCTGTAATCCCAGCTACTCAGGAGGCTGAGGCAGGGGAATTGCTAGAACCCAGGAAGTGAGGCGGAGGTTGCAGTGAGCCGAGATCACACCACTGCACTCCAGCCTGGGCAACGAAGTGAGACTCCATCTCAAAAAAAAAAAGAAAGAAAAAAAGGAAAATTGCTGACAGAGTAGATTTCAAATGTTCTCACCACAAAAATGGTAAGTATGTGATGTAATAAATATGTTTGTTAGATTAGCCATCCCACAATGTACATCAAAATATGATGTACAACATAAATACAATTTTGTTAATTAAAAGTAAATTAATTTTAAAAATCAATTGAGCATAGATGTTTATTTCTGGACTCTCACTTCTAGTCCATTGATTTTTATATGTCTATCCTTATGCCAGTATCAAACAGTCTTAATTACTGTAGTTTTGTGGTAAGTTTTAAAATTAAGAAATGTGGTTTCTCCAACTTTTTTTTTTCTTCAAGATTGTGTTGGCTATTTTGAGCTTCTTGCATTTCCATATGAATTTTAGGATTAGCTTGTCAATTTCTCAAAAAAAGCCAGCTGAGATTTTGAGATAAGTTGCATTGAATCTATAGCTCACTTTGGGTAGTATTGCCATCTTAGCAATATTAAGTTTTCCAATCCATGAGCATGGGATGTCTTTCCATTTACTTAGGTTTTCTTTAATTTCTTTCGTGATTTTTTATAGGTTTTAGTTTACTAGTTTTGCACCTTTTTTGTTAAATTTACTTCTAAGTGGTTTGTTCTGTGTGATGTTACCACAAGAAGAATATTTTCTTAAGTTCTGGATTCTTCTTTGCAAGTGTATAAAACTGCAAGTGAATTTTGTATATGGATCTTGTATCCTAAATTTTGCTGAACTCATTTATTATCTCTAAGTTTTTTTTAATGAATTTAAGTTTTTCTATGCAGACAGTCCCCAGCTTACAATGGCTCAACTTATGATTTTTTGACTTTACTATAGGTTTATTGGGACATAACTCCATCATAAGTCAAGCAGCATAGGTATAGTAGTTCACGTCTATTTGCATGCAAAACAGCTAGTTTTACTTTTATTCCTTTCCAATTTAGATGTACTTTATTTCTTTTTCTTGCCTGATTTCTCTGGCTAGAACCTGCAGCATAATGTTGACTAAAAGTAGCAGGAGCAGACATTCTTATCATGTTCCTGATGCTAGAAAAAAAAGCTTTCAGTCTTTCACCATTACATATTACATTAGCTGTGGGTTTTTTATACATATACTTTACCTGGTAGAGGAAGTTCCCTTCAATTTCTAGTTTCTTGAGTATCATAAAAGGGTGTTGAATTTTGTGAAATGCTTTTTTGCATCTATTGAAATGATCATATGGTTTTTATATTTTATCCTATTAATATGGTTTATTAAATAAATTGATTTTTCTATGTTGAACCAACCTCAAATTCCTGGAATAAATCTCACTCGATCATGGTGTAATCTTTTTATATGTTGTTGGATTCATTTTTCTAGTATTTTGTTGAGAATTTTTGCATCTATATTCATAAGGAATGTTGGTCTGTTGTTTTCTTGTGGTATTTGTCTGACTTGGGTATTATGTAAGTTATACAGCCAGTATCATGATAATACTGGCTTCACAGAATGAGTTGAGAAGTGTTCTCATTTTAGGGAAGAGTAGTGTCAGTTCTTCTTTAAACATCTGGAAGAATTCACCAGTGAAATCATCTTTTTTTAATGGGAAGGTTTTTTTTAATATTCACTATCTTTTCTTGTTATACTCTGTTCAAATGTTTTAATTCTTCTTGAGTCAGTTTCAATTGTTTGTGTCTTTCTAGGAAATTTTCCATTTTAGGTTATCTAATTTTTTGGCATCAGTTTTTGTTTTTAAAAGATTACTCTGGCTGCTATATAAAGAACAGATTACAGCAGGGCAAAAGTAGACATGAAGAGACCTGTCAGGTAGTTATTGCAATGATAATTGGAACAAGGACCATGGAAGTGTGGATTGAAAGAAGTAGACAAATTCAGGACACATTTTGGAGGGAGAATCAACAGGTCTCTTGAGGATGGATTAGCTGTGATAATAGGGAAAAGCAGGAAATAGAAATAATGCCTATACTTTTGTCTTGAGCAACTAAATGTTTGAGCTCTTTGGTGAAAATTGAGAGGACATGAGAAATTGGTTTGGGATGGAGAATCAAGGGTCTTCTTTATCCTTGCGAAGTTTGAGATGCCTTTTAGATTTCCAAGTGGAGCTACAAACATGGAGACATAAGTCTAAGATCAGGGAAATGTATGGGCCAGAGATACAAATTTGGTACTGTTCAGAGGAAAGATGGTACTTAAAGCTATGGCTCTGGATAGACTGTGCAGACAGAGAAAAGAAAAAAAGGCCCAGGCGCAAGTGTTGAAATGTTTCAATAGTTCAAAGCTGAACAGAGGAGGAGCCAGGACAAAAGGCTGAAATGGACTGGTCATCAGGTAGGAGGAAACTCAAGAAGTGTGATGTCGGAGTATACAAGAGAAAAAAAGAATTTCAGGAAGACGGGGAGTGGTTGTCCGTGTCACGTTCTTCAGAAAGCCTGAGTGATAGGAGAACAGAGAAATGTCAGTTGCATCTAAGAAAAGGATAAGCCACTAAATTAGGAAAAAATGCTTTAAAATGTAATCCACAATTGTTGAATTTCAAATCTCCATCAAGTCTGTGTCTCTATGAATTGGAAAGACAAACAAGGCATTCTCCAGTAGCTCAAAGAACAGAGAACATCAAAGTGACTTGAATGATGAATCCAGATATTAGTAGGAACTCCTAAGAAAAAGAACAGAGCAAATGAGGAAATGATCATCAAAGAAAAAGTAGAAGAAAATGTCCCTGAACTGAATAAACACTGTAGCTTTCAGATGAAAAGGGATTACAGAATACCAGACAACTCATTAAATAAATGAGATGTACTATTTGATATAAACTGTTGAAATTTTCCTTCAGTTAGTCTGCCAATGTAGATTTACTAAGCTCCAGCTATGTGTTACACATAAATAGAAGAAAATTTCTATAGGCTAATCATAGCAGGAGAAAAATAAGTTATGTTTAAATGAAAAAAAATAAGATTGCCACAGTTCTCTGAAATAATGAAGTCAAGAAGAAAATAATGTAACATCAAGAGTTTGAAGGGAAAAGATTGTAAACTAAAAATCTACATCCAACCATGTTGTTATTTACGTACAAATACAACGCTCAAATAACTTTTGGGGTATAGGTAAAGCCACATTCTGAGAACAATTTTTGGGTTTAAATATTGGTTTAAATAGTTTTAGCTTTTAAATAAGAAAAACATTTTTTAAAACTCAGCATTCAACTAAAAAAGATAGTTAGAGGAAATTAATTCAATCAATCCAATTAGCAGATGGTAAAGGTAAAAGCAGATATTAAGGAATTAAATACCCACACAAACACGCACATACACAGGAAGTAGAATTAGTAAACACCTCCGAGAGCAAATCCCTTGAAAAGACCAGCAATAGAGGAAAGTAACAATTATCTCTAATCACAAAAAATAGAAACACAAACAATGATGGAAGTGAGAAAGGTGATATAATCAGAGATTCTAAGGAAATGCTAAAATTTGAATTAAAATAAATAATCCTCAAAAAATATAAATTATGAAATTATTCTGAAGAAGATACAGAAAAGATAGACAAAAATAGAAAGGTCTAGAAAACTTATTTTTAAAATAAGCCCTTAAATAGGCACCAGGTCCATACAGTTTTACAGGTGAATTATTTTAAGCCTCACGCAATAGATAATTTCTGTGCTATTTAGGTGGTTCCACAGCATAAAAGTTGAAATACTCCTTAATTTGTTTTATAAATCTAACATGTCATTCATATCAAACCTGATAGTTTTTTATTCACAAAGATATACCAAGCACACTAAAAGCTAAATATTAATATCACATAAATATATTTGCAAAAATAGCAAGTCAAATACTGCAAATAGAATCAATATATATTAAATTATATATTCATATAATTCATTAAACATTGCATATATTTAATATATGCAATGTATTAAAAGAATAATATATCATGATTACAAGTCTGATTCAACATTAGAAAATCTGTTATTATAATTTATTGTTTTAATAGATTAAGAAAGAAAAATATGATCATCTTGATAAAAACCCAAAAGGAATTTAATAAAAATCCTGAAGACTAAGGTTATGTAATTATATCCACACCCATTTAGGAGAAAAATTCTAAGCACAGATCTTAGAAAATCAGAAGAAAGGAGAATGAAGGATACTTATCACTTCAGTGTCTACTAACATTGTCTTGAAGGGACTAGCTAATGTAATCAACAAAAAAGAAGAAAAAACAAACAAAGAACTTTACATTATTAATTAAATAAACTTTAGTATAATCATACAATGGAAAACTCTGTCACACATATCAGAGAAGATGTAATGTCATGGAAAAATACAACGTATATAAGAGAGACAGTGATACATGATACAGATTATAGATATAGGCAACATATTGAGGCATATACAACAAAGTTTTGAGCAGAGAACGTTCTGGTGATGGAGACAGTGGGTTGTCCTGTTCAGCTGGCCTCTCATTCAGTATTGACTAGAGTTTCAAGGGAGTTCAACTAAGTAGGAAGGGGTTTGCCCAGAAAGAGAAAAATCTGACCTAATTCCTATTCTTAGGATCAAAAGGATACTATAGTCCCCTGGTTACTGAAGGACCCCCAAGACTTCACAGAGTTGATGGAAAACAAAAGAGTTCCCTTAGAAAACTAATCCCTTAAAATTGTAAACCCTTTATAATTTTATAGTCATTTGAGAGGACCAAGTAATATGAGAAATGAAAATAACACCGCATTAGGTTGCAGTCTAGCTGCACCACGAGCTCCAGTATGTGACCTTAGGAAAGTCTCCTTTTCTTTCTGGGCCTCCATTTCCCCATCTGTACAATGAAGGTGCACATTGTAGACAAGACCACTTCTACAAACCTACCTAGCCTAAGTTCTAAGATCTCACAGGTAAAACAAAAACTCACCTCCATCCCCTGGGATGGCTCGGGCGATGCTCCGGCCACAGTCTAGTCCTCTGGTGTTAGATGGTGTTCTGCTTTCCCCAAAGAGGGCTGAGTCCCCAGGAGCCCAACATCCATGCCTGTCCCTTCCATCTGCTGTACTGCTGGACTCTCTAGGATCTTTTTTGGCCCTGCTTCAGGGTTGACAGCAAAGTTATGCTCACAGGCTCCTGTGCTCTCCCAACATGTTGAAACTCAAGCCCATTTGGCAAGAAATTTGGCACCATTGGTGCCAAGGATGGCAGTCTGCGCACAGCCCCACTGCATGCCAGGCTTGGCCTGCAGGTTGGAACTTGCTTTTCTTCTACTCAGGGCTTGAGTCACACTGGGCAGGTACTACAGGGTCGCCTGGCTTTCCATGTGGCCTGGGAGAGTTTCTGGCAAGCCTAAGCCAGCTCTTTTGGGCTGTCCTTCTCAAAGATGAGTGGCAGCCAGTGATAAAGTAGCTCCTTGCCACTGGCAGGAAGCCTTTTTACACCCCGAAATGGAAAACCTCTGAGTTTTCATGGATTAGGAAAATTCTGCTTCTTGAGACCTTACCTGAGGCCAGGCTAGGCTTGAACTCTTAAGGAACATGGTGGAGGAAATTTTTCTATAGGTCCACAGGAAATGGAGGAGATGTTCCTGCTCAGGCTTCAGGGTCAAGAAGACAAGCCTGGTCCAAATGCTTAGTCCAGTTACCTCCTAACCTCTTTTGTGAATTAGTTTTTTTCTTACATGCTGTGTTACTACTTCTTTGGTTTAGTTCTTATATGTATGTTATTCCTTTGCATTGCTATAAAGGAATACCTGAGGCTGGGTAATTTATAAAGAAAAGAGGTTTGTCTCATGGTTCTGCAGGCTGTACAAGCATGGCACCAGGATCTGCTCAGCTTCTGGGGAGGCCTTAGGTAGCTTACAATCATGGAGGAAGGTGAAGGAGGAGCAGGCCAGTCACATGGCAAGAGCGGAAGCGAGAGAGGGAGGGCACCATGTTCTTTCAAACAACCAGATCTCGCAAGAACGAACAGAGTGAGAATTTACTCATTCCCAAGAGGACAGCACCAAGCCATTCATGAGGGATCCACCCCCATGACCCGAACACCTCCACTAGGCCCCAGCTCCAACACTGGGTTTCACATTTCAACATGAGCTTTGGAGGGGACACACATCCAAACCATATCACATGCTTTGTATGGTGTCTGGTAAACATACAGTACAGTAACGGCTTAATAAATGTGAGTTGACTCTTCCTCCTCCCTAAACCTTCCCTGTTTTAGATGCCCTGACACACACACACACACACACACACACACACTCCTTTCCCAACCAGGGCCCTGGAAGCCCATATTATGGAGGAATTAGAAAGTAGATAAAGGGGCCAGGTGCAGTGTCCCACACCTGAAATCCCAGCACTTCGGGAGGCTGAGATGGGTGGATCACTGGAAGTCAGGAGTTCAAGACCAGCCTGGCAAATATGGAGAAACCCCATCTCTACTAAAAATACAAAAATTAGCTGAGCATGCTGGCACATGTCTATAATCCCAGCTACTCGGAAGGCTGAGGCAGAAGAACTGCTTGAACCCAGGAGGCAGAGGTTGCAGTGAGCCAAGATCACACCATTGCACTCCAGCCTGGGCGACACAGCAAGACTCTTGTCTTAAAAAGAAAAAAAAAAAAAAAGAAAGCAGATAAAGGGACCAATACACTCCCCACCATACCTCACTTTCCAAATGTGACTCTTCCTCCGACTCCCAACCACACTGCCAAGAGAAGGCCCAGAAGCCCTCCCCCTCCACACCCTAGAACATCGCAATTATATTCAATAGTTACTGAGCAGTTCTCCTGTGCCAGGAGCTGTGCTGAATGCCTTTTGTGCAGGATTCCCCAACCCAGGAGGCAGGTCAGGCCACCCTCAGGGGTCCCAGCCAGGCCCCAGTTTTCAAAACAAAACCTTCTGGGACTCCTGCAGCCTCAAAGCCCAACCCTTTAGGCAACACCAGCCCCAAAGATCCCCAAGCAGCCAGGCACGGTGGCTCACACCTGTAATCCCAGCACTTTGAGGCCGAGGCAGGCAGATTACCTGAGGTCAGGACTTCGAGACCAGCCTGGCCAACATGGTGAAACCCTGTCTCTACTAAAAATACAAAAATTAACTGGGCATAGTGGCAGGCACCTGTAGTAATCCCAGCTACTCAGGAGGCTGAGGTAGGAGGATCACTTGAACTCAGGAGGCAGAAGTTGCAGTGAGCCAACATTGCACCACTGTACTCCAGCCTGGGTGATAGAGTGACTCCATCTCAAAAAATATTTTAAAAAATGATCTCCAGGCATGGCTTCCTGAGGCTGGACATTACTGAGAGCAAGGCTTCGAAACCCAGCGCTCTCCCACATGCCCCCTTTTTTAATTTCGACTTTTTTCTGAACTGATATAGCAATGTTCCTTGGAAAACAAGAAAAATTGAAAATGACATTTATCAAAGTCATTCTATCAACTTTGCTTTTCAGTTGGGTTTTTACCGAGTTTGACAAATTGGAGATACAGTAACAGCTTTCTAGTCCTTTCATAAATATATAGATCTGCAACCCTGAAACTTGAAAGGAAAGGAAATTATCCATTTAAATAGACTGGGTTTGCCCGGCAGCTCCCTTTCCCCTTCCTTTCTCTCCCTATACATATTAACAGAATTTCATAAGATGTCTCCTAGCAGCGTTTCCACTGTAATTAATTGCTTTTCACTCAAAGTGACACATCTAAGAAATGAACTAGCACAAAGAAAGATATATTTAAGAAATTGAGAGCTCAGTTAACTTTGCTACGGACTGCTGTGAAAAGAAGTAGCTCTTCTTTAGAAAGAGGGACTCTCGAAGATTAAAGTTTGCCTCACTTAGAAAAAGATTACAAGAAACAGAGCAAAATGTTATCAGGTGTTGCCTCTGGGTGATCGAAGGGTAGATACACATTTCCTTGCTTCTAATGCTTTTGTGAGCTTTCTACATGTTCAAAAATAAGCATGAGTTATTCTTATAGAAAAAAGAAAAATATATACTCGGGGTGATGGCTGCTGAGATTAAGACCCCAATCTCACAAGTCATTTCCCACCTCTCACTTCCCACCTTTTCCTCGTGAAAACATCAGGGGAAAGGAGGGAGAAGGTTGTATCATTGAGAAGGCCTTGTCCTTAAGTGAGCAGATGAGAACTCAAGAGATCGCACAACTTGCCCACAGTCACGAGGTCATTGGCAAAGTTATGATTGCTCTCTGTGGCTCTAGGTTATCGGGTTATCTGCCCATAAAATTATGTGATACTTTTCCCATTGCTCAGTTCTAATAAATAATTAAAAAATGTTCTAAGGCAGTCCAGAAACAGGCACACCCATTAGAATAGATACTACCAAGGAAACAGAAAACAACAAGTGTTGGCGAAGATAGGAAGAAATTGGAAGCCTTGTGCTCTGTTGGAGGGAACATATGATTGTATACAACTGCTGTGGAAGCTAGCACGGTAGCTCCTCAGAAAATTAAAAATAGAACTAACATATGCTCCAGCAATTTCTCCTCAGGGAATATTTCCAGAAGAATTGAAAGCAAGGGTCTCAAGAGATATTTGCACACACCCATGTTTACTGCAGCATTATTCACAATAGCCAAGAGATGGGAACAACTCGACACTGACAGAGGAATGAAGACAATGCATATCCATATTATGGAATATTATTCACCCTTAAAGAGGAATGAAATTCTGATACATGCTACACATGGATGAACCTTGAGTACATTACAGTAAGAAATAAGCCAGTCACAAAAATACATATACTGCATGATTCCACTTATATGAGGTATCTAAAATCATCAAATTCATAGAAACACAAAGTAGAGCGGTAGTTACCAGGGGCTGGAGGGAGGAGGTGAGAGTAGTTATTGTTTAACGGGTATAGGTTTCAGTTTTGCAAGACAAAAGCCTTCTGGAGTGCTGCTTCACAACAATGTGAGTATATTTAACATGACTGAACTGTACACACAAAAATGTTAAAACAGCCGGGCACGGTTTCTCACGCCTATAATCCCAGCACTTTGGGAGGCCAAGGCAGGTGGATTGCTTGAGTCCAGGTGTTTGAGACCAGCCTGGCCAATATGGCAAAACCCTGTCTCTACCAAAAATACAAGAATTTAGCTGGGCGTGGTGGCACAGGCCTCTGGTCCCAGCTACTCAGAAGGCTGAGGTGGATGACTGCTTGAGCCTGGGAGGCAGAGGTCACAATGAGCTGAGGTCACCACTGCCCTCCAGCCTGAGTGACAGAGAGATCCCTTCTCAAAAAACAAAAAAAATGAAAAGAAACATGGTAAGATGGTCAATTTTATGTTATGTGGGGGTTTTTAAACCACAACTTTATAAATAAAAAGAATAGGTTGAAGACATAAGCAGGCCATTGTCTGTTTCCATGGGCTTAAATGCATTTCTATAATAACCCTGGCAGTGATCTGAATAGCAGGCAGCCTGTGGTCACCCTCTGTTGATCCCATTGTTTCCTTCAATGTGACACCTACAGCAGGAGCCACACAGAGGTCCACTAGACATGGAGTGGCCATGGCCCAAGAACAGGGAGGGCCCTGACACCAAGCTGACTTCCTGTGGATGCCCTGTAACTCCTAAGTGAGCACCCCCAAGGAAAGACAGGGTTGGCCTCAGAGCTCAGCAGGTCTGAGCCTTTTAAGAGAAGAGGGGTTGGAGTCCGCTCCGGGAAGTGGAGGGCTGAGAGACAGAAAGCTAGGAAGAGTTACAGTCAGGCCCCTGCAGAGTCATAGATCAGTTGGGGCCCAAGGATTGATTTCCAAAGCAGAAAGAGGAACCAGAGATGAGCCGTTCCTGCTGCTGGGCTGCCTCTCATGTTCAGGTCACTCAGCTTGTCTTCTTGGTTTCACTCTGATTCCGCCAGCCTCTGATGTCCTCTTACCTACCTTGGCTCCTACCTCTTGTGTCTCCCTGATCTTACTACCATTTGCCACCTCTGCTCGTGAATTTTTTCATTTATTCTCCCACTCATTCTTCTGTTCATTCATTTATCCATTTGATCTATTACAGAGTTTAAGAGCACAGACTCTGCAGCCACACTGCCTGAGTTCAAGTCCCAGCTCTGCCCTTGACCTTAAGCAAGTTACTTCTCTGTGCCTCCATTTCTCCATCCCTAAAATGGAAATTAAAATGACGCTTACCTCAAAGTGTTACTAGAATATTAAAGGACTTAAATCCATGCCTGGCACAGAGTCAGCACTCAAAGCATGTTAGCTTTGATCACTCACTCATTCAGTCAGCAAACATTCACAAAGTATGCACGTCAGGCACGGGTGAAACTATATTGGGGGCAATGAAGAAAAAGAATCTAGATACAGTCCTTGCCCTTGATTTGCTCCCAATGTAGTGTGGGAAACAGACTTACATGCAACTAAATGTAAACCAAAATAGGAAAATAAGCAAAACACAGTGGGCAAGAGGGCAGAGAGAAAGGAAGAAATGATTTGTTGGGGGAAGGTCTTCTCAAAACCGTGGCCTGTAAGCTGGACCTATAAGTCAGTGTAAGATTCAAGAAACGAAGATATAAAAAGCTGGAGGGAGCCTCTTCCTGGTGGAAGTTGAGCCTGGAAATGTGTACATACTCGGGAAATGAGAAGTGCTATGCCCCTGGGTTAGGGTTGCCAGAGAAAATGCAGGATGCCAAGTTTGAATTTCAAATAAATTTTCAGTACAAATATGTCTCAAATATACAAAAAAAAAAAACAAACACTGCTTACCTAAAACTCAAATATAATATAACCGTGCATCCTATGTTTTTATTTGCTAATTCTGGCAGCCCTACCCTGGGGTGAGAATAAACCTGCTTTGAAACCTGCAACCTAGGTCACAGTTCAGGGTTCCCCCCACCGCCAACCCCATTTCTGGTTTGCTACCTTCATGAGTCATTTGGCATTCTTGACTCTGGGCTTCACGGGGACCTTTATGAACTGTCAGCAAATCACTTGGTGTCACTTTGTTATTAACAGTCACCGTCCCCATCCCCCAGGCAGAGATGAATGGAAAAATCTCAAATTTGTTCATCCTGTTGAAGGTCACTGTGTCTTCCGTTTTTATGTTGGCGTCTTTATTTCTGAGATCTTATCTCCTCTTTTTCCCCCTTTGAGATTCATTAACATCATGATGGGAAGGAATTCATTCCCTTCATGGCTGTTGGGAAGAGACGCAGGCAGGGGGGATCCAGCAGAATGGAGTGTCTGAAGCCTACAGCACTGGCTGTGAGGTGCAATGAGATAATCAGGTCTTCAGGGTGGGCCCAGAGCTGCTACAGGCTGGTGGCATTTTGTGCCAACTCTTGGGGCGTGTCTAGCTTCCACCCAGGCTGGGCCTTCCAGAGGTTATCAGCAGTGAGAGAAGCAGCTGCTAAACCTTCACCTACAGAAGAGTAGGCTGGGCAATCTGCAACCAAGTCAGAGGCTGAGGACATGAAAGGCAGTCCTCAGGACCCTCCCCTCATCCATAAAACATGCCATGCAGAGTCATTTCACGCCCCAGCATCCATTCACTGTTCCAGAAAGGTACACCTATTCATCTTTCTCAAAAATGATTATGGAGAGGAATTATCAGCAAGAGAAAACAAATTCTCAGGCAAGATACTGCCCTTTGTGGGATATCTATTTCTGTAGAACCCTGACAATGGGGATGATGTCTGGTTTGACTGCGGTATGCCTGAGAGCACTGGGGAGAGACAAGCTTTAGGAAAATCCCTGGGGCTGGGGGGATTCTGCTACCCTGATGCCTGCCTATATGATGGCTTAGTTGAAAGACAGATGTTGAAATGAAGTTTCTGAGATTAAAGGAAAGTGAAAGGGGGTGTTCTTTACTTGTTGATACACTCAAAGCTTGCACAGGCTCTCAGGCCAGAAGACATGAGACAAAAACTAATAATGGTAAGAAATGACCCCCCACTTCAACTCAGCTGCCTCAAGCAGGAGGATTTTTCCCATTAGGTGCCACAGACAGAGGACAGAGGACCTACGAGCTTCTCAAGAGCCTCGAAAAATGTTTCATGCACTACAAAAATTCTCATTGACTCCAAGTTACAAAATGAAAATTCCACAGTCAAAATGTAATGAAATGCCCTGAAATTCTGTGTTACATCAACTCTATACATCGTTATACTTAGTATCTGTAAATTTTTTTATATTTGAAAACAATTAGCAGATTCTTTCACTTCAAGGAATTCCTAACTATGCACAATGATTTCTAAGAAACCATAGCCATTGAAAATAAAATTAGCAAAATAATCCTCAAAGCAAAATTATTAAAATGCCCCCAAAAACTATTTTAGAGAAAATGAATTGCATTTCCAGTGGGATGTGGGGGCATTTTGGTGTGTGCTATGTCATGGGTCAGTGCATCTAGAAATTATACTGCTCAGCTTCTACAAAGGTCTGAACAATCCTGGTCCCAAAGGACCAGGGCCTCCTCAAAAGTTGTAAAGAAAGCAGGTGTACACAGGCAGAAGTGAGAAAGACATGGTCTTTGCAGCCAACTAACTGTTTTGTTCATGTCACTCAGAGACCATTGAAACTGAAAGGAACCCTGGTCATCATGGTGCGCCCAGTGCAAGGGTGGGGCTGGTCTCTCAGTCTCCAGACATCAAACTTATTTGGTAAGATGAGACACCTGAGGCTCAGAGAGGGAGAGGTCATCACCTAAGGACACACAGTACGAGCTTTCATCAGGGGCCATAGACACAGGATTGAGGAACTACAAGGTTAGAGATCAGACTCCAGACCCCTGCCTCCCAGACTCAGTCCTTGCCACTGTACTATGCCTGGGCTTCCTGCTTCCTTCTCCAGGACACTGAGTCATCCCCCCATCCTTAGCAGAACATGTGGGTCACTGGACATTCACTTGCTGGTTTAATTTTGGAGATTCTAGCTCATATTCTTAGATGTTTATCAATGTTTGCCATCCATCTGTTCATCCTTGGGCTTTCCTAACCTTGGTCCAGGCATGCTGCTTCCTAGGCCTTCTGGTTGGGAGGCCCACTTTATCCTGTGCAAATCACCTAGGCCAAGATCCCCCTTCCAGCCAGGGCTCAACTAGCGGACCAGCCAGCTGGCTGACCCCACAGCCACAGCAATATTTTGGCACCTGGACCATGCCCTCTCTCGCCCCCTTGTGGCCACTTGGAGAGGTGCACCACCTGGGACTCAGGGTCCACCCCATGTGTGCCAAGTGCATTTGAGCCAGCTTGATTATTATTTCTCAAAAGGCTTCCTTATTCCTGGATGACTGTTACTTGGGCAGCACTACTCTTCTCCACTCCTGCTCTCCCATTTAATTGTCCATGGCAGCCTCAGACTCCCCGTTTGATTCACCAGTCCATCAACTCCCAAGGATTCTTGAGCACCAGTCAAAGGCGATCAATCTGTGGATGAGGATGCAGTCCATGGCGGGAAGTTACAGCCAATAAAGGGCAGCTGAAGCACTCATCAAAAATTTAATAATTTGTGGTTCAAATTAGACTGTGCCAAGAACTTCAAGAATTAAGAAATGGGGTAATGTAGCTGTGGAGGTCCCAGAGAGAAAATAATCAAATTGGTCTTTGGGAGACAGGAAGTCTTTTGAAAACAGAAGGAAAGGAAGAAGAGAATTCTGGAAGAAAACAAAACCCATGAGAAGCAATAACTAACAGCCTGAGCAACATGGGGAAACCCTGTCTACACCAAAGATACAAAAAATTAGCCGGGCGTGGTGGCATACACCTGTGGTCCCAGCTACTTTGGGGGCTGAGGCAGGAGGATCGCTTCAGCCTGGGGAAGTCAAAGCTGCAGTGAGGCAAGATCATACCACTGCACTGCAGCCTGGGCAATAAAGTGAGACCCTGTCTCAAAAAATAAAATAAATTAAAAATAAGTAATAACTAAGGTAGAATTATGGTTTAAATAGTATTTCCAAGGAAAAAGATAAAACAGAGATGAACTTTTTTTATTTTTTTTTTTGAGATGGAGTCTCACTCCTGTCATGCAGGCTGGAGTGCAGTGGTGCAATTTTGGCTCACTGCAACCTCCACCTCCCAGGTTCAAGCGATTTTCCTGCCTCAGCCTCCCGAGCAGCTGGGATTGCAGGTGTACACCACCATGCCCAGCTCATTTTTGTATTTTCAGTAGAGATGGGCTGGCCAGACTGGTCTCGAACTCCTGACCCCAGGTGATCTGCCCCCACCTTGGCCTCCCAAAGTGCTGGGATTACAAGCATGAGCCACCGCACCTGGCTGAACTCTTTCTTATTATCTTCTCTAGGTGCTCAGATTCCTTTGTTAGTTCTTTTTGCAAAGCACACACCACACTCTGACTCTGCAATGTTTACATGCTCTCCCTTCTGCTATTCATTAAGACCCTCTTGGCTGCAAGTAACAGAAATCTAACTGAAATTAGCTATAGTGAAAAAGAAATGTATGGATGGATATAACTGAGAAGGACATGGAGAATACTGCATAAGGTAAGCCTTCAAATCCAGGGCTGGCACAATATAATCAGTGTGCTCTCTTTTTCAGCTCTGTCTTTTGCTCTGCTTTTCACTGTTTGGGGGCCTCATTCTCTCCTCCCACAGCTGGGCTTCCTCTAAGTGTCAGGGATAATGGCTTCCAAGGCAACCAGTTTCACATCCTTCCAGCTGTGACCCTAAGAAATAGTAAGAAAATGTCTTCTCCACTTGTCTCCAAGGAAAGCCTTTCCTTGACCAGCACCCCCCTTCTCTTCTCTCCCCTGGATCACAGGAGCTAGAAGCCTGGGAACTACATGTTCCAGAATCCCTGTCTTCAGAGTCCTGCATCGAAAAACACCCATGAGAAGCACTTGCCAAGATCTAGAAGGTAGAAAGAAGGCAGAAGCCAGATTTTTGCCCCTCTGGCAATGTCAAACTTTGGGCTTAGGCAGACATGGCATTTTCCAGCAGCTTCTAGGTACTTTCCTGAAAATCTCAGGCCTTGGGATTGGAGGCAACTGAGATCATCCCTAGTAGTTTTCCGAGTTCCTTCAAATTCCCTATCTGTGAAAGCTAGTGACAAAACCAGTGGCCTTCCTTGACCTTGGCTTGTCCAGACTGTCTTTTGAGTTTTGTTTGTCCAGATTTTCCAAGCACCTGATTGCCTTCATTAAATCCCTTTCCACATGGAAGGCCTAGAGTGGTTTCTGTTTGTGACTATACCCCAGGTGATTTATGCATGCACCTTGTGTGGGAGTATGGGGAATGAGGGAAGTCAGGGAGAAAATCCTAGGAGCCAAATCAAGAGCAAATAGTCGAAGAAATGTTCAGGTAGGGGACGAGGTAAGACCATGAAGGGTGCTGAGTGCCAGACAGACTCGATGTGCTGGGGAAAAAGGAAGCCAGGTGAATATGATGACAAGGGCCACATTTTAGGACAACCCATGGTGGCATGTATGGGACAGATAAGGATGAGGGCAACAGAAAGGAGGCAGTAGCAATAGAAGTGCCCTAGAATGGGGAAATGGGAAAGTACAGAAAAGGGTGCATTTGACAGGTGTGTTGGAAGAAAAAGCAGGATATTTTGGTATATTGTAATTAAGGACTTAATAGTGGCTGCCATTTATGAAGTTATGATTAATTATGCATCAGGTGACCTGCTAGGTTCTTTACTTATATTTGTTATAATCCTGCAAGGCCAAAACCATCTATATTTACAAGGAGGAAAACCAGGTTCTAGGAATATTCTTTGATAGGCTCAAGGTCAATCAGCCAGGGACATGAGCCAGAACTTGAGCTCTCCTCTGCTGCCCTTCACAGCGTACATTCATCCCACCAAACTGGGCTGCTTTTTTTCCCACTCCGGGCCTTTTAACAACATAAACAGCCACGCTCCATCCTCACCTGGTAAGAGGCAGTGGCAGATAATCAAAAGAGTAGAGCCTCTGTCCCCCTGACATGAAGCTCTTAAGAGGGAATGACCAGTCAAATCCAAATTGACAGATATTCTGTAAAACAACTGGCCTGGTCTCCTTAAAAAACGTCAGTGTTATAAAAGACCAAAAAACAAAAAAGACTGAAATACTCTTTGAGATGAAAAGAGACTCAAGAGACTTGACAAGTAAATGCGGTAAGTGATCCTGGATTGAATCCTAAATAAAAAAAAAAAAAAAAATACTATAAGAAACATTTTGTAAACAATTGGGAAAATAAGCCAGATACCCGTTAAATGGTAATGTATTGATGTGAAATTTCCCAAGTGTAATCATTGTATTATGGTTCTGTGGGAAAATGCCCTTGTTCCTTGGAGATAAACTGAAATATTTAGAAGTAAATCAACACAATGTTCCCAAGTAATTCTCAGATGGATTAGCAAAATTAGTTAGGTAGCTGGGTAAGGTAGACAGAGAGAATGCAGATGTGGCAGAATGCTAACCATTAAAGGGTCCAGGGGGGTTACCATACAATCTTTCCATAGTCTGAAATTTTTCAAAATAAAAATGAGGGAAAAAAACCTTAAATGTATCCATTGCCCCACCCCTGCAAGGGAGAGAAAGAAAAAAAGAGGAAGGCCTTTAAGTTGAACACGCCTGAGTTTGCAACAAAGCGTCTGCCACTTCCTAGCCGTGGGACCTCTGAGCCCTCAGCTGGAGAAGTGTGCAGTAATGCCAACCCACTGTGCTTCTGTGGGGGTGATGTCAGACACAATCGGTGTGAAGCCGGGAGCTCAGCATCTAGCACAGTGTTCTCACTGTTCATATTTGTTCTCTTCCCTTCCTCCTTCCTAATCCCCATTTCATCTGCAGAATCCATTCAACTGGGCACTGAGGGAGATTAGCTCAGGATAAATAAGAAAAACTATGGATCCTGCAGGGCACACAATGGAGACGTGACGCCCCTGCAGGGACACTGACTGCAGCCTGCCTGCCTACCTGTGATGCAGGCTGGCCAATCCTCTGAATGTCAGACTTTTGGCTGGGGACATCGACCAGCCAAAAGTCAAAAATGCCTCCATCCCAGATTCTGTCACCCACAATTTGCTGGTTAATATTACAGATGAGAACTCAGACACTAACCAGAGTTTCTCAAAGTGGGGTCCCTCAGCCCATTGGCAACAGAATCGGCTGTGGCTCAGATTCCTGAGCCCCACTCAGCTCTGTTGAGTCAGCTTCCCTGGAGTGGCCATGGGAGTGTCCATGCTAACACTGATGTCTATGTGGCTCCGAGGCACAGTCGAGTCTGAGTGCCCCTGACCTGCACTGTGGCTGTGGGAGATGTGCTACCTTATTGCAAAACTGGTCCACTGGAGGAGTAAATTCCTGTGGTGAGTGCCTAATAATAACATGCAAAAGCTATACCTACCACAAAAATGTCTGTCAATGGGAGCAAACAGAAATACAAATCGACTTGTACATAAAGATAAAACCGGGCCTGGCACGGTGGCTCATACCTGTAATTCCAACACTTTGGGAGGCCAAGGCGGGTGGATCACCTGAGGTCAGGAGTTCAAGACAAGCATGGCCAACATGGTGAAACCCCATCTCTACTAAATATACAAAAATTAGTTGGGTGTGGTGGTGGGCACCTGTAATCCCAGCTACTCGGGAGGCTGCAGCAGGAGAATCACTTGAACCCAGGAGGTGGAGGTTGCAGTGAGCCGAGATCGTGCCATTGCACTCCAGCCTGGGAAACAAGAGCGAAACTCCATCTCAAAAAAAAAAAAAAAAAGATAAAAGCATGAGGCTTAGGAAGAAAGCAGTGCTTCTCTCTGGCCTGCGCCAGCTCCTGACTCAGTGTCCAAATGAGACACTGCCCAGCCTTGGAGTGAGGAGGTCCATAGTCTAAAGCCCCCAAACAATCATTGCATCTTAAGACTGAAAGGATCAGAGTGGGCTCGAAGGCCTGGGCAGAAGTAGCCCCTCCACCCACCATGACTCTGGAAAACCACAAAAACCAACAGTTCTCTCCTTCGGACATTTGCAATACGCAATGATTCTGTAGTATCTTGTAAATCCTAAGAGATCCAGAAATCCTAATGAGGAGATGCTCACTTAGATTCTGCTCCAGATCTGCCAGTGCCTCTCTGCACTGTGCCCAGCAGCCTCAGAGGACTCTGTGGGGGTGGATGCTCTGTCGGATGTCACTTAGGTGAAGGAAGATGACAGCAGTCATCTGGGTTCCCTGAGGGCCCTGAAAGAGCTTGTTAGTGGATGTTTGGTTTGGAAGGTTACTGAGCTCCTTCCTCTCTCTTCCAGCCCAAGAGATCAGACCATTTGGCCAGGAACATTCCCTTCCAACTCTGAGAATCCTCCATGCCAAGCTAGCTCCTGCTCAGGGCAGGCATCTCCCCACAGGGTCTGAGCTATTTTAGGAGACTTGATATCCTACACTCAGCCCTAGGGAGGGGAAGAAAAGGACAGACAATTGGGTGGTATCCACCCCCATCCCCAGACTGAGAAAGACGACAGACGGCCATTTGCAACTTTAACTCTTTCTTGGCTCTGGCAAAGACCAATGCATCCCACTTAGCAAAGCCTCAGATGGCAGCGTGGTAACCATTTCAATTCGAGAAAAAAAAAATAACAAAGTGTAGTGGGAGAAAATTATGCATGGAAAGTGACTTTTAAAAATTGCCTTTAAATATTACAGCCAAAGTGAGAGGCTGGAAATTGCATCAGAACATTTTTTGGTGTGGTTTAACACTGAAGAAATCAACCACTTTCCCAACTGCAGGGCTTCAAGTAATATTTCATCTTTTCAGGAACACCCAAGTTTAGTTTGACAAAGAGGAAAATTGGATTAAACTCTTCAGATTTAGGGTGTTTTCCTGGCACCCTAGCACATAAAGTCACTCACAAGTAAACCCACGTAAATTTAATCTTGGTGGTTTCAATGTTTAATGCCTTTATGTCCTTTTTTTTTTTTTGAGACAGGGTCTCACTCTGTCACCCAGGCCAGGCTGGAGTGCAGTGGCACAATCATGGCTCACAGCAGCCTCGACCTCCTGGGCTCAAGCAATCCTCCCACCTCAGCCTCCCAAGTAGCTGGGACCACAGGCAAACGTCACCATGCCTGGCTAATATTTTATTTTGTATTTTTTGTAGAGATGGGGTTTTGCCATGCTGCCCAGGCTGGTCTCGAACTCCCGGACTCAAGCAATCCACCCACCTTGGCCTCCCAAACTGCTAGGATTATAGGCGTGAGCCACAGTGCCTGGTATGTCTTTTGTTTCAATTGTTACCGTCAGTATACAAAGCCCAGGTCCAGGAGCTGGGTGGGTCTAACATCTGGACTTCTGTGCACAGACAGGATGCTCTGCAGGAAGATGTGGGAGGGAGGGAGAGATGGATACAGCCAGCAGGAGGAGAGTCTGCAATGATTCTACAAAGATAAAGGTGCCCTTTTACACATGGTGGTGTGGTTTAAGGCCGGAGGTAATAACTGAGATTTAAGAACTGTGACTCGGTGAATGTCTGTTGGATTCAATCCCATACACAGTCACTGGGGCTAACACTTGGCAGGCACTCGGCCACCCACCAGGGTGGGCAGATAAATGCACAGCCCCTGCTGCCTGGTCTCCAGACCTCTCTCAAGAAGAGGAGGATCACACATCCTGGGCACCTGGTAATCCCAAAGCTAATCCCCCATAGAAGAAAACCTAAAGGTGCTGGTGGGCATGTAGTATTTAAGTCCTCCTCAGTTGCAGAAAAACACTGCTGTGTTCTTGATCACCACTTGCTTCTGAAGCAAAGCAAGCACAGCCTCAAGGTCTGACCGCCCACCCAACCCTGCAGATATCCGCAGATATTCTCTCTCTGCCGGCACCCTTAGAACATGGGGACTCCTTGGCACCTGGCTGACCTGTGATGTCCTCTGACCAGGCCTGATTTCCTTTCTCCCCACGTTCACTTCCTCCTTGCCTACAAGCTCCACAGATCCTTCTGCCAGACCCTCAGGCTCTCTGACCCAGACCTTCTGCCCCTACATGCCCCTGCGTACTTCTGACTCTTATTGGCCTAACTTGACCTATTGCCAATAAGCCCCAGGTTCCAGTGGTGGCCTTCAAGACGGCTATCAGTCTGAGGTTTGGGACTGAAAAAGCCACTGCACTCAGTGGATTTGCAGCCTCCATAATCTATGCTGCACTTGCCAGATGCAGGCAGTTTGACCATTAAGATGCATCGCTACAAAGCAATTCAACTCATTTGCTGTCTTAGCACCCACCTGTAGATCAGGGCCCTGTGTACACAGCCCCTTGAGTAAGGTCACCAGAGAAAATATACAGCATTCAGTTATACTTGGATTTCTGGTAAATAAATAAGAATTAGCTATAAGTATGTCCCAACTATTGCATGGATGTCCTTTGTTGTTGTTTTTGAGACAGAGTCTCCCTCTGTCACCCAAGCTAGAGTGCAGTGGCACAATCATGTCTCACTGCAGCTTCAACCTCCCAGGCTCAAGTGATCCTCCCATCTCAGCCTCTTGAATAGCTGGGACTACAGGCTTGCACAACCATGTCCAGCTAATTTTTTTTTTTTAATTTTTTTTTTTTTTAGAAGGAGTCTTGCTCTGTCGTCACCCAGGACGGAGTGCATGGTGCGATCTTGGCTCACTGCAACCTCCACCTCTGGGTTCAAGCGATTCTCCTGCCTCAGCCTCCCAAGTAGCTGGGGTTACAGATACCCACCACCACGCCTGGCTTATTTTTGTGGTTTTTTTTGTAAAGACGGGATTTCACCATGTTGGACAGGCTGGTCTTGAACTCCTGACCTCAAACAATCTGCCTGCCTCAGATTCCCAAAGTGCTGGGATTACAGGCATGAGCACCCAGCATAATTTTATTTTTTTGTAGAGACCAGGTCTCACTATGTTGCCCAGGGTGGTCTCCAATTGCTGGGCTCAAGCAATCCTCTTTGCCCTGGCTTTCCAAAGTGCTAGGCATGAGCCACCATGCCCAGCCTGTTTTGTTTTTTCTAAATATGGCAGCCCTATCCTAAGACACCTCTACTATCCTGAATGGAAAACAATGATCTGCCAGCTCCCATTTTGCAAACAGGGAAACTGTAGCCCCAGCGATCACAGAGGATGTCAGGTAAGAACTCAGGAGTCTTGACCCCAGACTGGAACTCTTTGCTTCCATTACACTTAACTTCGCTAAAGGCATGTACCCTCTTGCTAGAGGTGACTGTCAGTCACCTGGAGGTGATTTCAAAGGGGTCACTGAGGTCATAATTTATGACCTCTCTGCTCCACCCCATCCTCACCTCCACCCCCCTTTCTATTGCTGTAGGTATTACAGAAGCTATCCTGGGTTATGGCCATTCTGGGACCATATCATTAATGGCCACCTCAGGGAGGAAGTGGGCTGTAAGTGGCAGGGTCAGAGACAGCTGTGAGTGAGAGCCCATCATTGGGTAACACAAGGACAAGTGGGATTTGAAACAGGCAAACACCGGGCAAAGCATGTTGGGAGAGGCTCACTTAATTCACAGAGACACTTGGAATTAGCTGTAAATTCTCTGGGAAGAGATCAAGGCAGCGGCATAAACAGCTCAATTAAACTGTTGGCTCAATGCTCAGTGCGCGGTAATGGTCAAAACACAGACTTTAATCTAGATATAGAGGATTATTTCTCGACCCGTAATGAGATTCCTAAGATTAGTTGTACCTGATGTGGAGAGAACAGCAGCTGGCTCAGTGACACTGGGGACAGGCTTGCATGTCAGCAGGACTGGGACTCACGTGGAAGCGGCTAACTGGATGCCACAACTTTCCTGGAGCCCCCTCCGGATGCCAGGAAGGCAGGGATGAGTCATGTTCTGCTTCCTCCATTTAAGAGATCTGGGAACAGAACCCCAGAATGCATGTGCTTCAAAAGTACAGCAAGTCAACACAGTATGGCTCTGGCATAAAAACAGACATATAGACCAACGGAAAGAATAGAGCCCAGAAATAAAACCGAGTATATATGGTCAACTAATTTTCGACATGGGCACCAAGAACACACAATGGGGAAAGGACAGTCTTTTCAATAAATGATATTGGGAAAATTGGATTTTCACATGGAAAATAATAAAATTGGACCCTGACCTTACATCAGACACAAAAATCAACTCAATATGAATCAAAGACCTAAATGAAAGACCCAAAGCTGTAAAACTCCTAGAAAAAAAACACGAAAGAAGAGCTCCTTGACACTGGCCTTGGCAATGATTTTTTTGAGGTATCACACCAAAAGCATAGGCAATGAAAACAAAAATAAACAAGTGGAACTACATCAAGTTAAAAAGCTTCTGCATAACAAAGGAAACAATCAACAAAATGAATCGGCAGCCTAAAGATTGGGAGGAAACATTTGCAAACCACATATCTGATAAGGGATTAATATTTAAAAGACGTAAGAAACTCACACAACTCAATAGCAAAAGGGTTTTTTGTTTGTTTTGAGATGGAGTCTTGCTCTGTTACCCAGGCTGGAGTGCAGTGGCACGATCTCGGCTCACTGCAACCTCCACCTCCTGGATTCAAGCAATTCTGTGCCTCAGCCTCCTGAGTAGCTGGGATTACAGGCACCCACCACGCCCGGCTACTTTTTTGTATTTTTAGTAGAGATGGGGTTTCACCATCTTGGCCAAGCTGGTCTCGAACTCCTGACCTTGCGATCCACCTGCCTCGGCCTCCCAAAGTGCTGGGATTACAGGTGTGAGCCACCGCGCCTGGCTTTTCTTTTAATTATTAAATAACTCAATTTAAAAATGGGCAAAGGGCTGGGCGCAGTGGCTCATGCCTGTAATCGCAGCCGTTTGGTAAGCCAAAGCAGGCGGATCACCTGAGTTCAGCATTCAAGACTAGCCTGGTCAACATGGTGAAACCTCGTCTCCATTAAAAATACAAAAATTAGCTGGGTGTGGTAGCAGGTGCCGTAATCCCAGCTACTTGGGAGGCTGAGGCAGGATAATTGCTTGAATCTGGGAAGCAGAGGTTGCAGTGAGCTGAGATCGCACCACTGCACTCCAGCCTGGGTGACAAAGCATGACTCCATCTCCAAAAAAAAAAAAAATTAAATTAAATTAAAATGGGCAAAGGACCTAAATGGACATTTCTCCCAACAAAGACATAAAAAATAGCCATGATATATAGGAAAGGTGCTCAACATCACTAATCAACAGGGAAATGCAAATTAAAACCACAATGAGATACCACCTCCCACCTCTTAGGAGGGCTGTTATCAAAGAGACAAGAGATAACAAGTGTAGGTGAGGGTGTGGAGAAAAGGGAACCTCTGCACACTGTTGATGGGAATGTAAATTAGTGCAGGCATTATGGAAAACAGTATGGAGTTTCCTCAAAAAAATTAAAACTAGAACTGCCATATGACCCAGTAAACTCTCTTCTGGGTATATACCCAAAGAAAATGAAATCAGCACCTCATAGAGATGGTGAACTACCATTGCAGCAGCTTTCACAATAGCCAAGATACAGAATTAACCTAACATTCACTCAATGGGTGAATGGGTTAAAAAATTGTGGTGGATACTCCATTTACTCTGATGTGATTATTACACATTGCATGCCTGTATTGAAATATCTCATATACCCCATAAATACATACACTTACTATGTACCCATTAAAATTAAAAATATGCTGAGTGCAGTGGCTCATGCCTATAATCCCAGCACTTTGGGAGGCCAAGGTGGGCAGATCACTTGAGCCTAGAAGTTCGAAACAAGCCTGGACAACATGGCAAAAACTTTACAAAAGTCTCTACAAAAAACTTAAAAAGTTGGCCAGGCATGGTGGCACACAACTGTAGTCCCAGCTACGCAGGAGGCTGAGGTGAGAGGATCACTTCAGGCTGGGAGGTTGCGGCTGCAGTGAGCCAAGATCATGCCACTGTACTCCAGCCTGGGTGACAGAGCGAGACCCTGCCTCAAAAATAAATAAATTTTAAAAAAATGATGTACACACAATGGGACACTATCCAGCTTTAGAAAAGGAGATACTGCCATTTGTGATGACATGGATTAATCTGGAAGATGTTCCACTAAATGTCAGATACAGAAAGACAAATACTGTTTGACCTCGCTTGTATGTAGAATCTGTTTTTAGAAAGTTGAATACATAGAAACAGAGGGGAATGGTGGTTACCAGAAGAGGGGAGAGGACAAGATGGGGGAGAACTGGGAGATATAGGTCGAGTACAGATATGTAGAAAAAATAAGTCTAGAGCTGTAATGTACAGCATGAGGACTCAAGTTAACAATATTGCATTGGATACTGGATATTTGCCAAGAGAATAGATCTTAGGTGCTCTTACTGTGTCCTGAAATTGGTGGGTTCTTGGTCTCACTGACTTCAAGAATGAAGCTGCGGACCCTCGCGGTGAGTGTTAACAGTTCTTAGAAGTGGTGTGTCCGGAGTTTCTTCCTTCTGGTGGGTTTGTGGTCTCGCTGGCTCAGGAGTGAAGCTGCAGACCTTCGCGGTGAGTGTTACAGGTCTTAGCGGCTCGTCTGGAGTTCTTCGTTCCTCCCAGTGGGTTTGTGGTCTCACTGGTCTACAGGAGTTGAACCTGCAGACCTTCACAGTGAGTGTTACAGCTCATAAGTGCAGTGTGGACCCAAACAGTGAGCAGCAGCAAGATTTATTGCAAAAAGCCAAAGAACAAGGCTTCCACACAAGGAAAAGGGACCCCACCAGGTTACTACTGCTGCTAGCTCGGGCAGCCTGCTTTTATTCTCTTATCTGGCCCCACCCACATCCTGCTGATTGGTCCATTTTACAGAGAGCTGATTGGTCCATTTTACAGAGAGCTGATTGGTCCGTTTTGACACGGTGCTGATTGGTGCCTTTACAATCGCCGAGCTAGACACAAAAGTTATCCACCTCCCCATTAGATTAGCTAGATACAGAGTGTCCACACAAAGGTTCTCCATGTTGCCACCAGAGTAGCTAGATACAGTGTCAATTGGTGCATTCACAAACCCTGAGCTAGACACAGGGTGCTGATTGGTGTCTTTACAAACCTTGAGCTAGATACAGAGTGCCAATTGGTGTATTTACAATCCCTTAGCTAGACATAAAGGTTCTCCAAGTCCCCACCAGAGTAGCTAGATACAGAGTGTCAATTGGTGCATTCACAAACCCTGAACTAGACACAGGGTGCTGATTGGTGTGTTTAGAAACCTTGAGCTAGATACAGAGTGCCGATTGGTGTATTAACAATCCCTTAGCTAGACATAAAGGTTCCCCACCAGTCTCAGGAGCCCAGTTGGCTTCACACAGTGGATCCCGTCCTGGGGCCGCAGGTGGATCTGCCTGCCAGTCCCACGCCGTGTGCCCACACTCCTCAGCCCTTGGGTGGTCGATGGGACTGGGTGCCGTGGAGCAGGGGGCGGCACTCCTCAGGGAGGCTAGGGTGGCGCAGGAGCCTACAGCGGCAGGGGGAGGCTCAGCCATGGCGGGCTGCAGGTCGGGAGCCCTGTCCCGCGGGGAGGCAGCTAAGGCCCGGCGAGAAGTCGAGCACAGCAGCTGCTGGCCCAGGTGCTAAGCCCGGGTCGGCGGGGCCGGCTGGCTGCTCCGAGTGCGGGGCCCGCTGATCCCACGCCCACCCGGAACTCGCGCTGGCCCGCAAGCGCCACGCGCAGCCCCGGTTCCCGCCCGCGCCTCTCCCTCCACACCTCCCCGCAAGCTGAGGGAGCCGGAGCCGGCTCCGGCCTCAGCCAACCCAGGAAGGGGCTCCCACAGTGCAGCGGCGGGCTGAAGGGCTCCTCAAGTGCCGCCAAAGTGGGAGCCCAGGCAGAGGAGGCGCCGAGAGCGAGGGAGGGCTGCGAGGACTGCCAGCACGCTGTCACCTCTCATTACCACACACACAAAAAGGTCACTGTGTGAGATGATAGGTTAACTTGCTTAATTTGACTGTAGAAATTATTTCACTATGTATATGTATATAAAGACATCATGTTGTACATCTTACATATATATATTTTAAACCATAGTAAGTCTGACATGCTCCTACCTCCAGGCCAAGGCTAGCAAGCTGAAGTGGACGGAGATGTCCAGCTGTTACCTTCTGCTCTTCCACCCTCCACGATATCAATTGCTTCCATCCACTCATTCATTCAATAAATAGTTATCATGTGCCTACTATGACTACAGGCACTGTTCTGGACACTGGAGGTATGCAGTGAACAAAAGGGCAAAGATCTCTTTCCCGCTGTGGGGCAAGACAAAGAATAAACAAGAAATATATGTAAAATATACAGTAGGTGAAATGAGGAAGAGAGTTATCGGGAAAATAAAATGAGGAAGAGGGATGGCAAGTGTTCAGCGGGGACTGCAGTTCTAGACACTGTGCCCAGGGGAGGCCTCACTGAACATGTGACATTTAAATAAAGTCCTGAAGGAAGGCACAAGTGTGCCTAGAGGCTTCAAAGAACAGCAAAGAGGCAGCCTGGCTGCAGCAGGAGAGAGAGTACAGCATAACAGGAGGTTAGGAGTTTAAGGGGAGCAAGTCATATAAGGCCTTACGGGCTACTGTAAGAATTTTGGCATTTCCTGTTAGGAAAATCAGGATTCCAGGGGGGATGTGAAGAGAGGAAAGACATAATCACACCCATTTTTAACAGGATCACTGGCTGCTGGGGTGAGATGGAAGCAGGGAAGATGGATAAGAGACTCCCACAATAATCCAGGCAAGAGATGAAGGAGTCTTAGTCCAGGGTGGTAACAGTGGAGGGGGTGAGTAGTGGCCAGATTCTGCATATACTTTGCCGACGGGCTGGGTAAAGTAGGAATGAACTAAGGGGTCATGGATGACAGAAGTTTTTGCTTCAGATCTTTACTGAGTTCTAATAACTCCCAAATCCACACCTCCAGTCCAGACTTGTGCCCTGACCCTCACAGCTGTTTATACAGGTAGCTAATGCCAAGTCAACCACCTTCTCCTTCCTGCAGTATCACCTTTCAATGGGAAGTGGTTGGTCACCACTCACTAAGTAGCCCAAAGGCAAAGACTTGAGAGTCAGGCAGAGTCTGTCCTCTAAAATGACTTAACACCCTTTCACTACTTCAATGTTATTTATTCATTCAACAAAAGTACTGAGTGCCTTCTGTGCATTAGCTACTGTTCTCTGCACCATTTTCTGGTTCCTTAACATTCCTTTAACTGCTCTGCCTACTTTCTGTCTCTCCCCAAGAAATACATCTTCCACACTGCTTCCCAAATAATCTTTATAAAATGCAGAAAACATAAGGTAATTAATTTCCTTGCTCAAAGACCTTCAATGGCTCCCTATTGCCTACAAGATAAAAAATTCTCCTGAGTTTGATATTGAAAACTCTTCCTGATGTGGTACAGCCTACCTTTCTACCCTTACCCACCATTCCATGCATTCAGAGATTCTCAGCTACTCCACTCCACTTGACAACTCACTATGGCCCAAGTGGTTTACCACATGTTCCTGCTTCTATGCCTTTCACGATGTTGCTCTCTCTCTCTCCGCATGGAATTCTCTTGTCTACTTCTACTATATCATAATGCTACTCACTCTTCAAGGCCCAGACCAGATATCACCTCTACTAAGAACCCACTATGATCTGCCCCACCCCATAATTAAAATCTCCCTTCCCTATAGCCCCATAGCTCTTTGTCCCTTGTTCTGTCCTGCACTTCTCTCATCTTGCCTTGTATAATTATTGGTGAGAGACTGTGGTCCAGATCATCTCTGCATCCTACAGGGCCTGGTACACAGACAGGGGACTGACGTTAACATTCAATGGACAGAACTGAATAATGTTATCTAAAAGAAGTAGATGAGGCCGGGTGCGGTGGCTCACGCATGTAATCCCAGCACTTTGGGAGGCCAAGGTGGGCGGATCACCTGAGGCCGGGAGTTCATGACCAGCCTGACCAACATGGAGAAACCCCATCTCTACTAAAAATACAAAATTAGCCCAGCATGGTGGCGCATGCCTGTAATCCCAGCTACTCGGGGGCTGAGGCAGGGGAATCACTTGAATCCAGGAGGCGGAGGCTGTGTTGAGCCAACATCACCCCATTGCACTCTAGCCTGGGCAACAAGAGTGAAACTCTGTCTCAAAAAAAAAAAAGGCCAGGCGCAGTGGCTCACACCTGTAATCCCAGCACTTTGGGAGGCTGAGGCAGGTGCGTCACGAGGTCAGGAGATCGAGACCATCCTGGCTAACACGGTCTCTGCTAAAAAAATACAAAAAAAATTAGCCGGGTGTCATGGCAGGGGCCTGTAGTCCCAGCCACTCAGGAGGCTGAGGCAGGAGAATGGCATGAACCTGGGAGGCTGAGCTTGCAGTGAGCGGAGATCGTGCCACTGCACTCCAGCCTGGGTGACAGAGCCAGTCTCTGTCTCAAAAAAAAAAAAAAAAAAAGAAGAAGAAGAAGAAGAAGAAGATGAGTCTGTTGGGTTGGTGGTGGCACTATTTTTCTGGACCTGTACAAGTGGCACAGCCTTCCTCCAGATACTGGAAGGAGGTGCAGCAAAGGAGACACCATGCCCCTGGCAGCTTGAGGAGCTCTTGGTCTAAGGTGAGAAGCTGAGATAGAACAGAAACAGAAACAGGGCCATACTCAACCCTTCTAATAAGAAAACTAGGGTGGGACTGGAGGAGGACAAGAAAAGCAAAAATTCCAAAAATGATGGGCATAGTTTACAGCATCACATAATAATGAGTTTGTGATGTCAAGAGACTGGGGACCAATTCTAGCTGTGCCTCTTGATTTAATCTCTTCCCTTCACTGGTCCCAGTTTGCCCTCTGTAAAATGGAGTGGCTGGATCTCTGAAAAGAGAGTCTGTCCAGCTCTTACTTCCTATAATGCTCTAATACTTCTACAAGTGTTTGTCTTCCTAAACCGTTTGGCAAAGTCCTTAGGAAGCTTTTTCTATTTCCCTTCAGAATGATTATTTCGGACTCTGAGTCTTGGATGGTCGTCTCTACAAGCTCCCAAAGGAAAACACCCATGTGGTTTTTGCCTGCTTGAGGTAAATACCACCTTAGGCCAACTACCCCATCTGTAAACTGGGAATAACACCAGATTGCAGGGATGTTGAGGAGGGTTAATTATATACAGAGTGTCTAAGGGTTGAGCAGATACACAAGTGCTCTGGAAGTTCTTGGCATAATACTATAGCATTACAATAATTCTGGCTTGCAAATTATACCCCAGCAGAGGTATCACATGGAAAAGTGGATCCGACTCTATGGCCTGATGAAAGTGACATGGAAAAAATAAGTTATGAAATATAACTTCTCTTCCTGAACTTTTGGAAAAGGCAGAGATAACCTTTCCATGTGCAAGACACATGCAGGGAGCAAGCTTCCAGATTCTGGTGAGGACTTTCTTGTCTCAGGTGGCCTGGCCTATTGCCAGGATCTGAGCCCAGAAGTAGAAATGGGAAGGAAGGGAGCTGGGGAGGATTTGTGGTTGGATGAAAGGTGGGGCTTAAAACAAGGATGTCCTTGCCTTTCAGGTTTTCTACTGGGGCCTCCTTACGTGCAAGATAATTAAGTGCCAATGCGACAGAGGAACAATTTAAAGGGTAACGGAGATACTTAAGTCTAGGTATATTCAAAATAAACATCCTAGCCAGGTCAACTTCTGGGTCCTCTCTGCATGCCCCAGACACATCACATCTCTCTCTCTCTCTCTCTCTCTCTCTCTCACACACACACACACACACACACACACACCTTAGATTATTTCCTGTGAAATGCTAAGTAAATAGATCTCAGGCAATGAAGATGCTCTGTAGCTGGTGATAGTATCTGCGACTGTGAGACGTCACATAGTGGGTTTGGAAAATTCAACTGGCCACAGAGGATGACAGTTTTGTCTGACCAAGGAGGGAAAGGGCAAATAGCTTGATTCTGGAATAACAAATTTGAAGTCAATTTCACTTTACCACTGTGTATGGCTGAGCAGACAGAGGTCAGCTTCAGGATAAGACCGAGTTCAAGTCCTGCTTCTATCACTTCTGTGCTGTGGCCTCAGGCATGAGTCTGGGTGGGTTACAGAGAGGAAGCAGTAACAGCTCTCAGGCCTTCCCTGTCCAAATGTCTCAGATTGAGAGTTTGACCTCCACTTCCAGCGTGGCCAGAACTATGATGTGATCAAAAGAGCCCCTGGCCTTGCTGTCTGCCCTCACAGTTCCCACTGTTACTACAGGATATGGGAAAAACAGACTCCCCCAAAGCGCATCTATAACAGACAGACAGCAAATGCAGATTATTGATTTGGGCTATTGTTTTAGCAAATCAACATTCTTAGATAATTTCTCAGCTCTCAGGTGCCCACATCTTAGAGTTAAGTCACATTTTGAGGGTTGCCCAGGCAAATTCAAAGCAGCACCAGGCCCTAGTGGCAGTTACTTCATCTTTAGGCAGCATTTCCCTCTCAACAGGGAGCATGCCACCTCCCCTGGGTGCAGATCCCAGGAAAAGTTACACTGACCAAATCAGGCCACTCCTTGGGACTGTTTCCTCAATTTTGGTTAATAATCAAAGGATGATCTGAAATCGCAAAGAAGAGACTCTTGGAAAAGACATAATTATGGTACCACCCGACTTAGGAACTGGCATCCAAGTCCACCTGTGTGACTTTCCTCTGGGCCTCAGTTTCTCCATCTGTAAAATGAGGTCCTGTATTTATTTTTGAGACGGAATCTCCCTCTGTCGCCCAGGCTGGAGTGAAGTGGTGTGATCTCGGCTCACTGCAACCTCTGCCTCCCAGGTTCAAGCAATTCTCTGCCTCAGCCTTCCGAGTAGCTGCTGGGATTACAGGTACCCGCCACCACACCCGGCTAATTTTTGTATTTTTAGTAGAGACGGGGTTTCACCATCTTGGCCAGGCTGGTATTAAACTCCTGACCTCGTGATCCACCCGCCTCGGCCTCCCAAAGTGCTGGGATTACAGGTGTGAGACACCGCACCCGGCCGAGGTCCTGTATTAAATGGATCCTTGCCAGCTCCTACAACATAAGGCATTAAATGTTCCCACAACTTGCTCCCCTCGGCTGGCAGCGAATAGGGCTAAAGCCTCGACTTCCTCAGAGGTGAAAAGGTAAGCAAACATTCCGACCTCCCCTAGCCTTGCTCTCGGATTGGTGCTGGGCCCGGCTCCCACCGCCTATCCCGACCACATCCGTCATCTGGACTGCTAATACACTCATTAGCATAAAGATTCCTCCGAAGACCTGGCGCACGGGGCTGAACCGGAGTCTGTCCCTTTAAGGAAAAGGGGGACAGCCACTCTGTCCCTAAGGGCACTCGGCACTGCATTTCCTCCACACGGGCCACGCTGTAAACTAGACAGGTTCCGTGTTAATCCACTGTCCCTCCTCAACCCCGACAGGGGGATCCCTGGAGTGAACAACGCGCGGGGTCCCGGGGGACTGCGGAAAGGTTTGGCCTCTGCGCGTAGCAGGCTCCGCCAGGCAACCTCTCGCCCGAGGCGGCGGCGAGCTGCAAGCTAGGTGGAGCCGGCTGCGCGGCGGGACCCCAGCGCCCTGGGGCAAGACCCTGGTGCTGGCGCCAGGGCGGCCGCGGGAGGTGGCGCGTACAGGAGCGGAGAGGTGAGCCCACCCCGGCCCGGGGCGCGAGGGGGGCGGGGCTTGGGCCGCGGCCCGGGGCCACGCTCGCGGGGGTGGGCGGTGCTGGGTCTGCGGGGGCGGGCGGGGGGCGGGGCGCGCGAGCGGGCTCCGGGAGGGCGGGGCGGCGGCGCGGGGCGGGCTCTGGCGGCCTGAGTGTCACACACGCGGCGGCTCGGGAGGCGGCGGCAGTGGCAGCGACAGGCGCCGCCGGGACGGGCACGGGCGCGCGGGCTCTGGCGGGCGCCGGCTGCCTTCCTCCGTCGCTCGCTGTCTCTCCCGGCCGCATTCTCCTCCGCTGCGGGGCCGAGCTCTCCCCAGCGCTCTCTGGAAGGAAGAAGGGAGCCGAGGACGCCGAGAAGTTCCCGCGGCAGCCGCGGATCCCGGCCAAGGCGGAGGCTGCGGCTCCGACGGGGCAGGAGCGCGATCCACCGCGAGGGGCGTACGGCCAAAGGGTCCGCGGCGTGGAGCGCTCGGACTTTCCGCTCTCCCCCGGGCGTGGGCCGGGACCCCATGAGACGCGCCCACGAGGGGCGCGAGATTCCTAGCTTGGGCGGCGCTAGGCGGAGGGAGGTGTTGCAGCCGCCGGAGCCAGAGAGCTGCCGGCAGGAGGCGGCGGCGGCAAGAACTTGAACTTGGCGTCGGGAGCCGGCGCCCCGGACGCCCCCCGCCGGGGCGGGGGCGCCGAGGGACCTGCGCCGCAGCGCTGCCCCCCGAATGGCCGCGGCGGCGGACCGGTCTCCCGCGCCGCGGCCCTAGGCGGCCTCTCGCCATGGCCAAGTGGCTAAACAAGTACTTCAGCTTGGGCAACAGCAAGACCAAGAGCCCCCCGCAGCCGCCGCGGCCAGACTACCGCGAGCAGCGGCGCCGGGGCGAGCGGCCCTCGCAGCCCCCACAGGCCGTGCCGCAGGCCTCCTCCGCCGCCTCGGCGTCCTGCGGTCCGGCCACCGCCTCCTGCTTCTCGGCCTCTTCGGGCTCGCTGCCCGACGACAGCGGCAGCACCAGCGACCTCATCCGCGCCTACCGCGCGCAGAAGGAGCGAGACTTCGAGGACCCCTACAACGGGCCTGGCTCGTCGCTGCGCAAACTGCGCGCCATGTGCCGCCTGGACTACTGCGGCGGCAGCGGGGAGCCAGGCGGGGTCCAGCGCGCCTTCTCGGCCTCGTCCGCGTCGGGCGCCGCGGGCTGTTGCTGCGCCTCCTCGGGCGCGGGGGCCGCCGCGTCCTCGTCCTCGTCCTCCGGCTCTCCGCACCTCTACCGCAGCAGCAGCGAGCGGCGGCCCGCCACGCCGGCCGAGGTGCGCTACATCTCCCCCAAGCACCGCCTCATCAAAGTGGAGAGCGCCGCGGGCGGTGGGGCCGGGGACCCCCTGGGGGGCGCCTGCGCGGGCGGCCGCACCTGGAGCCCGACGGCCTGCGGAGGCAAGAAACTGCTCAACAAGTGCGCCGCCTCAGCCGCGGAGGAGAGCGGGGCCGGCAAGAAGGACAAGGTAAGGTGCCCCTTGGCCTCTTCCCGAGGTTCCAGAGCCACGGTGCGCACGGGGAAACCGAGGCACCCACCGCTCTGGTGTCGCGTCTCTACTTCAGCTTCGGCCTAGGACCCTGGGTCGGGGCTGGCGTGCTGCTTCCCGCTTCTGCCTCCTCCCGCGCCCTTTTCCTGGGACCGGCGGCCTCCTGACCCCACCTCTTTCGCCGCTGCTCCCAGAACGTCCCCTCTCTGAGCGAGAGCGCCCGGCCCAGCCTTGCCCCAGGAAGACAGACCCAGTCAGCCCTTCCGGCTGCCAAGGAGTAAAGTCAGAGTCAGAGCTGTCTAGGACTTCAAAGAGCTTTGACTCCTGACACCCCTTATCCTAGCCTCCACCCTCCGCTCACGCTGTAGGTGGGAAACTGAGGTCCAGAGCAAGGAAGGGACTCGCCCAATATTACACAGCTTTCTTGGTGGCAGATCCGGACCGGCTGTCTCCAGCGTGTATATGTAAATCTCTTGCGGCTGCCCTGCCCGGCCCTGCCCTGCCCCACCCCACCCCCAGCTCCAGGTTTCCAAATCCGGGCTGCCTGGTACCGGAGCTGCTCCGGGAACCTCCACGCGTGCTTTTCCGGTTGAAATGCGCTGCCTGCAAGAGCGCTCCTCATCGAACCCGTCAGTTCCTCCCGCTGCGCGCGGGAGGGGGTCAGCCTATCAGGCCCAGCTGGAAGGAGACCCCACCCCTCCTATCCTCACCTGCTTCCTTCCTGACCTCACCCCTACCCCATAAGGTCCCAGGAACACGGGGGGACTTTGTGACAGCCCCCTTCCTAACGCATTAGGCCATCTAGATTCCTTCCTTTGAAGCAGACGAGTTAATTACAGCCAGACTAGGCCCCCTCCTCCCCCTTCACACTCCTGTGAAGCCCTCCCTTCCCCCATAAAATAATACTTGTTCTGTCTTCTTCTGGTGGAAGGCAGTGTTTTGATTAAATCTGAGGCCCGGTGGGAGAGCTCCTTCCTTCTCAGCGCCCTGGTGCGTGGCTGTTGTTCTCCCCACCTTCTTCCCACAAAGGTAAACCTTTGCCCAGGCCTGGGCTGGGGGAGACTGATTAAGAGTCTGAGTTCCTTTTAGGACTGGATGTCCAGACAGGAGGGAGACAGGCTCTTACCTGCCATCTGGTGCTTGGAAAGGGATCTTTTTTGTTTGCCAGGAGAGAGGAGGAAGGGAATGTCCCTCTAGTTTTTCTGCCTGGCCTCCCCTCCCCGAGGTCCCCAGAATATCCCCTCCCCTGTTTGATCTGCATGGGCAGTCCGTGGAAGATCCCACCTCTCCCTGGAGGCAGTTTGGGGCACCCCTCGGAAGCTTGGACTCTGGGTTTCTAAAGCACCTAGGATGCCACACCTAGATGACGACTAGCTGGGAGCCAGGTGGCTACCTAGGAGCTGCCTTGGGAGAGGGGGCAGATTTCCCTGGGAGCCACCAGGACCCTGGGCTTGTGTTTGGTCAGTGAGGGAAACACCAGATAGGCTCCGTGCAGTCTTATGCATGGCTGAAGCTTGGCTTGGTGCAGGCACTGGGGAAACCTGGAGGTCTTGTATATAAAAGGCACGAGAGGGTCACGGCTAACTGCACTGGACTTTATGCATCCTCCTTGTTACTCTGCAGCCACACCCCAGGTGGGCAGATCTCCTTTCTCTTCCACTGCTAGTGGTTCAAAACTTCAGTAAACATTTTTTCCCAGTTACAGTTAAGACTGTTTCAAACACTGAGGAATGATTTGTTTTATAGCCAGGATGTCAAGATGTTTAAGACTTGACTCTTTTCATCACCAGATATTTCTTACGGGTCTTCTCTGTGTCCTCCCCTGCTGGGTGCTGGAGCAGGGACCCTCTGCAGCGAATGCTATGACAGAGGCCATAGTGGCGTGATGGTGATGAGTGCTATGATGAGACCTCATGTTACAGGGTTACAGGAGGGATGAAGGGCAAGGGAGAGGTTGGGGGGTGTGGCATTGAAGAGTGCACCTTGGAGGCAGGGCCATTATTGTGAGGGAGGGGTGGTCACCATGGTTGGCTGGAGAAGAACCCTGTGCTTCAGGGAACTGCAGGTGAAGTCCCTTGTGGCTGAAATTGAGAGGTTAAGAGTTGGGCAGGGCCTGAATCAGGGAGGACCTTGTAGGCTAAGCACAGAGGGGGCCTGTGAAGGGATTTAGCTACGAGAGTGTTGTGATCAGATATGGTTTTTTAGAAGATCTCTCTGGGTTACTTTTCACCTACTAGGTTGTGACTGCGAGACCCTTGATCTTTTGAGAAGTTGTCCAGATGTTCTTTCCACCCAGGAGGGAGGAGGCAGCCAGGGAGGGTCAGCAGGACGTTATAGTGCAGCGATCCTCAAACTTTAGTGCACCTAGAGGGCTGGTTACAACAGATTGCTGGGGCCCATCCTGCAGCGTCTGATTGAGCATGCCTGGTGGGGGACCTGAGTGTTTGCATTCCATCATTTCCCAGGTTGAGGGGAAATGGCTGAGGGTCCTGGGACCATGGTTTGAAAACCACTCATGCAACAGTGGCTTCTCCTTAACTGTCCCTCTGGGTCTTCTGGTCAGGGCAGCCTTGGGATGCAGAGACTCTGGATGCCCTTGTTTCTGCCATCTGTGTGTGGCTACCTCCTGATCCTGGGCCAGCACCCCTCCACCTCCACCCCATCAGGCAGTCAGGAAGCAGTTATTTTCACATTATTTCCAGCCAGACAGCTTTTGGGAGGCCAGGCACACTGTAGATCCGGCCTTCCTTCTGCCCCTCACTCATGGATCCAGGAAAACCACTTCTGGCACCTTATTTAGTCTTTATCTATTGTTAGAGGTCTCACTCTGTCACCTAGGCTGGAGTGCAGTTATGGCTCACTGCAGCCTCAACCTCCCAGGCTCAAGCAATCCTCCCGCCTTAGCCTCCTGAGTAACTGGGGCCATGTACTGTCACGCCTGGCTAATTTTTTTTATTTGTAGAGAGGAGGTCTCTCTGTGTTGCCCAGGCTCCTGGGCTCAAGCAATCCTCCTGCCTTGGCCTCCCAAAGTGCTGGGATTACAAGTGAGAACCACGGCACCCTGCCAACTTTTCCATTTAGAATTATTTGGAAGAGAAACTAGCCTTACTCTACTGGTTTCTCCCCTAACATAGCCCACTTTTTCCAGCATTTACTTTGTACTCAGAGATGTCTTGGTACAAGTGTGAGTGAGGAGGGGAGGTAGTGAAGGATGCAGGAGACTTGTCCATGATCTCTGGCCTGAGCTCCTGGAGGAGATTGACAGGAATTTCATCCTTTGTTTCCCAGTGTTTTTATCTTGAAGAATTTGGGAAGTTCATCACCTAGGAGGTGGCTTTGAGCTGGATCTAGGGTTGGAAGTGGAATCTCAGCTCAGGGGAGAGGGTGACTGTACGCTGCAGGAGTGCTTATGTGTCAGGGTGTGTATATGTAAGTGTATACGTGTGTGTGAACATAGACGTGTGTGTATGTGTATAAAATCTCAATGTGGGGCCTGTTCTTGGAAAGCAGCACTTTCATGCAGCTGGGCCTTGTTTGGGGAATGAGAGATGACAGTGTGAGAGAGGTAGGGGCTTGAAGTTGGACCCCACAGGGGAGACCTTGAAGGTTGTTGAGCCAGGGAAGGGATGTACTCAGAGCCATGGTGGAGGGGCATCCAGGCTATAAACAGCTGCCAAAATCTGGGGAAAATAGGATCAAAGTTAGGGGACAGTTGTAGTTCTGGTGAGAGACGGTGAGGTCCCGAGCTCCTGGGATGAGAAAACGAAACTGGAATAGGTAGACACAGTATTCCTTCAAGTTGTGCTTTATAAAAAAAAAAAAATGATGACAAAAGAGGCCAGTTACTTTGGTAGGTCTCCTTTTGTGCAGCCAAACAGGTCTCATCCAGTTATATTTTCTGCTGAAGTCTTGTTTCTTTTATTATAATTAAATAAATGTTGTTTCCACCACAACTAAGTCAGGAGCATCATGACATCAGTTTTCCCAGGTTTTAAATACATACTAATGTGTACCAACACTTTATATTTTGTCAGCATCCAGAGTTGAGTTAAATAACACTTTTTCCATAGTTACAGAATAAATAATATCATGTCTAACTTTTTTTTTTTTAAAAAAAAACATCCAGCAAACAGTTTCTAAACTGCCTGCTAGGCAGAGGGAATTCAGAGAGAAGTAAGTGGTGGCTAACTTTCCAAAAAGGAAGCTTCTCAGTTTGCAGTTGAATACCAGCTTCTCCTGGTCTAGTCAGGGAGACAGATACAACCAGAGAGACAATATCACAACCCGAGGAATGCCAGAAGTGTGTGCAGAGGGCTGGGAGGGCCTGAACTTGGCTGGGAAGCCAAAGAGGGCCTTCAGCAGAAGGCCACTCTTGAGCTGAGTGTAGAAGGCTGAGTGGGAATTCCCAAGGCAGGGGAGTGGGGAAGAGGGCTTTTCATGCAGAAGGAATAAAGCAGCCTGTGCCATGGCCTGGAGGCTGGAGAGGATGGCTGGGGGCAGCAGGGCAGGTGTGGTGGGAGACTGCAGAAGGAGGTTGGAGCCCACAAAGGGAAGAAAGTCTCATGTGCCTTGCTGCGGAGTTGTGAATTATCATTTGTCCTGTTTCACATAAAATCATTGATGTAGGGCTTGATTGAAGCCGGGGTCAAACATGAGTTGTCAGTCATTCCCATTTGATGAACAGCCACACTCTCCAGTTCTTAAAATATCACTAATGGCAAAGGTCAGGGTTGCACTTGATAGCTGTGGTTTGGCTTGGGACACTTTCCCCTTTGAAGTCCCATCCCCTGAAAGCAGTGTGAGAGAAATGCTGCGTATCAAATCCAGTTTTTCCTGGTTGATTCCCCAGAAGGGAAATACATTCCCCAGGCTTCATAGTAACCACTTAATCGGTCATTTAATCCTCACTGTCCCACTGGGAGAGGCTTGAGTACTGTATTAGCTGTTGCTACATAACAAATCACCCCAAAACCGCCCGTGGTTTGATTGTGGGCCATGCTGTCTCTATTGTAGCTCTTCAGCTCTGCCACTGTAGCTTGAAAGCAGCCATAGACAATATGGAAATTAATGGGAACAGCTGTATCCCAATAAAACTTTATTTACAAAAACAGGCAGCTGGCCTGTGCGCTCTAGCTTCCAACCCCTGCTTTAAACGATAAGGTTTTATTATAGCCAAGAGCCTGCATATCTGAGTCATTTTTCTGGTCTCAGTTGGGCTCACTCATGCCTTTGCAGTCACTGGGGGTGGGGTGGGTATGCAGCTCTGCTGATCCTGGCTAGGCTTTCTTACGTGTTTGGTGGGCTGGTTTAGGATGGCCTTGGGCTGCAACAATTCAGCTCTGTTCCGTGTCGTCTCTCCTCCTCCAGCACATGTTCATATGACGGCAGCAGGATTCCAAGAAAAAGCAGGAGCGCATAAGGTCTCTTGAGGTTGGAAACTGGCATGGTGACCCTTCTGCTGCATTCAGTTGACTAAAGCAAATCATAAGGCCAGCCACAATTCAAGGAGAGAGGAGGAGCTGCAGTGTCTCATGGCAAAGGGCAGGGATACAGACAAGCCATTAATTAGGGCCTTCGATGCCATCATCTACCTTATCCCCATATTCCAGATAAAGAAACTGAGGCTTAGAGAGGTTGATGACTTGCCTAATGTCACACAGCTGCAAAGTGATAGAGCAAGGATCACACCAGTGCAGTCTTGAGTTCAAAACCTATATGCTTCCTCTATTTTCCGTGGTTTCAATGGAAATAAGTAGTATGAGGCTTTTGGATATTTACTGGAATATGTGTTACATGTCTCCTCCTCCCCTTTACTTAATGCTACTCTTCTTGCATCCCTCTGCTGTAATTTCTCCGCTTTCAGCCTTTACTTTGGTGTCCCTAGAAGAGGCCCTAGAGCTGGCTTTTCTGTTTCTCTGTCTCCCATCTGCCTCAGAGTTCCAGAAATGAGATGTTAATGCAGCACTTGAGTTATTTTATAGAGAAATTCTGAGCACAGAGTTGGCACATCCCAAGGGACAGCTGCACAAAACGTGAGTCTTGTAACTGTCATGTCTTCTCATTCTAACACCAAGCATTCCTTCCCTTCAAGGATTTGCCAGGCTGTGTGTGCTCTGTTTGGAGGAAAAGACTGGCGGTACATTGGCCCTGATCAACAAGGAACTTAAGTTTCCTTGAAGGAGATCAGGTGACTGTCCTCTCTAATCTGACAATCTCAGAACATGACTGATTACCCCAGGGCTTAACCCCCATGACTTGACCCTATCCTCTCTTTGCCCCCAGAGCATTTCTGACCCATAAAAATTAGCTTTAAAAGTCAAATCTGAAACAGCTGTGGTTTCTTCTGATCAGTCAGCAAGGTCTAACTTGCCTGTGGTCAAGCCTTCCCCTGATTAGTTTAGCTTGTGCTGGGAGAGCCCAGAAGTGGTGGCCTGTGGGGAATGGGTAGGCCAGGCTTGGCCCTAGAAAATAAACTGGGACGTGTGACTTTCCAACAGAGCTCGCATGCTGGCTGGCTGACGGCAACACACCCTGTGGCTTTGCGAGGTTGGTTGATGGTGGTGGTAGGGGTGATGTATTTTCTATTTCTTTTTTTTTTTTTTTTGAGACAGGATCTCACTCCTGTCCCCCATACTGGAGTGAGTGGCACGATTACAGCTCACTGCAGCCTCAACTTCCCAGGCTCAGGCGATTCTCCCACCTCAGCCTCTCAAGTAGCTGGGACTATAGGCACACGCCAGCACACCCAACTAATGTTTGTATTTTTTTATTGCCCAGGCTGATCTCAAACTCCTGGGCTCAAGTGATCCGTCCGCCTTGGCCTCCCAAAGTGCTGGGATTACAGGTGTGAGCCACTGTGCCCAGAAGGTTGTGCATTTTCCGCAGGACAAAGGTGGTGGTCGTCTCTGACTTCCTAGCTTTCATTTGGCCTGTGCTGACTGAGGGATTGCTATATGCAGGCCACCATCAGGAGCTGTGTGGATACAGGGATGAATCAGGGCCTGGATAGTGCCCGCCCCTGAAAAGCTTATCTTTTGGTTGAGGACACAGGAACCAAGGTTGAAACCCACATCTGTATGTCAGAATTTATCTGTAAATAAAGTGGTGTGGGTGAGCTAAAAGCTGTCTTGGCACAGAGACTGTTCTGGGCAGGGCCTTGATTTCACGGAGTCACAGGAGATGCAGGGTGAGGAGGAGGTATTTGAGTAAAAAAGGTACAATCACTTGAATTAAGGGAGTTTTCCACTACAGTAATATTAGCTAATACTTTTATTATACATACTCTGAGCTAGGTGCAGTTCTGTGTGCTTTGTATGTAACTTTACTCCTCACTACAGTCCTTTGAGGTAGCTACTACTACTGCTACTTCTATTCTCATTTTTACATATGAGGAAACCAAGGCACAGACAGGTTAAGTCACTTGTCTAAAGTCAGGTCGGCCGGGCGTGGTAGTTCATGCCTGTAATCCCAGCACTTCCTGTAATCCCAGCACATTGGGAGGCCGAGGTGGATCACCTAAGGTCGGGAGTTGGAGACCAGCCTGGCCAACATGGTGAAACACCGTCTCTATTAAAAATACAAAAATTAGCTCGGCGTGTTGGCACATGTCTGTAATCCCAGCTACTTGGGAGGCTGAGGTGGGAGAATCGCTTGAACCCGGGAGGCAGAGGTTGTAGTGAGCCGAGATCAGGCCACTGCACTCCAGCCTGGGCACCAAAGCGAGACACTATCTCAAAAAAAAAAATAATAATAATAAAGTCAGACAGCCAGTAAGTGGCAGAGATGAGATGCGAAGCCAGATCTAGCATCTGTTTGTAACCACTGTGCCATACTACCTCAAGCTGCACAATCCCATGCCTGAATTTGCTCTATCGTCTCTGCCTTATTTGTGGCTAGACTTACTCTTTGTAAAATGTCCCCTCTGTTGGCATGGTAGAAGTGACTGATTCCAACATTTATGTAAGTATTCCACAGCTTAAAGGGCACTTTCACACCGGTAATTTGTTTGCTTCTCAGAGCCACTCTGCGAGGAAGGGGCTGTAATCTCCCTTTTGCAGATGGAGAAACAGAGGCTCATGGGGAGGAGTGCATTCTTCCCTGCCTCACAGCAGAGGCAGAGCTGGTGGCCAGTACCTGCTGTGTGTGTTGACCTTGTGTTGAGGCCAGTGCCCTTTGTGCCGGGGTGGTGTGGAGGTGGCGTGGCCGAAGCTGGAGTCTACAGGAAGGGTGACAGCCTGATTGATTTCCGCTTCTTCCCGTGTTTTGATTCTGAAACACTTTGCTGAGACCATTAAGGAGCATCGACAGAGGACCTTGCTTCCACAATGGAATTTTCCTTCTCTTCCTGTTTGGTATTTTCCAGTAATATTTCTATTAATGTTTCACTTTCAGCGGCACTAACTTCCTGAGAGTTTGAGCTTTCCTAACTCCCGAGGCAGGAAGAACTGAATTTTCCTCTAAATCATTCAGTTCCTTTCCAGTTTCTCCAAGGGGAGCTGTCTCTGGATTTCCCATTATGCTGTAAAGGAAGGATCTTGGAGGTGGGTCCAGGGGATGGAGAGAGAATTAGAGCCCCACCGAGTGACTCAGGCCCAGTGTTTTCCAAGCAACATGTAATACTCCTGGTCAGAAAGGGGCTTCCCACGGCCGAGGAGGGGAGAGTGACTCGACAGGTGGGTGGGTGGGTGGGGGAAGCAGATTCCCTGGCCCACTGCCGGGCCTTGACTTACAGGCTGGACCCAGAGTTCCCAGGGGGCTGTGAGAGCCCATGCCAAGTCCTTTCTTCTCATTCATTCATTCATTCATTCAGTAGACATTGTTGAGAGCCTGCTGTGTGCTGGGGATTGTTCTGTTTAGGTGCTGGGAATAGAGCCATGAACAAAGCAGATAAGAGTCTATGCTCCCCTGAGCTTGCTCTCTCATGACAGGAGTCAAGTAAATACAGTTACGTCAGGGGTGGGGACTGTAGAGGAAAGTAAAGAGGAATAAAGAGGCGATGGCAAACGTGAATTTGGGGTGGGATGCTTTTTATGTGGGTGCTCAGAGAGGGCCTTGCTAAAAGTTGTGATGGCATGAACCACCCCGCTCTCCAAGGAGGGCATTCCAGGCAGAGGGAAGAGGAACAGTGCAGAAGCCTGAGGCAGTAGCATGCCTCGGTGGTTCAGGGAGCAATGCAGAGATCTATATGACTGAGCGGAGCAGGTGAGGAGGAGGTATGAAGGCAGCTGAGGGCTGAGAGGTGTGGGGCAGAGGATGTCGGAACTCACAAGCATTGAAGAGGCCTTCCTCGCTAACCCTGCATGAGATGGGGGCAGCAGAGGGTTCTGAGCAGAGAAGCCAACCACGCATCTGACTTGGGTTTTTAAAGGGTGGCTCTGGAGATTCTAGAGCAGAGAGGGTACCAGCAGGCAGACCACTGAAAGCAGGGCTTTGACAGCAGGTGATGAGAAGAGGGGCAGATTCTGGTGTGTGGTGAAATTGGGCCTCAGGATTTCCTGACAGAGATGAGGGAGAAGAGCCAGGATGGCTGCAGGGTTTTGGCCCCGAGCAGCCACTGATGAAGTAGATTCAGCAGCTGAGGCCTAGGGGTCCAGAGTGGGGACACTCTCTGCCCTCTGGGTCCAGGAGGTGCCTGAGATCCCAGGGAAGAAATGGATGGCCCTCTGTCTGGGTCTGTGGGAGGAAATGGGGAAAACCGTCAGGAAGAGGAGGCCTCATGGGAGATGGGTCCAGAGGAAGGTGTGGATGGCGCATCCAAGACAGAGGGGATCCCATCTACAGTGGCTGAGATTGGAAGGGGAACTCTGCTGTGTGCAGTCAGGGGTGGCCAGAGCTTGGGGCATGCCATGGTATATTTGCCAGGGATAGAGGAAGGTGGCAAAGGGCCAGGCCCTGCCTGCCACTAGTCTGAAATTGCCCCAATACTCCTAATTCAAAAGAGGCCACCTGCTATGTTGCATGGCTGAGCTGGGCACCACAGGACGGTGGAGACAGTGCAGCGATTAAGTCTCCAGGGACAGGGCTGGAGCAGCCACTGTTTTGCTCAGCAGAGCATTTCATTGCTGGCTGCTTCTGATAGGAAGTGGTCCCTTATATTATGGGTTCACTGGTACATGGGCTATGGGGAGAATGCAAACAGAACTAGGAGGAATGAGAGTCTGCAGGTTTCTCCAGGCCACGGCTAAATTCTAAAAATGAAAATCATCAGAAAGTTCTTAACAGTGAAACTTTACCATCTTGTTGGATGTGCACTCCCAGAAAGCCAGACAGCTCGGTAATCCCTCTGGTGCATTCCAAAGCCACACATGTGATCGGGGACTGCATGGCATTTGCGGAATGGCGCGGTGCCTACCTGCCCTGTGTGGGGCCCTTGCAAGTTGGCTGTGCTCTGAGCCGGTTCCTCAGAAAGGGGCCAGCTTGCATTTTGAGCTGTAGTTCCACATTTATCTTTTGACTAACCTTTTACCCCTTATAACAAAATTAAGACAAGTTTGGTATAGAAAATAATAAGTAAGCAAAACTCAGAAACCAACCCTAATTCCGTAATTCAAAGAAACCACCATTAACATTTTACTACTTTTTCATCTAGCCATTTTTCATTGCATATATATATATGTTTATTTTTCTCTCCACAAAAATTAAGTGATACCGTCTGTATTTTTTTAAACGTAAAGACATGGAAAGATGTCTACAATATCTTAAATATTTAACAACTGTAATTTAATAGCTGCATTGTATTCTGTTCACATGTTAGGCTTTTCCTCGTTTTCACCAATTTAACAGTGCCGTAATGAACATCTTTGTAACTTAATTCTTTGCATAGGTCTGTGATTATTTCCTTGGGGTTGATTCTGAGAATTGTTGGATAAGACAGTAAAAAGTCTGATACATACTTTCAAATTGTGTTCTAGAAAGACCTTACAAGTTGACACCTATTTTACCCTTCTCACACAATCCTGGGAATTCTAATGCAAGTTAGTTGCATTTGCAGTTTCCTGGATTCCTGGTGCAAATGTGTGTTGACCATTTGTGTTGCTTTTCCAAAACTGTTTACTTTATCATCTGTTCATCCTTTTCTGCTGCAGGGTTTTCTCTGTTGATTTGTAAGAACTCTTTGTGGATTAACAATGGCAGCCCCTTACCTGCCATTTGGGTTGCAGAACATTTTTTAAAGTTTGTAATTTGCCTTTTGGTTCTATATGTGGCAATTGTTGTTGGTTACAACGAATTGTTTTCTATTTAATCAGTCTCCACCTTCATGATTTCTTGAGCATGCTGCTGAGAAAAGTCTTCCCATATGGGCGTGGTGGCTCACGCCTATAATCCCAGTACTTTGGGAGACTGAGGCGGGTGGATCACATGAGCTCAGGATTCAAGACCAGCCTGGGCAGCATAGCAAAAACCTGTCTCTACTAAAAATACAGAAAATTACCTGTGTGTGGTGGCATACCCCTGTAGTCCCAGCTACTTTAGAGGCTGAGGCACGAGAATTGCTTGAACCCAGGAGACAGAGGTTGCAGTGAACTGAGATTGCGCCAGTGTATTCCAGCCTGGAAGACAGAGCAAGACTCTGTCTCAAAAAAAACGAAGTCTTCCCTACTGTAGTATTTATATTTTCTTCTAATACTTTGATGGATTTTTTTTTTTTACATTAAAATTTCCATCCCCCTAGAGTTTGATTTCATTGTATGAGGTATGGTTGTCATCTTATTTTCCAAATGGCTAGTGTGTGTCTGGGCACCCTGTATTGCTTGCTCATGATCTTCAGGTACCTTTTGAGACTTAAATATTTTGACTCCATCTTGCCCTGACAGTGTTTAGGTCTCATCAGTGATTATGATAATGATGATGAAGACCTGTCTTTATAAAATGACACCTTTCTTCTGCAGATACCCATGCGCTTATTACACATTCAACTCCTGACATCTGAGGAAAGTAACTAGGTATTAACTAGGGCTTCATCTTTACCCACCACAGCAGAATGCCAAACCTGCTGTGGTGTGTGGGATGTGGCCAAGACAGCCTTGTCTTGCCTCTGGTGGAGTCGGCATCCTCCTCTGATACCGGAGGCTGGGCTGTCTAGGTGTATTTGAGGCAATCACGGTGGTCTGCCCTGCCCATGTGGCTTGAGCCAAGCGAGTGTTTCAGTTTTCACAGAGTGGGTGTAGCGTTCAGTCATCCAACCATATTCCAGCACTGGGCTGAGTCCTATGGAACAATCAGAGACAGTTAAGCCTGGGTGCTCTAGCTGAGAGCCCAGGAGTGGGTATTGGAGAGGGAGGAATTCATTGCCAGCATAGACAGGCAGGTAAATGACTCCCTGAGCAGACAAGAGAAGCATTTGGGCTGAGGTGGGTATGGCTGGTGGGAGAGTTCAGAATGGGTAGGATTTGAAGGTGTGGCCTGTGTGGGCCACACGATTTTGGTCACTCAAATTTTTTAACACCTGCAAAAAGTTCAGGTCACCAAGTTCTTCCTCTGCACCCCACCGTTTTCGGCCCACCATCAACCCAGGTGTCCCGTGTCTTCAATCAGTGAGAGATTTTTTTTCAGACCACTATAGCCTATTTCTCTTTTTCTGGTTCATGCTGGTGTTAGGAAAATCCATCCTGCAGTGTTTGCTGTGAGGTTGATGACATGAACAAATTGGTATTAAAGGAAAAGATTAAGTCGTGGAGTGTTCATGGGGAATAAATCCAGGAAAAATGCAGATTTCTGAACACTGCCGAACATGACTGTGGTTCTAAGAGGCTGAAGGTGTCTGCCTAACTCACATCACGTCACTGAACCCAGGACCAGCCCTGGCAGCACAGTAAAATTACCTGCATAGCATTTTACAAATTTCAGTTTCCTAGGCTCTCATCCCAGATTAATTAATTTCTGGAGATACAGCCAGGGCATCGGTATTTTTTGAAGCTCCCAGATGATTGTGATCTGCAGCCAAGGTAGAAAGCTGCTATCCTTGACCTTTGGTGTCCCAGAGAGCTGGGGATCACCCCATCCAACTCTCTTCCATCCATGCTGAAAACTTCCAATGTTGAGATTTGTTACCTTTTGTCCGGCCACCTTTGCACAGCTGGGGTTGACTTTTTTTTTATTTTAAATGTTTACTCTAGCTTTTTGAGCACCTGGTATTCACAGGAACTCGTTGGTTGAACTCTTTTTCTTTGTAGATTCTACTACTGTCTTGGTTTGACTCTCTGAGGTCAAGTAGAACCAGTCTAACCTTGCTTCTCTCATATAAGGACCCTCAGATGTGTGATTGTATCTTCAAAGGCAGAGAGAAGCTACAGGCTATAACACTGCCCACAGAGCCAGATTCCCAGCCAGGACCCCAGCTGCTAAGGGCGAGGACCCTTTGATGTCACAACTGTGGAGGTCTTGATGGAGCCCAAGTCTAGGAGCTTCCTGTGGGCATGAAGTAATAGGCTAGAGCAGGTTCCCAGTGGGTGAGTTGAGGTTGGCACTGAGGTGTTAACTGTGCAGGCATGTGACTGGATGGGGAACAAGGTCAGATTCCCAGGTGGATTTGGGGAGTCTCAGCAAAGGAGCTGTCAGGAGTGGATTCCAGAGGAGTAGGTAGCAAGTGGAGCAGAGGTTGCCTGGCTGAAAGCAGTGTGATGTCAGGGTTGGGCATTCCCTGTCCTGCTTCTTGGCCCCTTGTAGGGGCTAGCTGACAAGGTCATACACCACAGGAGCCCAGGGCTGTTGCTCCAGACACAGCAGAACCCAAGTGTGTCTCACTGTGGTGGCATGAAACACTCACTGGCTTTAGGGTCGGAAGTCCAGAGCTCAAATCCTAGCCCTGGTGCTTGGAAGCTTAGTAACTTGGGACAAGTGATAAAATTCTCTGGGCCTGGAATGCCCCATCTTCTATGTAGGTAGAATAGTAACAGATGGTGTTTCCTGACCATTCACTCTGTGTCACCATAGGTAACACTTTCAGTACTTGATCCTTAACTGTGTGTCTTTGAGGTGTTGCTGTGAGAATCCCCATTTTACAGATGGTAAGGCATTTGGGAGATGAGGTTCTGGGGAAGTACATTGGGTCGTTGTGAGGATTAAATAAAATCATTTGTTGAAATGGCTGAGCACAATGCCTAGCATTTAGGAAGAGCTTTATGAATGTTTTATATTATTTTGGCCTGTGTGTCTTGGGCCTCAGTCCAGCTTTGAACTTTGGGCTTTCTATAGCCACAGTAAAGTCAGTGGGGTTGCCCTGTCTGGGCTGATGATGTGGTCCTCAAAGAGTGAACCTATCCTTATCTTGGTGGGTCTGCTTATGGTTAAGCTTTACCTGGGATCACCACTCTGTTCTAAGAGCTTGAGGTATGTTAGCTCACTGATTCCCACAACACCCCATAGGAGGCAAGTTCTATTAAGAGTCCCATTTTGGCTGGGTGTGGTGGCTCACACCTGTAATCCCAGCACTTTGGGAGACTGGGGTGGGCGGATCACGAGGTCAGGAGATGTAGACCATCCTGGCTAACATGGTGAAACCCCATCTCTACTGAAAATACAAAAAATTAGCTGGGCGTGGTGGCAAGCGCCTGTAGTCCCAGCTACTCAGGAGGCTGAGGCAGGAGAATTGCTTGAACCCGGGAGGTGGAGGTTGCAGTGAGCTGAGATCGCACCACTGTACTCCAGCCTCGGTAACAGAGAGTGACTCCATCTCAAAAAAAAAAAAAAAAATAGTCTGATTTTGCAGATGGAGAAACTGAGGCAAACAAGTTTGTATCTTATCGTAGATGACACTGCTAGTAGTCGGTAGAGCTGGAGCTGGGGTTCCAGCCAGGCAGTCAGTCTATGTTACACAGATGCAAGGGACAGTGACAGGGGTCAGCTCTGTGTCAGCTGATGGCCATTTATCAGCTGAATAGGTCTCTACTGTCATAGAAACCATAGGTCTCTACTGTCGATAAAGTGTCTAGTTTGGGCCAGGTACTCCCCATAGCCACATTCTCAGGACAATGCTGCCAAAGGGGCATCAAGGAAAGCTTCATGGAGGAGGCAGCATGGGAGCTGGGCCTTCATGCATAAGGAGGATCTGGATATTTAGAGATTGGTGGATGTGAGGAGGACATCCTGGGAGAGGGGTCCTCTGAATGGTCCCTAGTAGATGATGGAGGAGAAGCCAGGTGTGGGAAGGCCTTCAGGGCCAGGCCACAGTTTGGTCTTTATTCTGTGGGTAAAGAAAGGTAGTGGAGGGAGTGAGTGAAAGGGTCAGCCTCACGCTTTAGGGACACCTGTATGTCTGTAGCCTGAGGGGATAGTTAGAAAGGAGTGGGGGTGGGGGGGCTCTAAGCTGGGCATGGAGGTGGGGACCCAGTTAGGAGGACATGGAATGCTTTAGGCAGAGGCACCAAGGGCCTCAAATACTGCAACTGACTGCTCAGGCAGCTCTCAGATGACACTGGGCAATCGAGAGAAATTGACCGAGCGCTTGTCAGGAGGATAGATTTTTCTGTCAATAGCTGAAACGTCCTCTGTGGGAGTTTGTGAGTTACTCAGTCCATCAGAGCATTTGTCCACATTCTGTCAGAGCCAGACGGAACATGTGCTGGGGTCACGGAGCCTGAGCCGGGAATGGCCCTGCTGGTCGGAGAGTTGGGCGGAGGCGGCCTTGTACAAGTCAGACTGCTTGTTTCTGCTGAAACATGGAGCAGGAAAGGACAGAGCTACCGAGCAGCCCATCCATGAGGAAAGACATGGGGGACTAAGGAGATGGGGAGGGGGCTGTGTGTGTTCTGGGGGTGGACAGAGCTAGTCACCTGCCCTTGAGATGGAGCTCTCCCATCTGATGGCAGCACCTCGTGGAGTTAGAGACATTCCAGGATGTCCAGACAAACGATGGCAGTTAGAAAGAAGCCATGTAAAGTTGCTGGTGTCGTAGTTGAAGTCTTCAGAAGACAGCAGTGCAAGAAGGGAAAGGGAAAACCAGGGCTCTGAGCCAGTGCGGGATGCTGACCTTCAGAGGATGTCCTTGCAGGGAGAAGCTCTTCGAAAAACAGTAAGTGCTCAGCCTCCTTTAGGTCCCCAGAGGGAAAGAAATGTTCGCCACGATGAAGATGTTTGCTGGGCTCAGTCAAAGAGCCCCTTGAAGATCCCTGGACAATTCCTTACGCATTCCCCACTCCATCAGAGGGCCACTCTGACCGGCAGAGCTCGCTTTACAGGCTCAGAAGAAACGCTTTGTAAAGATCTAGGAATAATGTTGCCATCAGTCAGCTCCTGCTTGCCGGGCTTCTGTGGGGCTCTGGATCATCTGAAAGCCATCTGTGGTGTGACTGTGAAGTGACGAGATGGTGGGAGTTGGTGTCATCACTTCCTCATCACCCACAGGACAGCTGAGAACGCTGTCACAGCCTGGATGATATTCCCAGGCCTTGGGCCTGAAGGTTGTCAAAGTGCAGACACTCAACCCGGGCATGCTTTGAGGTCTTGCCTACTTGCCCTTTGTCCCTCTGCCTTGAATTTTTTTTTTTTTTTTAGACGGAGTCTCACTCTGTCACCAGGTTGGAGTGCAGTGTTGCGATCTTGGCTCACTGCAACCTCTGACTCCCTGGTTCAGGCGATTCTCCTGCCTCAGCCTCCCGAGTAGCTGAGATTACAGATATGCACCACCATGCCCAGCTAAATTTTTGTTATTTTTTAGTAGAGACAGGGTTTCACCGTGTTGGCCAGGATGGTCGCGATCTCCTGACCTCGTGATCTGCCCGCCTCGCCTTCCAAAGTGCTGGGATTACAGGCATGAGCCACCCTGCCTGGCCTGCCTTGAATTTTGTGTGCAACTTTGACTCAGATGCTTTGTCACCTGCAAACTAGGGTAGAAGTGGGCCTGGTTTTGAAAAGGCAGAGAAACTTTTCTTTATCCAGGCAAACTGTTTTGAGGAATCCTTACAGATGATTAGACTTGAAGCCTCCAGTGGGAGCAAAAATTGTGACAATTCAGAGGATGCTAAATAAGCAGTTTGTAGTAAAAGATTGTAGTCAGTGGTTGAGGTGTGAAGGCACATTCTTTTTTGTGTGATTTATACTATTCAGTTTTCTCCCATCACCCCCAAATTAGAAATCTCTCTTTTTTTTGTATCTGCCTGGCCTTTTTGGGAATGGTTATCCTAGAAAATATCTTACCCTTTGCTTTTGATGGTTTCTTCTGATTATATCTGTTTTCTACAGACTAGCAGACACTTAAGAGTATTGGATTTCTTAACATTCGGTGGCTTCTAGTTCCATATATATTCAAGCATTTCTTACTCTGAAAGTAAATTTCAGTTGTATACATTCATTCATTTAGAGAGTCATTTTATGCTTGGACATTTCTGACGGCCACCTTCATAGTTATGGGGAAGGGACTTTAGATCTGTGAAGGGTACTGAAACAAAACATATATTTTGTTCATACGTTCTTGTGTCTTCCCAGACTTTTCTTTAAAAAAAAATCCCAAAAAGGGAAATCAGGGCTTCCCTTGCAGAAGGAGGCCTGGCTGCCTTAAAATATCCATATATTTGAATTTCAAAGGTTTGTTTGAATGTTAAATCTAAGGTAACCTTGCATTCATAGTCTAAATTCAGAGTGAGCAAATTAGATTGTCATTATTAAGTCTATTCCTTAGACTTAATTGGGGCATGGCATTTTCTGCCGCTTAGTTCTTTAGTGGTAAAAGGGAACCTTTCCCATTGCTGAATAAAAGAAAGACTACTTGAGCCCTTTTGCTGAAGGACTGTGACATTTCCCTGCACTGGTTCTGGGGTTGGATGGTCAAGACATTGACAGGTGGATTTAAGATTACAGGGTGAGACTTGGGGACCATAGCAAGCTGTGTTTCAGATCATCATGCATTCAATTTTTAAATGTTGGCTGGGCGCAGTGGCTTACGCCTGTAATCCCAGCACTTTGGGAGGCCAAGACAGGAGGATCACTTGAGGTCAGGAGTTCGAGACCAACCTGACCAACATGGTGAAACCTCGTCTTTACAAAAATTAGCCAGATGTGGTGGCACATGCCTGTAATCCCAGCTACTTGGTAGGTTGAGGCAGGAGAATCACTTGAATCCGGGAGGCGGAGGTTGCAGTGAGCCAAGATTACACCACTGCACTCCAGCCTGGGCGACAAGAGCGAGACTCTGTCTCCAAAAAAAAAAAAAAAAACTACCCATGGTACCTGCTGAAATACTGGCCTGCCTAGGGGCCTATGAGGGAAGCAGTGTGGGCCAGTGTTAGTGCCCAGGGTTAGTCTGGGTTCAGGGTCAGACTGTGACTATGGGCAAGTCACTTGACCTCTCTGAGCCTGTTTCCTTTTTTTTTTTTTGCTTTGTTTTTTGTTTGTTTGTTTTTTTGAGACTGAGTCTTGCTGTGTTGCCCAGGCTGGAGTGCAGTGGTGCGATAGCTCACTGCAACCTCTGCCTCCTGGGTTCAAGTGATTCTTCTGTCTCAGCCTCCCAAGTAGCTGGGATTACAGGCGCACCTCACCGCACCCGGCCAATTTTTGCATTCTTTTAGTAGAGATGGGCTTTTGCCATGTTGGCTAGGCTGGTTTCAAACTCCTGACCTCAGGGGATCTGCCCACCTCAGCCTCCCAAAGTGCTGGGATTACGGGCATGAGCCACCACACCCATCTGAGCCTGTTTTCAGTGAGGATATTGGCTGGGCTCTCACACCTGTAATCCCAGCACTTTGGGAGGCCGAGGCAGGAGGATTGCTTGAGCCCAGCTTGGGCAACATAGGGAGACTGCATCTCTACAAAATAAATTTAAAAATTAGCCAAGTGTGGTGGCATGCATCTGTGGTCTCAGTTAATTGGGAGGCTGAGGTAGGAGGATCACTTAAGTCTGGGAGGTTACGGCTGCAGTGAGCCGAGATGGCGCTACTGCACTCCAGTCTAGGTGACAGAACGAGACTCTGTCTCAAAAATAAATAAAATAAAAAGGATGTTCGTTTCTGTCTTGAGATCAGCTGAGAAGGTGCCTGTGAATAGACTGTATTGTTGCCCTAAAAATGTTGTAGACTTGGTTTTAGGTCAAAAAGAGTGACTGGAAACAGTGAGAGAGCAACATGGAGAGGCTTAAAAGTTGTTACCCTGGGAACCCAGTGGTGCCCTCCTAGGGAAAAGCACCTAAAACATTTGGCAAAACCAAAAACTGGAAATTACCTAAATATCCAGCCATGGGAAATGGCTAATGTGTGGCCTAAAGTGAGAGGGAATACAGCCAACAAAAGCTGAGTTGAGTAACTCCACTGCAATATCATTAAGATGGAAAACACTCAACGATGTAATACTTTTTCATTTTTTATATGTGTATTTATCATTATTATTTTGAGGCAGGGCCTTGCTATGTCACCCAGGCTAGAGTGCAACAGTGCCATCATAGCTCACAGCAACCTCCACCTCAGGGGCTGAAGAGATCCTCCAGACTCAGCCTCCCACGTAGCTGGGACTACAGGCACTCACCACCATGCCCAGCAAATTTAAAAATTTTATGTAGAGTCAGGCTGTCACTGTGCTGCCCAGGCTGATCTCAAACTCAAGTGATCCTCCCACCTCAGTTCCCAAAGTGCTAGGATTACTGGCATGAGCTGCTGCAACTGGCCAGAAGTAATACTTTTTTAAATGCAGGATATAAAAAATGATGAATATTTGTATTCTTTTCCAATTACTGCATTCCCACCGACATATGTAGAAAAAAGACTGGAAGGAAATCGACCAAAATGTATACACTGGTTATCGCTGGAAGGTTGGAATATTTTACAGTTTTTAAAACCAAATGCAAATCATTTAATTACTATTGGAAATTTTTTTGAAGTGGTAACATTGCAAGCACAACGTGGGGAGGGGGATGAGAAGGTGAGGTAAGGGAACACAGGGTCTCCACCTCCCAGCAGAGTTTTTGCTGGGGCCATCTGAATGAGTTGTTGAACTTCAAAGCCGCTGAGTGTCTCATTGTGTTGGAATGCTGGCGATGAGGATCACAGGAAGTGGTGACAAGCCCTTTTGTTATATAAGCTCACCAGGCTTGCTCATTGGTGCCAGCTTTGGCCCTTAGTGTTCGATCGGGACTTTATCTGTCTGTGTCCGGGGCCACAGCGTTAGCTCGGGCAAGGACCTGTGCGGGAACTGCATAGTCAGGCACAGGAAGCTGCAACTCACACCCTTGTTTGCTTAACACCCACTGGCGCATTGGGCTATTCCATGAAAGGAGAAAGGACAAAGTGGAGGGATTTACTGGCGCTATTCCTGACCTGTAAAGATGGGGGATTTTCCCTTGCTTCTTTGGAAGAAATCTGTCTCACATCCTCCAAAAGCAAGAGCAACCTGCTTTTTGATCTGCTGCTGTTTCTCAGTTCCTGTTAGTTCTGTGTTTATAATTGTGGTCCTGCTGAAGGCATTAGCCAAGAGGGGTAGGAATGTTGCAGTTCCAGAGCCAGATTGCAGTTTTCCCCTCTGTTAACTTCCCTGTTGGAGGCAGGCAGGGCCATTCCTCACACAGGACAGGTGCTCAGTGAAGCCTTGCAGTCTCCAGTTTTCTGCACCGAAGGGGAGGTGTGTGTACACACTTGTGGGTAAGAAGATTGGACCGCTGCAACTAGAAAATAGCTCAGCCTTGTTCCTGAAGTGATTAGCTGCTTTCGGTTGAGCACTTACTGTATGCTATACTCTGCTGGGTGCTTCAGGTACATCTCTCATTGGAGTCCTCACAGGAATTGTGTAAGGAAGATACTATTTTTCATACAAGTAAGCAGACTTGGAGAGGTCAGGGGACATACCCAAGACCTGCCAAACTCCTCTGTTTTTATTGACATTCCTGTGTTATCTGGATACCAGGGACTGGACTCTTGGAGAACATGAACTCATTTTTCACTCATCCCCCACAGCTGGCACTGAACCTGAAACACTGGCCACTTTGGGTACGTTGAACCTTGAGGTGCCATGGCTAGGTGATGTTGGCAAGGCCCCTCCCCTCCCTGGGCCACAGTGTCTGCATTTGTAAAAAGGCCAGGTGTTCTTTTCTCTCACCAGGCCCCATCTTTTCCAAAAACTTCCCAGGACAGCCCTTAACAGCCCTCTCCAGACCGCAGGTTCCTGTGGAATGTGGTTTGTCTTGTAAGAGGTAGTCATAAGCCACAAGCGACGAAGGGATTTTTACTGTCAGGCCTGTCAGGCCGAGGCCCAAACATTATATGACTGTTGTCCCCAATTAATGAGACACAAGAAACCAAGTTGTGCAACTTTACAATGAAGCCACATCTCATTGCGATTTCAATTCCTTCCGTGTTAGAGGCATGCGTCCTGCCCCTGGCAAGTTTGTATGTTTCATTCCTTGGCGTGATCACCCACCTTTTCACCTAAATTGGTTTGGAAAAGCCGTGGGCAGTTTCTAGAAATTAAATCCACTCCAGAGTATGGAAGATTGACCACCCAAGATGTTCAGAGGAATGTGGTGTCTCCTGAGGGCCCTACTCGGAGAAGGAGGACCCGGGGGGCTTCGAGCATCAGTATATTGCCCTCAGGGCAACTGCTTGTTCTTGTTTGCCTGTATTCAATTCTTATGTGTCTAACACAGAGGTCAGCAAACTTTTTCTGTAAAGGGCCAAATAGTATTTCAGGCTTTGCAGCAACACGGTTTCTGTTGCCTCTGTTCACTTCTTCAGGGAGCCATAGACAATATATAAATGAGCAGGCCTGGCCACATTCAGCAATGCTTTACTTACAGAAGTGAAGCTTTGCCCAACCCTGGCTGAAAACATTAGGTGCCTCTTTTCTTCTTTTTTCTTATCTCGGCTCACTGCAACTTCCGCCTCCCGGTTTTGAGCGATTCTCCCACCTCAGCCTCCCGAATAGCTGGGATTACAGGCACGCACCACCACGCCTGGCTAATTTTCGTATTTTTAGTAGACACAGGGTTTCATCATGTTGGCCAGGCTGGTCTTGAACTCCTGACCTCAGGTGATCCGCCCTCCTCTGCCTCCCAAAGTGCTAGGATTACAGGCGTGAGCCACCTGTGCCTGGTGCCTCTTTTCATAATCATGACCCATGTTAACTTGTAATCTCTGTGTTTTATACATACCCATTTTGACCTGATTGTTTTGACCCCACTCCCTCTTGGTTTCTTTCAAGCTGTCTCTGGCCTAGACACGCTAGAAGATCTTTAATCAGTCTTTACATTGCACAGAAGTTGCCCACGTTCTCATGTCAAAAAACATACGTCTTTTTAAAATGCACCGTTTTTATTGTACCTGTGTTGTGCTGTGTAGGATCTCACATTGTATAGTCAGGTTCATTACAAAGTGGTAGGAAATTGATATGTTGTCAAATTGTTTATTGTTGTGGCTTTGTTTTTTTTGGAGACAGGGTCTCGCTCTGTTGTCCAGGCTGAAGCGCAGTGGCACAATCCCAGCTCACTGCGACCTCTACCTCCCAGATTCAAGAGATTCTCCTGCCTTAGCTTCCCGAGTAGCTGGGATTACAGGTGCGCGCCACCTATCGGCTAATTTTTATATTTTTAGTAGAGACTGTGGGGGGGGCGGGGTCTCACCATGTTGACCAAGCTGGTCTCGAACTCCCGGCCTCAAGTGATCCACCCACCTCAGCCTCCCAGAGTGCTGGGATTACAGGCGTGAGCCACCGCACCTGGTCGTTGTGGCTTTTACAAATGTTATTAGAAGAAAAGTTCCATACCTGATATCCCATGTGGCTGGAGTCTTGACCCTTTTGATTTGTCCTTCATCTTCTGTCTTCCAAAAGTGAGTCTGGACGTGTCATCATTTAGACACTACCCATGGCTTCTATCATGTCCAGACTCATAGCTTGACATTCCAGCTGACCCTTACCTCTTGGAAAGGCTTCTTTTTACTCCATCCCTTCCATGACAGCCAGCTGGGAACCTCTGGCCTTGTGCCAGGATGCAAGGCTCACCTGTATGCCTCTGTGTCTTCACTTGTGTGTCACACCTTTATCCTCCTCGTCCTCTTAAGTTCAGCTCAGCTGTCCTGCCATTTGGGAGGCTTCCTGACCTCCCACCCCTCCCTCCTCTGTGTACACATGTCCACACCTCTGGCGGGAGCAGTCACACCATGTCATGGCTCCTGGAGAGCCACAGCGAGAGCCCTGCACCTTGCACGGGGCCTGACCTCAGAGTGGATGCAGGAGTGCTTGTCAGATAAGTGATCTCAGAGAGGTTGATTGAAGAGCCAGTATGCTGTAAAACCCCAATAGTCCCCAAATTGCCAGTAACTCCAACAAGGGAAAAAACATCCAAACTCCAGTGCCCTCCAGAGCAGCCAAGACTCTACATTTTAGGCTTCTAGTGGCCTCATGCAGGCCTGTGCTGCCTGCCTTTTGGTGTGGTGGTGGGCATTGGGAAGAGCAGCTTTGATTCTCCTCAGTGGCAGGTGGGAGTGATGATTAAAAACAGTTAGTAATTACTGACCACCTCCTCTGTGGAGAGCTTTTAGCTGGGGACTTGTGTGTGATCTGCAAAGGATTCAGGACCCATGAGACCTTAGGAGTGCTTCAGCTCCTTCAGCATCATGCTTGGCACATAGTAGGTGCTTAGTAAACATCTTATAGATGAATAAATGAATTAGATTAGAAAGAGACTTTTCTGGAAAGAGTTGTTGCAGCCAGATTGAAGGGCTGCAAATACCATACTAAGGAGTTAATTGAGCCTTTGGCCCACAGGCAGTGGGACTCCAGGACAGGTTTGTGCAGGGAGGGACGTCTGCACAACATGTGTCGCGCTCACCCCATTATTTGCCCTTTCCGGTGTGACTGAGTTGCCAGATAATGAGGTGTTGGGCTGCACAAAGCGCTTCCTTGTGCTAGAGAGAGGCAGGGCCTGCCTTGAAGCCAGTTGGCCACCGGCCTCCTCCCTGTAATTTATGTGCAGTGGCAGGTTAGAGTGGGCTGCCAGGCAGAACCAGGGCATGCCTGCTTCTCCAGGTCAACGCCTTGGTGTGCTGGCTCCAGCATAGGGGCCACGGCCCTGGCTTGAGGCCTGGCCCTGAGCTTTCTCTGCCACCAGTGCGTTCAGGGAGAATGGTTTCTTTTCTTAATTTTTTTTTTTGAGACGGAGTTTTGCTCCTGTTCCTCAGGCTGGAGTGCAATGGCATAATCTCTGCTCACCTCAACCTCCGCCTCCCGGGTTCAAGCCATTCTCCTGCCTCAGCCTCCCAAGTAGCTGGGATTACAGGCATGTGCCACCACACCCAGCTAGTTTTGTATTTTTAGTAGAGATGGGGTTTCTCCATGTTGGTCAGGCTGGTCTCAAACTCCCGACCTCAGGTGATCCCCCCGCCTCGGCCTCCCAAAGTGCTGGGATTACAGGTGTGAGCCACTGCACCCGGCCAGGGTGGATGATTTCTATGGCAGGGGAAGGGGGAGCCCCACTGACCCTCGATACCTCTCCCCTCCAGCTCCATGTTCCCAGACTCAGACACCTTGCGTTTCTCTCCCATCTAAAGGTGGCTGCCTTCACAGCGGTGCTTCCAGTGATCACTTTTTCAGGGAGGATGCAACTCACTGCTTTCAGACGGGGAAATGCACAGTTAAGATGTCAGTCCCCAGAATCTAAGTACATGGAGCAGTTATCCTGTTCAAAGGAGGCTGTTGTTTTGTCTTTGTTTTTGGTTCAGTCCCCTATGTGTTTACTAGGTAATATCCCCAGGCATAGGCACAGTGGGGAATGCAGGAAAGGGCACTGTGGCATAGGCAGAGAGAAGCTGGGGGCAGAGCATTGGACACAAGGACTTCCACTGCAAAGCAAGACAGGGTGTTGCAGTGTGTCAGATGGATTGATTCTGGGAGAGTAATCTGGGCAGGCTACTTGGAGGAGGTGGTTTTGGTCTGGGCTTGAACACTGGGTAGGGGAAGAATGAAATGTACTCTAGGCAGAGAGCACAGCTTGGCCAAAAGCACGGAGTTTGGCAAGGACAAGTTGGGTCTGGTGAGAAAGGTAGAGGACTGGAGCTCAGAGTGGGAACAGGTGGGGCTGTGGGCGGTCTGGCAGACCGGCGGAGTTTGAGCAGCTCCTAGAGCGTGGCCAGAGACTTAGCTGGGTAGTCATGGGTCTGAGGAGTCTCTGTGACTGCAGGGAGTCTGGGAAAGCCCAGAGCCTGGCCTGGCCTGGGGCGGACATTTGGTGGGGATAGTGAGAATTAACAGGAATTCGACTTCGAGGCTGGGCCAGGTCGCCCCAGGAAAGCCCATGCTTGGCCAGGCTGGAATTGGGCCCCTGCTATTCTGGCTGTGGCTGCTGCTTTCTTGGCCCAGCCTTCCAAGAGCCTGTCACAAGTGATTTCCGAGGGAAGCCAACGGAGGAGCATGGTGGAAATGTCACTCCCTTGGAGGTAGATCCCCTCTTAAACACCCAGCTGAAGGTGGAGGCAAGAGAGTGCTAACCCCTGCACTGGCACTTTCCAGCTCGCTTTGAGCTGCCCCAGGAGGCAGAGAGACTGGGGATTCCCCCTTCCCATTTTAGGGTTGGAGAAGTGAACTGCTTGGTCACCCAGAAGTCAGTGAATACCTGAGCGGGGCTGGGGCCTCCCCACTCTGGACCCAGTGTGTTACGCACAACACTGCTCCTCAGTAATTAAAGGGCATGTGTGCAGTTTGGAGGTGAGGTTAGCAATTAAACGATAACTGAAGATGATGGGTGATTTCTGGATCTACTAGTACATAGTGAGCTCTTACTGTGTCCCGGGCACCATGCTAAACTCTGCCTTGCTTTGTTGCAGCAACACTGGTGGGTAGGTATTTTCGTTACCCTGATGAGGAGACAGGGGCACAGAGGGTTTAAGTAACATACTTGGTGACCCGGCACAGGACAGATGTGGCAGTCCCACCCTAGGGCCTGCGCTCCAAACCTTGATGCCTTCTGGGCGAAGCCAGACGTCGGCACGTTTCCCCCGTCTGCCCCAGCGCTCCTAGCATGCTTTATAATTAGAACAGACTGCAGCGCCAGCTAATGACTTCCTCATGAGATTAATATTCAGAAACTCGGGAGAAAATTGAAGAACAAGAAAGGAAATAGGTAGAGAATGAGGTTGTTTCCACTAAGGCCCAAAGCACTATTTAAAAAGTATGTTTGAGAGCCGACTTCGGCTGCGTTTTGGCAATCAGAAGGCTTGCACTGTGAGTACCTCTCCTCTGCTTGTGCTTCGGGCATTCAGTACTGGCCCCTGTCACGACCTGTTTGTGGAGGGCAGCTGATCACATCCCTCCTGTCAAAGCATAAGCCTGAACCAGTTCCTCGACTTCTCAGAACCACCAGTGGCTTCCCACTGCCTTTGGGAATAATGTTGAGTTGCTTTAACCTGGTATCCAAATCTCCACCCCACCACCACCCCCAATGAGGTTTTCTCCACCTCCCTTTTCTTCCCTGAACTCACCGAAGTTTTATACCTCTGCACTTGCCTGTGCCCATTTCTGAAGCAGGCATGCCCTTCTCCTTCCCATCACCCATCCAGCCTAGCAAATGCAGGTTTGCCTCAGATCCTGCTAGTTGGCAAAACTCTGTCCCAACGCAGTCTCCCTCTTGCCCCATACCCATAGGTCATGCCTGGGCCTTGCCTGTGACTACCTGGCCCATCTCATGTCATAGTGGTAAGGTCACTTTAGGTCTGAGTCCCTTCCCCATACACAGCCCCCGCCTGACTGGTAGATTCACCGGTGCGTGTGCATGGTTATGGGAAGGGAGCTGGGGTAGAACCTTTACTGGGCAAAGGTAAAATGCCGGCTCTTGATTAGGGAAAAGGGCTTTCTGGGTATCAGGCATGAAGGGGAAAGGCTTGTTTCAGTTTGTGTAGAAAGAGAGCAAAGGACTTGGTGGTGGCCACTTTTGACCCTCCATCCCTGCCCAGAAGAAACTAAGCTGTGGCTTGTTAGCCTGGAGAAGAGGACTTCGGTAAGGACAAATGTCCTCAGACCTTCTCTGCTTGAGTCCCACCAGGTGCGCAGTCCTGTGGAAGTTAACTCTAAGCGTCCCTGGGGCAGTATCTTCCACCCCAGCCCTGCCACGTGTCCCCAGTGTGGCTTTATTCCCACCTAACCCCACCTCGCCACCCTCCCTTGCCACTCATCTTCCAGAGTGCACATCACACCTCTGCTCCAATACTTTCATGCTTCCTCCGTTTATGGCAAAGCCCCAAAGACTTTAGCATCTAGAGCCCTCAAAATCTATCCCCGAACTCCTTTTCTTCATTTTGCTCTATACCTCCCCACAAACTCTGCAACGTTGTAAACTGGTATCTTGACTGCCACTTTCCTCACTTGCAGCCCCCCCACCATAGTGTGCCCTATTGCTGATACCCCTGCCTGAGCCCAGGAGAGACCGCCACCTCCTCCAGGAAGCCCTCCCAGCCACTCCAGCACTACCTGCCTGTCTGCCTGCCCGCCCACTCACTTGCTATTGGTGGTATGGCATGCAGTGGCTGGGGACAGGGGTAGCTCTTCACTTGAGCAGAGCAGCGGAGCTCTGGCTGACCCTGTGCCCTCTCTGTCCCTCCACTGCACTACATGGGTGCCGACACATGTCTGGGGAGGCCTCCCTTCCCAAGCCCCCCTTTAGGGATAACGGCCGGCATTCATGTGGCAGCTTCCCACCGTGGTCTGTTTTCCTCCTCACAACAGCCCTCAGCGGACCATCATCTCTGTCTTACCCTTGAGGCAGCCAAGACTTGCCCAAGGTCACACACATGGCCAGCCAGTGGCGCAGTCGAGGCCACACCCCAGCCTTGCCCCATCGAGTTGTGCCCCCTCTGCTTCTCTGAACCTAATGTTCAGCTGCCATTGACGGTGAGTTCTGAGCCTTGGAAGGAGTCGCCTTCCTGCACACAGCAGACAGCGGCTATGGGGAAAGACCGGCCGACCTGAGGTAGTGTACTAATTTCTGAGGAGGAAAAACCCCCAGGCTTATCCTCCAGAAACAATCACCACAAGAATTAGGCGGCTGTAAACACGCCTGGGGCGCAGCTCTAGAACGCAGTTTCAGAACCCAAATCCTGGGTTCTGGCTTAAAATAAGACTGGGGCCCAGGGATTCATGGAGGGCAGGGCATGGGCCGCCAGACTCCTGTCGAGAGGCCCATTTCTCCTCCTCTCCCCTCGCCCCTCCAGCACCAGCTGCAAGTTGCCCCAGAGGCCTGTGGCCTACTGGACCAGCTGCTGCCCTCGCTGAGGCAGGAGGGGATGGTGGGCCCGGCCAGCCTGGCCTGGACTCATGAGGGAGCTGAGCTTCCCTGAGGTACTTCTTATATCAGGGCTGTTTCCGGATGACCCCTTTGCTACGTGTTTTACTGCCGTTGTGTGGTCAAGTTAAAGAGGTTGTTCAGGAAGTAGGATTACAACGGGACCTTGTCGTGGCTTTGTAACCTCTGCTCTGTAGATGGCAGGGACTGGGCCCACAGGGAGGGGCCAAGGGTAGTAAAATCCAGAATCTTGGAATCCATTCATTCACATACTCCTTTGCCACAAAGTGGGATGGGTGTGCTTGGCCCCAGGGCCATGACCCCCTTCGGATCTTGCAGACTTCTTGCAAACTTGAAGTGGCAGCAGCACATACAGGCTAATGACTAAGCAGTTCCCACTGCGCTTTAAAGTCTTGCCTTAGGCTTTCAATTGTGCTTATCATTCAAAATGCTCTTTTTTGCAAAAGAGCCCATTTTGTCAGTTTTCTTCTTGTTTAGATTTAATGATTAATCAGAAAAGTGGTTTTTTGTTTTTAGGGTTTTTTGTCTGGTTTGGAGATAACATTGGAGGCTTACCGCCTGACAGCAGTATCCGACAGGGCACTTTATCTTAAGGATGCTTTTCACCATTCCAGCTATATATTATCCACATTTTTCCGGGGAAGAAAATGTTCTCTGGCGACCCCTTTTTTGTAGTGTAGTGTCCTGGGCTGTCACGCCCGCCCGCCAGCCCTGCCTGATAAGCGTCAGGAGTTCAGAAACATGTTTTTCTTCACGGCTGACAGTCTGTCTCAAAAAACTTCCATCTCCTCACTTCCTCGGGCTCCTGATCCCACCCGCTCTATTCCTGCCTTTGTTCTCTTTGGCACACACTCCCTCTCCGGGGTTCCATCTGCCTTTCCCTACTTCTCCTTGATACCTCCCTGGGGGGTGGCCCCTGCCCACTGCCACTCCCCAACACCCAGTTTCTCCCTGCCCCACCCCCGGGACCTCCTAGATGCCCAGGCAGCTCATTGGTTGGCCTGGGAAGCGGGGCTGGCTCATGACCCGAGTAGGGAGCAGAGTGGGCTGCATCCCTGTGTCCTGGGGAAGGAGGCACTGGGCTGGGGCAGGAAGGAGTCTGGGAGTCAGGCAGACCCGCTGCTTTCCTTTGCTGTCTGACATTGAGCACATTTCTTAATCTCTCTGAGCCAGTTTCCTCATTTGTAAAATACATTTATTCATCTACTCAATACCTTACTGTGTGCCAGGCCCTGCATTAGACTCAGGGACCAAAAAGATAAAGTGAACATAGGCCCTGTCCCAGAGTCTCCAGTTTGGGGTGGAGGTGGGGGTTCTTAGTAATCATGGTAAGATGACTCCCTGGGTGTTTGGGAAGGGGAAGTGACAGACACAGATGTGTTTTATGAACCACAAAGTGCAGTGCACATGTGGAGAGTGTTGGTTCCTGGGGTTCCCAGGTCCATTGCTTTTGTGATAGAACAGGGCCTGCCTTGTGGTGCTCTTAAGTCTGGAGGTCCCCCACGCCTGACCTGACCACGCCTGGTGCCTGTGCGCCCAGCCTGTTGTGTGCTGCTGAGCTCTGGCCTGCATGGAATGGCTGGGCTGGGGCACACATGCATGGGGCGTAGGATGGGGAGGGCAGAGCCGGACAGCCAGACCCAAGCTATAAAGCAGGGTTAGGGGAAGATTCTGGGTGCTGTTTGGAGTTCTCCAAATAGAGTTTGGCCTGACTTTTAAAAACTCTTAGACAATGTGTTAGGAGTTAGTTAAACCACTTTTAGTCAGTAGGAAGAGAGCCAGATTTAAAAAAAAATCTTGTTAGAGTGTGACAGAATGTGAAATGTCACTTTTTAGCTCCTCTTCTAGCCCAGCCACCTTGTGTCGTGCCTATTTGTGAGCCTGTGGCTATCCCCCAATGAGCCTGTGTCTCCTGCAGGAAGGACCACTCCTTCTGCTCTATGTTCCAGAGCCCAGCACAGGATCTGCCCCAAGGTCAGCCCAGGGAGGCTGAATGGAGGAGCAGACAGAACTTCAGGGCTCAGAGGAGAGAGGCTCACTTCTAGCGGAGGTGGGGTTCTCAGAATGGTACATGGGGGCTGAATCGATGATAATGACACACAGTTGAGCCCCTCCTGTTGCCAAGCACTGAGGTGGGTTCTGTTACTATCCCCACTTTATAGTGAAGAAACTGAGGCCCAGAGAGGTTGAGCAAACTTCTCAAGGTGACACGGTGTGGATTTGAACCCACATTTCACTCTAGAGCTCGTGTTCTCATGTGCCGAGCATTGGAGGTTAGATAGAATTTGAACATGCAGTGATCAGAGAAGAGAGAAGGGCACAGTATGAGTGAAGACCCTCTGGGGAAGTTGGGGGCTGGTGACTCTGCGTGTGACTGGAGCGGGCAGTGGTGGGGGCAGGTGTCGGAAACAAGCTCACAGCCCTGTTGACCATGGGCCTATATGGAGGTAAGATAGGAAGTTTCCAAATGACACGGAGTACTTCAGCAATTGGTACTTTACACAGACTGCAGACAAGAGCCCTGTGTGCCATCTCTTTCTCCAGTTCTCTTGTTTGAGCCCACTGTTGTGTCATAAGGAGATCACAGGATTCTTCTCCGGGAAAAGAGGGAGTTGTGTCAGCCTAGTAGGGCCCAAAGCCAGGCTGTCTACAGGGCAATACACAGAACTGCTTTTACCCCAGCTCCCATGCTGCGGGGTCCCGCACCAGTCCCTTGCTCTCTCTGGGTCTGTTTTGCTGTCTCTGCAGGGAGGAGTTTCATAGTAGAGTCACTTCTAAGTCTGTTGAGCATAAGATTAAGAGACTGCACCCGAGTTTGAATCAGGGCTCTGCAACTTACTGCTTTGGTGACCTTGGACATGTTATCCAGCCACCCCATGCCTTGGTTTTTTTCATCTGTAAAATGGGGACAATATGAGAATCAAATCCATAGGGATGTTGTATTAAAAGAACTGAGCATAGTCCCTGGTAGCTGCTCTCAGTATTTCTTGTATTATTATTCGGCTTCTCCCATCCTTGCTCTCTCAAGTCCCTCACTGTCCTGTGGCTCAATGGAGAGAACCCCAGAGAGTCTGGGGCTCAGAGACTCTCCAGTTATCTCCACTAGCAGAGCTCCTGCTAGGCGGGGGATGCCTGGGTCTGCCCTGTCTTTCGGAGCTCATTTGCTCTGTAGACGTTGAGATCATCGCCGCCAGCGGCCACCCAGCCTCAGCCAAGCTCTTGCAACATTCCCAAGGGCTCTGGGGGTTCCTTGTGCCCAAGTCCTGCGTGGGCAGAGCTCTAGGCAGGCGGCACGTTTTGGCAAGTCTTTAGTGGTGTCATTGGTAAAGAGTTTGCTGTGGCTGCGCTTGTTAAGACTGAAGAAATACAGTTTTTACAGCCCTAACTTTTGTTCCTCCCAGATGCTAATAAACTGTTAGTAATTTTGGTTAAAATGTGGCTGTTTTAGAAATTCATTCCCCTGTTAGTTCTACGTCGTTGAGGTTTGGTCTGGAGAGAGGGCAGTGCCCCATGCGTTAGAGTGGGTTGGGGCAAATGTGGCTGGTGTTTCTCTGGGGTCTTCACCTTATGGGGCAACAGGGCTTGAGCAAGAAGGCCTAGTATCCCAAGCTCTGGAACAGGAGTTCGGGCCTGTCTGTGCCTCGGTGCTGCAGGGAGAAGATCTTGGGCTCAGATTCTTTGCCTCTTGATTCACTGTATGACCTTGAGCGAGTCACTTCCCCTCACTGGGTTTGGGAAATCACTGGGGATAATGCTGAGGTTTTGCACGCGCCTGTTTCTGCTGGAGACCAGTGAGTGATTCTCAGTCTTGGATGGATTGTATCCAAGCTCCTAGGGGAGCTTTTAGAAATACTAATCCCAGGCCCCACCTTGGGCCACTTAAATCAGAATTTCTGGGGGCCAAACTTAGGCATGGTGCATTGTAAAAGCTCCCCAGGAGTTTTTCTGATGTGCAGCTATGTTGAGAATCACTGGACTAAACCAGGAGTACTGTATGACCCTCAGGAACCTAAAATATTTTCTATATGGTAATTTACAGGAGAGGGTTGCTGACCTCTCCCTAGACTATCCACTCATTGAAGGTAGACACTGACTGAGCTTTGTCCTTCTGTCCCCAAGACCTGCCCCACCGTGGGCATTGCTGAACTTCAGGATGTGATTCTGTGCTTCTCCCATGGCACCCAACCTTTCACATGCCACTGGGGAAAGAGGTGGAGAACCTCTCCCACTGAGCAGTCTGTGAAAGTGAGAGGGAGGGATGCAGTTTTATAAGGTTGGAGCAACCCCTTCAACACTGGCTCCCCTATCCCCAGTCCTATGCTTCAGGGTACCATAAAAATCTCAGGAGGACTATAGAGTTTCTAGTGGCAAAGGATCTCAGTCTAGGTCCTCCTTGCCAAGTGCTCAACCCGCTTCTGCTTGGAGGTCCCCTGTGGCAGGGAGCTCACTACCTCCCCAAATACTCTGTTATACTTTGAATAGCTCTGTCTGATCATTCTTCCTGAAATTGAGTTGAAATCTTTTTGAGAACTTCTACTGGTTGGTTCTCATTCTGTTCTCTGATCCCACAGAACACGCCTGCATCCTGTGCCAGGGGTTGACCACTGTCTTGCATGCCCCCAACAGATACCCCTGAATCTTCTCTAGTAGATACCCCTCGGTCCCTTCAATTATGCCCATGAGACGTGGGGGAGAGTCTGGGCTCTTTATCATCCTGGTGACCGCTCCTTAATTAAAGTACAAGGCCCAGGCCGGATGGGGTGGCTCATGCCTGTAATCCCAGCACTTTGGGAGGCCGAGGTGGGCAGATCACCTGAGGCCAGGAGTTCTAGACCAGCCTGACCAACATGGTGAAACCCCATCTCTGCTAAAAATACAAAAAATAGCCAGGCATGGTGGTGCACACCTGTAATCCCAGCTACTCTGGAGGCTGAGGCAGGAGAATCACTTGAACCCGGGAGGCAGAGGTTGCAGTGAGCTGAGATCGCACCACTGCACTCCAGCCTGGGTGGCAGAGCGAGACTGCGTCTCAATAAAACAAACAAACGAACAAACAAAAAACATAAAGTACTAGAGAAGATTCAGGGGTATCTGTTGGGGGCATGCAAGACAGTGGTCAACCCCTGGCACAGGATGCAGGCGTGTTCTGTGGGATCAGAGGACAGAATGAGAACCAACCAGTAGAAGTTCTCAAAAAGATTTCAACTCAATTTCAGGAAGAATGATCAGACAGAGCTATTCAAAGTATAACAGAGTATTTGGGGAGGTAGTGAGCTCCCTGCCACAGGGGACCTCCCAAAGAGCTGGACGTGATTCTCCATTGGTCCTTTGGTTGTACAGAGTAGAGGGAGACAGTCTCCTCTCTCATGGTGGATCATAACATCATTATCACTGTCCTTGCAGCCTGTGGTCAGGTTGGCTGTGGGAAGCTGTGTTAGACCACATGAGCACTGCATCACTTTCGTAAAGGTCCCAGGCAGTGGAGGCCTCTGAATTCTTGCATACAGGTGGCAAGTTATTACATTATTTCTTCCTCCTGTCTACCTGCAGTTGGTTTTATGAGGGGCGTTAGTACACTTCCCAAAGGGCTTGCCCGCAGGGTGAGAGGTGCACATTGAACTCCCTCACCAGGCAGATGGGAAGTGTGGCCATGAGAGAGAGCTTCAGGGGCCCTGGGTTTATGACATCGCTGGGCCAGGAATGAGGTTAATATTTTTAATGGCGAAGGGTGAGCCCCGTTATTACCCGAGCTCATTCATCAATGGCAGAACCCGTTTCACCTGTTAAGTGCCCTCGGTGTGGGTAATTCATGAATGGGAATCCAATTTTCTTTTTAAAAACCAAGCCACCTCCCCCTTCTTAAATCCAGGAGGTGGTGCTGGGGAGGGTGTCAGGATTTTACAGCAGTTTTTTCCTGGGTAGGAAAGGCTGTGGACAGCTTTGAGGGCCCTTCCTGCCTTACTCACCAAGCAGGCCTGCGTCAGCCAGTCCATAAGACTGAGAGTTATGGAGAGGCTGGGGCTGCAACAGCTCTAGTTGTGGGACCCAGGATAGATGGGAAACTCGGGACCACCTGTTTTATCCTGTTGCCCACTGATCAGAGGATGGGCATAACAAAAATATGGGGAGGGGGAGTGTAACGAGACCACTCAGGTGGACCCTCTCCAAGCCCTTCCGAAATGATTGGTCAACTAGGGCATTGGATTAATTTTAATTTTTATTTTTTGTGGAGGCAGGGTCTCCCTATATTGTCCAGGCTGGTCTCGAACTCGCGGGCTCAAGTGATCCTCCCAACTTCTACCAGCATGAGCCACCGCACCAGCTGGGGTATTGGTTTAAATGTCTCCAAGGAGTACATTTTTCTGGGATCTGTGGGTTGGAAGGGCCCCCTCCCCGAATTGGCTGGCCCCAGTCAGTGGTGTTATCCCTGATAAATGGGCATGATCATGGGGCACCCATAGAGGTGATGGGGTGCTCACTTTTATCTTAGGAAAGCATAGGCTTTAAATTATTCCCAGATGCCCCATTGGAGCCAGCACCTGCTCTGAGGGTGATTGCAGGCTAACCATGCTGACCCTGAGGGCCGCCTCATCTCCTTAGATCGTCCAGTCCTCACTGCATTGTGGATGCTTGGTTTTCTAATTCAGCTGGTCTCACCCTAACCAGATGAAAATGGAACCACTTCTACCATAAAATTCCATTTTCTTGCTAGTTCTGATGAGAAAAATCAGGTTTTCTTTACAGTCATGTTTGAAAATAACAACAGCCAGCATATTTTAGCACTTAGTACTCAGTGCATACTGGGCCCAGTACCAGGGCTCACTCTTTCTAGAGAAGCAGGTTTTCCTTCTGGCTGTCATTCCCTCCTCTGCCTGGCATGGGTATGCTTCCATGTGCAGAGGTTTGGTGTTGGGGTCCGGGGCCTCTCCATGGGGACAACTTCAAAACAACGCTGGTGCTCATTCTGTGTAACTTGAAGACAAGGACTGTGCCACGCTGCACTGGCTTTGGTATGTGGGGAAGTAGGATCCCCCAGGCAGGAGGGATACGGCTGGTACAGGGTGGAGGGAGAGGAGAGCTGGAAGCCAGGCTTCAAAGGCTGCAGGTGGAAGCACTGCTTCCCCAGGTGTGGCCCGGGCAGGGCAGGTTGCAGGTGTGCCGGAGTCACAGGGCAGCTGAGGAAGGGGAAGGGAGACTTCCAGCACTCAGCTGACTTAAGGGAGTTGTCAGGTGGCCTTTGCTCACGGTTGGCGCAACTGAGCCAAGCTGGCAAAGCTGCTGCTTCTTCCTGTCAAACTTCCCTTCAGAGATCTCTTCCTGTTGCCCAGAAGGAGCCTGGACTTAGAAACTCATACAACAGGCTGTGGGTGGCCCAGGAGAGCCAGAGCTTTGGGGTGACGCTGGCCTGGGTTGAAACCTGCGTAGCCTTCTGTGCTCTGAGGCCTTGGCAGAGTTCCTAGACATTTCTGAGCTTCGGTTTTCTCATCTGAAAATGAGGTGATTAGGAAGGATGAAATACGATGATGTATGTGAAAGCACAGAGCCAAGAGCCTGGCTTGTAGAGAAGGTGCTCTCTAGGCGGTGCCCCCTCTGTAAGCATCGTCCCTTAGCCTCCTGCCTGTTCTAGTCCTCTAGAACACTCAGGCGCTTGGAGGGTCTGGTCCGAGGTTCTCAGGCCCTGGCACTGGAGGATCCCAGGCTCTGGGACTCAGCCCCCATGAGTCCTGCCCGGTCCCAGGTCTTCACAGAGAAGTGGGTGAAGAGAGAAAGCTGGGTGGTAGGTTGAGGTGTCTTGTGATAGCCAAGTTATCAGCAAGGAGCCTGCCTCCCCTTGATTTACTCATCAGCAGTGGATCAAAGTTTGCTCTTTTGAAATGGGTAAGTCTGGGATTCAGTTCAAGATACCTTTGCCTCCCTTTCAGGATAGAATGTTTCCAGTGGCAGGTGATTTATGACTTTGCATTTGGAAGGAGATTTTACAATGTGCATTAATAAATAAGGGCCATTCTGGGCCCGATTCATACAGCCGTTGTCAAGTGCTGTGTTGGTGTTTCATGGAAACCAGCTCCCGTGATGGTCTCAGATGTCCCCTTAAAGCGGAAGGGACACAGGGTGGGAAGAGGGTCTGGAAAAGTCAGTGCTCTTAAGCAATAACATGCACACCAGACCATTGACATCATAGGAAGGCTTGGTTTCTAAAGTAATACTAAAAGGACTGAAACACTCACCTGGGGTAATGCTTCCCTAGAAAGCATGGTGATCTCCAATGAAATTAGAAAAATGGACGGTTAGGGGTTTCTTATGAAGCTAAACTTACTCACCTTAAAGGACTATGCTTTATTCTCAATTTCCTTTTTACCTTTTTACTGTTAAATTGTTATTGTCTTTATCTTTTTTCGTTTGATTTTGTTTTGTTTTGTTTTGTTTTTTGAGACATAGTCTCTCGCTCTGTCACCAGGCTAGAGTGCAGTGGCGAGATCTCGGCTCACTGCAACCTCTGCCTCCCGGGTTCAAGCGATTCTCCTGCCTCAGTCTCCCAAGTAGCTGGGATTACAAGCACACGCCACCACGCCCAGCTAATTTTTGTATTTTTAGTAGAGACGGGGTTTCACCATGGTTGGCCATGATGGTCTCTATCTCCTGACCTCGTGATGCTCCCACCTTGGCCTCCCAAAGTGCTGGGGTTAAAGGCATGAGCCACCATGCCCAGCCCTTTCCTTCATAAAATGTGGGTGAAGACAGATGGTGGTTGGGTTCTTTTAATGTTCGTGATCTTGTCTTTCCCCCCCTTTTTTTTTTGTATAATTTTTTTGTATAGTAGTCCATGAAATCCAGGATTCTGGCCCTAACAACCCACTCTACCCATTCTACAGATGGGGAAATTGAGGAGCTGATAGAATGACTTAGCTAATGGTGCCCTGCTGGCAAGAGGAGGGGATTACAGTCTGGGCCTCAAGCTCCCCATGGAAACTTCTGGATGTTGGTGTTTGGGGAGGGGTCATCACGATCAGCTACATAATTTGCAGGGCCCATCCCACAAAAAATAAGAATGTGAGGCCCCTCATTTAAAAATTATTAAGAATTTCCAAATGGTGATGGCAGGCTGTTAAACCAAGTGCAGGGGCCTTTGCGACTGCACAGGCCACTCACCTGTGAAGCTAGCCCTGGAAACTATAAACGTCAGTCCCTGATATACTGGCATTTAAAAATAAGAACCTAATGTTCTTAACCCCAGAAATAAAGTGCATTGGGCCCGGCCTCTTAAAATCCCCGTTATGCCTGACTTAGAGCATTTCCTCTGCTCTCTGCAGCCCTCTGTGAGGAAGCTTGAGGTTAGAGAAAGCAGCAAGTGGGAGGAATCGCAGCAGTGAGGCCTCTTATATACCTGGAGGAAAGAGGTGGGCAGGTGATGTTTATCTGGGCTCATTTTGCTGTGTCGTCTACAGAGTGTGCGCTCTGGGGGCTCAACATCTCTGAGGGGGAAGTTGTACATGGTCCAGGACTAATGGATCTGGGGTCCCCTGCCCCAGGCCAGACCTGTGTGGGCTTGGTTGGGCGGGCAGTTGCTCTCTGACTGGGAGCAGCAGCTGGTGTGATAGCTGGGTCCAGCCAGATAGCTGGGTCCATTGGCCACAGCTGCTGGTCATGCCCTCACTGGACTTTGTGGTTTAGGGCAGACTGCAGCCCTTCTCCCTTTCCTCACTGGCTGTGAGAGTACACCCACATCCATCTCTCAGTGATGTGGAGAAAACCAGTTGCAATGCATGCTGTTGTGCTGAAGCATATGGGAGTGTGGGCATACTTGCTTGTGTACACGCATGCACGTGTACATCTAGGTGCAGGGGCAGATGCTGTGCAAATGTGTACACATTTACTTATTTATCAAATACTTCAGCAGTGCTTACCATGCATATTGGTCTAAGCATTTGACAAATACTCACTCATTTAAATCTCATAGCAGGCCGGGTGTGGTGGCTCACACCTGTAATCCCAGCACTTTTGGAGGCTGAGGCAGGCGTATCACTTGAGGTCAGGAGTTCGAGAGCAGCCTGGCCAACATGGTGAAACCCTGTCTGTACTAAAAATACAAAGATTAGCTGGACGTGGTGGCGTGTGCCTGTAATCCCAGCTACTCGGGAGGCAGAGGTGAGAGAATTGCTTGAACCGGGGGATGGAGGTTGCAGTGAGCCTAGATCACGCCATTGCACTTCACCCTGGGCAACAGAGCGAGATTCCATCTCAAAAATAAACAAATTAAAAAAAAAAATCTCATAGCAACCCCATGAGGGTAGGTCTTGGTATTATTCTCATTTTATAAATGAGGAAATGGAAGCACAGAGAGATCAAGTATGTCATGTAAGTTGCCCAAAGTCATGCAGCCAGAAAATGGGCAAGCACTTGAGTAAAACCTTGCTTGTCTATACTGTTGTATGAATTGTCCCTTATTGGCAGGACTTCTGGCTTTGCCCTGGAGAGAAATGGCCCCATAGACCCTCTGTAGATTAATTTGCTCATTGACTCCCCCAGCATTTACTCACACCCCTTTATGCCAGGCTGGGGCTGGGTAGAGTTGATTGGACCACTTGGTGTTGAAAGCTTTGGGCCTGGTGGAGATTTCAAGGCAAAGGCTGTGGTGGACTAGAATCATTTACATGTTTACAAATAGGCTTCTGGCTAGGATGCAGTAAGGGGTCCAGGGCCATGAAGGGAAGGCTCCAGGAGCAAGGAGGGTTCCCTGGGCCTGGGAAGCTCGGTGGTCCTGTATCCACTTGTCCATGCCCTGGCCCTGGAGGGCTTGATCACAGAGGAGCAGCGGGCAAGGTGCCCCCTCACCCTCACCCTACCACCCCGTGGAATGGCAGGTGACCAGGGAGGCAGACAGCGTGCATCTGTGTGCTGTATTTCATTTCTTTCTGGTCCTTTTTCTATGGATATAAACACATTTCTTTGATGTTATATTTTAGAAAAATGGAATCCTTTTATAAGTACTGTTTTGAGACCTGATTTTGTCAATTGCTGAGATGCCAAAAAGGATTTTGTTTTAATGAATAAATAGACTCCTTAACTGCTTTCACTGGCTGTTAGTATGTCTCCTCAGCTAACTCAGCCTGCGCTGGAGCTGGCCTTGCCGGGTTAGAGGTGCCACAGGCCTTCTGGCTGGAGTTCCTCTTCGCAATTCTGGTGTGGCCTGAGCCATATTTGTTTGCACAAAGGAGGAGATTGGTTTTAGAGGCAGTCAGGAAGGGTATCACTGAAGGTGGCTTGCTTCTCTGTGTGTGGGGTTGTGAGCAAGCCTGGGTTTCCAGCACCCCAGCTGCAGGGTGATGAAATGGGCACACCGTGGTGTTCTGATTTACCACTAGCCAGTCGTGAGGGACTATGGCCTGGCCCACATGGACTTGCCCCTGAGGCCTTCATAGGTATCACAGGGTGCATGAGCCCGTCCATTATTGGCACAACAGCTCTGGGCCCTCCTTGAAGCTGCCAGGCTGATTGATGTTGCAGGATCTAAAGAGGCCCATAGGGTCCCCATTTGGTTTTGTCCATGTGCTTCCTCGGGGAGGTGCCTGCTTAGTCTCTGGGACAGGGCCCTAGACCAGGAGAAAATGATACTTGGGCTTTGGGAGGGGAGGCAGCCTGCACTAGGGAGGGTGGCTTCTGGGGACTCCTGTGATTCTGCGCAGTCTCCAATGCATTTGCAAAGCCATTATCTGCTTCAAACCCTAGGTGGGAGATGGGGTGTGAGATCCGGGGTAGGAGCCAAGCAGATGGGAGCCCCGCACAGTACCATTGCTTCAGCTGGGTAAACGCACCAGAAGAGACCTCTTGGCTCAGCTCCATCCCTCTCCAGGAGGCACCCCCTGCCCTGGGCAGCAGATGCTGTCAAGACCCACCCTGTCCCTTCTGCCTCCCCAGTCTGGCCTTCTCCAGCTGGCTCATCCACATCTCTGTGCCCGAGGGCTTTTCTAGAACATAGGAATGGGAACAGCCGCTCTGCCTACACCAGGAGCTCCCAGGAGTTGGTGCCTGACCCCCAGCTCCCTCACTCTTGGTAAGGTAATTCTGAGGGGTGGGTTGTGCATGGTTTCCCAGAGTTTACTCTATCAGATCATGCTCCATCTAGTTGCCCACCATGGGTAGCTGGCTTTGTAACCCAGCTTTCCTGATACCCTTCTCAGGCCCATTTTCCCTGTCCCCAGTAAGTGTCTCCTCCCAGATCAACCACTTGCATTTTAGTGCCTGCTTCAAGGTCTGTGTCTGGGTTCCCCAGACTAAAAGGCATGGCCTGTGGCCTCTAGAGGATAAGAGCAGCATCTTTTCTGTGTTCTCTAGTGCCCTTGTGCCCTTGCCTATGCCAGCATAATGTGACAGGCACTATGTATCCCTTGGTTCATTGACTCAGCTTCTCCTGCACCGCAGAAGGAAGATGTTTTCCCAGTGAAAGTGGGAGGGCTCAGGCTTAGAGAAAGTAGAGCTCCATAGCTGGTGAGAAATTTGGAAGCATTGGAGCTCAGGGCCCGGAATCCACCACCCTGGAGGCCCTGCCCTGCCCTGCCCCTGGTTTCAGCCCAGCACACCTTGCTGGGACCCTGCTGTGCACCAGGTGCTATATCGTAATAAAAAGGAAACAGAGCTCCAGAACCTGCCTTCCTGGTGGAGTGGAAGCAGACAGGCCTACACATAGCTGCAATTCAGGGCAGGGTGGGAAGGGCCCTTCACCCAGGCATTTACTCACCCTGCCTGGCACATGCCAGCCTGCCTTGGGGAGGTGAACTGAATAATGCCCATCTCCCCTGGGGACCTGGAAGCAATGCAAGAGCAGGGGGAGGAGGCCTGCCTTTCCTCTCCTCTGTATCCCCAGCACAGAGCCCATTGCCTGGCACGTGGAGGCACGAGGTGATCGGACTGAACAGCGATAAACACCATCACAGACCTGCTTGACATCGCAAAGCCCTAGCCACCCTAACTTTCCTGTACATTAGAAAGCGCCGAGTACATGTGAGAAACAGGCCTGTGAGGTTCAGGGTTTCCCAGCCTAGATGACGGCACAGGAGAAAGAGTTCATCAAGGCTTGGTTGCTGGAGGATACAGCATTATTTTAAAAAGTGAATCAGCATTTATGGAGCACCTGGTGTTAAGCGGAATGTAATTGGGAGCCCTCAAACATGAGGCTGGTAATTGTGGCTGATGCTGCCTATCCTCAATAAAGAGAGAGTGACTCTTGGGGAGAGCAGCTGTTTAATGCTGCTTGTGCCTTAAAGGAGCCTGGCCCAGCCTTTTAGCTCCCCTGTGGGAAATGTGCATGAGTCATCCTAATGGGCCCCGTTCGGGGAGAAATGATCCTTCACTTAGTGCGGGTTCCCGCGCCTCTGCAGCTGATCATTAAAAGGCACTGTGCTGGCCCGATCTCGTGCTCCTCCAGGCCTGAGCTCTTTCTCCCCTTTAACCTTGGCTCCTAGCACAGGAAGCACACACGAGAGAGAGGGTGCACTTGGTGACTCCCGGGCCTTGACTGGGGCACTTAGGCCTGGCTTTGAAAGGTACCACATTGCACAGGAAAGGCCTTTGGCTCACAGGCACTGCTGTTTTGCTTTTACATACTTTTCCTGTGAGCACACTGGAAGTTATTCTTACTGTACAGAGCCTTACGTTACCGTGAGAAAGCCTCACGGGCATTCCTGATCCTTCCTTGGGAAGGGGGTGGGGGACCAACAGGCTGTGCCTATCAGAAGCAGAAAAATGCCTCGAATTAAGCTGTCTGAAACCAGTTTGGGAGGCACGCTGTAAATATGTAGTTCAACAGATGACATAGGTCCTCTCATGGTTGGGATTTGATGGGAGTCTAGTTCTGTCACCCGCTCAGGAGTGTTCTGCTGTGTCATTTGTTACTTGGAGCCTCTGGTGGCTCCTCATCAACATGGGGAGGGGGATAGTCTGGATTTCTGATGTCCAGGTGACCCTGGGCAAGACCCAGACTCTGCAGGCTGGATGGTGTGTTGAGCTGATGGTGATCACACCTGACACTGAGCACTTGCTGTGCACCACCCTGTTCCGAATACACCATGTGCGTTGGCTCAGGTAGGCCTTGCCCCATCCTCATTTCACAGATGAGGAGGGTGAGAGCAGAGGGCTAAATGATTTGTGGAACCATCCGGCACCTGTGACCCTGAGCTTAACTAGTACCTTCCCCTTACCCTTCCAGCCTTCAGCTCTGAAGGAGAAAGGAGAAGAAAATCTTGCTCTTACTCTTCACGACCAGGGCTGGTCTGAGAGCTGGCTTAGTAACCAGCTTTCCTGATACCCTTCTCAGGCCCATTTTCCCTGTCCCTGGTAAATGTCGCCTCAGGCCCCTAGGGGAGCACTCGTACCCCCTAGAGCAGGAAGCCTGAGAGGAAGGGCTGTCTGGCAAGGTGGACAGAGGTTGATGGAGTCTGCAGGAGAGCTGAGCAGAGCCAAGTAGGAGTTGAGGGGAGAATGAGGGGCGGCTAAGTCAGTGGCTCCATGGGGACCCAGCCTGGCCCGGAGCCCACCTCCCACAGAGAGCTGTCCACAGCGATGGGTGGTTGGTCCTTGTAAGGGGAGGTAGGGGGGTTCTTCTGTGAGGCAGTTGTGGTGATTATACTCTGAAATTTTTAAAGATGATTTTAAGAGGAAAGTTAGTGGTATAGGCATTGAAGAAATCGTGTGGACCTGGGAGTTTGGAAACATGGGTTGGGTTACCTGGTCCTGGCATTAACTTTACTAAGTTCATCCCCACTCACAGCCTTCTGTCCCCAGTGGGTAAATGGTTTTCAAACTATGCATGGTGTCACTTTCTTCAGTGGTGCATGTGTAAGATTCCCTTTGCAGAAATCATGCACACACAAGAGTTTGAGATCTAGCAGAATAGACCATCCCCCAGGGATCCTTTCAGTAGTGGCTGCAGACCCCTCCCCGGGTGTTTTTGTCCTCAGGAGGGATGTGCTGGATTTTCTATCCATAGTCCCTGGCTGAAAGCACTTAAGAAATTCTAGGATTGAGGTATTTCTGAGTTCAAAATAGAACCTCCCACTACTTGAGAGATGCTGAAAAGCCTGTCTCTACCACTTGAGGTTCTGGGGTAAACAGAGGGTAGAGCCAGGCTCTGTTCCCAGCAGCCTCCTACCCAGGACCCACAGCTCACTCTGAGGGGGTGAAGCTGGAAGACAGTGGGCTGTGTGTGTGTGTGACGGAGAGAGAGAGGCCGAGCAAGCAGGCTTGAGAGGAGCTGACAGAGGCTGGAATTTGGAATGTGTTTTTCCTAACAAGTTGGAGCCTGCAGGTGTCTAGGCAAGCAGCTGTGGCCGTGGGAGGGGCAGGACTGGAAAGACCAGTGGTGACCACTTTAACCCCCCCCCACTCCCAGCCTCCTGACATGTGGGGCAGGTCACTGTCAGGTCTGTAAAGGAGCATTTAGGACAGAACACCTTAGGTCAGTAGAAAAACGGATAGTGGCTGCTGGGAGACAGATTTCAGCTCAGTGTAGGGAAGACACTTTAGTGGTGATGGCCGTCCCAGAGGACTGTGTTGCCACATCATGAGCTCCCTGCCCCTGAAGGCATGTGGGCGGAGTACTTGGCAGGGGCCTTCATGATGCAAGAGGGGGCTTTGAACTTTGAGGCAAGCCAGATCTTAGAAGGTAGAAAGCAAACCAATCCTAAATGGAGTGGAAAACCAACCTCCCCACCGTCTGATTTCCAGCAGTTGCAGCTGAGTGCATGAATGTAGCTAATTAATCTTCCCTAAATTAATTTCCTTACCATGTCAGCAGTGATTTATTGGCGTGCCTATAAGGAGAGTTGGTCTATGATGATAGTCAAAGCTGAGGACAGGAAGAGGCGAGTAGGGGGCGCTTGTGTGTGTACCTGCATGGGTGTCCCATATCCCTGAGTGGTGTAACAGCCTGGTGCTGTGGACCCCTCAGGGCCCTGGATGCTGGCCATAGGCAAGTCACACTTCTGTCTCCCAGCACACAGGCGGAAGTGCCTCGAGAGTTATGAGAGCTTCTCCACCACTTTGCCAGGTGCCCCAACTAGGGCATGAATCTTACCCAAAGCAGGAAAGGGGGGAAAAAAGAGCATTCACAAACATTTTCCTTTTTGTGTTTGAGAAATAGGACAGCTGTTGTCATGCATAATTGTAGCCATTTTCCCTGGTAATCACCGGGGCCTTGGCGGGGGTTTCTTTTCACGTCTTTGTCCTGTCTTCCCTACCAGATTTTCATCTTCTCGTGGGCAGAGACCCTGCCTGAAAGTGCTTTTGCCCCTCACCGCACTTACCTTCATCCTGGAGGTGCCACCTGCTCTGTAACAAGGACACGGCCTTTTCTTTATAAATTACTGACACATCCTTGGATCATCTGATTATTTGCTCCTTACAACGTTTATGTGAAGCTGAGAAGGCAAACCACCCTGCTCCACTTCACAGGTGACCTGCCGAAACTCAGAGAAAACAAGTTGCACGGAGTTACCCAGCAAGGGTGTAGCAGAACCAGTTCCAGAGCTCCACTTGCCTGGACTGTCCCTGCCTGGCTGCATCCTTTCTGCACTGCCAGCTGCCTTTCTGTATATTTACATAGCCTCGGGCAGCTGCTGCAGCCCAGCTGCCACTGGTCAGCCTTGGGACTTTGGAAATGCTGCCTGCCTCCGCCATGGCAGGGGTTCTGCAACCCACTTAGCCAGTCCTTAAAGCCAGGGCTCTGCTCGGGGCAGCTCAGACCTCTACGTCCAAGTTGAGTCTGGGCTTTGCACTGTATGTGCACTAGAAAGATACTGAGCGTGGCATCCAGTCAGCTGACCTTCCCCCCAAAGCAGAAGCCCATCTTAGAGCCTCTGTTTGGACACCCCATGCAGCAGGAGCTCCCTTTCCCAGGCAGCGTGTTCCTTTACTGGCTGTCGATGTCTTTCCTGAATCACCTGGCTTGTGTCTGTATGGCTTCTGGGTCTGCACAGAACATCTGTCCACTACCGCTTCTCTGAGCGGCCTCATCATTATTTGAAGCCCTCTCCAGACCCCCAAATCTCTGTTTCTTTAATGTCATCTTTGTTGGCATGGCAACAGAGCCTCCTTCCTGTGGACATCAGGCCCGCTAGGGCCTGTGTTATGGGGGGGTCCCAAAGGAGGACTGGGACTTCAGGCCTCGGAGCGGGGACAGAGGCACTTGTGCTGCTGCTGCCGCCTCACGTCCCCAAATGCTATTTGCTCACCTTCAAGGAGCCCTCCTGACCCTCAGAGCTGGGGAGAGGGCCAGGGCTCCCGGCAAGCCAAGACAAAGAGCCCCAGGCCATCATTCTCTCAGAGTGACCCTCTCACAGTCAATGACAGGCCTGTGTCACACACCAAACCGCATTTTTAGCCAGGTGAATAATGAGTGTTGAATTACGATGCAGTCGACGCGTCGCATCTGCGCACCTGCCGCCTTGCTAAGGTAAAGGAGAGAGTGTCTTGTTTTCACTGTTCATTACTGTGGCCCTAGACAGGGGGGCTTGCTTCATGACCTTCCTATGATGTGCTCAACAACACTCTGTGGGTGTATGTAATGTGATGAGGGCAGGCACAACTTCATCAATGATCATATTCTCTAAGAGATTAGCGGCCCCCAAACTGTTAAGGAAATTAATGTATAGTCTTAAAGGTGAATCAGTGAGAAAATGGTCTGACTGGGAGCATTGAGAACATTCTCAAGTGCATTCATATGCGGTTTGCTTTGGCGTAGAGCAGAAGTCAAGGGCCTGGCAAGAATCAGGGGCCTTGTGGGGTGCTGCCCCCTCACTTTCCGGGGAGAGGAGAGCAGCACAGAGACCCTTCAGCCAGCAAGACACCCTCTCCTTTGCCTTAGCAAGGTGGCGGATGTGCAGATGCGACGTGCTGACTGCATCATAATTCAACACTCATTATTCACCTGTCTAAAAATGCAGTGTGGTGTGTGACACAGGCCTGTGCTGTCCCACAGACAGCAGGGCACATGAAGGTGACCATGGGGCAATAGGGACAGTGTGGGCCACTCGATCCTGGAAGATAGCAGCCAGTCTGCCTCTCTCATCATTCTTTTTTTTTTTTCTTTTGAGACAGAGTCTCGCTGTGTCACCCAGGCTGGAGTGCAGTGGCACGATCTCAGCTAACTGCAACCTCCGCCTCCTGGGTTCAAGCAATTCTTCTGCCTCAGCTTCCCAAGTAGCTGGGACTGCAGGCATGCACCACCACGCCCAGCTAATTTTTGTATTTTTTAATAGAGACAGAGTTTCACTATATGTTGGATAGGCTTGGTCTTGAACTCAGGTTATCTGACCTCAGGTTATCTGCCCACCTCGGCCTCCCAAAGTGCTGGGACTACAGGTGTGAGCCACCGTGCCCAGCCTCATCATTCTTTTTTATTTTATTTTTATTTTTTGAGACAGAGTTTCGCTCTTACTGCCCAGGCTGGAGTGCAATGGCGCGATCTCGGCTCACCACAACCTCCACCTCCCGGGTTCAAGTGATTCTCCTGCCTCAGCCTCCCAAGTAGCTGGGATTACAGGCATGCACCACCAGGCCCAGCTAATTTTTTTGTGTTTTTAGGAGAGACTGGGTTTCTCCATGTTGGTCGGGCTGGTCTCGAACTGCTGACCTCAGGTAATCCGCCCGCCTCGGCCTCCCAAAATGCTGGGATTACAGATGTGAGCCACTAAGCCCGGACATGCCTCATCATTCTTTTTAGCAGGTTTGAGCAATTTCAGCAGAGATTCCCTTTGCATTTCTGCAGTGGCTCCTCTTCTGAAGTGCCACCAGCCCTTCCTGTAGCCGGGTGATCCTCCTAGAACGAGTTTGCTGAGAGTAAATTGGCCTTGGCCTGAAAGCTGCTGTGGGTTTCAAACAGATAGCCTTGCCTTGCAAGATCCTCAGGGCTAGGATCCCTGTTGGGCCACCCCCCCACCCCGTTGCTTTCAGGGTGGTGACAGGGCAGAAGTCTTTTTTTAAATTTATTTAAATTTTTATTTCCATAGGTTATTGGAGAACAGGTGGTGTTTGGTTACATGACTAAGTTCTTTAGTGGTGATTTGTGAGATTTTGGTAGCCCTCTCCCCCTGCACAGGCCAAATTGCTCAATCTGGAGCCAGCCCACATGATTGCAGAGGGGTTACCATTTCCTCCATGTCTTAGATCCTGGAGATGGCACGTTGGGTCCTCTTTTTCTCCAGTTGACCCCCAGGGAAGAAAGCAAAAGAGCTGCAGTTAGCACAAACTTCTTGCTTCACTTCAACGAACAGGGCTGAGCAATACCTGGGAAAAGTACAATTCCAGAGTAATATCTGGAGGCTTGTCTCTAGACTGGTGGGGAAGGGTGCTGGCTCTAGCTTATTGTTTCCCAAGCTTTCCTGATAAGGATCATCTGGCTTGCTTGTTAAAATACAGATTATTGGGGCTAGGAATCTGTTTCCTTAACAAGCGTTCCAAGCCATTCCTGTCTTCAGGCAAGTTTGGGAAACATTCTGTCTACTGTACCAAAAATAGCCTGTGGAAGAGGAGTGCTTTTAAGCAAGTATAGTTTTGCACATAGTACGTGAATAGGTTCTCCTTGTTTGAAAATGTTTTAACATTGCAGAGAAGGTCTCTTTTGACTTCCCCTAAGCACCCCATTCCAAGTCCTTCCCTCCTTCCCAAAGAGGGGTCAGTTTGGAGTGTGCATCTCCCAGACCCTTTCTTTAACTTAATAGAGATACAGGTTTCTGTTTTGTTTTTCATTAAGTAGGTATGATGTTGTAGTTATCATTCTACAGCTTGCTTGCTTTCCATTCAGAGCTATGTCATGGAGCGCTGTGCCAGCTCACACAGAGCAACTGCTTTATTTTATTTTATTTTTTCAGCCTGCTGCATAATGTTACATCGTATGGAACTAGCACAGTTTATTTAGCGATTCCTCTATTGATGGATGCAGTAGTTTCGGGTGGTTTCTCATGATTACTTCAGGCAGCATCCTTGCCCATGGACCCTTATGCACATTTGGGAATAAATACTGAGAAGTAAAATTGCTGGGTCAAACTTGGGGCATTTGGGGATTTTAATGGATTCTGCCCAAAGTTACCCTTGTAAGTGTCTCCACCCAAGTGCATTTCCACTGAAAGCATGTGGAGAGGACCCAATTCTGCTCACAAGTGCAGCTGTCCCACAAAAGCAACTAAAACTCTCACCAGTCCGTAGGGAAGTGTGGCCAAGGGGCAACACCCACCTTCCTCTAGTCCTTTCCTTTGGGATGAACAGCTGCAGACTACTTCCTATCACAAAGTGAAGTTCCTAAGATAAAAACACAGGGGCCCCAGCAGTGTGCGTTCCAGAGAGGAGGCATGGAGAGGCCATCCCCAGGCCACTGCTGGTTTGCTAGGTGACTGACAATGCCCTGCAGTGGGCCCTGTGGAAAACAAGGGGAGGTCAGAGCAGGTCTCCAGGAGGACAAACCTGTGGAAGCCCTGTAGGGGCTTTGGGCTGACCTGGGGTCTGTAGTTTTGTCTGAAAGCAAGAAAGGTGCTTGCCTGGGGTTTAGCACTCATCCCAAGAGGCCGAGCAAATAAAAGATGACGTGGCTCACTGGCTAAGCAGCCGCACTCTACAGCCTTTTTTTCTGCTACTGCTCAGCTCTGCCTCTGTGGCTGCCAGGTCTCTGCCAATCTGAGACTAAAAGGAAAGCTTCTTGTGGACCCAGGTGGCCTGGCCTGCAGAGGAGTCCCGGCTGGCTCCCTTTTGGTTGAATTGTTCAATTAGATATACAGGAGTTGTCCACTAACTGGGAAGTTTTAAAGCAAAGCAAAAGCAATCCCGTCAGAAATCCAATCTCACATCTGGAGAAAACTCATTCTCTTTCTTTTAGCTCAAAAAAGCAGCACGCTTCACACAAACCTTCTGCCTGGCCATCTGGACTGGCGGTGAGCCCCAGGCAGCTTGGACAGTGGTCACACTGCCCAGTCCTGATGGCTGGGGCCCATGGTACTTCACAGGGCACTCTGGTTGACTGCCTGCTCAACTCTCCTAACACCTGGTTGAATTTTTATTCCCAAAACTAGGACATCATTTTGCAAAAGATCAGACAGTTCAGTGTAGTGTTTGCCAAGTTTCAGGTTGCTCAAACCTCAAATTTCTTTCCCTCCACCAACCTCACTTTGAAGTTCAAAAGCAAATTGATTAAATATACATTTTAGGAACTTTCCAATTTGCTTCTTAAACTAACAGAATTCTAGACTTTTTTTTTTTTTTTTTCAATGGAAGGATTTTCAGCTGTCAGCAGGTATAACTGGAACCATATGTCAGCAGAGACCAGGGGCTTTTCCTGGTTTTAGGATTTGTACATTCTTATTGAAACGGAAGTAAGTGGAGCAGGCAGCCGCAGCTCCATGACAGCCTGAGCTCAGATCTCATTTTAATTAGAAAATATAGGTAGCACTTGCTGAATCACAGTCCTTCCAGAACTCCTGTCCCAGGGCAAACAAAGATTTGGTTTATATCCTGCAAACCTCTGTGTTTGCAAATTACAGAGCACTTCTGAGAGCTGGAATGGCGATTTCTAGATTACTATGGAGACTGCAACCCAACTGCCTCTCCCACCCCGCCAGCAAATCCCCCCCAAATGATTTTGTTTTCCAGGGGAGACATTTTTTCCCTTCCTTATTGCAAAATAGATGGAGCATGTTCATGTTGAAGAGAGACAGTGAGGAAATCTGGGACAAGAGAAATAAGATTAGATGTCATCCACAGCAGCAACTCATTTTCTCCATTTGGATGTCTGGCCCCTTGAACTCTGAGACACAAAACCCTGCACCTGACCAGCATCTGAACTGTTCCGTTTGACAGCAGTTTATGTGTATAATTTTCTCCCTAATGTATTCTGCAAATGGTAGAGTAGAAATAGCAAATGAAAGACATTGCAAGGCCTAGCTCTCTCCCACCCCTTCTTTCCCCGGCCTGGTGTCATTTGAGCTCAGTGAGTCTCAAGAAAGGCTGCCATTACAATGTCAGCATCTGGAAGCCACCCCTACTGGGTCCCCACTGGGACTCAGAGCCTGAGCCACAGCCACGGAGAAAGCGGTGGAGTAGTGGCAGCGGGAGCCATAGATGCTCCAGTGCTGGGCACTCTGGGCTTCGGTCTTCACTGATGAGCTTCTCTTGTTTGGGGAGCAGTGACCGCTGTGTGCTAAACCTCCCGTTGGCCTCCAGCCACTTACCAGGGACAGAGCTGCCGCCTGCTGTCCCTTTCCGGGCATCACATTCCTGGCAGCTGGCGGTCACTTGCTCATCCTGCCAGGACGGCTGCCACAAGCTGCCATTTACCAGGCAGACAAAGGGGGATTTTCCCTTCCCCTGAGTTTGCAGGCCCCTCAAATGCCTTACATTCCAGGAGCTGAGAGAGAGAGCAGGCTCCTGTGGTTTCTAATTAAACCCACAATTTAAATAACAATTCATGTAACCCCAAGGGTTGAGAGGAACGCTAACCTGCCCCCTCCCAAGAGAAGCAGCCGGGTGGCACTGGCTGAGGAGCTGAGGGCTTGGTCTTTGCCAGAAATGTGACCAAAAAGGGCAAGAGGGAAGTCCCAGGGCAAGTTTATGATGAAGCGGGGCTAAGCAGGAGGGGCGTGGATTCGGTGGGTTCTGTGCCTCTCCTAAAGGTTAGGAAGTAAAAAGAGGGAGGAACACTTGCCATGTTTAATTGGAGCCTGCAATCGAGAATTTTTACTCTTCTCCAGGGAAAACGTGGAACGGTGGTCTCTGAAGTGTTAGAATCCCAGATACTCAGGTTCTCATGGGAGTGCCCCCCACCCCCAGGTGACTCACTCTTTGTCTGTGAGTTGGAGAATTTTTCTCTGGGGAGAAGAGGCAGGGGCTGTGTTCTGGACTACAGACAAGTGGGGAGCTCAGGCAGGGCCCTGGGAGGCAGAAGATCTGGCCAAGCCTCTGCTCACACTGGACCTCAGTTTACCCATGTGTTGTCGAGGGGTCTTTGGGTTTGTTGCTTTCAGGTCCTTACTGGCCCTGGCTGTCTGTCGATCCTTGAGCTGCTTTTGTGTTTTTATTTGGTCTGTCTGGGGCCACAGTGATCTTTGTATGTAGTTGATCTCACCAAATTGTTCTCTGATGACCCAAGGCGTGGTTATGTTCCAGGTCTGGGGAAATGGAACGCCGAGCTAATTATCTCTAGACAAACTCTTCTGTGCCTCAGCCAGCACCAGGAGCATGTCAGCATTTCTAGGCTTTCTGTGATCTCGTTTCCAACTTTTCCTCCACTTCCATTCCGTTAAACCGAGCAACTCACATTCCCTGAGGATGCCCTCCAGGTTCTCGCCTCCATGCTTAGTGTGCATTGTTACCTTCACCAGATGCCCTTCTGTTCTCACCTCACTGTGCCTGGAGCCAGCCAGGCATGCACGAGCTCAGAGGGCTCTTCATCGCAGTGGAGCCCTGCCAGTATGGGTCCCATTCGTTACCCCTGTGAGACGTGGAGCTCCCTGAGTCCGGGCGCCGGCTTTGGTTCCTGCCTCCCCTGCCTCTCCTTGCTCATCTAGCTGAGGCCCAAAGCCTAGCTGTGAAGAGATGTGAAACAAAAAAGCCAAAGGTGGACTCACACCTGCCATCTTCCTCCCTGCAGGTGACCATAGCCGATGACTACTCAGATCCCTTTGATGCCAAGAATGATCTCAAGAGCAAAGCAGGAAAGGGGGAGAGTGCTGGCTACATGGAGCCCTATGAGGCACAGAGGATCATGACAGGTAAGTGGAGCTGAAGCGCAGGGGCTCACAGCTGGGGTTGTAGGGGTAGAAAGGGAGTGAGGGCACTGCCGGGTGGTCCCCAACCAGCCTCACTGGGGGCATGGTGTGTGCTTTCAAGTTGGTAGGTGGGAGCAATGCTGTATTAAGTCTTCCCCACAGTTTACCTGCTTATGTTTCACCTATATTAGGAAAAAAACTGGCCGGGCACCATGAGAGTCCAAATACAAGGATATCACGTGCAGTTAACCAAAGGTAGGGGCCAAGAAGTAAGTGGGGAGAGGAGGGAGAAAAAGTAGTTCTATCAGAAATTTCTGAGTGAAGAAAGATAGCATTTGAGACATAAAACTTTACTTAGAGCTTCCTAGTAGGCAGGGCAAAAAGGGAAGCAGGCTGGGTCACCTGGCTTTCGTTGCTTAGTAGAAGAGAGCTGGCCAGATTACTAGTAGAGACAAAATTATTTCTGGCCGCATCCCGAGAAATCTTTGTTTTGGAGCTGGAAGCAGCATAAATAACCCTGGTCTACATGACAGGTTTACAGGAAGCATGGAGACATTCCCCCAGTGGCTGTTTTCCTGTTGGCCCTTGATGACAAAACCTTGTCAAAGCAATTGTGTGGAGTCAAGAAGAATGTGGCTGGGTATGCAGCATCCTGGGGGCCTGTTTTAGCCAGGATAATACAACACTTGGAGCATCTTTAAGAAGTGAAGGGTTAGCAGACATCAGTCATCTTGTAGGCAGGATTAGGGGGAGGTCACAAGCAAAAGGGAAACCCCTGTTGTGGCTTCTCCTGGTTCAAGAGGGCAGGCCAGACACTGAAGAGCAGCTGTATAGGCTGCCCCTGTGACCCCACACAGGCAGGGCCATGGGCAGGGGCACATCAGCACATTGTGCTGCAGGGTGCAGGAGAGTGGCTGGGAGCAAGTTTGGGGCTGCCCGGGCTTTGGAGGCCTATCAAATTGGTACCCTGTGTATCTGGACACTTGGGATACAGATACCTCTTTCTGTGGCCCTCTTATTGTTTGTCTGGTTTTTGTTTGTTTTTTTGCATTCCTGTCTTTGAGCACCTTCTCCTGATTCCTTCTTGAATTAGGAGAAAGAAGGGAGAGGAAGCGGCATTTACTGAGCACTTAGCGTGTGCCGGGTCCATGTCCAGCGTCAGCTTATAGGGCTGTGTAGCCGTGCAAGTTGATTGTTGAAGGATCTGGGTGCACCTTCTAGGCTCTGCCTTTGCTGTTCTCTGCCTCCTGCTCCTCCTGTTCATGGAAGGAGATTCTCTGACCACCAGTGTGGCCTCCAGAACACTTAGCCACTTTGTGAGGGCCAGGGCAGAGAGCAGTGGACCAGAGGGACTTAGGTCCAGACTTCTGGAGCGTCCCTCTCATGCTCACTCCCATCTTTCTAATCTCCTCTGGCAAAGCAGCCTCAGTGGGCAACAAGAGGCCAAGAGTTGAGCTTGTGTTTGGATCTGGGGTCCTGAGGGAAGGCAGCCTGCTGTCCTCCAGTGGCTCAGGGAAGCAGGCTGGCTGGGGGAGTCCTCACCACAGATGTGATGCATGCCTGGGCCCTGCGACAACCACAGCCAGTGCATGCCCTCACCTCCATCAGGCTTGGTGAGACACCAGCTCTGTGGAAGCCCCAGGACCAGCTCCAGCCCTTGGGCTGTGGCCTGCGGCCTGCACCTCCCTGCAGCTCTGTCAGTCTTGCATTCATCAGGCGTTGGCTCCGGTTTAAAGGAGCAGTGGTTACAGGAGCGACTTTGGGTCATGTTCAGAATGTCAGGGTGGGGAGGGATCATTGAGGTCATCTAAACCTAACAGCCTCATTTTACAGATTGGGAAACTGAGGTTGGGGCGGGGGGGACAGAGACTTGCTTGAGGACGCACAGTGAATTGATGGCAGAGTACAAAGTATGGCCTGCGCTTTGCAAACTTTGGGGTGGGGTACTGAAGGAAGTGTAGTGTTTGCATCAGATGCTGGGGCACCTAGACATGAGGAAATGGCAGGAGCCCCTGCCAGGGACCAGACTCCATGCTGGGCACTTTGACATATACCCTCATTAAGCCTCATTATGTTTCTTCATCATGAGGCTGAGGGAAACTGAGAGGTTCGGCTCCTTTCCTGGAGTCGCACCAATAGAAGTAAGTGGCTTGCCCTGAGTGCAGAACATGGGACAGGGCCTGAGGTCCCATGGAGCCACAGGCAGGATGTTGTTATAGGAGTCCACACTCGGGAATGGAAGGGGGATGGGAGAGGGCATCTGCTGGGAGCCCCAGTCTCATGGAGGGTTTGCCCCTGCCTGGTGCCTTAGGAATGGAGCCGGAGTCCCCTACTGGGTGCTGCTGAAGACCTCAAAGGTGAGTAGTTGTTCATCTGGCTAGAAATGACCTGAGGAACTTCGGCTTTTTTTGAGACAGGGTCTTCCTCTGTTGCCCAGGCTGGAGTACAGTGGCATAATCTTGGCTCACTGCAACCTTCGTCTCCCAGGCTCAAGCAGTCCTCCTGCCTCAGCCTCCTGAGTAGTTGAGACCATAGGCACGTGCCACTGTGCCAGGCTAATTTTCTTGTAGTTTTAGTAGAGACGGGGTCTCACTGTGTCATCTAGGCTGGTCTGGACTGAAGCAATCCTCCCACCATGGCCTCCTAAGTGCTAGGATTGCAGGCATGAGCCACTGCACCGACTTTGCCTTTTAAATGAGGGTACACCCCATGGGGTTAGGTCCAAGGCAGGGCAATTTGATTGAGGCAGTTTGATTTAGAACCTCTTAAAGACCTCATGCCATTCTCTTTCCAAAGAAGCATTCTAGCATATGCTGCTCTGTGTTTGCATCCTAGCTTGGCAGCTGTGCCCTAGTTTACCCACAATTCTTATTTTTAAGAATATAGGTTATTAAAAGGGGTGTTTTCTGTTTGTAACGATCCTTGCTGAAGCTCCCTTTGACTCAAAATTATTTGTGTGTAATTCTTTGTGGCGTCACCCCAGTGATTGATGGCAGGGCTGCATGTGGGTGGGATGAGCCATCAGTGCATAGATGCTCCGGGAGGCTTGCAGAGCTGACGTGAAGCTTTTCGAAGGGGAGATGGTGGGGGAAGAGAGAGTGGTGCTGGTGATGGCAGTGGAGTGGGAGTGGCATGGAAAAAGTTTAACCTTTTCTAATGATCCTTTTTGGATGATATTACATTTTATGTGTATGTGAGCGTGTAACTTGTAGTTACAGGGCATCATCTTGAATAAGTAAGCATAACGCTGACAAGAAGGCTGTGCCCTCCGTGTGCCGCAGGTGGCGTACCTGTACAGGAGGAGCGTGGGCTGGAGTCAAGCAGATATGGGATGGTCACTTGCCACCTGAATGACCCAGGGACCTCGGTTTTCCCCTGCAAAGCAGTAGCCTCAGAGCAGGCAGTCATTAGTGCTTCTAGCCGCTTTGGGCTGCTAACTGGCTGTGCGACGATGGGCAGCACGTTGTATGCCCCCATATTTACTTACATATGGAATGAGGGGCCGGTGATAACAACAACGGGGAGGCAGCTGGTAAGCTGTCTAGTACTTGCTTACAGCACTTGATGTCAGTTCTTAACTGGGTCCTCACCATTACCCTTTGGAGTATAGGCTGCCCACTTGACTAATGGAGAAACCAAGGCACAGAGAGGTTAAAAAACTAGCCCAAGACGTCCCAGCTGGTAAGTCAGTTGTGGGGCTCACTTCCTAGCCTGTTTGAACCATCATGTGGAGCATTCTTTCCAGGGCCTCTCCAGCCTTGGTGCACTGCAGTTTGGTTTTCAGATTCCCCAGCATAGCCGTCTTGGGCAGTGATTCACTGACGAGGCTTTGTCCTCTGTGTCCCTTGGCTCCATGCAGCAGGTGGTGGGGAGATTGGCCCAGCCCTGTGGACTACAGCTAGGATGGAAGGCGTGAGGAAGTGTGCCTGTTTCTCCCAGGGGCTCCTCTCACCCCTGCCCTCTAAATGCCTCAGCTTATCCTCTCCACAGGCTCCAGTTTGTGTCACCGGCAGGAGGTATGTTCTGCTTCCAAGATGGATGCTCAGCCCTTCACAAACCTCCGAGCCCAATTGTCTGGGCCTCACTTGCCATCCCCATCGCCTCTCTCACCCCAGCAGCATCTCTGGGGGTGTCTCCTTAAACCCTGCAGCTCTATGGAGCCTAGTTGGAGAACTAGTGACCTGGTCCAAGCTTTCTTTTTTATAGATAGGGAAACTGAGGCTCAAAAAAGTTATAATCCTTTTGAGATTTTTTTTAAAACCCACTGATTAAATGTGAAGCTGTCTTGTAAACCAGTGAACTGCCTATCCCCAGAGGTATCAGAGCAGAGGCAAGACAGCCAGCATTGGGCAGTGACATGAAAGGGAGTTGAGTCTCAGATGGGTGGCTGGCTCAAGCGACTTCTGAGGTCTGCATTAACCCTGAGCTCCCAGGATGCCATGTTTCACTGTGATCTGCGTTTTAAGCAGAGTGACTCACTAGTCACCCAGGACCAGCCCCACAAAGACAGCACCTGAGACCAACTGAATAGGAGGGATCTGGGTAGGGCTGGCAGCTTCCTTTCTCAGTGCTGGCCTGGCTAATTGTTCAGTCCTATTTCCCCTTTTCATCTTCCTTGACTCGTCTCTCAAGATCAAATTCTGGTCTTGGCCTTTTCTATGCCCTGCTGCCCATCTGGGCCTCAGTTTCCTTGTGTACAATTTAAAGAGAAAGTACCAGAGCGTTTCTGGGTTTCCTTCATGCCCCATCATCTCTGTATTTGGAATCCCCAGGCCAAGCCTCCTGTTGAGGCAGTGATCAGGCAGCTAGCTTCACAGCCCCTTCTTTCCCTCTTCCCCAGGTCTTGATCCCAGGCTTAAGGTCCCCGGATGCATGAAATCCTGCTGATGCAGCAGGAAGGGCGCTGGACACTGATCAGGCTGACTTGGGTGCCTGGATGGGTCAGGGTGCCTAGCCCACTGAGGGCCGTGGTGTCATGGTAAAATAGGGCCTGTGATCCTGATGCCCATGTGGAAAACAAACTTTGCACATGTGCATAAGATTGTTGTTATTAGAGGACAGAGGGCCTGTTTGTCCTTCCTGTGGAATGCTGTGCTGTTGAATTCTCTAGTTATTCCCTGTAGGATCACCTACCCACCTGGAAGTAGGTTGCACCCTTGCCAGTGCTGGAGCAGGTGGTCCCTGGGCCCTCTGCAGTGCACTCGGTCATTGCAGGGGCTCCAGGCCGGGCTGTGTTGGAGACTGGACCAAATAACCTGGGCAGATACTGCCACTGCCCTCCAGGAACATCCACAAAGCAGATAGGCATGGACCTGGAGTGGTCAGTGGTGGGTGCACTGAGATGAGCATGTGGCTATCCAGGAGTTCAGAGGAGGGAACAAGGGCTTCCAATTTGGGTGATCCAAGTAGAGTGGGTTGTGGGAGGTGGCAGTGATGAGAACTGAGTCAGGCATCCCAGGCCGAGGGAAAAGCTTGAGAAAAGCATAGAGGTGGGCCCTTGTTGCTAGAGACGAGTGGCTGGAGATGAGGCTTTTGATAGGATAATGATAGGAAAATCTCATGGGGCAAGAGCATGTAGAGACTGACTGGGATCTGGAAGCCCAAGTTAACCTAAAGGCACAGCGTGTTTTTGTGCCTGAGATCGTCTCTTCACTGGCCTTCAGCCCTAGGAAGTCTCAGAGGTACCCAAGGAGTTATGGTGGCATGGATGACAGTCATTAGCTTTTGCAAAGGGCCTCCCTGTGTGCCAGGCACTGCTCCAAGTACTTTCCAGGGATTAGCTCACTTAATCCTCGCTTATGAGGTATAGGGATGTTCATCATCCCCATTTTACAGAGGAGAATACTGAGCCTCAGATTAAATAAGCAGCAGAAACAGAACCAAGAAGCACCTTCTGGAGCCCTCGCTTACAACTAAAACACTCTCACATCTGTCCTGTGTTCCCCAGAGAGTCTGAGGAATAATTGGAAAATTTAGTTACTTAGGCCGCCTTTTTAGATGTTACTAACCCTTCCTCTGGCATCCTTTATAAAACTGTTCAAAGTGTCATCTCACAGGATGAATCTTTAAGCATTAATTGAAAGCATTTTCACATAATTTTTAATATGTAAGCAATTACACATTAAAAAGTCCTTAGCATGTTTTTATTATTAAATCAACTTTATAGCCTAATAAGAGGAAATTAAAGTCATTTCACACAGAGCCCCCCTGCTTTGACGTGGCTGTTTTCCTTGCTTACAACTGGCCTTCTGCCCTTTTTAACTGTGTGCTAGTAGGCACCGTCCAGATGAAGCCAGTCACTGATTTTAAAGGCAAGAGGGGATTTTTTTTGTATTTTCTCATCCTCTGGCGTGGCCTCTTCTAGTGGCAACATGCTCTCTGGGAGAATCATGGGGTTTATCATGTTAAAGACGATGTTCCAATTGTGGCCTCTGTGTTTCAGGAGAAAGGAGGCAGGAAGTACAGGTTCTAGCCTTGGCTCTGCCCCTGGCTCTGCCCGTGGGCAGGTTGCTTCTCTTCTCTGGGCTTCAGTTCCCTCATCTCTAAAATCAGATTCTGCCTCCTTCACTGGGTGTCAAGAGGATTCTTAGAGGTCATGGGTCTGGAATGACTTCATAAACCCTTTGGTTACCCGCCTCTGCGGTCACACTGGGCTTCTCCAGCTGCCCTTGTCAGGCCTGGTTCTAACAGTCCTGAGGGTCCTGCCCCACCCCCAGCCCACCTCCATGTGGCATCAGCCTCAGCCCCTCCCAAAAGCATGCATGCTGCTGTCTCTGCTCTCAGGACAGACAGGACACCATTCTGGACAGCCAGCTCTAGAGGCCCTTCCTAGGGCTCCTGTTCTCTCATTCTGGAATGAACTCTCCCGGAGACCGGCAAATGCTTCTCAGAAAAAGGAGCCTGTGAGTCTTGCTTGGGTGTCAGAGAAGCTGCCTCTGGCCACCCTGCCTGAGACTTCAGCCTTCCTCTCATATTTGCCGTCAGCCCTGACCCCTGGTTCCAGGCAGCACTGTTCCCCTGAGCTGGGAAAGCAAAGGGCCTTCTGTCTGGGTCCTGAGTCCAGGCCATTCCCAGCCCCAGCTCTGCAGTGCCGTGGACTCTGCTCCCAGGATGTCCACACACTTGCCTCCCTGCACAGCTCTGCTCCCCAAAGCCTGTACCCTGAGCCCCCTCACTTCCTTCTGTCCTGCTGCCTCTCACCCTCTCCAGGCCTCAAGCTCCTCCCTGGCCTGCCCTCCCCACCAAGACACCACAGGCTTCAGCCTGTCCTGGTGGTCACAGCTCTCCCCCAGCTGGATGATGGCAGGATGGAACTGTTCTTGAGGAGCAGTGCTTCTGGCCCCATATAGGCTTCCTGCCCGAGGCCCAGAGAGGGTTGTGCACTAGCCAAGTTTACACAGCAGCAAGCCACAGGGTGAGTCTCCTGACTTCCATCCTGGAGCTCCTGGGCCTTATTTTGAAATGTTGTGAAATCTGTTGTCAATCCTCCTGCCTGGCAGGTAGCAGGCTTGGTCATAGACTGTGCAGAGTTCCCTGGCTGGTCTGTCATTTACCAGAATGACTTACCTACCGGACAGGAAGGAGATCATCAAGTGTAAATAGATTTCATATTAGTCACCTGATGACTTTCCTATTCTTAAGAAACAGCAGGGCTCACACACCCAGCCCAGTGGTGCTCACCCGCAGAGCTGTGGGCGGGGAGAGAAGTGGGAAGCCTGGGTTTCCATGGCGACCAGCGGGCCCACTCTAGGAGCCACTTCCTATTCTCTCACCCCGGCTCCCCTCTTGTCTTTGACCCCTGACACTGAGCACGTTCAGGTTTTCAGGAAAGTTGCAGCAGGCCTGGAATAGGCCAAGGAGAGCAGACAGTCATTGATAGCACCCCCGCTGTGGGCTGAGGGTCCTTGCCCTCCAGGTGCTCCTGTCACATGGGGAAGGTGGACGGGGGCCCAGAGAACACTTGATGTCTGTAGTATAAAACAAACTAAGAAAAATTACACTGGAGAGAGAAATCTGGTCTTGGAGAACACAGAAGAAGGAGTGGTACAGCCTCTGGGACCAAAGTGTGCTGCACAAAGAGGGCAGCATCCCAGCAAAGCCACGCTTGAGGTCCTGACTCAAAATGACCTTCTCAGGGAGGCCTTCTGGCCACTTATCTTACATTTCCACCCCTCCCCCACCTCTCTGATGTTGTTCCTTAACACTTGTCATTATTTAGCATATTACATACTTTTTTTACATTTTCCTTGTTTGTTGTCTGTCTCACCGCTGAGATGTGGCCTTCACAAGGGCAGAGATATAGGTTTTGTTCCCTGTTAGAACCTGAAGTACCTGGTACAAAGTAGGTTGTCAGTAAACACTGGTTGAATGAATGAGTGCATTAATTCACTCCTGGGACCCGGGCTGGTCCACAGAGTCCTGGGTGCCCCTCAGGAGCCCAGGGACCTATCCTCCTCCAAAGAATGCCAGATCTGGAAAGTCTGAGTTTAGCCACTTGCTAGGTGGGCAGGGAGGCTGCCTTGGCGTCAGGGTGGGAGTTGGGTGGGCTTTCTGACCAGTTCTGTCTCCGCAGCTGGCGGACTGCATAGGGATAGCTGATTCTGCCTCTTTTCCTTCCCTCTCTGGGCCGAGAGCTCCGTGAAGGAAGGGACTGGTCCTCACCCATCTTCATTTCTCTTCTGGGCCCAGTAAATATTCACCGATTGAATGAATGAGTATAGAAATGCAAGTCTGTATGGAGAAGAAAGAAAAGGAAACAAACAAACAAATACTCACTATAAGCAGCCTCTCCCATTCTGCTGAGACTTGCTTGCTTGAAGTCACAGGGCCTGGGTCAGGGGAAAAATGCAGTGCATTCATTCATTGACTGGGTGGCTATTTGCGAGCACCTGCCATGTGCTGGCACCGTTCTATGCTCCCGGGTCTATGCATGAACAAAACAAAGTTGTTCTCATGGAGTTAACAGTTGAGTGAGGGACCAAGGTGGCAGTAGCCTACCCATGATTCCCCGAAACTCATTTACTAGATGCTGTGGCTCCGGGTTATCAAGGGCTAGAATTCAGGGGCTTTCTCAAAGTCAGGAGCTGAGTGGAGACTTGTCCCCAGGGCCAGGGCCACCTTCAGTAGGAAGGATGGTCTCAGTGCTGTCTTCTGGGGATAAGGGGGACAGCTGTGGCCCAGTGGCTGGCAGGTGTGTTCCTCTGTCCTTGGCCCCAGTAGAGGAGCGTGGGCCCTGAGGGTTGCCATTGGTTTTCCCCGTGCTGCTGGCACTAAGCCTCATAGATGTGAGGGCCCAGCAAACAGATTGCAGTCCTGCTGAGCATTTGTCAGCGAGGGCTCAGGCCCCTCGGAACACATCCCTAACTCCTTGTCTTTCCTGGCAGCTGTGAGAGAAACGTGCATTTTACCCAAGGTAGAAATACAGGAATAGGAATGTGAAATGGAGGTGTTCACCTCCCCAGGCCTGCCTCAGCCTTGCATTTCAGAATCCCAGAGAGACATTAAAAGATCTGAAAGTGCAGAAACTGATGGAGATACCTGTCCTAAAATAGGCTCAGGGAGACTCAGATTAATCTGCAGCAAAGCTCCTGCATCCTGTACCCACCCAGCTCCCTGCGTGCTGGGCAGGGTGTGGAAACCTTGCGGAAACCCACACTGCAGGGGTGTGGCACGATTAGGAAGTCATTTAGGAAAACAGGCCCGCCTGGGAGTGTGGGATGGAATCTTGCAGCGCCTAGCAAGAGGCAGGGAGACAGGTTCTATGGTTCCAAGGCTATAGCAATCATCTAGGCCAGGTCAGGTGCTGTGGAGTCAGGGTAGGTGTGGTGGAAGGGCCCACCAGCCAGTGGGTGCTGTGTGGAAGGGAGAGGAGAGGGTGGGATGACACCACCAGTGGGGTCCTCTGTTAGTGGGAGGATGGGAAAGTCAGTCACCTGATGGGGCCTGTCCTATCTGAGTAGGGAAGGGAGGTTCCTGGGGAGGAGTCAGAGTTGAGATGTGGTCACCTTTGAGGTGGGAGCAGCCAGCTAGGTGCTTGGGAGAGATTGAATGCATTCATGTGTTAGGGAAGGTGCTGGAGTCAGATCAGAGGAGGGCCCCAAACTATTCCAGGGACCTGGGGGCCACCATGAGAAGTCCTGGCCTGTGTTTCTGGTCTGGGGAGAGGAGTAGTATGCAGGGAGTGGCCAAGGAGACAGCCGGCCACAGTTCCTGCCTTTCAGAAGCCTGAAGGAGGAGATTCTGTGATTTGCCCCACACCCTATTATTTGACTAATTAATTAGTACTCTCCTCTAAGTAGGGCTCAGGCTGGCTTTCTGGAAACTTACAGAGATGACAGAGGTCTGTGTTTAAAGGGTACCTTTTATAGATGATACCAGGACTCTCCCTAAGGCTCCGAGAGGAAGCAGATGAGATGATTTCCATTTTGCAGATGAGAAAGCTGAGTCCTGGTGGCTGACAGGACTTCTGGCCTCTTCTCCCTACAGGGATCACTGCCTGGTGATGCAAGGGAGGGATGCTGAGTAACAGCAGGTCTGAGTCCTCCCTTGGTGGCGGCGGTGTAGCCGGTGCCTCAGGTTTGGTGCTCTTCCCCATCTCCTGGAGAGTCCTGCCTTCTCCCTTTCAGCCAGCTTGGCCCGTTTGCGTTCCTGTGGTTAGTGAGGGCTGGCTGTGGTCCTTTTCCAAAACAGGCAGCTGAGCAGAAGGAAATAAAATGCCACCTCTTCACTCTCCCTTTCAGGGTATAGGCGTGTAATTGTACCTGGCCACCTTAAAGCACCGAAAGAGGGGCCGTCTCCCAAGCCCAAGCCTCAACTTTTGGGCCTCTCTTTTCCTACTGCCCACGTCACCCCATTCTGTCCATATGCCGTCACAGCCCTCACCATGTCCACTGTGATGTATCTGCTAGACTGGGAGCCCCTGGAGGGCAGGATGACAGGACAGGCCGGGGCCAGGGTGTCTTGTGCTCAGACTTTCGGTGCCCTGTGTTTGAGGTTTTGGCCTGGAACTTTCTGGTGAAGAATGTCCCCTCATCCAGAACTTGCTGGTTTTGGTGGAATGATGTGTGCACATGGTGAGTAAACATCCCCCACAAATCTCTCAGCTCCCAGAACTGGGTCTCATGCCTGCTGGGTCAGTTCACCTCTGCCCTGGCCAATGGGGCAGTGCGTATCCTGTCCCTGGCACCTCAGCTGATCTCTCACTTGCTGGCCTGTGGCCATGTTCCCTCCCATCTGCTAAGCCTCGAGTCTCTGCGTGGACGCTGGCACATGCACTCATGTGCCCGTGCCCCCAGCCACACAGCCCTCCGTGAAGCTACCCTCTCTGGCAACTCCTCACCAGGTCGGGGGCCTTCCAAGTCTTCATGCTGCCCTAGTGGGCCTCTCTTGGCCCCTAGGTCCCCCTTCCCCACCCTCTGCCCCTCAGGCTGGGTTCTGGAGTCCTCAACTTCCTGAAGTGAATGGCCTTCATCGTGCCTGCCTTAAGCTCTAGCTCTTGCTGCCCAATTCAGAACACCTCTGGCCTGGTCCCCCCACCTTTGCCAGCACAGCCCTGGGAGGGTGGGCTGGGGGGCGCCCACCTCCTCAGCAGATCTTTATTCACTCAGCTCCACCGCGGCCCTTCCCTTCCGAGTCCCACGCAGCCCCCAGCAGCTCAGGTTCACCTTCCCCAGAAGCCTCTGCATGCTTCAGGCTCCCGACCTGCTGCTTTCCCCAGGTGCCTGTGGCTCAAGGCAGAACCAGGCCAGCTGGCATTCAGTTTTCTGCTCAGGTGGTGTTTATTGAAGCCCTGTGCTCTCATGCCCTTCACAGCATCTCTCCTAAGCCTCCCTAAGGCCCAGGGAGGGAGTGCCTGGGTTGTTTCCATTTGCCAGTGAGAAACCTGGAGCAGAGGCTTCCGCAACAGCTGGGGGCCTGGGAGCACCTCCAGGAACCTGGGAGTTGTGTTCCAAAGCCCAGGCAGGAGCAGGGCAGGCAGTCAATGGGCCGGATGGACCCTGGGCTGAGGGAAGCACATGGGCCTGAGATAGATCCCCCGGGCCAGCTCCTGCCCTCCCCAGTAACAGAAGCAGAGGCCTGGAGCCAGGAGGCCCCCAGCAACAGCCTCACCACCCCACACAATTGGGAACCAGCCGGTGGGCGACAGCATCCTCCCTTCCTTGACCTCTTCTAGGATTTGCTTCCATTTCTGTGCTGTGTCCTTTACCTTACGGAGAACTATTTCTGCTGAGTGAGTCTTTACTGGGGGAAGGGTTAGTGCTGAGCCACTGAGTGGCCTGCTCCAGTGGGCACTGAGGGACATAGTACAGTTGGGACAGTGTCAGAGCTGTGTAAGATAGAGGAGGGGCAGCCAGGCCCCATGCTCCTGTCCTCCCCTTCAGGGTGAAGCTCTGGAGGGTCTTCGTGGAGAATCCATGGAAGCCCTGCTGTTCTGGGCACTGCAGCGAGCACAGGGGCTGGGAGGTGGAGCCCACCTTGGCCCTCCCCTCAGGAGGGCTGTCCACTGGGATGTGGCTTATGACTGCTGTCATGTGTGGGTGTAGAACCCTGCCCTCGTGGGACGGGGAGCCGCGGGGAGGATGTGGCCCATTCTGCTTGGTTAGGGGTGGATGTTGGTTAGGACTGGGTGGGAAGGGTGGTGGAAGCAGTTGCAGCGAGGGGCATGGCCTAGCCCCAGGGTTCAAGGGTGGAGTTGGAAGGAAGTAGAGGCCTCAGCCTAGGACAGAACCCAAGGAGGTCCTGTGTTTAGCTGAAGGGGACTCAGAATTGTGAAAAGCACCCACCTGGGGCAGGTCCCTATGCCTTTGGCTCGCCCATCCCTGCCCCCTTCTCACTCTCATCCCCAGCACAGCCCAGGCTGCCATGCAAAGTGAGCTGTCCTCCAGCTGATCCTCAGAGGAAACTAGACAATATTTTTAATTATTGTCTAATTCACACCCAGAAATTAGGAGGAAGGGCTTGGTCCTTATTAATAGCCCAGCCTGTTTACCCCTAGACTTGAAACTAATTTTCATCTGGACCAAGATTTGTTGTAAATTCCCAAGGCTCCGTACTAATAAAAAGTTTCTGGCTGCCTTTTGGGCCCCAGCCCTATGCCCTGGGCCTGGCTCCCAAATTTGCAGAAATGTGTGATTTCTTGGGGTGAGACAGGGTGGATCTTAAAACTCACGGTCTCCACCCCCGGGAACTTGATGCAGGGTCCTGGAGTCTGCAGGATCTAGTACTGCAGTTAAAATTCACAGTCTGGTTTTAGCTCACTTTTTAACTGAACTGTATGTGATGCTGTTGGAAAAGCTTGAACTCGGGCATTAGAACCTTTCCCCTCTCTGGAAATCTTCTTTCACAGAGAGAATTTTAGAGCCAAGCTAGGTTGGGGGACTAGACAGATGGTGGTGGGGCTAGGGTGAGGAGGGTGTGGGAGGAGGGTTCTCACAACTGTCCCCTGAATGGTGGCCTGAGCTGAAGTCCTAGCCCAGGGCCCCTTCCAGTCACTAGGATGCCTTCTTATGTGGTTCACGTGGTTTGGTAGTGCTCTTTCAAAGCAAGGCCTCCTGCCCTGCCTTCCCCTGTAGGAACCCTGTCCAGGTCGGTCAGGGTTCCTGTCCTCTAGGTCCTCTGCAGGGAGTGATGGCTTTTCCACCTCTCTGTTTAAGCATTTAGGAGGAAAACTTCTTTGTTTCAGGACATGTATGGCTTTGTAGAAATTTCTAATTAATGTTGTCAGATTGTTGGCATTTCTCTAATTTCTTCCAAGACCGTGGCCTTCAGTTATATGTGTGGGGTTATTGCTATCACCATTTATATTTATTTCTCCTTTTGCTGACTACTCATATCTCATTTCATCCTCAGAACAACCCTGGAGGCAGTCCTTGCTATCCTTTTTTTAAGATAGACAAACTGGAAAACCAGAGAATCGAAGTGACCCACCCAGGATCAGCCAGCTGTAGTGCCAGGGCTTGAGCTAGGGTCTCTTTGCTATATCACATCAGTCCCTGTCCCCTTCCCCTCCCTTCCATTAAAAAGAGTCTGTGCTCAGAGCCAGGTCCTGTGAGGTGGGATCAGGGTGGGTGAAAGTCACTCACCACCACTCGTGCTCTCTGGAGCTCATGGGGAGGATGCAAATGGCCTTTTCTCTTCTCTCCTGTTCATCTCCTTTGGGCTGTTATCTACAGAGGTCTCAGCGGGTAAGTGTGGGTGAACTGCCAAGCACTCAAGTCATTGTTCTAACTCCATGGTAGACGCTGGGAGAGAACCTTTCTGCCAGCAAGGATGTGGCCTCCAAGGGAACTAACCCTAACCCTCTGTGGCCAGCCAGTCTCCTCCCACTCCTCAGTGTCCCTGGCACCTGGTCTCACCATGCAGCGAGGCAGGAACGCAGAAGACCTAACTTGGAGAGTATCGAACCCAACCTGCCTGGACATGGCTTCCAGGTCAAAGCGTCCAAAGGGCTTGGCCTGGAGAAGCCATCCTTGGCTGAAGGACAGAACTGGCCAGGCTCTCCCCAGCCCACAAAGAGCCTTGCATGTCTTCCCATTCAGGGTGAGGAAAGGCGTAATTGTGTCTGGACAGAGCCCTGGGTTTGACACTAGCCATGGAGCTGTAATTATCGTCTTTAATTACACGATGGTGCCTTTGCCAGGAAGGTGTGCTTGACGATTATCTCCTCTCCTGACAAGGGTGGTTCCGTCTCCCTTTGTAAGTACTGATGTAAACACACAGGCTCACTTGAGATTTCAGGATTACCAAAGAGCCATTCAGAGTTGCCTACCTAAGGACCCCTGCCTTTCAGAGGAGAAAGGGGCAAGCCAGGTATCAGCCATGCAAGTGCTTTCTTGCCTGCTGCTGAAAAAGAATGTCCATTTACCTCTGAGTTGACTTGGTCTCTGAAACTGAAAAAAAGAATTAACTTTTCCCTGATGCTTAAAATAAAGAAAAAAGGAAGAGCAAAAAGCCATGTAACAGTGCCCCATGCGTTTACATACCAAGCACATCCCTGCTGATTTGATTCTCACACCACCCTGGCGAGACAGGCAGGACATGTGGTGCTATCTCCATTGTATAGATGGTGAGATGCGGTCTCAGAGAGGCTAAGGGACTTTCCCGAAGTCACATAGGAAACCAGGACTAAAGCACTCTGCCAGCACCCTGACTAAAAGCCAGGCTTTGGCACCTGCAGGGCAGTATTTTGGTTCATTTTGTGAGATCCCTCAACCCCAACGCACTCTGGGGCTCCTATGTGGCAAGTAAAGCCTCTCAGCCTTGAGGGGCTTCCGAGGGCCAAATGCCATGCACTTTATAGGACTGAATTGAGGGGCAGCCCCCAAAGACTTTGGAGGCCAAATCACACTACATTCCCCAATGGACTGTACAGGTTAGCCCAGCATTGCAGACAGAATCAGCCCACCCAGCCTCGGAACAGCGCCACCTGGGAATCAGCACACAGTGCAGAGGATGGGAGGCTCAGGAGAATGCCCCCGCCCCCTGGCTCTGCTCACCACATTGGGTCAAGGTGAAGGGCAGGCTGCCCTGAAGATCCACGAGTGCAGGGCCTTCCAGGGTCAGTTGGTACCATGGTCAACATGGGGAAACAAGGGCAAGGTCGTGGGCAGTGGTGAAAATGCGGATTCCTAGGCCCCATCCTGTAGAGGCCCTCACTGAAGCCCGAGAACTTGCACTGTAATACATGGCTCCATGGCTCTGGGACAGATGGTCCCATGGTTAGAGAGTCCCTGCTTTAGCAGAGAGCTTAGGCCTGGGGTCTCCTTCAGTTGTTCAAGCTGTGGTCTGGCCTGGCCTGGTCTGCCAGCAGCAGCAATTCTCGCTGACTTCTCGCTCCCTCTCTTTTCTCTCTCCACTGCCTGTGGGAGGGATGGACATCCATTCTGTTGTCTCCTTGAAGCTACCTGTGCAAGTCCTGAGGACCCAGCCCTGGGCCTATGGAAAGGAATGGAAACCACCCACTCAGGTGTGGTGCCCCAGCCTCGTGGCTCTTCTTGTCAGCCTTCACAAAGCTGTGATTCATACTGGAATCTTGTAAATCTCTGAATGGCCAAATAGAACAGGGCTGGGGGTAGAGGGCGTGGGGTGACTAGTGGAGAGAGTCATGAGCTGGAGGCTGCAGGAGTGAATTGCAGCTCCTCCGACAGCCGGTTTGAGCTTGGACAAGGCATGCCTCAGTTTCTCCATCTCTGAAGTCAAGGCTTCAGCCAGATCCTAAGGTGACTTTAGTGCTAACCTGTCCTGGTAGTGGTGGCAGTCACACAAAGACACGCTGCATGCACACAGAGACACAATCTCCCAGAACACAGAAGCCTCCCACGTGCTGCTGGTGGTTGGGCTGGTGCCTCGGCTGCCTTTGTTTGTCCCCAGTCTCTGTCAGACCTCCACTCAGTATGCGGCGCTTGGTGTCAGCAGCTTCCACTCAGCACTCCAGAAACCTGTTTGTGAGCTCAAGTCACACTAGCCTCCCTAGGGGATATCTTTCCACAGAAGCCTACTTTCGAATTGGGCCTAATTGTAGCATATATACCTTTAAATAATTTTTTTTAGTGTATTTGAAACAGCTGTCATTTTGCATGTGCATCAGCTGAATAAAGTGGAGCAGCCATTTGAGCTCCTGGTCACCCCGAGTCTGCAGCAGGCTTTCTTCACCCCTTGCAGGAGAGAGACCTCAGGGAGGAGAGAAGCTAGGAGGTTTGAGAACAGAGTGAGATCAGCTCGCCTGCTGGTCTCAGCCTTTCGCAGATCCCTCCTCACTGTCCCCTGATGAGTTTCCCAGGCCTGGCTAGATCATGTTACTTTCCTGCTCAGAGATCTCCACTGGGTTCCTCAGATCTGAGCCCAGACTTTCCAGGCCTTCCTCAAATCCCACACCCTATAGGGTTCCCAGGGTCCGGCAGCACCCCATCACCCACTTGCTTTCCTGTGTAAACGCTCACTGTCCTCTTCACTGAGGGGCTCCCCAGGGCTCTGTGATCCCGCAGGGACTTCCTCCCTCTTGTTCTGCCTTGCTCTTGAGTTCCTCCAGCAGCCTGGGCAGGGCCTGAGTGATTCACAGTGGGTTCCCCAGAGCCTAGCACAGAGCTTGGCTCTTGGGAACAGCTGGTTGAAACTGGATGAAAAATGGGCCTTTCCTCTGCTTCCATCTCATCCTTGCCTTTGAAGTCAGTTTAATGGCTGCAAACATATTAATCATTTGGATTTCCTGTTTGTCCCTGAAAAATAAGCATTCAAAATAGGATTTCGAGGACAGGCAGGGCAGCTCACACCTGTAATCCTAGCACTTTGGGAGGCCGAGGAGGGTGCATAGCTTGAGCTCAAGAGTTTGAGGCCAACCTAGGCAACATGGTGAAACCCCGTCTCTACTAAAAATTCAAAAATTAGCTGGGCGTGGTGGCGTGTGCCTGTAGTCTCAGCTATTCGGGAGGCTGAGGCAGGAGGATTGCTTGAGCCCAGGAGGTGGAGGTTGCAGTGAACTGAGACCGTGCCACGGCACTCCAGCCTAGGCAACAGAGCCAGACCCTGTCTTTAAATAAATAAACAAAATAGGATTTTGAGACCATCAGAACATGTGCTTTCCTGGATTTGAAAACAGGCGATGCAGAGACCATGTATCTGGCCCTGAGGGTGGTGGGGGAGGTTGTGAGTCTCTGGGGCGCCTGCAGTTCTGGGAAGTTTACCGTTTATGGAGTCCTTGGTGGTAAGGAAGCCCAGGCCAGCAGGATAGCAGTCCAGCTCAGTACTGTGTTGGGGCCCTGGCCCTAGTGCTTCCCTCCCTCCTCCCTCCTCCCTCCAAGCTGCCTGCTCCCGGCCACTGGTGCCTTGGAATCGTAACTCAGAGCTCAGAGCAACAGGAATGCTGTAAATCCCCGTCGCGCTCCCCTTTACAAGCAGGCAGTTGGGCACGGCGGCACTTTACAAGAGAAAGCAGCTCCACCACAGCAGAATGCAGCAAGTGCCTGTCACACGGGCTGTCCTGCCACTGCCTCTGCTTGCTCGGTTGGACACAGTGGGTACCACAAGCCAGGAAGACGCGTCACTCTTGTTCATCCCCATCCCATCCCAGGGCCCTCTGCCCCTTAGCAGGGTCTCCTCCTGGGCCTCAGGCCCCCAGGGCCTTGTTGTCCTTTCTCCCACTTGCCCTTGTCACACAGTGAGAAGCTGCTGTCGCCCTGGACAGCTGTTGTTTGACAAGCTGGCCATCTGCCCCGGGGTGATGGAGCAGAGTGCCTTGGCCTCCGTGTCTCTGTGATGTGAGAGGTACAGGGTTCCAGTCCTGAGGTGGAGCTGGACAGCCCAGAAGGCCAACCACAAAGATGAGATAACTTGGGGTAGCAGTACTTTAGGAGTTTTGCCCACTCTGCAGTCATTTTGTACCCTCCTGTGCCAGCTTCTACGCTGGGCGTCCAGAGATTGACATAAATGAGATCCAGGCCCCAGTGGATGTGGACTCAGGTCTGACATGTCTTGGGCTTTACTTTGTGCTGTGGGGACCCCCACAGAGGTATTTCGATCACTCAGGTTCCAGGGGAAAAGGAGGCAGGAAAGGCTTCCAAGGAATTGGAGCTTGGCCTAAGTCTTAAAAGATGAGCAGGCCAGGAGGGAAGGGGCTGTCTAGGCAGCAGCCCAACCTCAGACCTGGAGGAGAGGACTAGCTAGTGGCTCTGGGGACCCACCAGTGGTTTCGTAGGTGCTGAGCTGACACCTGAGTTGGGTCCTGAAGTTAACTCAGAGGTGGGTGTCATGTAGAGAAGAGGGAAAGGATGGCTTGCAAATGGAGATACAGCCTGTGGCCGGCATGGCTGCAGCTTCAAGAACTTACAGAGGGGAGACGTGGCTGCCAAGATGTTCGATGACTAGTTCATAAAGGGCTTTCTGAGCCCCCTAAGGGGCTTGGACTGTACCCACAGGACTATCTGGAGTTGTTGAACCTTCACCTGCTCCCACCCACCTCCTGCCTGTCAGCTTCCCATTTCCCTGACTCAGACTATTGAGCTCATTGAAATCCTCCTGACACCAGGCAGACACACAGATTGATCACATAGAGCCTCTGCTCTCAAACCTGGATCAAGCTAGAAAATTAGTCCAGGATAAGCCGGTAGATATGGAGAGTCACAGGGCAGTTAGAGCCAGCACTGGCAATGTCTTAAGGCCTTGGGTGATTAATTGACATGTGAATCAGACAGATAATTAGCGCTACATTGGGGTACCAAAGGGACAGAATTCTTCTCCAGGGTGATTAAGAGACTACAGTAGAAGGAGGGGAGATCTAGGCCCAACCTTGAATGCCTTTGGGTGTTGAATGAGGAGCTGAAAGAAAGGCCATTGCTGGGGAGGTGGGGACCAGCAGGCTCCAACCTTGGCCCAGAGCCAGCACATCAGTGGACACTCTGTGTCTGTCCAACATTAGGAGATGAGGAGCCAGTTGGTACTATAGAGATAAGGGCTTTAGACTCTCACCTAAGTGTTCATTGAATTACCAAATTTTTTTAAAGAACTGCTGCTTTATTTAGGCTCTGGGCTCCTAGGTACATGATCACAGAATTCTGCACACGTACAGGCCTCAGGCCTGAGTTAAGGACCCTCCACCCAAGGGCTGAACAGGCTGCAAGGCTGTCCCAGCTATGTGCTATTTCTCCCTGTTGAGCAGGCTTCAACCATGAGTACCAGCTAAGCTCAGACTTCATGATCCAGGCGAGAAACAGGAAAGTTCATCCTGGGTGTGAGGGAAGGGGAGGGGTTCAGATGCTCCTGAAAGTGGAGTCGCTTCATGCAGCCTGTGGACAGATGGCCTGGCGGCTTCCTCAGCAGGCTGCCCTGTGTCCACTCCCACCTGCAGACCCTGGCTGACTGCGGGCACACAGAATGGCTGCAGTCATTTCGGCTTGGACATTATTCAAAACCGCCATTTCAGGTCATCCACAACATAGAAAAATCTCCACAAAGCACCCTGGTACATTTCATTTTAAACAGTGGGAGCTTTCTGGTGAACCCTGTAAGAGAAATTAGTTGCAAATTAAGCCCCCAGGAAACAATGATTTGACCTATTGTATAGAATTGTTGGGTGTAAGCCAATTGGATGTTCAAAGACACCTGCCTAAGATGGTGATTTGGGTCTCAGAGCAACTGATTTTAAACCCCTCTGGCGGACGTAAGGGAGTGCCGTCAAGTGTCCTCAGAACAGTGACCTTCTCTGCAGAATAGATGAGAATGATGGGAATCAGCCAGCATGGAATGAGGCCCCTGCAGGTGTTGGGGGCTTTCTGGATAAGTTTGTCGAGCACCCTTCGTCTCATTGCTCCCTCTGCCCCCTAATATTCCTTCTGATATTAATATACATGACATTGACGGTGAGGAAAGCAAGCTAGGAAGGAGGCTCCCCGCTAGTGGAGGAGGAATGAGAGTGTAAGGACCTTTGGGGTGATGCAAGATTCAGTAGGGCCTCTGAGGTCCTGTGCTCCCCAGGCTTGGAGCACGCTGTGACCCAGGCTGGCCTGTGGAGGAGCATTTTTCCAGACTGACTGACAGTGGCCAGCCCCTCTGCCAGAGCTGGGAAAAGCAGGGCCTTCTCCCCATCAGCAGTGGGCAGGTGGCTGGAATATCAGGCCCAGAGGCCAGCAGGTATACACAGCAGAGGAGGGCTCGCGCTAAGAGGAGTTTAAAGATTCCTTGGGAGGGTGGGGTGGGACTTCCCCAGGAAAGTGTCCGCCTCTGTCTCACCAGGACAAGGATGAGTGGGATGAGCTGGAGCCTCAGCGGTCATGTGGCCTGTGGCTGGTGCCTCCCTCCGTCAGGGGACGTGAGTGAAATCTGAAGTGCGTGTCTGTGTGGTGGCAGCTGTAACGTGACAGCTGCCGCCCGCCTGCCCTTCCCCCAGCCTGTTCTCCAGTGAGGAAGCTTGTCTGGCAGCGCCAACTCAGCTGTCATCCCACATCAGTTTTTGTAGGTTCCCAGCTAGTGGAAGAGTGCCAAACGCAAGCAGATGATATACTTAATGAAACACTCAGGAAGAACGTTTCAGTTCCAGATATTAAGGGTTTGTGTGTCATGTTGCTGAGCCCTGGAATCAGATCATGCCTTCTCAGCCTTGTCACAGAGTACAGGCCTCTTCCTTTTAGGGGTGAATGTAAAAAATATTTCACGGTGAGGTAGATGTTTATGCTATTGAAGGGCAGCATACATGACTGATATTATGAAAGAAAAATGAAACGAGAAGTCTTCTCCATGTGGACATAAACCGATTGACTGGTGAGTCATTTATACCAGATGTCAGCTAGAAGGAAGGTTGTGTGTCTGCGCACTCTGTGTATATTCCTCATATGTAACATCTGCATGGGGTTTTATGGTTACAGGGCTCTTTTATATACCTTTTGTTTGGTTTTATTTTAAACAGCGCCATGAAATTGATATTAATATTCTCCCCACTCCACAACAGAGGTTGCCAAGTCTCTACTGGGGCAAATCGCTCCCCAGAGGGCATAGGCTGGTAGGCGGCAGAGCCAGGGTTTGAACCTAAGTCTCCCGAGTCCAGTTCCAAAATGAACTTACTGGTATTTGGAATTGCCAGTGTATTTCATATGTGGAATCAAATGGGAAGTAATCAGTCATTTGAGTTACATTTGCATTTATTCTAACCTGATCAAGTTGGAATGAGGGATGGGACAGAAGAGAATAATATTTATATGCACGGTGCTCTTCATTGGTTACTCTTTGATGTCTACTGACTTCATTTGACTTTTGAGGAGCTGGAAGCACAGAGAAGTTGGAGGATTTGCTGGGGTCACACAGCTTGGAGTGGCCAGCTGAGAGTCCATTCCAGATCTCATGGTCACTTTCTACTCTCTCACATTGCAGTGTTGCTATAACCGTCTATAAAGTAACAAAGGGATAATATGAAAAAGGGTGATTCTGTAAGTAAATGAACCACTGAGGTCAATCAGCCGCCTATGGTTCCATTATTTTGCAGACAAGGAAGCTGCAAAGGAGAGGGGGTGCTGTCTGGGGTCTCCCAGCAGCAGCTGGGGCCAGGCTTCTGACTCTAGCCATGTTCCACCCATTGCCGTCCTGGGTCTCAGCTTCAGGCAAGGCTTCACAGTCTAAGTTTTTTGTAGGTCTTTGAGCCAATAGACAGGAATGCTCTTGGAGTTGATCTCAGTTCTGTATCGTCAGCTTCCTATTTAGAAGAGAACCTTAAAATTCCAAAGTTCAGGTAACTCCTCCCTGCCAAGTGAGACTGTAAGCTCAGGCTTATATCAAAAATTCCGTATTTCTCAACGGTGAAGTCCACATTTACACTCCCAGTTATTTTTAGGTGGGAACTTTATATTTCCTTTTTTTTTTTAAGGGAGAATAAATTAACAAATATATGTTTAACTTACATTAACACAAACTCAATGTTTATGTTAACATAAAGAATAGGATTTCTTCATTGTAATTTCTTTTTATTATTATTATTATACTTTAAGTTCTAAGGTACATGTGCACAACGTGCAGGTTTGTTACATATGTATACATGTGCCATGTTGGTGTGCTGCACCCATTAACCCGTCATTTACATTAGGTATATCTCCTAATGCTATCCCTCCCTGGGAACTTTATATTTTCTGTTTCATATCACATTGGCTTCCCTGCCTAACTGAGGTTATATTTTCTGTCTCACAATAGTGTTGGAGCAGCCTTATTTTTAGCTCAGTTCGTTTTTCTTCCTGTGACTTCCTTTTTCTTGTTTAACACACACACGCGCACACACATTCAAGTAGGCATCCGTTCCCATCGCACTCTCCCTGCCAGTTCTCATTCACTTGGTCACCAGACTTCATCCAAAAGGCAAGTGTTAAGCCTCATCTCATTCCAGGAAAAAAGGAAGAGGAAGAGCCTTCAGCAAACCTCAAGAATCTTCTTGTAACATAGGCTGCTGCTTGTCATTTTATTAAAATCTCTCCACCTGTCACTCACCTCGCCTGCCGCTAACTCCTGGCTGAGACACTCTCATGTGCACACCTGATAAGAAATGCTTTGGAGCTCCCTTGCAGAGAAACCTATTGACTGCTGTTGGGGGCATGTTCTCAGGAGCTTGGGTATCAGGCTCCTAGAGGGCCTAGAGTGTGAGACTGTGTGTGTGTGTGTTTGTGTGTGTGTGCATGCATATACGTATATGGTGCTCACCAGACCCTGTTTCTATCTCTGATACCTGTAGCATTTGATTCTGGTGGCAGGCACCCCATGGAGAGCACTTGCCTGTGGTCCTGTGGTTGATGATCCTTGTTGGTGCTGTCTAGTTCATTTACACCATGCTGTATGGTGGCAGGCCACCGGTGAGAATCCAGTCTAAAATGTTAGGAAACAAGCCAGGGGAACACGACTTACCCAGCCCCCTGCATGGGATAAAGTACGGGGCAGACCCCAGGCCCCTGCTCACCCCGAGTCTTCCTCAGAATCCTTCAGTGGCTCCCTGTTGCCCCTCCACTGAAGTGTAAGCCTCTTTAGCCTAGTGGTACTTGAGCAGGTGACATACTTACCTAGCCCCAAAGAAGACCACGTTTTTAGGCCATGAGCTTCTCTAAAGCTGGACCAGGTTTTTATTTATTTTTTATTTTTATTTTTTTGAGATGGAATTTCGCTCTTGTTGCCCAGGGTGGAATGCAATGGCGCTATCTCAGCTCACTGCAACCTCCGCCTCCTGGGTTGAAGTGATTCTCCTGCCTCAGCCTCCTGAGTAGCTGGGACTACAGGCGACCACCACCACACCCGGCTAATTTTTGTATTTTTAGTAGAGACGGGGTTTCACCATGTTGGCCAGGCTGGTCTCAAACTCCTGACCTCAGGTGACCCTCCCACCTCGGCCTCTCAAAAGTGCTGGGATTACAGGTGTGAGCCACCGTGCCCGGCTGGACCAAGTTTTTATTGTTCAGTGTTTTCCCATAAAACAGCAACACAGGTGCTCGGGAGGGGAGGAGTGGAAGAATGAACTAGTGAAGTGATATGTTGTATCTGGACCTCCTCCTTCACCTACTCTAGCCACTAGTCACCAGAAGCATGTTTCTGGTGTGGGAGCCTGGGACCCCATGTTAATCTGTGGGAAAGAACCTGTCGTGGTGCTGCCTGTAACCCCTTCAGATCCCTCAGTTAGGCGTAGCCTCTTCTGACAGGGTGTCTGACCTCCTTCACTCCCAAGCACACCTTCCTTCACAGAGCACAGCCTGTGGGTTATCATCCATCTCAGTTTGGTTTTTGGTTCAGAGCTTTGCTGATCAAAATTGGGTGATGGGCATCACTTTGCCTTGTGACTTAGAGGGTATCAAGCTTCCAGGAGAGTGGGGCCCTTTGCAGTGAAACCATGGGTCCCAAAAAGTCATTAGGCCTGTCCTTGTAGCTGTGTTTTTAGGGAAATCTTTCATCATTTCCTGTGCTGAGACCATAACTATGGTTCTTTAATAATCGAGTACCTCTGTGGATGACCAGGGTCATGTTTGGGGGAATGTTATAATTAAAATGTACATCTTGGAGTTGAAAACCAATACATAATTTGTTCCAAACTTAATTTCCTAAACTTCAAAATGTATAAACATTACATGAAGTGAAAATTGTTTAGAAATACTCTTGAATGCAGAAGCCCATTTCACTGGAATATTAAGTAGAAGTTGATGGAATTCCATGACACAGTGTCCCCGAAAGCGTGGAGCCCTGAGGAGAGCGTGCACAGACTCTGATCAGAGAAGCGGAGGTGGGAAATTCTAGCCCTGCCATACCAGCTCAGGTATCTGCCCTCTCAGTCTCAGCCTCAGTTTCCCCATCTGTCCTAGGGGTTAATGTAGAACTCCTGGCACTGTGCCTCGTTCCACATAGACCCTCAACAAGTGCTGTCACAGATATTGATAATATCAAACAGGAGAGTCTTCATGTGCCACATTTGCAACTTCCTTTTAAAATTTTAATTATCACATTGGGTAATATGTGCTCTGAGTAAGAAGATTCAGCATACAGGCTTATAGGAGGTAAAAAGTGAAATCTCCCTCCCGAAACAAGGATTGTTAATAATTTATGTATTCTTATAGCCCTTTTCCCATTTGCTTACAAAAATACACATCTGTGCGTATCTATAAACACAGTTTTCTACATAAATTCTATCCTGCCAAACATTATTCTTTGTCACAGATCTTGTCTGAGGTCATTTGTTCTATTGAACGATTCCGTGTGACTGTAGCGTGATGTGTTCAGTTGTTTTCCTGTTCATAGACTTGTAGGTTATTCCTAGTTTCTGGTCCCTTCATTCTGGGCTCCCTTCATTCTGTAGCAAAATTTGTGAGCAGTTATTTCTGCCTGTGGGTCTGGATATTTCTGTAGAGTAGGTTTCTAAAAGTGGAACTTTAGGCCACAGGATATTTACCTCTGAAAAGGGCATTTCCAGTTTATACTCCTCCAACAGTCTATGAGTACAGTTCCCTTTTTAGAATATACAATTTTTTTTTTAAACATTTGTTTTCTGTGCTAAATTCTGAATTTGCAAAAGGCTGTGTGTTTATGTTATTCCATTTCACCAGTATTTGCTGAGCATCTGTGGAGCTGGGTTCTGCTGTGGGAATCACAGGGGATGTGTTAAGTGGATTCGACTGGAACTTGACCCCCAGAGGTGGGGTGGGGTGAGCCTGAGCACGCAAAGGGCTAGAAAATGGTAGAAGCCTCAAGGCTCCCAGGGTGGAGAAGAGATGACAGTGGGAGTATTGGATTCATCTCTGAGCCCCTGTACCACCTCCAACACCCTTGACAGTTTAGAGTACCTGGTGCTCTAAACTGAACAGAGGCTGAGACTTGAAGCTGGAGCAGCAGCATGTCAGCAGGGCACCTAGAGGGGACTCCATTGGAACAGACCACCAGGGGAGATGAGGCCATCTCTACTCAATCAAGGTGCCTCCAGTCTCGTGTTCTGGAAGTTGATGACATCTTTCACACAGTCTGGAACCTCTTAAGGACGGCTTTTCAGGGCCCTGAGCAGGGGCTATTCTCGTTTCTTCCAGCACAAAAATGTTCATTATCCAGATGTTTCCTTCCACATAATTCTTGGGATGGTTGTGTGGATGGTGTCATCCATAATAGCTATTGACAGGAAAGAGCCGCCTGAGAGGAATTTTGAATAGTGGCAACTTTCAGGTTCCTGGCTCTTGTGCATGGCATCCCACACACACACCTTTTCCTTCCCCACTCCGCTTTAAAACAAAAGCGAAAACAGCAACAACAACAACACTTTAATAGGGTTTTATGTGCTGTAACACCAAGAAATACAAGAAGTGACGTTAGAGTTGGAAAGGCCATTAGTGTAGGAAGTGGAGACATAGTAACTGTGCCGACCGCTCACTCTGTGACTTTGGCAAGGCCCTTCAATTTTGAGTTTCCCGTTTCCCCACTTAAATGGAGTTGCCGGCTCTGTCTGCAATCAGGTGGTTACAAGAACCAAATAATGCAAAGGGTTTTGTGGACCTTGAAGTGCTATATGGAAGGAGGGAGTCTTGCTGTTAGTCCTTTTTGTTAAATTTTGGTTGACCCCTGGCAGGTGATCGCTCCTGGGCCAGGTAGGAAGTTCCACCAAGATCCTTGGGCTCATGGTGGCTTTGCTACTGTCAAGTCTCCTGAAGGAAGAATTGCAGGTCCTCTTAGGGAACTGCTATTTGGCTGCATGCCTCGTTCTTTGGGGTCAGGAGAAGGGGCAGACGGATCCCTCTGTATTGTGATAAAGATAATTCCTCATAGACTTGACTTTGAATTGATCCAGTCTTTGCAGGACCTTTGTTTCCTAAGAAGAGAAACAGACAAGCAGCTAGTCTAAGGACCACGTTCTGGACATGTGGGGAAAGGGCTGTCCATAGAGGCATGTATTAGGGTTCTCCAGAGAAACAGAGCCAATAAAATATGTGTGTGAGAGTGAGTGTGTGTGTGTGTATGTGCATGTGCAGAGAGATTTATAAAAAAAAAAGGATCATGTGATTATGAAAACTGCCAAGTCCCAAAATTTGTTGGTAAGTTAGTAAGCTGGAGACCCAGGAGAGCCAGTGGTTTAGTACCAGTCCAAGACTAAAGGCCTGGGAACCAGGAGAGTCAATGATGTAGTTCAAGTCTGAAGGCAGGAAAAAGGCTAATGCCCCAGCTCAAAGGCAGTCAGGCAGTAGAGTTCTCTCTGACTCAGGAGAAGGTCCACCTTTTTGTTCTATGCAGGCCTTCAACTGATTGGATGAGGCCCACCAACAACGAGGGGTGTGCAATCTGCACTATTCAGTGTACTAATTTAAATGTTGATATCATCCAGAAACACTCAGAATAATATTTGACGAACTATCTGGGCACCCCATAGGCCAACCATGTTGACGCATAAAAAGAACCATCCCAGGCAGGAAAGCACAGCTTTGTGTATGGAAGAGAAGCTTGTCGGTGGGCAGAGTTCTTGTTGCATGTGGTGGTCGGATTTTGGAGGCATTTGCTGGAAGGTGGTCAGGATGCCAGGTCAGCGTCCAACATGCTAGTAGGATGGGTGCTCTTGACAGGTCGCCTTCCACCTTAACTTGATGGAGCCACAGCATTAGCAAGTTACAAGAACAAGAAGAAGCCAGTGTGAATATCCACTCTTTGTAGAAGCAGACTGAGAAACTCTGGAGTCAGAAAGGCCTCTGAGATCATCTGGTTCAACCCCTCTCACCTCACCTGCGAGGAATATTAGCCCTGATGGATCAGGCAGCTGGCCAAGGTCACACAGCTGGTGAGCGGGGAGCCAGGCTGGTCCCAGGCTGGCAGCCTCGTCATTGTTATCCAGAAGGCAAAGGTTGTCTCTCAGTCCCTGGGGGGATTAGTGCCTCTCTTGAAGCAGTTCCAAAGTGAAGAAGGGTGGGCAGAGCATGTGCCAAGATCACAGCAAGTTGCTTCCGCAGGGGCAGCTGTGCTGGGCACTGGGCACATTGTCAACAGCACCCCTCAGCTTGAGGCAGTGACCCTGTGACGCCCCAGGTATACAGGTGGGGCTACTTTGGTTGGGAAGGCTGGCATGTGGTGAGGGGTACCTCAGCCCAGGTGACCAGGGCCCCCAGGGTATATAGGTAGAGGGGAAGGTCCTCCCCAGCAGAGGACCCTGGCTCTACTCTAGGCAGCTGGCACCCTGCCCCCACTACCAGTTTGTAATCACTAAGCACCAGCCAGGCCGGCACCAGCAGCCTGTGTTGGCCGCCCCTCTGACGCATCTAGAATGTGCTGAATACCTCCTTGGTGGGCCACTCTCTTCCTCGTGATACCACCCCAGGCTTTTCTCCCAGGCCCCCCAACCATGATGAATCCTGTAGGGACTTGTATGTGGTCAGATAAACCTCAGGGCTAGAGGGCAGGGAGCCTGAGATTACTCCAGTGACCCTGACTGATGACCAACTGACAGCCAGAAGGAGGAAGCGACTTGCCTGGTGTCACTCAACCTTGTGGGATCCAGACAGAGCTGGAGCTGGGACTGGGCTCTTCAGTGCCTGCCTTCCTTGCTGACCTGAATGTGTCCGTGTTCTTTTGTCCCTAGTGGAGTGGAGGGAACACTGACTTGGGCTGGAAAGGCACTGTAGATAGCTGCAGTTAAGGACATGGACTTGGGAGCCAGACTGCCTCCATCCCTTCCTCGCTTGCCCTGTGGCTGTCCATAAAATGGCAGTGTCTGTGGGGTACCACCTCATGGGGTTGTCTTGAGAATTAAACGAGAAGCTGGATGGCATGCACTTAGCAGACTCCAGCACGCAGTGTTCCTAGAATGGTGATTACTGCACTATTGACAATTGAGTTTTTGAGATGTTGGCCCAACCACTGAGCTTGTCTGAGCTGTGGACTTGGCAGCAGTCAGGCGGGGAGGGGCCTGGCTGCACCACAGCCCCTCTGAGGTTCGCTCTGTGAGGTTCTGTGAGAGCTGCAGGTGAAGCCGCTTGGTGAGCAGGGAAGCCCCCACAGGGTAAGGGGTATAGCCGTGACTGGTCTGGCGTGAAAGCCTGTCCCCTATGGCTTTACCTCATTAGAGTATGGCCCCAGGCCTCTCTGGAGGCAGAGACCTCACCGTGCCCAGCAGACTGGAAGATCACGTGTGTGGGGCGCTGGCCCTTCGTGCAGCTGTGGTCTGTCGATACTCAGAAGGAACAAGCTGGGACGCACATCTGCCTGTGTGTGCCGCAGCCCTGTGAAGTCCCTGCTGGGCCCTGGCTCTCTGCAGCACAGGGGCCCCGGGGATGCCCGCCCTGTCATGGTTGGCCTGAGGATGCTGATGCCACCCATGCTAGCCCAGCCCCTGCTCCTCATCCCAGTGGATATGCCAGCATTTCCACATCTGGGGGCTGTTCACAGGAGTGTGTTTTGCTTTTTGGAGCCCTGGGCATCTTCTGCCCACTTCTTGAAAGGGTGGAGCCCTAGTTGTTTGGAAGGCCCAACCTTCAGATTATCAGTGTCTAGTTACCACATCCCCATGTGTCCTGCCAGCTTCTTAAAGGATTTTGTGTATGTGAAGCACAAACCCAATGAAGGCTCCTGGTCCACCTTTCCAAGTTTCTTGCCTTTAGTGGCTGCACCCCTAGTCCTGGCATCCCAGATCCTCCATAGCTGGCCCCACCTTCTGTGGGGGCCATTCCCTGTTTCCTTCTACCTCATGAGCATTAGGCTTAAGGCAGCAAGAACCCTGATTTTCACCTCAACATCCCCCAGCTTTCCTCTCTCCCAAACTTGGTTTATGCTTGTCCTGCCCCAGTTGCCCTTTGGACTGATGGCCTCATCGTCCTCTCCTGGAGAGCCTTCTACACCTGGGCCCACTCCTCGCTGTTTGTGACACCAGGCAGGGTCTGTTGGCATCCCTGGCCCTCAAGGTGTCTCCTTGCATCAGGACTTGAGATTCTGTGAAATGCCACCTCCTCCCTGAAGTTTTACTGAATCCTAGGGCTAGATTTCCTTTCTGCCTCCACCAAGCTGCTGGTACATGCACCACTCTAGGACGCTGGGAGCCAGGCAGAACTAGGCTTGTCCTGGCTTAGCCTCTGCTCCTGTCTGAACCTCAGTTTCTGAATTATAAAATGCAGTATAACTCTTGCCTCTCTGTTTTGAGGATGAGGAGTAATTTACTCCCAGTGCCCAGGACACAGGACAGTGCCTGGCGCAGGCAGGCGCTCACTCATCACTGCTGTCCAACTCAGTGCTTACAGACGGTGGTGTCCTGATTCTCCTGCTAAGCCATGAGTTCCCTAGGAGGCAGGAGCCTCATCTAATGCATCTAGTGCTCAGCATCTGGCCTCAGGTCTAATGTGGCACATAGTAGGGGTTCAGTGGGTATTCGAGGAAGAAAAACAGGCACCCCACTTGCCTATGAAGTTGGATGTTGCAGTCGGCGAGGATTTAGAAAGCAGTCTCCTAAGTAGACGTGGCTCCTTTAAAGGGAGGCCCACTCGCCCCCTGCTTTTGGCCCCCAGAGCAGCAAGCTCGCCTCAGTGAATCTCCACGGGGGATGGCGCCAGAACACAGGCCTGCAGCGGCTTAGAGGCCTCCGCACGCAAAGGCAGTCACTGGAAGATGCAGAGTGATGGTAGGGCTGATGGACACTGTGGATCATTGCAGAGCTGCACGGCAAGGTCCACGTGGCCTTTTTACTCACAATGAAAGCAATTGGTCGTCATCAGGTTTGCAGGCTTTGTCTCTCTTCTAGTACTTCAGGCCAGAGGGGCTCACGAGAAGACCCTGTCCTTGTACAGACAACCAAGGGAAGGGAGCAAACCCAGGCACCCTGACTCCAGACTTGGGCCTTTCCCTTGCCCTCAGGCTGAGCATAAAAGATCAGGCAGTACAGGTTCAGCCAGGCAGCCATAGGCCCTGCTCTGCTTCTAAGGTGACCATTGTTGTCCCACAGCCCTGCTTCCGCAGAGCCCACCCTCTGTTGGTTGGGTGTTTCTGTGCATGCCTGGAAAAGAGATGACAGAAGAACTCCAATTAGTCAGTCTCCTGGCTCCTAGACAGCTCCGGAAACTAGACTAGATAGATGAGGAGGAGGTGGGGCCTCCTGCCGTGTGACGGTTGGGGTGGCTCCAGCTCCGTCTCTGAGCTGCCCTGCCCTGCCTTGCCCTTGCCGTCCTGCAGCCCTGCTCTTCCATGCCACTCACCCTCAGCCTCTGAGGGACCCCTGAATTCAGACATTGAAGCACCCTGGTTAGGGGGAGGATTCTTCTCCAGCAGACGTTTGAATGGTTTAGATGGGGGTAAAGTCACCTCCCTTTTGATGTGGCACCTGGAACTTGGCTGGTTTTGCCGCGTGTCTAATTAGGAAGAACCGCCTGGCACTCCCGCAGAGCTCATCACTCACTCCATGGTGCCAGGTGTGCTTTTAACACCTCAGGGACCTGACTGCAATAGACGCCCTGGCCGCCAGAAGACCAAAAACAAGACAGACTGATTAAAAAAAAAAAAAAGTCAGAAAGTGTCTGGAAAAGGCCAGGAGAGCCCTGGTCCAGGAGTTAAGGAGCCTGGGGCCTAGTCCCTGTGACTTTCTTCCCTTCCCCTGACCTCAGTTTCCCCATCTATAAAATGGGGTGACTAGACATACATGAGACCTTCCCTGTGTGTTTCACGTTACGTACAAGAGCTGACCTAGAGTATGGCTCCTATGTGGGGGTGTCAGATTATCAAAGTGGCACTGGCCTCGGGAGTTGTGGACCCAGAAATGGCAACAGGCTCAAAGGTTGGTATTGGGACCCTCCCGTTCCCAGTGCATTTTTGGCCTGTGAGGCTTCAGTCAGCAGGCCTTCTGTGGCTCTGTGGGCAAAGACAGCCTTGGAGGAGGAAGAGTCTTGGAGATGGGGCTCCAAGGAAGCCCCCAGGAGTGGTCGTTGAAATGGCAATATTCACAAAACGCCTTCTGTGCACCAGGCACTGTTCGAAACACTTGACGTATATGGATTCATTTAATCCTCGTAACATCCTTCCTGCAGTGGGTGCCGTTTTCTCCCCTCTAGAGATGAAGAAACTGAGGTAACTTGCCCCAGGTCACCTGTTGGAGCCAGGATTCAGACTAAGCAGTCTAGTGGGATCGGTGTTTTCACCCAGCACACAGTGCTGCTATGCCTGTCGGTTCACCTGGACCCAGGGCTTTGCCTCCCTCCAGGTGGTTGGCGAGGGGCAGCCCTGCTAAGTGGCAAGTGCATCATTCCAGTAATGCAGCCCTTCCTGACACCGCTGGGGCCCTGAGCCTAATCTACCTGCAACCCTGGCGTCTCGGGCACGGATCCCCGGTGGCTGCAAAGCCATGTGAGAGAGATCAGATGGCATGCCTACCACTGGCAGAATAGAGGTTTCCTGGGTCGAGAGGTAGTGGCAGGGCCTGGGAATGGAGAGCCATACAACTCTACCTAGCTTGCTACCCCATGATTAGGGAGTGGTATGGATTCCCAGACAAGCCCAGCTGGGAAAATTAGAGGTGAAGGGCCTGCAGGCCAGCGTCTATCATTTCCAGCAAGGCTCCTGCACGTCTGTGCCAGCCTGTGTCCTGCCCAGCTCCTCCCTGCCCAGAGGTTCCTGGGCATCACTCCTTTACCACTCCTGGGGGTGCTGCCGTGCAGTACTTTTAAGGCCATCCAGAAACCCACTTCCATCTGCCTCCAGCATCATCTCCCACCAGGTACCTGTCAGTCCCCAGCCCTCTCGAGCAACCTCATGTACACCTTAAGCTTTTGACTCCCTGGGCCTCTGCCTTGGTTCTTCCTCTGGTACCCATTTTCACCGCCACATCGCTGTGCTATGACCTCCTATCTAAATTCTTTTAAGGCCCTCCCAGGTTCCCCCAATGGAAACCTGTCTCTTAGTTATCAGATTGTGGTATCAAGTCTGCTCCCATTAAGGAGGCTGAGCTGTGTCTGTCCCTGTTGGGAGCTCTGCCTGTCCCTGTTGGGAGCTCTGCCTTCTCCTACCAAGAGCTTCATGAAGGCCAGGACTGCATCTCATTCCTCTCTGTCTCCTCTCATACTGGGCATTCAGTAGATAGTTGGTTGGTTGGGAGGACAGGTGGATGCCAGCACAGCTGGAAAAGATGGAGGGGGGGGGCACCAGAGAGGCCTGCTGATTTCTTTGGCCTCAGTTTTCCAGCGAGCAAACCCAAGCCTTTTTTTTCTATTCCTGAAGAGAAGGTAAAGAAGTAAAGAACAGGTTTCTTCTGATGTTTACCATAAGACATGTTATGTATCATTTCATTAGATGCTTATTCTTTTTTTTTTTTTTTTCTTTGAAACAGAGTTTTGCTCTTGTTGCGCAGGCTGGAGTGCAATAGCATGATCTTGGCTCACCACAACCTCCGCCTACCAGGTTCAAGTGATTCTTCTGCCTCAGCCTCCCGAGTAGCTAGGACTACAGGCGTGTGCCACCACACCTGGCTAATTTTTTTTTTTCTTCCATTTTTAATAGAGACGGGGTTTCACCATGTTAGCTAGGATAGTTTCAATCTCCTGAACTCATGATCCGCCCGCCTCAGCCTCCCAAAGTGGTGGGATTACAGGTGTGAGCCACTGCACCCGGCCTACTTATCCATTTTTTTTGAGACGGAGTTTTTGCTCTTTTGCCCCGGCTGGAGTAAAGTGGCGCAATCTCAGCTCACTGCAACCTCTGCCCCCTGGGTACAGGCAATTCTCCTGCCTCAGCCTTCCCAGTAGCTGGGATTATAGGTGCCCACCACCACACCCCTCTAATTTTTGTATTTTTAGTAGAGACGGGGTTTTACCATGTTGGCCAGGCTGGTCTCGAACTCCTGTCCTCAGGTGATCCACCCCCCTTGGCCTCCCAAAGCGCTAGGAGTACAGGCGTGAGCCACCACATCTGGCCCATCTTCTTTCAAAATACAGATTTTGAGACTCTCCATAATAAAATGTTTAGGCATACTTCATTTTATTATGCATTGCTTCATTGTGGTTTGCAGGTATTGCATTTTTTTTTTTTTTTACAAAATGAAGGTTTGTGGCAACCTTCCTTCAAGTAAGTCTATCAGCATCATTTTTCCAACAGTGTGTGCTCATTTTGTGTCTCTGTGTCACATTTTGGTAATTCTCATATTTCAAACCTTTTTACTATTATAGCTGTTACGGTGACCTGTGATCAGTGATCTTTGATGTTACTGTTGTAATTGTTTTGGGGCACCACAAACTGCACCCACAGAAGATGGCGAACTTAATAAATGTTATGTGTGTTCTGACTGCTCCACTGACTGACCATTCCTTCATCTCTTCCCCTCTCCTTGGGCCTCTCTATTCTGTAAAACACAACAATGTTGAAATCAGGCCTATTAATAATTCAACAATGGCCTCTACATGTTCAAAGGAAAGGGAGAGTCACACATCTCTCACTTTAAACCAAAATCTTGGAAATAGGCCTAGTGCGGAAGTCATGTCAAAAACCGAGATCTGCCGAAAGGTAGGCTTCTTGCACCGAATAGTTAGCCAGGTTGTGGATGTAAAGGAAAAGTTGTTGAAGAAAATTAAAAGTGTCACTCCTGTGAATACACAATTGAAAAGAAAGCAAAACAGCCTTGTTGCTATTAGGGAGAGAGTTTGGTCTAGATAGAAGCTCAAACCAGCCACAAATTCCCTTAAATCAAAGCCTAATCTGGAGCAAGGCCCTAACTCTTCAATTCTGTGAAGGCTGAGAGAGTGGAGGAAGCTTCAGAAAAGCTAACAGAGGTTGATTTCTGAGGTTTAAGGAAAGAAGCCATCTCCATAACATGGAAGTGCGTGATGAAGCAGCAAGTGCTGATGTAGAAGCTGCAGCAAGTTATCCAGAAGATCTAGCTGAGGTCATCGATGAAGGTGGCTATGCAAAACAACAGATTTTCAGTGTAGACAAAGCAGCCTTCTATTGGAAGAAGATGCCATCTAGGACTTTCAGAGCCATAGGGAAGTCAATGCCTGGCTTCAAAGCTTCAAAGGACAGGCTGCCTCTCTTGTTAGGGACTAATGCAGCTGTTGATTGTAGGTTGAAGCCAGTGCTCATTTGCCATTCTGAAAAATCCTGGAGCCCTTAAGAATTATGCTAAATCTACCCTGCTCGTGCCCTGTGAATGGAACAACAAAGCCTGGATGGCAGTTCCTCTGTTTACAGCATGGTTTACTGAATATTTTAAGCCCACTTTTGAGACCAACTTTTCAGGAAAAAAAGATTCCTTTAAAGATACTACTGCTGATTGACACTGTTCTTGGTCACCCAAGAGCTCTGCTGGGGATGTACGAGGAGATGAATGTTGTTTTCATGCCTGCTAACACAACATCCATTCCGCGGCCCATGGATCAAGGAGTAATCTCAACTTTGAAGTCTTATTATTTAAGAAATATATCTCATAAGGCTATAGCTGCCAGAGATAGTGATTCCTCTGATGGACCTGGGCAAAGTAAACTGAAAACCTTCTGGGGAAGATTTACTGTTCTAGAAGCCATTAAGTACATTTGTGATTCATGAAAGGGGTCAAAATAGCCACATCAACAGGAGTTTGGAAGAAGAGTCCAATCCTCACAGATGACTTTGAGGCCTTCAAGACTTCAGTGGAGGAAGTAACTGCAACTATGATGAAAATAACAAGAGAACTAGCATTAGAAGTGGAGTCTGAAGATGTAACTGAATTGCAGGAATCTTATGATCAAACTTGAACAAATAAAGAGTTGCTTCTTATGGATGAGCAAAGACAGTTTTCTTGAGATAGAATCTATTCCTGATGAAGATGCTGGGAACATTGTTAAAATGACAACATAGGATTTAGAATAGTACATAAACTTAGTTGATGAAGCAGCAGCAGAGTTTGAAAAGATTGACTCCAATTTTGAAAGAAGTTCTGCCGTGGGTAAAATGTTATAAAACAGCCTTTCGCTAAGAGAAATCTTTCGTGAAAGGAAGAGTCAATCTATGTGGCAAATTTTATTGTCTCATTTTAAGAAATTCCCACAGCTGGGGGGAGGGGCATAAAAAAATTTCCACAGCCACCTCAGCCTTCAGGAACTACCACCCTGATCAGTCGGCAGCCGGCAACATCAAAGCAAGACCCTCCACCAGCAAAAAGATGACTCACTGAAGGCTTAGATGATTGTAAGCAGTTTTTGGCAATAAAATATTTTTAAAATTAAGGTACTACATTTTTTTAAGGCAGTGGTATTGCACATTTAATAAACTACAGTATAATATAAATATAACTTTTGTATGCATTGGAAAACCAAAAAATTTTACAGGTACCTGCCACCATGCCTGGCTAATTTTTGTATTATTAGTAGAGATGGGGTTTCACCATGTTGGCCAGACTGGTCTCGGACTCTTGACCTCAAGTGATCTGCCCACCTTGGCCTCCCAAAGTGCTGGGGTTACAGGCATGAACCACTGCACCCAACTTTGGTGGGGGGGCCTGTTTGGTTTTTTTTGTTTTGTTTTTTTGTTTGTTTTTTTTTTCAGGGAGGCACTAAGTTGGTGAATACTGGAGCAGAGTATAGCTTGTTGCTTGTGGACTGGGCAATCTTTTAAACCCCCATCACATCCTCTCAGGATTACTGCCTGCTCTCTTCCCCAGCCCTTACCTTCTCCACATTCCCATGGGCAGACCCCACCATGGCCGCAGTCTGTGGGGAGCACACCTGCCTAGCTCTCCTGGTGAATGGGCCCAGGCAAATTCTTAGGGTCCCTTTCAGTTCTAACATTCTCTGATTCTAAAGAAAGTGCTTTAGTCTTCTTTTCTTTCTATGTATGTAGTTCTGTTTACAAACCTTTCTGCTCCAGAGGTCAACAGAAACCCCCATCCTGTTAATGTTTCTGCTTTCTGCCTAAGAGGCATGAAATTACAGACTGCCACCTAATATTAAAGGTCATTTTGCATGAATGTGTAGATGCTGATGTTCAGATAACTTGTGACTTAAAACATATGGTCACAGACTCCCTTGTGAGATCGGTCTCTGGACCCTCATGGATTGGCCCAGCTAATAAGGAAGACGGGCCTGGTAGTTAGGCAGGAGGCAGGAACATCTGGCAAGCTGGCCTGGCACAAGGGCCTTTGATGTCCTGGAGCTGTTGGTGAGCCTCTCCCAGGAGAGAAGATGCTCCCAAATGGGCATTTTCTCAGGGAAAGGCAGCTGCTTCCTAAATACACGCAGCTCCTGGAAGCCCAGCCTGCTTAAAATCATATTTACTCTCTTTCATGTGCTCATCTTAATTACATTTTTTCTGCTCTAGTGTCTTTATTCATTATTTAAAACAACTTTCAAAAATAATTACGCGATAATCCCTTCTCCTCTACACAGTAGCTGTTTACCTTCCTGTATTGGGTTTTTCAGCTCTTGGTGTTGTGGATGTCTGTACTTACAACGTTGCTGTCATCACAGTGTAGATATAGGCCAAATCTGTGATGTCAGTATTTACCAATGCCCAGGCAAGGAGCAGAATTCCCTGTGGGGCCCTGCTCATATTGACGGAGACTTGTTTAAAAAGCCTGCGTTATACTTTGCCCTCCACACATAAACAATCTTGCATTTTACTTTTTAGCTTAGCATAATTTCTTGCATGGTTTCCCATGTCGCTACATAATCTTCAGATCGATCATTTTAATGGCTGCTTAATATTCCACCCAGTTAACATGCCATAATTTACTTAACTCTTCCCTATTGTTGGGGCCTTAATGAAAATTTGAATTCGCCATGTAATGTAGTGGGGGAGGCTTGTTTTAATGATTACCGTTATAACATCCCCTGCCCTAACTGCATGCCATTACTAGTCCAGCTTTGGTAAGGTGCAGATGCTTCTGGAACAATAAATCCTGCATGAGAGGTGTATGCACAAGTCCTCTGATTTAATAGCTAATCTGTTCACTGCACATGTTTCCCTTTAAGGCTGGTGTTTATGGAGAATATCTATCTCTAATGCATATTGTTTAACACTAAACTGTATGCATTTGGCATATTGTCCCAGATCCTTTATCACTACTGTCAGGGACTTTCATAAAGTATCTGGAATTTGGGGGTAAATAGTGGTTTCTGGCTGTCAGTTCTGTTTCATTTATCCCACCACATTCACTGAGTATCTCTTTGGCGTGAGAGTGAGCAAAAGCACTCCTGATTATCAGGGGCCCGACGGGAAGTACATCTGTGAATTGTTTGTGGTTCCTTTAGATTAAATGGTGAATTGCATGAAAAGTACTTCATCAACTGTGTACATGGGAGTGGTTGCTGGTCCTGCTTTTGTGAAGGAGGGTGAAGAGGAAGGTGGTTTTCCCAGGTCATTGCCTTCTCAGCTGCCGTATCCTCAGCCCCCAGAATTCTGCAGACAGGAGGCTAGACTTCACTCCTCAGAACGGAGGAAGACGAATACAGGTGATGAGGACCCTACAAGGCAATAAGTAGCAGATTAGTTTGGTAGATTTAGTGATTTACGAAGTTGTCCACCGTACTTAAAAGTTGGTCTTCACCGTAAAGTGACAAAGTTCTACCACTCTTTTCCCTTCTCTTTTCCTGTTCCTCCCTCTGTAAAAAAAGGAAGCATCATCCTCAAAACTAATAAATGATCCGAGTTTACTCATGGGACCCAATAAAAGCTGTGTTTGCCAAAGTGTGGGACACCTTCTCATAGATGTGATATTAGGTGCCCTGAGAACTACATAGCGAGAAGGTTTTTCCCTTCTTATTCTTTCTCTTTCCAGGGAGAGAAGATTATTCATATTTGCCAGAGAAAGTGTCTGTTTGCTGATTGCATTTCCCGGTGGCTCTCCAACACTTGCAAATCTCACCTCTCAGCAGAGAAAGCAAGCCCCACGCTCAGCTTCCCAGCAGGCATCAGCACCTACCTTGCTGGTTTTTATTCATTCTGCTTTGTATCTATTTTTGGCAAAGAATAATGGCTTATGGGATGGTGATCCAAAATCTCTTTTTTAAATGAGTTTATTTTATCTAAAAAGTGAGGCGAGATAAATAAAAATGGTAAGTAACCACCCAGGTTACTACCACCCAACTGGTAGGCAGAAATGGCCCAAGTCATGAAGTCACATGACTAAATAAAGCTTGGGAAATACTAGCATAAAGTTAATTCATGTAAACACTAACGATCACAGGCACAGTATCCTTGGCTTCTGTTTCTTCGTGGCATGTGTCCACATGAGCCGGCCTGGATCATAAAGCCCAGCCTGAAAGCAGCTCTCTTTCTCGGAAGGGCTGATGTCATTTGTGTGTGTTTTATCAGCCGCTCTTCAAGGAGCATAACTCCTGTGGCTTCTGCCATATCTTTATGCCATCAGAATTCTGATTTCGGGAAGACCTCAAGAGAGCATTGAAATAGCTCACTTACAGTCCTCACCCCTTTTGCATCAAGCCTCACCTCTGCTCCCTCACCTCCTTGGACCTGGTACTCCAGCCAACATGGACGGTGAATATACATAATGATGGAATATTAGCCTGAAAAAGGAAAGTCATACACAGGCTACAACATGGAAGAACCCTGAAAACATTATGAAACTGAATGATTCCACATTGTTCAGGATATGCCTAGACCGATCAGATTCATAGAGACAGAAAGTAGAAGGGTAATTGTGGGGGCTGGGGAGGGATAATGGGGAGAGTTAGTGTTTAATGGGTACAGGGTTTCAGTTTGGGAAGATGAAACAGTTCTAGAGATGGATGGTGCCAAAGGTTACCAATAGTGTGAATGTACCTAATGCCACTGAACTGCACGTTAATCATGGCTAAAATGGTCAATGTTGGCTGGGTGCGGTGGCTCACACCTGTAATCCCAGCACTTTGGGAGGCAGAGGCAGGGAGATCACATGAGGTCAGGAGTTCGAGGCCAGCCTAGCCAACATGGCAAAACCCCGTCTCCACTAAAAATACAAAAATTAGCCAGGTGTGGTGGTGCACATTTGTGCTCCTAGCTATTTGGGAGGCTGAGACACAAGAATCGTGTAAACCCGGGAGCCAGAGTTTGCAGTGAGCCGAGATTGTAGCACTGCACTCCAGCCTGGGTAACAGAGTAAGACTCCATCTCAAAAAATAAAATAAAATAAAAAAGTGCTCAATGTTATTATATGTATTTTACCACAATAAAAAATAAAGTAGGCAGCAAGCACGTTCTTTCCAGCCTCATCGCATTGGCTTGCCCTGGTCCTACCACCAGGAAGCCACCCCTCTCCTGCTTCCACTTGTCAGAGCTGACAGTTCAAATGCCATCTCCCTTCCCTCCTGCCCTGCCACTCCCAGGCCTTACACTGAGCCCCCTTTGCCGCCAAGGATGATGGTAATTTAGGCACATGTTGTGTCTGCTGGGAACAGTGAGGTTCCTGAAACCAACCTCCATGGTAAACCTTCCCCACATTCCCCGCTTGGGCCATGCACATAGTATCCATGATCAAACAGCAGGTCAAATTTCCCTGTTTGACTGGGAAGTGCCTGATTTTAACATCCTAGCATCCATCCTTCCAGCCACTACTGGCCTCCCAGGACTGAGCAGCAGCCAAAATGAACACCTCCTGTCTGGGACCTCATCTAGACAGGCAGTCATCCCTCAGCCCACACCAGTGCCAGGCCTTAGCATCTTCTCTAGAAGATCAAGAGCTTGCTTTCTTTATTCAGAAGTGAAGCTGGACACTCTCTCAAATCCCTAAATAAATTCAGTCTATTTAAAAGATGGTCTGGGGGAGGTAGAAATAAAGGGAAGGGGTCACTCAGGCTTTGCAGGGGAGAAAAGTGGCCTATGGTCTCCTTGGGGAGGCTCTTGTTGGTTCTTTTAAATGAATGTGTGAGCTGGTGGGAACTGGGAACTGCATGGCCCAGTCTTTTCTTTGTACAGATGAGGACTGAAAGTCCAAAGAGGGCAAGGAACTGCCCTAGAGGGAAAGACCCCAGCCTGTCTATGAAGCAAGGGTTCAGAAGCTCTGCGTGTTCTGGGTGGGCATCAGGACACACCTGGAGCATCATGTTCACATCTGGGCTCTGCCTCTTAAGCCTGAGATTCATGAGTGGATGGAGGCAGGGCTGTCATTAGGCCTGCGAGCATGTGAGCCTTGTGAGCAAGCCTGGCCCAGGAAGAGCAGAGACGCGGCACTGGGGGTTGGTGGGGTGGGTAAAACCCAGACAAGGGTCTGTCTCTCTGTCGTTCTCACCTCCCCGCTGGCAGCTCTGAGTTTGTGGTGTTTCTGGGTGGGAATGCAGGTGAGGAAGTGCAGTATCCATTTCATCTCTGCTTCCTTCCTTTTTGCCTGCAGAATTTCAGAGGCAGGAAAGTGTCCGGTCCCAGCATAAAGGTATCCAGTTATATGACACCCCTTACGAACCTGAAGGCCAAAGTGTTGACTCAGACTCGGAGAGCACAGTCAGCCCCCGACTGCGGGAGAGCAAGCTGCCCCAGGATGACGACAGGCCCGCCGATGAGTACGACCAGCCTTGGGAGTGGAACCGGGTCACCATCCCAGCCCTGGCAGGTAAGGAGCCCTGACCCTGCTCAGGAGGCAGCTGCTGAGCCGTGCTCAGCACTCACCTTGGTCCCCACCTGCACTCAGGACAAACTCCAGGGTTGTTTAATAATCCAGTTGGGTGGTCTTTTTTCTCAGTACCCTCAAAGATGTAGGCTGCAGAGGAAAGGGAGAGGTGAGGGTAGGGAAACCAGGCCGAGGAGAAATTCTGGGTCTGGCTTCCAGGGTCTCAGTGTTCCAGCCTCCACACTTTAAAGAGAGGGCTCAGATGCTCTCATTGTCTGGCTCTGTCTTGGTCCTATTTATTGATAATACCCTAGCTCACTGAAGCCAAGAGTTCAGTTTTTGGTTTATTTATTTATTTATTTATTTATTTTTGAGACAGAGTTTTGCTCTTGTTGCCCAGGCTGGAGTGCAGTGATGCGATCTCGGCTCACCGCAACCTCCATCTCCCAGGTTCAAGTGATTCTCCTGCCTCAGCCTCTCAAGCAGCTGGGATAACAGGTGCCTGCCACAATGCCCAGCTAATTTTTTTGTATTTTTAGTAGAGACGGGGTTTCACTATGTTGGCCAGGCTGCTGTCAAACTCCTGACCTCAGGTGATCCGCCCACCTCGGCCTCCCAAAGTGCTGGGATTACAGGCGTGAGCCACCACACCCTGCCTGATTTCAGTTTTCAGAAGGAACTTTCTTAGAAGCTAAGAGGAAACCAGTGTGCACAGCAGCTCCTGTTGGCCCTGAGCGGGCCCATTGATCTCACCCAGTGCTGCGAGCTGAGCTAGCCCTGCAGGGCTCACAGGGCCACTGTGTCTTCTATCCCAGCTTCAGCGTGCACACGCTCACAGAGCATAGGTGATGGACAGAGCTCAGCCCCTCCCAGATGATCCTCCCCTGGCCAAGAGCCCCTTGAGTGACTTGGGTGTCTCCTTCCTACTCAAAGGCTGGTTTTTCTAGAATCTGGGTATCTGTCACAATTCTAGAACTCCTCTCCCACAGCCCTTTTGAAAAGTGATCTTGGGCATGTGCATCATAAGTCATAAATCTAAGCTAACACCTTTTTATTCTAATCCCACTCCTTAGAATCTATGCCAAAGTTATGATAAAAAATTCAGAAGGTCGGGCGCGGTGGCTCACGCCTGTAGTCCTGGCACTTTGGGAGGCTGAGGCGGGTGGATCACCTGAGGTTGGGAGTTCGAGACCAGCCTGACCAACATGGAGAAACCCTATCTCTACTAAAAATACAAAATTAGCTAGGCGTGGTGGCACATGACTGTAATCTCAGCTACTCAGGAGGCCAAGGCAGGAGAATCGCTTGAACCTGGGAGGTGGAGGTTGCAGTGAGCCGAGATCGCACCATTGCACTCCAGCCTGGGCAACAAGAGCAAAAAATAAAAATAAAAAATAAAAAAATTCGGAAAAGGCACTGTTTATAATCATGGAAAATGGAGAGCAACCCGAATGTTCAGCAATGGGGACTGGATTTCTGTGCGTCTGTGTGGTAGAATATTGGAATGTTGTGCAGCCTCTAAAAGGTGATGTTCAGCAAGAGTTCATAATAACCTAGAGAAATGCTTATGTCTAATGTTAAGAGATGAAAAGCCAGATGCCAAACAATGTTTAGGTATCTCAGAGTTTAGGCATGTAAAAAGAGAGACAGTGAGTGACATTTAATTCCTACCACACTGACAATCATAAAGGGAAACTTCTTATCTTTAGTTTGTTTAAAATTTATTTTGCCTTAAATCTCCCCTTTTTTTGTATATAACTAGACCCTTTCTACCTTTCTAACCCCGAACAGTGAGGCCTCTACCCTGCCCTCATCCCAGGCCCCTTAATTGCTGTTCTAGCCATTCCAACACAGATTACTCACAGTTCTGTGAATATAGCATGCGCTGAGCAAATCCCATTTTTCTAGCTAAAATGCCCTTCCCTGCCTGTCTTATCTGGAACAATTCTATGCCTCCTTTGAGGCCCAGCTTAAACATTATCATCTCTCCAAGCCCTCCCTGGTACACAGCCATGCACTCCACAGGCTTCCTGCTGCCCCTATAGGTCTGTCGAGTTTCCTGCATACATCACTGGGGGAAGATTTCTCACACCACATCAGGGTTAGTTCTGTAGGTGTTGGTCTCGCCTGCCAGGCTGTGAGGTCCTCAAGGACAACCTGTCCCATCACCTTTCTGGAGCCCCAGCCCCTGGCCGAGAGCCAAAGATAAGAGTCATCCTGTGGCTGTAGGTCCTTAGTTGCCCCAGGTCTCTCCTGTGCATTTTACAGCCTCCTCTATTCCCTTGAACCAAAGGAACCCAAGGTCTGTCCCCTGGGCGTGGCTGATCAGGGGCTGTGTTTCTCTGGGCATGGGAGGAACTGGGGCCATCCAAGAGCTTACTCTTTGCAAACACGAGTTTGATTAAAGGGCTAAAAAGGCTCATGTGACAACTTTCCCAGACACCGAGGACCCACATTATAACGCAGCACCACAGGCAGGTGTGGGGACTCACCCTCCCCTGGACTGACCCCCTGTGGGCCTCTCAGGGGCTGCCCTTGCCTTTGATGGTCTAGTCTAGTCTGGCATCTTGTTACTCAAAGTGCAGTCCCTGAACCAGCAGCATTGGCCTCACCCAGTGCTGGTTAGAAATGCAGGGTCTCAGGTCCCATCCCAGGCCTATGAGTCAGAATCTGTTTTAACAAGATCCCAGGTGATCTGTGAAAGTGAAAAGCAATTCCCCTATTGGACATCATCTTTGAAGAAAACTCTCAGGCCAGAACTTGCCCACTTCTGCCCAAAGGTGGTTTTAGAACTCCTGTACATTTAGTTGTTCACAAAGGATCATAAGGGCTCAGATGGAACTGTCTCAGAATGAGTTTCTGAGCCCACAAGCATCCGTTTTGGCCTGGGTTTTGTGTGGCAGAGTTGCCATCACAGGTGTCACGGTCAGTCTGAGTTATTGGGCTGTTGATAGAAGATAGACAGAGAATCACATCCACGTCTGTGTCTCATCCGGTCACTGGCCTCTGTAGGTCCTACTCCAGGGTGGGTGCTGGCTGTGCTTTTCCCAAGCTGCTTTTGGCTCAGTTCTGCTTCCTGGGGCATAGAAGGAGGAGGCCATCTCACTCAGGAGCTGGAGGGGTCCTATGGGCACCAGCCTTCTCTTCCCGTGTCTGTGGACAGAGTCCATTAGGCGCAGCATTGGCAGGCGAGAGGCATCCTCACTGTTTACTGTCGCTGGAGGGAAAGTGGAGAGGTGGGTGGGCCACCTCTCAAGTGGTGAGGATAAGTTGAAGCAGCTCGGTTAGATTGCTGATGTGTTGCCACAGCCCCATGTGTAAAACCAGAAGTGCAGCTTCCCGGGAAGGATGGCGAGGACCCCCACCTGAGTCAGTGTTGTGTGTGCATGTGAGAGTGTACATCCATCTGCATGTGTGTGGGTGTGTATGCAAGTGTATGCACTCACACTTGAGCGAGTCGTTGGTGTGGTCAGTGAGTAAGGCAGCTTGGCTGGGCCCCATCCTTAGCATAGTACCTGTCAGAAATGCCCTGTGCAGTTTTTTCTTGGCTTTTGGGAGCTCTCTGCACTGAGTCTTTGGAGCCTGAGGTGCAGGATCCATAGCTGGAGGAAGAGCTGTATGGGGTGGAGTTGGCTGGCCAAAATCATTACCCTCTCCTTTCACCCCTTATATTTGCTGATTGTGCAGATTTGGCCTGGATGGGGAAACTTGGGCGGGGAATGGGGTCAGTGCTTTCAAATTTCCAAAGGGTGGAGAGTGTGGGGGACTCCTAAGGGACAGACCTGGGGCTGCCAAAGGGGGAGTCACAGGGATGTAGGGCCCAGGTGAAGGGTAAGAATTTTGGTTAGACCTGAATGTGTGTAATGAGCTTCCCATCACTGGGGGTTTGCAAGCAGAAGCTTGAGCGAGGCAGGGCTCTGACAAAGGGCGTGTCCTGGGAGGTCAGTCTGCAACCAGCTCTGGGTATGCATCCAGGCTTCATTCCATCAGAGCCTCAGCGTGCTGGTCAGAGACAGGGAGAGGGGAAGATGGCTGAATTAGCTCCATCCATCTATGAAGCAAAAGTGCCTTCCAGCTTTCAAAGCACTGTCCCGAATTGCGTTCAAGAAAAGCACCTCTCAGGCACTGCCTCAGCATTCTCCACTGGAGCGCCCTTCTTGGGCAGTGTTTCTGGAAGTCAGCGCCTTCCTTCCCATCTCATCAGGCTGGGGCTGCCACCGCGGAAGGCTCGGTTATCACTTCCCAGTTGTCACGAAAACAGCTCTTAGAGTGTGTGAGGTGGCCCCAACTTCTTAGGAATGAAAGTTTCCCCTTCTCTGAGAATGGCTGACATGGAATTTAATTAAGGATTCAGAGAGTTGTTGGTGAGAAATACTTGGAGCTGTCCAAACAGCAAACCCTGGGTGTTCGTTGCCTGCTCTCCTCCAGGAAGCCGACTGTGGCCTCACCAGACCCCCACTCCCACTTGTCGGATCCCAATCCCCAGGACAATGCCCAGTCAGGTTCCACCAGGGGCTGCTGGCTGCAGGGAGTGGACTGCAGCTCTGCCTCCACAGAGAAGTGATGTGGCTTCCATCAAGCTGTCAGCCCCCTTCCCACCCGGCAGAGACACCAGCCTTCCAGAGCAGGCTAGACTCTGTTCCTGGCCCACTTTGAATCACCCCAGGAGTCTTTACAGCAACCAGCAAGGCCAGCAGTTAGGTCTAGAAATGGCCTTCTTGCTCTGTCCCCAACCCACCCCCGCCAGATGCAGCTTGGGCCCACATGAGGCCTATGTGGCACCCTCTGCCCAATGTTGGGAAGGGGACAAGGAGCCTTGGATGATGTCATGGTGTCTGGGGGTGGTGCAGGTTGGTGTGGCAGGTCTACCTGGTTGCCAGGCTGTGTGGCACAGATTGCAAGATGGACAAATGGAACCTGAGCAGAAAGTGGCCACATAGGGAGGGGCCCACAGGCAGGGACCAAGGAGCCGGAGTGGATAGCCTGTAGAAGCAGACCTTGGTGGAGGTGGCAAAGACACCAAATCGGTGTCTTCACACCTCTGAAGGACCAGTGTGAGGACTGGGCATGAACATGTCCTGGGAGTCTCAGTTTCTCCACCTGGGAAGTAAGACCAGTAGTTCCCACTTCAGAAGGGTCTTGGTGAGATTTGATGGGTATCACATCAGGAAAGTACTGGCATTGTTGCTAGCATTTACTGAGCACTTTCTGTGTGCATTCTCTCATTCAATCCTCATAATCACCCTCTGGGAGGTTAGTTTCCTCCTTTTACAGATAAGGAAGCTAAGGTCCCATGAGAAGAAATAACTTGGCTGGGGGCCCAGCCCATGGCTGGTCAGCAGCAGAGCCGGACTTTGAACCTGTCAGCTCCAACTCCAGAGCCCCTGCCCTAACCCAGTCAAATGTCTGGCCTCTCTGGTGCTATCCAAGATGCTGCAGGAAATATGATTGGAGCTCTCATCCCCCCACAGCCCTCAAGAGGTATCGCATGCCCTTCATCTCACTTGCACTAATTTCTTCATCTCACTTGCACTAATTTCTGCGACATCTACACCAGGATATGTAACTGGGTGGTGGCTTCCCACCTGAAATGGTTCCAGTCAGGGTTTCTGTGGGGGACTGGGTTCTGGAGGTTCGTGCTTTCATTGGAGGGGGACCAGCGCCATCCCATGGGTTGGTCTTCTCCTACCACCACTCAGCACAGAGAGGGGCCCATATACCATAGAGTCCCACATACCATAGAGTCCCACTCCCTGTCCTTCTGGGGAAACTAAGGCTCAGAGTGGAGAAGGGAACAGCTGGAGACCTCATGGCAGAGCCAGTCAGGCCATACATAGAGGAATGACCAGCATTTCCTTTTAACCCAGTGAGTAAACGGCTATGTCTTTAATAATTTGCACTTGTATCTGAGAAGTAAGTAACTGCAGCTCTTGAGCTTGATAGAGGAGCCAGATGACAGGAGGGTGTGTGAAGGGCACCCCCCAGACCTTCTTGAGAAACTAAGTCATCTCATTTCGATTCACCATCTGAAGCTTTGTCTCCGTGAAAGTTACTCTTCAGGCAGTGTCCTTGGCTCAGCCAGGTCTGCCTCATAGCAAAGATAAAAGACACATGACTCAAATACTGCTCAGCATACTTATTTTGGGTACTTATCTGTCTTCCCCACTAGCTCCTTGGCAGATTTCTCTGCCCTAGAAGTTTAGGACAGTGTCTTGCATGTTGGGACCCATGGGGCAATGGGATGAGTCAGACAGTCCCAAGTTCACATGCCGGCTCCACCCTTCACCACTTCGGGACCTGAGACAGACTGTTCAGTCTCCCTGAGCCTTAGTTTACTTATCTGTAAAATGGGGATGGTCACAACTTCTCACACTGGATCTCTGTGTTGATTAAATAAAAACAAAAGATCTGAATGAAAAGACATGGTAAGCCCTAAAGGATCATTTGGTGTTTTGGTTTTCAGAATTGGTTTTGGTGTTCAGAGGGGGCTTGCTGTATTACATAAAATTCAATTTAACATAAAAACCATGTTGCATAAAGAAGTACTTAGTGGCCACAGAGGACCTGTTTCCAAAGCTCATTCCCAGTTATGCCTGGCAATGGGAAGCACGGATGGTGTGGAAAGCACCACTTATTCAGGAAACCCCATATCCCAATTCCAGCAACAGTTCTGACGAGTCCCCTGGTTCTTCCATTCTTTACTCAGTCCCTCCCGAGGATTGGGCCACTGGTCCCCTGGGTGGGAGAGGGTCCCCGGGGCCTTCCTCCGATCCGCGCCTTCCCTATTCTAGGTCTGACATGTCTGTGGATTTCTTTTTTGCCTGGAGCAGTAAGTCTTAAACTTGCAGGCATCAGAATCACCTGGAGGAAGTGTTATACAGATTGCTGGGGTTCCACCCCCAGGGTTCCTGATTCGGTAGATCCGGGGTGAGGCATGGGAGTTTGCATTTCCAACAGGTTCCCAGGTGATGCTGATGCTGCCATCTGGGGACCCCACTTTGAGAACATAGAGGGTACAGAGTACATGCTTTGTATTAGGTGTGGGGTTGGGGTAGAGTTAGGGAGGGGAAGTCACCTCCTCCAGGAAGCTTTCCCTGACACAACCAGTTCCTTCCCCTCTGTGCTTCTACTACACCCTGTACTGGAGTACATTGGTTTATTCGGAAATAGCTAGATACGCACTAGACACTGTCAGCGTGTGGGGTGCTTATGCTATGGTATCACCCCTTAGCCAGCCTCCCTCTTGAGTTTTGACACCTTCAGAGCCTCATCAAGTGAGGCTAAAAGGGAAAGTAAGGCCCCAGGTATGTCTATTTCCTAAACAACTATGAATCATCTCAGAGCCAGCTCAACTAGCTAATTTAAAATAATCCCGTTAAGGTAAGGAAGGATGGGGAGGAACCAGGGACAGGAAATTAACATTTATTGAGCAATAATTATAAACCTGGCATAGGTTAACCCTACAGAGCCTTGCAAGGTAGGGTTCACTTCATTGTCGTCACTCAGATGACAGTACTGAAGCTCAGAGAGGGTGAGCAGCTTGCCCACAGTCACACAGCTGTGAACTTGGGCCAGTCTGACTGCACAGCACTTGTTCTCTCCACTGCTGCCTTGATATCCTGTGTGTGGCTGGGGTCAGGCTGGAATTCCCTTGCACACCGGTACAAGGCAGAAGCAGTTGCACCCATACCATGTTGCCCTCGTGACTTGTCACCGTCCCCCTCAAACACAGTCGCTCTGAAGCTGGTTTAACGCCACCATTGTGTGTGTAGGGCACTGCTCCACACTTGCTATTCCCACCAAGCTATGTGACTCATCTTCACGTGCTCAGAATAAACAGGGCCCCGGCATCTGCAGAGGGTCCCTTGGAGAACCTTAAACCCGGCCACCACCACCACCTGTCCTAGCCAGGAGAATGCTGTCTCTTCCAAACTGGCTTCCCTTAGGCTCCCATGATGCTTCCTGTCCCCTGTATAGCTTCCCAGAATGCCTTGAGCCTGTGAGGAAATTAACAATTGTGTTGGTACCAAATGCTTTTTGCTATGTAATGAGTAACAGTTGTAATTAATGTTTAACACCTGTGAACAGCAGGTCTGCCCAGGAAAGGGGGGTTTCAGTGAGAGAACGGGGATCACTTGCTTCCTTTGGCTAATGTATTACTGAGGGACAGGTTTTTCCAGTTGGTTTTTCTATTTGACGTATGAATAAATTCATTTAGTAATCTTAAAAAAAGGAGAGAAAAAAACCACCAATGTTTAATAGCTTTGTTTCATCTGCTAATTACATTGATAGAAATATTCCTCCAAGTGCCTTTGTCTCCTCAGTGGAAAAAAAACAAAGATTTGATAGAATACTTTTGCTCTTCTGTTTGGCAGCTCAGACATCTTCATGTGGAGATTTTTAAGTTCCCTGAGGTCAGAGACCCTGCCTGTCTTGTTCACACCTGTGATCTGTGCCTGGCACACAGTGAGCCCTCAGATATTTGAGTAAATCAGGCCGGACGCAGTGGCTTACGCCTGTAATCCCAGCACTTTGGGAGGCTGTGGCGGGTGGATCACCTGAGGTCAGGAGCTCGAGACCAGCCTGGCCAATATGGTGAAACCCTGTCTCCACTTGAATCCAGGTCTCTACTTGAGTCCAGGTCTCCTGAATCCTGGAGGCCCCTAACAAGTTCAGCATAAACCCTGTGTGAGTGCAATACAGTCTCAAAAACAACCACAGTAACCACAGTGATACATCTATGAGCACTCACTGTGCCCCCAACTCTCAGTGCATAGTACCGCCCCCACTGTACAGATGAGGAAACAGAGACAACTTGGCCCAGGTCATCCCGCCAGCAAGTGACAGCACAGGACTTTAAATCCAGATACCCCGGCCCCAAAATACAAAATTAGCTGGGCATGGTGGCAGGCACCTATAATCCCAGCTACTCAGGTGGCTGAGGCAGGAGAATCACTTGAACCCCGGAGGTGGAGGTTGTAGTCAGCCGAGATCGTGCCACTCACTCCAGCCTGGGCAACAGAGTGAGACTCCGTCTCGAGAAAAAAAAAAAAAAAGATATTTGAGTAAATCGGGTCTCAGGAAAACCAACCCTGTGTTCTCTTAGGAGCAGTAGAATACCAGTAAATCTCATGGCCTGCCCACACATAGTTGGTGTGTTTTCATGTCTTTCTTGCATGCTGTATACCTGTCTCCTCACTAGGAGAGGCAGTGGGAGGGCATTTCTGAGTAGCCATTGACTGCTGTGGCTGCCACCTCTGGTCTCAACTTCCAGGGAGAAGTGGACAGCATGTCCCTGCCTGTCTGAGGATTGACTATGAATCCAGATGCCACATTGTGGGCCTGGAGACTGGTGTGTTGGTTGGGTGCAGGCAGCCCTGGCAAGCCATATTTGTGGCCAGTACCTGGCTTGTCCCCCCGACCTCCACTCCCCATCTCTGCTGGCCTCCCTCACAGCCATCCACAATGGGCAGCAGAGAAACATACACAGTGGGGCTGGGGCTTTGGGTCTTATGGACAGGGAGACTCATTTCCACAAATGCCCAGCCTGCTCCTTGCAGGTCTTTGGGCTTGTGGATGGGGAAAAAGTCACTTTCCCAGGCTCTAGGATTCTAAATAAGTGTCTGTGGGTGTCTGCAGGTGAAAGTGTCGGGAGACATACTGTATCAGACGTGTGTAGGTCCCAGGTATGTTTTACAGATGGGCCTGGCCCGGAACTCAGGAAGGAGCTCAGGTGCTAGGGCCAGGGGTATCTGGATTTAAAGTCCTGTGCTGTCACTTGTTGGCGGGATGACCTGGGGCAAGTTGTCTCTGTTTCTTCATCTGTACAGTGGGGGCGGTACTATGCACTGAGAGTTGGGGGCACAGTGAGTGCTCATAGATGTATCACTGTGGTTACTGTGGTTGTTTTTGAGACTGTATTGCACTCACACAGGGTTTATGCTGAACTTGTTAGGGGCCTCCAGGACTCAGGAGACCTGGACTCAAGTCCAAGTTCACGTCTAACTGTTGACTCTGGGTGAGTCAGTCCTTTTTCCAGCCCTCCATTTCCCATCTGCATAATGAGTTATGACAATAAATATGGCTTGCTTTGGCAGCCGTAGAGGCCTCTGCGTTCGGGTTATTTCATCATCTTCATCGGGCTTTATCTTTAGATTTCCTGTAGTCAAGCATCAGATCTTAGGGTGGGGTCTTTGCTCCCAGTAATAGCATTCATTTTTCCTCTGGGGATGTCACAAATAAGAGAAGAAAGGCATGCCCCTTCTGCCAGGCCCGCCGTCCCCATCCCAGGTTTGGACATGTGTGTACAGCGTTCCTGGAACCCAGGCAGCGTCCTGGCACCTGCTTCACAGCCTTCCCGCTTGCCTGCTTTGTGGTGAGTCGCTGGCCGCCTCCCCTCACAATGAGGACCTCTGTTCTCAGGCACCTCCCATCACGAGTGGCAGCACAATGCCCTGAGGCCTGTGTGTGTCTTCCAGGCGAACACAGAGGCCTCTTGTTGGTGATCCTGGAAATACAAATCAAACATTTGCTAAGCCACCTGTCCTACAGGTACATGAAAGGAAGCTACACTCACTGGGCAGGTGGGGTAGGTGGGTGAGCAAAACTCACTCTTGAACTAGAGGGAAGAAGGGGCCTCACCTCTCTGGGCCTCGGTTGTGTCATCTATAAAATGGTAATTCTCATACTTGTTTGGGAATTCTAATACTTGTTTTGCTGTGTGTTGGTGAGGGTCAGATGAGATGATACAATACGTTGTTTGGAAAGCTGAAACAGCAGAGGCCCATTGTCATGGGAACAGGGTTTCAGTCATCTACAGATGTTAGTGCATTGTTGTGAAAGTTGATGGTATTTTCATAGACTCCGGGGGTCATGTAGTCCACCCTACCTCCCAAACCAATGCATAATCTCCCCTCCTTGCCCCTTCCTGGGGTCGCACAACTACCTGGGCAGCAGTGCCTTCTGGGCTCTCCACCTCAGCTCTCCCCACTCTCACCCACCTTTCCCCCTCACCAACACCCCAGAGTCCCAGCCTAGCTGTTGGTGCTGTGCAGGAACCCCTGCCAGGGACTGTGCAAGGCCTTGGGCACCTTGACTCTGCCTCTGTACATTCGTGAACCAACACCAGGGCTGCAACAGCCTTCAAGCCCCTCCTGTCAGCCACATATGGTTTACAAATGTGGCCCATGTTCATTCCAGCTCATGTGCAGAGGGGCTAAGAAGCCTGTGGCGGTTGAGAGCTCCTTGCAAGCAGTCTACACACGGTGCCTTGTTTTTCATCATTCCAACCTTTATTGCCTCTGTTTAAAGGAAACTCCATCTTATACTGGAGAACTGAGAGGGTCATAGACTTCAGGCCAGAAAGAAGCAGCCAGACAGTCAGAGCTTGGAGAACCATGCCAGTCTCCTCTGGGTCCTGTTGCTCCGTTCCAGTTCTCTTTGAATGACCCCCTATCCCCGGGGGCCACTGCCCGCACCCTTGGTCAATGGTGAGGACAAGAGGATGTGCGGCAGACTGTCAGCTCTTCTCTCACTGCACCTCCCCCGGGGAAGGCACTCCTGGGTTGGGGAGGCTGCCCAGGGCTGCAGTCCCAAAGCAGAGGGCTCAAGGGCTAGCGCTGGGACCCATTGCCTGTCATAGCAACCTGTTCCTATTGCCCTGGGCAACTTACCTAACCATACCGGGCGTCACTTTTAAAAACGAGGGCAGTAATAGCACTGACCTCATAGGTTTGCCACAACAACTAGAGGAGAACGTGGACTTTCAGTCCCCCATGGTGCCTGCCCATGAGCAGGAATCACTAAATAAAGAGTAAGCTAGGCCAGGCGTGGTGGCTCCTTCCTATAATCCCAGCGTTTGGGGGAGACTGAGGTAGGAGGATCACTTGAGGCTAGGAGTTCAAGACCAGCCTGGGTAAGATAGCGAGAGGCCACCTCTACAAACTTAAAAAAAAAAAACTTAGCCCAGCATGGTAGCATGTACCTGTAGTCCCAACTGCTTGGGAGGCTGAGGTAGGAGGATGGCTTGAGCCCAGGAGTTCAAGGTTACATTGAGCTATGATCGTGCTACTGCACTCCAGCCTGAGCGACAGAATGAGACCCTGTCTCTTAAAAAAAAAAAAGATGAAGCCATTTTTCAAAACTGTTCCCAAAATCACTTGAGTGAGTCCAGCTCCTGAGTTTCCTTTGTTGGCTGATGAATGGAAGATTTACAGTCCTGCTGAGCCAGGTGCAGGTTCATTCCTTCAACTGATGTTGAGCATCCACTGTACATCAGACACTGTTTTAGGTATCGGGGATTTAGCCTTGAACAAAACAGAATGAAATGCCCTATCTTCTTGGAGCTTCTGACTCAGGAATTTCAGCAGGAGTCAGAAAAAGGGGTGGTTTCTGATACAGGCTTTGTATCAGAGCGTACATGTGACCATGGGTCAGGGTCTCCCGCTTACAGGGGGCCTGCCTGGACCTTGGTACATCATCTGTTACCTTCACGGTACAGGTATTGTCAGCCCTGGTTTGCAGATGAGGCAGCTAAGGCTCAAAGAAGTTTAAGAAACATGCCCCAAGTCACTCAGTAATGACAGAGACAGGATTCAAACCCAGGTCCTCCTGACTCCTAAACTGTGAGTCGAGTCACTGCAGCTCCTCCATTCCCTGGGTGGGTTTCAGCCATGGGCCATTCATCGGAGCTAGCTGCAGGTCGGCCATGGGGAGACTCCGAGGAGACTGAGGCACATGGCCCCATCTCTGCAAAGTGTCCAATTCTGAGAAGACACCTACATGCCTCAGTGTTGCAGAGGCCAGTGCCAGGTCAGTGGTGCAGACTTTGGAGCTCAGAGGAGGAGAAAGGAATTCTACCTGGGGGTCTAGAGCAAAACCTACCCCAGGAGATAACGTTGGAGCTGAGCTCTGAAGAATAGCTGGGGGTTTTGCAGAGAAATAGTGAAGTAAAGGGATTCTAGAGGGTAGACTTAGCCAAACAAAGCCCTAAAGACAAAAAGGCAGATGATAGATCTGGGGACTGGCTGTCCTTTGTGATTGGAACCTAAGGGTGGGTGTGGAACCCACAGGGGTTTTGTAGGGGAAGATGCATCATTACATCAAATTCAGAGGAACTTGAGTGCCAGAATGAATTTGTCCTTTGTCTTGGGGCACTGGGGAGCCAGGGAGGGTTTGCAAGCCCAGGAGAGCTATGCTTTAGAGGTCCATCGGCTTTTTGGAGTTTACTCTCTGGCCAGCTCTGAACAGTGGACAGGACAGTGGAAAGAGATCCACCCTGAAGGAACACATTTATCTCATCCAAGCACCTTCTCCACATGAAACTTCTGTGAGTTAGGGGCAGACAAGAGACTGGAGAGGGCAAAGAAAAATAAATCCCAGGCACAGCACCCAGGCTGACTGAGAAGAGTGGTGTGGATGCCCCCTGAGCTACAGGAGATGTACTGAGGGCTGGGAGCCACCAAGAGGGAGACGATAATTCTCTGCAGGTGGCATCAGGGTAAACTTTGTGGAGGAGGTGGCGTTTGTGCCAGACCTTTCCTAGACATCATTCAGATGGAGCAGAAGGGCAGTAATTCCAGGCCTAGAAGTAGGAAGTGCACAGCAGGGAGGCCAGATGAATGAGGCCCAGCTCCTGCCAGACCAGCAGCCCTCAGGTATTCTTGTGGGGAATGAAGACCCAAGGGTGGGATGAGCCTGACCTTGCTGGCCTGCAGTCCTGGGCTTGACCCTCACCCTGCTATTTGGCTTTGAGACCCTGGAGGAGTTCCTCCTACTACTCCTCTGGACCGCCGTTCCTCACCCATTACCCACGTGGCAGGGCCAGTAGGAGGGATAGAGCTAAGCTAGGTGTCTTGGATGCTGTCTTCTGTTGTTGGCAGTGACCACACTTTAGGACTGATTGGTGTAAAATCTGTCATACAAGCAGAAAGGGGACCAATCCAGATGGGAGGGCCAGGAAAGCTTCCTAGAAGCAAGGCACTTGAGCTGGGTCTCAAGGAATGAGTCCTGCCACCATGGCAGAACTTTTGGAAAGACATTGACCAGGCTCTCTCTCCCATCAGCCACCAGGGTCTGGTCCCCATCATTGGAACCAAAGTCAGAAGGGCTCCCAGAGCCTCAACCTGCACAGCTCTGAGTCTTACTTTCCTCCTTCAGATTCCAACTTCCATTTTTAATTGCCCATAGGTGAAATTAATTAGGTTCTGTCATTCTAATGACTCACGGGGGTAGCATATTTTTTCTCTTTGAAGGATTGTGTCTTTATCTTTTGCAGAAAAATCACTAAATTAAAAGAATTGCCATGTTAAATTGCAGATTAAGGAGAAACGTAATTAGAAGGAATGAGAGCAGTTGTGTTTGGTGCTTTTGTTCTTAACATTTTTTTTCTTAGGCTGCCGAATCACTGCACTTGGAGTTTGTATGTTTGTATTTTAGGTGAAATGATTTGCCTAATTAAGCCTGTCACTCATCACCACCTGTTCTCTCTAAGGTATATGGCTATATTATTAAGCTTGCCAGCAAATGTATAAATTATTTCAGTGGGGAATTACATTGTTGACTAGGACGTTACTAGTTTTTATCCAATTTATCTGGTATGAAACCGATTTTTTTTTTCCCAATAAAGCTAAACAGCAGTTCATTAAGTTTCTTCATTTAATCACTTATTGAGCACCTGTTATGTTGCCGGTAATGGGCTAGGTATGGGGGAAGGGGCACATGATACAGCCCCTACCCTCAGGGGGCTCACCGGGAGCCAGGAAGGACATGCAGTTAGGGTGCTAAGATCAAGGTGAGTCTTGGGAGAGGTGAGGTCCAGGAAGGCTTCCTGAAATAGGTGACCTCTGGAGGGTAAGTGGTATTAGTGAGGTGAAGAGATTGGTGGACCTGAGGCTGGACAAGCAGCCGGGTCCTAGAGAGCCTTTTGGGTTGTGCCGAAAAGCTTGGGCTCCCTCCACAATCATGTTCTGTGCTCCATGCCTCTCTGCTCACCTTCTGTGTCGGGATGTCGATTGTAGAGATTTATATTGGCAGAAATCCCCCAATCCTGATTTTAGCCAGTGGAGCCCCAGGATGTCAGGAGTGAAAGTGACTTATAATTCATCTGGTCCCTCGGTCTCCTGAGCCTGTGGCAAAACAGCCTAGAACCTCACTTCCAGCTTAGTCCCCTTCCTATGCCAGGGCAAGCCGCTGCCCTTCAACGCTGGCAGCCCTATGGGCCAGGATGCCTGCTGAGTTGTATCCTCTCTATTCCTGACAACCAGAAAATTAGCAGCAGGGAGGCATCATGGAGAAGTGCAGGCTGGTCCCATGCTCCCTGACCACATCCCCTTCTGTGCCCATCCCAATGGGGGCATCACCCTCCCCCAAGCTGGAAATCTGGGCATCACACAGCAGTTATCCCGGACTCACTCCCACAAGTAGTCAAGCTTCTACATCCCTCCCGTCATTGAGGGGGTCAGCCTCCATCACCTTTCCCTGACTGGTCTTCCCTTCTTCAGGATTGACCCCAAATCCACCCTCCACCAGCACTCAGAGAGGTCTCTAAAGCCCATTCTCTGATTATCCCCATCCATAAGTTCAAGTCCAAGCTCTTTAGAAAGGGGCTCCAGGATGACATGGCCCCAATTTGTCTGTCTAGCCCCAGTGCTTTCCCCTGCCCAAGGTCACCCATGGAGGGCTCTGCAAAGTAGGGGCTCGGGTAAGAACCTGCTTCACCTCTTTCTCTCCTTCTCCCAACCCCCTGTCCAAGACCATATGTCCCATGATTGGTTGCCATCAGGGTGCCGTCATTCAGCCAGAACCCCACTGGGAGATCCAGGCTTACTGGAAGGCCAGCGAGGGGTAGATGCTGGTGGTGATGTGTGTGCTAGGGCCCCAGCTCCAGGTTTTAGGCCACTGTCACAAAAGCCCCCTTATTAGCTGATGGGAAAGGGCCTTCTCACTCTCCAGCCCCAGGACCTGTCCCCTGGGAAGGCCTTGAGGTCATTGCTGTCTGTGTGTAGTTGGACACAGGACAGAACTGTGGCCAGAAGGAAGGGCAGGAACCCCCAGCGAGTCCTTGCTCTGCCTCCTCTCCACACCACCAGCCCTGGCATCACGGAGCTGTGGGTGTCTCTAGGTTAAGGCATGGCCTCCATGCTGCTTTCTGGAAGCTTAATTAGGGCCTTTGGTGAGTCTTCCTCTCGTAGGTAAGGCCAGCCCATCCTTCCAGCGCTTAGGTCAACAGCCTGTGGTCACCAGTAGTCGTCCTTCTCTGATGCTGCACTTCAGCCTGTGGTCACCCGTAGTCCTCCTCTCATGCTGTACTTTGCATGCACAGGCGAGTCCTGCCATCTCTGCCTGCAGAATGTGGCTGGATCTGACCACTGGCGGGCACTGCCTTGCTGCCCTCCTGTGTGCCCTTGTACACATGCTCTCTGTCCCTCTAATTAGCCAGCTATACTTTCTAGAGCAGTTTTAGGTTCACAGCAAAATCAGACAGAGTCCAGAGTGTTCCCATACACCCCTTGCCTCCATCTCTTTTCAGCACAGCAATCCTGTAAGGAAGCGCCCGGTCAGAACAGCTCTCCACGTCTCTCAGAACAAAGCCAGAGTCCTTCCCAAAACTAGGAAGCCCAGCTTCCTTCCCAACTCCCTTCCAATCACTCTGGATCATTTTGTGTCTCACTCTAGGCCCAGTCCCACCCCAGGGCCCTTGAACTTGTTCTTCCTTCTGCCTGGAGTGTCCTTCCTACAGATGTTCCTCCCTCCCTTCAGATATTTATTCAGATGTCACCTTTGGAGAGGGCTTTCCTGCCCTGCTGTATTTTTCTCAGTGGCACTTGTCACCAGCCACTGATAGGCAGATTGATTTATTGCCTGTCTCTCCTCACGAGGACCCTGCGCTCCATAAGGCAGGTATCTCTGTCTGTTGTGCCCATCACTATTTTCCCAGCCTTGAATTGTGCCTAGTACATGTGGATAAGTGGTTAGGAGTGTCATCGCGGGTGGACTACCTGTCGGTGTCACTGCTGGGTAGCAGGCTGGCCACACGCTCAGCACAGTCCGGAAAATGGGTGGGTCCGGTGTCTCTGGAGCCTTCTGTTGGCAAGAGCCTCCCTTCCCACTGTTTTCCAAAGTGGTTGATGGAAAAAGAGTGTCTTAGAGGGACAGAAATGCCCCACAGTCCCTGATAGGGAAGATGGTTCAGTGGCTGAGATGTAGAACAGGTTCATCACGCTCCTCGGTTTCAGCAGACAGTGCGTTACCCCGCCAGCGCTGAGGTTTCTCCAGGACCTTCTGTGAGCATGGGGGTTGATTTTCGTGTGTCTGGCCGGGCTTGGAGGATAGCTTGCCACAATCATGCTTGCTGGTTAGAGGAGAGGTTTACGCCTTTGTGTGGCACAGCCAGGGACATGTTTGTGAGCCTGCAGCTGGCCTCGGCTTCAGGAACCTTCCTCTGCAGGCTCTGGCCTCGTTTCTTAGGCACCCTCTGTGTGTCAGGCGCTGGAGTATCCTCTTATCTGACCTTCACAGCAGCCTGGGGACTCAAAGAGGTTCAATAGCGTAGCCAAGGCTTGCAGCTAATCATTGGCAGGCTTAGGAGAAGAACTCAGGTTGGTTCAGTTGCTTCTGTGAGGTGACTAGTACTGTGTGTGCATTGAGCAGACACAATAAGTGTGATTTATAATAACAGCACAGACTACCTTCCACAGGTACAGGCACAGTGCTAAGATTTCTAGGTGTGTCACCTGCTTTAATCCCCATGAGATGGGTGCTGTCATTATCCCTGTTTTTCAGAGAAGGAAACAGGCCCAGCTGGATAACTGGCAAGGTGGTCTCCAGGAACCCTCTGGCAACTCCAGTTTTAGCTCAGCGCTTTCTGCTCTTTGTGGTGTCTCCAGGGTCTCCCTCAAGGAGCATCCTCCCCCAGCCTGTGGGGGTGAATGATGCTCCCACAGGCCCAGGGCGGGGAGAAGAGCATGTGGAATGGCCCTTCCTGTGCTATGGGCACTGCTCTAGCCTCACTTGGGCGCTGGGTCCTGGGCCCCTGCGGGGGATCTGAATACAGGGGATGTAGCATGACCCCTAAGTGGCACTCTGTAGGAGTATCCCAGGGAAAGGGGCAGATGTGGCCAGTATGGCCTGAGGTGGGATGAGAGGACGAGAGGAGCCACTTGGAGGCAGATTTTTGGCCCAATACAAGAAACAGCTTTTTCCCCTGAGAACTGTCCAGAGGACAGAGCTCCCCCAAGGCAGTGCCCCCCCAAGGCAGTGCCATGCCCCCCGCTAGAGACCGCAGGGAGGTTTCTGTGGGGGTAAGGCTGAGCCCAGTGGCCTCTGGAGGCTCAGCCAGCCCCTCACACGCACCATTGGGCTGTGACCACGTGGGTGTCCTGTCTTAGGAAGCCAAAATCTTTTGTGCCATGTTATGTCATTGCTTGAAACCCTTCCTCCTGCAAGCTGTAAAGTGCCAACTAGACCAGCTGAACATTACCCTTCTGTGCCTCACAGTAGCTCCCTGGGCTGAGCTCTGCTAACCCTGCACTTTCTCTCTCTCCCCACAGCACAGTTTAATGGCAACGAGAAGCGGCAGTCATCCCCCTCACCTTCGCGGGACCGGCGGCGCCAGCTTCGTGCCCCTGGAGGGGGCTTTAAGCCTATCAAACATGGGAGCCCCGAGTTCTGCGGGATCCTAGGAGAAAGGGTGGATCCTGCCGTCCCCCTGGAGAAGCAAATGTAAGTTCTTGGGAGCAAAGCCCAACCTCACCTCCCAGTTCACCTAGTTTTTGCCCTCTCTTTCATGTCATCTTCTTTTAAAAATCCACAGACTGGGCCGGGCGTGGTGGCTCACACCTGTAATCCCAGCACTTTGGGAGGCCGAGGTGGGTGGATCACTTGCCTAGGAGTTCAAGACCACCCTGGACAACATAGTGAGAGCCTGTCTCTACAAAAAAAAGAAAAAAAATACAAAAATTAACCAGGTATGATGGCATGCACCTGTAGTTCCAGCTAGTTGGGAGACTGAGGCAGGAGACTGAATTGAGGCCAGGAGGTTGAGGCTGTGTTGAGCTGTGATCACACTACTGCAGTCGAGCCTGGGCAACAGAGCGAGACCCTGTCTCAAAAATAAATAAATAAATAAATTCCCAGACTGAGGCATGCTAGAACTCCAGGGGCCTTCTAGCCTGCCCCTACCTCCCCCTCTGTGTATACATGGGCAGGTTAAGGCTCTTGGAAGGTTGAGGCTGCCACCCAGCCAGTGGTAGGCCCAGGATTAGAACACATACCTCCTAGCTTCTAGCCCTGAACTTTTTCTCTCCACACTGTGTTGCCACCCTTACCTTCAATGGCAGGAGGAACTGCAAAACAGTCTACAGGGTGCACTCCTCCTTTTTACATCCTAGTTTCTCATTTCATCATGCAGCAAATAAGTCCTTGGAAAAACTAAATATAAACTAAATCCTTTCCCCTAAGTGTAAAACTATGTGTAAATTAGATTTATTTTCTAGCTACAGTCGTGTTCTTGCTCCATGTCTGCTTGATACTATTAGAGTTGGGCGAGGCCTTTCCACTCTTGATGCGGGTTTTCCCAGCCCCTTTGCCCAGAGATTTCCTACCTCCAGTCAGTGGCCAAGTCCCATCCATGCTGCCCCCAAGGTCCCACATCCCTTTCCGTTCTTGCTGCCCCCCAGCACTGTGCAGGGCCGGGCCCTTTATTGCCCCACCCCTTGGCCATGGTTATCATCTCCCTGCTCTGCCAAATCATCCCTGGGTGCAGGGTCCTGCTCTGCTCTGAAACCTTCAGTGGCTCCACATTACCTCCAGGATAAAGTCCCACCTCCCTAGCCTGCCATTCATTCTGTGAATTGTCCGCAAACTATGTTTTCAGTTTCTAACCGTGTCTCATAACTGGACTAGAATGAGCTTCTCCAGGAACTTGACAAAGCAGGTGCAGGACTTGTGCTGGTGTCCTCAGGTGTCTTGTCTGCTTAAACAAGCAAATGTGCTGCAATAAAGGGTTGTCAGCCCATTGCCTAGATGAGAACATCAGGGCCCAGAGTGGTGCAGAGCCTTGGCAAGGACTCACGGCTCAGAGTGCCCCCAACCTCATGACCCAGACCCCACCCTCTCCCCTCCCCTCTCCTCCACTTACTCTTTGCTCATTCCCACCCTTTGCCTGGTATGGAGTAGGCACACATAAGGCCACAAGACTCGCTGACAACCACACATGGTTCGTGAGCCTTCCCTGGTGTGTGTCACGTACTGTATTTGTCTTGGGGATTCTGGTCTTGGCATGGCCGGCAGGGCATACCCTCACAGGAAATTCTCACTCGGTGAGCAGGATGCAGGGTTTTCCGAATGACATCATATGCTGCCCTTTTAAGCAAGTGCTGTCACCTCTGGAGGCTTCTGCCACCTTTGTGAGTGCTCCACTCCTGCGGTACAGAGCACATCGGGTGTGGGGGGGGGGGTGCTCCCAGCCGGTGCTGTGAATCATTTCTCACAGCCATGCAGATCGTCTGACAGGTTTTGCTTATTTCTGATCAAACTGTGCACTTTTAATCAACAAACTGTGACCCACAGATGTTCGGCGTGCGTCCTGACCAGCAGTGGCCAGGTCTGCCTGGGTCAGTCTGGGCCCAGCCTGCCCACTCCCACCCCCAGACTCAGCCTTCATCTCAAGGTGGGAGGGTTGGGCTCTCTTTCCTTTTCCATTCCCACGTGATGGGGCCCCCAGCCAAGTCCAGAGGCATGACTGGCTTTTCCTCTCCCATCGTCTCATCTCCCCACGATTAACTCCCCAAGATGAGTCAGAAGTCCTGACTCATCACCCGAGGGGTTTGCTTAAGGTAAAATCCCATTTCGGATAGAGCCTGATGACCCCAGTAAAGAGGATCACCTAGTCCCCCACCTGAACTGATGCTGTTCTAGAGTTCAGGAGGCGTCTTCCAGTCTGAACCTCTCCTCCACCCTAGCACAGAGGGAGGTAGGAGGGGAGACTGAGGCACTGGGGGTGTGCCCCAGGTCACACGGGGTGGCCATGGATGGGCAGGCACACATCTGCCTAGGTGCTCCTACCACCTGCCTTCCCTCCTGGGACAGCAGAAAGGTGCTCCAGTGCTCAGGGTCTGTCCCCACTGCCTCCTGGAGGCAGCCCCACCTGCACCCCTCTTCCTTCCTCCATCATTACCATCAGTATATGAACGTGTCCCAGTAACAAACTTTGCCAACATAAGTAAAAAAAAAAAACCTTGACTCAACATTCCTCTCAACTGCCCCTGCTGAGAACAGAAACTCCATGAGGGCAGGAACTTGTCTAGGTCACCACCTGTGCCTAGAACAGTGCCCAGCAGGTAACAGGTGCTGAATAAATAGCTGTTGCATGAATGAACAGTCTCCAAAGAGCTGCCAGCACTTCTCCCCTCTCTGTCACCTCCCCTTCTCTCTCACCCACCACAGCCAGCCTCCTTTTTCTGCCCCGGTCCCCAGACGACCCCCTCTGTCCTCCGTGGCAGTCACCACAGTTGACCACTCTCCTTCTGGGCCTCTGGGCCTGGTGCTCCTCCTGCCTCCCTGGCCACTCTTCCATCTCCTCTGCTGGCTCCTTGCCTCTGCTTGACCTGAAGGTCTGACTTTCCAGGGCTCAGTCTCCAACTACGTGCTCTCCCTGGGTTGTCTCTCCCAGGATCCTAGTGGTGACTCACAGACATGTAGCATCAGCCCACACCTCTCCCAGAGCTCCTGACTCCTACGTCCAGTTGCTTCCTGGCATCCCATTTGGCTGACAAGTGGGCATCTCAAACTTAATGTGTTCAAAACTGGGCTCCTGATCTTCTCCTCGAAACTTGCCCCTCCCCTAACTTCCGCACCTCCATAAACGGTGTCACATCTAACTAGTTATGGTTCAAGCCACAAACCCGTCATCATCTTGATTCCTTTTTTTGCTGGACACCAGCATCTGTTGCTTTACCAAGTTCTGCCAGTGCTCCCTCCTAAGTACCACCAGAATCCATTATTCCTCCATCTCCGCGGCCACCTGCCATGTGAACTACTTCACTAGCATCCTGACTTGTCTCCTCTGGCCCCTCCTCACGCCAACCTGACTGACTGTCTGTAAGATTTCCCAGGGCAAGTAACATCTCTTAAAACTCTTATTGCTGTGGATGAAATCAAACTTCTCCTCCTGGGCACAAGAACTGGGCCTACCTCCTGCCCGCTGCTCACAGTGCCTGGGTCATTCTTGCCGCCTTTCTGCTCTGTGAGCACTGCAAGCGCATTCCTACCTCAGGACCTTTGCACTTGCTGCCTGTTTTGCAGGGATGTTTTCTTTGGCTCTTCACGATTGGCTCCTTCTCATGTTCTCAGGCCACATGTCATCTCCTCAGGGGCCTCCCCTGCCCATTCATTTCTAAGCGGGCATCTCATACAACCCCAGTCACTGCCTTATCATAACCCCAGGATGCCTGCATAACCCTTGTCACTATCTGGAATTGTTTCCTGTATCTCTCTGTTGACTCTTCCTCTCCCTTCATCAGCCCCGTGAGATCAAGGATATAGTGAGTGGTGAGTAAATACTGGATGAGCTCATGGGTATTGGCTGGGGTGAAGGACGATAGTTGAGTCTCCCTAATCCCCCTGGTTCTGACCTGACTGGCCAACCCCACGAGGTCCAGCCCATCTCTGAGATGACCTCCTGCCTGGATTCTCTTTCCAGGTGAAGCAAGGCCTACGTGGGCCCAACAGTTGGCTGTAGCCCCCCACAGGACCGCCCAGCCCAGCCTGACTCCTGGTCTCCAGCCTCCTGCTGACAGGCTGGCCAGTGCCGGCCCGGCCCCCAGATCCAGCACCCTCTGCTCCTTCTCTCCTTTGTTCCTCAGCCCCTTGTCCCCTGCCCTTGCCTCTGTGTGGAGCAGTTGGGGAAGGGACTGGTAGCTTATCCTGTTAACCACCTGGGATTCCCCTTAACAAGAATCCAGAGGCCATGCCCCCATCTCAGAGCAGGGCTTGCTCCTGAGCTCAGGGAGGGTGGATGGCAGGCAGCACTTCCCCAGAGACCACTTCTAGGCCTTTCCCTGAGGACGGCTCAGCTTCAAATGGCTGGGACTTGTTTTCCTAGTAAAACGTTTTTGTCAGCTCACTGAGGGTGTGTTACACAGTGAAATCTCCCAGAGGACAGCCTTCCCAAACCTGTTAACTCTTACTTCCGAAGTCAATGCTGTCTTTGTTTCTCCTGATTACAGCCATGTAGCCTTTCTAAAGCATAACATGGACCTTCATGTCTCAGGAAATGTTTTACTTGTGGTGTTTTAATTGTGGCAACCCATGCATACCCCAACTTCACATTCCTCTTTACATATTTCTCTGTACCTTTAGAAAGAAAGGAGTCTGTGGTCTGCATGCTCTTCCTGCCTTCTCCCCTGGAAAGTCTCCCCTCCGGATGTCCAGCTTGGTGGCCACTGCCTGGACCGTCCACCACTTGGCCGCATTCCCACTGGACAAGGACACTCACATTTACTCTCCAGTCCTTGACTTTAAAGTTGATTTTTTTTCTTAGGGTTTTAATTTTGCTGTGGCAACTGCTACTAACTGTTGAGCTCTGCCTCATGAGTGGCAGGAATTGCACAGGGATGGGTGGTTTGGGTTTTTCTCTGAGGAGAGTGTCAGTGCCGGAACTCTCAGAGGCACGGTTTGCAGGACACTCTGAGACAGGCACCAGGAGGCAGCATCCCCACTTGCACCTGGAAATGTAATGTAAAATGCAGCCTCTGGATGGGCAGCGGCCTGCAACCATTGTAGGTGGGGATGTCACCACACAGTCTGCGAGGGCAATCTCTTTCTGCTAATGCTGCAGCTGCCGTCGGTTAAGACTCGCCCCACATCAGGCTCTACATTGGCCCTTCCTGCGGGGCCACTTGTTACATTCCCACAACCCAAGAGAGGTTGGCATGATCCTCGCTTAATAGAAGCCGCCTGGTCAGTGGCTTGCCTGGCCAGCGGGCAACAGAGCCACCATTCGGAGCAGCATCCATGTCTCTGTGGACAAAGCACACTCCAGCCACAGTACCGCCCCGTGCCTCTGCCTCTCCTGGCTGAGTCTCACCCCCTCCACTACTGCGCAGAGACCATCATGTAAACAGGAATGTATTTTGAGTGTGTCCACTCATGGGCAGTGAGGATCTTTATTCTTTCCCTGCAGTTTTACCGTCAGCTCTTCCAGTCATGAAAATCAGTGAGCCAGACATGGCGGTGCGTGCCTATAGGCCCACTACTTGGGAGGCCGAGGCAGGAGGATCCCTTGAGCCCAGGAGTTTAAGGCTGCAGTGAGCCGTGATCACACCACTACATTTCAGTCAGGGCAATAAAGTGAAAACCTGTCTCTAAAAACCAAAAAAAAAAAAAAAAAGGAAACACACACACACACACAAGGAAAATCAGGCCGGATGCAATGGCTCACGCCTGTAATCCTGACACTTTGGGAGGTGGGGTGGGAGGACCACTTGAGCTCAGGAATTCGAGATTAGCCTGGGCAACATATTAAGACCCTGTCTCTAGAAAAGATTTTAAAATAGCCAGGCGTGATGGCACGCACCTGTAGTCCCAGCTACTCTGGAGGCTGGGGGTCGGGGGGATTGCTTGAGCCCTGGAGTTTGAGGCAGCAGTGAGCTATTATCGCGCCACGGCACTCCAGCTTGGGTGACAGGGTGAGACCCTGTCTCAAAAAAAAGAAAAGCATTGCTCCCATTTCCTCCTCTGATGGGAGATGGGGGATGAGTCGGGCCCTCTGCACGGCACTCCTCCCCTCAGATTCTGCCGCCTGCCCTCCTCTGGCATGCATGGCATCTGGGAGCAGTAATGCTGGGATTCCCACATGCCCAAGTGGTGCTAGAGCCGTCTGGCAGGAGCATGGACAGCTACCTCCCTGCCCACCATCCATGTCTGCACACATCCCTTAGTCAGAGCGTGGCCCTCCCATCAGCACCCTCTGATGGTTTCCATGTTGCTCAAACAGAGAAAAGCCCCTGCTGCAGCCCCATTTCGGGACCTCTTGCACACCCCTTCCCCTTGCTGCTTCTGTCCATGCTGGCCCCTAGCTGTTTCCAGAACATGCTAGGCAGCCTTCTGCCTTGGCCTTCGCTGCTGATTTGTCTACCAAGAAAGCTCCTCTCTGGCTTCCCTCCTTGCCTCCTGCAGGTCTGCACTGAAATGTCACTTTTTTTTTCTTTCTTCTTTTTTTTCCATTTTCTTTTTTCTTTTTCTTTTTTTTTTTTTTTTTTTTGAGATGGAGTCTTGCTGTGTCTTCCAGGCTGGAGTGCAGTGGCATGATCTTAACTCACTGCAACCTCCGCCTCCCAGGTTCAAGTGATTCTCCAGTCTCAGCCTCCTGAGTAGCTGGGATTACAGGCGCCCACCACCACGCCCGGCTAATTTTTGTATTTTTAGTAGAGATGGGGTTTCGCCATGTTGGGCAGGCTGGTTTTGAACTGACCTCAGGTGATCCAACTGCCTTGGCCTCCCAAAGCGCTGGGATTACAGGCGTGAGCCACCTCACCTTGAGAAGGCTTCCCTGGCCACCCTGCCTGAAATAGTCCCTCACCAGCCCCCAGCTCCATGAGCCTATGCCACTTCATCTCCATGGTGCCTGTCCTCACACTGTGCTCTGTGATGACTTGAGTGTCTGTGGCCTGACTCCCTGCACCAGAGCATAAGCTTCCCGTGAAAAGAGACTGGGTTTTGTTCACTGTGCTCTCCCCAGGACCCGGCAGCAGCAGGCGGGCAGTGGGTACCCATGGAATGAACCAGTGCATGCCTGCTTGTACAGGGAGGCTCTCTGCGGGTGCTGAGTCTCCCAAGGCAGGTCAGGGCCATGGGAATCCCATCGCGCTGGGCTCTGACCACTCTCTGCCCTCTCCACAGATGGTATCACGGAGCCATCAGCAGAGGAGACGCCGAGAACCTGCTGCGACTCTGCAAGGAGTGTAGCTACCTTGTCCGGAACAGCCAGACCAGCAAGCATGACTACTCCCTCTCCCTGAGGTGAGTGCCGCCCCAAGCACCCCCAGCCCTCCTCGGCAGCCTCTGCGAGCGCAGCCGGCCACCGTGTCTGTGGCAGAAAGACCCGCCAGTGTCCCCTGGGAAATTTGCCAGCACACGTTATTTTAGGCCTGGGTTTTTCAATTTGATCCTATTCTCCTGGGATACAGAGGAGTTTTTATGTTCGCTGTTGTTGCCCTTCCAGAAGATGAGGGGCCTTTTTCTAGGATTTTATATTAACTATCCAAGAAAGCTTTCACATCTGCTGTGAGCCGGGGTGGTACGAAGTTCCTAGCATGCCTCATCCCACTCTCAAAGCCCACGACGACGGTCCTTTGATTTTTTTGAGGAACATATCGTCGCCAATTTGCAGATGAGTAAACAGGTTCACGGAGGGGGGTGTGGCTGACCCAAGTGGCTGGGCCAGGACTTGTGACCAGCCCGTGACTCTCTGCCACTGTGAGCATGACCTAGCTCTGGCTTGCGGTTTGTGTGGGCCTGAGTTTGGGTGTTGCACAAAGTCTAGGAAGAGCACTGGGAAGAGGTGGTGTTACTGCCTATCGCAGCTTTGGAAACTCTCAGGTCTTTCTGACCTGTGAGGCATTTCTGTCAGGATGGGCAGGCCCAGAAATAAGAAAAGCATGTTTTAGTTGGGTGGTATTGCTGGACGGGACCCAAAAGAATGCCTAAACCCATTTTACAGAAAAACTGAGGTCCAGAATAAAGGAGGGATTTGCCAAGGACATATAGAGAGCTGGTGACATAATTGGGGTGTAAACCCAGGCTCTTCAGCCAGCACAGATCCCCCAGAAGCAGTGAATCCCTCTGCCTGGCATCCTCTCTGTCCCACTTACCGCTGTTAGAGGCCATGGGAGGGAGAGCCGGCCTGCAGGGACACGGTTGTCAGGAGAGCTCACACACATGCCGGCCCTGTAGACAGAGGCTTCAGTAAAACCAAGGAAGGTGAAACTGGCCTGTGTTCTCTGCTCACGACTGACCCCTCCCCCCACAACTTCTGGGCTTTGCCCTGAGAGGGACAGTGACAAACTGCAGAGGCAGGAGGGCGGCAGGCATGGGCAGAGGCAGGTAGGGCAAGGCACACAGGCTGTGGGAGTCCACCTAGAGAAGAGAGAGCATGTGGACACGGGGTGGGGACCATGCATCTCTCAAGGACTGTCAGGGCAGAGGGAGCCGATGTACAGACAGGGGACTTGTGGGCAGACGATGCATAGACAGATTCCAGCTCTGCAAGAGGAAAAGTTTCCTAATAGCCAGAGCAGATCAAGAATTAGAGCTACCCAAGCTGCCTCAAGGTAGTGAGCCTGTCATCACTAGGGGAATAAGACCAAAGGCTGGACCACCGCCTAAACCAGAGAGGATGCAGAGGAAACTTCTAGCCTAGCGGGTAGGGCACTCAAGACAAACAAGAAATAGGTACCTTGCTCTTCTCTAGGCTGCTGGTGCCTGCATAATTCGTTGTCTGCCATCAGACCTGATGGCTGAAAGAATCGGGTCAGTTATGGCAGCCGAGGAAAGTTCAATATGCTAAACTGCAACTGGGGCCGGGCAGAAGGTGGCCAAAGCCAGAGGAGTGGAATTGGACTGAGGAGAGGACAGCAGCAGGGGGGCGTGCACACCACCAGGCATGCTGATGGGGCCATCAAGGTGAATGGTGCTCTTCTGGGCTGTGAGAGGTAAAGGAAGCAGGTGGCATCAGCGACAGGACTCAAGTGTCACCAGCCTTCCCTGCATACTGGGCTTCCTCAGTGCTCCAGGGACCCTCTGGGGCGCTGGTCATTGGGGGTTATCACTCTGTCTCCCTCCCCATCTGTCTCTGAGTTCCTCAGTGAACCTCATTCCTCCTGGAATCCCCGTGGCTGGGGGCCTGGCCTGGAGGGGCCTTCACGAAAGGATCAGGGAGGACAGGACAGAGCACTCCATGCCAAGCTGGGCCGTTCATCCTAGAGGACCAGAGCCCCATCAGCTGCTCCAGCTTCCTGTTCTTCCAGGCAGAGGTGGGGAAGTGCTGAGCCCTTGAACTAAGGTCCTGCCTGGCTGGCACTGGGGCCCTGTGGTGACTCCAGTGCAGTCCTGCCTTCGAGGGAACAGCAGCCTATTGAGTATCCAGGATGTGCCAGGGCTGAGGTCCCAACCAGGGAGCACACAAGGAACCTAGACCCGGTGGCAGAAGTAATAGCACCAGCTGTCTCCTGCAGAATACATTTCTCAGTCCCCCGTGCAGTGTACCCTCAGTTATAAAAGCAGGCCCAGATGTCAGCTCACAGTGGGGCTCAGAGGGCCAGAAGCGTCATTTCCCCTCCTCACTGGGGTGTGCCATTCCCTAGAGGGTAGGACCACCCTTGACGACACGTTGATTCTGCCCTCACAGCGTAGGCATGCAGTCCCAAGGGCCCAGCTGTGTTTGGTGGGGAAGGTAGAGGACGGGCCTCGTGCCTGGCCTCCTGCACTCACTGGCCTTGTGGCCTTGGCCAGTCACGCGATAGGGGCCTCAGTGTCCTCATCTGTGCACTGCATATGGCAATGAGCTGCTGACAGACAGTGTTCCCAGCCCAGACAGTGCTGTGTCAGTGTTATCTAGTGTGATTCCCATAACCCTGCCCCTGTTTCCTGGGGTCAGCCCTGCAGTTTGATTGAAGTCCATTTTTAAGAGCCACAGGAAGGACCCATTGTCCAGAATTCTGGATAGGAGTCCTGTCCTGCCACTCGCTGCTCCCTGTGTGATCAAGTTTCTTCCCCTACATCTGTCCAGTGGGGAGTTGGGCTTTGATGGGCTCTAAGGCCACCTCCACCAACGACATCAGGGGTTCTCTAACTCTCCCCATGTCCCCATCTGTGGGCTGGACCACCTGCACCTCCCAGGTGAGGGGAGGACGTCGAGGGAGACTGGGAAGGCAGCCCAGCAGCCTCTACCATCAACTCTGTGTTTGCCTTCCTGCACCCATCCCATGGACCTCATTATCAGGAACTGTCATTTGGGTGACCCATCTGAGCCCAAAGGAGCTGGAGGTGAGGTCTAGTTTTGCATGCAGATCTAGAGGCATTAGATCACCACCTCCAAAGGCCGGGGTTGTTCTCACCTGCCCAGCTTTCCCCTGAAGAATGCCAGAATTGGGGAGGTGGGCTGGGCTGGGCATCCTATGGCTAAGCCAGGCAACCCACTCAGGGGAGATGAACTTGCTTCCCAGAGGAGCCCCAGCTCCCGATGGCCAGTCCAGCTGCTGGTTGGGGAGCAACACCCTGGAATGAATCACCTCAACCGCAAGGGGAACCGTCCTGGTACTGCATATCCTGGCTGCCTGGAGCAAGCACCATCTTTGCCAGCCACCAAGTGAGGGGCCTGATCTCTCAGATACTCAAGGCTTGCCTGGCAGGGATGGGTAGGGAATGGCATTCTTGACACTGTCAGGAGCTTGGTGCAAATTGACATTGGAATTCCAGCTATGCTGGTTATCCGCCTCTGGCCATTTTCATGTCAGTTTGTCCTGCCCTGAGGGTGTTCTAGGATGAAGAAAGGATCTGGGGGAGTTCAGCCTCAGAGGACACCCCGTGCACCCTTCCCTCAGCAGATATTTTTCAGAGCCCTCCGTACCAGCCACTGGGCTGGGCATCAGAGAGAGTCCAGAGGTGAGAACAGTCAGGCCCAGCCTCCAGGGGCTCAGCCTGGCCAGGCCAGCCTGTGTCTTGTTGTACACAGGTCTGCACAGGGGGTCTTGGGAGCCCAGAGCTGGCATGCGGGTGGGCAGTCCCTGCCACAGAGAGTCAGGAGAAGCTGCAGGGAGAAGGCTGCACCTGAACCTTCAAGAGAAGGCAGGTATTCCCCAGACAGGGACGGCTAGCAGGGCAGCTCAGGTAGAGGGGACAGCCCAGGCAGAGCCATGGAGGTGCAGGAGAGCCTTGGCGGGTCTCGGGGGCTCCCAGAAGAGTTGAGATGCAGTTCTCAGTGATGGGGCCACTGACGTGCAGGTTGCACTCACCAAGGTCCTGCGAGGCATTTTCTTCCCCATCTTAGGCTGGGGGAAGCCGAATGCCTGCCAGGGTCCACAGCAGAGCCAAGACTGGAGTGGAGGCCATGGGACTCCCAGCCGTGTCCTCCCATCTCCTCCCCGGCATTCCTTACACTCAGTTGAAAGGTCTTCTGACGTCAAACCTAGAAGTGTTTGAGACCCATTTACTCTAGTCCCTTTGCTTCATGGGGGTGGGGAAACTGACACCCAGAAGGGATTTAGGGTTGGTGTAAGGCTGCCCAGCTGGCAGCTGACCACTGACCACAGAGATGGTGACAGCTTCCCACTGTGGTGACCAGACAGGTCCCTGGATCAGCCCAAGCTGCCACCTGTCTGCATCCCACCCCCCAACTTTCTGCACTTGCAGTGACCCACAGTGGCGCCTACACACCTCATGACATCTCAGAGCCCCCTCCATGGCAGGGGCCCCTACCTGTGAATCGTCTTCGGCGATTCTGCCTGATTGCCCTTGAACACTTTCCTCATCCCCTCCTGCCTGCAGAACTCTCTCCCTTGGCTGCCCGCCAACTCATTGACCTGGCACCCACCACTGGCCCCTGGATACTCTCACTCCAGCCTCAGGGAGCAAAGGGTTGAGCTGAGAAATTGGCAAGAAAATGTCAAACTCTTAACACAGTTTCCTGTCTCTGGAAAGGCTGGCAGTGGAGGAAAGGGATGAAAAGCCTTGAAAAAAATCTCATTAAAAGGCTCTTCAGGCACTTTGGCCTGCGAATGAGTCTTCGCAAGTTCTGGTTTGGTGAGTTTTTGCAAAGGAATGTGGACAAGATGAGGGAAGGACTTCAAAGACTGGGGGACTTCTAGCTGGGGGCAGACAGCAGGGAGGCGGGGTGAGTGCTGTGGCCTCCAGTTCTGCTGGGCAGGCTCTGCCCTCATGGAGCAGGGATCCTGTGTGACCCATGGGAAGGGGCACCGAGTGGCACCTCTGAGGCCTCTGCAGTCAGCAGCTTTGACAAGGACCCAGCCCCTGCTTGGTTGAGGTGGTGAGAGTCCCAAAGCCAGTGGGGGTAATGGCTGCATACAGTCCTTACGGAGGGACCTTTGGCTTTCTAATCCCCGAAGGCAAATTGCCTGGCATCTTGCAAACGTGACCTAAGGAGACACCTCTGGGGTCTGGCCTGTTTCCATCATGCTGTGGCACTTGGTTGTTCACAGCCTCTCCAGCCCAGCCCATGAGCTCTGCCCCATCCAGTGTCAGTTACTGAATGAGCTGTAGCCCTGCAGGAGCTCACAGCCTCACAAGGAAAGGAAGACACTTACACCTATAACTCACGGAGAATGTGTTCAGGGCTGCCCAAAGTAGAAAGTACTCTTTCTATGAAAGTTTCCAGGCTATGAAAGAGGGAAGGAATCAGGAAGGGGAATGTGAAGGATGAGCAGGTCTTAAACCCATGCACAGGGGAGAAAAGGCAGGCTGCAGAGAGAATGGGCCCAGAGACAGGGCAGGGCGGAGCTTGCCTAAGAACAACAAATGACACATTCATCTGAGCCCAAGAGAGGTGTAGCCCTGATCACCAGGTGGAGGGGTCGGGGCTTTACCTGTGAGGCAGCAGGGAGTTCTCAAGGTTTGAAGCAGGATGCAGTGCTATTGTCAGGGCTGTATTCTAGAACCATGAGTGAACTAGGGGGCCCATGAGTACTGGCGAGGAGGGATGCCAGCTTCTGCCTCCCCATCCCCCCAGTGATCCCCCCCTTCCCCTCCATGTCCCTACACATGCCACGTGAACTGACACAGACCGAGAGCTGGGGAGGGGCCTGATGTAGGAGTCCAGAAGGCGAACAGCACGTGGGCAGGCATCCCAGGAGACCGAGGCAGCCCTTTTCAAGATGGAGAGGGACAACACAGGCTCTGCAGTCAGATATCTGAATCCAAGTCCTGCTTCCGTCTCTTTCCCCGCACCTGATGCTGGGCAAGGTACTGCACCTTCCTGAGCATCATGGGATGCTTGCCTCAGCAAGAAGTAAGGCTTGGCAGATAAGCCCTACACATAGATGGTGCTCAGTATATACCAGTCTCTGCTTCTCCCAGCTTTTCCAGAGCCTTCAGAAATCACCACGGAAGCAGCAGAGTGGACAGAGCCCTGGGTGAGTCCAGGCTATCCCTGCTGCACTAGGTGACTTGGGCAGGTATCTGGCAGGTATCTTCTCCACTTGCATCGATAAAATGAGGGTCTGGGGTCTGATTAGTAAACTTGCTTCCAGTTTAAGGGTTCTATGACTAGATCACTTTCCTCTCAGTCCAAGGATGGCAGGAAGGTCCCATCTCCTCCAAGGAGGGAAGGAGGAGCACGACATTATCAAGAACTTGCCTCCTGTCCTTCAGATTGCTTGATGACATCTATTTGTATCCGGCTTAGAGCAGCCGGGTTTGTGCTGACTGCTGGGTACTCAGTCTTCAGCCGGCAAATACCTCCTGTAGCTCCGAAGGAGGTTGGGTGGGTGTAACAGGGCCAAGAAGAGCTGAGGGGCACTGGGGGTGCGTGGCAGTTAGGGTTGTTTTTCTTTTGTCTGTCCCTTCATTGATTAATATAGCAAAGGAGAGAGTTTTCAAACAGCAGGCATGTCTGGGTCCAGGCAGGCAAGTGATTAATCTTAGTTTGTTGCTGCTGACAGCTAGGAGAAAGAAATAATAAAGGTTTAGGGGCCGGTGGGAGTGGGGATATGAGGAAAGGCTGCTCTCCCCTCATCTATCAGCAGGGAGCAAGTCTCCACTTCCTTCTGCCATCCAAGCATCCCCTTGTTGGGTTAACATCTGAGACTCCAGACACCTAGCTCCGTGGTGGTTGCTTGCTCCCATGTGTGAGCCACCAGGGTGGTCCCTGCAAGGCCACAGTGGGACCTCCCTGGCCATTGTTGAGTTCCCCACACAGCCCCAGCATACCTGAATACCTGACAGTGGACTTAGTAGGTCACTGTATTCCCCAGCCAGGCCCCTGCAGGGATGATGAAGCCTTTTAAGAGCAAACTTCAGGGAAGGCAGGTGTGTGCAGCTCAGGTACAGTACTGCTCGCCTCAGGACCCCCACACTGCTCAGCAGTGGTTGCAGGGGCCCTGAGCTCCTGGCCATGTGCCCCATGACTCCCCCAACAGAGGGAGCTCTGCACAGCAGTGAAGACAATGGCTCTGGATCTTGGCTTAGGCTCTTGAAACCCAGCTCCGCCACATACTAACAGGGTAGTGTTGGGCAAAGGGACTGAACATCTCTGAGCCTTGGTTTTCTCATCTATAAAATGGGTTTCACAGGTGTATTAATGAAGACACAATATATGTGAAGTGCTTAGCATATGCCCCAGCATATAGTGAGTGCTCTATCAGTGGTAGCTCAAATGTCTTTATTATGGACCTCAGAGAGCCACGGGTTGTTGGGGAAAGAGCTCGGTGTGTCCCAGTGCATTGCAAATTGTCTGGGTTCAACCTGGAAGTCTCCATCTGTGCCCACATCCACTGTCCTTTACGATGATGGGTTCTAGATTTTATTGGCTGCAGCTGGAAAGAATGCTAGAGAATCTCACAGAACTGGAGTCCAATCCAGGCTCCCCTCTTCCTGGATAACCTGTCTTGAACCTCTCACCTCTCTTGCACTCTGTACGTTGTGCTTTGGTGTGACCTTGGATGAATGAGTGAACTTCTCTGACCTCCTAGTTGCTCATCAGGAGCTGGAGATGATGACCACTCAACAGGTATCCTTTTTCATCACCATGCTGCTGCCCCTCCAGCTCTCCTGCCCATCTTCCGAACTTGTGGTCTGGCCTCCTCATCTCATAGGGAAGCATGTTGGCAGCCAGTCAAGGTAGCAGCTCCAGGAATACCCTAAGCAGAAATCTTGGGGTTTAGGGAACAGAAAGAGACTTTTTCAATTTTCTGGTCCAATATCTTGAACAAGTGGAGATACTGAGGCCCAGAAAGAGGAAGAAGCTTGCCTGCCTCTGGCTTTCCCAGCAGGCCCTGTTTGCTAGCAGCATTTGAGCCAGCCTGAGTCAGGGCAGCAGGGGTGGTGGGGGAAGAGGGGGTCTGCCTCTTTGCTCTTATCGCATGGAGGATTTCATGTCCTTTCAGGGCTGATGGAGGAAAAATGAACTTTCTGCTCGATTAGCGTGCTTCGTGTTTTCTCCTTCTAAAAGGTTTAAAAGAAATGCCACAATTAGAAGCCGCTGCTGTAGGCAAAACAGAGACTCCTCAAACACTCTTTGCAGAGGACTAAATGAGAACAGTGAACTTTAGAATGTGCAGATGCCTTGCAGGATAAGAGAGTGCACCATTGAGGGGACACTGTGAGGAATATTAGATGACATTTCCCTTTATTCAGAATTACTGAGAAAATGTGCCCTGCTGGTGGTAAAACATTGCCAAGGACCCCACCCTCAACATTAGACTGGCACCTCTTCTGGACTCCGAGCCTGGTGCTTTGGTGATTCTGGTGCAGTGGGGGTGGAGAGTGTAGGAACAGCCCTGGGCCTATGCCCAGGAGACCTGGGTTCAAATCCTAGCTCTGCCTCTGACAAGTTACGGGATCCCAAACTAGTCACCATGATTTGCACCCTTCCTTTCTGAAGGGTTCAGACAGACCCTAGTTTGAGTTCTGCCTATTCTCTGAGCCCTCTGTTTACTCTCTAGCGCAGCAAGTGTAAATCCTGCCCCGCCACCTGCTCTGGGCCACTGTAACATGTGAGTGAGGTGATACGGGTCAGCATGCCCAGCACAGGGCCTGATATTTGGGAATAGCCAGCTTTCACACTGTGATAGTATGTTCAAGAAGAGTAGCAACCATTGCCATCATTTTTACAGATAAACTGGTGTTCACATTACATCACAGTTAATGAGTAAAGAGATGAGATTGCAACACAGCTCGAGGCCTCTTTCTACCTTGTGGGGTCTCTCGGAATAGAAACATCCCCATTCCTCCCTAGCAGGCACTGAGAAGCCCAGCCAATGGCCAACTAGTTCTCTGGACCAAAGCTGGATTTTCTGACAGGACCTGTGACCATGAGCCCTGTGTCCAGCATTTCTCAGACACCTTTCCCCAGGCAGTGGTGACATGGAGAAAGCCCAGAGACCTGAAACCAGAGGGGCTGGTTCTGAGCCAGCAGTGTCAGCATCCATGGCCCAAATAGAAGAGTCTAGTTTCTTCTCTGGGTCCAGCCCTCAAGCAGCTGTGAAGAAAGCGCAACTCATTGCTCCTACTTTACAGAAGAGGAAACAGAGGCTCAAAGGGGCTTAACCTGTCTTAAGGCCGTGTTGTCAGGGAGGGGCAGAGGCTGAGCCTGCCCAGCTCCTGGACCACTGTTCTTTCCTGACCCTTCTCAGCCATTTGCTCCAGCTAAGCTTAGAAGTTCTCCATTTGCACTCAGGTGCTAGGCTGATGATGCTGAGACTATCTGGTAGCAAAGTAGGAGGCCAAGGCCAATTCAGAGGGGCCAGTGGCAGGCGGCCTACATACCTGATGAGAGAGAAGTTTAGGAAGCCCTATCTGGCCCTGGGTGTGTGATATAGATCAGGAGTGAAGGACTAGGGCAGTGGGAGTAGAAAGGAGAGGTGTGTGGAGGTAGAATTGATGAGAGGGAGGAGGAGTGAGGAGTCAAGGACCACATCCAGATTTCGGAGCAGCTGGGTGGATAGTGGCTCTCCCGGCTGCAACGTAGACCTGGAAAAGACCAGGAAAACAGACTCCCTGCAGCTCAGCTTCCCCCTTCCCAATGCTGCCTAAAACGCAGAGGCAAGAGGTGCCTGCTCTCATTCTGCCTCACTCTGCCAGTTCACGGCCCAGTGCACCACCCCCCAACCCGGCAGTGCCAGACGTGCCCGTCAACAGGCTGGGGTTCCCTCCCTGGACTGCTGCGTCTCCCGTCTGAGCCAGGGATGGAGCAGTGCCCTTTGTTTTACCGGAGCTCCTTGGTCTTCTCCAGCATCTGAGCAGCCCCGATTACATTTCCAGCCGGTTTTTAATTGTCTCATATCAGCCCACATAAATCTGCCTGTGCGGCTCCGCCACCAGGGAAGCATTCCAACTGCCCGTCTGTCTCCAGGAAACCTCTCGTGCCCCGGGACAGTTGCCTTCTGAGGCATTGGGTGGTCTCTCCAAATGAGAAAAACATTTCTTTCCAATCACATTTCTAACATCTTGTTAATTTGAATTATTTAACAATATTTTTGCAAAAGCCATCTGGGAATGAGTTGGTTGGCGACTTGGGAGAAGGCATACAGGGTGCTGCAGGGAAGGCCACGAGGACAGCTGCAGACGTCACATCTGCTATCAGTGAAAGGGTGGCTGCATGGAGAGGAAGGCTGTGATCAGGAGCCCGGGGATTACAGCCTGAATCCCACCATTCCTACCAGCCAGGAGGTCACCAGTGAGTCACTTCCCGTCTCAGCCTCTGAGCCCTGAGGCCCAGATTTGCAATGGCAGTGGAAGCTCTTGTAAACTCTGAGAGGCTGCACAGATGCAGGTAGGGTGGTTTGCAGAGCCTTTGTGCTGTAGGGGCTTATTTTACTGATAGCTGGGTAAGCGATACAAAGGCCCCACAGGAAACATGATTGGCCCTTACCTAGAGGCATTCGGTGGGGCTTGAAGCAACTAACTTCACGTGGTAAAATCCCAGTGTTAAGGCAGACTTTTGGGGAGTCAGAGCCCAAAGGGAGTTGAATCATCCAGGTCAAGACCCTGGTGGGGTCAGCTGAGGCACAGGAAGGGAAGAGGGACCTTCCTGAGGTCCTGTGGAAGCCTGCTGGTAGAGCCCCCAGAAGTCCCAGCTCCCACCCCAGGGTTATCACCCTTTGGAGCCCCGTAAGCACTGTATTTTCTTCTCTCATTTTCTCCACAGACATTGTCAGTCCTTGAGGCAGATTTATAAAATCAGATGTCAAATTTTATAGCCCTCGTCTTCGCTCCCGCAGTTCAAATGCTAGGGCTATAAAATGAGGTTTTGTTGTGTGTGCGGCACACTTGCACGCAGGCGCCTTTGCCCTCTGTTGGAGCAGAGGCTGTTCCATCCGCGGGTCTATGTCTTGCACCTGCTCTTCTCTAGGAAGCTCCCCTGTGAGCAGCCTCCATCCTCCTTCCAGCACGAGTGTTTTCTGCCACTTTTAATAATGCTTTGCTTTTTTTTTTTTTTCTTATCTTTTTAAAGATTATTTCACCCAAGAGGAATATCAGAAACAATTGGGTTTGGCAAAGCCAGCTTATTCCAAATGCTTTAATTAAAACCATTTTTTAATTTTAATTTTATTTTATTTTTGCCATTTCTTTTGGAAAATCCACACTCTGCTTATGGCCTCAGGCAGCTTGGAGATCACCCTGCCACATTTTAAGCACAGGCTTTCAGGGTGGAGCTTATAGACAAGTCAGCAGCATGGCTTTCACCACTGAGCTCTTATCGTGCCCTGGGCTGTCAGCTGGGTGAGGAGACAAAGACATGTCAGCCTCTGAGCTCACAGTCCAGACAAGGAGACAGGACAGTAGGGAAGTACTGTGATGGACAGAGGTGTGGCAGAAGACAAAGCGAGGGAGAAAGAAAGTAAGTCTGACTAGGGGCATCTTGGAAGTCTTCCTGGAGGAGGGGCCAGTTGAGGAGGACTTCAGATGTTAAGATGTTTGAGAGGAGAAAACCGGGGAAGTTATGGGGAAGCAACAGGACATTTAAGCAACAAGGACATTTAAGTTGGAGATTAGAGGAAAGGCCATATGCAGTGTCCTTCCTCCCTAAGGTCCCAACTTGGCTAGGGTAGCTGGCTGTTCAGTTTTCCCTTGGAAGTGACAGAGCCTCTCTCTGTTTTGTAAAATGTCATCCAGTTTTTGTTTCCAGGTTGAGGTGCATAAAATGTTACAGCTCTTCTAGAATTTGTCTAGCAGATTTTCCAGTTTTTACTAGAAACCCCCCAGGAAAAAAATCTAGGTACATAAACCCTGGGACCTTGCTTTCTAAATTTGCCATCTAACATCTGATTTTGACCCTCAGGGTTGTAGTGTGAAATGATTTGTCATCTGCTAGGAACCTTTCTTGGCTGAGCGTTCTTTGGGAATGTGTCTTTCAGTCTCAACACCCCAGAGGGCCTGGCACATGATAGGTACTCAGGAAACATTTGGAGATTATATTTGGGAGAAAAATAATCACAACATTCAAAATGAGCCATGATTGTAATAAAATCAGATTGCAAAGGTCAGCCCAGTCGGTAGCCGTATATCACATGCATGTACGCATGTGTGTGGGAAAAATATAGGAAGGCACTATGCCAAATTGTGATTAACCACTGTCTGTGGTGATGAAATGGCAGGTTTTTATCTTCTTTTTATTTTGGATTTGTGTTTTCTGGATTTTCCACAGTGAATCTCTTTTATAATGGTGTTTTGTTTGGTTTTGTTTTGTTTTTTGAGACAGAGTCCCGCTCTGTCGCCCAGGCTGGAGTGCAATGGCGCTATCTCGGCTCACTGCAACCTCTGCCTCCCAAGTTCAAGCAATTCTCCTGCCTTGGCCTCCAGAGTAGCTGGGATTACAGGTGTGCACCACCACGCCCGGCTAATTGTTGTATTTTTTTTTTTTTTTTTTTAGTAGAGACGGGGTTTCACCATGTTGGTCAGGCTGGTCTCGAACTCCTGACGTCAGGTGATCTGCCTGCCTTGGCCTCCTAAAGTCGCCTGGCCTATAATAGAGATTTTTTTTTCTTTAATGAGGCAGAGCAGGAAGCTCATTGGCTATGGAGTTAGGAAACGCATTTCTGGTTCCAGCTCTGTCTTGAGATTTTCTTTGTAACTTCTCTGTGCCTCAGTTATTTGGGGGTACTTTAATTGGCTCAGTAGAGAAAGAGCATAGAGTATCGTGGCTAAGAAGGTAGACCACCTGGAGCCAGAATCCCTCCCTGGTTCAGATCTCAATTCTGCGTCTTACTAGCTGTGTGGCCTCCATTTCTGCATCTGTACAATGGGGAGAGTAATAGTTCCTACATCTCAGGATCGTTGTGAGGCATAAATGCAATCGTGGTCCAGGACCACGATTTTGTACACTCTGAAGCCCTAGTCAGCTCTCTCTGACTCCCCACAGCAACTCACTTTATGCTGAAGGAGACGGGCTCAGAGAGATGAGGGGCTCACCTGTGGCCATAGCAGTGCTCTACATCCCAGCCCTCCATCCCTTCAACAACTCCCCACCACTTCCCAGTCTGCCAGAGAGCAAGCCGTGTGCCCGTCATTTCCTCCTGGCACTAAAGGCGTATGCCCCACCGAGGCCGAACACAACCTCACAGGGAGAAATGCATTTGCACAGTGCCGGGCAGGCTTTTCTTAGCTCCTGGTATAGCTTGAACAGGCGTCTGCAGAGTGTTCTCAGAGGCAGGAAGAATGATGCTAGTAACAGTGATTAGAAACTCGAGGCAGTGTAGGATTCTGACACATCAATGGTAAGATGACTGAGGCAGCAAACGCAGGAGATGGTGTGACCCGGACACCCACATTTCAGACTCACAGTCTCCAAATATTCGCATAACTCCATGTTGAGTTCAGATTTTCAGGCTAGGAAAATACATTTTCCTGTTCTGAATTGTTCCAACCCTAACCAAAATGTCATCTCTGAAGAAGCTAGGGTTGCCTGTTTTACTTCTGTGGGATCTGTGTTTTCAGGAAGCAGTCAGTTCCTATAGTAAGTAACTTTGTGGAACTCAATTACTTGCAGACGTGCAGGGTGAAAAAAAAACAGCAATAATTAATGTGGTCAAACCCAAGCCAAATAATAAAATGAAAGCTTTGTTGTCTGTCAAGGCAGAAATCAATTTCATTAGGGAGCAAAGAGCCAGAGATTTAATTTTGAGAAAATTCTCCACCCTGTGGAAAGAGGTTGTCAAAAAGCTGCCAGAATGAGTGTCCAACATGAGAGGATTTGCCCCCCAGAACCATGACCACAAAGAGCTGACAGTGACCTTTCAACGTTCCATTTCCAAACCTTCCAAGTGTGGCCAAAGCCAGTGGGCTTTTGCTTCTTAAAATTCTTGGACCCAACTGTACACAGTGACTCACTCCTGTAATCCTAGCACTTTGGGAGGCCAAGGCAGGAGGATCGCTTGAGCCTAGGAGTTCAATACCAGCCTGGGCAACATAGTGAGACGAGGTCTCTACAAAAAAAAAAAAAATTAATTAGCTGGGCATGGTGGCTCACACCTGTAATCCTAAACTACTCAGGAGGCTGAGGCAGGAGGATCACTTAAGCCCAGGAGTTAGAGGTTACAGTGAGCTGTGAATGTGCCACTGCACTCCAGCCTGGACAACAAAGCAAGACCTCCATCCTTTCCCACCACAGAAAAGCTCTCGGCCCCATGCCCCTTTTGGGGTGCTCAAGAGATGAGTGTTACTATACCTGATGACACTTGCATGTCACTAAGACCCTGTCTCTTGGGACTTGGGAGGGGCTGGGAGAGGGGGGGGACTCAGGAGGTCCGCAGACCCCAAAAAGGAGTTCAACCGAAGCTCAGGAGTGTCTGTGTTAATGATGGAGTTGTGTCCAGCCAGAAGGGCTGATGGCCAAGCTGGACAGACCCCACGGGACCCTGTTTAGTTGCTGACTCCCGCTGTGTGAGAGATGGTGACTGCCTGGGGAACGGGCAGCAGAAGCGACCAGGATGGGAAAGGACAGGAAATTCTGCCCCAGGGGCACAGCTGGAAAAGAGCAGCCCGGGTCTTCCTGTCTCTGAGGGACCTTCACAGGGCAGAAGCAGTGGCCTTGGCCTGCAGGAGCTAGAGCTCGGAGCTGGGCTAACCTCAGCAAGCTGTAGTTAGCCACATTTCAGCTCAGGACATGGAAGAACTTAACCACGGGCAAAGCTGTCTGTTTGGAATGGGTTGTCTTGGTGGGGAATGAGCTCTCTGGTGATGGTGGTAAGTAGCAAAGCTGGACAGTAAATATTGCGGATATTACAGAGGAGTTTCCATCATTAGATGGAACTAGAATGATGGTTCTCAAACTTGAACATGCATCAGAATCTCTTAGAGGGCGAGTTTACAACAGATTTTGCTTGCAAAGAGATCCAGGGGGCCACAGGCTTAACAAGTAAGTCTCTGGGTACTGGTGGACATTCTAGGACACACTTGAATAAACTCTATTTTTTAAAAACCTCCACTCCACTTCCAGCCCTGGGGCTCCATGGTGTCTGTAATGAAGGTGAGTCCTTTTGTTTAATATCCTTCCTTCCCATGTGGTATGAGCATCTCCTATGTGCCGAGCTTCAAAGGTTGTCTCTTCATCATGTAGATGGGGAAACCAAAGCCTGAGAAGGCAGAAGCCAGGACCCCAACACCCAGTTCTGAGCTCTTTACTTAGCTTTCAGTGGACTTCAGGGAACGTTGTAAACTATTCTCTATTTCACAGATGAAGAAACTGAGGCCTAGATTCCCAAGAACTATTGGGAGTTTTTCCACCAGGAACCACGGTCATTCATATAATTTGCAAAAGGTCCTTGGCAGGGTTTCTGGGTGGTTCCCAGTCAACCCGCTGCCTTTGAAATTCCAGGGAGGAAAAACCACCCTCGGGTTAGATGCAGTGGCCTTTGAGCAGGCAGATCTGTCTTAATTTGCAGTTTTAAAAGGCCCCTCTGGATTTTTTTTCTTCTTTTCAAATAAAGTTTATTGTGTATAATGAAGATATACACCATGATGTTATAGAATACATATAGATAGTAAGAAGGTTACTAAGAGCTAGATGCAGTACCTCATGCCTATAATCCCAGTGCTTTGGGAGGCCAAGGCAGGAGAATTGCTTGAGCCTGGGAGTTCAAGACTAGCCTGGGCAACATAGTGAGACCTCATTCCTATAAAAAGTTTTAAAAATTAGCCAGGCATGGTGGCACACCCCTGTTGTCCTAGCTCCTTGGGTGGCTGAGGCAGGAGGATTCCATGAGCCCAGGCATTTGGGGTTACAAAGTGAGCTGTGATTTCACCACTGCTCTCCAGCCTGGGTGACAGAGCAAAACAAAAAAGTTTCCTATAGTGAAACAAATTAACATATCCCTCACCTTACATAGTTACCTTTTTTTTTTTTTTTTTTTTTTTTGTGGCTAGAGCAGCTAACATCTACTCATTTAGCATGAATCCCATATGAAGTACAATTTGTTTATTACCCGTGGTCCTCTTCTTGTGCATCAGCTCTCTAGACTTGTTCATCCTGCATGTCTGCTCTTTTGTACCCTCTGACCTACATCTCCTCATCTCCTCCCCACCCTGCCCCAAGGACCCACTATTTTTTTCTCTATCTCTACATATTTGAATTTGTTTTAGATTCCACATGTAAATGAGATCGATCATACAATATTTTTCTTTTCTTTTCTTTTTTTTTTTGAGATGGAGTTTCGCTCTTGTTACCTGGGCTGGAGTGCAGTGGCGCAATCTTGGCTCACTGCCTCCTGGGTTCAAGTGATTCTCCAGCCTCAGCCTCCCGAGTATCTGGGATTACAGGCACCCGCCACCATGCCTGGCTAATTTTTGTATTTTTAGTAGAGACGGGGTTTCACCGTGTTGACCAGGCTGGTCTCGAACTCCTGACCTCAGGTGATTCACCCACCTTGGCCTCCCAAAGTGCTGGGACTACAGACGTGAGCCACCACGCCCAGCCATATACAATATTTTTATTTCTGTATCTGGCTTATTTCACTGCCCCTAATGTCCTCCAGGCCTATTCCTGTGTGGTGAATGACAAGATCTTTTTTAGGGCGGAATAGTATTCTATCATACACACACCACAGTTTCTTTATCCATTCATCCTTGACAGACCTTCAGTTGTTTTCATATGCTGACTGTTGTGAATGGCGCTGCTGTGAACATGGAGTGCAGATGTCTTTACAAGATGGTGATTTTAATTCCTTTGGGTATATGCCCAGAAAAGGGATCGCTAGGTCATACTGTAGTTCTAATTTCCTTACAAAACTCTTTACTCTTTTCCATAATGGCTGTACCAATCTACATTCCCACCAACAGTGTATAAGAGTTTCCTTTTTTCTGCATCCTCGCCAACATTTGTTATCTTTTGACTTTTTGATAATAGCCATTCTACTGGGTATGAAGTGATACCTCATAGTGGTTTTGACTTGCATGTCCCTGATGATTGCTGATGTTGAACACCTTTTCATATACCTGTCAGCCATTTTTTATGTTTTCTTTGGAGAAATGTCTATTCAGGTCTTTTGCCCATTTTATAATCAGGTTATTTGTTTTTTCACTATGGAATTATGTGAGTCCTTTATAAATTTTGGATGTTAACCCTTTATCAGATGCATGGTTTGCAAATATTTTTTCCCAATCTGTAGGCTGCCATTTCATCTTATTGTTTCCTTTACTGTGCAGGAGCTTGGATGTAGTCCCATTTATTTATTTTGAGCTTTTGATATGATATCCAAAAAAATCATTGCCAAGGCCAGTGTCCAGGAGCTTTTCCCCTGGGCTGTAAGAGTTTTATAGTTTCTATTTTTATATTTAGGTCTTTTATCCATTTTGAGTTGATTTTTGTGTGTAATAGAAGATATGGGTCCAGTTTCATTCTTTTGCATGTGGAAATCTAGTTTATTAGCACCATTTATTGAAGGGATTATCTTTTCTCCATTGTGTCTTCTTGGTAACCTCGTCAAAAATTAGTTGACCCATATGTGTTTGGATTTGTTTCTGGGGTCTCTATTCTGTTCCACTGGTCTATGTGTCTGTTTTTATGCCAGTATCATACTGTTTTGATTACTATAGCTTTGTAATATAATTTCAAATCAGGAAGTGTGATGCCTCCAACTTTTTTTTCTTCTTCAGCATTGTTTTGGTTACTCAGGGTCTTTTATGGTTCCACATGAATTTTAGGATTGTTTCTTCTTTTGCTGTGAAGAATGACATTGGGGTTTTGATAAGGATTGTTGAGTTTCTCATCTTTACTTTTTTTCTTAAATAAAACTAAGTTAGATAAGGTGCTTTGTGGATAGTGAGTCCGCTTCATTGCTGTGCTGGTGAACACCCTTGGTCAGTTGGTGAGGAGGTCCCCACCAGGGTGGGCCAGGAAGAGACTGGTGAGGGTGAGCACTGTGCTTTAGCAAGAGCCAAGGTCCATGGGGTGACTCGGGATGAGAAATGAGGAGCGGGGGGCATTGCTGCTTCCTTCCCCTCTCCCCTCCCTGCATGTCCCCTCCCCCTGCCACGTCCCCCACCCCAGCTTGTCACACCCCATTACTGCAGACTCTAGTCTGCTGGTCTTGCCAGAGAATCCTCCGCAATAGAGGCATGGGGCAGGGGCTGTATTGCGGAAAGAGAGCAAACCTCTGCCCTTCTCTGAGCCTCAGTGTCATCTGTAAAATGATGACAGGGAACCAAATGATCTCAGAGTATCTGGTTGGCGTCTTGTCTCCTTCAGAAATGTTGCATTTAGAGCAGTGCACACAGTAGACACTTAATAAATGCCATTGACCATCTATGACCAGTTTCCTGTTTAGTTCGTTTTCTGTTTTGTTTTTTGAGACAGGGTCTCACTCTGTCGCCCAGGCTGGACTGCATTGGTGTGAACACAACTCACTACAGCCTCAGCCTGCCAGGCTCAAGCAATCCTCCCACCTCAGCCTCCCAAGTAGCCGGGACTACAAGCGTGTGCCACCATGCCCGGCTAATTTTTAAATTTTCTACAGAGATGAGGTCTCATGATGTTGCCCAGGCTGGTCTCACAAACTCCTAGGCTCAAGAAATTCTCCCGCATTGGCCTTCCAAAGTGCTGGGAGTGCATGAGTCACCACGCCCAGCTTCCTTTTCTGTTTTCATGTGGATCCTGTGTGCAACAGTGTGCCTTAGAGACTGTGGTGAAAGAACACTTGATGTTTCAGGAAATCGATCTCAGGGCAGTAAATGCCTTGCCCCGTGTCATCCAGCCACAGACCTGGGCCAGAACCCAGGTATCCCACCGCAGCCAGGCAGGCTGCCCAACTGGAGGAGACGCTCCTGCAGCCACATCCATGGCTTCTGGGCTGCCAATGCAGCCATGAATGACAGAGCAGACGTATGGGAAGCCTAGCTCAGTGCTCAGCCCAGACAGCACAGAGCCAGCCAGGTGCACCAGACACACCAGACAGGCGGCCACTGGTGCAGTGGCTCCTGCCCAGCAGATGAGAACAAGACCCATGCCAGGACCCTGAGTCCTGCATTGGCGTCAGTATTTTCTGAAAGGCACTGTTCTTCATTTAAAAATTTAAAAATGCATTAAGCTGGAATCTAGTGCCAGCCCCCTGTTTCACGTCATGCTTATCCGAGGGGCCTGCCAAAGAGTGCAGATTTGTACCCAGGTGACCAGGCTCCAACGACGTCCTGCATACTCGGCGGCACCTCCGCACCTGGCGAGCCTTGCTTCCCTGCTGTCCAGACCTCAGACTACCCTTGTGGGTGAACAGTGAAAGCTCTACTTCCCAGATGAGGGACCTGAAGCTCAGACCAGGCACAGTTCAGGGCAGGGACTCAGATACAGGTCTGGGTGGCCCTGAGCCTGGGCTGCGTACAGCACCATCCTCAGGCACCCCAAGGCCCACCCCCCTCTCCAGCCCTGCCTGGGTCAACCCCAGGGTGCTGGCCCCCCTTGGGCTATAAAAGCCATTGTGCGCTCCAAGTCCTCCCCTCGGCAGCTGGGGCTTCCCCCGAGGCTGCCTTGGCCCAGCCTCTGCATGGTCCTGCTCTGGAGTCTCCTCAGATGCGGTACATCTCCCACCATGTGCTGCTCAGGTGGGACTAGGGGGTCCTGTCCTTGGAAACAGCCTGGAGCCCTCTGGAACCAAGCCATTTGGCAGATTCCGCTCTGTGTCTTAAACCTTTACATAAGGGGCCAGGCGAGCCAGGATTCGTCAGACGTTCACACTTCGTGTGGAGGTTCTCATCTGCCCTTCACCACAGCAGCAAGGGTGGACTCTGGTTATTCCCATGTTGTGGATGCAGAATTTGAGGCACTGGCCGTCTAGTGAGTGGTGTGGCTTTAGCCTAGGCACTGTTGGAAGCTGGGCTACATTATTCTTTGTTGTGGGGGCTGTGCTGTGCATTGTAGGATATTTAGCAGCATCCCTGGCCTCCTCTTACAAGATGCTAGTAGCACCCATGTATCAAGACATTGCTGAATATTCCCCAGGGAAGAGGGAGTGCAAAATTGCCCCAGGTAGGAGCCACTGCTTTAAGGAGCCTAAGGGCTCAGACAGCCTTGTCCTCAGTAGGAAGAGATCACCCTTGGCCTGGATTCTGTCCATCCTGTTGGCACAGGCATGAGAAGCCTGCTTTTGTCATTTTGCTGTCCACAAGCCCAGGATCCACTGTGGCCAGTGTACCCACCTGTCTCCCTCCATGAGGGGAGCCATTCTGCCCTGCCTTGTTCCTCCTGCTGTGGTGCTCCCACCCACACTGGCATGTCCGTCACTGACTTGAGAACTCAGCACTGAAGGGATCCCCTCCAGCTTTTCCAGAGGGAGACGTTGAGGCCCAGGGGGAGGGGACTTGCCCAGCCAATGATATAAGTGGGATCAGACTTTGAACTTCCTCCCTTTGGGGAAGCACCCAGGGCTGAAGAGTGGAGAAAAATAATTTCCGACACACATAGGCCTTCATGTTCCTAGAAGAGTCCTCAATTAGAGGTAGAAAAAAAGAAAAGAGAGAGTGAGAGAGAAAGAGAAAGAGAGGAAGGAAAGAAAGAAGCCCTAGACCCTGTTTCCCTTTCCTGAAGCTTTGGCAGCATTTCACCATCCCCCTCCGCTTCTGCGTCCAGCCCTCCTTGCAGTTTCCACGTGCACTTGGCTGAGGCTGGTGGGAACCCTGAGGGGGGACTACAAAAGGCATCCAGCGGGATCCACCCACCAAGTGTCATTGCCTTCCCACTTACACACCCCTGGTAATGGGAGGCTTACTCCCTCAGCCTGAGCGCTCATCATTTAAAAACCTCTTGTCTGATAATGTGTTGGTTTTCTCATGAGAAAAATTGCCCAAAATGGATTCATTTTGACATACCTACTGCTTTGTGTGCTAAAACGAGCCTTATGCCTCTACATGTTCGCCAGGAGAGGCATCTGCCAGCTCTCCTGCCTAGAGATGGCTTTTTGTCATGATTTACTGAAGGCCTTCACCCTGGGCCGCCAACTTAGAGCTTGAGAAATGCCCGGGCGTCTCGGGTAGGCTAATCGCTGCTGATGCGTTTATTGAAAGTCTAATTATTTGGTTGTAAATCACGTCATTTTGCTCAGCAGCGTTTACATCGAGACGTTTGTTCACAATAACTTGGTGTGTGTGTCTTTGGCTTGTCACTGTGAAGGCTGCTTTGGAAGCTGTGGGCAGGATGCAGGTGTTGGCCGTGTGGCCTCCTAAGCTCCTTTATCCCAGCTGCCTTGACTATTAGAACATCTCAGCTAGAAGGAGCCTCCATGCCCCCTGCCCCACGCCTCAGACAGTTGGAGAACCCAGTCACACAGTGAGATGCACTTACATCCTGGTCCCCTGGCTTGGGAAGCCCTGATAGCCTTGCATCGTGACTGGGCAAGTTGCTTCTCCCTCAGGCCCTTAGTCTTCTCATCTGTGCAGTGGGTATCTTGCATATAATGCCAGCCCTCCCAGCTTCCTTGGGAGGCCACAGGTTAGTCCAGTCATGGACCAAGGGAGCATTTAAGGTCTTCTCAGCCATGCCAGAGGTAGGCCAGGCCCTGTGCGAGTGGGATCTGCCTGGGCTCTGGGTGAGTAATTGGACCACAGAGGTGGACTGTTGAAATATTTGCTGTGGAGAAGCCACATCTCTCACAGTGTTGGGGCAGTGTCTGTAAGGAGGTAGCCCAGGTCCAGGCTACAGCTCTCCATGCATTTGGGATTCTTGGCTTTCTGCTAAGATAGCAGGGCCCTCTCTTTGCTGAATGCTGTACTGAAACAGTGGCCTAATTCTCTTCAGAGAGATCTCTACCCCCTCTTTATCTACCACACATTGAGGGAGAACGGGGTCGTGTGTCTGCCTGGCAGGCGGGCACCCACTCTGGCTCTGTGAAGATTCAATGGACTTGTGTTCAGTCTCACTTCTCGCCTCAGTGGCTGCATAGTCCCAGGCCAGTCACTTAAGCCCTCTGACTCTGTTTCCCCACCTGGAATCTGTAGGCCCATCTCTTGGTGTTGCTGTGAAGAGGTACATAGAGCTCTTGGCAGCATGGCCACAGTCGGTAAGATGGGTAATGCAGTGCTTCTCGAATCTTCTAGCACTAGTGTTGCTGAAGTGGCTGCATCGTGCTTGCGGGTGTGAGGAGGAGAGTTTCTTTAGAGGCATAGATCTAGCAAAATGTCCCACTTCCCTGGAGGTCAAAGAGGCGGCAGGAGGAGAGCAGAAGTTGTGAGTCATAAAGGCACTGCTTTCAAGAGGCAGAATTGCCATCCTCGGGGTGGGGGTGGGGTTATGGCAGGAACTACCCATTTTGCAGGCTTGTAGGTGACCACGGAGGTACCTTGCCATGGTCACCCTCCATGCTGGCTCTCACCCACATCACAGCAGGTTAGCATTAGAGCTGGGCCTGACTCCCTTCAATTCCACACAGACTTCCCTGTTTGCCTCCACCCTGTTGGAAGCAAGTACATGTCTGTGGGGGTGGAAGGGCCCTTCCCCATGCCAAGCATAGAGGCGGTGCTCCCAGGGATCAGAGTGTGAGCACTCGCTGCCCTTCTCCCCAAGGCCAAGGGACCTGCGACACCTCCCTCACCTGAGAATTATCTGGCAACTGATGGTTGAGTGCACTTTAAATGCACAAGCTCATTCTGTCTCTCCTTCCACCAACCTGTCCCAGGAATCTTCGCACAATGTAAGATTTAAATGTTTAAAATGGCCCAACAGCTTTGTGCCACATTCTTTGGGGTAATAGAAAATAAAGTCATAAGAAAGAGTAGGGGTAAAAAATACCAAAATAAAATAGCCCAACAAGAAGAAAAGACGCAGCCACTTAGAGCCTGAGTAGGGAGGGGCAGGGCCAGCGCTCACCTTACCCCTTCAAGAAGACCATGATTTTGCAAGGAAACTTGTCTCACATTCATGTTTTATTTAGGCCTGGGCAGGGGACACTGGGCGGCTGAGTGGCCTCAGGAATAAGTCCTTTCCAAATCCTAAGGGAAGAGGGCTGTGGTGCGTTCTTCCCTGTGGCCTCCCTGGGGGAGATTTTCTGATTTGAAAAGCATGTGCCTGTGTACTCACCTCATAGGGATGACCCTCCGGAAGCTCCCCAGTCCTTCCCACTCTGCCAGTTCTCACTGGCTCGTCCTGGGACTGTTGCTGACTGGAGAAAGCATCCACTGTATCCAGCCTCAGAGTGGGCAGCTTCTCCCTTTGCTGGGCCGCAGTCAGGGACAAGGTCGACCAGCCACCAGCCTGCCCTGGGAAGCTTACGTCTGGAGGGGAGGATGCATGGGGCCTCATTGCCCCGGCTCTGGGCAGACCCTGGTGGGCGGGTGGATGGATGGATGGATGGATAGATGGGTGGATGGGTGATGGGCACAGTGCCCCAGCTGTGTGCCAGGCATGTATGTGTGCCCAGAGGCCAGAGGGGGCTAAGGCTCAGCCTGCTGAGAAACATCACAATGGGCTGACAGGATTCTCAACCTCCAGTTCTCACCAAGCTGCAGGGAAGCCAGATCTTGGGGCAGAAAGAGGCCAACGGGTAGCTGAGCAGAGGAAGATGAGGCTATGGTGGGAGCTTCAGGGCCTTGAATGCCAGGCTTTGGAGTTCAACAAACATAGGTTCAAATCCTAGCCCTACCATGTCCCATGAGACACAATCTTCCTGAGCCTCAGTTTTCCCATCTGTAAACAGTGATCATTCTAACAACTTAAAGTTGTTTGCTCTACAGTTTAAATGAGATAATATGTGGCAACAGCTCAGCTCAGAGCCCAGTACCCAGTAGGGGCTCTTGAAGTACTGGGTGTTGTTACATCTGTTTTGGCCATGGGGAGCCTTAGATGGTTTTGACCTGAGGGCTAATGTTCTGGGGACATCTGGGTCAGGACAGCAGCTCCCCATGCACCTTTCAAGCTAAGGTATACCAGAAATCCCTTCTGTGTCTGGAGTCCTGTAACTGGGTCCCACACGTTAGTCCCAAAGGCCAATTTCCATCCTTCTCCTGCATAAATATTATATGCAAGTATTTTTAAGTCATTTCATCATGAAAAGAAGCGATTTAACATAACTATTACCCAGGATTCTTCATGAAATATGCATCAAGCAATTAGGTCTAAAAGCGAGAGGTGAGGCCTCGCACCCTGCTCGGCGGCCGGCAGCTGCAGGCTGAGTAATGTTTTATTAAAGCCCGTGATTGCGCTGTGAGGTGGGGCCTGTTATTAGCCCTGCGTGCCCGGCACGTTTGATAATCCTGATGATGAGGAGGTGCTTTTTGTGATGATAATGAGCGATCTGAACGCCTGTGACAGCTCCAGCACCCCGGCCTCTGCCAGCCTTACAAGACTCATTAGACAGGTCACCCACCAGAGACACCTCTCATTGTGACTTTGCCCTCGCAAGATGTCCTATCAAAGGAGATGTGGCTGATGCAGGAGCTTGGCAGGCACAGCAGCCTGTTGAAGCTCCCCGGGGGCAATGCCCTCCCTGAACGACGATGGTGCTGATGACGGTGCCGAGGTGCGGAAGCCCACGCTGCCTTGAAGAAGGGTGGGAGGAGATGTGGCCCGGAGCCCGGCTCAGCTGGCTCGGGATGCGGGGCCGGGGCTCTGGGTTCACCTGCAGCCTGCCTTGCTCTGCACCTTGGGCCAGGGTAGTGTACTCTCTGGCCTCAGTTTCCTCCACGGTACCCCAGGGGAGTGAGAGGTGACCCCCAGGCTGCTTGCAGCTCAGAATACATGCTGCCCGGAGCAGCCATACTCCTTGCCTGATGAACCCCTCTGTTCTCCACAGAAATGCTCATGCTTCCTTTGCTCATGCTCGCGTCTCCTTTTGTGTGAAGGTGGGAGTCACTGAAGCCACTCCTGGCAGCTGCTTTTAAATCTTCAACTGTTAGATGGCATCTCCCTCATGGGGACCTTAACCAATGAGAATGTATTGTCACAGCACATCTCCTGGCTGTGTGTGGACAAGGCGTCACCTGACCCTTGCATTGGTCGAGGATTGGCAGATAGTCTCGGGACCTCGGACCCCTAGGGGGCGGTCACCACCCTGCCTCTCAGGCTGGGGGGCTCCACCAATCAGAACCTGCCATTTCCAATCCTCGGCACAGCCCCTTGTGTGGTGCCACACATTGTCTTTTACTCCCAGCCCCTCTGCTGTCTCTGACCTGCGGTCAGCCCTGCACCATGGGCGCTGTGGAGGCGGAAGATCAGCGTGGAGGGGATGTTTGCTCAGAGTCTGACGCCTCTCATCCGCCCCCTCTGCCTGGCTTCACATGGAACACTGAGGGTTACATGAGGCCCTCTGTCAGGTCTGGGGAATGCTGAGGTCAGGAGCACTGACTCTGGGCATCTGCTGCTGATAACCACTGTGTGACTTTGGGCCAGACACCTCCCCTTTCTGCACCTCGGTGCTTCAGGACATAGAGCCTGGCCTACAGGAAGGATTGTCCCTGAAGGCAATCCTGGCCAATGCCCCAGTGAAAGCAGGACTGGGGATGAGGGCAGTGGTGGAGGGAAGGTGTGAGGCTGCTTGCAGACCCCTTCCTGCAGGAAGCCCTCAGCGGGTAGGCAGCAGATTATGTTTTGCACATGTGGAATCCAGGATCTAGGGCTGGAAGTACCCCCCAGGGTCATCTAGTCAGCCTCCCTGTGGATGCAGCAGGAGAAGGGACAGAGCCCAGCAAGGCACAAGGATAGCCTGAGGGCCAGGGAACCCATGGGGTGCAGTGCTTGAGCCCAGGAGGGTCAGCATGTGAACGCGCCTTTCTCCCTCTGCCTGAGAATGGTCAGGCCACAGACTAGAGGTTCATGGAGCCCAAGTGCTGGTCCCAGCTCTGCCTTGGTCTCTGAGCTTCATGACCAGTCTGCCCCATCGGCACAGCCTGGCTCAGGGTGGTAAACTCGTGGGTGCTTACACAGGCGAGATAGGAGTGTGTTGGGGGTGATAAACAGCAGGCTCAGATAGGCAGGAGGGACTTCCCGGGGACATCTAGACTCTTTTCAGCCTGGCAGCTGCCCCACCTCGCTATCTGTCGGCAGCCAAGGTACAGAGGACATTGCGTGGCTTTTAATACTTGGTGGCCATTCTAAGCCCCTAACCTGGGAACAGAGGAGCTTAGCTTCTGCTTCGGACTCTGTCAGAGCCATTGCTGCTATCACTGTCCACTTCCCTTGCCAGATGCCGTAGAACAAATTCATATGAAATGTTGCCTTCACCCATGTGAGTTACTCTCCTAACCTTGAAAATGAAACTGGCTTGTTCCCCTGCAGCTTCATACCTGCACACTGGCAGACTCAGTTCCCGCCAGCGGCTGTGACCCTCTGCCTGACACCTCCTCCACTCTGTCCCCCAGGTATAGATCTGTGAGAATCACAAAGCCTGCTGGTCCAGCACCCCAAAAACGTAAGGCCACTCAGTGCATGCACGCAGAGGGGAATGATGTGCCCAGGGTCATACCCTCCTCCCTGCTGAGTGTCCCTGGCACCTGCAGCCCCTCCTTACCAGCCCTGCTCTCTCGCCCTTCCATACCCCTTCTCCAGGCAAAGCTGGGCATGTGGCTCTGAGAGCTCAGCTTTTTAACTCTTCTGCTGTTAGCCACACAGTTTCAGCGCATTACTTAAGCAATCACAGCCCTTTCCAAACTGGCACAGATCTGTGGTCTCTTCGGCGTGGTGGGTAGGTGAGTCTTTGCTGGAATGGAGTTTTACATTCTTCTTGTAACACACATGCCGTTTCCTTTCTGCAGCCTAAGCGAGTGCGCCGCCTGCTTCTCAGACGTGTCTAGGCAATTCTCCAATGAAATGACCCTTCACTGAGGAGCAGAACTTGCCACAGGCTCTGTAATTAGAACATTGCCAGCCTTAAAAAAAATCTTGATTTAAATTTCAATTCTTTACAGGAATTAGTCTCTCTTGAAATGTAATTGGCTCTCCCAATGATTTCCTTTAAGCTAAGGGTGACATCTCTAAATACATTATTATGAGCAGACATATTGCTTACTAAGCTCGCACTTCATTAAGCATTTGTTGTGCCCATTTGAAAATGGTCCTGGAGCCCAAATTAAGGTGTTAATAGAGTGGGCACTTGTAAGCTTGGGAAACCCAGTCCTGACTGGAAGAGATGTGCTCAAGCCCTGAGAGCCCCTGTGGGAGCGACAGCGGCCAGGGGCGGAGCTGGAGCGGAAAGGCTGCAAACATTCAAGTCTGCTTGGAGCTCAGGTTGGGGGAGTCTCCTGGAGGCCGTGGAGATGGGGGCAGGTGATTTGTCAGAAGCTCCAGCTTTCTACCTAAGGGACAGACACCCGATAAAGTGGACTGTGCTTTGGAAAATCTAAAGCATCCACAGGTGTGGTGGCAGAATCACAGTAGAATCATAAAAGACGTGGAACTGAGTGGGCAGGCAGAGGGCAGGCTGGTGGAGGGGTGAGGGATCCAGTGTGGCTGCAGCCCTGGTGAGAGCTGGGAGAGGTCTGCTGGGGCTAGGCAAATGCTGGTGGGAGGACTGTGGCCTTGGCCCTCGTGAGCTGATGCAGGCAGGCTGCAAGGGCTGTGTGCTCTGATCTCTGAGAAACCCACCCACTGCTTTTCCTTGAGCAGACTTCAGGTGGCTCCTCCCAGGCAGGTCTGAAGCCAAGCATGGTGGACATAGACTGGGCCCTGCTCCATGGCATGCTCAGAGGAGCCGGGATGGTGGCTAAGTACCTACAGTTCAGGAAGGCATGCGTGTCCTCAGTGCCACCAGATGAAGGAAGGAGCTCTGCCTGTGGGAGCCTGGAAAACCACCCAGCAGAGGCAACACAGGCTGGACCTTGCAGGAGACAGGGTTTATAAAGAAGGGCAGGTAGTACAGACTTTCTGCCCACCTTCCAGTGGCTAAGCCAAGTCACATGGCTAACTGCCTGCAAGGGAGGCTGGGAAATGTAGTCCCTGGCTGGGTGGCCCCTTCCCAGTGACAGTTTCCTACTACTGAAAGGGAAGGACAGATCACTTGCCATCCCTGCCACACAGTTTCCTCCTCTGGAAACTGGGGGTGATGACGCCTGCCCTACCCACTTGTCATGGCATTGGGGACATGAACACACTTTGCACCTGTCAGGCAAGGCTTAAACAGGGATATGCACTGGTAATAGAAAAGAGGGACTAAGTTTTGTTTTGTTTTGTTTTGTTTTGTTTTGTTTTTCTGAAGAAGCCCCTAGAAGCGCTCAATGTTGGAATGCTCTCCTGTAGCAGTGGCGGCTGCTGCTGGTTCCGGGTCAGATGCCGGAATTGGGGGTGTGCTTGGGTGCAACTGCATTTCATCTGGTCCTGGGCCTCGGTCCTGGCTTGGAGAGGTGCAGCTCGCAGCCACTTCATGGCTGGGATCCCTTCTGTCCCAGACAGCTGAGGAGACCCTTGGTCTCAGCCTGAGTGTCAGGGGGGTAGTTCTGATAACTCTGTGTTTTGTTCACAGGAGCAACCAGGGTTTTATGCACATGAAACTGGCCAAAACCAAAGAGAAATACGTTCTGGGTCAGAACAGCCCTCCGTTCGACAGTGTCCCGGAAGTCATCCACTACTACACCACCAGAAAGCTGCCCATCAAAGGGGCTGAGCACTTGTCCCTCCTCTATCCCGTGGCTGTGAGGACCCTGTGAGCGGACCAGACCTGCCCTGCTCTGTGACAGAGCCTGAGACTTGGAGGTGCCAGAGGCCCCCCACCAACCAGCCCGGCCACTGTTGCTGGCTGTGTCGTTTGTGTTGTGTGTATGGTACTAGCACACCACTGCATGTCTCTAGAATGCTGTTGCCACTTACGGGGGCTGGAGAAGGCCTGGATAAAGACAGAAGGGCGGCAACACACCACCCCAGCCCCCACCCCCACCCTCTCCTTGAGTTTCTGTGAATTAAAATATTTGCAAATCCAAAGAGATGCCTTCCAGGATGAACAAAGGCAGACCAGCTCCGAGGGCGGGGTAGGGTGGGGCGGGAGCTCCCTGGCTGACATCTCTTTGTTCTCCAGCTGTCTCAAATTCACACCTGTGTACAGGGCAAAGTTTTCCCACAGGAGCCCCCCTACTGATGCTGGGAGCCAAATGCTGGTGCTTTGAGAGTCCCGGAGGCCCCGGGGTTCCCGCCCCCCTGGTGTGTATATGTGTGTCTGTGTGAGTGTGTGTGTGAGTACAGATGTGAGAAGGTGGTCACACACAGATGGGTAAGCCCACTGATCTACTTGTAGTCACTCAGTGTAATCATTAGGCTATCTTCAAGGAATCATTGTGCAGTCAGAAAGAGGATTCAATTATTTATGAATAGGGTGTGTAAATAAAATAGTCATTTAATATATAGCCTTATCCTTTTTTGATATACTGCAGAGGGTCTCTGAGGGGGCAGTTCTGGTTTCACTCCCAGAGCAAGGCGTGTCTCCTCTGGGCTTGCTGCTGTGGCAGGCCCCAGGGAGGGGAGGGAGGCCGAGGCCTCAGCTCCAGCCCTCAGCAGCTCTGGACACAAGAGCCATCTGCTCTGGCAACTGGGCTGAGGCAGTCGGTAGCACTCTGGGAGTCAACCCAGAGCTCAGAGTTCAGGCTTCAGCAGTGGACATAGTCAGGAGCCTCCAGTGTTGACCAAACAACCAGTCTTTCCCTCCTGCAGTGGGACGTCTGTGTTGACACCTCCCCAACCCCTGGACACAGCACCCAGCTGGCTACAAAGGGCTCTCTCCCCACTATCTGTTAGCACCACCTGGGAGGTATTTGGCATGTAGGGAAAGGGAGACAGAGAAGGAACGTCATTTGCCCAAAGCCACACAGCTCACCAGCAGCAGAGCGGTTCTGCAGCCAGTGCTCTTTCGTTGGTTCTGCATGGCCTTGCTGTCACCCTGCCCATGGAGGAGGGAGAATCCTGACCTCCCAGGGACATAGAGCCCTCAGTGGTCCACACTGCTTCCACACACAAGAACACCTACACACACACACACACACACACAGCCCTCAGTGGTCCACACTGCTTCCACACACAAGAACACCTACACACACACACGCACACGCGACCTCTCTTGCTTGCCATAGCAGGGTCCTCCCACACAGGCCAGGCAGCCCCGATGAGGCTAAGAGTTTCTCAGCTCCTGCTTTTTCCACCCACCCAGCAGCATGAAGATGTGGCTGCCCTCTCCTGAATGAGATACAAGGGTTCCAGAGCCTTCGCCAGGCACCAGCTGGTCTGAATGAACTAGAAGTTTGACGACTGTCATCCCTGGCCCACCTGGGCAGAGCACAAGGGGCCGAGTTTGAACGTCATCAGCAGGTTCAGACATCAGCGCTGCTCATGTCTTTAGAGACTGTTTGGAGGTGGTTCCAGCTCACTGTTCACATGCAGAGACACAGGCCCGGAGAAGGAGGACTCGCCAAGGCCACGTGTCGAGCTGGGACTGAGCCCTGCCCCTTTAGGTAGCTGCATGGACTTCAGCGGTTTGTGCAAAGCCCTGCCCTTGGTGACCCGCCTTTAGTGACCAGTCTGCCTCTTGGGTCTTCCTCCCAGGCCTTGTCTGGCACGTCCACGTGGCCCAGCCCTCATAGAGACCACGCTGGCTGTGGCCTGGGTTTAGTCTCTTAAAGAAGCCAATCCTTTCCTTGCCTGTTTGGCATTTCCTAAAACATCCCTCAATGAGGGAGGAAGGCAGGGACACCCTGGAACGATTCGTGCTTTCCTTTGGGGGAGTGGGAAGGTAGGTAGGAAATGACAAGATGAGTGAGGAGTTGGCACTTGGCCAAACAGAGGAGCCTGGACCCCAAGGCTTATCCTCAGAGGAGGCCCAAGAGAGGCTGAGGAAGAGGGGGAACAACCCTCCGGCGGGGGAGGAGGGTGAGACCTCACACTGGCAAGGTCAGGTCCGGCCACTTCCTGAGGCTGCTGGGTGGGGCCGCACCTCACGGTCCTTCCCTGTAGACCATCTTCCCGGGCACATTGCTCCTCAGAAAAGGCTCTGGGAGGGTCTCAGTGGAAGCTGGCAGCTGTGCCCTCTGGCCCTGACTTGGCCTCTTAGGGTATTCCTGGGACCCTCCCTCTGTCCCTGGCCTTCGTCTTCCTGAAGTTTCCCTGGGAGGCCCAACCTCCTGCCCCTCTCAGGGACAGAGGCCAGCAGAGGAGCCAGCTTACAGGATGGGAGCTGCTGAAAAGAATTTTTTTCCCTTAATTTTATGAACCTCTCCCTCTTCTTCCTCTAATTGTGACCGTTTCCTCTGTCAGCCTGTATTCATGTTTTCTTGGACATCTAACAATTGAAACAGCTTTTCCCTTTCAGAAACACTCACATTCAGGTTACTGGCTTTGGTTTGGTTTTTGTTTTGGGTTTTTGTTTTTTTTTTTCATCTGCTGCCAATTAATTGGGGAAAAAATTGAGCTGGATTTCTTTGAGAGAAAAGAAAAGCTCCTGCCACACAACGTCGCGCCCTCGGCATTTTGTCTGAGAACCTCCAGCACTAGCAGCTGTTTCTGTGTCTCCCTTCTTTGCTGGCTTTATTATTGACCATAATGCCTGACCACTTGAGCAACTCTGTCCTTGAGCGCTGAGGAGTCAAGGGCCCTTCTGGCAGCCCCCCAAACAGGATGGCGCCCACAGAAAGAAAGGAGGCTTTGTAGGGGAAGAGGGCCCCACTGCCTGCCAGTCCCGTCCTGAAGTCAGAAGAATGGCCCAGGCTGACACCCTCTCCTGGAGAGAGGCTCACAGCGTAGCTTTTCCCAGGAAAGGGGTGCAAAGACTCCGAGGCTTCAGGAGGCAGGCCCTGTCCTCACAGGGCGGCTGTGGGCCGGGGCCCCTCTGTGGCCTGAGAGTGAGCAGGAGGGAAACCTGAAGCAGCTACCCGCAAGGCGCCCGGTCAACAGGGTGGAGCTGCAGGCTCCCTCTGCCCATTCCCAGAACCAGCGGCCCCCTTTGTAAGATGCTGAACACGAAGTTCCGGTAGCTCCCCAGACGCTGTCTCAGAAGTGGTGATGTCATTGACCAAGGGCCTGGCAAGGACCGGCAGCCAGGGTCCCCATTTGCTCTTGCAGCCCTAGGGACTGTGCAGGTAGAAGCCCTGCCAGCAGAGCAGGCTGGCGTTTGGTGTTGGCCCACAGACACCCGTGAAGGGTCATGGCTGAATCAGGCAGCTGTCCAGCCAACTGTCTCTCCACCCTTTCAGAATTGGTGATCAGCGAAGACCAAATTCGGCAAGCCATCCAGAGGGAGTGCAGGGCCCACAGTCTTAGATGTGGGCGCACCTCCCAGAACCCCACGGGGACTTGTTCACAGGCGCGCTTGGAACACAGGTGCCCCTTGGCCTTTCCACCTCCCTCCTTGGGGCTGTTTGCATCCCTGCCAGGAGCCTTAAACCAGCCACCTACTGCTGAAGTCTCTTGTAACATTCCAAATCTATGTGACACACTGTATAATGATGAATATTTAATGTGAAGCTCTTAATATACTACAAGTGTCTTGTTTACCATTTGTCTTTTTTTTTTTCTTTTTTTTTTTTTCTTTTTTGAGACAGGGTCTTTCTCTGTTACCCAGGCTGGGGTGCAGTGGCACAGTCTCCACTCACTGCAGCCTTTGCCTCCCAGGCTCTGGTGATCCTCCTACCTCAGCCTCCCACATAGCGGAGACTACAGACATGCACCACCATGCCCAGCTAATTTTTCCATTTTTAGTAGAGATGGGGTTTTGCCATGTTGGCCAGGCTACTGGTCTCACTCCTGGGCTTAAGGGATCCTCCCACCTTGGCCTCCCAAAGTCCTGGGATTACAGGCGGGGGGCCTGGCCACACAGTGTCTCATTTAAATGCACCTCCTTGAGCATGCATGATTTTTGTTTGTTTGTTTGTTAATGCAGCCATGTGCCCCAGGAATCTAGCTGGACTGCCTTCTGCTTGCAAAAGCTGAGCTCTTGCCATCAGCTTCCAAAGGTGGATTGTTAAAGGAAAAAGCAACCTTTCTGCTTCCTAATTATGAGGAAGAGAGAGGCCTAATGAGCTCAATGGAAATACATGAATTCGTTCAGCAGACATTCATTGAGTACCTACTGGTCCTCAGGTCTGGTGGATACAGTGGTGAATGGGACTCAGCCCCTGCCCTCAAGAAGTTTCCAGTGTGTAAAAACAACCCAAGGAGCTGTGGGATCCCAGATGAGAGGGAATTGAATCTGCTTGCAGCGGTCAGGGAAAGTTGGGCCTTGGGGGATGGTAGGAGTTCAGCAGAGATCCTGGCGGGCTGGATGGTCTATGCAGAGATAACAGGTGGTAGAATCATCAGGGTGAGTCCATCAGAGCCTAATGTGGTGCAGCCTGCCCTGGTGGGAGGTGGCCAGACTCCTGGGACTCCAGAGGCCTCATCCCACAGAGGCAAATGAACAGGGCAGGGCAGGGAGGGTCTCCCCAAAGATGGGGAGATGCTGGCCACCTGTTTCCTAGAGGAGCTGAATTCTTAAGGAGAGAAGGGCAGGACACGAGTCTTGGCACAAAATCTGCCATTGTTTGCCTGCCACCATCGCCATGATGACAGCATTAGGCAGCCCAGGTCCACCTGGAAGGTCTGCGCCCAAGCCCCTCCTCACCTACACCTGAAGGGGCACAGCATTCCCCAGCATGTTGGGGGCCTGCTCTGGAGTGATTCCTCGACCCCCCCAACCCCCGCCCCTGCCCCCGCAGGAACTTAGTTGCCACTCCTCCCTCCCTTCTCCTTTTCAAGAATGTGGCTGTCTGTCTCCCCAGCTGGCCCCCTTCCCCCACCGACTCTCCAGGACTCCAGGGCTTTGGTTCACCTCTTCCCCTCTCCCCCACCTCCCCGATACATCCCAGTGTCCCAGAATCCACACCTCCAACTGTCAGGCTCCCTCAGAGCATTGACACCAACACCCCCATGCCCCAGCATACACATGCACGTGCACACACACACACCCGGGGAACGCCTGTGCTCGGGGAGGGCAAAGCCCTGGCACAGGGTCCTGGTGACAGAAAACATTCCTGAGCTTGGTCAGGACCAAGGGGCCACAGGCAATGCCAGTGCTCTGCCACCGGGAATTTCCTGAAGGGAGGGAGGAAAGGTCACCTCTAGACTGTGTTCTGCGTGGTGGTGGGTGGCGGTGGTGGCGGGTATTTCTCTTTCAGTTCAATTTAACACACATTGAGCATGAAACAGACAGGGCAAGCTGGTGACCAGGAGCAGGAGACTGAGCACAAGAAACCCCTTCCTCATCAGAGTCCACAGGAAGCGGTGGGTCGCCAGATGCCTTCATCCCTGCACAGAGAGCCAGCAAGGCGGGCCAGAAATGGAGGCCCAGACAGGGACAGAGGCATGCTCAAGGCCACACAGCAAGTCCCTCTCCACATGCCTTGGGGTGCTTGAGGGCGACCAGCTCCAAGGGTCGCCTTGGCCAGTGCAGCTCTGGGAAGACTAGGGTAGGGCTGGGGGATTCTTCTCAGAGTTGATGAGCCATTTCTTTCCTCATTGGCTCCCCCAAGTGGGAGCATCCCAGGCCTGTAGTGACTGGTGTCATCTCTGGCTTGGGGGACAGTTTCCTAAGCCGTGATCTGACCAGGATGGCAGGAAGTCACCAGTGTGGCTCTAGTGCCCTCGTGTGGTTTTCTTTAGTATTGCAGCCAGTCCCAGGGAGCAGAAATGCCACCTCCAAGTCACCCTGTCAGTTACAGAAGGAGAACTTCTGCAGGCCCAGAGAAGGAAGAGGAAGGCATGTAAACAGATAAACGGCAGGCAGTGCGGAGTGATGAATGATGGGTGCTCCAGCAGAAGGGACAGTAGAAGTGGCATCTGAGCCAGGCCTCAACACGCAGGGAGTACGGGCATCCTAGGCAAAGGAAACAACTTCAGCAAGAGCTGGGGGGCTCCCTCTGACTCCCGATCCAAGCTTTTCCCACTGCAGTGTACTCTAAAGTCAAGCCCATTCATGCCCACTGGGAAGGGAGGTCAGGCCGAATCAGAAGGGCTCAGTACGGAACAATTTTATGCAATATTATTTCAAAGTTACTGACTTCCAATTATAAAATTAATGTGTACTTTGTGGCCTGGCGCAGTGGTTCACACATGTAATCCCAGCACTTTGGGAGGCCAAGGCAGGCGGATCACTTGAGGTCAGGAGTTCAAGACCAGCCTGGCCAACATGGCGAAACCCCGTCTCTACTAAAAATACAAAAATTAGCCAGCCATGGTGGCTGGCGCCTATAATCCCAGCTACTCAGGAGGCTGAGGCAGGAGAATCACTTGACCCCAGGAAGCAAAGTTGCAGTGAGCCGAGATCCTGCCACTGCACTCCAGCCTGGGCGACAGAGCAAGACTCCATCTCAAAAAAAAAAAAAAAAAAAAAAAAAACACAAAGTTTGTGCTTGTGGCTGGGCACGGTGGCTCACACCTGTAATCCCAACTCTTTGGGAGGCTAAGGCAGGCAGATCACTTGAGGCCAGGAATTCAAGACCAGCCTGGCCAAAATGGTGAAACCCCATCTCTACTAAAAGTACAAAAATTAGCCGGGTGTGGTGATGGGCACCTGTAGTCCCAGTTACTTGGGAGGCTGAGGCAGGAGAATCGCTTGAACCCAGGAGGCAGAGGAGCCAAGATCGGGCCACTGCACTCCAGCCTGGGTGACAGAGCAAGACTCTGTCTCAAAAAAAAAAAAATTTTTTTTTACTTGTATTAGTAATGGAAATTTGTATTTCAGGAAAACATAAAGAAGAAAATAAAAATTACCCTAAACTCAAAGAACAGTACATTCACGTTCTGAAGTATCACCTCAGTCTTTTTCTCTATGCACATATATAATTATTTTAAATTAAAATTGGGCTCAAGCCATGTTTACATAGTTCTATAGCCTCCATCTTCTGCTTAACACAGTGTCGTGTCCCTTTTCCTCTGTTATTAAATCTCCTACAATATGATTTTTTTTAATAGCTGTATCGTATTTGCTACCTTAATTTTTTTTTTTTTTTAAACAGAGTTTCGCTCTTGTCGCCCAGGCTGGAGTGCAGTGGCATGATCTCAGCTCACTGCAACCTCTGCCTCCTAGGTTCAAGCGATTCTCCTGCCGCAGCCCCCCAAGTAGCTGGGATTACAGGCGCCTACCACCATGCCCAGCTACTTTTTGTATTTTTAGTAGAGATGGGGTTTCACCATGTTGGCCAGGCTGGTCTGGAACTCCTGACCTCAAATGATCCGCCTGCCTTGGCCTCCCAAAGGCGTGAGCCACCACAAAGGGATTACAGGCGTGAGCCACCACACCTGGCCTCTACCTTAATTTAACTTATTTGAATTTTTGTATAACCAGCTCTGCAGGGAATTGTTCAGAAATCTTTATCCATATTTCTGGTTTTTTTGTAAGGAGAAATTAATAGATGGGGCATTATGAGGTCAAAGGTTAGGTACATCTTCAAGACTTCCTGTCCTCCAGAGATGCGTCAGTTCCTCTTCCACTGCTGTGTCCGGGAGTGCCCCCACAGAAAAGCTGTCCTGTTACCTTTAAAGACTTTTAGCAACTTGGACCTTGCCTAAAACATGAGGCACACTGTAAGTAGCTTTTCTCTTCAGGGACAGCATGAATTCAGGCTACCCATGAGGTTGGACAGGAGACTGGGCTCTGCATGTAGGGTGAGTAGTTGTCCCTATAAGAGAAGCTTTTCAGGGTGCAGGACTCTGAGGGCTAACACCAGGATGGTCCTAGCAAGCTGGAACAGTTGTCCTTTTACCCCAAGGGCAAGCCCCTTACCTCCCATTCAGTAGACCCTCCCTCTGCCCCTGTGAGAGAGCCAGGGTCAGGGGCTGGAGCTGGGGCTGGGGAAACCCAGAGAAGCTCAGAAGGAGCCCTGCCCTCCTCAGGTCCAGGACGCAGGTGAGCAGAGAAACAGCCATCACCCAGGGGGAACTTAGTCTAATTCCATCCCTTTCCAGCTGTGTGACCTGAGCAAACTGCAAAAGCTTCCGCTTCCTCTGCTGCAAAGTAACACAAAACCAGCAGCCTCACAGGGTTGCTGCAAAGATTACACACGGTGTTGAATGACTGCCCTTAGCAAGGCTTAGCAAGGCTTAGCGTCATCAACCTTCAGAGGTCAGCTAGGATGAGAACAAAGTGTGATGGCAGAGGCCAGTGTAGCCACAGGATTTCAAAGCAAAGAGGGTCTAGGGTGCCAGAAAGGCTTCCTGTGGGAGGCAAGAAGTGGAGTCTATTTTATAAATAAAAAATGCTCCAGCCTCACTGGACATCTCCTGAAGTTGAGACCACAGCTCTTAAGATCTTCCTCTCCAGCTGGATGTCCCAGAGCAGTGCTCACAGAGTTCTCTCCATCCCCTTTCTCAGCATCCTCTAACATCCCATCTTTCTCTGTTATTTAAATTAATTCTAACACACTATAGTTATTACCTAAATAATAAGCATCTGTTGGCCAGGAGCGGTGGCTCATGCCTGTAATCCCAACACTTTGGGAGGCCGAGGCAGGTGGATCACATGAGGTCAGGAGTTTGAGACCAGCCTGGCCAACATGGCGAAACCCTGTCTCTACTAAAAATAGAAAAATTAGCCAGGTGTGGTGGCAGATGATGCTTGTAATCCCAGCTACTTGGGAGGCTGAGGCAGGAGAAACGCTTAAACCTGGGAGGCGGAGGTTGCAGTGAGCCAGCATGGCACCACTGCACTCCAGCTTCGGCAACAGAAAAAGCATCTGTTTTGTTTCCTATTTAAATAATTACATTTATTTATGTCAATGTTGAACCTATTTATTGTCTTATTGTTTAAATGTTAAATCTGTGCAGCAGCCTTATTCTTTAAATATTAAACATGTATTGTGTTCATTATCTATTGTCTGTCTCCACCCCCTAGAACGGAACCAGAATGCAGACTCCACACAAGCAGGGATCTAGGACAGCTCCTGGCATACAGTAGGTGCTCAATAAGTATTTGTTAGCTGAAGGAACAATGATAAAAATCCTGTCTGTGGCGGGTTTACTCTATGTGCGCCTCACATTGTACATGCATTGGTCTCCCACAGTGGGAGTCCTGCTGTGCAGATGAGAAACTGAAGTTCAGGCCTGGTGTGGTGGCTCATGTCTGTAATCCAAGTACTTTGGGAGGCCGAGGAGGGAGGAGCATTTGAGTTCAGGAGTTCAAGACCAGCCTGGGCAACATGGAGAAAACCCATCTCTACAAAAAAAAAAAAAAAATACAAAAATTAGCCAGGTGTGGTACTGCACACCTGTAGTCCCAGCTACTTGGGAGGCTGAGGCGGGAAGATCACTTGAGCCCAGGAAGTTTAGACTGCAGTGATCTGAGATCTTGCCACTGCACTTCAGCTTGGGCAACACAGGGAGGCCCTGTCTCAAAATAAACAGGCCAGGCATGGTGGCTCACGTCTGTAATCCCAGTATTTTGGGAGGCCAAGGCGGGCAGATCACTTGAGGTCAGGAGTTCGAGACCAGCCTGGCCAACGTGGTGAAACCCCCCTCTCTACTAAAAATACAAAAATTAGGCATGGTGGCAGGTGCCTATAGTCCCAGTTACTCGGGAGACTGAGGCAGGAGAAGTGCTTGAACCCAGGAGGTGGAGGTTGCAGTGGGCAGAGATTTCGCCACTGTACTCCAGCCTGGGCAACAGAGCGAGACTCCGTCTCAAAAAATAAAACAAAATAAAAATAAAAAATAAACAAGAAGTAAACAAAATATATCAGAAAAGAAAAACTGAGGTTCAGAAAGGTGAAGCGATGCTAGGAAAAGCAGAAGTTGTATTCAATGGTGGAGGCCCAGGGGGAGGTCATAGCCCAGAGGTGAATGGGATCTAGAGAGAAATTGCATGGTCCCTTCTGCCCCAAGGACAAGAGAGAAGGGTGGCATTTTGTGTCCCTGAGCACCACTGCCCCCTCTATACCTGAAGGAGGATGAGCTTCCATCGCACTGGATCTGCCATCATGGGGAACCTCCCTCAGGGTCTTGGAACATGGTCACCAGGAAGGACCCTCATCCTGTAGATGGAGATATTGAGGCTGGTGTGGGGCTATCCAGTGACATCACTAGGAAGTGGTGGATCAAGGATGCAAACCCAAGTATTCTGACCTTGCAGCATGCTACACTGAGTTCAGTGTTTCCCAACTAGCCTCACCTAAGGTTTACACATGGTTCTTATAAAAATACAAATTCCTAGGACCTCTGCTTGGAGATTTTTATTCAGGAGGTCTTGGGTCAGCCCTGGAAGCCGATATTTTTCACAGGTTTCCCATGGGTGTCTTATGATGAGGGAGCTCAGGAGATACTCCCCTGGGGTCAAGGCCAGGCTGCCCACCACCCTGCAGCTCACCATCCACCTGGGCCTTTGAACAAGTGCCAGGAAAAAGGAAAGCATCAACTATCACACTGCGCATTTGTGGCTAGCTCCTTCCCCCAAAACAATAGGAGTGGCAGAGTCCCAGCCTCACCTCTCACTGGGTACATAGCTCAGATAGGTCATGGGACTTCTTTGAGGACACAAAGTATGTGAAAATCAGAGGAAATGACATATCATGTGGCTGCTTGGGAAACCCACACAGTATTGTGCAACTGCTTCTTGTTTCATTGACTTGGCCCTTGGTAGGTAAAAATGTGTTTGTATTTCACAAGTAGGTGTCACTCAGACAACAAGTAAGGTGTCCCTGACCTTACCCAGAGGTCACCAATCTTTCTGAGCTCTGGGACTTGCCAGGGGGCATAAACTTTGCCTGCTGGTGTGCTGGGAGAAAAAGCTGGGGTACCGAAATGATGATAGGGAGAAAGCCACCTGGTGTCTTCCTTCTTATACACTTTTTCTCATCCCATGTTTTTTCTGGAACCCACCTTATTTGAATCCTAGCTTTCCTTTACAGATCACCTTTCCCAAGTAGCCTTCCCTGATTGCAGCTGGTACAACTTCCCTCTCCTATCAACACTCAGAGCACTTGGTATGTGCGGCTCTCAAGCAATGCTGATAATTTTTCCTTAGGACTGTTTCCCCTCTGAGCTGCAGGCTCATTCACTTACACATTCCTGAGCCCTGTAGGACCCTGTGTTTCAAACCACAGGTCACTATTATGGGTCAGGATGTCAATTTAAAGCTATAATTTCCCAAAATTGCCTGAGAAGAATCAGCCAGGGCTAGCGTAAAATATACACAGGCCAACTGGCCTCTCTCCTGGGGATTCTAATTTAGTCTGTCTTGGAACTGATTATATATCTATATCATATATATCATATGTGTATATATATATATATCATGTGTGTATATATCGTGTGTGTATACATCATGCGTGTATATATATCATGTGTGTATATATGTCATGTGTGTATATATCATATGTGTGTGTATATATATCATGTGTGTGTGTGTGTATCATATATATATATATGTTGGGTTTTTTTGAGTTAGGGTCTAACTCTGTCTCCCAGGCTGGAGTGCAGTGGTATGATCACAGCTCACTGCAGCCTCAACCTCCCAGACTTAAGCAATCCTCCTGCCTCAGCCTCCCAGGCAGCTGGGACTACAGATGTGTGCCACCACGCCTGCCTAATTATTTTATTGTTTATAGACAGGGTCTCACTGTGTTGCCCAGGCTGGTCTCAAACTCAAGTGATCCTCCTGCCTCAGCCTCCCAAAGTTCTGGGATTACAGACATGAGACAGATCTATTTTTTAACCAGACCTCTAGGACCTAGAATCTAGGTCAATGCTTTTCAATCTGTAATGTGCACACAGCACACCTGGTGAACTTGTTAAATACCAATCCTGGTTTACTGGGGCCAGAATTCTGCATTTCTAACACATTTCTGGGTGACTCAGTGCTGGTGCTGTCCTGAAGTGTATGGCCCATAGGTAGTTTGCCCAAATTCAGGAGATTCTTGTCTTCAGGCACATTGGGGAAGCAAGAATTGAGCGCTGTTGTTCTCAACCTCAGCACACCTGGGAAGCTTTTAGACTATACTAAGGTTCAGGTCCCACTGCAAACCAATTAAATCAGAACCTCTGGGGCAGGGGAATGGGGCCAGGGAGTGGGGCGGGGGGTGGCTGTTGTTTTGTTTTCAAAGCTTCCCAGATGATTCTAATCTGAAACAGGGCTAAGAATCACTGATTCAGTGGGTCCCCACCACCATTAAAATGAATGAATGAATAAATTGAAGAGAACAAACAATCTCCCAGGCTTGCAGGGTAAACCCTGGGTCTCTGTTATATGTTATAAATACAGATGCACATGAGTTGCTGGATCAGAGCAGGTTTGCTCTGAATAAATTGAAGAATGAATGAATAAATTGAATGAATAAATTGAAGAGAACAGACAATCTCCCAGGCTTGCAGGGTAAACCCTGGGTTTCTGTTATATGTTATAAATACAGATGCACGTGAGTTGCTGGATCAGAGCAGGTTTGGACATGAATGAAGCAGAAAGGGAGAAGGTCCTGGAGTTCACAGACCAGCCATGGGGACAGACTGCAAGGACCTGAGGTGGGGGCAAGGGAGGGTGGGGCTGACAGCACTGAGGGGCTCTGCAGCAGGACGTAGTGAGTTCAGATGGGGCAGCAGTGACCAGAAGCCTCTGAACTGAGCCATGCAGGAGGAACAGGACATTGTTATGAAGCAAGCAAGACCTTTTAGGCACAGAGGACAAAAAATACCCAAGCGTTGGGGGACGTGAAAAGAATGCAGCAAGTTCAGGGAAGGGAACACCAAGGGGCTGGCTGGCCATTTGGTACTGGGGGTGTGAAGGGGAGTGGCAGAGATAGTCACTCACAGTAGCTGATACTCCACTGACAGCTTGCGTAAGGCTGTTTTCATGCACCTAAGAGCCAATGAAGTCTGAGGGCACCAGACAACCTTCTAGAAAGCATTTTTTGAGGGGAGGAGTGGAGGGTGATTAAGCAAAGATCCACCAGCAACCTTCCTATGGCCCTTTCCCCCAAGAACCCAGGCCCTGCCTTCCAACAGCTCTGCTCTCCACCCGCATTTCATTTCAGCAAATATCTCCTAGGCGCCCTTTTTGCCAAGCACTGAGTTGGAGAGCCAGGAAAAAGCCAGACAGCTCTGCCCTCATGAGCTGGCGGTGGGAAAGATCCAACTGTCATGAGTGACTACAACATAGGACAGGATGTCAGAAGCGCCCCAAACTTTGGGCCATAGAAGGCAGGGGCAAGGACAGTCAATTTTGCCTGAGATGATCAGGGAAGGCTTCTAGGAGGGAGAGGAGGCAAAAGGACCTTGAAGGGCTATTTGGTGAAGGGCTAACATGTATCAGTGGTGAAAGGGGGAAACAGTCTTAAGGAACACAGGATTTGCAAAACACTGAGACTGCATATGGCTAAAGCACAGAATATAGTTGGGGTTGAGGTGGACAGACTGGCAAAAGGGCCAGGACAGGACAGCCCCGTGCACCGAGTTAAGGAGTTTGGATTTACTGGGGGAACCAAGAGGGAACCATTGGAGATTTTTAAGCTGGGGGATGACATGATCACAGCTGGGTTGGAGGATATCTGGCAGCTGACCTAGTGGCTGGAGGTATGGAATGCAGGAATGGGTGGATGAGGACAGAAATGAAGGGCTAACTTTAAGATGGATCTGGTATCCAAAAATAGAGGGTTTTCATCCCCAACATTCATATGCCCAAGAAGAGCCAATGAAGGGCCTGGGGGTTTCTGACAAGGAACTAAAAGCTGGAGGGGCAGAGGACTGTGCTGTGGCCTGCAGCAGCATAAAAGAAGCAGACTGGGCTCAGCTCCAGACCTCAGTTTTCCCGTTAGCCTGGGATTTTCTGAGTCTGGTGTGCCCCAATTGTGTGTTTAATTTCAGTCTTTTCCTTCTTGTTCAGGTTTTACCGCAGGAGAATAACCTCTCCATTCTAATCTGAAATTAATTATTTATGCTTATGAACACCCTGGATGCCTGCCTGGTTTATTTATTTTTCAAATAATGCATCTGAATAGGCATTCACACAAGACAGGGCAAACATAATTTTGAGGCAAAGGCCCTTTCCAACTGTTGCCCGATTAACTGTTCTAAGCCATTGTGTAGCCTTGTCCTTATCCTGCGGAGTCCAAAATTTATCCCTCGCATACTAATTAGATGGCAGGTGTCTGTGTCTGACAGTCAAAATTCGCATTATCCAGCCCCACCACCTGACCCTTACAATCTTATCTCCTGCTGCTATGACTTTCTCCACTGGGCCAAATTCCACTCATCCATCCTCCAAGGCCCAGTTCAAACGTCTACTCTGTGAAGCCATCTCTGGTTCTCCCTCGAGGGGGGAGGTCCCCTCATGCTTCTGAATTTCCAGTCTTTTGTTGTTGTATCCTTCATCAGACGCTAAGCTCCCCAGGACCTGGCACGCAGTAGGTTCCTCAATGGAGCGTTTACTGGAATGGGGGAGGGTGGTCTCCAGCTTCCCGAGAGGCACCTAAGCACGCCAGCCAAAGTGGGGCTGGGCAGAGACCAGACCCGCTTTTGGAGTCAGTGTCTACAAAGTGCTCTCGGGGGAAGGGGGCACGCGGGGAACGTCGCCCACCCGGAGCCGATCCCCCCAAGAACGCTTCACTCGGGTGGGGTTACTGCTTGGGCTCGCCCCAAGCACAGTGCACACACTTCACACATCCGCAAGCCTCCTGAAACGCCTCTCCCCTCAGGCCGACCTTTCTGTTTCCTTCAACGCCTCCCATCTGTTGTGTGCGTTCCAGTTTCCAACTCAGAGTCAGAACCATCATTTCCAAAGACTACTGCAACAGCCCGAGGACGCATACAAGGCACGGGTTACTTTTCAGACGGAGATTTGGGGCTCAGGGTCCAGCGACTCGTCCAAGGTCACTCTCAAGAAGTATGAGGGCTATGACTTTGACCCAAGCCTTCTAACTCCCCGGGCAGCGCTCCTCCCAAGCGCCCCGCAAGCTGTCTGAGCTTCAAAGGAAAAAGTTTAAAAGTGATCCATACGTCCCAAAGCACGTACAAAGCGTTCTTCTGTAAACTGCGGCATGGGTCGCTGATAAAAGGTCCCTCTGAAGGTTTGAAGATACTCAACAAGGCTCCACAGAGGGTACTTTGGAGTTTTCCGCGAAGGCGCTCGCCCCGCAGAACCGACAAGGCCCCTAAAACCGACAATGCCCAGACGCCCGCTGCAGGCAGCGCGCTAGAGAACGCGTTGGCTGTTTCTGGCACGCTGAGGCCACCGTACGGCATCAAGGGTGAAGCATGGTGGCTAGCGGAGCCCGCATCCTGACAGGTGTGCTGGCGTGGCCCTCTACCTGCCCCGCCGCGGCGGCCTGCGGCCAGGAGAAGTAGGCTGGCGACATCTGGCGGGCCGCGGACCGAGGGAGGGGAGGCGGGGCGGGGCGGTGTCTCCCTCACGTGACCCCAACAGCGCCCAGCGCGTGGCGCTGCGCCCCAACCTCGGGGTCGGTCACAGTCTGCGCCTGCGCGGCCCCGGCTCGCTAGCCGTCCTGCGGGACGCCGGCGGTGATGGGTGAGTGTGGGACGAGCGTGGGGAAGCACCGGGCTTTCTTTGCATGAGGTTGGAGGGAGGGGAAACGCGCTGAAGGGCCCGCTGGGGCAGGCTGCCGCCCTGGGGGCCCATCCCTGTCTTCTGCGCGCTCCGGCTGCCCTGGCCCGGCCCCTGCGGGCCCCACCCAGGCGGCGCGGGCGGAATCAGTTCTGAGCCTCCTCGGCTCCCGGCTCCCCCGCCTGCCGCGGGTGTTTGTCCGGCTGCTGGGCGACCTTTCCCGCGAAGGCGCTGTCCCTTCATTCGGGCGCGCCCTGGGCTGGGGAGGCACCTCCCTGGTGTACAGGAACCGCAGGGGCGGGGAGGAGCCGGGAGCTGCCTGCGCCCGGGGGACAGCGGGGATGGCACCGCGCAAGGGCCTCTGCGTCCCGGGAGACTGGGATTTCGGCCTCACCTCGGGACCCCTGACTGTGAAGTGTCAGAGACGGAAGAGGACTTAGTGATCTTGTCCAACCCCCTCCTCGCCTTTCACAGGTTGGGGAAATGGACGCCTGGAGAACGGTGAGTTCAGCTACATAGCCTGGCAGTGCTTGTTCTGCGACAGCATATTGCATCGCGTTGTAGGAAGCTCACTTGTACAAGGATTTTCGGGGACGATGGTGTTGGTGGTGTTAGTCTCCATCCGTTATTTGGTGTTCAGTTTAGCTAGATGGAGTATGTCAGCACCTCAACTTTCTGCAAAACCTTTGTTTTGCACCTCACAGCTCTACCTAGCTGATCTGAATTCCCACCTTCTGTTTCTCTCTACTTGTAATCTCTGAAACAGAAGCCCTTGAAATGTATAGTGACCTTGCCATTTTGAGCCGCCTCTGCCCGTGCTTTGAAAGGATTCCATAGGATCAAAAGGTGCTAGGACTCTTGAGGTCCCATAGTGGTTTAGAGCACAGGTTTCCGCTTTGGAACTGGAATCACCCTTAGCGCATCTCAGGGGAAAACAAGCTAGGAGTTGACTCATCTGATCTCTCGTTTGGTAAATGAAAGCAAACTCAGATCAGTGGATTTTAAAATCAGATATTGCTTTGTCTTTATATTGGCAAGCTAGTGTCGTAACTAGGACTAGACCCAGGCTGATCTTGTTCTGAATGCTGACTCAGACCTGCTGACTAGTGGAAATTCACATCCTTTGAGAATTGGAGTTACCCTCTCCCCAGTTTTTGCAGAGACCTTTGTGCTAGGATCATATCTGTATCATGCTGATCCATGTAGGCTGTAAATTATAATAAGGTTTTAGACTTTACACTGTTTTCTTAGTCACAGAAGCTTGACACTTGTAGTTGCTTGAAAATCAAGTTCATTAACTGCTCCCTTATGATGAGATAGTTTTACGTAGCAAACAAGCGTAAAGTTATGGTAAATAAATTTTGCAATGAATTGCAAAGAATTATCCACATTAATGAATAAAAATATAAAGATCAGTTTAGCAAAGAAATTTAACCATGTTCACAGTATAGGTAAACATGCAAAAGTCTAAACTGTACTACCAAATAATGCTGTGCACATTATCCTTCTATTGCTAAATTAAGAACATGTTCACACCATCCTGGTGTGCAGGATTAAACTAGAGAAAAAGCTTTAAATCTGTAAAGTCCAGGAGGGTTTCATAACATTTTTTCCCCCATCTAGGCCTATTTTTTAAATCTGAGAATCTCAATGTACAGTAATGTTCTTAAAATAGTTTGATATGGTGGTCAATAAATGGTTAACTTCTGTTAGCTGTAGTTTTCTACTTGTTTAATAACAGTCCCCATTCTCACACAGAGTCATAAATAAACTAACCTTTATTTGCAAAATTTCAGAAAGTAATACAAGTAACATTCCAGTAAAAGTGAACATGGACAAAATTTTTATTGTTGTTCAAGTACGCAAATAACTTGGCTTGTACTGTCAAGGAGCATATGTAAACAGCTTGTAGGTGGTGACTTTATAATTTAAAATATTTTGTGTGCTCAATATGTAAAAATAAAATGGTTTTGACATTCATAAATTGTCACTATCATGTAATCATGTACATTAATCTAAATATTCTTGTTGATTTAACATTGTTTAATTCTGAAACTGAAGAAGTGCAAAGCATTACATAGGTATCAAGCATTTCTAGACTAAGTTTTAGGACTTCAAATATTGATTAATCTTAGCTTGTAAGTGTACTAATAAGAGTTTTTAACTCATACCTATCAGCTGAATCATTAAAACGTAAGGATGTAGTAGAACTAATAATTATCAAACTCAATACCCTAACAGACTTCAGTGTCTAGAACATATCTTGAAGTTAATCATATTAAGCCCCAAAACTCTGTACATTAAGAAAGGGAGAGGAGAGAGGGAACAGATGATATTCTGGAACCTTTTTTTTCCCTTTAATCTTATTTTTACTGTGAATAACAACACTAGACTCACTGAAGATTTTGGGACACTTACTAGCAAGCATAGTTAAGACAAAATGCCAACTCTCTTAAATAGTAGTAAGAGTTTTGCTCAAAGAAAAGTACACAGCCTTAAACAGTCAAGTTATGAAATAAAGGATAAAAATAGTTGTCTCACTTAAGAATTACAAGAAAATAAGCCAGGCACAGTGGCTCACACCTGTAATCCCAGCACTTTGGGAGGCCAAGGCAGGCTGGATCACTTGAGCTCAGGAGTTTGAGACCAGCCTGGCTAACATAGTGAAACCCCGTCTCCACTAAAAATACAGAAATTAGCCGGGTATTGTGGCATGCCTGTAATCCCAGCTACTTGGGAGGCTGAGGCAGGAGAATCGCTTGAACCCAGGAGGTGGAGGTTGCGGTGAGCCAAGATTGTGCCACTGCACTCCAGCCTGGGCAACAGAGTGAGACTCTGTCTCAAAAAAAAATTTTTTTTTTTAAACTAGGTGAGCACAGTGGCTGATGCCTGTAGTCCCCTTTGGGAGGCCAAGGCTGGCAGATGATGTGAGCCCAAGGAGTTTGAGACCAGCCTGGGCAACGTAGAGAAACCCTGTCTCTACAAAACATACAAAAATTAGCTGGGCTTGGTGGTGCGGGCCTGTGGTCCCAGGTACTCAGATGGCTGAGGTGGAAGGATTGCTTGAGCCCAGGAGGTCAAGGCTGCAGTAAGTGCAGTGAACTGTGAGGTAGCCACTGCACTTCAGCCCAGGTGACAGAGCAAAACTCTGTCTCAAAAAAACAAAACAAAACTGAGAAATAGTAAAATTGGTAATTCAGAAGCTGCTGCTTTGCTAGGAGTGGTAAAGTTATAAATTAGATAAACTGATAACCCTGCTCAAGAAAAAAGGGAACATAAGTACACAGGTTAGAAATAATTTTTTAAAACAGCAAGTGTTGGATGGGTGCAGTGGCTTGTAAATCCCAGCACTTTGGGAGGCCAAGGCAGGAGTTCAAGACCAGCCTGGGCAACATAGCAAGGCCCCCTCTCTGCTAAAAAAATGTTTTTTAAAAGTTAGCCAAGCATGGTGGCATGCACCTGTGGTCCTAGCTACTCAGGAGACTGAGGCCCCAGGGGTCCAGGCTGCAGTGAGCCATGATCGTACCACCGTACTCCAGTCTGGGTGACAGAACAAGACCCTGTCATTTTTTTTTTTTTTTTCTGGATGGAGTCTTGCTGTGATCTTGGTTTACTGCAACCTCTGCCTCCCGGGTTCAAGCAATTCTCCTGCCTCAGCCTCCCAGGTAGCTGGGACTACAGGTGCGTGCCACGATGCCTGGCTAAATTTTGGATTTTTCGTAGAGATGGGGTTTCACCGTGTTAGCCAGGATGGTCTCGATTTCCTGACCTCATTCATGATTCGCCTGCCTCAGCCTCCCAAAGTGATGGGATTACAGGCATGAGCCACCACACCTGGCCAAGATCCTGTCTTTAAAAATAAAAATAGGCTGGGAGCAGTGGCTCATGCCTGTCATCCCAACACTTTGGGAGGCCAGGGTGGGAGGAACACTTGAGCCCAGGAGTTTGAGACCACCGTGGACAACATAGCGAGACCCTGTCTCTACAAAAAAAAAAAAAAAAAAAAGGCTATATAAATTAAACCAGAATTTTTTTTTTTTTTAAGGAAATCCAGTTATCAAAATTGACTCAAGAAGAGAGAACCTAACAGAACAATAACAATGGAAGAAATTGGGAACATTATCACAAAGCTATCATCCTGCCAAACTCCAGGCTCAGATGTCACAGGTGAATGCAATTAAACTTCAAGGAACACATCATTTTGATAAGATTTAAATTGTTCTACAGTATGATGGGGGTGGGGGGGGTGGGGAATCACATATTCTTTTTACAAAGCCAGTGGAACATTGACACTGGCACTTGATGTGAAGATAGTATTAAAACTGAAAACTTATCTGAGTGCCAAGGCTTATGCCCATAATCCCAACACTTTGGGAGGCTGAGGCAGGAGGATTGCTTGAACCAAGGAGCTTCAGACCAGCCTGGGCAACACAGAGTGACCCTGTCTCTACAAAAAAGTGAAAAATTAGCCAGGCATGGTGGCGCACGTGTGTGGTCCCAGCTGGGAGAATTGCTTGAGTCTAGGAGCTTGAGGCTGCAGTGAGCCATGATTGTACCACTGCACTCCAGCCTGGGTGACAGAGTGAGACCCTGTCTTGTAAAAGAAGAAAAAAAAATGACAACATGATCTGTTATGAACAGTAATATGAAATTTTAAAATATTAGTAAATGGAAGTTAGCAGTATGATGAAAGAATATTTCACCACGGCCAAGTAGCATTTATCCACATATTGCAAGAGTGAGTAATCACCAAGAAATATGCTAACATAATACACCAAATGAATAAGTCAGAAAAGACAGAAAAGAATAATAAAATAGCTTGCCCTTGTTGAGTTCCTACTGTACACTAGACCGCTGTCCTGGGCACTTTACATGTTGTTAGCTCAGTTAATTGAGCTAGTCTATGAGGTAGTTAATAGCCATGTTTTATAAAGAGAATAAGCTATGGAGTGACTTGTCAAAGGTCACACAGTACATGTGTGGTGGAGCTAGGATTTAAGTAGGTAATTAGTAGGTTCCAGAGGCTGTACTCTTAAATATTACACTGGCTGTCTCCAGTGTTTGTATGATCATCTCAGGAGCTTTCTAAAAGCATTTGACCAAAGTTTAAGATAGACTCTTGAGTTATTGGTGGTGGGAAGGTGTGGAGGTGATTGAACTTCAGTACAACAATAATAAATGTATATTTCCTTCCCATGTTTGAAAATTCTCTCAGTTTGACTTATCAGTTGACTAGAAAAATGAAATTCATTTTTATTTTATTTATTTATTTATTTTTGAGACAGAGTCTTGCTGTGTCGCCCAGGCTGGAGTGCAGTGGTACAATCTTGGCTCACTGCAACCTTGCCTCCTGGGTTCCGGCAATTCTCCTGCCTCAGCCTCCCAAGTAGCTGAGATTACAGGTGCGTGCCACCATGCCCGGCTAATTTTTTTTTTTTTTTGAGATGGAGTTTCACTCTTGTTGCCCAGGCTGGAGTGCAATGGCATAATCTCAACTCACTGCAACCTCCGCCTCCCAGGTTCAAGCAATTCTCCTGCCTCAGCCTCCCGAATAGCTAGGATTACAGGCATGCGCCACCACGCCTGGCTAATTTTGTATTTTTAGTAGAGACAGGATTTCTCCATGTTGGTCAGGCTGGTCTTGAACTCCTGACCTCAGGTGATCCACCCGTCTCAGCCTCCCAAAGTGCTGGGATTACAGGCGTGAGCCACCGCACCCGGCCACCCCTGGCTAATTTTTGTATTTTTAGTACAGATAGGGTTTCGCCATGTTGGCCAGGTTGGTCTTGAACTTCTGACCTCAAGTGATCTGCCTGCTTCGGCCTCCCAGAGTGCTGGGATTACAGGTGTAAACTACTGCTCCTGGCCTGGAATCCATTCTTAATGGGAAGCACAATTTCATAGTTAATAGTTGGGGGCAGGAGCTTAAGTTATAATTGCAGCTCCACTAATTCTTAGAATGAATATAGATTGAAGTCTTGGGGTTTTTGGCATGATTTGTGAGATGAAATTATGTGATAGCAAAAGGAAGGCCTCCTTCACTTCATGTTTACAGTAGAGTCCTACAGATGGGCAGGGGTAGATGATAAACAGGGAGGAGGGATACTTGAGTGGAATAAATCTTATATGACTCAGCTGATCAGTGAACGTTTTTGTGTCTTGATTTGTTTCCCTGTGTAAACTTGAAAACTGCTAGGACCTGGATTATGAACACTCAGATGACAAAAACTTCCTGTTTAAAACCAAAAGCCAACTTAATGATAATCCCTAGGAGAGTTCCCACAGGTGTCAAGAAAAATATAACAACTATAATTATATATATATGTAATTATATATAGGGATTATAATTATAATTTATTATAATCCTTTATTATAATTTAATTTTGTTCAGGAAGTATTTATCAGTTCAATAAGAAGAAAGAATTACACATATTATAAAAGAGAAGGCAAAATTTTTTGCAAGTGATCTTTTACATGGTGGAAACTAAAACGTTCACCAAAAAACCGAGACATAGTAAGAATTCAGTAAGTTAGCTGGTTCTAACCTTAATACCCAAGAATTGTTAGTTGTTTTCTTATGCAAACGAAAACTAGTTAGAAAACTGATGGAAGTAAATAGCCTATGAATAATAATAATCAGGCAGGGCAAAGTGGCTCATGTCTGTAATCTCAGCACTTTGGGAGGCTGAGGCAGGAGGATCACTTGAGCCCAGAAGTTGAAGACCAGCCTGGGCAACATAGTGAAACCCCATCTCAAAAAGAAAAAAAATTTAAAAATTTAAAATATAATAGTAACCAAAAAGGTAAAATACATAGATGTAAGAAATAATATCTATGTGAAGAAAATTTTAATGCTTTAAGGTTTGCAAAAAGTTATAATAGGAAGATACCAAGTTCTTGTAAAGTTAAGATTCAATTTTGAAAAGATGATCAGTATTTAAAATTAAGATAGACTTGTCATGTCCTGTCTGTCATTCCCTCTGGACAGCTAGTTAATGACCTCCTGCTGTACGGGGCCTTGATACCTTCTATGATTGCACTTATCTCCCTATAGTCTAATTAATTTGCACGTCTTATCTCCCCTGACATAGGTACCGGACATACATATGCTCTTTAATTTTCACTCTTTCCATCCAAATACCACTAAAAATTCAAAGTTAATACTGTTCTGAACCTTAAATATTTATTTATTGAGACAGAGCTTTGCACTTGTCACCCAGGCTGGAGTGCAGTGGTGCAATCTCGGCTCACTGCAACCTCCGCCTCCTGGGTTCAAGTGATTCTCCTGCCTCAGCCTTCAGAGTAGGTGGGACAACAGGTGCACACCACCACGCCTGGCTAATTTTTGTATTTTTAGTGGAGATGGAGTTTCGCCATGTTGGCCAGACTGGTCTCGAACTCCTGACTTCAAGTGATCCACCCACCTCGGCCTCCCAAAGTACTGGGATTACCGGCGTGAGCCACTGTGCCCGGCCACCCAGCCTATTTTAAATATATATGCCTCATTCTGTGGATACATCTTCCACCATAAAACACCAACAGGATTTTGGGGAAGAGTACACTGAAGTTTACCTGAGAAAAGTGAGAGGGCCAGAAAAACTGTAATAATTATCTTTGGAGGGGGAAGCCCTACTAGATGATGAACTATATTTTGATGCTGCAATAGGTTAAAACAGGTTAGTACTAGAGAAGAAATACCAGGCTCTTTGTGGAAAAGAATGGAGTGCAGAAATAAACGCAAACGCCCGTGGGTATTTAGATTATGCTGCAACTGATGGAAACAAAGTTCAGTCATCAGTGATGTTGGCAGTCTGTTATCTTTGCCTCACTTCTTAAACTGATATTCCAGAGATATTACAGTATATGTGATAATTCACCATAAAAATTATGGAAGGGCCTGTAATCCGAGCACTTTGGGAAGCCAAGGCAGGCAGGTCACTTGAGGCCAGGAGTTTGAGACCAGCCTGGCCAATGTGGCAAAACCTTGTCTTTACTAAAAATATAAAAATTAGCAGGGCATGGCAGCACACACCTATCATCCCAGCTACTTGGGAGGCTGAGGCAGGAGAATCACTTGAACCAGGAAGGCAGAGGTTGCAGTGAGCCGAGATCATGCCTCTGTGCTCTATCCTAGATGATAGAGTGAGACTCTCTCAAAAAAAAAAAAAAGTTGTGGAAGGAAGCCTGGATTACTTGTTAATAATTTTGGAGTAATGAAGACCTTCTTAGGAGAACATGAAATCTAGAAGTTGAGATATATTTAATATTCAAATTAAGAACTTCAGTGTATAAAAATGATATAGACATGGAAAAATTATTTGCCACAATTTGACTAAAATAGATTCATTTGCTTCATATCCAAAAGATACTTTACAAATCAGTAAGACAACCAAAGTGCCAGCAGAAAAATGGGCAACATATATGAAAATGTATAGTAAAGAAGTGGTCAATAGAAATGAAAGATGGGGAATCATATTCAAAAATTTTAAATGGCAGGCAAGGTGGCTCACTCCTTACAATCCCAGCACTTTGGGAAGCTGAGGCATTAGGATCGCTTGAGGCTAGGGGTTGGAGACCAGCCTGGCTAACATAACAAGACCCCTTCTCTACAAAAAAAAAAAAAAAAAAAGCCGAATGTGGTGGTGGATACCTGTAGTTCCAGCTACTCAGGAGGCTGAGGCAGGAGGGTCATTTGAACCTAGGAGTTCGAGGTTACAGTAAACCATGACTGTGCCACTGCATCGTAGCCTGGGCAACAGAATGAGACCTTGTCTCAAAAAAAAAAAGTTTTTAATGGCAAAACAATTCACATGGTGTAGGTACAAGGTTGCCCATTGCTGCATTGTTTAAAGGTGAAATAGAAAAAAACAATACCCAAAGGAATAGTTCTACTATAAGGACACATGCACAGCCATGTTCACTGCAGCACTATTCACAGTAGCAAAGACATGGAATCAACCTAAATGCCCATCAGTAGTACACGGGATAAAGAAGACGTGGTACACATACACCATGGAATACTATGCAGGCATAAAAAGAGCAAGATTGTGCCCTTTGCTGGAACATGGATGGAGCTGGAAGCCATTATTCTTAGCATACTAACTCAGGAACAGAAAACCAAATACCACATGTTCTCACTTACAATTGGAAGCTAAATGATGTGAACTCATGGACACATAGAGGGGAACAACACACACTGGGGCCTATAGGAGAGTGGAGGGTGGGAGGAGGGAGAGGATCAGGAAAAATAACTAATGGGTACTAGGCTTAATACCTGGGTGGCGAAATAATCTGTACAACAAACCCCATGGCACAAGTTTACATAACAAACCTGCACACGTACCTCAGAACTTAAAATTTTTTTTAAAAGGCCAGGCCAGTGGCTCATGCCTGTAATCCCTGCACTTTGGGAGGCCAAGGCGGACAGATCACTTGAGCCCAGGAGTTCAAGACCAGCCTGGCCAACAAGTTGATACCCCGTCTCTACAAAAATAGAAAAATTAGCCAGGCATGGTGGCGGGCACCTGTAATCCCAGCTACTCGGGAGGTTGAGGCAGGAGAATCAGTTGAACCCAGGAGGTGGAGGTTGCAGTGAGCCGAGATCGCACCACTGCATTCCAGCCTGGGCAACAAAGCAAGACTCTGCCTCAAAAAAAAAAAAAAAAAAGTTAAAAAAAAAGGTGAGTGGGGGCAGGTTTAATTAGACCTTTCCTCTAGACACTCTCTGGAAGGTCTTGGAATTAAAAATGTATATCTTTTGTATACCCACTCACACACTTGGCAAGCTGAATTGTCCACAGAGTTTTCCAAACCTTAATAATACAAAACCATAAAAAAAAACAGCAACCATAAATAGGAGGTAGAATAAATTGTATACAGTGCAGTCATTTCATAGAGTACTGTGCAACCATTCTGAACGCTGAGGTATCTCTGTGCTAATATTAGATTCCAAAATGCATTGTTACATACCTCACTTTTTAAACTTAGTAGTGTGTGTGTGTGTTTCTTTTTAAAATGACGAGTAGGTTGAAGAGGGCAGGGAATAGGGGTGGGTGAGCGTGAACAGAGTCAGGCTGATTGCTGCAGGGTCCCTTGCATTAGTTCAGGTGAGAAGTGACCCGAGTAGGCCAGTGAGCCTGGAGGAGAGGCTCTCTGTGTGTTTAATTGGTTTCCAGCTTTTTTTCTCTATTCATGTAGGTTATACACGTTTCTTCTGTGAATTTTTATTTAAATGATTTTTTGTTGTTACTGGATCTACAAACAGCCCAACTCCAAGGAATCTGGCATCTCTCAGTGGAGCATACAGGTGACTTCATAATCTAACCGCATTAGTAACTGCCAAAATCGGAAGTAATTTCTCTCTGTTTAAAAGGCAGTGAAACAAATTTTCAGAGCAGGTTTCTTCAACTGAACAAAATATTTTGGACCTTAGAGGTGGTATGGCTCTCCTGATCAGGGAGGGACAGTGAAAGGTTTGAGCTCTGACACTGCCCAGCTCTCTGGATACAACCAAGTGACTTTCTTTGAGTGGGGAGAAGTTTCCTGACTCCTTGTATTACCTTCCTTAGGGTAGACTTTGGGCCTGCAGTGACATTAGTCCTAACTTGCTCTTAGGTAAGAAGAGTTCATCTTTTCTAATAGGAACATGACAGCAAAGCAGCTCAAACTCCAAAGAGGCGTTAGGCCATAGATTGTACAGATGTCTACATTTTCTTAATCATAGTCTATATTCTTAGAAAAGGATATACAGATCTTAGTGTAACATACTTAAGTAAAATAGTTTCTTTCATTTGCTTCACAAGAGAAAGCAAAAAAATTTGGCTGGGCACAGTGGCTTACACCTGTAATCCCAGCACCTTGAGAGGCTGAGGCAGTTGGATCACTTCAGCCCAGAAGCTCAAGACCAGCCTGGGCAACATGGTGAAACCTCATCTCTACAAAAAAATACAAAAATTGGGCCAGGCGCTGTGGCCCACACCTGTAATCCTAGCACTTTGGGAGGCCAAGGCGGGCGGATCACCTGAGGTCAGGAGTTCAAGACCAGCCTGACCAACACAGCAAAATCTGTCTTTACTAAAAATAGAAAAACTAGCTGGGCATGGTGGTGCGCACTTGTAATCCCAGCTACTTGGGAGGCTGAGGCAGTAAAATCGCTTGAACCCAGGAGGCAGAGGTTGCAGTGAGCTGAGATCGTGCTACTACACTGCAGCCTGGGCAACAGAGTGAGACTCCATGTAAAAGAAAAAAAAAAAAATTAACCAGGTGTGGTGGCATGTGCCTGTAGTCCCAGGTACTCAGAGGGCTGAGGTGGGAGAATTGCTTGACCCCAGGAGGTTGAGGCTGCAGGTGAGCCAAGATTGCACTACTGCATTCCAGCCTGGGCAACAGTGAGACACTGTCTCAAAAAAAAAGAAAAAGAAAAAAAAATATATATATAATGTAGTATTATATATATTGTATATATATAATGTATTATATATATTGTATATATATAATGTAGTATTATATATATTGTATATATATAATGTAGTATTGTTCAGAGGGTCTTGGGATTTTCCTGAGGGTCCTAACCGGCTTCTCTGTCCTCATCAGCTACCCATCCTTCTCTACCTACGTTGTGCCCCTGCAGGGCATACACAAGTAACCTCCAAGAACGCGATGCCGCTGCTCCTTTAGCCCAACACCTGTGCCTTAGCCTCTGCTGCTCCATTGGCTAAAATGTGCTTCACCCTTATGTGCATAGTGACAGTTATTCAGCTTTCAGAGCCGAGCCCACGGGTCATGTCCTGCCTGTCATTCTCTCCAGACAGCTGATTAATGACCTCCTGCTGTATGGGGCCTTGATACCTTCCATGATTTCATTTATCTCCCTGTTGTCTAATTATTTGCCTGTCTTATCTCCCCTGACATAGGTACCTGACATACGTATGCTATTTAATTTTTACTTTGCGTCTAAATACCATTAAAAATTCAAAATTAATCCTACACTGAATCTTAAACACTTCTTTATTTTTAATAACTTTATGTCTCATCCTGTGGATACATCTTCACTTACACATTGTGTCTTTTACTATTGAGCATTTGTATTCATTATTTGCTGTTAAAAGCCTGGCTGTGACTATCTTATGGCTGAATCTTTTTTTTTTTTTTTTTAAAGTAGTTGTGTGTGTATATATATATATATAATTTTTTTTTTTTTTTTTTTTTATTGATCATCCTTGGGTGTTTCTCGCAGAGGGGGATTTGGCAGGGTCATAGGACAATAGTGGAGGGAAGGTCAGCAGACAAACAAGTGAACAAAGGTCTCTGGTTTTCCTAGGCAGAGGACCCTGGGGCCTTCCGCAGTGTTTGTGTCCCTGGGAACTTGCGATTAGGGAGTGGTGATGACTCTTAACGAGCATGCTGCCTTCAAGCATCTGTTTAACAAAGCACATCTTGCACCGCCCTTAATCCATTTAACCCTGAGTGGACACAGCACATGTTTCAGAGAGCACGGGGTTGGGGGTAAGGTCATAGATCAACAGCATCCCAAGGCAGAAGAATTTTTCTTAGTACAGAACAAAATGGAGTCTCCTATGTCTACTTCTTTCTACACAGACACAGCAACAATCTGATTTCTCTATCTTTTCCCCACATTTTGCCCTTTTCTATTCGACAAAACCGCCATCGTCATCATGGCCCGTTCTCAATGAGCTGTTGGGTACACCTCCCAGACGGGGTGGCGGCCGGGCAGAGGGGCTCCTCACTTCCCAGAAGGGGCGGCCGGGCAGAGGCGCCTCCCACCTCCCGGACGGGGCGGCTGGCCGGGTGGGGGCTGCCCCCCACCTCCCTCCTGGACGGGGCGGCTGGCCGGGCGATGGTTGAATCTTTGTGTACATGTTGTGTGAATTATTTTCTTAATCTGTAGTCTTAGAAGGAAAATTATGGTTGTGTGTGTGTTCCATATTCATTACACATCGGTGGCTCTGGCAGATATACGCCCCTTAGGAACTAATGCTATCTGATTCTTTCTGTGCCTCAGCTCTACGCTTTCTACTTTGAGAGTGATCATGGTTCTCTTTAACATCTTTTGTCCTGAGTGTTGAGCAGTTCACCACAGCATGTGTGTAGTATGAGGAGGGAAAAAAAACATAAGGAACTTGGCAATTTTTTGTTCCAAGTGAAAGACCTAGACGGTTTTTTGTTGTTTTTATTATTTCCCATTGAAACTCTTAAATATGGTTTGGATTGTTTCCACCTCTTGGCTGTTGTGAATAGTACTTCTGTGAACGTGGGTGTACAAGGTCTTTGAGACTGCGCTTTCAATTGTTTTGGTTATATCCCCAGAAGTAGGATTGTTGGATCGTATGTTCTTTTTTTTTTTTCAAAGCAGGGTATTACTCTGTCACCCAGGCTGGAACGCAGTGACATGAACACAGCTCACTGCAGCCTGAACTTCCTGGGCTCAAGAGGTCCTTCTCCCTCCACCTTCCCAGTAGCTGGTGTACGCCATCATGCCCAACAAATTTATTTTGATTTTTGTAGAGGCAGAGTCTCACTATGTTGCCCAGGCTGGGCACAAATTTGTGGCCTCATGCAATCCTCCCACCTTGGTCTTCCAAAGTTCTGGGATGACAAGTGTGAGCCACTGCGCCTGACTACTATTTTTAATTTTTAAATTATTGTTATTATTTTTAGAAACAAGAGTCTTGCTCTGTTGCCCAGGCTGGAGTGCAGTGGTGCAATCATGGCTCACTGCAGCCTTGACCTCCCTGGCTCAATTGATCCTCCCACCTCAGCATCCCACATAGCTGGGGCTACAGGCATGTGCTACCATGCCCAGATAATTTTTAACTTTTTCATAGGCATAGGATCTCTCTATGTTGCCCACAGTGGTCTCAAACTCGTGATTCAAGCAATCCTCCTGCCCCAGCCTCCCAAAGTGCTGGGATTACAGGCATAAGCCACCATGCCTGGCCAGTATCTTACTGTTAAGGAATTAAAATCCAATTAAAAAATATTTAGCCTCATATACACACACACATACACATATGTGTGTATATATTTATATATATTTATAATATATAGAAGTTTCTATATATTTCTATTATATCTAAGATATAATATACAGTTATCATGTTATCCCCCAAATAAAGGTGATTTCCAAGACCAGAACTGGAAGGTGGGAATTGTTCTGTATGACCCAGCTATTTGGATCTGGATTTTTTCAGGGAGAAGGAATCAGATTTAGATGACTGGCAAGGAAAGATCATGCATTTTACAGAAGGAGGTGTATTATAGGGGTGGAACTTTGGCTTAGTTCCAATCATTTTCAGCAGTATCTAGTATAGCCACCTCTTATCCCAGGGCAGCCTCACAAAGTCATTGCCATCTGTGTTATGGTAGCAGGGATATGAGCCCTGGAATCACTCAGACTTCATTTCAGAATGCTGACCCCACCAGTTACTAGCTGTGCCCTGAACAGAACAAAAGGGAATACTGGTTTTATTCATTTGTAAAACTGGAAAAATAATTGTGGAGTTGTTTTGAGAATTCATACATGAAAATAGAGTGCATGGTACATACCTGCAGGCCTTCCTTGCCCCCATAGTCCCACACCTCCACCTTCCAAGGTGCATGTTCAGTGTCCCTTACCTGTGTTCCCACAATGGTTGGTTGTCATAGAAGCTGTCACATTGGTGTAATTGTTCACCTTGGCACATTCTATTAGTTTGTGAATTCCTTATCTTTGAATCTCTAGCAACTTAGCAGAGGACCTAGTTCATAGTAGGTACCAAAGAAGTATAAATATGAATAGAATGAATGCATGTCTTGCTATTTTATTTCTCATGGGAGGAATGTGGGCCTATTTCAGCAGGACAATAGATAGATACCGTATATAGTGTAGTCAGTAATTACGAACTAGTCTAGTGGCTCTGAAAGTTTTTGGTGTTAGGACTCCTTTACAGTCTTAAAAATGATTGTGGGCCCCAAACACCCTTTGTTTATGTGGACTGATATTCAGGGTCTTTAGGAATTTAAAATTAAAATATGAATTTTAAGGTAATGATAAACACATTACATGTTAACACATTTTCATGAAAAATAACATTCATGCCTCCCATTTTTTTCTAATGATTTTACAGTCATTAGAAAATATTTTACAGTTTTCTAAGCCTTTTGCATGTCTGACTTAAGATGGAGTTTCCTGTTTGCTGCATTCAGTCTGTTGTGATAAGTCATTTTGATTAAAGTATATGCAAAAAATCAAGCCTCACATAGATATGTAGTTTGAAAAAGGAAAATCTCCTGGACTCCCAAAAGGATCTCAGGGACTTCCAGGGGTCTTCTGAAAATGCTTTAAGAATCACTGATCTAGTCTGAAAAGGAAAATGTGGTGTCCAGATATTAGAGGATGGATTAGGGAGAAAGCCCATGTGTTTAGCTCTCTATAAAACGGGTTTACCCGTTGTCATTTATTATTTGTAGGTTAAAAAAAGTCCTTCATGAAAAAGAAAGATCTTAAGCAACATGATGGATTCAGAAGCTCATGAAAAGAGGCCACCAATACTAACATCTTCAAAACAAGATATATCACCTCATATTACAAATGTTGGTGAGATGAAGCATTACTTGTGTGGCTGCTGTGCAGCCTTCAACAATGTCGCAATCACATTTCCCATTCAGAAGGTCCTCTTTCGACAACAGCTGTATGGCATCAAAACCCGGGATGCAATACTTCAGTTGAGAAGGGATGGATTTCGAAATTTGTATCGTGGAATCCTTCCCCCATTGATGCAGAAGACAACTACGCTTGCACTTATGTTTGGTCTGTATGAGGATTTATCCTGCCTTCTCCACAAGCATGTCAGTGCTCCAGAGTTTGCAACCAGTGGCGTGGCGGCAGTGCTTGCAGGGACAACAGAAGCAATTTTCACTCCACTGGAAAGAGTTCAGACATTGCTTCAAGACCACAAGCATCATGACAAATTTACCAACACTTACCAGGCTTTCAAGGCACTGAAATGTCATGGAATTGGAGAGTATTATCGAGGCTTGGTGCCCATTCTTTTCCGGAATGGACTCAGCAATGTCTTGTTTTTCGGCCTTCGAGGTCCCATTAAGGAGCATCTGCCTACCGCAACGACTCACAGTGCTCATCTGGTCAATGATTTTATCTGTGGAGGTCTATTGGGTGCCATGTTGGGATTCTTGTTTTTTCCAATTAATGTTGTAAAAACTCGCATACAGTCTCAGATTGGTGGGGAATTTCAGTCTTTCCCCAAGGTTTTCCAAAAAATCTGGCTGGAACGGGACAGAAAACTGATAAATCTTTTCAGAGGTGCCCATCTGAATTACCATCGGTCCCTCATCTCTTGGGGCATAATCAATGCAACTTATGAGTTCTTGTTAAAGGTTATATGAAAAAACCATCAGTTAAGTGCCATTTATCAACTGAATAGACCTTCTAAGAAGAATGCAGTTTGGCCTCTTTTTTTTTTTTTTTTTTTTTTTTTTAAAGGAAATCCCAATCTTATTATGGAAAGCCATCAACTGGGTGTGGGGAGTAGGTCAGAGGGTTAGTGAAAGTCCAGGGGATTTCTCCTCCAAGTCCTACCACACAAAGGAAAATCTCAAGCCTTTATTCACCCCTTCTCAATCCCCACAAAATAGGGGGTTGTTCAATATTGTCTTCAATGATAAAAACTTTGTGGTTAAAAGTTTCTCCTTAGGACTAGTGACAAAGTTAGGCTTATACTTTTTATTTTTTTTGAGACAGAGTCTTGCTCTGTTGCCCAGGCTGGAGTGCAGTGGCACGATCTTGGCTCACTGCAACCTCCGCCTCCAGGGTTCAAGCAATTCTCCTGCCTTAGCCTCCTAAGTAGCTGGGATTACAGGCGCCCACCACCACGCCCAGCTAATTGTTTTGTATTTTTAGTAGAGACGGGGTTTCACCATGTTGGTCAGGCTGGTCTCCAACCCCTGACCTCGTGATCCACCCGCCTCGGCCTCCCAAAGTGCTGGGATTATAGGCGTGAGCCACTGTGCCTGGCCACGCCCAGCTAATTTTTTTTTTTTTTTGTATTTTTAGTAGAGATGGGGTTTCATCGTGTTAGCCAGGATGGTCTCGATCTCCTGACCTCGTGATCCACCCGCCTCGGCCTCCCAAAGTGCTGGGATTACAGGTGTGAGCCACTGCACCCAGCCAGGCTTATACTTTTAATGAAGACCATAAACCAAGCCAGAAGGGCTTAAGGAAGCAAGAGTCCTTGGGGGAAAATTCTTAGCGTTCTGTACCCCAGCATCTTACCTTAGGGTTAAATCTAGGTCTAACCAGGCTGTGCAGGTTGACTAAGAAGGAATAATGAAATGACAGAGTTTCATGGAGAAACCATGGAGATGTCTGAATAGCTGATAAGCAGTTAACACACTGACCCAAGCTTGGAGGGAAACCATTTCCCCCTCCATCCTGTGAGATCTCTTTCTTGCTCCAGTGAAACAGTTGGCCACAACATGGCAGGCCTTCCTGTAGGGTGCCTGACAATTCCCTAGATGCCTCTTTAAAATCAGAAGCCGCGCACTGCCCCACCCAGTCACAGCCAAAGGGAAAACATAAATAAAAGGCTGTAGTCTCAGGCTTGTGGTTATGGAAAGAGCCTGGAATTGACAGGAGAGGAAGCACTGCCAAAGTGAGGATTTTATTTATCCTTCTTGCTTTCCCCATCTGACACTGTGGTGGGGGTTGAAGCCACAGGCTGCTCCTCAGGGATATCGTCTCCAGCCTTTGATAGCTTCTTGGCCCGCTGGTATAGCTCATTTAAGTTAAATTCTCGGATCACATTCTCCTCAGAGAAGGTCCATGAGACAGCCCGTCCTTTCTTGTCAGTCTGTGGCTGCCGCATTACCTTCTTGCCACCTTGGAACAGGATCAGGGTAGGGAGTTGATTGGTGAGGGGTGATGTGCTCACTTTGTACCGCGTACTAACATCAGTATAGCGTCCAGCATCCACCGTCCCAAAATTTAGCCCTGTACAGTTGTACTTAAGGGAGAGGTCAGCATAGATAGGGGCAAATGATTGGCAGTCATTAGATCAATTGGCAAAGAACTCCACAATCCAAGTGACCCTGTTGTCCCGTTCTAGTTCCTCATCAATGGTTTTATCATTGAAGTACTTGATATACTCACGGCCCATATATGGGGGGGGGGGGGTTTGCACGTCATCAGGAACACTATGCAGAGTGTGATGTAAAGTAGGCCCATGCGAATATCCAAGCGGAAGAAAAGAATTGCGTTGGCCACTTTACTAAACATGAAAATGTTGCCTATATGTTGCTCCACAGTGATGGATCTGCGGTTCTTCATCATCACAATGGCACTGAGAAACATCAGGATCTCCGCTTCTCTCTCCGGTTTTGGGCAACTCCTTTGGGGTTCCGAGTCTTCTCTGAGGCCCACGTTGGGCGCCGTATTATTGTTGCCAAAAAGAGTGAAACTCACAATGAAACCCCATCTCTACTAAAAATACAAAAAATTAGCCAGGCGTGGTGGTGGGCGCCTGTAGTCCTAGCTACTCGGGAGGCTGAGACAGGAGAATCTCTTTCTTAATTGGCCAAATATAAGTTGGTGTCATAACTCCAGGCCACAGTGAGTTATGGGCAAAGCTTTTTTCCTTAAGCATCAACAAAATAGAATAAAAGGTTCCAATAGGAAAATACAAGGTTTTTGTTTTGTTTTGTTTTCTGTTTTTTTTTTTTTTTTTTTTTTATCATTACCTAAGAGCTTTAGGCTAATTGCCTGGTAAATAGCTGTCCATCTGATGGCCTTTGACAGGGAACCTAATCCCCAAGATAGGATTCTTTTTCTTAAACCAATCTTGAAATCGCCTGCATTGAAACATAAGTGGCTGTGACCGGCCAGAGAGAAGGTCCTCAGGGGCCAGGGGCTCCTCAGGCTTCCTTTGTTACTCCATTGCTTGCTTCTCTGCCCTTAGGAGCAGCTGCAGAGGACAGTCTTCATTAAGCTCAAGCATATGACAAAGGGGCAGAACAGAGAAGAAAAACAGCTTATTAGGTATAGGCTTTTCATGATAAATTGCTTGTATTAGTTTTGAAACTAAGCACCTATTGGATAGGCATTATACTATTTCTATTTAGATATGGTAGATCAAGGAGCTATGAAAGTTCCCGTTTTGCTTTCTAGGTTTGAAAGTTTTCTGTTCGATTCTGACTGTGATCTTCAACCCTTCCAAAATGTCCTTATGTTATAATTTCACTTATTTCATTGCCAAAAGATGAAGGGACTTGAATCTTGTTATAGTTGTTCCATCCTGTTAACAAGTTTTCATTTTGTGTGTGGATCAAATTCTGGTTAGCTTGGTTTCTTTGAATTACTGGTGCCATCTCAGCAAAGGTCTGTGGTTATTTTTCCCCTTGAGTGGGAGTTGGTCATATTCAAGCATCCTGTTCTCTTAAAACTCTCCTTTTAAAAAATAAACACTTCCATAACATTTTGTTTTGGAAGTCTATTAATGCAATCCCACTTTTTTCCCCCTAGTTTCTAAATGTTAAAGAGAGGGGAAAAAAGGCTCAGGATAGTTTTCACCTCACAGTGTTAGCTGTCTTTTATTTTACTCTTGGAAATAGAGACTCCATTAGGGTTTTGACATTTTGGGAACCCAGTTTTACCATTGTGTCAGTAAAACAATAAGATAGTTTGAGAGCATATGATCTAAATAAAGACATTTGAAGGGTTAGTTTGAATTCTAAAAGTAGGTAATAGCCAAATAGCATTCTCATCCCTTAACAGACAAAAACTTATTCGTCAAAAGAATTAGAAAAGGTGAAAATATTTTTTCCAGATGAAACTCATGTGCCACTTCCAATTGACTAATGAAATACAAGAGACAGACTGAAAAAGTGGATTATGCATCTTAAAACCCTTTCTGTAAATATTATGTAGCTAAAGATTGATTTCCAGCATCTGACATGACAGTAGGTTTCTTGTTAACCAGTTTTTCTTCTTTCTGGATAATTGCATATGAATATTTATACATACTGACCAAAATAAAGGCCTCAACTTGGTAGTTTACTGAAAGTTCTTGGACAAATAGTCCATAAAAGCTGTTGACCTCTAAATGCACTATGGCTGGTTAAATACAGTGACCATCCTTCTTCCAGCTGTAAAGGATGAAGCGTATTAAGCATTAGCCAGGCAGTAATAAAGCTAAATAGCCATACAGCAGCTCTGACAATGTTGTGCTGGATATTGCAGTTTGCTTTCAAGGTGCAGATGTAAGGATTTTAAAAAATAATAATTTGGCACCAAATAAATATGAGTAACATCCTTTGGCCTATTAAATAGAGTCAGGATTTGAAGGGAATTGAGTTTGAGTAATGAATAAATAAAGGCACCTTGGTGCCTGACCCCCTCAATCATACGTGTGACTTTGAGCACTCACAGGTGTGTGCAGCTACTCAGCCCAGGGCAGGTGGGTTAGCCTGGGGTTATACCTTGGCCCTGGGAATAGACACCATTGGGCCTTTGGTTTTGTTGGGCTTCCTTTTGTCTTTACACTCCATACAGGTGGTAGAAATCTGAGTTCTAAAGCACTTTTGTGAAATACAAGCTAAGTGAGAATTCTAAAGAAAATGCTTTGGTTTCTGCTGTCTCAAATAAGTGGCATTTAAAAACAATTATTAATAAATATTTTTAATGGTTTTAACTCAGTATTTTTTTTATTTCTTTGTCACTCTTTACAGCTTTTGAAGACCAAACTGCAAATACATTACCAGGGATGGTTTTGTGTTGTCCTATAGACTTCTTAAATTTGACAAAAAATTTAGCAGAACTTGTAACCAACAGCTTTGTCTGAACTTGAAGTCAAAATGTGTTGTTAATAAGAGATTCTAACTATTGCTTTTACCTTCAGTGTGAACTAGTGTGGTAACAACTTTGAAAAGGCAGGCCAGGTGCAGTGGCTCACGCCTGTAATCCCAGCACTTTGGGAGGCCAAGGCGGGTGGATCACTTGAGGTCAGAAGTTTGAGACCAGCCTGGCCAACATGGCGAAACACCATCTCTACTAAAAATACAAAAAACTAGCCGGGTATGGTGGCACATGCCTGTGATCCCGGCTACCCAGGAGGCTGAGGCAGGAGAATCGCTTGAACCTGGGAGGCGGAGGTTGCAGTGAGCCGAGATTGCGCCACTGCACTCCAGCCTGGGCAACAGAGTGAAACTCTGTCTCAAAAAAAAAAAAAAAAAAAATTGAAAAGGCAAACGTGATTGAATATCCGAAAAGCTTTAAAAGTGGCCTTTCTGTTACGTCTGTGGCACAAATGGCTCATGAGCGCAGGACACTTATGGTCTTGTGTCCTATACTTCATGTGTGATGCCACCAGAAATCTTATGGATTCCATATTGAACACACTGAGAGTGGTATGAGCCCTCAGGACTGCACCACAGAGTAAACACAACCTTGATATGGTGGCGAATATGTGTGTCTTTCTTGTTTCATTTGTGGTTGGGGACAAAATCGATGTATTTGTCTAAATAGTCGATATTCATCTTAACATGGTTGGTTGTGTAATCACCGGCTATATTGTGAACTGTGCAATAAAACAGAAGCATTTGTGTATATAATTACCTTTGGATACCTGAAATTCCCAAGCTTGGTTACAATGTAATGCTCAGTATAAGGCTGTGCAAACATGTAAGGGAATAATGGTGGTCGATGGGATATATGAAATGGGATCTAGAGGGCTTCGAGTGAAGCCAGTCATGTTGAACGAACACTGGTTCAGTGTAGATGAAGTAGAGTGAGGCGTGTGCAGTCATAAAATGAAGGGTGGACAGGAGATTACATTTGAAGAAAGGATAAGCACTCAGACTTGGTCTCTTTTAAATTAAAATATTTCTTTTCTCATGTGCAAATGTATATCAAAGACTTGAACAGGTATTCTCTTGAAATTTGAGGATTTTTAGTTTTTAATGCTGTCTTTGCTTAATATTAAATACATGTTGCCTATTGGCTCCCAAATTGTGTGGGAGTCTCTAAATGTTTCCTCTTGAAGGTTCATTATTGAAAGTGGTTAAGTGCACAATGCTATTTTTGTTTGATAGTTTGAGTTTTATGACCCTATGAGTTTAAATGAAATCTGTTAAATGTTTCAGAGTTAACACTTTTTTTTTGATAATTTGGAATAAAGTTTGTTTTTTAAGCCCACTCTTTTTGGTCTTCTCTTATGCTTGAGTAGTTGCTTGTTACTGGCACGTTCCTTTTTTGTGGTAGTAATAGATTGATCTGTTAGTCTTTTTATTCAGAAAACATTTAGCACACTACCTTGACTTTTAGCAACTTAACCTGGGGATGTTGCAGGTAAAACATTCCTTTGTCTATCCATCTTATTTCGTCAAGAGGGGTTTCATATAAGTTTTATTTTCCAGGTAGTTTAACTGCAAAGCTTTTTGTTTGTTTGTTTGACAGGGTTTCTATTGCCTGGGCTGGAGTGTAGTGGCATGATCATGGCTCACTATAGCCTTGACTTCCTGGGCTCAAGCGATCCTTCCGCCTCAGCCTCCTGAGTAGCTGGGACTACAGGTACGTGCCACCAAGCCCAGCTAATTTTTGTAGAGATTTTCATCATGTTGCCCAGGCTGGTCTTGAACTCCTGGGCTCGAGCAATCTGCCCACCTTGGCCTCCCAAAAGTCTGGGATTACAGGCGTGAGCTACTGTGCCTGGCTACATTTTATTTCTTAAAGGTCTTCCTCATATTTAATACACTTCCCTACTGAGTTTAAACTTTCTTGGTTTAGCTTATCAGTACTTTCTGTTGTAATAGAGTAGCCTCATGCAATGTTTACTCCCAAGTTACATGGTCTGGATGTTTGTGCTTTTCATTTTTTTTTTTTTTTTAATATCTACTTTTGCCTTCAGAGCTGCTCCTTTCTGTTGTAGCTCATTGGTTAGGAGAGTGTGAAGTTTAGCCACATTGTGAATTTGCATGTGAAGTTTTAGGTTGTTTCCTGGCTTTAGAGATCATTGAGGTTGCCTGATAAGGACAGCAAGGTAAAGGAGCAGTTGCTTCTAAAAGTCCTGTTTTGGATTGAAATCCATCATAAAGAGAAAGTGTAATATCCTGAACTTGTAAATTTAGATTTGATAAAAAGGGTGTTTAATCATCATCTGATGAAATCTTTTAACCCGCCCATAGCAGCCACTGTAGAGTTCTAGACCTCCAGAGTGAGGAGTAGGTGTGACCAGGAACAGCCCTGGGGGAATCTCTGCATAGCTACAGAGCACTCCCAATCCCCAAGAGACTGGTTCCCATCTTAAATCTTTTTATTTATTTATTTACTTTTTTATTTAGAGACGGGGTTTCGCTCTTGTGACCAGGCTGGAGTGCAATGGCGTGATCTCGGCTCACCGCAACCTCCGACCTCTGGGTTCAAGTGATTCTCCTGCCTCCGCCTCCCAAGTAGCTGGGATTACAGGCATGCACCACCACGCCTGGCTAATTTTGTATTTTTAGTAGAGATGGGGTTTCTCCATGTTGGTCAGGCTGGTCTCAAACTCCTAACCTCAGGTGATCTGCCCACCTCGGCCTCCCAAAGTGCTGGGATTATAGGCGTGAGCCACCGCGCCGGCTGCCTTAAATCTATTTATCTGACGTTCCCAACTAGGAAATTTTTTGTCCAAATAAGTATATCTGATTTTAAAGTAGAAGTCGAAGGTAAAATAGGATTTATCTCAGTTCCTATCTCCCTTCAATCTATTCTTCATATTGTCAATAATTTTTTTTTTTTTGAGACGTGGTCTCTGTCGCCAGGCTGGAGTGCAGTGGTGAAATCTTGGCTCACTGCACCCTCTGCCTCCTGTGTTCAGGCGATTCTCCTGCCTCAGCCTCCGGAGTAGCTGGGATTGCAGGCATCCGCCATCACACCCGGCTAAATTTCGTATTTTTTCAGTAGAGACAGGGTTTTGCGCCAGGCTGGTCTCAAACTCCTGACCTTAAGTGATCCACCTGCCTCAGCCTCCCAAAGTGCTGGGATTACAGGCGTGAGCCGCCGTGCCCGGCCATCAGTAATTTTTTTTTTTTTTTTTTAATTTTTTTTTAATTTATTTATTTTTTATTGATAATTCTTGGGTGTTTCTCACAGAGGGGGATTTGGCAGGGTCATAGGACAATAGTAGAGGGAAGGTCAGCAGATAAACAAGTGAACAAAGGTCTCTGGTTTTCCTAGGCAGAGGACCCCGCAGCCTTCCGCAGTGTTTGTGTCCCTGGGTACTTGAGATTAGGGAGTGGTGATGACTCTTAACGAGCATGCTGCCTTCAAGCATCTGTTTAACAAAGCACATCTTGCACCACCCTTAATCCATTTAACCCTGAGTGGACACAGCACATGTTTCAGAGAGCACAGCGTTGGGGGTAAGGTCACAGATCAACAGGATCCCAAGGCAGAAGAAGTTTTCTTAGTACAGAACAAAATGAAAAGTCTCCCATGTCGACTTCTTTCTACACAGACATGGCAACCATCCGATTTCTCAATCTTTTCCCCACCTTTCCCACCTTTCTATTCCACAAAGCCGCCATTGTCATCCTGGCCCGTTCTCAATGAGCTGTTGGGCACACCTCCCAGACGGGGTGGTGGCCGGGCAGAGAGGCTCCTCACTTCCCAGTAGGGGCTGCCGGGCAGAGGCGCCCCTCACCTCCCGGACGGGGCGGCTGGCCGGGTGGGGGGCTGACCCCCCCACCTCCCTCCCGGACGGGGCGGCTGGCCTGGCAGAGGGGCTCCTCACTTCCCAGTAGGGGCCGCTGGGCAGAGGCGCCCCTCACCTCCCGGACAGGGCGGCTGGCCGGGTGGGGGGCTGACCTGCCCCACCTCCCTCCCGGACAGGGCGGCTGGCCGGGCGGGGGGCGGACCCCCCCACCTCCTTCCCAGACAAGGCGGCTGGCCGGGCGGGGTGCTAATCCCCCCCACCTCCCTCCCGGACGGGGCGGCTGGCCGGGCAGAGGGGCTCCTCACTTCCCAGTAGGGGCGGCCGGGCAGAGGCGCCCCTCACCTCCCGGACGGGGCGGCTGGCCGGGTGGGGGACTGACCCCCCCACCTCCCTCCCGGACGGGGCGGCTGGCCGGGCGGGGGGCTGACCCCCCCACCTCCCTCCCGGATGGGGCGGCTGGCCGGGCGGGGGGCTGACCCCCCCCACCTCCCTCCCGGACGGGGCGGCTGGCTGGGCAGAGGGGTAATTTTTTTTTTTTTTTTTTTTTTTAAATTGATCATTCTTGGGTGTTTCTCGCAGAGGGGGATTCGGCAGGGTCACAGGACAATAGTGGAGGGAAGGTCAGCAGATAAAGAAGTGAACAAAGTTCTCTGGTTTTCCTAGGCAGAGGACCCTGCGGCCTTCCGCACTGTTTGTGTCCCTGGGTACTTGAGATTAGGGAGTGGTGATGACTCTTAAGGAACATGCTACCTTCAAGCATCTGTTTAACAAAGCACATCTTGTACCGCCCTTAATCCATTCAACCCTGAGTGGATACAGCACATGTTTCAGAGAGCACAGGGTTGGGGGTAAGGTCACAGATCAACAGGATCCCAAGGCAGAAGAATTTTTCTTAGTACAGAACAAAATGAAAAGTCTCCCATGTCTACCTCTTTCTACACAGACACGGCAATCATCCGATTTCTCAATCTTTTCCCCACCTTTCCCCCCTTTCTATTCCACAAAACTGCCATTGTCTTCATGGCCCGTTCTCAATGAGCTGTTGAGTACATCTCCCAGATGGGGTGGTGGCCGGGCAGAGGAGCTCCTCACTTCCCAGTAGGGGCGGCCGGGCAGAAGCGCCCCTCACCTCCCGGACGGGGCAGCTGGCTGGGCGGGGGGCTGACCCCCCCCACCTCCCTCCCAGACGGGGCGGCTGGCCGGGCAGAGGGGCTCCTCACTTCCCAGTAGGGGCGGCCGGGCAGAGGCGCCCCTCACTTCCCCGACGGGGTGGCTGGCCCGGCGGGGGGCTGACCCCCCCACCTCCCTCCCGGACGGGGCGGCTGGCCGGGCGGGGGGCTGACCCCCCACCTCCCTCCCAGACAGAGCGGCTGGCCGGGCAGAGGGGCTCCTCACTTCCCAGTAGGGGCGGCCGGGCAGAGGCGCCCCTCACCTCCCGGACGGGGTGCCTGGCCAGGCGGGGGGCTAACCCCCCCACCTCCCTCCCGGACGGGGCGGCTGGCCGGGCGGGGGGCTGACCCCCCCACCTCCCTCCCAGACAGAGCGGCTGGCCGGGCAGAGGGGCTCCTCACTTCCCAGTAGGGGCGGCCGGGCAGAGGCGCCCCCCACCTCCTGGACAGGGCGGCTGGCCGGGTGGGGGGCTGATCCCCCCACCTCCCTCCCGGACGGGGCGGCTGGCCAGGCGGGGGGCTGATCCCCCCACCTCCCTCCCGGACGGGGCGGCTGGCCGGGCGGGGGGCTGACCCCCCCACCTCCCTCCCGGACGGGGCGGCTGGCCGGGCAGAGGGGCTCCTCACTTCCCAGTAGGGGCGGCCGGGCAGAGGCACCCCTCGCCTCCCGGACGGGGCAGCTGGCCAGGCGGGGGGCTGACCCCCCCACCTCCCTCCCGGACGAGGCGGCTGGCCGGGCAGAGGGGCTCCTCACTTCCCGGTAGGGGCGGCCGGGCAGAGGCGCCCCTCACCTCCCGGACGGGGCGGCTGGCCGGGCGGGGGGCTGACCCCCCCCACCTCCCTCCCGGACGAGGAGGGAGGACGCTCCTCACTTCTCAGACGGGGTGGCTGCCGGGCGGAGGGGCTCCTCACTTCTCAGACGGGGCGGTTGCCAGGCAGAGGGTCTCCTCACTTCTCAGACAGGGCGGCCGGGCAGAGACGCTCCTCACATCCCGGACGGGGCGGCAGGGCAGAGGTGCTCCCCACATCTCAGACGATGGGTGGCCGGGCAGAGACGCTCCTCACTTCCCAGATGTGATGGCGGCCGGGAAGAGGCGCTCCTCACTTCCTAGATGGGATGGCGGCCGGGCAGAGACGCTCCTCACTTTCCAGACTGGGCAGCCAGGCAGAGGGGCTCCTCACATCCCAGACGATGGGCGGTCAGGCGGAGACGCTCCTCACTTCCCAGACGGGGTGGCTGCCAGGCAGAGGCTGCAATCTCGGCACTTAGGGAGGCCAAGGCAGGCGGCTGGGAGGTGGTTGTAGCGAGCTGAGATCACGCCACTGCACTCCAGCCTGGGCGCCATTGAGCACTGAGTTAACGAGACTCCGTCTGCAATCCCAGCACCTTGGGAGGCCGAGGCTGGCGGATCACTCGCGGTTAGGAGCTGGAGACCAGCCCAGCCGACACATGGAAACCCCGTCTCCACCAAAAAAAATACGAAAACCAGTCAGGCGTGGCGGCGCGTGCCTGCAATTGCAGGCACTCGGCAGGCTGAGGCAGGAGAATCGGGCAGGGAGGTTGCAGTGAGCTGAGATGGCAGCAGTACCGTCCAGCTTCGGCTGGGCATCAGAGGGAGACTGTGGAAAGAGGGGAGAGGGGAGAGGGGTGAGGGGAGAGGGGGGAGGGGGGAGGGGGAGGGGAGAGGGGAGAGGGGAGAGGGCCATCAGTAATTTTTTAAAATGTCACTTCAATAAATGCTTTTCCTCTGCCATAAAGACCAAACATCTTGCTGTGGCCTACAGGAGACAGGATGATCCAGCCCTTGCCTCCCTTACTCTCATCTCTAGCTAAAACTGCGCTGCTGTCTCTGCACTCCAGCCACTGGCACTTCCTGATTACTTGGGGCACGCTGTACTCATCTTGCTCCCAGCCTCTGCCCATGCAGGTGCCCTCTGCCCTCAGCACTGCCTTTCTTTACTTCATTTATAGACTGCTGTCCTTCAGATCTCGGTTGAAATGTCACTTCCTTGGGGAAGCTGGCTTACACTCTCAGGACTCGGTTAGGTTCCCCCGTCAGGCTCTTCTATGTCACCATGTTTCTATTTTTCACAGCACTTACCTGTTTTAATTACGTTGCAAATAGTTTTTGTTTGGGTCTAGAGAAGCATGTATTCACTAGTACATTTTATTTGTGTTCTCTAATTATTTTTTCTGCAGCTAAATTAGAAATTTGTAGTTTTCCCCCTAAAAATGCAATGATGTTTTCTCTGTTTTTCTTGTCACCTTTCTTCCAAATAATCCATGTGTTCAAAGTGCTTGCTTGCAGTTTGCCCCATAATAAATGGTTGTTTAATCCAAATATCTGAGTAGCAAGCTGAGCTGATCCTTCTGGAGAAAGTATGGTTGAATAGCCGAGACCACTTGAGTAGTCGCAGAGAAGACCACACATCCTGAACTCCTCAGTCTGGTGTGAGGGGAGGACAATAGATAACTGGATGTGTAGTGTTCCCAAACATCACTGATCCCAAACCATTGCTTCTGCCTGCCACTGCCACAGATACAGTACGACTGCCGCCCCTTCATACTCAGCTTTAATCCTCAGCGTTTCTTCTGGTCCTTTATGTGCAGATGTTACTCAAAGTCTACATGGAATGCCAAAATTTCCACAGGCCTTGATTTTTTTCACGGCGATTAAGATCAGAAGTAGAACCCATCAGTACTATAACACTGCACTGACTTTCTGATTTCAAAAGCGACTCTACTCTCTACAACCCACGCAAAGTTTTTCTTTACCATTTGGAACCCTTCAGGAGTTACACTGAAGCCTTGATAAGACTGTTTCAGCCAGGAGTGGTGGCTCACGCCTGTAATCCCAGCACTTTGGGAGGCTAAGGCAGGAGGATTGCTTGAGTCTGGGCAACATGGCAAGACTGGCTCTATTTTTTTAAAATAACGTTTTTAAAAGTATGATTAAAAGACTGTCTTTCTATTGGCTTTGCTCCCCCGATGGTGAGTGTCTCTAGGAGTCATTATCAATAACATCAGTGAGAATTTATTTGCTGGTCACATGAACACCAAATTCAATCTTCATATCAACCGGTGTACAGTTCTGGGAGCAACCGGGATTTCTCCGGGATTTCAAAAACAGCCTATGTGGCATGACTCATGATATCCACTTCAGTTTTATACCAAGTGCAGCAAAGCCAAATTTTGCTGCAATTAGCTGTTGCCTAGACCACTGTGGGTCATGATTGGCATCATCCTTGAAAAACATCTCCACTTTAGGTGGGCAAAACTCACATCCTTCCTTGACACCAGGATTTCTTTCGAGTAAAGAACCAGTTAGTATTCTTCTGCAAACCATTCAGTTGGAATTATTTCACACTGGGGCACAATGAAAGCTGTCTCCTCACATTTCCTGGTGAAAGCAGTTTTAATACCTGCTTCCTGTAACAACAGAAAAATGCAACTGGTAATTTTATTTGAGATTGCAGCTTTTCCTTCCAGGTGATTCTGACTGCATTTCCTGCTATAATCTGGTCCTTAGATTGCAGGACTTTTCCTGGCCTATCTAACAAGCAATTCATAGACCTCTTTTGTTTTACCCTCACATAGTTTTTTAGCAATGTTCAGTACCTCAGCTCTCACTATTATCCTGAGTGGGATGAGAGTTGCACCCATGCTGAGAGGCAGAAATCTCTGTTGTGAATATTTGATACCTCTTGCTTGCTTGCTTGCTTGCTTGCTTGCTTTCTTTCTTTCTTTCTTTCTTTCTTTCTTTCTTTCTTTCTTTATTTATTTATTGACACAGATTCTCACTCTGTCACCTAGGCTGGAGTGCATTGGCGCAATCTTGGCCCACTGCAGCCTCAGCCTCCCAGGCTCAAGCGATCCTCCCATCTCAGCATTGCCAGTAGCTGGGACCACAGGTGTGTGCCACCATTCCCAGCTAAATTTTGTATTTTTTGTAGAGACAGGGTTTCACCATGTTGCCTAGGCTGGTCTCAAACTTCTGAGCTCAAGTGATCCACCCACCTCAGCCTCCCAAAGTGCTGGGATTACAGGCATGAGCCACCATGCCTGGCCCTGTTGCCTCTTTAAAAAGCCAGTCCTGGCAGGGCACAGTGGCTCACGCCTGCAATCTCAGCATTTTGGGTGGCCAAGGCAGGAGGATCTATTGAGTCCAGGAGTTTGAGAGTTCAAGTCCAGCCTAGGCAATATAGTAAGACCTTGTCTCAAAAAAAAAAAAAAAAAAAAAACCAAGAATCAAGAATGATGGGACACATGGATATTCAGTATCACAGCATTCTGGAATATCCTATGAAATGACCGAATGAAGGTCAGCCTTCATTTGTTAATGGGTCATGGAGGTCATTTAAGGAAAAGGTAATTTTTACATTGATCTCAAAGTACTGAATTGTTTTAGCTTGGGCTGCCATAACAAAGTACCATAGACTGGATGACTTAAATCAGGGTTCCCCAACGCCTGGGCCATGGACAGGTACCCATCTGTTTGGAGCCAAGCTGCACAGAAGGAGGTGAGCAGTGGGTAAGTGAGCATTACCACCTGAGCTCTGCCTCCTGTCAGATCAGTGGCAGCATTAGATTCTCACTGGAATGCAAACCCTACTGTGAACTGCAAATGCAAGGGATCTAGATTGTGCACTCCTTATGAAAATCTAATGCCTGATGATCTGAGGTGGAACAGTTTCATCCCCAAACCATTGTGTCGCTCCACCTATCTGTGGAAAAATTGTCTTCCATAAAACCAGTCCCTGGTGCTAAAAAGGTTGGGGACCACTGGCTTAAACAACATTTATTTCTCATGGTTCTGGAGGTTGGGAAGTCCAAGATCAAGGAGCCAGCAGATTTGGTTCCTGGTGAGGGCCCTCTCCCTGGTTTGCAGAGGGCTGTCCTCTTGCTATACCCTCACATAATGGAGAGAAAGTTCTAATCTCAGCCCTTTATAAGTAATTATAAATTAGTTATCTTTATAAGATTACTAATCCCATCATGGGCACCTCTCTCATGACCTCATCTAACCCTAATTACCACCCAAAGCCCTCACCTCCAAATACTATCACATTGGAAGTTAGGGCTTCAATATATGAATTCAGTCCACAACATTAGCTGCATGATTGATGAGACTGTTCTTTATTCTCCTTTAGTTTCCAAACACTGCCAGCGATCCTTTACTCTGAGAAATGTCTAGCCAATTTGAGATAAAACACTTGTGCATGAGTCAGGATTCAGAGGTACAGGCACTCCATTTTTCTTATCCCTCCTGGCACTGTTTCTGAATTGTGGAGCTCAATTGAATGAAATTGACTAGGAAGAGCAAGAAGAAAGTATTCTTTAGAATAGTTTGTCATGGAGCACTGCTTTGTTACTGTTAGAAGCACCATTAAGGCAGTGACTTGTTTACATTGTTTTAGGGCAGCTCACCTCTACAGCTGCTCTACCTTTCATGATCAACAGAAATAAAACAAACTCAGTTCAGGCCCTCTTTATTAAGCAATTACTTCCTTCTGATGTACACTAAAAAATGCATTTAGTTACACTGAGATGCTCTCTGTTTCAGACAATACAAAGAAAAATAAACTATTTCTCTTTCAAGGGTCATCATATCTATAACGGGTGGTTTATAGTAAGTAGCTTTCTTGTTTCCTTGGGCAAAAGAAGCTTCAGAATTTTCCTTAGCCCTCTCAGTTTTCTGGGGAAAGTGTGGCTAAACAAATTTCCAGGTTTTCTCGGGCTTCACCTCCTCACTAAATAACAGTGATAGAGTTCTGAGAAGGACCAAGGTAGGAAAAAGTGGGTACAGGTGGAAACTGAGGATCTTTCATTTGTAATCTGTGTGTAAAATATGGAAGTAAAGAGTAAAAAAAATTAGGAGATGAGGGCCTCAGTTTGAAGATACAATTGATTTGGTTTTTGGTAGAGATGAGGTCTTGCTATGTTGGCCTAGGCTGGTCACAAACTCCTGGCCTCAAATGATCCTCCCGCCTCAGCCTCCCAAAGTGCTGGGATTATAGGCATGAGCCACCATGCCCAACCAGCAACAGTTTTATATACCTTGAGAAGGTTAAAGGGAAGTCCAAGAAGATTAAAGTTTTGCTGTTGCTATCTAGAGCTCTTGAAAGCTTCTGCCACTTGTGATACAAGAACAGGAATGCATGTTATTTGTGTTTGGGAGCAATACCACATCTATTTGAGTCTATTTCAACTCGAACTAGAGGAAAACAGAATCCCCAATAATTTCAGTTTGTGCCTTTTACAGTTTTTCCTCATTTATTTTATTTAGCGAGTTTGTGTTACACCTACTCAGTGTTGTAAAACTGCCATTTCAGGACAAATCATTTTGAGTTAAGAGGTTCTAGACTTTTATGGAAAATAAAGAGCATTGGCTGCCCGAGACAAGTTCCAAAGTGAAAATGTAAATGTCTCTTGATTTCTCCATCGCCTCCCAGGCTGGATTAGGCCCCTTCTGTGCCAAGTGATAACTGTTTCTTGCCTGTCTCTAACTGCATGTTTGTACTTTATCTGCCAGGACAATGTGATCTCCTCGAGGGCAGGGTCTGTCTTTCAGATTTCTATATCCACAGATGAGAGGTTCTCATAATAAATACACTTAATGAAGTAATCAATCTGATCTCTGATATTTTCTTTATCAATTATTCTCCTTGTTTCGGAAACCCTTTTAATTTCTTAAGAATTTCTTTTAGAAATCATCAAGAGGAATACATAATGGATAATTTCACTTACGTGAAGTTCTAGAAGAGGAAAATCTGTAGCAGAAAAAAACAAACAAACAGTGTTTCCCTCTGGGAGGATGGGGGCAGAGGTTCACCTGGAAGAGGCAGGAGAGAACTTGCTGGGATGGTGGTAGTACTCTATATGTTGACAGATGTTTGGGTTACACAGGTGTATACATTTATATAAATTTAAGTAATGTAGAGTTAATCTGTGTACTTCATTCTATGTAAATTTTACAACAAAAGAAAAAAACAAATGTTAAACTCTAGTCATGTGAGGACTTTTAGAAGGATGGGTACAGATGTCAGCAATTTAAAATGCATCAAAAATTAAGATGGATTAGGCTGGGTGCAGTGGCTCACACCTGTAAATCCCAGCACTTGGGGAGGCTGAGACAGGTGGATCACCTGAGGTCAGGAGTTCAAGACCAGCCTGGCCAACATGGTGAAACCCCATCTCTACTAAAAATACAAAAATTAGCCAGGCGTGATGGTGGGTGCCTGTAACCCCAGCTACTTGGGAGGCTGAATCAGGAGAATCACTTGAACCTGGGAGACGGAGGTTGCAGTAAGCCGAGATTGCACCACTGCACTCCAGCCTGGGCGACGCAGAGAGACTCCGTCTCAAAAAAATAAATAAGATGGACTGATGGACAGAGTTAGTTAAGGGATAAAACAAGTAAAATATTAATGGTAAAACCTTGGTAAACAGTGTTCACTGTAAAGTTCTTTTAACTTTGCTGTTCGGACATTTTCATAATAAAATGTTGGGAAAAAGCATTAGGGGGTTTATCATTATTGCTGAATAATTGAGAAACTCAGTTTAGCTCCTTTAGTATGCTATTCTTAGATTGCTATGAAGTTATAAGATACCACTGAAATACTTGCTAGAAGGGAACACAAGCCTGTAGCCTAGAAATTTACTTGTCTTCCCCACTAATGATAATAATATGGCAGTTCCCTCCCACTGAGGTCTGGACTATCCCCTCCTGAATGTGACAGGGCTGGTGGCTAAAACAGAGGCCAATCTTTCAAACATTCTTTCCTGCTGGGCGCAGTGGCTCACGCCTGTAATCCCAGCACTTTGGGAGGCCGAGGTGGATGGATCACGAGGTCAGGAGATCAAGACCATCCTGGCTAATACGGTGAAACCCCGTCTCTACTAAAAATAGAAAAAAATTAGCCGGGCGTGGTGGCAGGTGCCTGTAGTCCCAGCTACTTGGGAGGCTGAGGCAGGAGAATGGCTTGAACCTGGGAGGCAGAGCTTGCAGTGAGCCAAGATCACACCACTACTCTCCAGCCTGGGCGACAGAGCGAGACTCCATCTCAAAACAAACAAACAACAACAACGAAAAAACATTCTTTCCTAAGACTGCCCAGCAATAAGGGGTCTACCCACCTCCTGACTAGCAGGGACCAGGCTACCAGGAAAATTATGATTTTCCTGCAATACACTGCAACTTTAAATAAACGCCAGGAAATCTTTCTTTTAATTACATACATTTATTAAGTATGCAAGAAAAAAACTAGGTAATAACTGCTTAAGAATAAATGCAATGTGTTTAGAACAAATCTGATGCTTTGTATTTTAACTTTTAAAAAGTAACCATTTCACAATTAAATTTGGATCCTTCATTTTACCCCAACAAAAACTAACCTTTTATAGAGAAGAACTTTAACAAGTAATGTCAACAAAGCATTCTAAAGTACTCATAATTTAAACAACTTGCAAGGAGACAACTGTTTTTTTTGAGACAGGGTCTGGCTTGCAGTGGTGCAGTCTCGGCTCACTGCAACCTCTACCTCCCAGGTTCAAGTGATTCTCCTGCCTCAGCCTCCTGAGTAGCTGGGACTACAGGCATGTACTACCACACCCGGCTAGTTTTTTGTATCTTTAGTAGAGACAGGGTTTTGCCATGTTGGCCAGGCTGGTCTCGAACTCCTGACCTCAGGCGATCTGCCTGCCTCAGCCTCCCAAAGTCCTGGGATTATAGGCGTGAGCCACCTCACCCGGCTCCCTGGAAATAACTTTTTTTAAAAAACTTTTTTTTTTAAGGCTAAAAAGTGTTTTGAGTTGTGTATGCTCTGGTTAAAGTTTCAGTTGTTCCTTTTCTGGATTTATTGCTATTGTTAGCAACAGTTGCAGCTATTTACAGCTCATACCAGGGAGTGTATATTTCTGTAGCTGCTCTCTCATTTTGAGTTAAAAGATAAGCTACATAGCACCAGGTCTGTTCCTGAGAAGGTAAGATCATCTTAGCTTACTTAACTGCCCAGTAATGTAAATATCATGTTTTTGTTTTATTGTTTTGTTTTTTGAGACAGAGTTTCGCTCTTGTTGCCCAGGCTGGAGTGCAATGGCACGATCTCGGCTCACTGCAACTTCCACCCCCCATGTTCAAACAATTCTCCTGCCCCAGCCTCCCGAGTAGCTGGGATTACAGGCCTGCGCCACTACACCTGGCTAATTTTTGTACTTTTAGCAGAGACGGGGTTTCACCATGTTGGCCAGGCTGGTCTTGAACTCCTGACCTCAGGTGATTGCCTGCTTTGGCCTCTCAAAGTACTACGATTACAGGCATGAGCCACTGCACCCGGCCAATGTCATGTTTTAATCAGGGAACTCTTAGCTTTAGTTCAAGAAGTGCAAACCTGATAATGTACTGAAAATGATGTAGCTGAAGGGACACATTGTTCTTCTATATTGGCCTCAAAAAGGTAGGAGGTTCTCTAAATGGACTTCTGTTATCTACACAGAGATCCATGGCATCTGTCATCCATGGAAGATCTAAATCTTAACTTCATTTTCTATATCCGTGGTTCTCAAACTGTGGTCCCTAAGACCTACAGCATCAGTGGAGGACTGATTAGAAATGCAAAACTAGGGCTCCCACTCCAGACCTACAGAATCAGAAACTCTGGATGGGGACCCAGCAATCTATTTTAACACATTTTCCAGGTGATTCTAATGCACAGTAAAGTTTGAGCACCACTTTTTTTTGTCCTTTGCCAAAAGGGAGGAGCCTGGAGGAAAACTCAGGGACAGGCCCAGTGGTTGTTATACAAAAATTGGACTTTCCCAAGAGGGGATGTAATGCCATGAGGTAGGGGATAGCATGAAGTCTCTCCAAAGAATGAGAATGACACTCCCTGACTAGGACAAAGTCAGAGCTAATTAATGCGGTATTACAGCAGATGCTTCTAATACTTGGTGAGCAGACAATGATAAAGCTCCCAAGAGTGCTTGCCCATGGTCTTGAGTACTCTCCTGTAAGGGTGGGGGAGTCAGGGATAAGAACCTGATTCTAAGGCCTAAAATGGCAGTCTATTTCTGCCTAGTATACTCACTGGGACACACTGCCAAATAGAGATGATGCATGGACACCAGATAACCACTGATGACTGATAACGTCTCTGTTAATACATCCACCTTTACCCCATCAGGAACCAGGCAATCCTATAATTATCCCATTATTGTGGAAAAAATATATGTGGTTGAAGCCACACAGATCAAGAGAAAAACTTTAAGAATATGGCTCTGGAAGCAATAAACCTTAAAAAGTTTTAAGCTTGCTTATCTTTGCCTTTTAATAATATTGTGGATTTTTTTTCAGCCTGATATGTAGTTTTTGAGATGCAGCAACCAACTGTACATAATGTTCTATAAATGTACATGTGTCGTGATTTAAATACCTGTTTCAAGTTGATATCCTAAATAGTTATTAGTTTTTATTTATTTATTTATTTTTGAGACAGGGTCTCACTCTGTCACCCAAGCTGGTGACATGATCAAGGCTGCCTCGACCTCCTGGGCTCAGGTGACCCGCCCACCTCACTGCCCGCCCCTCCCCCCACCTTCGCCAATAGCTGGAACTACAGGCTCGTGCCACCATGCCCAGCTAATTTTTTGTAGTTTTTGTAGAGATGGGGTTTTACCACGTTGCCCAGGCTGTTCTCAAACTCCTGGGCCCAAGCAGTCTGCCCGCCTTGGCCTCCTAAAGTGCTAGGATTACAGGCATGAGCCACTGCGTCCAGCATTATTTGTTTTAAAAGTAGTATATGACAGCTATAAACTAAAACAGCTAAGCCCTAGTAGATAAAGGTCTAGGGAATAAAAGCACTTATGTGTTACAAGACAACTCTGAAAATGTTACTGGCCCTATACACATAAGCGGAAGCTTTTCAACTTTTTCACAATGATATCAGAATAATTTTACCTGATTACAGAATAAAGCTGCAATACATTTCTCTTACAGTATGACACCTGTATTCACAATGTTCTACATAGTTTGTAAGCAGTAAACATTTTCTCACTGAATTATCAAAGCTGTATAGCAACTGAAGTTAGGCTATGAAGTCAGACAGAACCAGGTAGAAGTCTAACTCTGAAACTCACTAGGTATATGACTTTAGGTAAACGAATCTAAGCCTCAGTTTCTTCCTCTGTAAAATGGGAATAACTGTACCCACTTCATAAGAATGCCTTAAGGATTAAATAGTGCCTGTGAAGCGCTAAGGCTAGTACCCAACACTAGCACACAGTAAGCAAACAGAACAGTAGCCCCTAAAGATGTCCACATCCTTAATACCCAGAACTTGTATGTAATGTTACAGGGCAAGGGCTAATTAAGGTTGTAAATGGAATTAAGTTTGCTAATCAGCTGGCCTTAAAATGGAGAGATTATCCTGCATTATGCAGTGGGCCCAATGTAATCACGAAAGTCAGTGTAAGCACGGTGGCGTACACTTGTAATCCCAGCACTTTGGGAGGCTGAGGCAGGAGGATCACTTGAGCCCAGGAGAGTTTGTGCCCAGCCTGGGCAACATAGTGAGACCCTGCCTCTACAAAAATAAAAAAATTAAGTACTTTTTTTAAAAAAAATAATATGCTTTTCTGCTGGTTTTGAAGGAAGAAGGGGCAATGAACCAAGGAATGCAGGTGGCCTCTAGATGCTGGAAAAGGCAAGGAAATGAATTGTCCCCTTAGGCTCCCAGAGGAAACACAGCCCCACCAACACCTTGATTTTAGCCCAGTGAGATCCATTTCTGACCTCCAGAACTGGAACATAAATTTTTGTTGTTTTAAATAACTGAGTTTATGGTAATTTGTTACAGCTGCAATAGAAAACAAATATACATTGTTGATTCCTTATTATTAATGCATGCCAAATAATTATTTCCCTTTCAATTAAAAATATATTTTTAAATAGCCCAAAATATGTCAGTCATAGAGATAACGAAATAGTGATAATTAGTGCTATGGTTAGTTAAATCAGTTTGTCTGAATGATTAATTTCACAAAATAATTTGAATTCAAAGGGATTCACTCTTTTTTTAATCTCCAATGATTTACCAAAAAGAGTGTCCCAAATATGATTATCATATTCTGGTGAATGAAAATAATCTGGTAAAATGAACCATCAATCACACTGTTAAATAATACAACAAGAAAATGAAATTCTAGAGAACACTGAAAAATATCATGTTCTGAGTTCTTATATAAGATTCAGTCACTGTAAACAGCTTGACAAAAAGAGGGTAAAAATCTATGAATGATGCTTCCTGTTGATAATACAATTTTCACTGAATAAAGAACTAATTTTAGAAACTCTACAAACATATTCATACCAAATAAACTTGCAAATGGCTAGAACATTAGTGAACATATGTGAAAGAATGCAATCTTAGTAAATGTGTTTTTAGTGTAAAATGCCAATTCTACATTTTAGATAGTGGCCTTCCTAAGATGAAATGTCCATATACCAGCTGAGGCCCAGTTTATCCCTGGAGGTACAGGAAGAAATTTAGAACTTTAATTTTTAAAAATCGTATCCTTTTAAACTTTCGATTTTCCTCTCTGTATGTTTAATAATGTACTTAACAGATCAGTACAATAGTATACCCATCATTTATAGATAATCAAAATTTGGATCTTAAATTTTTTCTGATGGAGAGTGCATGATTGAAAAAGTCCAGAATGTCACTAACAAGAATTACCAAGCCACTGCCATTGTCATAGCCTTGTGCTTGATTTTGGTCTAAAAATGCACATATAGGTAGTTTAAACAAAAAATCTCCAGCAATTACTAAATCAAGTTTGCCATCAACCTTTTAAACAGGTTAACCACACACAAAAAGTGTGTCAAATGTTTCAAAGTAGCATTTATTTTTAAAAAATCATGTTATGAGGTAGACATATCACATATTCAGTGCATTTATAATATAAAGGTTTTTTTAAATTAAAACCTTATATGTTTATGTAGGTGTGTATATAGATAAAATAAACTCATCTACAACTCTACATTCATCCATTTGAAAGACTCAAAACAATTAAAAAGGTAAAAAGCCAATTATAGTTTTAGAAAGCTTTTGTAATTCTGAAATGAAGAACATTTGATCTGTCCAAAAATTTGTGGGAAGGAGGTGGTTTTAATTTCAGAAGTTATTTTACTAAATTATACATTTTATAGCTAATTCTCAATGAATGTGAATATCTTTATTAGAAGGTAAGTGAAAGATACTGTAACTCTTTTATTACTTTGTACCCATCATGTCAAAATGATTACATCTAAGTAGGACCAGCTACATAATTTGCAAGCCCAGTACAAAATAAAAATGCAGTGCCCTTGTTCAAAAAGTTGAGAATTTCAAGATGGCTATAGCAAAGCATTAAAGTAAGCATGATGCCTTTCAACTTTTTTTTTTTTTTTTTTTTTTTTTTTGAGGCAATCTCACTCTGTTGCCCAGGCTGGAGTGCAGTGGTGTGCTCTCAGCTTACTGCAGTCTCAACTTCCTGGGCTCAGGTGATCCTCCCACCTCAGTTTCCCGAGTAGCTGGGACTATAGGTGCATGCCGCCATGCCTGGCTAATTGTGTTTTCATTTTTTGTAGAAATGGGGTCTCATTATGTTCCCCAGGCTGGTCTCAAACTCCCGGGCTCAAGCGATCCTCCTGCCTCGGCTTCCCAAAGTGCTGGGATTACAGGTGTGAGCTACTGCACCCAGCCTACATGGAATCTTTCTAAGTATGGGACACTATGTAACTGCACATGTACAACCTCTTTAAGCCAGCCCTGAATCTAAATCTCTTTCAACTACAGCTATGGAATACCAAGACGATAGTTATCTTTGTCCCTTGAGTTCCCAGTACTAAACTAGGCATATAATAGGGATTCAAATGTTCGTTGAATGAAAAACTGAGTCTTAACTTGCAGTTTTCCAAGTCAATGAGAAATGTTTGCTTGCTTATGGTCAGAACAGATCTTACCCTGATGAATATAGTCTGTTAATTATAATAATAAATGATGGATTCCTCTATTACGGAATAATCTGCACACTGCATTCTGCTGGCTTCACGAGAGCTTCAGGCCATATATGGTGAAGGTTCATTTGATTCATTCAACAAATATTTATTGAACAACTACTCTGTGTCAAGTCCTGTACCAGGCACTGAGGATACAAGAATAAATAAAACAGTCTCTGCCCTCAAGGAGCTTACAGTCTAGCATAAGAACTTAAAACACCTCAGAACCTACTGAGAAAAGTTTCTGGGTATCTAGTATATTGTCTGGAATACTCCAAATTTCCTAAAAATGTGAATCTAAAATTTATCAGAAAACACAGTTGGGCAATTGAAGATGCAGTGAAATTTAAAAGAAAATTCAAATATTCACCCTTTATGTAAAAACCATGAAATCTAAATGAGGGAGAAACTTAAGAAAGCTGAAAATCTACCTATTTTAAAGACTTTGGACCAGATTTAAACTTTAAAAATTATTTTATTATCTCTGGGTGACATTTTCATTTATAGTGGCATTTATATATACACATACATATAGGAGGTGTATGTGAGATATATTCCTTGGGGCTTTTGATAAAACCCATATCTTTATCCCTAGTTCATTTACAAGTAAAGAGAGCAGCGTAATGGTAACTTTGAGATTTTCCTTTTGACAGTAATTTCCATTATCATTTGAATGGGAGAAATTCTTAGGACATGATTTGGAATCATTTCTAGAATATAAATTTCATATAATCTTATTTTATAATGAGACAAAACTGTGTCTTTGTAACAATATGTGATAATTTAAGCCTATGTTTTAATGGTTATTGACAAAGTTTAATGGCATCCAAAATACTCTTATGTCTATCTGAATTTTTTTCCTGTACTCTTCTTTTTTCTTAAAAGCATGATAGACCCCTCTGCAAATACAGAGCCTTTGTTGTTGCTTTGCTGTACTTTGGTACATTGCTGTTTATTCCTTAGTCTAGCAGCATCCTTAGTTTGTAGTATATCTTACTTAGTTGCAACTAAAAAAAATTGCTAGCCTAGGCTTTAACTGGGAGTTTCTATTATCTAGAAGGTTACTGTGAACCTTTCAGAAAAGTGGAAAGCAACCAAAAGAGCTGTGTCAAAGACTGTGTCCCCCCAGAGTTTGTCCAGCTCTTACTGTAGACACTCTGAACAGGCACGGTTATCTCATGTCCAAAGCTCATAACAGCACATTAGAAGAAAGTGGGGAGCCTGTTAGAAGCAGGCATATTGATAGTGTGGGAGAAGACATAGCAAATTACTTAGCAGATATTTAAAAAATTTTAAAATCCAACAGCAGTCTGAGGCAAATGATTCTGTATACCTCAGGGCTGAGATAATCACTTTATAACATATTTGTTATAGCCCTTTACATTTTATGAAGTGTTTTACATACATCAGAGCTGGATACTTATAATAATACATTATGAATATAACTTTAACTTTTCATCATGAAAATGTGAATTATACTGAGCATGATGTTTAAGAAGAAGGCAGGAAGGTATACTAACATACCTGAAATACATCAAAAATAATTACAAGTTTTAAATGTTGGCACTTGAGAGATATACATTAGCTATCCAAAAATTCATATGTACGGTTTCCTTCAAGACCAACATGGGGTATCACTGAGTGAATTTTCACAGCCCTCAGTGACTGCTGGTCATTAAATGGGGATGATTGTCATCAGTATAAGTATCACACTATTTGTCCTGCTAAATGCAAGTTAAAAGATACTTATGGATGCCAGTACCACATATTCTGACAAATAAGGGAAACACTAGGGTTTTAAAAGATTCTCAGAGTGTTTTCCCTATATTGCACTTTCTAGATAACACAATTTTAACAATGATATAATGTGATCTTGGTTCTAGACACAGCAGTGGGGAACACATGAATTTACCTTTTTCTTGTTCCTTTTCTTAAAGTTTTTAGTATAGTCTCAGGAATATAGCAAGGAGAAATAACAAAATATACATGTGCTTTGGGCTTCTGAGGAAAAAAGACCACCCACACACATTTTTAAAAGACTAAAATAGACATCTCTTCTGCTTTAGCCATTTCATTTTCACAACTGAAAATAAGGAACTACTATATATTTGATGTCCCTAACTCATTAAACATAGCATTGCCATAAATGCACTGTTCTGCAGAAAACTTTTTAAAACAGGAGAACAATTTGTACTGCATTTACTAACAATTATACTACATTACCAATTATCATGAATTATAAATAAAAATTACTGAATAAAATTCAGAGTAAAAAACATCAGATTAGATTTTACTCTTAAGTGAAATGGGGCTTTGAAATGTTAAGATGTAATTTCTTCCAATACTATAGCATTCCTAATGCCCTTTAATTCCTTGATTAATATTCCTTGCTAACTTTTTGATCATCACCATACCTCAAGGAGGACAAAGGTTCTTTTGAGTTTGCTGGCTGTTAATTTTTAATTCTCATCTGTGTGGCTCGGTTTTTTTTCACAATGCCGTTTATCCTTAATTTTTCTTTTCTATTTTATAGCTGCTTATTCTGCTTGAAGTTTTTTAGTTAGGAATGGCCAGAATGTGTGCCCTGAGTTTATGATATTCTCATGGAAATTGTTAATCTTATAAATTTTTTTTACATGATACACATGGTAAGCTAGCTCTATAATTAAAAAAAAAAAATCCAGAAGATACTAAACAAATAACAGGCCAGCTTACCATACTTTACAAACTAAAGAGCACAATGGTAAAGCAGTAAGCACAGGCTTTGGACAAGACACAAACCTGGGTTTGAATCCCAGTGCTGCCACTCACTGCTAACTCTATGACTTAAGGCAAGTCATTTAATCTTTCTGACCCACTATTACCTCCAAATTAAATTGGGGCTCATTCCACCTACCCTGCAAGTTTTTGTGAGGGTTAGTAGTGAAGTCTGTATATTATTTGACACATGATAGGTACTCTATAGTAAAGAATCATTGGCTGAATTTTGAGTTGGGTAACTTGCTGGTCTAGCATCTGACATGAACTCTTTCTAGAGTTGATACGATTTATGAAACTTCTTTTGAATGTCAATATGACCACAGTACTTGGTAGGTATTTTAAAATAATAACAGTTTGGGTGTTTTCACCTCCAAAACTAATTTTATTTTATTTTATTTTATTTTTTTTTTTGAGGCAGAGTCTCGCTCTGCTGGCCAGGCTAGAGTACAGTGGTGCGATCTCGGCTCACTGCAACCTCTGCCTCCCAGGTTCATGCGAGTCTCCTGCCTCAGCCTCCTGAGTAGCTGGGATTACAGGCACCTGCCACCACGCTTGGCTATGATTTTTGTATTTTTGGTAGAGACAGGGTTTCACCATGTTGGCTAGGCTGTTCTCAAACTCCTGACCTCAAGTGATCCACCCACCTCAGCCTCCCAAAGTGCTGGGATTACAGGCATGAGCCACCATGCCCAGTCTATTTTTATTTTTTGAGACAGGATCTGGCTCTATCGCCCAGGGTGGAGTGCAATAGTGCAATCTTGGCTCACTGCAGCCTCTGCCTCCCAGGCTCAAACCATCCTCCCACCTCAGCCTCCTGAGTAGCTAGGACTACAGGCGTGTACCAACATGCCCATCTAATTTTTGTATTTTTGGTAGAGATGGGGTTTCGCCATGTTGCCCAGACTGGTCTGGAACTCCTGGGCTCAAGCGATCCTCCCACCTTGGCCTCCCAAAGTGCTGGGATTACAGACATGAGCCACCATGCCCATCCCTATTTTCTTTAAAAAATGTGTATTTTACAAAATGTATGGTAAGTATATGTATTTACTGTGCTTTGTGATAATTTTCTCAATGACAAAAAATTTCCAATTTTGTTAACATCCATGGTAAAATGATCTAATTTCAAAAATTTGTTCTAGAGCCAAGATCCTTATAACCTCTATAAATGTGTGTGAATAGTTAGTTGGCAGGTCCTACAAAGAAATGTCATTTTTATTCATGTATTTTGGGTTGTTTAAACATTTCTGTAAGATTTAAAATACTTTTCTTCTTATGGCTAGAATTCTCAGCATCTACTCCCATGCCTGCCTTTCTAAAATCTATTGGCCAGTTTAAGGGTATTTACAATAATACAACTTAAAGACAAAGTGTCCATAAGTCATTATTTCTAACAGACAGCATAACACAGTAGAAATTGCCCTGACCAAGGAATTAGAAGACTGGAATTCAAGTCCCAACTCTGCCACTAACTTTGCAGGATGACCTTAGGCAAGTCATGTCACTTCTCTCATTTGTCAAATAATGCAAATGATTCCATTCTAAGGTATTTTCCACCTCTAAAATTGCTTTCATTTACTATTATTATTTTTTAAATAATGAAAACACTTTCTGGGAATTGTCTTAAGCCCAAATGGGTAGAGAAGAATTTTTTTTTTTTTTTTTTTGAGACGGAGTCTCGCTCTGTCGCCTAGGCTGGAGTGCAGTGGTGCAATCTCGGCTCACTGCACCCTCTGCCTCCCGGGTTCAAGTGATTCTCTTGCCTCAGCCTCCTGGGTAGCTGGGATTACAGGCGAGCACCACCACGCCCGGCTAATTTTTGTATTTTTAGTAGAGATGAGGTTTCACCATGTGGGTCAGGCTGGTCTCGAACTCCTGACTTTGTGATCCACCCACCTCGGCCTCCCAAAGTGCTGGGATTACAGGCGTGAGCCACTGCGCCTGGCCGAGTAGAGAAGAATTTACTGCTGATTAAGGTTGTGTTTTTCAACCTGCAATTCAGAGACCCTCAGAATAAAGATTACTTGAGGTTGCTATGAAAAATACAGATTCCTGTCCTCCCCCTGGCTGAATCAGAATCTCATAAGGTGAGGCTCAGGTTTCTGCACTTTTCACAAGCTCTGTAATGGTTACAGTGCACCCTAATGTTTGAGAACCAGTGGCCTAAAGAGAATGCAACCTAAGAGGGCAAGGCTAGTGCATAGCTTAAATTGCTCCAGCCTTTGGTAATCCCTTCTAAACACAGTGCCACCCATGTGGAGGAGACTGTAAGGAAGCTGTTATTCAAAGTAGAACAGTCAGCCTTGTGCTTGAGTCCTGCTTTATGCTTGCATGTTTCATAACAAAACACAAAGGCAAGTCTTCAAATCAGCACTTAGTCTTGATATCCAAGTAACTGACTACTGTACTTATGATAACAGCTTGAAGAGGACTGCAACTCTCCCCTCACGAATGGTGACAGAGTTGGCTTGTCACACCTGGCTCAGGGAAGAAAAATGAGTAAACCCCTACCTCTTTACTCTTGATTCCTCTTCCACCCTAATACTGTTAACACATCATCCTGTGTGATTCAAATAATCTGGCAGATAAAATACAGAAAATCTAAGTCATATTGTTCTTATCACTCTATGGCCAGATATTATACTAATCTAATTTAAAAAATCCTTTTCTGTGCAATAGAAATAACTAAAGCTCATTCTGTCTCCTTTCCTTTCTAATGCTGTTGATAGGAACAAAATATCAAGTAAGGATACATGCTAGAGATGTTAAATTCATACAAGTAAAGTAAATTACAAAGAGAGGTGGTAATATTTTTTTCTAGAATTTCACAATAAAATCCCTCTCACCATGAAAATCTTTTTATAATTTTAACAGGAAACTTAAAAGACATTTTGTTGCAAGACTATCTTAACAATTATAAGAATAATGCCATTATCTGTGCTCAATATAGATAAACATAACAGTAACTTTAAAAGGCCAAGTATACTCATAAGTGAGGATGAAATTTATTTTTCAACAACCAATATGCCAATATCCAACTTCTAGGTTTTATTCAATTCTAATGTCATGGGTTTCTCCTACCCCAGTCAAAACTCCTGCCAAATGTCCACAAAATTGACACCAAAATCAAAAAACACAAAGAAAGAGAGGGTCAGGGAGAGGGAAAGAGAAATAGAGAGTGAGGAAGGAAGGAACTTGACAAGAGCTACCATGCAAAATGACCAGAAGAACTGGAATTCAGTGGCACAGATCAGCAGGAGCAGAGGAATGCTGAAAAAGATGATGCTGCATAGAGTCTAACTTGGAGATGCCTGTATGATGCTGGATGACCAAGTACTAAGGTCACAAGTGTGTTCATGGACCCATAAGAACCAGGATCTTGACCCAAACTTATAAGATCTTCTAAAAAGAAAATACTTCATCTAAATTGAAGCAATTCCTAAGTCAAACACCAGAAGAGTTCCTTATTTGATGTAAGTTGTGCCTAAAACTTTGGCTGATACAAAGAAACCCGTCCACTAAGGCACCCTGAGGCAATCTGACAATGTGTTGGAGAGAACTTTGTTGTCAGTACCACATCATTATGAGAGTACAGAGAACGGATCACCCGCAGGGGACTGGCTTCTTTGGGCAAGCAGTCAACAAGTTCACTGCACTGTTTGTCAAATCCCAACAAGCGAATCCCATAGCCATGTGGGGAAGAAATCATTCGTCCATCGGGGCTGAAGCAAAGTTCTTTGATGTAACCCCTGCCTACATTGGCTTCTTCAATGTAATGAGTCAGTCGTAGAGAACAGCGAGGTGAGACAGGTCGCACTGGAGCTCCTTCTTGGAATTCATAGACACAAGTACACTAGGGGGAGAGAAGGGAGACAAACCAAGTTTACAGAGCCCAAATAGTGCTACAGATATTCCTTATTTTTAAAAAGCTCAACAGATTGCCAAAGCCACAGAATTTTTACAAGAAATCACTCAGAATAATGCTATCCCCCTCCCAACTAACAAAACTTGTAGGCCCCGTACTTTCTTATCTTCATAAGCTGAGGTTATTCTGTGTTATGATGCTTTAAAGCCTTTTGTTCCCTGAGGCTGCCTGTGACTTTTGTAGTAATACATTCTCTTTTCTAAGGGCAACAACAATGTTGATATTTTAAAAATTCCTGGAGTACATCCAAGCCCTAGAGTATCTTACCTCTTCCCCTACACAATTCAAAGGCTCTTCTCTTCTCTCCTTTCAGTTGTGGCCTCTAGGACCAGTGAGATCCTTGGAAGACTCTTGCTTTCCAGAGTGATGAGAATCATAAAGTCATTTAACACCTTTCCCCCTAGTCATCAGTATAGTCCCTTCCTTTCCCAGAGTTTCCCCTGGTTTTTAAAAAAAGAAAATTATGATACTCAATTGGCTTAGTAAAATCTCACATTTAGCCAGCTTAGCTGAAACATTTCAGACCTATGTTTATTATACAAGGGGTTTTTGTTTGTTTGTTTGTTTGTTTTTTTAGGGTGAGATGAAAGAGGCAAGATTTAAGAAGCTGGGCAAAAACTGAGCTGATGCTGGCCTTTAAAGTACCTCCCACCTTGCTCAACCCCAGCAGGAGAGGAATAAGAAGAGTTTGGAAGGGATAATGATACCATATGAAGCAAGAGAGGACAGAAACAGGAGAGTCGAGAAGCAGGATCTCTAGCAGTATGCCCTTGAAGGCAGAGACTGCAGTCAGCGATCGGCCTAAGGTCTGCACACACGGCAATGGCAATTTGTCCAATGAGCCCTGTTGAAGGTGGAGTGCTGCTGCCTGTACCTCCTCATCATCACTGTTGCTTGAGCACCGAAGAAGAGTGGCCCAGCCTTTTGGGTGCAGCTGTAAGGACGTGATGCAGTTTCCGTGGTCACTCTCACCAAGAACTTCAGGGGTTACGACTTCAAGACTATTTCGTGGTGAAACTCCTGAGATACAAGAAAATGAGGATGTGGGATTTGTATTATCAAAAAACTAAGGCAGTTCATCAAAGCTTTTTATTTCTGGCAGCCACCTCCCATGCCGTCATTCCTTAGTCTGCCCCTTATGCTACCATATGTTAAAGAGCGTGGTACTCCCCAATGTATGGTGTGTGAGTTTTGGCGGGGTGAAGGTGTGGGGAAAGGGTATAAATAGAACAAAAGATCCAAGTTCCCACAGCAGTAATTGTCACTGACCTAAGGCTAAGGCATAGAAGCTGACTAGGGGTTCTTTTATTTGGATCTTACATCTCAGAAAGCTCTTTATTTAAGTAAGAACCAAAGTTATGTGACATGAAAGGACTCTAGAAAGGTAAAAGGTAACAATTCTCCTCTCATTGGTCCTGGTGCTTTCTGGTCCAGAGAAGGAAATACTTGGAAGCCATGAGGATTGCCTTTTAAGCAAATAAAAAGATCAGGACTTAAGCACCTGCAATAACAACACTATAAACAAAAAATAAAATGTTGGAGGTAAGAAAGGACACCTCACATAAAGGCATGTCAAAACAAGGGATGGGAGACATTGCCAATCATAGACTCTACTATGCCTCATCATTTCCTTCTACCTAACTCCCAATGAAAATGACTGCTGGAGTAAGGCACTGTTAATAATAGGAATATGTTATATCCTTCAGGTGCGTGAAAAACCACTTTCATAGACACTGTAAGGAAGCAACTTAGAAATTTAATAGCAAGAGAAATATTTCAACACTTCTCTGACTGTGGAAGGAGTTATTTTGAAGGCATTGAGCTCCCTCTGTCAGATCCTTTGTGAATTGCTTGTCAAGCAGATGTGTTACCTTCTTTCTAAAGATTCCCTTTAGATTACTACATCATTAACAGAAACCTGTGAAGCTCTAAATTACACTGCTATAACAAAACTATACTGAAATAACTATTTCACATATGATTGAACTTTAACAATTTTAGAGAAAAATATACTCTTATTTTAATAATTAATTTGGAAAACCTATAACAAAACCAGACAAGAAATGCATTCTAAGTAGGTGGTTTGCTAACTGTGCTCCTTTGGGGTTCCTCAGGAGATGGCAAAAGTGGGGAACCACGTGTGGGCTGAGGTGTAGATGGAGTGGGGAAGGCTGGAGGGTCAAGAGCCTCCCTAATTTTTCTTGAACCAGAGCTACTTTGATTTTATTTGTGCTACATCTCTAAGAATCCACAGCAGATTTCATGTCAAAAATAGAGTTCTAATGCTGAAATGCATTTGAAAGCCTCTGCTCTATACAGCTATTATATCTGCCAAAGGATAGTGTTAACATACTCTGACATCTGAAGATCCAGGATTTCCAACATTTAGAGCAACTTCACCTATAAGCCCCACCTTCTCCCATGTTTTCCCTCTCTTTTCACCCTCTCATTTTCCTCTTCTTCCCAGCCTCCTCGTATATCATCTCTTCCCTCATTCTTAACTCTCTGTGGCATAGAACTGCTGTATATTTGTGTTTGTGTGTTTACCACTGGTCAATAACAAGCAAGCATGTTAACTATTCTTCTTAAATTAAGTTTCTTTTTCTTGTGGATGGTGTAGTCAATCAATAAAGATTTTTCTCAATGATTATTAGAAGCCTTGACTTGTTTCCCATAGCACAAGTAGAAGGAGAACAGGAAGAATCTGCAAAAGATGTTTGTGTTACAAATCAAAGGAAAAATGTTATACTTCTGGGCATAAATCTTTAAATTTAAGAGGAGGAGCCTTTAACCTTAAAGTGAAATATCACAGACTTCAATATCCAGAGGCAAGTGGATAGGCCATATAGGTTAGAAAGAGCTCTTAAACCATTCTACTGACATAAGTAGCCATGCAAGATAACCAGCATCTACTAGGCAAAGCCACCCAGTGAAAACACAAATTAGAAGTCTAAGATTTAGTCTCTGCCCAAAATAACAAGGTAGAGAAATGTCTATCTCTAAAAGTGACCCAAAATGACAAAAAAAAAAAAAAAAGCAAGCCATATCTGGCTCTTAATACTCAGTTCAAAAAGAGAAGAATAAACAATGAATGGTATAAGAGCTTAGACGTCAATTAGTATGAAGAGGAACAGTATGTGGAATTTGTATAGGCAGAAACCATTTCAACTGGGGGGGTGTGGTGGAAGGTATAGGGCAGAGCAACTAGTTCTGCCAGAATGGCTAGGAAAAAACTGGGAAATACAGAGAGGAGCCAGATGGTAGCTCACTTTATCCTACAAACCCTTGGAAGCTGTCAGGCATTGCACAGACAAGGAAATGGCAGAGCAAAAACTCTGAGGGTAACCAGGTGACTTTCACAATTACCTGAAAATTCATGCCTTATATTTATACAGAGCTTTCACGTGCATAATCTCATTTAATTTTCACAACAATCTTGATTGAAATCTATATTTCTGAACTACTTCCTCTCCAAACTAGACCAAACTAAGTCCAGCTAATAAAACCAAAGCTCAAGTTCTATTAAGATTTAACTCAAGATATTCAACCCCAGGGACTCTCGGTTAGCTTTTTGAAGCTGATGACTGAGGGATAAATCACCTCATCTCCATTGCTTTTATTTTTATGGATTAAAACCATAAAACTGGTTTTAATCAATCAATAATTAATCAGATTGGCATAATCTGTTGTTACAAGATTACAAAATCCAACTTTTAACCTACCTTCTCTTTGAGAGGCTCGTGACATGTGTTTCTCAGAAGAATTAGAATCACTATGATGACAAGGTGAGCCAGAAACTCTAGGACCAGATGAACTTGATGAAGTGGTCAAATCTTAAAAATATAAAAAATTCTGACAATAAACCTAGCATAACTCTGGTAGTGGCTCTTAACTTTTTAATTATCTACTCGAACCATAGTTTTAAAATTTTAAAAAAATGCTCATATATCACTGGCCTATAAGACTGAGGAAGGCAAGACAGCTCTTTGAAGTGTTCTAAGATCTAGTCCCTTTCTGAATCTTTTATATCAAAGACTTGACTATGTGAAATAAAAATGAAAAACCAAATAATCATAGGAGCGTCTTTGGATCCTCATCATTTCTGTACTAAAATGGAACCCAAAAATTCCATGAAAATGAAAACTAAGCTCTTAAGCCTATTGTTTTATGTTAAAATAGGGTGCAAACAACAGGCCCATTAACAGAAACATGAAGAGATTCTTCTTTAAAGTATACCAAAAACTTCCATTATCATTCTTGAAATTACGTGAATAGTCTTTTTTTTTTTTGAGACAAGGATCTTGCTATGTTGCCCAGGCTGGACTCCTAATTCCTGGGTTCAAGTGATCCTCCTGCCTCAGCCTCAGCCTCCTGAGTAGCTGGGCCTACAGGCATGCACCACTGTGCCAAGTTTATGTGAATACTGTGAAATGTGACATAAAGTTTACATTGAAAAAATAAAATGAGTATCAGGTAGTGGAGTCTGATATATTACTCCAAATAGCAATGTCTATTTCATCATCACACTTTGCTAGTGGTCCCATACCTATGTTAAGAATTCTTACTAGTCTAATTTCCTGTAATGTTATTTAGTATCAGAATTACCATTAGAAAACTGAAAACCTTGTTGGTTTTTGAGTTGAAATAGGCCAACTAGACATTCAAAATCACTATTTCTCACTAAGTTAGAGTTGCTTATCATGTTTAACTTAAAAGGCAAATTTGAATCTCAAAGGATTATACTCGTATATTTATGAAATCCCTTGTTTGCAAGTAAGTTGGTAAAACTTAAATTTCTGCTTTTGACAGTTATGCCAGGCACTGCAGTACAATGATGTCTGTACTTTCCCAGAGGAATCTTCAGAAGTGGTCCTGTGCACAAGGAGAAAGATTCCAACCTTTTTTTTCATTTCCTTTTTTTTGGACACAGGGTCTTTCTCTGTTGCCCAGGGTGGAGGGCAGTGGGGCACAGTCATGGCTCACTGCTGCCTCAACCTGCCAGGCTCAGGTGATCCTCCTGCCCCAGCTTCCTGAGTAGATGGGACTACAGATGCATGCTAGCATATCTGGCTAATTTTTGTATTTTTCGTAGAGACAGGGTTTCACCATGTTGCCCAGGCTGGTCACAAACTCCTGGGCTCAAGCGATCTGCTCACCTCAGTCTCTCAAAGTGCTAGGATTACAAACGTGAGCCACTGCACCTGGCTAAATTTTTAAGTTATTTGTAGAGATGAGGTCTTCCTATGTTGCCCAGGCTACCCTTGAGTTCAACTCCTGGGCTCAAGCGATCCTCCCACCTTGGCCTCCCAAAGTGATGGGATTACAGGTGTGAGCCCCTGCACCTGGCCCCACCATTCAAAGCTGCCTTTTAATAGCAATTTATTAGCATTCTATGTTCCAAATGCTTAAGTCTTTTTTCCCCTGGATTTTTGTTTATAATGTAAATGATGGGTATGTCCCCACACCAGTCCCTTCTTTCCCAAAGGTAGATGAAATATAGTCTTTTTTAAATCACATAATGTTGATAAAATACAATACGTACATTTTTCTGAACCCTAAATTCTCTTAAGTCTAACAAAATCAGCAATGGGAGAAGAGACAGAGTTTTAGCAAGAGAGCGTTTAGAGAGTAATGAGATAAGATGGCACCAGCTACCTGTGTCTGGACATCTATAAGTCTAGGATACAGATAAAACTAAAACTCTATATTGACCATAATTTAATAAAAGCTCTGCTTGATTCCAGAAGGACTTAAGACCTTGTGCCATCACTAATTTTTGAGATAGTGATGATTCAAAATTACTGATGAAAAGATCCTGTGGCTAGCATAAAGCTGAAAGAAAATACTTTAGGGTCAGCAGTTATTCCTCCTAGTCCATTTGTGATTCAGAGGTACATATGAATGATATGTCAGAGATACATACAAATCATTATACTTGCTTAGATAAAAACCCATCAATGAGCTTTCTAAAGAATGCCTTTTAAAAAATTGTCTTCCCTTTTCCTGCTATCATTCTCAGAAAAGAAACCTATATCATCTCTATGTTTGAGATTCTCGAGAAAAATCTTTTTGACCAAAAAAGAAAAGCTTACCTGAACTTGAAGTAGTTCTTCTTGCTCTTAAAATGGGATAGCTGCCTACTTCTAAAGACTTAGTTAAGTCAAGATCATGCAAAATTAAGAGATATCCAGAGGACGTTGAAATCAACATTTTGGAACAATCTGGTGTTAACCTCATTCGCATGAGAAAACGTGTGTGAAAGAATTTCTTATGTGGACACCCATCTTCTGTATACCTACAGGAGAAACCAAGCCAACAAAATCTAGAGTTATCATAAATATAACGGTTCAGTAGTAATCATATTTTTTGCCCTTCAAAATAAAATATAGGGAGGATGAGAAGAGCTTGGTCAATGGGCTCAAAATTACAATTAGGAGGAATAAGTTCTAGGGTATTAATATTGCACAGTAGGGTGATGATGGTTAATAGTAAGATACAGTATATTATAAAATAGCTAGAAAAGCGACTGTTACATGTCCTTACCACAAAGGAATGATAAGTGCATGCTAATACTGATTTGCTCATTATACAACATATATGTGTCAAGACATCAAATTGTACCCTGTAAATATGTGCAGTTACAATGTGTCAATTAAAAAATATTTGAGGCCAGGCATGGTGGCTCATGCCTGTAACCCCAGCACTTTGAGAGACCAAGGCAGGAGGATTGCTTGAGCCTAGGAGTTCAAGACCATCCTGGGCAAGATGGTGACCCCATCTCTACAAAAATTTAAAAAATTAAAATAAATTAGCTGAGTGTGGTGGTGTGCACTCAGAGTTCTAACTACTCAGGAGGCTGAGGTGGGAGGATCACGCGAGCCTGGGAGTTTGAGGCTGCAGTGAGCTATGATCACACGACTGCACTCCAGCCTGGGTGACAGACAGACAGACCCTGTCTCTATTCAAAAAAAAAAAATTGAAACTTCAAAAATGAGATGTCTTTCCAATAAATTTTACTTTTTATGTTAATAATTATTATTTAAAATAATACATGTTGTTTTAATCAATTGTGGACTAATAATATTGTAATGATCATTAAATCCAGAAGAAATGTAACACTAATAGCCCTGTGGTCACAGAAAACAATTTTTAAAATTAATGTCAGTTTACGTGCATATTTTTGATGCCAATAAGAATGATCAGTAGGCTGGGGGTGGTGGCTCACACCTGTAATCCCAACACTTTGGGAGGCTGAGGCGGGAGGACAGATGGAGCCCAGGATTTCAAGACCAACCTGGGCAACATAGCAAGACCCTGTCTCTACAAAAAATAAAAAGTTAGCTGGAGACTGAGGTGCGAGGCTGGTTTGAGCCTGGGATGTGGACGGTGCAGTGAGCCATGATTGCGCCACTGCACACCAGCCTGAGCATATAACAGGATATAATTCTATGAGAAAATATAATGAAAATGAGTACCAGAAGAAAAAGTTGTAAAACTTCCAGCTGTTAAAAAAAATAGAATTTACAGTCAATGTATATTGAGATTTACATACATGCTTAACAATCTTTTTGCTCATCATTCCTTCATTCATCTCCAAAATTCCTTTTTTGATCCTTTCTTTCTGAAGTATATCCCTCAGAATTTTTTTTTTTTTTTTTGAGATGGAGTTTTGCTCTTGTCGCCCAGGCTGGAGTGCAATGGTGCTGTCTCAGCTCGCTGCAACCTCTGCCTCCCAGGTTCAAGCGATTCTCCTGCCTCAGCCTCCCAAGTAGCTGGGATTACAGGCACGCACCACCGCACCCATGCCTGGGATTACAGGCATGAACCACCATGCCCGGCCAGAATTTTTTAAAGTTAGACTTTGTTGAGGTAAATGCTCTCGCTTTTTATTGTTCTGAAAATCTTTTTTTTTTTTTTGAGACGGAGTTTCACTCTTGTTGCCCAGGCTAGAGTGCAATGGCGCGATCTTGGCTTACTGTGAACTCCGCCTCCTGGGTTTAAGCGATTCTCCTGCCTCAGCCTTTAAAAAAAATAAAATTTTTTAATGGTGTACATGATGTTTCAAATATGTATATATTGTGGAATAGCTAAATCAAGCTAATTTTTATATATATATATAACCTCACATACTTAACATTTATGATGATAACACTTAAAATCTACTTTTAACAAATTTCAATTATATATAATAACAACAGTAAATTGTCATTAACAGTGGTCATCATGTTGTACAATATACATCTCCCAAGTAGCTGGGATTACAGGCACCTGCCACCACATCCAGCTAATTTTTCACATTTTTAGTAGAGACGGGGTTTCACCATGTTGGCCAGGCTGGTCTCAAAATCCTGACCTCTGGTGATCCACCGCCTTGGCCTACAAAAGTGCTGGGATTATAGGCGTGAGCCACCATGCCCAGCCTGTTCTGAAAATCTTTATTTCACTCTCTTTTAAGAGACTGGGTCTCCCTCTGTTGCCCAGGCTGGGGTGCAGTGGCATAATCATAGCTCACTATAACCTCAAATTCCCAGGCTCAAGGAATCTTCCCACTTCAGCCTTCCAAGTAGCTGGAACTACAGGTGTGCACCACCACTCCTGGCTAATTTTTAAATTTTCTGTAGAGATGGGGTCTTGCTGTGTTGCCCAGGCTAGTCTTGGAACTCCTGGTCTCAAGTGATCCTCCCACTTCAGCCTCTCAAAGTGCTGAGATTATAAGTATGAGCCACTATGCCCAGCTCAACTCATCTTATTGAATAAAGGTTTAGCTTAGCATATAATTTTAGGTCGTTGTTTCCTTCTGAATATTTAGGATAATTTTCCACAGAGTTCTATTTTCCATTGTTACTATTTGTGAGTCTGCTATTAGTCTGACTATTACTTTGTGTAATTTATCTTTTTTCCCCCCTCTGGTTAATCTTCTCTCTGTCTTTAGAGTACTGCAATTTCACTGGTATATGTAAATTTGGATCTCTTTTTATTTATCTTTACTGGGATTCATTTGACTTTCCAAGTCTTAAGATTCGTATTATTCATATATTCTGAAAGTTTCTCAGTCATTATTCCAATATTGCCTCTCACTGATTTTCTCTATTCTCTTAGAGCTCCAAATATATGTATGAAACATTCATGTTTGACTCTCCTTTTCTTATAACTTGCTTCTTTATATTTTCTATCTTTTCATTTCATTTCAATATCTTTTTCATATTATATTCCGGGTAACTTTTCAATATCTATTTTCATATATATTTATTTATTTATTTATTTATTTATTTTTTTGAGACAGAGTCTTACTCTGTCGCCCAATGCAGTGGCGTGATCTTGGCTCACTGCAACCTCTGCCTCCCAGGTTCAAGCGATTCTCCCGCCTCAGCCTCCCGAGTAACCGGGATTACAAGCGCCTGCCATCACGCCCAGCTAATTTTTGTATTTTTAGTAAAGATGGGGTTTTACCATGTTGACCAGGCTGGTCTCAAACTCCTGACCTCAAGTGATCCACCCGCCTCGGCCTCCCAAAGTGCTGGGATTACAGGCGTGAGCCACTGTGCCCAGGCAGTTTATGCCCTTTATTTTAAAATTTGCTTATTGGCTAGGTGCAGTGGCTCATGCCTGTAATCCCAGCACTTTGGGAGGCCGAGGTGGGACGATCACTTGAGCCAGAAGTTAGAGACCAACATGGGCAACATAATGAGACACTGTCTCTATGAAAAAATGCAAAAGTAGCCAGGCAGAGTGTCACACCTGTGGTCCCAGGTACTTGAGAGGCTGAGGTAGGAGGATGGCTTGAGCCCAGGAGGACAGGGTGGTAGTAAACTATGATTGTGCCACTATATTCCACTCTGTCTCTCAAGCTGGAGTGCAATGGCACAATCTCGGTTCACTGCAGCCTCCTCCTCCCAGGTTCAAGCAATTCTCCTGCCTTAGCCTCCCAAGTAGCTGGGATTACAGGTGTGTGGCACCACACCCGGCTACTCTTTGTATTTTCAGTACAGACAAGGTTTCACCATGTTGGCCAGGCTGGTCTCGAACTCCTGATCTCAAATGATCCACCCGCCTTGGCCTCCCAAAGTGCTGGAATTAGAGGCATGAGCTACCGCACCAGGCCTAAAAAAATGAGTTTTTTTAATGGTGTACATGATATTTGAAATATGTATATATTGTGGAATGGCTAAATCAAGCTAATTTATATATATATCCTCACATACTTAGCATTTATGATGATAAAACTTAAAATCTACTTTTAACAAATTTCAATTATATATAATAACAACAGTAAATTGTCATTAACAGTGGTCATCATGTTGTATCTTATAAATCTCTTGACCTTTTATTCCTCCTAACTGAAATGTTGTATTTTTTTACCAAAGTTTCCCCCAACTGTACTCCACCCACCTGTCCCCAGTCCCTGGTAACCACCATTCTACTATCTGCTTCTATGAGTTTTTGACTTTTTTAGATTCTACATGTAAGTGATATTTGTCTTTCTGAGCCTGGCTTATTTTGTTTAATATAATGTCCTCCAGGCTCATTCGTATTGTTGCAAATGACAAAATTTCCTTCTTTCTTAAGGCTGAATAGTATTTTGCTGTGTATATTACAACATTTTTAATCCATTCATTCATTGATGGACGTTTAGGTTAACTCCATATCGTGGCTACTGTGAATAGTGCTGCAATGAACATGAGAGTGCAGATATCTTTTCGACATAGTGATTTAATTTCCTTTGGATATATACCTAGTAGAAGGATTGTTGGATTTATATGGTAGTTCTATTTTTAAGTTTTTGAGGAACCTCCCTACTGTCTTCCATAATTTATATCTAATGACCTTTGTTAAATCTTACTAATTCTGATAATTTCTCTGAGGAATTTGTAAGATTTTCTATATAGAACAGGGAGTAGAAAACTTTGGCCTATGGGCCAAATTTGGCCCACTTTTATCTATTTTATGTTTTAAAGACAGGGTGTCAATCTCTTGCCCAGGCTAGAGTGCAGTGGTGCAATCATGGCTCACTGAAACCTTGAACTCCTGGGCTCAAGGGGTCCTCCTGTCTCGCCCTCTTGAGTACCTGGGACTACAGGCACACATGGCCACACCTGGCTAATGTTTTAAATTTTTTTTTGTTGTTGTTGTTAAGATGGAGTCTTGCACTGTTGCCCAGGCTGGAATGCAGTGGTGCCATCTCGGCTCACTGCAACCTCCGCCTCCCAGGTTGAAGCGATTCTCCTTCCTCAGCCTCCTGAGTAGCTGGGATTACAGGCACCTGCCACACCTGGCTAATTTTTTTGTATTTTTAGTAGACACGGGGTTTCACTATATTGGTCAGGCTGGTCTCGAACTCCTGACCTCATGATCTGCCCACCTCAACCTCCCAAAGTGCTGGGATTACAGGTGTGAGCCACTGTGCCTGGCCATGTTTTAAAATTTTTTTAGAGATGAGGTCTCACTATGTTGCCCAGGTTTGTCTCAAACTCCTGGGCTCACACAGTCCTCCCACCTTGGCCTCCCAAAGTGATGGGATTATAGGCATGAGCCACTGTGCCTGACCACTGCCTGGTTCTATAAAGAAAGTTTGTATAAACACAGCCACATCTATTCATTTATGTATCATCTATGACAGCTCAGAGACCATGTAGTACACAAAGCCTAAAATATGTACTACCTGGTCCTTTACAGAAATAGTTTGCCAACCCCTGATATATCATCTGTGAATAATACTGTTTTCTTCTTTCCAATCCATATATAATTGTTTTCTTCCTTCTTTTATTGCACCAACTAGTACCCTCCCCCGCTTCACCCACCCCATGACACTGATGAACAGTAGTGGTAACAGTGAGCAAGCTCTCCTTCCAGATTTTAAGGAGAAATCTTCTTAAGGTTCACCATTTTAAAATGTGCTATAATTTTTTAGTATATACTTTTGATAAATTTCCTTCTATCTCTAGTTAATTAATGATTCAGGAGTTTCATTGAGGTATAACTTACATGCCATAAAACTCACTCATTTTAGGTGTAAATTAAGTTTTTTTTTTTTTTTTTTTTGAGACAGAGTCTCGCTGTGTCGCCCAGGCTGGAGAGCAGTGGCGTGATCTTGACTCACTGGAACCTCCACCTCCTGGACTCAAGCAATTCTCCTGCCTCAGCCTCCTGAGTAGCTGGGATTACAGGTGCCCACGACCACGCCCTGCTAATTTTTGTATTTTTAGTAGAGACGGGGTTTCACCATGTTGGCCAGGCTGGTCTCAAACTCCTGACCTCAGGTGATCCACCCCCCTCGGCCTCCCAAAGTGCTGGGATTACAGGTGTGAGCCACCATGCCAGGCCGCAATTAAGTAATTTTTTAGTAAATTTACAGAGTTGTGCAATCATCAACACAATCCAGTTTTAGAACATTTTCATCACCTTAAGAGATTCCTCCTGCCCATTAGCAATCACTTTCTGTTCCCACTCTCAGCTCCAGGCAACCACTAATCAACTTTCTGTCTCTATAGATTTACCTATTCTAGATATTTCATATAAATAGAATCGTACAGTAAGTAGTCTTTTGCAAGTTGGCTTTTTTCACCCAGCATAATTTTTTGAGGTTCATCCATGTCATAGCATGTATCAATTATTTGTTTGTTTTCATTGCTAAATAGAATTCTGTTGCATACATCCACCACATTTTGTTTATCTGTTTACCACTTGCTGGATATTTGGATTGGTTCCATTTTTGCTTATTATGAGTGCTACTGTAAATATTCATGTACAAGTCTTTGTGTGGCCATATATGTTCATTTCTCTTGAATAGATATCTAGGAGTGGAATTGGTGGATCATATGGTAACTCCATGTTTAACATTTTATGAAACTGCCAAATTGTTTTCCAAAGTGGCTATTCCATTTTACATTCCCACCAGCAATGTGGGTTTCAGCAATCAGGGTTCCAGTTTCTCCATATTCTTGCCAATACTTGTTATTAATTAATAATATGGAGTCTTCGAATCCATGAACATGGACTATCTCCCCATTTATTTACAACTTCTTATATTCCCTTTAGCAATGTTTTATAGTTTTCAGTGTACAAATCTCATACCTCTTTTGTTAATTTTATTCCTATGTATTTTACCCTTTTTGATGCTATTGTGAATTAAATTATTTTCTTCATTCATTTTTGGATTGTTCATTGCTTATAAGTAGAAATACAATTGATTGTATATCTTGCGAATTTACTAAACTTGTTTATTAGGTCTAGTGGATTTCTTGGTAGGTTCCTTACTATTTTCTATATACAGAAACATATTTCCTGCATATGAAGACAGTTTACGTCTTCCTTTCTATTCTGAATGCCTTTTCTTTTTTTTACCTGATTGCACCTCCAGTATAATTTCAAAAAAAAGTGGTGAGAGCCTTGCTTCCCATCTTAGGGGGAATGCATTCAGTCTTTCAATGTTAAGCAAGATTCTTAGCTTTTGAATACATTCCCTTTTATGCCTAGTTTTATCACAAAGATTTTGTCAAGTGCTTTTCTGTCTTGATTATCATATGGGTTTTGACCTTTATTAGTATAATGTATTACATTAACTGATTTTGGGAGTTAAACCAACCCTGTATTCCTGGGATAAATTCCACTTGGTGATGACATAAAAATGTTTTTATATATTGTTAGATTTGCTAATATTTTGTTGAGGATTTTTCCATCCTTTTTTTTTAGGAATATTTATGGTTTCTATTCTTTTTTTTTTTTTTTTTTTTGAGATGGAGTTTCACTCTTGTGCCCCAGGCTGGGGTGCAATGGTGTGATCTTGGCTCACTGCAACTTCCACCTTCTGGGTTCACATGATTCTCCTGCCTCAGCCTCCCGAGTAGCTGAGATTACAGGCATGCACCACCACACCCAGCTAATTTTGTATTTTTAGTAGAGGTGGGGTTTCACCATGTTGGCCAGGCTGGTCTTGAACTCCTGACCTCAAGTGATCCACCCGCCTTGGCCTCTCAAAATGCTAGGATTACAGGCATGAGCCACCACACCCAGCCCTGTAGTTTCTATTCTTATGGTGTCTGTCTGGTTTTAGTATCAGGATAATGGTAGACTCAAAGCATGAGTTGGAAAATATCCTGTCTCCTCTATATTCTGGAAGAGTTTGTGAAGGACTGTTATTATTTACTATGTAAATATTTGGTAGAATTAATCAGTGAAGCCATTTGATTCTGGGCTTTTCACTGTGGGAGTATTTTTAAATTACCAATTCAGGCCAGTCACAGTGGCTAACACCTGTAATCCCAGCACTTTGGGAGGCCGAGGCGGGCAGATCACTGAGGTCAGGAGTTTGAGACCAGCCTGACCAACATGGTGAAACCCTGTCTCTACTAAGAGTACAAAAATTAGCCAGGGGTGGTGGTGGATGCCTGTAATCCCAGCTACTTAGGAGGCTGAGGCAGGAGGATCACTTGAACCTGGGAAGCAGAGGTTGCAATGACTCCATCTTTAAAAAAAAATTACCAATTCGGTATCTTTACTTGCTGTAGGTCTGTAAGTCAATAGATTTTCTATTTATCGTAAGTCAATTTCAGTAATTTGTGACTCCTTAGGTGTCTATCTGTTCATCTGTGTTGCCTAATTTGTTGCCATAAAGTTGCTCATAGTACTCCTTATTAATCCTTTTAATTTCTGTAAGGTTGGTTATGATATCTCCTCTCTTTTGTTTTTAATTATGACTAAATGTTGAATCTTATTCCTCATTTGAAACAATCATACAGATTTACCCATTTTATCTGTTAATGTGGGTAATTATATTAATACAATTTCTGTTGATAAACCATCTTTTCATTTCTTGAGTAAGCCCAACTTGGTCATGATATTTACTATAATGTAGGGTTCAATTTCTTTGCATTTAGAATATTTGTATTTACATTCATATTACAGATTGGTCTTTCTTTTTTTTAATATTATCTTTGTTAAGTTCGGGTATCAAGGTCATACTAATTTTATACATGATGTAAGAATTCCCTTTTTCAATAATCTGATCAGTTTAATAAAATTAGAATGTTCCCTCTTATTTGCAATATTTGGTAGAAGTCACCTGTAAAACTGACAGACCTGCTCTTTTATTAGTACTGTAGGTAGTTTTTAACTCATTTTTTCCATTTCTTTAATGGCTGTGGCAGAGGTGATATTCAGAATATTTAAATAACAAGCACCGCATGAACACTTGCCAGTCAGAATAGATGCAGATGGCTGTGCTGGAACAGGGTCCTGGAATCGCCATATTGTGTAAGGGGGACTTTTGCTGCTGAATCACGGGAAGGTTTTGTGGGAGGTATCTCTAGAAGAGGGGCCTGGGTAGTCAGAGGGTGTCAGAGGGTAACTCAGGGCAGTGCCTATTTACGAATTGGTATGGAAGAAGTTCAATCTTTTAACAGTACTTCAGCTGAACCAGTACATATTGGCTAAATATTAGTCCTAGTAATAGGTCTATTTCAGGTTTTCTATTTCTTCCTTGGCCAGTTTTGCTAAGGTGTATTTTTTTAGTAAACTGGCTATTTCATCAAAGTTTTCAAGTATATAGGGATAAAGCTCATCTATCATCTTCTTCTATATTGTTGTCTCCTTTTTATTGCTGATATTAGTTATTTATGTCTTTTTTCTCTTGATGAATCTTGCCAGAGAACTGCCTATTCAATTAGCTTTTTTCAAAGAGCAGGCTTTTAAAAATCCTCTATTATATTTTCATTTTTGACATCATCAATTTTATGCTTTTATACTTATCATTTCCATACATCTACTTTCATTGGGTTTATCCTTTTACTTTTTTCCAGTTTTTTGAGTAAGATGCTTAGTTCATCAATTTTCAACCTGTCTTCAGTATGATTTCTTCTTTGATCCATAAATTATTTAAAAGTGAGTTTATAAGTCTCTAAACATGAGAATTTTTAATTAATAACTAAATGATACTAAGAACAGGGAAAATGGTTTGTGTGATAATAGTTCTTTGGTACCAGCTGAAACCTACTTTGTAGTTCAGTACATGCTCAATTTTTGTACTGGTTCTAAGTTTGCTTCAGAGGATGTTTTCACTAGTTGTTGGTAGCAGAAATCTAAATATGTGTAATACATCAAGCTTATTAATAATATTTAAATCTTCCACAGCCTTATCCATTTTTGTTTGTTGTTGTTGTTATTTTTCTTTTTTGAGACAGAATCTCACTCTGTCACCCAGGCTGGCCCACTGCCACCTCTGCCTCCCAGGTTCAAGCGATTCTCCTGCCTCAGTAGCTGGGATTACAGGCATGTGCCACTAGGCCCTGCTAATTTTTGTGTTTTGTTTATTTTTGTTGTTGCTGTTGTTATTGTTTTGAGACAGAGTCTGACTCTGTGGCCCAGGCTGGAGTACAGTGGCACAACCTCGGCTCACTGCAACCTCTACCTCCTGGGTTCAAGTGATTCTCCTGCCTCAGCCTCCCAAGTAGCTGGGATTACAGGTGCCAGCCACCACGCCTGGCTAATTTTTGTATTTTTAGTAGAGATGGGGTTTCCGCATGCTGGCTAGGCTGGTCTCGAACTCCTGACCTCAGGTGATCCATCCACCTCGGCCTTCCGAAGTGCTGGGATTACAGGTGTGAGCCACCACACGTGGCCTAATTTTTGTATTTTTAGTAGATTTGGAGTTTCACCATGTTGGCCAGGCTGGTCTCCTGACCTCAAGTGATCTGCCCACCTCAGCCTCCCAAAGTGCTGGGATTACAGGCGTGAGCCACCATGCCCGGCCCATTTTTGTCTGTCTTATCTAGATAAGTAAATGAGAGAATGCTGTTAATATTTTCCACTGAGATGGAGATTTCTCACTTCTTTCTTGGAATTCTGTCCACTTTTACTTTTTATAGTTTTATGCTATGTTTTTAGGTGCATACAAGCTTTTATATTTTAGTGAAAGTAATCTTTTGTTATAGTACCTTTTTATCAGTAATGCTTTTTGTCTTAAACTTTATTTTGTTTGCTATTAATGTAGCCACAACTGTTTTGTCTTTGACGTATAATTGTTTGTTTTTTCTCATCCTTTTACTTTCAACTTTTCTAGGTTTGTATGTTTTAACTGTGTCCCTTACAAAGAAAATACAGTTCTGTTTTATTTTTAATCTAATCTAACACTGTCTATTTTTAACTGGACAGTTTAGCCCATATACGTTTATCACAGTTATTAATATTTGGATTGAAGCTTAGGTTATCTGCCTACTAGTTTTATGCTTTGTGAAATAACAAAAAATATTTTTCCTGAAATTAAGGAAATTTATTTTGTAAGCTAGTTTTCATCATGAACTATACAACTTGGTCTCCTTCCTGTATAATTTTCTCCAACTTTTTAGTTGCAGTATATGACTAGTTTTGTGCTTCCTAATTTACCTGTTCTTTTAAATAATTATCTTTTTTCCTTCCCTTCTCTGCTTCTATGGGATTGATCATGTTTTATTAGTTTTTTACCCTCTACTAATTTGGAAGTTACATTTATATTTCTATTCAAATTTTATTTCTAAATTTTAGTAAACAAATTCATTTAGTAGGTATGCTTGTCTTTGTCTAAAGATAACCAATAGTTTTTGCCTTCCCGAGTATGGGTAGCTAGAAATCTCCAAGAATAGCCCCTCTCTTTTTACATATGACCTCTAAAAAGAATATTTCGAAAATGATGGCCACACACAGTGGCTCATGCCTGTAATCCTTGTATTTTGGGAGCTGAGGCAGGAGGATCACTTGAGCCCAGGAGTTCAAGACCAGCCTAGGCAGCATAGCGAGACCCCGTCTCTACAAAAAATAAAAAATTAGGTGGGCATGGTGGCTCATGCCTATAGTCCTAGCTGCTCAGGAGTCTGAGGCAGGAGGATCACTTAAGCCTGGGAGATCCAGTCTGCAGTGAGCTGTGACTGTACCACTGCACTACAGCCTGGGTGACAATGCGAGACCCTGTCTCAAAAACAACAACAAAAACAAATATACACAGAAATGATCATGGTGTGTTTACTATATTATTTCACCATAGCTAGCAAAGCAGGCATATTTTAATTGTTTTTCAAACTTCAACTCTTTAAATATCAATTTCTTTATAAGGAGACATTTTGTTGGAATGTTGCACAACAGAGGCATAACTGGCATTTTAGGTGGGACAACTAGTCCACTGTGCACACTGACCTGTGTACTGCAGGATGTTTAGAAACTCTGGTCCTTGCCGACTACATGCTAGTAGATAGTTCTCTTCCCCCACAATGACAACCAAAACTGCCCCACGCTTTATTCCTAAACATTCCCTTTGAGATCAGTAACATTCCAAATGAGAACTACTCTTTTAATGCATGAAAACAAAGAACAAAAATTGCAAAATAAATATATGTAGAATTGAGGGAAGAAAAAGTGAGAAACAGTTTAGTTTCACAGGAGAAATAACAAAAATATTTTTCCTTAAATTCAGGAAACTCTTTTTTTTATAAGCCAGTTTTCATCATTAACTATACTACTTGGTCTCCTTCCTGTATAATTTTCCCCAAAATTTTTAGTTGCAATATATGACTAGGTACAATTAACAAAATATATCATCACTTTTTGGTTGCTTTTCCTAAAGCCAGTTTCCTTCTTGAGGCTAGGACAGAACACTGAATTTGTTCACCATCTTTAAAAAAATGTTTTTGTTCATAATCCTAACATGGTCTCCTATTCACAAACCTGTTAGTGTCCCAAATAATGACATTTCCATCAAATCCTGATGTTACTAAGAGTCTTGTATTAGTATCATATTCGATGTTCTTCACCCAGCTAGTGTGACCATGTAAAGTGCATACTTTGGTGTTCAATTTTCTCAGATCCCATAGTGCTATTGTAGTGTCATCAGAGCAGGTAGCAAACAGCCGGTTATCAAGAAATCTATAAAAGCAGAAAAACAAAACCCTGGTTCATTTAATCTCTTTTTAAAGGAAAATTGATTTGAGAAACAGTCACTATATTACCTAGTCAAGAAAGAAAGAAAAAAAGGACTACACACTCACTATGTAAACCCAATGACTGATATACTATAAAAAGTATACTTTGCATAATCACAGAGCCAGGATACTATGATTTAATGACAGTCACATTGCAATTGGATCCATTTGCTTTAAATTACTGATTTTTATTTGAAATTGGAAATAGGGGTAAGTGTTTGGAAAACAGTGACAGAAGGGAAAAAAAGAACTTCAGAATCTCTATAGGAAACAAAAATGATGAGAGAGAATTTAATAGGCGATAGAGGAAGTTTTGAAGACTTGATTGCCGAGAGGGACACATTACACATAATCAAAATCATGAGAAATATTTGCTCTGCTACAAGGAACATCTTTTTCTATTTAGAACACAGTTACATACAAAAATTGCTATAAAATTGCCATTATTTTAAATCTTTTAACTGAAAGGTATTTCCCAAATAATCTCTTAGCAACATTTTATTAGGACCAATCAAGAAAATTACAAAATAGGCTTAAAATACTCTATAATTCAGACTTTTTATTATTTTACACTAACTTCTCAATCCTTAGTGAGAATATATTTAATACAAATACTTAAAAAATAAACTACTATTCACACTTGAATTTTCGTTTAATTTAACATTAGGATGCTTTCTGTAATACATGCTGTTATCCTAATCTCTTACAGAAGAAATGAATTCTGGTGCTTCTTCTAAGATAAATTTACATATAATTGTCAGAAATCAACCTCAATATCCACAAACACCATAACGACCTTCCTAAAATTGATCACGGTTTTCAAATACCAGGCGCTTACACAGGTTGTTTCTGCTAGGTGAAACAACCTTCCTCCTGCCCCTGGATCTGGCTAATTCTTGCTTTCTTTTTAATACCATCATGTGTCACTTAATGATGGAATACATTCTGAGAAATGTGTCCTTAGGTGATTTTGTTGTTGTGTGAACATCATAGAATGAACTTACACAAACCTAGATGGTACACACTGAGGTTATATGGTATATATGGTATATAGCCTATCACTCATAGGCTACAAATGTGCACAGCATGTTACCATACTAAATACTGTAGGCAACTGTAACACAATCGTAAGTATCTGTATATTGAAAGATAGAAAAAATACAGTAAAAGTACTGTATAAAAGATTTAAAATGTTACACCTGTATAGGGCACTTACCATGAATGGAGCTTGCAGGAGTGGGAGTTGCTCTGGGTGAGTCAGTGAGTGAGGGGTGAGTCAGTGTGAAGGCCTAGGGCATTACTGTCCATTACTGTAGACATTATAAAGACTGTACACTTAGGCTACACTAAATTAATTTAAAAAATTTTCGTCAGTAATAAATTAACCTTCGATTACTATAACTTTTTTTACTTCATGAATTTTTAATTTTTTAAACTTTTGACTCTTTTGTAATAACAGCTTAAACACAAACACATTGTACAACTGTACAAAAATATTTTCTTTATAGCCTTATTTTATTAACTTTTTTCTATTAAAATGTTTACTTTTTAAACTTTTTTGTTAAAAACAAAGACACACATTAGCCTAGTTCTACACAGGGTAAAAATCATCAATATCACTGTCTTCCATCTCCACATCTTGCCCCACTGGAAGGCCTCCAGGGGCAATAACAGGAACAGAGCTGTCATCTCCTGATAACAATGGCTTCTCCTGGAATACCTCCTGAAGAACCTCCCTGAGGCTGTTTTACAGTTTAATTTTTTTTTTAAGTAGGAGTACATTCTAAAATAACAATAATAAGTATAACATAGTAAGTATTAGGCAATAGGAATTTTTCAGCTCCATTATAATCTTCTGGAACCACTGTTGTATATGGTGTCACTCACTGAAACGTTATGTGGCATATAACTGTATTCAGCTGTTATGCCCTCCAGGAAGCCTTCCTTGTTTAACCAGCCTGGTAGACCTACCAATTCTCTGAGCTCCCAAAGCATTCTGGGAGCTTCTATCATAATACTTAATATTATACTGTAAGGAACAACTTTACTGTAAACTCCCTGAAGACAGAAGGAACCTGTCTGCCTAGGGTCATGGTTAGATCTGCAGTATACGATACACATGGTGCCAGACACATATGCACTCAACAAATACTTACAAAATAAATGAAAGAGGAGTTCACTGCCTAGCAGAAAAGACACTGTAACTACATAATTACACGAAATAATTGTGTGGAATAAGCAAAGAGGGTGGCTGGGAAAGACTTCATGATGTTATCATTTGAACTGAATAAAAGATGAGCAGGAACTCCCTAAGTGGTCAGGGTTACTAAGCAAAGATACACAGGCATGTGAGCGGATGGTGCCCTCTGAGAAGCAGCAGTTAGGAGTGCTGTGTGTGGGAAAGTAGAGATGACTAGGGAATACATTATGGATTTATTCTATGGTGATTACCAGTAACTATTTTTTAATTATAAAAATACTTTTCCTGGCCAAGCGTGGTAGCTCATACCTATAATCCCAACATTTTGGAAGGCCAAGATGGATGGATCACTTGAGCTCAGGAGTTTGAGACCAGCCTGGGCAACATGACGAAACCCCATCTCTTATTTTAAAAATAACGATAACAAAAAACATTTCTATTGAAAATATTTTTAATGAAAAAAAATCGGCTGGGTGCAGTGGCTCACGCCTGTAATCCCAGCACTTTGAGAGGCCGAGGCGGGTGGATCACAAGGTCAGGAGTTCAAGACCAGCCTGGCCGAGATGGTGAAACCCTGTCTCTACTAAAAATACAAAAAAAATTAGCTGGGCATGGTGGCGGGCGCCTGTAATCCCAGCTACTCGGAGGCTGAGGCAGAGGCAGAGAATTGCTTGAACCCGGGAGGCAGATGTTGCAGTGAGCTGAGATTGTGCCACTGCACTCCAGCTGGGGCACAGAGCAAGATTCCGTCTCAAAAAAAAGAAAAAGAAAAAAAAAATCCATCACCAAAAATAACCACTTTATTGATGTTTAGCTTAATTTCTGTTTTAAACCTAATATTATCTCAAAAACATATTGCCATTATTAAAGATTTATTAACAAAATCATGTTTAATGGCTGAATAGTGTTCACTGTATGAAGAACTGAAACCTTTTTTCTTTTTAATTTTTTTTTTTTGGAGACAGAGTCACGCTTTATCCCCCAGGTGCTCACTGCAACCTCTACCTCCTACATTCAAGTGATTCTCATGCCTCAGCCTCCAGAGTAGCTGGGATTACAGGCGCCCGCCACGACGCCCAGCTAATTTTTGTATTTTTAGTAGAGACAGGTTTTGTCAGGTTGGCCAGGCTGGTCACAAACTCCTGACCCTCAGGTGATCTGCCTGCCTCGGCCTCCCAAAGTGCTGGGATTACAGGAGTGAGCCACTGTGCCCGGCTTCTTTTTAAAATGAATATGCAATTTTTGGGTGTTTGGATTGCTTACAATTTTTTACTACTAAAAAACACTAAGATGAGCATACTTACAGCCAAATATTAATCACATCCCTATGTATTTCTCTAAGTATATTTCCAGAAAAACATATTGCTAAGTAAAATGAGATTTTTTTTAATGTAAGTTTTTTTTAATGTAGCCAAATTGTTCTCCAAAAAAAATACCAATATGGAGTTGCATCAGTAGTTAGGAGAGTGTCCATTTTCCCAAATCCTTGCCACATAGGTCTTTAAAAAAACTTTCTCCTAAGTGCTAGGAAAAAAATCATCTTGTTTTAAGTTGAAACTTTTATTTTTAGTAAAGTTGAAACTTTTTCACATTTATTAGAAAAATATATTTCTTTGCTGTTCATGTTCCTTGCTGATTTTACAACTGCAGTATTATTTTAATTACTGAGTTGTAAAAAAAATCTTTAAAGATAATATATCCGTTTTTCAAATACTGTGCATTGCATATATTTTCCACATATTTCTATCTTTTATATGGTTTATGTTTTCTTCCCATATCAAAATTTTAATTTTTTTTTTTTTCTTGAGACAGGGTCTTGCTCTGTTGCCCGGGCTGGAGTGCAGTGATGATTATGGCTCACTGCAGCCTTGACCTCCCAGGCTCAAGCAACCCTCCTTGTCTCAGCCTCCTGAGTAGCTGGGACTATGGGCACATGCCACCATGCCCAGCTAATCAAAATTTTAATTTTTTTTTTTTTTTTTTTGACACACAAGCAGTATGTATTCAACACACTGATACCTGATAGCATGTCAGGAAAAGAGAACAGGCAATGCAGTTTAAGGGGGGAAAAACTGAGAAGTCATAACTACTCCAAAGATGTGAAGGAAACCACAAAAGACATGGACCTGCTTCTACTATAAAAAGAAAATGAAGCACTTCTCTGGGGTTGCTATACCAACTGTTTCAGCCCATTGTAGTCTTGCCTCTTTCAGGGCTTTAGCCACTATTTCATTTCATGGAAAAGCAGACATCTCCTAACAAACAGAGTGACATTTACCAAAAGAAAGAGGGCTTATCAGTGAGAAGCTTAGTAAAGAAAAATATTTACCTATGCTTTGCACAATTTTCTTTTCTTTTTTTTTTTTTTTTGAGACGGAGTCTTGCTCTGTTGCCAGGCTGGAGTGCAGTGGCACAATCTCGTCTTACTGCAGCCTCCATCTCCCAGGTTCAAGGGATTCTCCTGCCTCGGCCTCCTGAGTAGCTGGGATTACAGGCATGCGCCACCACGTTCAGCTAATTTTTGTATTATTAGTAGAGACGGGTTTTCACCGTGTTAGCCAGGATGGTCTCCATCTCCTGACCTCGTGATCCGCCCACCTCGGTCTCCCAAAGTGCTGGGATTACAGGTGTGAGCCACCGTGCCCGGCCTGCTTTGCGCAATTTTCAAAAGCCATTATTTCTATTCAATTTTGGGTACTTACTACAGTGCTGGATGCAAAGTTTATGCAGTAAAAGCTTATTGAATGAATGAATCACAGGATAAATAATACAACTAGTAATTTCTTAAGATCATAAATTCCATTACAGTAACCCTGGTAGGCAACTCTATAAAGTTCTGGGCTCCAAGAAGAGGTCAGTGCATGCCATAAATGTGTTTGATCTGCTGTGAAGTATATTCACAGTCTTCAAAATGTAATGCTTAAATGAGATAAAATTGGTTGGTTACCACCCCCAAATTAGCATATGCCAGCCTACACAAAGGTAAATAGCAAAAACTTTAACTGCTCAATCTGAATTAACCAAAGATTCCTTCTAGGAATCTTAAAAAAAAAAAAGTAAGGGTGTGAACACTTCAAGCACTTATTTTCAGATGCATCAACTGACATAAATTAAAAATGGTACAAACTAATAATTGAACACCAGTAGCATAACAAAATAGAATTTTCACTCTTTCCGCTTTGAGTCAAAGTGGTTTGCTCATGTTTGTTGAAATCAGAACTGAAACAATGACATGTATAAAAAAGAATAGATAAAAGTGGTTCTTGCATTAAAGTTCCATTCCCTGCTCTCAGCTGATGAGGGCACGAGAACTCAATGGAGCAGTTAGGGTAGACTCAAATCATCTCAGCTGGAAGCACTCTCCACTTAAACATACTCATCTGGCCCACCCTCATTTCAAATTCAGGCAAAAATGGCCTCCCTGAGGCTTTAAGACTTGCTTTCTTCTTTTTCTTCTGATAGTGTTTCCCAGATTGGCTCCTTGATGTGTTCTGGTAACTGTTCTAATTGTGTCTTTGTTACTTCCATGGCAACCCTTTCAGGTAAGTTTCGCTGAATATATTCCAAGTAGACATCTGCTGTGCTTCCAGTTAGATGTTCTAACTCTAAACATCTGTAAAGTGTTCTCATTTCATACTGAACTCCGTGCTTCTTGTAAATATGCACTGATATGAGAAGAGTAAATCGCTCTATTTTCCTTGGAGGTTCGTGTACTTTAATAGAGATACCAAGTTCTTTAGCATCAAGCACAGCAAAATATTCATAACTGTCCAATACAGACTTACCGTGGCGGCGCGGACGGCGTTTGGGGCCGTGTGCCGGCGCCTCTGGCAGGGATTGGGGAATTTTTCTGTAAACAGTTCTAAGGGCAATACAGCCAAAAATGGTGGCTTTCTTCTCAGTACCAATATGAAGTGGGTACAGTTTTCAAACCTACACGTTGATGTTCCAAAGGATTTCAGCAAACCTGTGATAACAATCTCTGATGAACCAGACACATTATATAAAATTTTAATTCTTATATTGTCAAGTCCATCTTTCCCTTATAGATTTACCTTTACTGATAATGTTTTTTGTTGTTGTTGTTGTTTTGAGACTGAGTTTCACTCTTGTTGCCCAGGCTGGAGTGCAATGGCGTGATTCTCAGCTCTCTGCAACCTCCGCCTCCCGGGTTCAAGCGATTCTCCTGCTTGAGCCTCCTAAGTAGCTGGGATTACAGGTGCCCGCCACCACGCCCAGGTAATTTTTTTTTTTTTTTTTTTGGACGGAGTCTCACTCTGTCTCCCAGGCTGGAGTGCAGTGGCGCGATCTCGGCTCACTGCAACTCCACCTTCCGGGCTCAAGTCATTCTCCTGCCTCAGCCTCCTGAGTAGCTGGGATTACAGGCGCCCACCATCACACCCGGTTAATTTTTGTATTTTCAGTAGAGACAGGGTTTCACCATTTTGGCCAGGCTGGTCTCAAACTCCTGGCATCAAATGATCTGCCTGCCTCGGCCTCCCAAAGTGCTGGGATTACAGGCGTGAGCCACTACACCTGGCCCCAGCTAATTTTTTTTACATTTTTAGTAGAGACAGGGTTTCAACATGTTAGCCAAGTGGGTTTTGAACTCCTGACCTCAACTGATCTGCCCACTTCGACCTCCCAAAGTGCTAGGATTACAGGTATGAGCCACTGCGCCCGGCCCTGATGATGCTTTCTAAAGTAAAACTAGTTCAGTGACTTCCATATTTGACAGAAATTATGTGACTGAGACTGAGCACAGTGGCTCACACCCATAATCCCAGCACTATGGGAGGCCGAGGCCAGCTGATCTCTTGAATTCAGGAGTTTGAGACCAGCCTGGGCAACATGGTGAGACCTCGTCTCTATGAAAAATACCAAAATTAGCCAGGTGTGGCACGCGCCTGTAGTCCCAGCTACTCAGGAGGCTGAGGCAAGAGAATCGCTTGAGCCATGGAGGCGGAGGTTGCAGTGAGTCGAGATAGCACCACTGCACTCCAGCCTGGGCGACATGAGTGAAACCCTGTCTCAAAAAAAAAAAAAAAAAAAAAAAAAAGTACGTGATTGAGAAAAATACGTACAAAAAATATTTTCTAAAAAGCTACTGGAAAGTTAAAGTTTTAAAATAAATTGAGCATATTCATACATTTGAAAAGTTTTTAAAAAATAACAAAGATATTTTATTCAGTCTACAGAAAATACTTAATGCACAGATGGATTTAAAACCCCAGTGGGGTTATATTGCTGTAGGCCACAGTGGTCTGAGAGTTTTAAGGAAGAGAGATTATTAGAATGAGAGTTTCAGAAAGATCTCTGAACTGGCTAGGTTTCCAGACTGTTGGACTTTCATAAAAAATAAAAAGGGGGATTAGCTTTTTAATTTTTCTTAATAAGGTCATTTAAAAAACTATAATTGTTGCATGAAAGGATATTTTAATACCAAAAATATAGAAAAATATAAAGTTGGAATAAAAGCTAATAATTTTGAATTGAATAAGTTTAATGAGAAATTCAATACTTTGACTTTAATTGGCTCATTTTTGCCTCAAAATATTACTTATTAAAAACTTTGATATTGGAAGTTGCTGTTTAGTAAAACATAAATTTAAAAAAAGATGGCTGGGCACAGTGTCTCACTCCTGTAATTCCAGTACTTTGGGAGGTCAACAAGGGCGGATCACCAGAGCTCAAGTTTGAGACCAGCCTGGGCAACATGATGTAACCCCATCTCTACTAAAAATACGAAAATTAGCCAGGTGTGGTGACGCCTGCCTGTAATATCAGCTACTCGGGAGGCTGACGCAGGAGAATCGCTTGAGCTGGCGGGGCGGAGGCTGCAGTGAGCCGAGATCGCACCACTGCACTCCAGCCTAGGTGGCAAAGCAAACAAAAAAAACTTTGGTATTGGAAAATCACTGATAAAGAGAAAAAAATTGTAGAATATTAAGAATGTACACTAGGAGATAAATTAAAGCACCTAGAACAATTTTTATCCCAAAATCAACAGATGCAGAGAATGTAGCGTTAGACAAATCCTTGGATATGTGGGCCTAGTCCTCTCAAAACTCAGTCTAGCTTAATAAGTTAATAATTGTAAAATATTTATAACTCCACAGACCCCAATAAATAAGAGACAACCCTTCAAACACACTGAAATCTGTGTCTCTGAATCACAGAACTTCTCCAAATGTCCCCATCAAACCCCAGCATACATGACTGTAACAGCTATGGGTAAGCTGACATCTGGACAAATTCAAGGTCTTCATTGTCAGATGATATGGTAAAGGATAAAAGAAACTGAAAATGAATTCTATTAAAATGGGTACTAACATTTCATTGTATAAATGAAAGTGTTGTTGAGTCTATATCTTAAAAAAATATTAAACAAAAACTCATGAAAATAACATTTTCCTGTTTATTTAACTACAGACGATCCCCCACTTAAAATTGTTTGACTAACAATTTTTTGACTTTATGATGTTTATCTGGGTATTAAATTTATTTTGACTTCCAATATTTTCAACTGACAGTGGGTTTATTGGGAGATAATCCCATCAGAAGTTGAAGAGCATCTGCATATGCAAATTCTCAGAACAAGAATAAAGTAAATGTTTGGCATTTTTTACATAATCTTCCCAATGAAATAATGATAGCAGAATATGACATCCTTACTTCATATTTGAATTTGTAGTATAATCAAAAAGAAGGTCATTTCAGCTCACGCCTGTAGTCCCAACACTTTGAGCGAGGTGGATTGCTTGAGGTCAGGAGTTCAAGACCAGCCCCGGCAACATAGAGAAACCCTATCTCTACAAAAGATTAGCCAAGCCTGTAGTCCCAGCTATTGAGAGGCTGAGGCAGGAGAACTGCTTGAGCCCAGGAGGCAGAAGTTGCAGTGAGCCATGATCGTGCCACTGCACACCAGCCTAGTCTAGGTAACAGAGCAAGACCCTGTCAAAAAACAAAAACAAAAAAAACAAAACAAAACCTAAAACAGAGAGTCATTTCTGTATAAATATTCAAGGGCCTCATCAATTTTCCCAAGAGCCTTTTTCCTTAGTCCTGTGAGTTATTCACATAATGCTTTGAGGTGTCTATCATGTCATAATTGATGTCATTTTCTTTAATTGATCACTACTCTTAATTCTATGATATCATTATCTGCCAGTGATTTTATATTACTTGACCAGTTCTCTAACATAATTTTCAGGGTTTTGCAAAATTCTGCATCCTTTGTAAGATAAGAAATTTCGTGTTCCCACTGACACAGCACTACATTTGCATTATATAGTTTGAAATTTAACAATCAGCAGCACACCAACAAAGACAGTGGGAGGGAGAAATAGATCCTGGGATATATTTAAATGGGTATTAATTTTTTTTTTTTTTGAGACGGAGTCTCGCTCTTGTTGCCCAGGCTGGCATGCAATGGCGTGATCTCGGCTCACTGCAACCTCCACCTCCTGGGTTCAAGCGATTCTCCTGCCTCAGCCTCCCGAATAGCTGGGATTACAGGCACCCGCCACCATGCCCCACTAATTTTTGTATTTTTAGTAGAGATGGGGTTTCACCATGTTGGCCAGGATGGTCTCGAACTCCTGACCTCAGGTGGTCCGCCCACCTCGGCGTCCCAAAGTACTGGGATTACACACATGAGCTACCATGCACAGACTAAATGGGTACTAATTATTATTATTATTTTTTAGATGGTTCAAGCGATTCTCCTGCCTCAGCCTCCTGAGTAGCTGGGATTACAGGCACCCGCCACCATGCCCGACTAAATAGGTACTAATTTTTTAAATGTAATATCACTAAGTAAATATTCTTATGATGACCTCCGGGCTTCTCCCTGCAACTTCATAACTGGGGGGGACCTAGATCTTTCTTTTGTTTTGTTTTTTGAGACGGAGTCTCGCTCTGTCGCCCAGGCTGGAGTGCAGTGGCACAATCTCGGGTCACTACAGCCTCCTCCTCCCAGGTTCAAGCAATTCTCTGCCTCAGCCTCCTGAGTAGCTGGGATTACAGGTGCCGGCCACCACGCCCAGCTAATGATTATTAAAGGAACTCTAAATCCACATACAGATCCCTCAGGAATGAGAAGTAAGCCTGTATAATGGGTGTAAGTATTTAAATTACAGACTTTTCCCACTACTTTCCCAAAATATGAACTAATAGAAAATATTGTCCGTAACTACCAATGTTTTTTATTTTTTTATTTTACAAGATAATAAGCAAACTACAAAACTAAGAAATGAACTAGAAGACATTACCAAGTATGTACAAAATGACTGTCTAGATTCAAACCAGAAAATGCATGCCCCTGTCTCTGAACAGTACAGTGAGGTGATCTAATGGAACTGAGTATGAATTCCAGCTCCACCACTTACTATATCTAAGAACTTGGGCAAATCTCTTTATTTGAGTTATAGTTTTTTATTCCTTAAATAGCTACAATATCTGTCTCACAGAGGGATACTGTGAGGATTAAGTAATGTATAAAAAGTGCTTCACAGAAGGTTTGGCACATAGAAAGCATTAAAAAATGGAAGTTAGTATTATTAATAAATAAAGCACACTTGAGCTCATGCACCAAAGACTCTTCAGATCCTCACTCAAAACTTTCTTTTTTTTTGAGACAGAGTCTCGCTCTATCGCCCAGGCTGGAGTGCAGTGGTGCGATCTCGGCTCACTGCAACCTCTGCCTCCTGGGTTCAAGCGAGTCTCCTGCCTCCCGAGTAGCTGGGACTGCAGGCGTGTGCCACCACGCCCAGCTAATTTTTGTATTTTTAATAGAGATGGGGTTTCACCATGTTAGCCAGGTTGGTCTGGAACTCCTGACCTCAGGCAATCTGCCCACCTCAGCCTCCCAAAGTGCTGGGATTACAGGCATGAGCCACTGCGCCCAGCCAAAACTCTTAAGTTATGTATACTTCTAAACGAGCTTCAAAATCGATTTCTCTAATCAACAGATCAGAAGAAGCAGATTCAAATTTGTAGGCATGAGTTGCTATGGCAGGCATACTGGCAGCAGCAAATGAAGGCTAACATTGATAAATAATACATTCTAATAGCCGATTAGCCAAAGGTTGTTTTGAGTAAAGGCAAACAACTTGGCACAAGTCTTATCTTTCTAAGAAATTTTTAAATTATAACATATTAGCAACATAGAGAAAACTATGAAAAATATAACAAACATCTGTGATACCACTCAGCTTTATCAATTTTAACATTTTATCTTTCACATATTTTTGAACATTACAAACTCAGTTGAAGTGCCTTGCATATCCCTCCCCAATCCCTTCCCTTCTCTTCCTCCCCAGAGGGAACCACTATCCAAAAGTTGTTGTTATTCCCATGTAAATTTTTAATACCATGAATTCATATGTATGTAACCATAAACACTTTATAGTATTGTTTTGCGTTCAGTTTTTTCTCTGTAAATGTTTAATAAGAACCCACCATATGCTAGGCACAATTCTAGATGCTGGGATAGAGCACAGAACAAATACATGCCCTCACCAAGCTTATGTTTGTAATGTTTTCAAATTTTATGTAAATGGTATCACACTATATAAAGCTCATTCTACATTTTTTCTTTTCTACCTCAACTTTAAATTTCTGAGATGTGTATCAGATGCTGATGCTTTTAGTTCATTTATCTTAACTGATGTATAGTATTTCATTGTATGAGTACACCAGAATTTATTTATCTATTAATATTTCCTCTTGATAGACATTCGTTTCCAACTTCTATTACAAACAATGCTATAATGAACCTTCTTCATATACCTCCGTGTCCACATATGCATTAATTTCTTTCTTCTTCTTCTTTATTCTTTAAGAGACAGGGTCTTGCTCTGTCACCCAGACTGGAATGCAGTGGTGCAATCATGGCTCCCTGCAGCCTCAAACTCCTGGGCTCAAGCATTCCTCCTAAGCTTTCTAAGTAGCTGGGACTATAGGCACGTGCAACTACACCTGGCTAATTTTTAAATTGTTTGTAGAGACGGAGTCTCACTGTGTTGCCCAGGCTGGTCTTGAACTCCTGCCCTCCAGTGATTGTCCCACCTCAGCCTCCCAAAATGCTGGGATTACAGGTATGAGCCACCATGCCCAGCCTGCATTAATTATTAAAAAAAAATTAATCTTCAGCTTTACCATATATTGCTCAACTGCTCTTCAAAATAATGTTATAAATTTATACTTCATCAGTAATATCTAAGAGTGCCTATTTCTCAACATTTCGCTGCCGAGAGAAATACCAAGTATTTTTCTGCCAATACTTGATATTTACTGTTATTTTTATTTGCACTTCCATAATAAATGATAAGCTTGAACATCTTTCTGTAGTTATTCTTCATTGTAGTTTTTTGTTTTATTTTATTTTATTTATTAATTTTTTTGACATGGAGTCTTGCTCTTGTTGCCCAGGCTGGAATGCAATGGCACAATCTTGGCTCACCGCAACCTCCGCCTCCCGGGTTCAAGTGATTCTCCTGTCTCAGCCTCCCGAGTAGCTGGGATTACAGGCATGCACCACCATGCCCGGCTAATTTTTGTATTTTTAGTAGAGATGGGGTTTCTCCATGTTGGTCAGGCTGGTCTCGAACTCCCTACCTCAGGTGATCCACCCAAAAGTGCGGGAATTACAGGCATGAGCCACCGTGCCCGGCCTGTTCACTGTAGTTTTTCTTAGGTGATTCTCTGCCTCTTTTGCTAAAGGGCTATTATATTATATACTAATACTTTTCTGGTTATGTACATTGAAAATACCTTCTCCCACCAACTGTAGCCTATCTTCTCACATTATTATGATGCGTTTGGTTACAATGAAGTTTAAAATTTTTATGCAGTTGAACTGATCAATCCTTAATGATTTATGCTTTTTGTATCTAAAAAAATCCTTTCTTACACTTAGAACACAACTATATTCTATACTTTCTCCTAAAACTTTAAAGCTTTGCTTTCATAATTAGATCTTTAATCTAACTGGAAGTTATTTTCACTTATGGTGTGAAGTAGAGATCTAATTTTATTCTATTTTTTCATATATATAGCCAAACCTCTCTTTTCCATTTCCACCCCCCACTGATTTATAATGCCCCTGCTATCATATACAACATTTTTATAGATACACAGGTCTGTTTCTGGGATATTCCATTGTCACTTAATCTACTCCTGTTTTAAGACTACATACTATAGGCATGCACCACCATGCCTCGCTCTTGCTGTTCTGTATAAGTTTTAAAATCAAGTTTTATGAAAAACTCTGTTGGTATGTTAACTAAAACTACACTGGATTTATGGAATAATTTGGGGAGAATCAACTTCTTTATGATGCTGACTTTTTGCCTCCAGAGAAGATTTGAATTTTTCCTTTTTTTTTTTCTTTTTTCTGAGAGGGGGTCTTGCTATTTTGCTCAGGCTGTCCATGAACTCCTGGGCTCAGCCTTGGCCTCCCAAGTACCTGGAACTACAGGTGTGTGCCACTGCACCTGGCAGACTTATATTTGTTTTTACAGATACATGACAGTGCTTCCAACCTGAATCCAATTGAAAATTGTTGGCTGGAGATTTTGAACTATATGGTAGTGTGAATTTGGGTCCCACACATGCATGAGTGCTGGATTGTGGTTAGATATTCACAGAGGAGGGCCAGGCACAGTGGCTCATGCCTGTAATTTCAGCACTTAGGGAGGCCGAGGTGGGAGGATCGCTTGAGGTCAGCAGCGTCAGACCAGCCTGGGCAACATAGCAAGACCCTGTCTCTACAAAAAGAAATTTTTTTTTAATAGCCAGAGGTGGTGCCACACACCTATAGTCCCAGCTACTCGGGAGGTTGAAATGGGAAAATCCCTTGAGCTATGATCATGCCACTGAACTCCAGCCTGGGCAACAGAGTGGGACTCTGTCTCTAAAATAGAGGGAGACTTTCTCTAAAATAAAATAAAATAAGATATTCAGCTACTTCTGTCCCCAATGCCACAGCCTAGATGAACAGGGTTTTTTATCTCTAGATCACCTTTTTGCTGAAAGTAAGCACTTTTGGGGTCCCAGCCTTATGCAGAGTCACTTTCTACTAAATTCCTCACCTTAAACTGGTTCTAGAATTATCTCTCTTGTTCCCTTTACTTCTCATACTTGTCAAAACAGAAGCTCAAGGTCACCAGCACTTGGCAGAAGCCTCCAGGGTAAAAGCCAACTGAACACCTGTTTACTTCTTTGCATTCCTGATTCCATTTCATTTTTGGCCCATGGATTCCTGTCTTTCTTATCAGCTCAACTACATATTAGAAATATATATATATATTACATTTTATCCAGCATTTGTTTTTAATTAGAAACATTGTTCAGGATATTTTTCGTTCTTAAAAACATATTTGTTTAATGTAAATACATTAACTCTACCACCATTTTGATAACTCTGTTTTGCATCTTTTCTTTTTGTTTTTGTTTTCTACCTGCTTGTTTGCTTGCTTGTTTTTGAGACCCCCAGATGCAGAAGGTGGAGTTAATCATACTTTTATCCTATTGTAGCATATTTTCATCACCAATCTGTGCAAGGTTCCCAGGTCACTTTGTTGTCTAAGCATTTGTTTCCATTTATCCCCACCTCCAACTTTCATTTCCTCCCCTACCCATTTATGCAAGGATTTTGTTCTGATCGCATGTAGTTGCTTCTTATGTTGGTGTTCTTACAAAATAGGTATTGTGGTGGCCGGGCGCAGTGGCTCACCTCTGTAATCCCAGCACTTTGGGAGACCAAGGCAGGTGGATCACCTGAGGTCGGGAGTTCGAGACCACCCTGATTAACATGGAGAAACCCTGTCTCTACTAAAAAATACAAAATTAGCCAGGCGTGGTGGCACATGCCTGTAAACCCAGCTACTTGGGAGGCTGAGGCAGGAGAATCGCTTGAACCTGGAAGGCAGAGGTTGTGGTGAGCCGAGATCGCGCCATTGCACTCCAGCCTGGGCAACAAGAGCACAACTCCATCTCAAAAAAAAAAAAAAAAAAAGGTATTGTGGTATTTGGGTGTATGTTTTATTTGCATAAATGATAGTGTATTACATATTCTGCTTCTTACTATTTTTTCTCTCTAAAAAACTGCTAGGTTCTGAAATCTCATACATGTGGCACAGGCATATCTAATCTGGGTTCCCATTGCCGAACATCACCCTGGCATCATCTGCCACATTTCACCTGTGCATTCTCTCATTGATGGTGGGCACTCAGTTGGCTTCAGTGCTCTCCCACATACATACACCACACCAAACAACCTCAAACCTGTGGGCTCTTGTGGATCCTATGAGAATGTCTCTGGACTATATACTAAGCAGCATAACTGCTGGGTCATAGCATTAGTAGCCCTAGATCCTTCCAGAAAGGCTATAGCATCCACACCCCATCAGCCATCAAGATACAGAACCCATCTATGCCAACATTTGGCTTATCCAGCTTTTAAATTTTTGCAGTCCAGTAGATGTAAAGTGCCATTTTGTTCTAATTCTCATTTGTGTGATTACTAATAACTTTAAGCTTCTCTTTACATGCATAATAGCTGTAGGGGTTTCCTTTCTATCAATTGTTTGTCCATATCCTTTGCTCATTTTTCTACTGGGGTTGCCCTCCTGATTTTTATTTGCAGGAGTCCCTTGTATATTCTGGGCATTAATCCCTTGTCAGCTTTTAACATTGAAATACCTTTTCTCATTTGTTCAGCTATGCATTAACTCTGTTCGTATTGCCTTTTTTTTTTTTTTAAAGAAATATACCACTTTTTTAAACTTTTTTTTTTTTCTTTTAAGATGGAGTCTCGCTCTGTTGCTCAGGCTGGTGTGCAGTGACGCGATCTCAGCTCACTACAGCCGCCACCTCCTGGGTTCCAGTGATTCTCCTGCCTCAGCCTCCCGGGTAGCTGGGATTACAGGCACGCGCCACCAAGCCTGGCTATTTTTTTGTTTTTGTTTTTGTTTTTTTGTATTTTTAGTAGAGATGGGGTTTCACTATGTTGGCCAGGCTGGTCTCAAACTCCTGACTTCAGGTGATCCGCCTGCCTCCGCCTCCCAAAGTGCTGGGATTACAGGCATGAGCCACTGTGCCCAGCCACTTTTTAAAATTTTTAAGTTCGGGGTACATGTGTAGGTTTGTTATATAGCTAAACTTGTGTCATAGAGTTTGCTGTACAGATTATTTTGTCACTCAGGTATTAAGCCTAGTACTCATTAGTTATTTAACCTGATCCTCTCCCACCTCCCACCCTCCACTCTCTGGAAGGCCCCAGCGTCTGTTGCTCCCCTCTATGTTGTCCATGTGTTCTCATCATCTAGCTCCCACTTCTAAGTGAGAACATGCAGTATTTGGTTTTCTGTTCCTGCATTAATTTGCTAAAGATAATGGCCTCCAGTTTTACCCATGTTCCTGCAAAGGACATGATCTCATTCTTTTTTATGGCTGCATAGTATTCCATGGTGTATATGTACTATGTTTTCCTTATCCAGTCTGCCATTAATGGGCATTTAGGTTGATTCCATGTTTTTGCTATTGTGAATAGTGCTGCAATGAACATATGCATGCATGTGTCTTTATTCCTTTGGGTATATACCCTGTAATGGGACTCCTGGGTCGAATGGTAGTTGTTTTTAGGTCTTTGAGGAATCAACACACTATTTTCCACAATGGCTGAACTAATTTACACTCTCACCAACAGTGTATAGGTGTTCCTTTTTCTCCGTAACCTCACCAGCATCTGTATTTTTTTGACTTTTTAATAACAGCCATTTGTTCAGGATATTTTAAAATCTTCTACTGCCTAATTTTTATCTGCTTGATTTATCAGTTTTGGACACACCTGTATTAAAATATCTCACTATAATTGTAGACTTCTAATTCTTTATAATTCTGTTTTTGCTTTGTGTATTTTAAGGCTATATTTAAGGTGCATTCAAGTTCATAATTATTATATCTTCTTGGTAGACTTTTCCTTTTATTAATGTGTACTGTTTCATTTTATCTTTATTAAAGCCCTTGGTCTTTCATCTGTCTGATATTGATAATTTCTATCAGTTTTCTTTTCCCATTTCTCAGTGGTTTTATTTTTGGCATTGCTAAACATCTATCGATAGAGCAACAGATAAATAATTTGGCTTTTTATTCAAATTGTTGACTCTTAACAAAGAAAATTAATCTATATTTACTTTGAACTACTCATATATTTGGAACTCTTTCTACTTCTCATTTTCTATATTCTATTTATCATCCCTTTTCTTCATTTAAATTTTTTTTTTTTACTTTTTTAAACTATCCTGTCTTTTACTGAACTGATTAAGTTTTCAATATTCTCTTTTGCCCTTCTGCTGCTTTGAGAGCTATAATGGTTTGTATTTCCATTATCTTAGTTAAATCTTTTCAGTTTTTTTCATCACATATATTTAATTATACATTTTGCTAGAAGAGTCTGAATTACTTAATATTTTTATCTTCCTCTTGAACATGAAGAGGGCCTTAACATATTATACCTTCCCACTTAACAAAACTCCCCCGTGCATGCAATCTATTTGTTGTTACTATCTAGAACCACACTGTCCAATTTGGTAATGTAGCCATTACCTACATCTGCTTTTGAGTCATTGATAGGCAGGCAGTCTGAATTAAGATGTGCTCTAATGACTGGGCATGGTGCCTGATGCCTGTAATCCCAGCACATTGGGAGGCTGAAGCAGGTAGATCATTTGAGGTTAGGAGTTCGAGACCAGCCTGGCCAACGTGGTGAAACCCCATCTCTACTAAAAATACAAAAATTAGCTGACTGTGGTGGCACATGCCTGTAATCCCAGCTACTCAGGAGGCTGAGGCACAAGAATTGCTTCAGTCCAGGAGACAGAGGTTGCAGTGAGCTGAGATCACGCCACTGCACTCCAGCCTGGGCAACATAGTGAGACTCTGTCTCAAAAAAAAAAAAAAAAAAAAGATGTGCTCTAAGTATAAAATACAAACTGGATTTTGAAGACAGCATGAAAAAAATGAAAGTAAAATATCTCAATTTTTATATTGATTACATGTTGAAATGATAATATTTTGGACATACTGGGTTAAATAAATTATTAAAAATTAATTTTACCTCTTTTTTCTTTTTTAGTGTGACTACTATAAAATTAAAAATTACATATGTGATTGGCATTACATTTTTATTGGATAGTGCTAATTTAGAGTTTTAGTTTTTATTTTGTTTTACATGTAGCCCCTCCCCAAAAAAACTCCTAAATTCTTTTCTCTTAATAACAGTTAACATTTTACCTAATTACAATTCTTTAGTCTGGATTAACAGTTTCCCTGGACATAACATGGTATTGAACATTATTTTACCTTCATATTGAAGATATTAATATTACTCCATTTTCTCCTGATATCAACTATTGCTAATGAGAAACCTGTTTCTGTAATTATTGTACTTCTGTAGGTAATCTGGCTTCTAACTTTGGTGGCTTCTAAGATTTTCTCTTGACTTTTGGTATTCTAGAGTTTCACCACAACCTGTCTAGCTGCAGATTTATCTTTATTTAAACTGCAAACACTATAAAGTTCACTTCTGATTTGATGTCTCAGGCCCTTCAGCGCTAAAAATTCTCAGCCATTGTTATCTTCAAAAATTTAGTTTTCCACCAATATTTTTCTATAACTATACACTGTAATCTCTCAATTAATCCTGTCTTTCAACTACTTTTTCATATTTTAACCTTTTTTATGTGTTCTGTGTGAATTTTAAGTGCTATATTCTAACTCATTAATTCATTTATCAATAGTGTAAAAGGTAAAGTTTATCCCATCTATTGAGTTTTTTATATACCAACTACATAATTTCTTTTTCTTTCTTTTTATAAAGATAGAGTCTTGCTCTGTCACCTAGGCTGAGAGCAGTGATGCAATCATAGCTCACTGCTGCCTTGAACTCCTGGGCTCAAGTGATCCTCCTGCCTCAGCCTCTCAAGTTGCTGGGATTACAGGTGCAAGACACCAAGCCCAGCTTGACTTTTTTTAAATTTTATTTTATTTTTCCGTAAGTTATTGGAATACAGGTGGTATTTGGTTACATGAGTAAGTTCTTTAGTGGGGATTTGTGAGACCCTGGTGCACCCATCACCCAAGCAGTATACACTGCATCATATTTGTTGTCTTTTATCCTTTGCCCAACCTCCCACTCTTCCCCTTAAGTCCCCAAAGTCTATTGTATCATTCTTATGCCTTTATGTCCTCATAGCTTAGGTCCCACATATTAGTGGGAACCTATGATGTTTGGTTTTCCATTCCTGAGTTACTTCACTTAAAATAATAGTCTCCAATCTCATCCAGGTCATTGCAAATGCTGTTAATTCATTCCTTTTTATGGCTGAGTAATATTCCATCATATATATATATATATATATATATATATCACAGTTTCTTTATCCACTCATTGATTAATGGGCATTTGGGTTGGTTCCACGATTTGGCTATTGTGAATTGTGCTGCTATAAACATGAGTGTGCAAGTATCTTTTTCAAATAATGACTTCTTTTCCTCTGGGTAGATACCCAGTAGTGGAATTGCTGGATCAAATGGTAGTTCTACTTTTAGTTCTTCAAGGAATCTCCACACTGTTTTCCACAGCGGCTGTACTAGTTTACATTCCCACCAGCAGTGTAGAAGTGTTCCTGATCACCACATCCACACCAGCATCTACTGTTTTTTGATTTTTTGATTATGGCCATTCTTACAGGAGTAAGGCGGTATTGCATTATGGTTTTGATTTGCATTTCCCTGATCATTAGTGATGTTCAGCATTTTTTCATACGTTTGTTGGTCATATGAAGAATTATTCTTCTGAGAATTATCTATTCATTTCCTTAGCCCACTTTTTTAATGGGATTGATTGTTGTTTTTTTTTACTGATTTGAGTTTGTTGTAGATTCTGGATATTAGTCCTTTGTCAGATGTATAGATTGCGAAGATTTTCTCCCACTCTGTGGGTTGTCTGTTTATTCTGCCGACTGTTCCTTTCGCCATGCCAAATCTCTTTAGTTTAATTAGGTCCCAGCTATTTATCTTTATCTTTATTGCAATTGCTTTTGGGGTTTTGGTCATGAAATCCTTGCCTAAGCCAATGTCTAGAAGGGTTTTTTTTTTATTATAGTTTCAGGTCTTAGGTTTAAGTCCTTAATCCATCTTGAGCTGATTTTTGTATAAAGTGAGAGAAGAGAATCCAGTTACATTCTCCTACATGTGGCTAGCCAATTATCCTAGCACCATTTGTTGAAAAGGGTGTCCTTTCCCCACTTTATGTTTTTGTTTGCTTTGTCCAAGATCAGTTGGCTGTAAGTATTTGGATTTATTTCTGGGCAGCTTGACATTTTTAATTTCTAAGAGTTCTAGCTAGTTCTTTACTACATTGACTTCTTCTTGTTCAATCTCTTTTGTTTCAGTTTTTAAGCTCTCTTTAATTGGAACGTATCCTTAATTTATTTCTCTGAGCATCCTTAAAAGTTAAAGTTAAAAGCAAAAGTTAAAGGCTTAAAAGTTTCTCCCAATCATTGGAATACCATGCAGCTATTAAAAAGAATAAGGTAATCCCATGGGTATTAATATCAAATGATCTCTAAACATGTTATTAAGTGAAAAAGGCAAGGTAAATAATAATATGTGTAAATGCTACCATTTATATAAAAATGTACATATGTGTGAGTGTGTGTGTATATATATATGTTTGTATATGCAACAATTATCTTAGAAAGGATAGCAAGAAATGGGTAACAGTGGTTGCCTTTGGGGAGGGAAACTGGGTGGCTAGGTGAAAGAGGTGGAGATAGACTTACTTTTCACTGTTTACCCTTTTTGTACCTTTGAATTTTGTACTACGTGCATCTATTACTAGTCAAAAATAAATACATAATTTATTTTTTAAAATAAAGTCTTTGTTGAACTGCTCCATAAAATTAATTTCATCCAGAGAAATGAATGTTTTGGTGGCTGATTTTGTTATATTAATATTATATGTCTTTATAAATTTTAGAATTTGGGTTATAGGTTTCTTTTGAATAGAAAAGGTTTTTAATTTCTCTCTCTCCTCCTATTTAATGGTTTCAGAGTTGCTCCCACTTGGCCATCTGGGCCCCCAGTCCACAACTAGGCCTTATAATGACATTTCGGGGCTCCATTTTAATCATGATACTGGAAATATCATACATAGACATTCAGTTACTGACTCAGCAAGTGGCTTCATTCAATAGCTATTGATGAGGCTGTGTTTTTATCAGCTAAAACTTATAGTCTCAGGTAGTGAATAGCTCTTTTCTCTTTTCAGCCTTTCATAAATAAGACAGATATTTTAACCAAACCCCGGACTTCATGTAGTGATTCTGGCTCTGGTTCCTGCCTCGCATGAAACACTTAAGCACTTCTTAATCCTTTTACCTGACAGGAGCAAAACTACTAGCTGTCAGTGCTAGACTGAAAGCCAGCTGGTCTGTGGTTTCAGCCCTGTTTAAAACTTTGTGTCCGTGTTTCATTTCTGGCCCACAAAGATGTTTATGTTGTTTCAGAACCTGGCTATACTTTTTGTGCTATTTAATTTATTCTTCTATGTGTTTCGAGCATAGGAGTTACATCAAAACACCCAGTATGTTACGTTGACTAGTAATTTACCTATTTCTTTTTTCAGAAAATTAAAAGTAATAATTATAAAAGTAATATAATCTCATTACATAGAAAAAATAGAAAATTACTCATAATCCATCCATTTTAACTACTGTTAGAATTTTAAAATATTTCCTTTTAATCTTTTTCTTCTGTATCATCTCCTATTTGTATAATTCTTATCACAATTTTACCCTGTATTATGCGAAGCATTTGTCTATGTTGCTATGTAGTCTCTATGACCATCATTTTAATGACTGAATATTAATCACCAAACTACTCAATTATAATTCACTTCCCACATTATTGAAAATTAAGGAGCTTCCAATGATGCTACAGAGAAATTGTCTGTGCATGTACTTTTTCCTCTTAACAGTCTGTATTTCTGCAGAGAGTGGTGGGGTGGAAGTGAGAGGTGCTAAGCAATGGGACTGCCATCATTCTACACAAATCATTAGCACAAAGGCATTACAGGACTAGCATAATACATGGCTGAGGTTCATAATGATGACCCTAATATATGAAAAGGTAAAATTATATAGAAGTTAGAAATGTATTTCAGAAACATTCCAATCCAAGATAGCTAAGAGTAAGTTTTGTAATTAAAGGATTAGTTTTATAAGGGATTAGATTCACAATTCACAATGTGGATCATCTAGCAGTGCTGGATAAGGCATTAAACATTTTCATTTTCACTAACTTCCAAAACAGAACATTTTGGGCCACACTGATAAAGTTCACTTTTTCACTAAAATACTAACCTGATATTATTTACACAGTCTTCATGAGCTTCAGAAAGTGTTTTTATGTGCTTTGAAGATATAGGGTCAAAAAGCAGAACTTCAGTTTGTTCACAAGCAACTGTCAGCACTGACCTGAAAGCAAATGACACATTTATCTTGTTTAGTTTTCTAGCATTCGCTGGTTATTGATGTTCACTTATTTATAATTACACAAGCTATAGGTAAATAACTTTTTTTTTTGCCCATGTTAGTAGCAAATGTTTAAAAGATCGATACTATCTGTGGTTGGCAAGAGTAGTAGGAAATGGTACTCTCATACATTATCGTGGAGTATAATCTGGTACAGCTTATGTTTGGACAGCACCTCTAAAGTATCAGAATTTAAAATGGGCATATGTTTTGACTCAGCAATTTTTTCTGGGAATTTAATCTAGAGAACTAATTACTTACAAATACAAAGAGACATATAAAGATATGCTTCATTGTAAAAAGGAGAAATTCAAAGTATCTTAAATGTACATGACACAGGGAGTGATTGATTATACAAGCCATAGCACACAATACTTTGAAATACTGTAGAGAAGTTAAAAAGGGGTAGCTTTATATGAATATGAAAGAACTGCAAAACATATTTTTAAATAAAAAAGGTGGTTGCCAAAAAAATGTACATTGATGAGACAACTTAGGGGAAATTCATATACAACCAAATTATATATTTCTTCATCACTGTCAATAAAATGTACTGGAAAATATCTGGCATATAACCTATCAGAGCAGTTAAACATAGTCAAACTTATCATTCTTTTCCTTCATGGTTTTTTAGGTTTGTCTCTTGTTTCAGGCCTTCCCCACTGCAAAGTTATATTTTTATAAACCTTTTACAAACCTTGTTTTGATTTGTGAAAATCTATTGTATTTTATTCTATTTATTTTGATTAAGTATAAGTTTTTTGTGGGCCCTGCTCTTTCAGATTCATTTCATTTCTAGCAAATGAAATCCTGTGTATTTTATACAACTAAGATGAACGTACGTAAGATAGAATAAATAGCCAAAAACTTTTCTATTCAGAACAAACTTTTTAGGTAAAGTGGGAGATTAAAAAACAACCATTAAGTTGAAATCTTGGCCGGGTGCAGTGGCCCACGCCTGTGATCCCAGTACTTTGGGAGACCGAGGTGGGTGGATCACAAGGTCAGGAGTTCGAGACCAGACTGGCCAACATAATGAAACCCTGTCTCTACTAAAAATTCAAAAAATGTTAGCCAGGTGTGGTGGTGGGGGCCTGTAGTCCCAGCTACTTGGGAGGCTGAGGCAGGAGAATCGCTTGAACCCAGGAGGCGGAGGTTGCAGTGAGCCAAGATCACGCTACTGCACTCCAGCCTGAGTGACAGAGTAAGATTCTGTCTCAAAAAAAAAAAGTTGAAATCTTTTCTATATTTACTAATCATGGACTTGTCTGCATAAACCCTTTTTTAAGACATTTGGACTTCAAAGTTTAATAATATCTGAAATTTTTTATGCTAGTCATCGGGAGTAAAAATATTCAAATTAATATTTGTAATTTTTGAAGACATATAAATAGCTATTTCTTTTTGTAAGTCAGAAGAACCCTGAAATGAACTTTTTTCCCTTTTGTGCATAAGTAGTGAATCAATGATTCTGGGAGACTTTTTTTTTTGGTGGAGATGGGATCACACTATGTTGCTCAAGCTGGTCTCAAATTCCTGGCCTCAAGTGATCCTCCCACATCAGCCTCCCAAAACTCTGGGATTACAGGCATGAACCACCAGTCCCAGACTCTGGGAGATTCTTTTTTTCTGAGACGAAGTCTCGCTCTATCACCCAGGCTGAAGTGTGGTGGCGCAACCTCAGTTCACTGCAACCTCCACCTCCCTGGTTCAAGTGATTCTCCTGCCTCAGCCTCCAGAGTAACTGGGATTACAGGCACCCGCCACCACACCCCACTAATTTTTGTATTTTTAATGGAGACAGGGTTTCACCGTGTTGCCCTGGCTGGTCTCAAACCTCAAGTGATCCTCCTGCCTCAGCCTCCCAAATTGCTGGGATTATAGGTGTGAGCCACCACACAAAGCCAACCTCTGGGAGATTCTTAATCTTGAACATTGTATAAAAGGGATCTATAAAACTGTTAGTTATTGCTTTGTTTGAATCAAATTATAGTATATTTTTGTACATGGTATGATATGTATCTTTTAAAATATACATATTTGTTTAAAAGATACATATTGCTTTGTTTATTGCTGGTACACAATTTGTCCCAATATCAAGGCTGATCTTATTTACATTGGTTTATAATGCCATCTTCACTACACACAAGTTTTGTTCTTCGACTGTATATTGGTATTCTATGCAACATCACACTATCTTAATTTCTAGAAGGCTTATGATATATTTGCTATGTGGCAAAGCAAGACTCCCCCATTTGCTTTACAGACACTTTTTCTTGGCTAATACTATGCTTTCTCTTCAAGTAAATTTTATATATACCATGTCAGGTTCTGTTAAAAAATTTTGTTGAAATTTTATTGAAATGCACTGACTTTACAGATTACTTAGGTAGAATTTATATGATACAATATTGATTTACCTCATACAGTAATATGCACATTTTCCCACACATTAAAGATTTTCTTAGAGTATCTGAGTAAATCTTGGATCTTTGACCATCCTTATACAATTAGAATCAACATATCAATTTATGTATACACACACACACACACACCCCCCCCCAGGTGCAGATGTTAATTGAGATTATATTAAATCTATTAATACCAAAAGGTTGTGTTGTTTTTTTTGAGACAGAGTTTTGCTCTTGTTGCCCAAGCTGGAGTGCAATGGCACAATCTCAGCTCACTGCAACCTCTGCCTCCTGGGTTCAAAAGATTTTCCTGCCTCAGCCTCCCAAGTACCTGGGATTACAGGCATGTGCCACCATGCCCAGCTAACTTTTTGTATTTTTAGTAGAAACGGGGTTTCACCATGCTAGCCAGGCTGGTCTCTAACTCCTTACCTCAGGTGACCCACCCACCTCAGCCTCCCAAAGTGCTGGGATTACAGGCATGAGCCATCGCGCGTGGCCCAAAAAGTTGTAATGGAACTGCTATCTTTACAATATGGAATCTTCCAATCCATTAACATAATCTATCTCCATTTATTTAAATCTTCTGTAATTCTCTCAACAAAATTGTATAGTTTCCTCCATATGGCCCATGCCTACCTTCTGTTGAACTTATTCCTGGGCACTTGATTTTTTTTATATATTTGAATAAATGTTCTTTTAAAATTTTTGCTTATGCTGGACACAGTGGCTTATTCTTGTTATCCCAGAATTTTGGGAGACCAAGGAGGAAAGATTACTTGAGCTCAGGAGTTTGAGACCAGCCTGTGCAACACAGTGAGACCTTGTCTCTACAAAAAATTTAAAAATTAGCCAGGTATGATGGTGCACACCTGTAGTCCCAGCTATTTGGGTGGCTGAGGTGGGAGGATCAGCTGAGTCAGGGAGGTTGAGGCTGTAGTGAGCTATGATCATGCCACTGCACTCCAGCCTAGCTGACCAAGACCCTGTCTCAAAAAAAATTTTTTTGGCTTTGCTTATTGCTGGTATACAGAAATGTAACTGATTTTTAAATATTTATTATTTATCAATCAATCTTACTATTCTATTTTTGGGGGTTTTTGGTTGATAATAATACCATCTAAAAATAATTGCTTTGTTCTTCCTATTTTTTTTTTTTTTTTATTGGAGACAGAGTTTTGCGCTTGTTGCCCAGGCTGGGGTGCAATGGCGTGATCTCAGCTCACTGCAACCTCCGCCTCCCGGGTTCAAGTGATTCTCCTGCCGCAGCCTCCTGGGTAGCTGGGACTGCAGGCGTGTGCCATGATGCCCAGCTAATTTTTGTATTATTAGTAGAGACAGGGTTTCACCATGTTGGCCAGGCTAGTCTCGAACTGCTGACCTCAGGTGATCCACCTGCCTCGGCCTCCCAAAGTGCTGGGATTACAGGCGTGAGCCACCATGCCCAGACTGTTCTTCTTTTTAAAAACCTGTTTCCTTCTCTTTTTGGTTGTTATACTGACTAGGACTTTCAGAACAATGTTGAATAGAAGTGTTAATAGCAGGCACTCATCTTGTTCCTGATCTTCAAGAATATATTCAACATTTCATCATTAAGTACAATGTTTGCTGTAGGTTTTTTGGGCAGATTCCTACTATTAGATTAAGGAAAGTTCTGTTTCAATTTTGCTAAGCTTTCTTTTCATGAATATATGTCAAACTGTGTAAGAGATTTTTCAGCATTTATTGAGATATTCCTATATTTTTCCTTTAATATATTAATGTAGTTATTTACATTAATTTACTTTCTAATTTCAAATCAGTCTTTTATTAGATTCGGTTGGCTAATATTTTGTTTATGATTTTTCTATCTTTATTCTTCAGTGAAATTGCATAGTAATTTTGCTTTCTTGTGCTATTCATGTCAGATTTTGGTATAAAGTGTATGCTAACATCATAGAATGAATTAAGAATGGCCCTTGTTATTTTATACACTGGAATAGTTTATATAAATTGGGATTATTTATTTCTTGTAAATTTGGTAGTGCTAGTCTATAAAACCATCTAGACCTAACTACTGATGGAGTATTATTGGTTATGATACTACTTTCTAATCTTTTACTAATGTCAGTTTTGGTAATTTCTACTTTTCTAGGAATTAGCCTATTTCATTGAACTTTAGAATTTTATTGGCATGAAGTTGTTCACAATATCCTCTGTTTCTATTTTTAAACTTTAAAGGCCAGACACAGTGGCTCTCACCTATAATTCCAGCACTTTGGGTGGCTGAGGCAGGAGGATCACTTGAGCCCAGGAGTTTGAGACCAGCCTGGCAACACAGCAAGACCCTGCCTCTTAAAAAAAAAATTGAAGGCCAGGCGTGGTGGCTCACGCCTGTAACCCCAGCACTTTAGGAGGCCGAGGCGGGCGGATCACAAGGTCAGGAGTTTGAGACCAGGCTGGCCAACATGGTGAAACCCATCTCTACTAAAAATACAAAAAAAAAAAAAAAAAAAAAAAAAAAAAAAGCCGGCGTGGTGGCACATGCCTGTAATTCCAGCTACTTGGGAGGCTGAGGCAGGAGAATCGCTTGAACCCGGGAGGCAGAGGTTGCAGTAACCTGAGATCGTGCCATTGCACTTCAGCCTGGGTGACAGAATGAGACTCCATCTCAACAACAACAACAACAACAACAACAAAAATATATATATATAGTGACAAATAGTTTCAAAGTGGTTCAATTGCACTCTGATCTCTATTCCTTCTTTTTACCTTCTTTGGGTATAATTTGTTGTTCTGTTTCAAAGTTCTTGAGATGGATGCTTACTTAGCTTATTGACAATTCAGGCTTTCTTCTTTTCTAATATCTGCATTTAGGGATCTAAGATTTTCCTCTATACATGGCTTCAGCTGCAATTGCACAAATTTTGATAGTGTTTTCATCATTCAGTTTCAAATATTTTATAATTTATACTGTGATTTCTTCTTTGACTCACAAGTTATTTAAAAGAGCATTTCCAAAAATAAAGAGATTTTCTAGTTATTTATTTCCTGAACTTTCATTGAAAAACAAACTGCTTAATCTCAATGCTTGGAAATTGTATGAATTTGTTTTTTGTGTTGTCTGATATTAACATAACACACCAACTTTCATTTAGCTAATGCTAGCAGTGGTATGCCTTGACATCCTTTTACTTTAAAACTTTGTGTATCCTTACATTTCAGGTATGTCTTCTGTAAGCAGTTTTTAAAAATCTGATCTGACAATCATTGTCTCAGTCAAACCACATTTAATGTAACTACTAGCAATCTTTGAGTTGAAATCTGTCACCAGAGAATTTACTTTCCATTTGTCCTGTCTGTTCTATGTCCCTTTTCAGTTGCTTTAAACATTTTTTTGGCCAGGCACATTGGCCCATGCCTGTAATCCTAGTGTGTTAGGAGTCCAAGGCAGGAGGATAGCTTGTGGCCAGGAGTTGGAGATCAGCCTGGACAACATGTGGAGACCCTATCTCCATAAAAAAATAAAATGGCCAGGCATAGTGGCTTATGGCTGCAGTCCTAGCTGCCCAGGAGACAGGCGGGAGGATTGCTTGAGCCCAGGAGTTGGAGGTTGCCGTGAGCTGTGACAGCACCAATGAACTCCAGCCTGGGCAACAGTGCAAGACCCCATCTCTAAGAATATATATACATTTGCTATTGATATCTCCCCATATGCTATTTAGTATGTTAAATATATTCTTTTACTCTTCTTTTAGCGAATACCTAAAGAGCTAACATCATGCATCAACTTTTTAAAGTGAAGTACATAATTATTACTTCCTGGATGATGCAAGAACCTTAGCTCACTTCAACTTCCTTTATCCCATCCTAATATTTAATTTTTTATATATAATTATATATAAATTTAATGCTCTACTAAAATTTTTCATGTTTTATACCATTCCCAGCCTGGACAACAAACTGAGACCCTTGTCTCTACAAAAAATAAAAAAATTAGCCAGCCATGCTGGCGTGTGCCTGTGGTCCCAGCTACACAAAAGGCAGAGGCAAGAGGATTACTTGAGCCCAGGAAGTCAAGGCTGCAGTGAGCAGTGTTCATGCCACTGCACTCCAGCTTGGATGACAGAGAGAGACTCTGTCTAAAAAAAAGAAAAAAAAGTTAACATTCATTTTGATTTACACGCATATTTATTTTTGTTCTTTTCATTCTTTCCTGTACCTCTGATCTTCCACCTTTTTCCTTCCTCCTAAAGAATAATTTTGTTACCTGTTTCTGTGTAGGTCTGATAGTGGCAAATTCTCTCAATATTTGTCTGGAAATATCTTTGTCTCTTGACTTCCATTGTTTCTGCAGTGAACTTAGCTCTCTTTTTGAGCCTCCTTTGAAAGTAATCTATCTCTTTCCTCTAGCTGCTTTTAAGATTTTCTTTGTCTTTGTGCATGTATGTTTTATTTTAGTTTTAGCAGCTTTACTCTTGTAGCTAAGTGTGGCTTTATATTTCTGTCTTTTTTTCTTCTTTTTTTTTGTTGTTTGTTTTTGAAGAAGTTGGTAGGGATTTTTGTTTTTGTTTTTAAAGCAGTTGGAAGGTTTTTTTTTTGTTTTTGAAGCAGTTGTTTCAGAAGGTTTGGAGTGTGGTGGCGCTGGAATGCAGTGGCGCAATCTCAGCTCACTGCAGCCTTGACCTCCCAGATTCAAGTGATCCTCCTTCTTCAGCCTCCTGAGTAGCTGGGACCACAGGCGCATGCCACCACACCCAGCTAATTTTTTTGTAGAGTCAGGGTTTTGCCATGTTGGCCGGGCTGGTCTCAAACTCCTGAGCTCAAGAGATCCAACTACCTCAGCCTCCATAAGTGCTGGGATTACAGGGGTGCGCCACCATGCCTGGCCTGCTTTTTTTGTCTTTCTCTTGCTTGAGATGTATAGCCTTTCTTGAATCTACAATGTCTTTTGTTAATTTTTAAAATTGTCATCCATTATCTGTTCAAATATTGATTTATCTTCATTCTCTTTAATATCTTTCTGAAACTCCATTTATATTTATAAGATCTTTTCCCTGTATCTTATGACATATCTTAATCTCTATGTCCCATTTTGGTAAATCTGAACTTTATTCTGTATATTTTTTTCTCATCTATTCTCAAGCTCACAAATCCTTCAGCTGTGTCCAGTTTGCTGTTAAATCATCCAGTGAGTTTTTATCAGTTACAGTACTTTTTAGTTCAAGGGTTTTCTTTTTTTAGCTTCTAGTTCTCTGCTAAATTTCTCCATCTTATAATTCCTTGAACATATTAAATAGTTTTAATGTCAGATCTCCTGTGGGTCTATTTCTATTGTTTGCTGATTTTCTTGGTTTTTCAGACAACGAATCTCTTTGTACTAGTGCTCGTCACTGTATACAAAAATTATAGGGATAATTTAAAGCACTGGATGATATATTATCTTTTTAAAAAAATTTCTTTAGAGACAGGGTCTTGCTTGGTCACCCAGGCTGAAGTGTAGTGATGTGATTATAGCTCACTGTAACCTCAAACGCCTGGGCTTAAAACAATCCTCCCACCTCAGCCTCCAGAGTAGCTAGTATGGCAGGCGCACACCACCTTGCCCAGCTAATTTTTAAATTTTTTGCAGATATGGGATCTCTCGCTATGTTGCTCAGACTGGTCTCCAACTCCTGGCCTCAATTAATCTTCCCTCCTCAGCCTCCCAAAGAACTCGGATTAAAGGTGTAAGCCACGGCACTCAGCTGCATATTTTCTTCTTCCATAGAAGATTCATCTTTAATTATGGCAAGTAAGCTAGAGTAGAGGTGCCGGCAATCTGAGGTCTTCTTAATCTACGTAGGGAATGAGATTATTTGAAGCTGGCCTTTAGTCCCCATGAGTACTGTCGATTCTGGATTCACCTTTAGTCCTAGGGTATACTGGGTGGGGGGAGGGGAGTTTCAATCCCAAACCTAAATTGCGGATCCTAAATTGCAATTCTTGTAATCTCATCTATCCCACCCATGAGTCCATTAGAAATACCATTCAGAGGCCAGGCGCAGTGGCTCAAGCCTGTAATCCCAGCACTTTGGGAGGCCGAGGCGGACAGATCACCTGAGGTCAGGAGGTCGAGACCAGCCTGACCAACATGGAGAAAGCCCGTCTCTACTAAAAATACAAAAATTAGCCGGGCGTGGTGGCGGGCGCCTATAATCCTAGCTAATCCAGAGGCTGAGGCAGGAGAATCGCTTGAACCCGGGAGGCAGAGGTTGCAATGAGCCAAGATCGCGCCATTGCGCTCCAGCCTGGGCAACAACAGTGAATGAAACTCTGTCTCAAAAAAGAAAGAAAGAAAGAAAGACCATTCAGCCTCATTGCTGCTGCTGCTTTTGAGATTGACAGATGCCTCTCAGAGAAGCGAGCTCAAATGCTGGGCTCACATCACTGGCTTTCCTATTTTTTAGAACTTGACCCTGCAATTTCTTCATTTCCCTGATAATGCTCTAATCCCCTCACACATAAGCTTTCTATATCTTACATTAAATATTTAATATTTTCTCTAGCTTTTCTGATTATTCTCAGTTGGAAGTTTGGTCCAAACAATCTACCTCTTGCATATAAAATTGTCCCCCCAACTTTTTTTTTTTTTAAGATGGAGTTTCGCTCTCGTTGCCCAGGCTGGAGTGCAGTGGTGCAATCTCAGCTCACTGCAACCTCCGCCTCCCAGGTTCAAGTGATTCTCCTGTCTCAGCCTCCTGAGTGGCTGGGATTACAGGTGTTTGCCAACATGCCCAGCTACTTTTTTGTATTTTTAGTAGAGATGGGGTTTCACCATGTTAGCCAGGCTGGTCTCAAACTCCTGACCTCAGGTGATCCAGCCGCCTTGGCCTCCCAAAATGCTGGGATTACAGGTGTGAGCCACCGCGCACGGCCGCCCCGCTCCCCTGACATTAAAACCCTTTTATTTTTTTAATTTGAGACAGAGTTTCGCTCTTTTGCCCAGGCTGGAGTGAAGTGGCACAGTCTTGGCTCACTGCAACCTCCACCCCTCGGGTTCAAGCGATTCTCCTGCCTCAGCCTCCGGAGTAGCTGGGATTATAGGCGCCCACCACCACGCCTGGCTAATTTTTGTATTTTGAGTAGAGTCAGGGCTTCGCCATGTTAGCCAGGCTGGTCTCGAACTCCTGACCTCAGGTGACCCACCCGCCTCAGCCTCCCAAAGTGCTAGGATTACAGGTGTGAGCCACTGTGCCGACCTATGTCCCTCTTTTTATTCTGAATATTATCTGTGCATTTTCTTAGTACCATGGATGTTTTTCATTTTTATAAGTATTTTCAAAACTTTGTCCCTATTCAGTATTTCTGATGGTTTTTAAAATTTCACTAATTTCTACCTTTTTTTTTTTTACTATATTTCCTTCTGCTCTCTTTAGATTGATTTTCCTATTATTTGCAGATAACTTTGCTATTCTCTTTCATGAGATGAATACTTAGCTCATTAATTTTCCTTATCAGTTTATTACAGACTATAATTTTCCTACTAAGTACAGCTTTACTTGTATCCCACAAGTTTTGAGACATATGATTTCATTATCATTTAGTTCTGAACATTTCTAATTTCCATTATAATTTCCCCTTTGACCCATGAATTTATCAATTCTTTTTGAAAATGAATGAGACTTTTCTAGTTATCTTTTTTTTTTTCTTTGAGACAGAGTCTCATTCTGTCACCCAGGCTAGAATGCAGTGGCAACCTCAAACTCTGAAGCTCAAGCAGTCCTCCTGCCTCACCTTCCTGGGTAGCTAGGACCACAGGCACATGCCACCGCACCAGGCTAATTTTTAAATTTTTGTAGACAGTCTCTCTTCCTTGACCAGGCTGGTCTTGAACTCCTGCCAGATCCTCCCACCTCAGTTTTCCAAAGTACTGGGATTACAAGTGTGACCCACTGTGCCAGGCCTCTGGTTATCTTTTTAATTATACTTGTCTCTTGACTTCCAAAAATATAAAATATATAATATATAAATATATTTTATGTAATATATATTATATAATATATTATATAATACATATTTTTATATAAATATATATTTTATATAATATATATTTATATAAATATATACTTTATATATGTATTTTTATATATTTTTATATATAAATTTTATATATAAATATAAATATATAAATATATATTTATATTTTATATTATATAATATATTTTTATATATTATATAAATATATTATATTTTTATATTATATATTATGTATTATATATTTTATATATTTATATATTATATAAATATATATTTTATATTATATATAATATACTTTTACATAATATAATATATATAATATTTTTCTTGAGACAGGGTCTCATTCTGTCGCCCAGGCTGTCACCCAGGCTGGAGTGCAGTGGCGCGATTTTGGCTCACTGCAACCTCTGCTTCTGGGGTTCAAGTGATCCTCCCACCTCAGCCTCCCGAGTAGCTGGGACTATAGGCATGAGCCCCACAACTGGCTAATTTTTGTATTTTTTGTAAGGATGGTCTGGAACTCCCAGGCTCAAGTGATCCACCTGCCTCAGCCTCCCAAAGTGTTGGGATCACAGGTATGAACCACCATGCCAGCTAGTTATCTTTTTATTTACTTCTAGTGATCACATTGTGGTGAGAAACTGTATTCGGTATGATACCAATCTTTTGAAACTTGTGGTCTCATATGTGAAAATTTTATAAATGTTCCTTGTGTGTTTGAAAAATATAAGGATGAAGCGGCTGTTACATACAGTTAAGTGTGATATTCAAAGAGGTTAAAAATTCAGGCCAGGCACAGTGGTTCACACTTATAATCCCAGCTCTTTAGGAGGCTGAGGTGGGTGGATCACCTGAGGTCAGGAGTTCAAGACCAGCCTGACTAACATGGTGAAACCTCATCTCTACTAAAAATACAAAATTAGCCGAGCGTGGTGGTGCATGCCTGTAATCCCGGCTACTTGGGAGGCTGAGGCAGGAGAATTGCTTGAACCTGGGAGCTGGAGGTTGCATTGAGGCAAGATCGCGCCATTGCAGTCCAGCCTGGACAACAAGAGTGAAACTCTGTCTCAAAAAAAAAAAGAAAAGAAAATTCAGTGGTAATATAAATTAACATAAATAAAATTTAAAAACATTTTCTAAATAAATTAACCTATATAGATTATAAAAATGCTCACCAGGTGATAACCATTGTAGCTCAAATTGTTCATTAAATCATTCTAGTAATTTTCAATCATTTATTAATTTTTGGAAATTGTAGCCATAATCTTTTATTTGACACAGATGCCCTTGTCTGAACCATGAATTGACACAGGAAACTAGATAAAGCCCTTCTAAGAATGTCCACATTAAATTTATAGTCATTAAATAACTTGTAGTCATGATACGTTAAAAAAAATCACTCTTTTTAAAATTTTTGTAGAGACAAGGTCTCCCTATGTTGCCCCAGCTGGTCTTGAACTCGAGCTCAAGCAATCCTCCACCTTCAGCCTCCCAAAGTGCTAGGATTATAGGCATGAGCTGCCATACCTGGCCTAAAAAAAAGAAATCACTCTTAACATCAACAGAATTGTTCATGGGAGCTGAATCCTCTTTTTGGCTTTTGCTGAAGTAACAATAAGTATATTTTAAAATGTTTTTAGCCCTTCAAGTGCTTGCTGTTAGTTTCATATATTCAATATTTGTTTAAATATATTAATAACTAAGTCACAAAAATAATTTATTGATATACTTAATTATATTAAACCTAACCCCTCAGTCCAGGTGAGAGGTAACGTAACACAGCAGTTAACAGCATACACCAAGGTACAGAACCTTCATTTAATAAACTTTCTGCTTCTTAATTCCCCCAACTAAATGTGTCTGGTAGACAGAAAAAGATGTATTTTGGTAGTCATTTTCATTTATAACATGAGTGTCATTAATGCCTACTGTAGGCAGGTATTCATTGGGTGTTGGCACACTTATCCTATCTAAATAATGGGGAAATTAAACAAGAATGATAAAACTAAGGATGTGCATCCCAGAAGTTATTCATCCATAAACCATCCCCACAGGCCTTGATCATCTGCTGTAGATTCTATCCTGCCATGGGAATGTATACTGTGCCAAGAGAATTAATATATTTTGATGGCAACTGCGGTAGTACAGTACTATTACTCTCATTTGACTGCTCTTCTTTCTGGATCTCCCGGGGCTGTAGTTCCCAAAGGGGCCATGTGAGAGTGATATGAGAAAGGTAGGCAGCCCTACTCTTAGGGAAGCCAGACGATCACTGGGCCTATGGATTTTTTTGTGTGTTGGAGGGTGCCAGGCACGGGTGAGGAGTAATTAGAATGGCTGCTGCCCTGTAGTTCTCCAGTGAGATGTTTGCTGACAGTCTCTTGCTGTCCTAGTTCTTAACTCTTTAGTTGCTATATAATTGGTTACTATAGGAAGTCCCAAGGAAGGCGATGAAGCATTAAGATGACACTTAACAGGCTTGGGGCAGTAACTGTTCAACCACTATGGACATATCAATATTTTAACAACTAGTATAGCTGAACCAGTATCAGCTGAATAGCAGGCCTGAATGTAGTCTACGAATGCCATTAAGAGTAAGATTTTAAGAGGTACTGTTTTTTATTTATTTTTTAATTTAATTTTATTTTTTGCAAGACAGGGTCTCTGTTGCCCAGGCTGGAGTGCAGTGGCACAATCCTGGCTCACTGCAGCCTCCACCTTCCGAGCTCAAGTGGTCCTCCTGCCTCAGCCACCTGAGTAGCTGGGACAAAGGGGCACGTTACCACAACCAGCTAATTTTTGTACTTTTTGTAGAGACAGGGTCTCCTTATGTTGCCCAGGGTGGTCTCAAACTCCTGGGCTCAAGTGATCCACCTGCCTTGGCTTCCCAAAATGCTGGGATTGTAGGCGTGAGCCACTGCGCCAAGCTACTCTTTGTCTTTTAATTAGAATATTTAGTACCTTATAGTTATTGCAACTAGTAATGTTTGGATTTATTTTCAGCTATTCTTTGTGCTTTTTATTTATTATATCTTGTCTTTTTTTCTTTTCCTTTCTTGCCTTCTTTTGGAATTTTTTTCTCATTCTGTACTTTTTCTTTTACTAGTCTGGAAATTATAATTTTTGTCTTTTCGTTCCTTGAAAAATTTAAATACCTATTAAAGCCCAAAGTTAACATATATTATTATCCCCCCAAATACATAAAAACTTAGAATGTCACCTTATCATTTATTTTTATTTTACTTTGAGATGGAGTCTCACTCTGTCACCCAGGCTGGAGTGCAGTGATGTGATCTCCGCTCACTGCAACCTCTGCCTCCCAGGTTCAAGTGATTTTCCTGCCTCAGCCTCCCAAGTAGCTGAGATTACAGGTGTATGCCACCACAACAGGCTAATTTTTTTGTATTTTTAGTAGAGACAGGGTTTCATCAGGTTGGCCAGGCTGGTCTCACACTCCTGACCTCAAGTGATCCGCCCGCCTCGGCCTCCCAAAGTGCTGGGATTACAGGCATAAACCACCACACCCGGCCTCACTTCATAATTTATATGCTATTATTGTCTTCTGTTTTTGTTCCATCTCTATTAATCCCAAAAGACATTATCAGATTAACATGTACATACATATTTAACACTTTTTGTTCTTCATTCCTTCTAGCTTCTCAGACCTTCCGTTTGAAAATAATTTCCTTCTCTCTGAACTTAGAATTCCTTTATTGGAGGTCTGCTGGCAAACTTACTCAGCTTTCCTTGTCTGAATATGTATTTATTTCATCTTTGTTCTTGGCAAGGACAAAGAACCTATGTTTGTTGGGTATAAATCTAGACTCAGGGTTTTTTCCTAGCATATTGAAATAATTACCACTGTCTCTATATTTATATTATGGTTGAAGACTAATTGGCTATCACTCTCATAGTTGCTCCTTTGAGGCCTTTTTTCTCTACTTTTTTTTTTTTTAAACGGAGTTTTGCTCTTGTTGCCCAGGCTGGAGTGCAGTGGTACGGTCTTGGCTCACCGCAAGCTCTACCTCCCAAGTTCAAGCGATTCTCCTGCCTCAGCCTCCTGAGTAGCTGGGATTACAGGCATGCACCACCACACTCGGCTAGTTTTGTATTTTTAGTAGAGACAGGGTTTCTCCATGTTGGTCAGGCTGGTCTCGAACTCCCGACCTCAGGTGATCCACCCACCTCAGCCTCCGAAAGTGCTGGGATTACAGGCGTGAGCCACCGCACCCGGCCCCTTTTTCCTCTGTCTTTTAAGATTTTATATTTATTGTCCCACAGTTTCACTACAGTATGTCTAGAAAGAATTCTTGCTTGGGTTTGTTGGGCTTCTTAAATCATGGCTTGGTGCCTTTCTTCAATTCTGGAAAGTTCTCAGCTATTATGTCTTCAAATAGTCCCCCTTACACCATATGATATGCTTATATGGTATAAGCGTACCATATAGTTAGCCAGAGTTCCTGAAGAAACTGGGACTATTTTCTTTAGGAACTCTGGCTAACTATATGGTATGCTTTTTCTCTCTATGCTCTGTGTTACTAAATCTCCTTTTCATATTTTCAATCTCTGTGTTTTCCAGGTCTGTATTCTAGTTAGTTTCTTTGCTTCTATTTTCCAATATGTGAATTATCTCTATAGCTGTGCCTAATGTGTTCTCATGGAGGACAGTTTGACAGGGTCTGACATACTATAATTTATTAACATTATCAATTTTACTTTTTCAAAATGTCATTTTAGAAGGTGATACACTTATTTTGACAATGTTTCTATCACTTAAAACATTTTTTGAATTCTTTAGAAAATACCTTCTAACCCATTTATCTTTTTTTATTGCCAAATTCCTTATATTGTGGTCTCTATTAAATTCATAATTTTAATTTTTACATTCTGTGTCACCCCCTCCTTCTCTGTATTGAGAAGTCCTTGAGGGTGACAGTGGTTATGCTACCTGGTAAGCTGATTTAACTCATATTTAACTGAAAGATATGAGAAATTACCTCATTTAACACGGATATGTCATCTATCTGTAAAATTACTTTAAGTCCTACACAAATGTAGGGCATACTAGATGAAGTAAGAAGGCTGAAAAATTAAAACACTGAAGTATTTTCACTCATCACCCTGATAAACATGAAAAAGAATGGCAGTATGCAGTGTTGCCAAGGGTATGAGGAGACAGGCATGTGTCTAGAATGTAGGAATCAGAATATAGTAATGAGAATTAGTATGATCTTTGCAGAGGGCAATTTAACAATAGATATAAAAATCTTCATAACAATAACTCATTCTAGGGATTTATCCTAAAGATATAAATACAAAATATTTGTTCAAAGAGGTTTTATTTAAACTAATGAAAAATGTTAATGTTGTAGAAATATATTTATTAACATAAGCAGTTCACAATTTACTGTAAGAAAAAAAGCAAGCTACAAAACAGTGATTCCATGTTTATATTAAAATAAACATACACAAAGTAAAAATTTCCTTAGATATCCATTTAATCTCTGGGATCATAAGCGATGTTTAGGTATTTTTTGCTCATTTATTGCCTAGGTTTTACACAATGAGCATATATGTTAATTGTGTAATTTAAAATTATGGAATTAAGTGCAAGAGTTCCTAACCACCTTTTACAAAACTGTTATGAGAAAATACATTCTAGATTCAAACAAAAACTAAGCAATATATCCCTTATTCTAACAGCTCTAAAATCTGTTCTTCTCATTATACTCCCACCTAAAATCCTACATCCAAAAAGTAGAAATAGCTGCTTCTGAATTCCTGAAAGTATCGGCAGGAGGTTGGGAGGAGAGGGGCCGGGATATGAAGAGAGAAACTGAATATTTGAGGACAGACTGTTCGTGTTTTGAGGGAAACTTTAGGAATAGGGCTTGGCTGAAGGAAGGAGGCTGCGAGGTTCCATGAATAAGTTTCAGCAAAATAATTTCTCCTCTCACCAGTTTTCCACCTTATTCAGGTGTGCATCCACTGCTACATGCTCCAACCAATTGCTGTTGAGACCCCAGAGACCCCAGCACCACGTGTGATTAGGAAGCACTTCCATCATTGAAATGGAATAGAGTCTACTTGCTCACAGTAACTCCTGTTTCTATTCCTTTGCTCCTTCCTTAGCAACTTCAGGTCTTTCTTCAGTAAAATTTTTTGCTTTGTAAACCTATTTTTTTTCACCTCCTGTAACATGACATGCTGCCCTTCTACGACCTTTGACATACCAATCATCTCCATCTGAAATACTTCTATCCCTTTCCCAACCCTATCTTGACTAATTTATTTCATACTCATTTTTATTTTCATTTAGGTGCCACTTCCTCAGGGAATCCGTGAACACAGTCCATAACAGAGTCCTTCAAGACTTTATCTCAATTAACAAATATATTTTATGCATTATTTAGTAAGGCTATCTACTATCTAGTTGAACCATTAAGTCCCAGGCTCAATGAAAACAGTGCCATTAGCTGGTTTTGCTCAGCACGGTTACTCCTGCATTTGGAACATAGCAAGTGCTCAACAAATATACGCCGAATGAGAGAATGAATGAATGAACAACTGAGTAAACAACTAGCAACCGAGAGGCTTTGGTGGGGTAAGAATTACATTAACTATGTCACCTCATGGTGGAACTGTGCACATTTTTTCTTTTGATGGCGGACTTGTGTACTGACAAGACAAAGTTTTAAATAGATACGATTTTGGAAAGTTCCCTTTAAAGCAAAGCCATACAATAAATGTTTAATCAGCCAAGAAAAAGGCTGTAGTCTAGCCTGGGGACTTCACAAATGACCCAAATCATGAGAGCCACGTCTCTACAGTGTCTTAGTACTGTATCTTCCTTGAGCAAAGGAACGCACTTGCCCCATCATGGCAAGTTCAGGTACAGAGTGCAAGGAATCTACAGCTTTCCTACCCCGACACAGGTTTAGGTAGGAAAACGCGAGCCTAGGATGATGGGGAGAAAGCGGGCATTTATTCAAAATGTATTTACTGAGCACCTACTGTGTACCAGAAAGCCCTAGTTGTGGGCTGGCTCTGACAGGTCCGCTGTGTAGCTTCGGGCATTTCTCCTTCACAGAGCCCAAGTCCTGAAGGCGAGCAAGTGGGGCCCCGCCTGCCTGCCTCAAAAAGCTGGGCTGGGGGTTCCAAGGGCGAGAATGCGCTTCAGAAAGTGCCAGGAGGCACGAAGGCCAGCGGCCCCAAACGGCCTTGCTAACCTCGGCCCGGGCGGGGGGAGCGAGCCCAGGACGGCCGTCCGCTGGCAGCAGAGCCGGGCGGAGGCGGGCGCCCGCCCTCCGAGGGGCCGCGCTTACCCGTCGGGCGAGTACTCGAGGTTGAAGACGGCGCCGTGGGTGCGGGTGCTGAGGTACACCGAGTCCGCGGGGTGGATGGAACCGTAGAGGCTAGTCATGGTGCGAAAATTGTCCCGCGCCGGGTCCACGAACAGCCCGCGGCCCAGGCTGCGCTCTTTCAGCCACCCGAACAGCCTAGCGCCAGGGCCGCCCAGGCCCGCGCCGAGGCCGTGTCGGCCCCGGCTCTTGGCCCTGCAGTCTGGCCCGGGCCGCCGGCACGGAGGGGAGGGAGGTGACGGCTCTCCCGGGGCGGAGGCAGCTGAGGACTCCGGAGCTCCAGGCAGCCCTAGCTCTCCGGAGCGCGGGGCCGGGGACAGCGATGGGGCGCCGGGGCGGCGAGGGCTTCGGGCGGGTGGAGGGGGATGGGTCGCATCAGCCCCGGGATGTAGTGGCGAGGGCGGCCCGGTGGCTGCTGCCTGCCCCTCGTGGGGCGTCGGCTCCTCAGCCCCGGCTCCGGCCGATCCGTCCCCTCCAGGGCTATGGGGCCCAAAGGGAAACATGATCAACGCCCCCGCCCCCCGCTCCGGGCCACTGCCCCGCCGGCCGACACCTCAGTGCCCCTGTTCAGCTGCCACTTCCGGCGTGCAGCGGCCTAACCCCACCGGCTGGAAACCCGCGCCGCCCCTCGGCTACCGTCCGCCGGGGACCGGGAAAGCTGAGACACCGCCGGGCTTGGGGCGCCGCAGTCCCGGGAACGGAGGTAGGGAGCGAGTAGTTACCTGTGTGAGCGACTGAGCATCTGGGCACCTGATCTGGGTGGCAGAGTCGGTCTGTAGTTGTCAGTGACCGGTGGCCGCGTGCCTGGGGATGAGTGGCCTGACCAGTCAGTCCTGTGAGGCTGAGTATGTACTGGTGTCTCCACTTTACACTGGGATCAGCGAGGGATTAAGAATTAGTGCATTACGTGCAGGCCACACACAATAGGTGACATGCCACTCTTTTTTTTTTTTTTTTTTCCCGAGATGGAGTCTCGCGCTGTCGCCCAGGCTGGAGTGCAGTGGCGCGATCTCGGCTCACTGCAACCTCCGTCTCCCGGGTTCAAGCAATTCTCTGCCCCAGCCTCCCGAGCAGCTGGGATTACAGGCGCCCACCACCACGCCCGGCTAATTTTTTGTATTTTTTAGTAGAGATAGGGTTTCACCATCTTGGCCTGGCTGGTCCACCTGCCTCGGCCTCCCGAAGTGCTGGGATTACAGGCATGAGCCACCGCGCCTGGCCAGCATGCCCAACTCTTAAAGGCACAACAAGTTCAGGGTGACCACAGGCAGCTTCTTCCAAAACCTATTTGTCACAAGGCAAAGGAGAGACTGAGAGGAAACAGGTTTGGATGTGCTACCCAAGGAATGGCTGAGATAGCCAGTCTGTGTATCTGGGCTTAAATGAAAGATGGCAAATAGGTGATAGTTACTTTTCTGGGTCAACTTGACTGGGCTAACAGATGCCCAGATAGCCTGGAAAACCATTATTTCTGTGTGTGCCTGTGAGGGTGTTTCCAGGACAGATTAGCATTTGAATCAATAGAAGATCTGCCCTCACCATTGTGGACAGGCATCATCCTATTCATTAAAGACTGAAAAGGAACAAAAAGGCAGAAGGGTGATTTAACTTTCTCTTAGGTTGGTACATCCATCTCCTGCCCTTAGACATCAAAACTCGGTTCTGCGGGCTTTGGACTTGGGGACTCATCGTCAGTTTTCAGGCCTTCAGTCTTGGACCGGGAGTTATACCATTAGCTCCTCTGATTCTCACACCTTCAGACTCAGACTGAATTACACCACCAGATTTCCTGGTTCTCCAGCTTGCAGACTGCAGATCATGGGACTCCTCTACAATGATATGAACCAATTCCCATACTAAATGTTCTCTTATATCTATATCTCCTATTGGTTCTACTTCTCTGGAGACCCCCTGGATGGGTCCAATCTACTGTAGCAGCCTACTTGCCTGGCATTCACACTCTTCATGTGTATGCCAGCAAGTATATTCTACTGAACCCATCCTAGAAGTCCTAGGCTGTCGAATTTTGTAGCTGTTACTTAGCTTTCCTTGCCTACTAGCCGAGGTAGGACAACTATTTGAGTAACCAGGCTATAGATTAGCCACTGGTCCAGGAGGCTGCCAGACCAAAAGTCTTTGCCCATACAGACTCATGCTCTTGGGAATTTGAATTGGGAAATCAGAAGTGAGGCAGTTGGCCATGATGGTTGGGATTGAAAAGTCATAAGGCAGAGTGAGGCCACTGGAGTCCTGAGCAAACCAAAGGAGTAAGAGAAATCATGAGAAAGCAGCAGCCATGAGAGAACAGACTTGAGATAGAGGGTGAGAAAGAAAGTTGATGGTAGGAGGAGATACAGATACATAAAAAGAGACAGACTCAGAACAGGTTAGACTTGTTCTTGGCAGAGTCCCCCTAGGGTCTTCCTGCAGAGTCCCTTGAGGTACCAGAATGATGGCTGCTCAATTTCAGTTTCAGTTTCCTGTGGGATGATCACTTGATTTCACAATACCTGAACCAGGACTTATGCACTGACAAAAAGAATCAAGGGCCAGACACAGTGGCTCACACCTGTAATCTCAGTGCTTTGGGAGGCCAAGGTAGGAGGATCTTTTTTTTTTTTTTTCAGGGTCTCACTCTGTTGACCAGGATGGAGTACAGTAATACAGTCATGGCTCACTGCAGCCTCAACCTCCCAAGCTCAAGCAGGAGGAAGATCTTTTGAGGGTAAGGAGTTTGAGACCAGCCTGGGCAACGTCATGAAACTCTGTCTCTCTATGAAAAATAACAAAATCATTCCGGTGTGGTGATGCATGCTTGTAGTCCTAGCTGCTCGGAAGGCTGAGCCAGGAGGATCCCTTGAGCCCAGGAGTTCAAGGTTACAGTGAGCTGTGATCACCCTGCACTTCAGCCTGTTGCACTTCAGCCTGAGCAACAGAGTGAGACCCCATCTCAAAAATTAAAAAAAAGAATTGGAATGACAACCAAGAAAACAAATGTGTCCTTTCAACCAGGGAGCCTTCTGTAGCCCAAAGAAAACAATGTACTCAAGGAGTAAAGTGATCCTATCATATAAGCTTATTGAAAAATAAAAAGCAAACATTCATATAATGTTTAGTATATGCCTAATATTATGCTGAGTAAAGTGATCCTATCATATAAGCTTATTGAAAAATAAAAAGCAAACGTTCATATAATGTTTAGTATACGCCTAATATTATGCTGAGTTAAGTGATCCTATCATACAAGCTTATTGAAAAATAATAAGCAAACATTCATATAATGTTTAGTATGTGCCTAATATTATGCTAAGCTGGTTCATATATATTAACTCAAAACTCAAGGTATGTTGGTACGATTATTATCCCCATTTTAGAGATGAGAAAACACAGACACAAAAAAGAAAAGTCAGGCTGAGAGTGGTAAAGCCAGGATTCAAATCCAGGCAATCTAGCTCCAGGTTCCATGCTCGTAACCAGGTGCTACACACACATTTGTAGATTGGCTTGGATCTATAGCTATCGCTGTACATACAAGCTCCTTGCCAAGGATGGCAACTCAATAGTATTTTTTAAAAACCTCCAAATCCAAGCCAATCTACAAATATCAGGTCTGGCTCCCCTTTTCTTCTGAACACTTTTAAATTCTGAACCTTTGAATAACTGTAATCCCATGAAAAAGAACAACTTCCATTTGTTGAGTAAGTGCTTCACCAGGCTTATTGGTAGGAGCTTTGCAAGCATTGTCTCTAAATTTCCCTTTACTGGGGGCAGCCATAACTTGGCAACTACGAGGAAATGCAAGCTCAGTATTGCCACAGCTACAGATTTTTCAAAAAATGCCACATGTGGAAGTTCAAAATGAGGCCTGCTGTGGGCTCAATGATGCCACAAGAAATAGGACATAGGATGATATACCTAACACAGCAAGGAGATGCCTTGTGTGGCCATCAGTAGATCTTTGAGAAAAGACAGAGTCACTCTGTTTTACAGGCATGAGCCACTGTGCCCAGCCTCATATTCTCTTTATTTAAGAAGATACCGGAGGTTATGGACCTCTAGCAAAATGGACAGGTAAAGCAAGAAAGTGGAATAAAAGTGATCTAAGTGGATCTAAGAAGGAGAGCAGTGCAGGAAGGTATAAAAGACAGGTGTACAAAAAGGGAGGGAAATATGACACATGCTACAACGTGTATGAACCTTGAGAATATTATGCCAAGTGAAATCAGCCAGTCACGAAAGGATATATATACTGTATGTTTCCACTTCTATGCAGTACCTAGAGTCGTCAAATTCACAGAAACAGAAAGAAGAATGGTGGATGCCAGGCACTACGGTGAGGTGGGGATGGGGAGGTATTGTTTCATGGGTACAGAATTTCAGTTTTGCAAGATGAGAAGAGTTCTGGAGATGGATGGTGGTGATGGCTACACAACAGTATGAATACACTTAACACTGTGTATGTACTGAATGTACATGTAAAAATGGTTAAGATGATAAATTTTGTTATGCATATTTTACCACAATTAACGAAAAGACAGCTGTGCAGCAGTCCTGAAGAGCAGCCCCCCCAAAGTGGGAGGAGCACAGAGTGGGAAGTCTCCAGAGGAAAAATGGAAATGGAATGTTGCAATCTATTAAGGCGAGGCAAAAGACTCCAATGCCAGAATAGTGGAAGAAATTAACAAAGTATATAGAATAACAAACAATGGACTGAAACGAAGCAATCACCAACTCCATGAAAAATAAAGGATTGCATAAAACGTACAATCTGTCAAGGCAGATAACAATATTTGCACTGGTAATATTGTAAAAAATGGCTTCTGATTTAACCAGAAATTGTGCTGTAACTATGCCGTGTGTTAGCAAAGCGTGGAGAGGGAGGGATGAAGAGTGTGGAAATAGGAAGAGCCAAAACCACATCTACCTTGTCAGGAAGTCAACACATTCTCTTAAAATTAAGAAATCAAGCAATATCAGTGTATTATATTTAAACATTGAGGTAAAATAGCAGAGAAAAGAGCTGTAGATGAAGGTGGTTGTCTTTTCGGATGGGAACTGGAGGGTGCAATGGGTAGGAATTTTTTCATCTTCTCAAACTGAAATTCGTATACTTAGGCATGAAGTCCCATTTCCACCCTCCAACCCCCACTCCCAAGCACCTGGCATCCCCTGCTCTTTTTCAGAAGCCTTGTAGACTCAAAATTACCTGCACTATTTAGGCGAAAACTAAAAGTGGATATTTTCTAAGGTGTAAGTCATGTTACTGTTTTTCCTCAGGTATACTGTTCTCAGCCTAGAGCAAAAGTAAACTTTTAAGTGGTCTCTGCAGGGATATCTGACATTAAATGTTCATAAAGCTGGAGAAATACCTAGCAAGTTTAAAAGTTAGTGGAGCTTTCCCTGGTACAGAAACTCCTTCACAGAATTCACACTATGCCTTTGATATACCGGTTTCTAGGTTCTCGGGATCTGAGTGTGTATGTGCATTTGCACAAATTTGGTAGTTTGAATCTGGTGTGTTTGATGCTATGACAAATTATGGACAGTGAGCTATGGAAACACAGATGAGGGACAGTTCAGCAGAGGGTCAGAAGATACTCCCTGGAGGAGCTGGTGATCAAGCCAGTTTTTAAGGAGAGGTTAAGCAGAGGGAGGGAGACTGGATTGTTAAGCAGGGTGCATACATGGCATGAAGAATGGCACAGATCAGGGCATGTTTGGGAAATTTACAAGGGATTTGGTGTTGCTCAAGAAATGGAAGTCAGGGAGAAGCAGGATGAGGTGGCAAGGTGAGCAGAGGAGAGGGTCACAGAGAGTCTTTTTTCCCTGTAGGTGATACGATGCTCTCAGAGGGCTTTCAGGCAGGAGAAAGGCATGGTCAAAGCTGTGTTTGTTATTTGTTTTGCAACAAGTTTTTCCATATATTTGCCCCATCAGGCTGAATTGTCATCAAGAAGACATCTATTTTGCCTGTCTCCATATTATGTTTTTAGTTATGAAAAATTTTCAAACAAAATTAGAGAGAAGAGTATTTAAAAAAATAACTATGTGCCCATCATCTAGATTCCATTATTAGGATTTTGCCACATTCAATTCATCTCTCTCTCTCTCTCCTTTTTCTGTGAAAATAATTCTTTATTGTGGTAAAATATATATAAACATAAAATTGACCATTTTAATCATTTTTAGATATACAGTTCAGTGATATTAGGTACATTCACATTGTTGTGCATCCATCACCACCATCCATATCCAGAACTTTTTCATCTTCCCAAACTGAAACTCTGTACCCGTGAAACAATGACTCTCACTGACCCATCTCTCCAGCCTCTGGCAACTAAATATCAACTTTCTATCTCCATGGTTTGAAGGCATTTCATGTAAATGGAATAATACAATATGTGGCCTTTTACTTAGCGTAATATTTTCTAGATTAATTTTACATTGTAGCACATTTAGTCCCTTTTAGGTTTAAATAATATTCTATTGTATGATATACCATGCTTTGTTTATTCACTTATCAGTTGCTGGACATTTGCATTACTTATACTTTTGGCTATTATTAATCATTATGCTATGAACATTCATGTCTAAGTTTTTGTGTAAACATAAGCTTTCAATTTTCTTGGGTATATCCTAGAAGTAGAATTGTCTGCCTGCCTTTCTTTCTTTCTCCCTTCCCTTCCGTCCCCTCCCCTCTCTTCCCTCCTCCCTGCCCCCCTTCCATTCCCCTCTCTTCCCCTCCCTTCCCCTCCCGTCCCTTCTCTTTTCAGAGATGGGGTCTCTGTTACTCAGGCTGATCTCAAACTCTTGGGCTCAAGTGATCATCCTGCCCAGGCTTCTACAGTGCTGGGATTACAGGCATAAGCCACCACACCCCTGGCTGGAATAGCTATGTTATATGGTAACTTTATGTTTAACTTTTTAAGAAGCTGCAAAACTGTTTTTCAGTTTTCAAAGTGGCTGTACCATTTTATAATTCTACCAGCAAGATGAGTGTTCTGAAATTTCTATATCCACAACACTGGTTATAATGTCTTTTTGATTGTAGCCATCCTAGTGGAGGTGAAGTGATATCTCATTGTGATTTAATTTGAATTTCCTAGATGACTAATGATACTGAGTATCTTTTCATATGCTTCTTGGTTGTTCATATATCTTCTTTGAATAAATGTCTGTTTGGATCCTTGGCCCACCTTTAAATTGGGTCATCTATCTTTTTATTATTGAGTAGTAAAGTTCTTTATATATTCTAGATACATGTCCCTTATCAGACATATAATTTTTAAATATTTTCTCCTATTCAGTGAGTTATCTGTTCTAATTTTGATAAAGTCAGATTTTTCAATTTTTTCCTGAATGTGCTTCTGGTGGTATAATATCTAAGAAACCACTGTCAAATCCAAGGTCACAAAGATTTGCCTCTGCATTTTCTTCTAAGAGTTTTATAATTTTAGTTCTGAGATTTAGGCCTTTCAATCATTTAATGTTTTTATATAGTTTAAGATAGGGATCCAACTTCATTCTTTTGCATGTGTATATCCAGTTGTGCTTACACCATGTATTGAAAACATTATTCTTTCCCCATTGAATTGTCTTGGCACCTGTGTAAAAAATCAGCTGATTGTAAGCATAAAGGGTTTAAAAAAATATTTCTTCCCATCTCTCAACTTTTAGCTGAAGATGAAGTTTTATTTCTGTATCTTAATTCTATTCCATTAATCTATATCTATCCTTATACCTATACAACATTGTCTTGATTACTGTAGCCTTGTAGTAAGTTTTGCAATCAGAAATATAAGTTATTTTGTTCTCACAAAAGAAGAACTTTGTTCTTCTTCAAGATTATTTTGGCTATTCTGAGTCTCTTGAATTTCCATACAAACTTTAGGAGCAATTTGTCATTTTTTGCAATGAAGGCAGTTGGGATTTTGAGAAAAATTGGATTGAATCTGTATTTCAATTTTGGGAATAGTGTTATCTTAGCAATATTTTTTTAAATTATTGTTATTTGTGGAGATATGGTCTCACTTTGTTGCCTAGGGTGGTCAGGAACTCCTGGGCTCAAGCAGTCATCCTCCCATGACCTCCTATTAATAATATTAAATCATCTGAACCATGAAAATGGGATGGGGTGCCTTTTCAATTATTTAGATCTTTGTTAATTTCCTTTAATAATATTTTGTAGTTTTCAGAGTTTAAGTTTGACATTTCTGACCGGGCACAATGGCTCATGCCTGCAATCCCAACACTTTGGGAGGCTGAATGTGAGGATTGCTTGAGCCCAGAAGTTCAAAATCAGGCTGAGCAACATAGTGAGACTCCCATCTCTACAAATTAAAAAAAAAAAAAGTTTGACATTTCTTTTGTTGAATTAATTCCCAAATATTTTCTTTTCTTTGATGCTATATAGTGGAATTATTTTTCAAGTTTTATTTTTGGGTTGTTCATTTCAAGGGTACAGAAATATAATTAATTTTTGTATATCCTGCAAACTTGCTGAACTTGTTAGTGTTAGCTCTAATGGTTTTGTGTGTGTGTGTGTTTGTGTGGGTGGGTGGGTGCCTTAGGATTTTCTATATACCAGATCACATCACGTGCAAATATAGATGGTTTTAATTTTTCCTTTCCTATCTAGATATCTTTTATTGCTTTTACTTACCAAATTACCCTGGACAGAACCCCCAGTATAATGTTGAATGGAAATGGCAAGAGCAGACTTCCTTGTCTTATTCCCGATCTTAAGTGCAAAGGTTTCAGTCTTTCACTATTAAGTGTTATCTGTGGGTTTTTCATAGATGCCTTTTATCAAATGGAGGAGGTTCTTTTCTAATCTTATTTATTGAGGTTTGGTTTTGTTTTTGTTTTTAAATCACGACAGGGTGTTAGACATTCTCGAATGCTTTTTCTGCATCTATTGAGATGGCATAATACATTAATTGATTTCAGATGTTAAAAGACCTTGCATACTTGGGATTAATTCCACTTGGTCACAGTATACAGTCCTTTCTATATGTTGCTGGATTCAGTTTGCTAGTGTTTTGTTGAAGATTTCTGTGTCTGTATTCATACAGGATATTGATTCATAAAGGAAAAGGATAGTTTCCTTTTCCTGTGATGTCTTTAGTTTTGATATCAGGGTAATACTAGCCTCATCAAATGAATTGGGATGTGTTCCCTCCTCTTCTGTTTTTTGTAAGAGTTTGTGATAACTGGTATTGATTCTTATTTAAATGTTTGGTATAATTCACCAGTGAAGCCATCTGGGAATGGGCAGACTCTACCTTATTGCTATTACTGATGAGTTTGATATTACCACCTGATATGGTTTGGCTGTGTCCCCACACAAATCTCATCTTGAATTGTAACTCCCACAATTCCCATGTGTCATGGGAGGAACCTGGTGGGAGGTGATTGAATTATGGGGTAGATCTTTCCTGTGCTGTTCTCAGAATAGTGAATAAGTCTCACAAGATTGGATGGTTTTAAAAATGGAAGTTTCCCTGCACAAGCTCTCTATTTGCCTGCTACCATCCATGACTTGCTCCTCCTTGCCTTCCGCCATGATTGTGAGGCCTCCCCTGCCATGTGGAACTGTAAGTCCATTAAACCTCTTTTTCTTCCCAGTCTTGGGTATGTCTTTATCAACAGCATGAAAATGGACTAATACACCACCTCATGAGACCTTGTGCCAGTTATCAATGTATTGTCTCTCAGGTCCAAATTCATCCTTCACTGACTGCTCTGAGAAAATGGATCTGAGCCTTAAATTTTTTTTCCTTTGTTCTCTTTCATGATGATATGCTTTATAGGTAGAAGGCCCTGAAGAGGCATTTCAGGAGGAATGGGTTTTGCTTCCTGGTCCAATTGTGCTCACTGGCACACTTCTGCAGCACAGCAGCTTCTCCAGCATCTGTTCCTGCTTTGATTGGTGGCCAGAAACACTGAGCAGCCAGCAGTGTTCCTTAGCACCCTATTGGGCTGTTTTATAGCAGAGGCTTCCAGGAGACCCCTCCCCATGAATACGTTTCCTCAGCAACCTAAAAGTGCCAGAAAATTCTAGAGGGTGGATTTATAGGAAGTTCCACTGGAAGATTCCCAATGACTTCTTGCCATTTAATGAGCCATAGCCACACTCTTCAAAAGGGTCTCAATCTGCCCTGGCTGGAGGCGAGAGGCTCCTCTTTGGGAACTCTATCACAGCATTAGAGTAGCAGCTGTTCCTTATATCTGCTATTGCTATACTCTTTAAAGCTCTCTAGTTCTTATTAGCCAGTGCTTCATTATTCCAATACCCTGTTATAGCTAATAATTCCTCATATATTAAACTATCTTTATTCAAATGAGCATGGTTTGTCTTCTGATTAGACTTTGATGAAGATATCTTAAGCTTTTCCATGGATCCATCTATGCCTGGACCTTGTATATAGAAGGAATTCAATGAATACAGTCCCTTAATAGCATCATGACACACAGTTTTCTTATGTAGTTGTCACAATTTCAGGCCCTTTCATCCTTACATTTATTGAGCAGTTATTGTCTGTGCTCAGGAATCTTGCTGTGTGGCAGGAGATAAGAGGAGAGAATCAGTAGCTAGAAGAATACAACAGCTAAAGTGGCCTTGGTGAATAGTCCAGAATGATAAAAAACTTAGATCACTAAAAAAAATTGCATGAGATGACACTGCAGAGATAAGGTAGAGTCAGATGATGACAGGCTTTGACTTCTATTGGGAAAGGCAGTTTGCTGTGGCCTTGAGCATCTCTGCATGTGCTTGCTAAGTATGCCAAACACAAGGCTTAACTTTCCCCTAATACTGAACCATTTCTAGCTAGTCACATCGGCATTTAACTAGGTTAAGATGACCACAGCATAACTACCATACAACAGCTCACTCCCTCAGGGAAGGAGGCTGGTTTGTTTGCCACTTGCTACAAAAGATGCTAGGCCCTTAGCCCTGGATCCCTCAGTCATGGTGCAAACCACTGCATGTGCAACCACTGTCCGGGCCCATTGCATTTACTCCATAGGACTTGAGGACAGGCCAACCAGTGCTACCATGCTGGTACTCCTACTGTATGCTGTGTTGAATAATAAATTTCTTCATCTGATCCACCAAATCTCATCTACATTGGTACCAATGGAGTTGTGGCTGGTGAACCTGCTTTCTTGCTTAGTCATCTCCGTTGGAGTCTTGTTATTTCTTGCTCTTCTCTAGGAGGTTGGGGCTCTTCTCTAACAAAGGGTGCCATGACACAGGCACACACACACACTACAAAATGAAAATAAACATGAACTAGAAAGATGTTTCCTTATTTGAGAAATGCAGATAAATGGCAAAGCTGTTGGAAACCAGAAAACCATGTAATTTTGAGTATTTAAAATCAATCCTGTATTGTGATACACTAAGACCAAACTTGAATGTTATTCCACATAAGAATCTAGCCAACAGAATGTAGTTCAGATTTGGGAAATGATGGTGAGGAAACTATATTTTATGGAATTGCTAATACATTTAAAACAGTAGTTGGTAAGAAAAAAGTGTGTTCTGGGCCAGGTGTGGTGGCTCACGCCTGTAATCCCAGTACTTTGGGAGGCCGAGATGGGCGGATTACCTGAGGTCAGGAGTTCGAGACCAGCCTGGCTAATGTGGCGAAACCCCGTCTCTACTAAAAATACAAAAATTAGCCGGGAGTGGTGATGTGTGCCTGTAGTCCCAACTACTTGGGGGGCTGAGGCAGGAGAATCGCTTGAACCTGGGAGGCGGAGGTTGCAGTGAGCCAAGATCAAGTCACTGCACTCCAGCCTGGGCAACAGACCAAGACTCCGTCTCAAAAAAAAAAAAAAAGTGTTCTTTTACTTTTTACAATAAATCCTGTTTGAGAAGTTATGATCCTTGTGTAAAAATATCTGTAGCAAGTAGTCTGTCATTTGTGCAGTGATAACTGTGGGCATTTATGTTTTTAGATTAAATCCTGTATTTGAATAAAGATGTTAACAATACTTTCATGGACTTTTATGGTTAATTTCAGTATGTAAATTAGCATGTAGTTCATTTATAATTTTAGAAACTAGTAAAGTAAAAAATATTAAAGATTCACTCAAATTATTACTTCCTTTGTAACACCTATCCTGACCCCTGCCTTCCTTCCATGTAGAGATAACTGTTTCATCCTCTGTACCCTCAGGGCTGACACTCTATTCAGGTTGTTGCATTCACCTTAACACTTGCTATCTTCATGTGGAGAGAGTGAACTCCCCCAAGGGCAGGGACCAGGACTCAGCCGCCTCCCCAGCTCAATTCCTGGCTGAAAGCAAATGCTTAACTAGTGTTGGTTAAAAGGAACAAATGCCCAACCTCACCAGTTGGTAAAGAAAAGCAACCGTGAGATGCCACGTTTCTAACTTCTAAACTAGCAAAGATTAGTTATGAAGAGGAAGTTCTGGGAGGAGTCCAGAAAGCTACACTCTGGTCCAACCTTTCCAAAGGTCAATTTGGCAATTTCCCCAAATGTCATACTAATGTTGTGTAACCCCAAATTCAGGCTCATGTACCTGATGCAGAGCTGAAGCCAAACGCTAAGACACAGGTGCTTGGAGATAGAGAAAGGTTTGTTCAATTGGGCCAAAGCAAGAAGGCGGAAGAGCAAGATCTCTCAAATGTTACTTAACAAAGAGATGACAGCAGGCGTTTTTATGGGGTAGGGTGTGAGGGAGGGTTTCTGGGAACAGAGGGGAAAAGTCTGTGCCTCTACAGTCTCAGATAAAACTTTGAGCAACCAGACTTATGGGTGTCAGCAGCTGGTCAAAAAGTCCTTAATGGCATTCATTCCTTCTGCAAAATATTTTCATGACCCTGAAGTTATCTCTCCTGCTAGACAAAGAAACAGGACAACAGCAGTTTATAATTACATTGTGGGAACAAGAGATATTGGGCAAAACGGGAGCGCTTACTATGTGCATGCAGGCAAGGGCCTGATCAGAATTTTCACTACGGCCGGGCGCGGTGGCTAACGTCCGGAATCCCAGCACTTTGGGAGGCCGAGGCAGGCGGATCATTTGAGGTCAGGAGTTCGAGACCAGCCTGGCCAACATGGCGAAACCCCCTCTCTACTAAAAATACAAAAGTTAGCCAGTCATGGTGGTGCATGCCTGTAATCCCAGCTACTTGGGAGGCTGAGGCAAGAGAATCGCTTGAACTTAGGAGGTGGAGGTTGCAGTGAGCCGACATCGTACCACTGCACTCCAGTCTGGGCGGCAGAGCGAGACTTTGCCTCAAAAACAAAAAACAAAACAAAACAGAAAAAAAAAAAAACCACCAAACGGAATTTTCAATACTTCAGTTACTGAAAATGCCAGACTACTTAAATCTCAAGGGGCCTGGTTACACTCCGAATGGGGAGAAGTAGGCCAGAGGCACTGGAAAGGTGAGCAGTCTCGACTGCTTCGGCTCGAAACCCGTAAGCCTCTGAAGAGAACGGGCGTAATCCACCTCGCAATTGGCAAGGAAACACACGCATCCGCAGAGGGCAAAGCGCGCACGCCGCCTGCACCGGGCTCTGGCCTCCTCTGCATTCCCCAGTCGTTGCACTTTTCCCACTTTTATAACCAGGAGAGGAGGCACGCGCTGTCCGAAAACGCGAACCGCGACCCATGGGACGCTAGAACCGACCCGCGCGCCCTCGACGGCTTGAAGCCGGGTTCGAGACACTCGTTCGCGGCCTAGGGCTCCCGCCGCCTAGGACCGGGTGCTCACTCTCGACAGGGCGCAAGACCGCCAGGTGGCGAAACACCTCCTCGGTTGCGCGCGGCGTGGTGGGCAGGCTGCGGTCCCGCGCGCCCCACCCGCTCTGGGCGTGTCAGGGTGGTAGGTGTTCAGGAGTGGAGCCCCGCCCAGCCACCGCCTTCGGGTCCCGGCCTCCCTGTTTCATCTGCCTTGACCCGCGAGAGAGCTACACCGCTCGCTACGTGCGGCCCCCACAGGGTAGTGGGCCTCATAGGACTCAGCCGCTAGATCTGGGCCGGGTTTCTTCCAGAGACTTCACTACCGACATGGGGTGTATCAAAGACGGTCCAGAGAACATTTACCGACCTGCCTGTTTGCCTGGCCGGAATGTGAGGTCCTTGAGCGCCCTTGAGCCATGGCCTTGGGCCTGCCAAGATTGAGGCAGGCGTGGTCACCGAATACTTCTGGAGTGGGGAAGAGAGCACAATTTACGCTGTCCCTGCCACAGGAGCTCCCACTCTTGCCAGGGAAACTAACCTGGAGGTGGGAGCTCCTTTTATTTGTTGACCTTTTTTCATACCCAGGGGAAAATGGCTTGCCAAATTTGGAGGGTGTGTTAGAGATGATCTGTCTTAATCATCCTAAAAAATCTAAAAATTCGGCCGGGCTTGGTGGCTCATGCCTGTAATCCCAGTACTTTGGGAGGCCAAAGTGGGCCTATCGCTTGAGGTCAGGCGTTCAAGACCAGCCTGGCCAGCATGGTGAAACGCTGTCTCTACTAAAAATACAAAAATTAGCCAGGTGCAGTAGTGCACTCCTGTAATCCTAGCTACTCGGGAGCCTGAGGCAGGAGAATTGCTTGAACCTGGGAGGCGGAGGTTGCAGTGAGCCGAGATGGTGCCACTGTAGTCCAGCCTGGGCGACAGAGCGAGACTCCGTCTAAAAAAAAAAAAATCTAAAAATTACGTTGGAAGCAGGTGCCTCAAAGAGATGAGCAGTAGAAAGGGAGGGCAGCTAAAGGCAATCGGTCAGTCACGGCCTCCCAGACCCTAGGAATTCTACCACTGCTGGAGAATCTGATCAAGCACTAATTGAAGGTTCGAGTTGACAGAGAAAACGGTGATTTAAAATAGAACCCCCAAAGTCAGATAGATGATTGGAATCTCTTTGGGTTTGGAATTCAACTGCTTCTCACGTGCGCAACTAAGTGTGCTCCAGGGAAATTTGAGTTACTGATATTCCAGGCCATGTAGGGCTATCGGAAGCATGTGAAATATGTATATTTGCAGGGGGAAAAAGTCTAGGGAGAAATACACACCAAAGGAATACATTCGTTCATTCATCAGGTATTACCTATTTCATGCCACACCTTGGGCTCTAAAGAATCAGAACTACAGTGTAGCAAGGGAGAAAAACGGGCAAGACTAAAACATCGTTTATTTTCTTCTTTTATTTTTCTCTGTGTTTTCTAAATGTGACTAGATCTCTAACAACCAAGAAGGTTTTATTTATTTTGAAAAAAACTACTTTTCCTGTTAAAAGGTCAGCCACTCTTCTGAGGGCGGAGTTGGAAAGAAGGTCCCATGAACCCACCTAGCGTCCAATTTCCTTTTTTTTTTTTTTTTGACAGGGTCTCACTCTGTCCTCCAGACTGGAGTGCAGTGGCACCATCTCGGCTCACTGTAACCTCCGCCTCCTAGGTTCAAGTGATTCTCCTGTCTCAGCCTTCCGAGTAGCTGGGATTACACGTGCGTGCCACCACGCCCAGCTAATTTTTGTATTTTTAGTAGAGACAGGGTTTCACCATGGTGGCCAGGCTGGTCTTGAACTCCTGACCTCAAATGATCCACCCGCCTCGGCCTCCCAAACTTCTGGGATTACAGGCGTGAGCCACCGCGCCCGGCCCCAGCGTCCAATTTTCAAAGCCTCTCTGCTCAGCTTCCAGAGATCCCAAGAAACTCTTAAGTGGAAGTATCTCGTATCCCCACGATGCGACCGGTCACAAAACACGCGACCCGAGACACTGGAAGTGGAGGCTTCTCGATGGACCAAGCTGCGCGGTTTTCATACCGACCCGCGGCCAGGCTGTCAGATAGGTGGCCGGCCACAATCACTGCCACCTTGGACAGGGACCCGTGAGCTGACGGCCATCAAGCTTCATAAACTGGTCGGAATCCAACGGACCGCTACTGCCGGAAACGGAAAGTCCTCAAGGGCGGGTTTTGGAAGCGGAGCGGAAGCGGAAGGCGGGTACCGGAAACGGTGTTTGGCGGAGGCCGCGATGGCCGAACCTGCGTCTGTCGCGGCTGAATCTCTCGCGGGCAGCAGGGCGCGCGCTGCACGAACAGTACTAGGTCAGGTGGTGCTCCCGGGTGAGGAGCTGCTCCTGCCGGAACAGGAGGACGCGGAAGGCCCTGGGGGTGCAGTGGAGCGACCGTTGAGCCTGAATGCTGGAGCGCGCTCGCGGGTGCGCGTTGTATGCGGCCCGGGCCTTCGGCGCTGTGGGGACCGCCTGCTGGTCACCAAGTGCGGCCGCCTCCGTCACAAGGAGCCCGGCAGTGGCAGCGGCGGCGGTGTTTACTGGGTGGACTCTCAGCAGAAGCGGGTGAGCTGGGACTCCGGAGGGGTGGTGCGGCAGTGAGAGTGGTAGCCCTGCTTTGAGAAGACCTCCCAAAAGAAGAGAGGGACCCTGAGGCCCTCTTTTGTTCAGGCAAACCTAGAGCCACCGTAGTCTTGTGCCCACTTCTGCATGTCCTTTAGAGGGACCGTGAACAATAGGAGCATAGCCTGAGAAGGGCGACCAGGAGAGAAAAACGTTTGGAGACCGTGAGTCATGATTATAGTCTTCAAAACCACACAGCAGGCCTGCCCTTTGGAGTCTCAGAGGGCAGGACTAGGCTCAATGAGTGGATGTCATAGGGAGTTAATTTCTCCTAGAACAGGTAAGAATTTCATATAGAAAAAATTGTCTATGGAATGGGCTTCCTTGGTTGTAAGGATTCCTTTACCACTGGACTTACGCCACAAAGCTAGAGACTTACTGGTTGGGGTGCCTAAGAGATAATGGAGTTTGGACTCAATTAACAGACTACCAGAAGCTGCACACCCGGCACTTTATGAAGTGATTTTCTTTTACCGAAAGTGGCATTTGATCAGATTTCTCTTTAATGACAATAAAGTAACCACAAAGGACTTGCTGAAGGTATCTTCCAATGGTATCTTGTCATTTATGGCTGTTTTTTCATTCTGTTTCTTTTTGTAGTATGTTCCAGTAAAAGGAGACCATGTGATTGGCATAGTGACAGCTAAATCTGGAGATATATTCAAAGTTGATGTTGGAGGGAGTGAGCCAGCTTCTTTGTCTTACTTGTCATTTGAAGGTGCAACTAAAAGAAACAGACCAAATGTGCAGGTAATTACGGGAGCCTTTGGTTTCAGAGAAACAAACATCCATTCCCTAGAACACTCAGATATCCAGAAGGCTATCTGAATTGTCTCCAAAGCATGACCTAGATCTCTGAGCTTGTATATAATTGCCCCAGGCTCCAAGAGTTTCTTCAGATGCTCCAGGATCAGAGCCACATAATTATTATTATTTTTTTTTACATTTACAATTTATTTTACATTGGCTACATTTGTTCTTGGGATGTTTCATTTCTACTGAGTTGAAAGGTTGTATCTGTCATCGCCATTATTTGTTATGTCCATATCCTCTGGACAAGGATGTCTGCTGTAGGCTTAGAGGAGGGACAGGTGGTGCAAATTGACATTATCAGCTATCCATCCATCCTGGCTGTAGGTCCTAGGAGCTGATAGAGGAGTAATGTTGTTACCTTGGGTTTTCAATTTGAGCTTTTCAGGTAGCATAGCCACACTCTTCTTGTCTATCCAGCCCGAAATTTAGTGATTTCTTCGCCTCTTCTCATTCACTTCTCATGAAAATTTAGTTGCTTAATCCTATTTTGATCCTATTTGATTCTGTCTCTGATCTTTGGCATGTCCGTCCCTTTATCTCCACAAGTTCAGGCTTCAGCTCCCTCTTGACTGGTCTCAGTCACTTCTTCATTAATCCCTGCCTCCACGCTTTTACCTCACCATCCAGGATTTTGAGAGCTGACATCCTCACACGGTCACTTTCTCGAAAAGAAAAGACAAGATTCTCCAAAATCTACAGAATTCCTTGGCATTACACTCCAGGTGTCTTTCCTCATCCCTAATTATATCCTTCATACAGCCATACTCAAATCACACCAAACGCCATTAAACTCAATTTCCTGCCCTTATTTGCACATGCTGTTCCCTCTGTCTTGATTGCACTATCCCTTCGCACCCTATGGAACACATTCTCATTCTTTGAGACCTAGGCTAAACATGACCACCTCTGTAAAGCCATCTCTAGTTGTCACTTTTCTCGTATCTTTGCTCTAGCACTTACTGGATTGAGCCTCGACTGAGGTTTGTTTATATGTACCTCCCCACTGCCCTCCAAGACCAAATGCTTCTGAAAAGCAGAGAATGTTTTGTTCCTTTCTAGTTTACATAGTCACTAACAAACAGTAGGTACTTAATACGTTTTGTTGAGTGAACAGAATGAGTTCACTCTCCATTTCCTCAGTTTCATCCCTTTGAAGTTTAGCTCTATGAGGTTTTTAAGTAAATCCTGCAGGGAGAAGTGTCAGTGAATTATTGTTTGATTTTGCTTTGAATAATTTGCATGCCGGAGTTCCTTCCTTTCTCTGTAAATCTGTAATTCTCTAGGGTAGTGCCACCTAATATAACTTTCTACAGTGATGCTGTTTTGTATCTGCACTGATTAGTATGGTAGCCACTAGCTGTTGAGCACTTGAAATGTGGCTAATGCAACTCAGGAAATTAATTTCAAATACCTAATTTTAATTTAAATGTAAGTTTAAACAATTGGCTATCTACCATATTGGACAGTGCAATCCTAGTGTTCTCTGGCCTTGAGATGGCTCCTCGTCTGTGATTTCCTGATTGGTGAAAGGGAATGATACATGTGTTCCTTTTTTTCCCCAAGACTCAACTCCAAAGTGACTGTGGGAATCCTATAGTGCAGTCAGTCCCTTAGCCACAGAACTGTAGGTGGCTGGCATTGATGCCTGTGAGAAAGAACCAATAGTAGCACCTGTAGTTTGCTGAGAGGAAATGAACTGGTTTTTAATATCATTGTAGGTTGGAGATCTCATCTATGGCCAATTTGTGGTTGCTAATAAAGACATGGAACCAGAGATGGTCTGTATTGACAGCTGTGGACGAGCCAATGGAATGGGTGTCATTGGACAGGATGGTCTGCTTTTTAAAGTGACTCTGGGCTTAATTAGAAAGTAAGTCCTGATGTCTGCTGGCTTGACTGCTTTTTATAATTATACATTCTTGGAAAGTTGGTTAATCTTCAGGATTCAGATTCTTTGTAACATTTGAATTTCTCCTCAGAGTTAGAAATCAGTATCCATTTTAACACATTTGGAAACTCATGAATTTAATCCTATCTTCTTGGAAACATATCAAATTCAGATGTGTTTGGCTGTGTAGTTTCTGGTGGGCTGATACTTCATGCCTTAAGCTCTTACTCTGTATTCATATCTTCCTTCCCAGGCCTGTTGCTTATTTGACTTAGCCCAAATGTGAAAACTGGCCTTTCCCCTGTTCTGAGTCACTTGAATACAGATGCAGTCTGCAGTTGTATAAAATTATCAATTTTTTCTAATTATGGGGGTCACACACAGCTTAGATTGTGATATTCAAGGTTATGTAGACATTCACAGAAGGCTTCTGACACTTGGTCATACTGAGGCATACTGAGGTTCATGCTGAGGCAGATTCTCTTTTTGGTGTTTAGAACTTTACCCACCCAAAGCTGTGCCATATTCAGGGGCTTTACTCCTAGAGCCAGTGAAGTTCAGAGCTATCTTGTATGCCTCTCCTTACTACATATCCTAAAGATCTGGAGAATTAAGTTTGGACATCAGAGAAGCATGTTTTTAACCAAGCAGCATGTTATTAACCAAGCAGCACCCTTATGGTTTGAAAGAGCCAATGTTCCTCTCCAAGTACTGAATTTAACACAAGAGAATAATATGGCCAGGAAAATAAGTTTAAAGTGTCTTAACACTGTAGATAAAAAAAAGTTATGATTCCCAGTCTAGAATTAAAGTGCTCTGACCATCTAGGGGAATGACTTTTACAAAGTTGGTAACCTAGGGAGTTTGATTTCTTTGTAAGGCATAGCCCACCTCTGTGATTTCTAGTATACCTTTGAACAGTGTAAAGTTCCTTCTTGGAAGAAAGGAGGCAGCAAATGTCATCACGTGCCTTGTTCTTGTTGAACAGCTATGGAGAACTGCTCAGAAAAGGAATCACATTCTAAAGGAGACTCCGGACACACCTTTGCCACTTCATTAAATTTCATTTTCTTTTCTCTTCCCACTAGGCTATTAGCTCCAGATTGTGAAATCATACAGGAAGTGGGAAAACTCTATCCACTGGAGATAGTATTTGGAATGAATGGAAGAATATGGGTTAAGGCAAAAACCATCCAGCAGACTTTAATTTTGGCAAACATTTTAGAAGCTTGTGAACACATGACGTCAGATCAAAGAAAACAGATCTTCTCCAGATTGGCAGAAAGTTGATATAGGTGGACTTTTTTACAGGTCAGTTGAGGCAAAAAACTATGGGTTTTTTCAGGTGAACCTCCCCCATTTAAATACTCAGAAGATAAGGTGTGAATGTATGTATTATTAGAGTCCTAAAGTATTTTTTATAAGTTACTGGTTTTCACCCACGCTTTTGTGGGAGAGAAAATCATTGCAAAATCATATTTTTTTTTGTTCGGTACAATGAAGTTTACTAAAAAACAGTATTAGGGTTTATTTGGAGTTAACTCCCTTAGTAATTGCTACAGCTTCCATAATTAACTGGAGGTCAGCAGTAAAATAATTTTGTGATTATAACAGTAAGCTAGGTTCACCAGAGGAAATGTGGAATACATAAGTATAAAGCAGCAAAGAAATGTCACCTGTAGTCCCATTATTCAGCGGGTAACAACGAAATACTTTTTCATTTACCAAGTATTGTGTTTTGCATGGATTAATTCCTTTATTCTAACTGCAGAAGACACTTATCCTAATTGAAACTGAGGCACAGAATTTAACTTGGCCTGCATTCTCTATATTCATCAAATTGAAATTATAATTATAGCTTATATGCCACTTTGTCTATATTCATCAAATTGAAATTATAGTTATTATAGCTTATATGCCACTTTGTAATATACTTTTGTCTACTTCAAACAGCATGATACATTTCACAACTTTAGTCACATATTTCATGTTACAGGATATTTTTGAGTTTTATTATATAAATAACACTGAGGATTTCTGAATCCAAATCTGGCCAAGTCTTATTTTGCTAAAATCATTTCCTGGGAGCTAAGCATAGAAAACTCTTCTATGCTATTTAGTATATTAACCAAAACCTTTAGAGGTAAAGAGACTGCCAGGTGATCCACATCAGTGATTCTTGGTTTCTAGACCTCTGAGAATACGAGATACAGATCCCCTGAAGCCTATCCATAGAAAGTCCTTTTTGGATCAAAGAGATTATAGAACTCTATTTATTGATAAAGACCAAGGAGCTGTGTGTGTTTCTAATGTTTTCTAAGGACTGGATGGTTTTTAGTTCAATAGCTTTTAGGGGTACAAGTGGTTTTTGATTACATGGATGATTGTATAGTGGTGAAGTCTGAGATTTTGGTGTACCTGTCACCTGAGTACTATATATTGTACCCAGTATGTAGTTTTTTATCCTTCCCCTTCCCTGTTCCGGGTCTCCAGTGTCTGTTATACCACTCTGTGTGCTTACCTGTAGCTTAGCTCCCACTTACAAGTGGGAACATTTGGTATTTGGTTTTCCATTCCTGAGTTACTTCACTAAGAATAATAGCTTCCAATACTATCCAAGTTGCTGCAAAAGACATTTTTTTATGGCTAATATTCCATGGGATATATATACCACACTTTATCCATTCATTGGTTGATGGGTACTTAGGTTGGTCCCATATCTTTTATTATGAACTGTCTAGCCAGTTTTTAAATAGAAAGGTACTGATATAATTTATTAGGTGAACACAGTTCCTTAGGAATTAAATTGTGAAGGGGAGGGGACACAGCAGAGAAGTAATCTATTGGTTCTTTTGAGATATTGAATACATGTCCCGAATTTGCTAGCTGCTTAACTAGCAAGTTAACCCAAACTGTCAGAGTAACTGAAGCAAATATGTCCAACTGGGACATAAGGAACATGAGATTTGTGTAATAAGTAGGTTATCTAACGTGTTCATGTGTCTAACACTTTCTAGCTATTTTCAAGACAGACTTTTATCAATACTGTGTTTGCTTTCCAATTTAATCTGTTACAAATACATATGAAGAATCTAGTTGGTGCCAGGCTCAGGGAGGATAGAAAGATAGGTACACAGATTTGTCCTGTTAGGATCCTACCATTAGGAAGGATTAGGAAGAGAAGCCCTCCATGCCCATACACTGCAAGGGAGAACAGGGTAAGAGCCACAGGAGGGAACAAAATGCTATGGGGACTCAGTAGGGATAGGTCAGAACAGGCTGGATCCTGCAAAGCTTATTACTGAGCTGGGTAACAACGAGTATGATCAGACAAGGCTGGAGAAAGTCATACAATTTTATGATGCCAGTTTAGTGAATATTAAACTCTTGATGTAACCGTTTAAACAATTTCAAGAGATCTCTCACAAATAGATGTACAAAAGTTGAATTAGCATGTCCAAAGCCATGTGGTTTTGAGGCTAATTCCTTGTTACATTTTTTTTTTTCCCTCGAGACAAGAGTCTGGCTCTGTCGCCCAGGCTGGATCTTGGCTCACTGCAACCTCCGCCACCCGGGTTCAAGCGATTCTCCTGCCTCAGCCTCCTGAGTAGCTGAGACTACAGGCACGCAACACCATGCCCAGCTAATTTTTGTATTTTTAGTAGAGACGAGGTTTCACCGTATTAGCCAGGCTGGTCTGGAACTCCTGACCTTGTAATCCACTCACCTCAGCCTCCCAAAGTGCTGGGATTACAGGCGTGAGCCACTGCACCCACATTAACTTTTTATTACTTAACATATCTGAGCACTTCCTGTGAGCCAGGCACTGTGGGAGATTAAAAAGCATTAAATGTGGTCCCTGACATTATTGTGAAGCTCTGAGAAGATGTCATGCAAAGACACTTGCCTATGTGCCACTGCCACCCTCTGCCCTGCTCTTTGGGTCAAGGTACCTCCAAGCACCTCACTCCTGCAGCTGCATTATTTATTTTTTGAGATGGAGTCTTGCTCTGTCACCCAGGCTGGAGTGCACTGGTGAAATCTCGGCTCACTGCAACCTTCGCCTCCCGAGTTCAAGTGATTCTCCTGCCTCAGCCTCCCAAGTAGCTGGGACTACAGCTATGCACCACCACACCTGGCTAGTTTTTGTATTTTCAGTAGAGAAGGGTTTCACCATGTTGGCCAGGCTGCTCATGAACTCCTGACCTCAGGTGATCTGCCCACTTCGGTCTACCAAAGTGTTGGCATTACGGCGTGAGCACCTGGCCACACAGCTGCAATCTTAGGCCCATCATTCCACTGAGTTCCGAAGAATATAGCCTTTTCCTGAAGAAACTCCTTTCTTCAATGCTTCAGGCCAGTTGTGAGTCTCTAAGTAAGTGGACAGGATATCAAACACTGTTAGAGAGTAAACAGAAAACACAGTGACCAGAGAGGGAAAAAAAAGAACGAGTAAATGAAATGAAAAGGATGTTCTGTAATATTTCGTTCAACAAACCTATTCTGCACCAGATGTGGTACTAAGGTCTTGGGAGAGGCAAGGACACAGGCTCTGCTTGCTCTCAAGGACCTCAGCCTACCCTGAAAGATACAGGCCTATGAATGGATAGGGTGCAACAGAAAGGAACACAGTAAAATGGGAAACAGAAGGGCTCTGCTGTGGGGCCTGGGATGGGGAAGGGCCAAGATGCTCCTGAACTGAACCCTGAAGATCAAACAGGAATTCAGTGGTGAGAGGTTAAAAGCTGGGCATTCTAGATGAAGGGGACAATTTTTTTTTTTTTTTTTTTTTTGAGGCGGAGTTGCACTCTTGTTGCTCAGGCTGGAGTGCAATGGCACGATCTCAGCTCACCGCAACCTGCACCTCCCAGATTCAAGCAATTCTCTTGCCTCAGCCTCCAGATTAGCTGGGATTACAGGCGCCCGCCACCATGCCCTGCTAATTTTTGTATTTTTAGTAGAGACGGTGTTTCTCCATGTTGGTCAGGCTGGTCTCGACCTCCCGACCTCAGGTGATCTGCCCACCTTAGCCTCCCAAAGTGCTGGGATTACAGGTGTGAGCCACCGTGCCCAGCTTTTTTTTTGTTTTCGAGACAGAGTATCACTGTCACCCAGGCTGGAGTGCAGTGGTGTGATCTCGGCTCACTGCAACCTCCACTTCCCAGGTTCAAGCGGTTCTCATGCCTCAGCCTCTGGAATAACTGGTATTACAGGCGTGCACCACCATGCCTGACTGATTTTTGTATTTTAGTAGAGATGGGGTTTCACCATGTTGGCCAGGCTGGTTTCGAACTCCTAACCTCAGGTGATCCACCCACCTCGGCCTCCGAAAGTGGATTACAGGATTACAGGTGTGAGCCACCGCACCTGGCCAAGGGGACAATTTCAACTATCTTTAACATAGTTGGTGACAAGGAAGAAAAGAGAATGCCTCTTAGTGGCCAGAATATATGTCATGACATACATGCAATAAAGTCCACACACATTAGTCACAGAGGAGACTGACTCAAAGGCCACTTAAACACAGTGCAAAGCAGCAGCACCAGAACTCACACACGCTGGATGGGGGCCGTGTAAGAAGTACCTTGATTGATGGCCAGTATCTCTGAATGATAGTTTTTCCCATTCTGGTTTCTGACCATGTATTCCTGGATTGGCAAGCGTGCGGTCTTGACAGAGTATTCCCGGGCCTTTTGAAATGTCACCTTCTGTAAATATATAGTTAAATATTTTTCTTATAAAAATTATACATGAGTATATTCTCAATGTAATACAGCATTAAAAATAAGTAGCCTATTATGGAATGGAAGAAACTGCAGATAATGAGTTAACTGTCTCAAGAGCTTATGTGACAATATCTTACTTTTTGGGGGGTCACTCATCCACTGTCCTCCACTCACTACCACTTAGAACCAAGAGGGAAATAAACAAAAGAGGCACATCTGCAGCCACAGTAGGCATCAAAAGGCCCAAGCAGTCTAATCAATCAGAGCACATTCTGAGCCCTAACTCAGTAAGACCCAATTCTGGATATCTGGAACTTCCAGCTCATTGCCAAAAGGCAGCATCAAATTAGAGGAAAAGGTAGACAAGATTCAAGACAGGTGCACCACTGCAACAAGTGGCATTAGGGTGTGAGAAGAGAGAGCCCAATTAAAAGAAAGGGGCCAGGTGAAGTGCCTCACACAACACTTTGAGGCCAAGGCCAGAGGACTGCTTGAGCCCAGGAGTTCAAGACCAGCCTGAGCAACATAGGGAGACCCTGTCTCTACAAATAACAAAAAAAAATTAACAGGGTGTGCTGGTGTGTGCCTGTAGTCCCAGCTACTCTGGAGGCTGAAGTTGGATGATCACTTGAGCCTGGGACATATATCAAGGCTGCAATGAGCTGTGACTGCACCACTGCACTCCAGCCTGGGTGACAGAGGAGACCCTGTCTCAAAAATAAAAATAAAAGGAAGGGCTCTGAAAACTGCAAAAAGGAGTCACAAGAAGTCCATCAACTTGAGGCCATTTAGTGTCGGAGTACAGAAACTGATGTCCCTTTATAAGATGTTCCTCAGTCATGAAGTCCCTCAGACTGAGTCATGACTCAGTCAGATTACATTTGCTGCCTTGTAAGAAGCACAGGAAAGATTTTCTACCTAAGACTTCAGGATTAAAGAGAAAGGTTCAGATTACTGGGATAATTAACATGCCAAGGCTTGGAAGGGGTCTCAATAGTGTTAACTATATCACTCTAACCACCCATTCATTGTCTGTTCTCTATGACTTCTCCAAGAGGCCATGTGGCCATTCAATGGACAGCTCTTGTGACAGGGAGTTCATGCATCCTGGGACAACCCACTCCAGCTTTGATAGTACCAGCTGATAGGAAATTCTTGATCTTGAGCAAAATTCTCTGTTTTCTTTGAGACTTCCACTCATTCATCCTAGGTCTATTCCCCCAAGGCCAAACCATGCAAGTAAGATGGCCCTTCCAAAAGATGGCCATTCAGAAACTTGAAGGCAGTGATCATGCCCCCAGGAATCCTCTGGTCTCCAGATTGTAGCCTCAGTTCTGTCAACTCTTCTTTGACTGAGTTTCAAGTCCCTTCATCATTCAGGACAAGTTGAACTTGTTCTAAGCTAGTCAGTATCATTTTGTTGACGGTCCCATAACTGACTGGCCATCATGAGTATGGTCTAACCAGGTGGAATAGTGTGAAGTCGACCTAGTACCTTTTCGGTGCTGACACCTGCCTCTCACTCACATGAAACAAAATTTTAGATAGAACTTCCAAAAATGTTTTAAGCGATACAAGGACTTATTTGAAAGGATAAAACTCCTTTGCATATATGAGCTATATGATACGTTTGTTTTATAAAAAGTCTTATTCCTTTATAATCACTTTGAAGTACAGAATTCAAAATTAGTAGGATATTTGGGTGTTGCCCTAGAAGAGCTTACAATTTAGTTTATGTTCTTTGCACAATGATTCATAATAAAATGACTCTCCTTGAAGAAATATTGTTCTTAGCTTATTTCTGTGAAGAAGCCAAACTCCAATAACAACCAAAAAGTTCTAAACATCTCACAAATCTTCCAGTTATTTTTCAGTTTAAATGTTGGTGGACAGATAATATGTTAAAACTGCACATCTGTAAGTCATGCACTGCTCACTGACCCTCCGAACTTAACTCCCTCAAAAAAGGGACTGTTGGCCAGGCACCGTGGCTCATGCCTGCAATCTCAGCACTTTGGGAGGTTGAGGCAGGTGGGTAACTTCAGCCCAGCAGTTCGACACCAGCATGGGCCATACGGTGAAACCCCAACTCAACAAAAAATTAGCTGGGCGTGGTAGCGCCCACCTGTGGTCCCAGCTACTTGGGAAGCTGAGGTAGGGGGATCAATTGAGCCTGGGAGGTTGAGGCTGGAGTGAGCTGATTGTGCCACTGCCCTCCAGCCTGGGCAGCAGGGCAAGGCCCTGTCTTTGAGGCGGGGGGGGGGGGGGGGGGGGGGGCGCTGTCACCCTGCTGCAGGTAAGACTAATAAACTTAATTATTATTATTATTTTTTTTTTTTAGAGACAGGGTCTCACTGTGTTGCATCACCCAGGCTGGAGTGCAGTAGTGTGACCACAGTTCTCTGCAGCCTCTAACTCCTGGGTTCAAGTAGTCCTCCAGCCCTCCAGACTTTGTGTGTGCATGAAGCAGAGTCTCGCTCTGTCACCAGGCTGGACTACAGTGGTGTGATTTCAGCTCACTGCAACCTCCGCCTCCCTGGTTCAAGAGATTCTCCTGCCTCAGCCTCCCGAGTAGCTGGGACTACAGGCACAGGCCACCACACCCAGCTAATTTTTATATTTTTAGTAGAGACAGGGTTTTCACCATGTTGGCCAGGATGGTATCGATCTCTTGACCTTGTGATCTGCCTGACTTGGCCTCCCAAAGGGCTGGGATTATAGGCGTGAGCCACCACGCCCGGCCCTAACTTTTTACTTTGAAATATTTCAAACCTAAGAAAAGTTCAAAACAATAATACAATCAATATTCATTCCTGTAATCTAGACTCACCAGTTGTTAATATTTTGCTTTTTCTCTCTGTATATACATACATATTTTGGGCTGGACAGGGTGGTTCATGCCTGTAATCCCAGTGTTTTGGGAGGCTGAGGCAGAAGGATTGCTTGAGGCCTGGAGTTCAAGACCAGCCTGAGCAACATCAAGAGACTTCGTCTCTAACAAAAATACAGAAAAAAAAAAATTAGCTGGCCATGGTAGCATGTGCCTATAGTCCTACGTACTCAGGAGGCTGAGGCGCAAGGATTGCTTGAGACCAGAAGTTCAAGGTTGCAGCAAGCTATGGTCGCACCACCTCACTCAGCCTGGATGACAGAACAAGACCTTGTCTCAATAAAAAATAATTTGCCAAACCATTTCAAAGTAAGCTACAGACATCACAATACTTCTTCACTAAATACTTAAGCATGCATCTAAGAACAATGACATTCTACCTTACCACAACCACAATACCATTTTCACTTCAAAGAAAACTTTTAAATAATTCTGTAATTTCACTTAATACACAATCTACATTAAAATCTCCTAAACTTTCCCCAAACTGTCTTTTATAAAGCTTTCCTCTCAATACAGAATTCAAACAAGGCTCACATACTGCATTTGGCTATTACAGTTTTTTAACCTTTTTTTCTTTTCCTAATTGTTTTGTAGAGATAGGTTCTCAATGTGTTGCCCAGGCTGGTCTCAAACTCCTGGCCTCAAGTGATCCTCCTGCCTTGGCCTCCCTAAGTGCTGGGATTACAGACATGAGCCACTGTGCCTGGACGAACCTCTTTTAATCTGTAACAGCCTCCTGCCTCGGTTAAGTCCAGTCCAGTTGTTTTGCAGAATGTCCCACATTCTGATTTGTCTGTTTCCTCACAATTAAATTCAGCTTAAACATTTTCTGGGCCAGATGAGGACTCATGCCTATAATCCCAGCACTCTGGGATGCTGAGGTAGGAGGATTGCTTGAGTCCAAGAATTCGAGGCTGGACACAGTGAGACCCTGTCTCTACAAAAAATTTTAAACACGAGGCTGGGCACAGTGGCTCACACCCGTAATCCCAGCAATTTGGGAGGCTGAGGCAGGAGGATTGCTCAAGTCCAGAAGTTTGAGACTAGTCTGGGCAACAAAGTGAGACCCTGTCTCTAAAAAAAAAATTTAAAAACTAGGCCAGGCACAGTGACTCATGCCTGTAATCCCAGCACTTTGGGAGGCTGAGGTGAGTAGATTGCTTGAGTCCAGGAGTTCAAGACCAGCCTGGAAAACATGGTGAGAACCTGTCTCTACAAAAAAATATAAAAATTAGCTGTGCATGGTGGCACACACTTGTAGTCTCAGCTACCCAGGAGGCTGAGGCAGGCGGTTCAAATGAGCCCATGAGATTGCGGCTGCAGTGAGCCATGATCGCACCACTGCACTCCAGCCTGGGCAACAGAGTGAGACCATGTCTCAAAAAAATTAAATTAAAAACTAGCTAGGTGTGGTGGATGGGCCTGTAGTCCTAGCTACTCAGAAGGCTGAGGTGGTGGGAGGATTGCTTGAGCCCAGGAGATCGAGGTTGCAGCAACAGAGCAAGGCCCTGCTTCAAAAGAAAAAAAAAAAACATTTTCTGTCAAGAATACTACACCTCAGGAGGCAGAGATTGTACCTGTATGGGTGATACTAAGTTTGATCAAGTTTGGATAAGATGGTGACCACCAGAATGCTTTACTGTAATGGTAAATCTTTGCCTTTGTTATCTGTAGGGTGATACTTTGAGACCATGTAAATAGCCGGTTCCTCCACAACCTTTCTTTCAATTGAGTCAACAATTGTATTAGGAGTGACAAAATGATGATTTTCTAATTCTATTATGCATTCCTTATTAGCTGCATTCTTCTGTAAGTAGCCCCTGCTCGTATTTTAGATGATCACTATGGAGTCATGGAACACTAGTATTTTTTAAATAAATTCAATTAAATTAACCTATCATCTGTGTTAAATATACATACATCTCATACATACAGGAACATAGATAGAACACATCTACCTCTACCTATATGTAAAATATACCCACAAACACATACTTTGTGATCATATAATGTCTCAAGAAGGATACACAAGAAAACTTGACATCGGTTGCCTCGGGAGGGGAATTGGGAGACAAAGGTAGGAAAGACTTTCACTCTACTCTTTTATATTTATATGTTAATCTAACTTTTATTAAACTTATTATCTATGTAATATGTTAGTAAATATAAACAATTATCTTAACAAACAGCTATATAACAAACATTTCAAAATTCCAGTGACACCCCAATTATTCCTCTAAAACTCCAACAAAAAAAATCTGGATAATCCTAGGAGTTTGAGGTTTTGGGCTAAGACTATTTCAGCAGAGAGATCAACCTTAGAAGGAGCAAACTACTCCCTCAAAGAACAGCTAGTAAGAATGTTGAGTTGATGCTTACTTGGTCAATATCAGAGTTATCCTTGCAGAACTGAAGAGAGAAACTCAACAATGGCTATGTAATTACCAAACAGTGCCCAGTCCAGTTCCCGACTCTTGATTTCGCTGACATTGCTCATGAGGAGAGAGGAACTTCACCAGCCAGAGGGCCAACCTGGTGGGGATGGCTCTTTCTTCCTGTTCCCTCTGAGTTTAGACCCTCTAGAGGAGACTATGACAAGGCACATGCCTCTAAAAAGTAAGCACTGCTTTTTAAAACAGATGTTGGGGCTGAAATGTATACTTACCTTCTGAATGCTTTCATCCACAAGCCCACCGAGGATGTAAACTTTGTTTAGATCAACATCTTCAAGAGCTAATGAAAAAATGAAGGCCAATGAGATCAAATCTGTTTTATAATTTCTAAATCCAGAGAAAGCAAAATGAAAGAATTATTAACAATAAAAGTAGAAATTCAGTAGAAAACAAAGAAACTTGCTCAATAAAACCAAAAGCTAATTTTCTAAAATGGCCAATAAAACAGACAAACTGTTGGCATAGCTAATCACAAAAAAGGGTAGCAGACCCAAATCAACATTAGATTCAGAAAGGAAACAAAATTAAAACTGCAGAAGAATGTGAAATAATTAGATGAGAATACTGTGATCAACTGAATACCAATACATTTGAAAATTATGTGAAATGAATGATTTTCTAGGAAAAAATAGATCTAACATTGATCCAAGAAGGGCTAGTGGGGTAGCAGACCAAGGACACTGGGAAAGACTGGCAGGCACTACACAAGGCCCAGATAAGGATGGAAACCCTAAGTCTGTGCAGCTGTGAGCCATGGTAAGACACATCGAAGCATCCAGTGAGGCCCCTGCCTGTAAGAGGAGCACTGCTCATGTGCATTACTTTTTGTGGGGGTGGGGAGGGGTGTCCTTGAGGGGCTTTAATAAATTCTGCCACAGGGAATAATGAAACACAGGAACAATGGGCTATACGAATCCATGCATTCAACTACATACCGTGTTCTGAGTCAGGAGTCAGGTACACAAGGGTTTCCAAGGGAAATAAACTAAAGCAGTCTTCTTCTGTTATGTCTAACTGGAAAATGCAAACAGTCTAATGTTAAAACAGCTCACGGCTGGGTGGGGTGGCTCACGTCTGTAATCCCAGAACTTTGGGAGGCTAAGGTGGAAGGATCACTTGAGCTCCGAAGTTCGAGACCAGCCTGGGCAACATGGTGAAACCCAGTCTCTACTAAAAATACAAAAAAATTAGCCAGGCATGGTGGCATGTGCCTGTAGTCCCAGCTATAATACTTAGGAGTGAGGTGGCAGGATGGCTTGAGCCCAGGAGGCAGAGGTTGCAGAGAGCCAAGATCAATGCCACTGCACTTCAGCCTGTCTTTTAAAAAAAAAAAAAAAAAAAAAAAAAACCCGCTCAAAATTCAACGACTAGTTACTGGGCTTCAAGTTTCTATCAGGCATGGCTCTAGGTTTATCAAGGAACTGCACATGTGACAGCTTGACAGCTTCTTCTCAGAAAGTACCTAGTTAGGAGGGAAAGTAGACACAGACGTTCAAACCTATGAAATGAGACAGCAATATGGGGTTCTGACAGAGGTACGGGGAGCATGCTCCAGGACTACAGATGAGGGAGTAACATTGGGATGACCTTCTGGGGAAGGAAATGCTGGAACTGGGTTTCTGAAAGGAGATTTTTTTTTTTTTTTTTTTTTTTTAAAGACAGGGTCTGGCTCTGTCACCCAGGCTGGAGTGCCGTGGCATAATCTAGGCTCACTGCAACCTCTGCCTCTCAAGCTCAAGTGATCCTCCTGACTCAGCCTCCTGAGTAGCTGGGACTACAGGCGCGCACCACTGCACCGAGCTAATATTCTTATTTTTAGTAGGGACGGGGTTTCACCATATTGCCAAGGCTAGTCTCGAGCTCCTGAGCTCAAACAATCCACCTGCCTCGGCCTCCCAAAGTGCTAGGATTACAGGAATAAGCCACTGTGCCCAGCCTCAAAATAGATTAATATTGACATACACAAAAGGAGAAGAACTCAAAGCTGAGGGATTAAGAAAGGCACGAAGACAGGAAAGTAAGGGAACTATGTGGACCTGTAAAAAGGACTGTTTGGCTTATGTAAAAGAATCATTAAAACAACTACATAGAAGAAAACTGGAACTAGCTGCACTACAAGAGAGACTGTGAAGACAGTAACAGCAAAACAGCTGGCTGTGCAGCCCCGCGCAATGCACCCTTCACATCCATCACTTCCATGGACCTTCCTGGGGAAGGCCACAACTGCTCAGTCTCAGCTACACAATGCAAACACACTGGGCATTTTCAGTGACATTTGAGAAACTCATTTGGATTCTTGCATGTATATGTATCACTAAATGTATGAGATCCTAGAGAGAGGTGAAAAGTACCTTAGTACTCCCTAAAACTTCTTAAATTTGCATTACTTCATAAAGGGATTCCTTCTCTTCCCCCAAAACTCATGTTTCCCAATTCACCATTAATGAGAACAAGAAAGGAGTCATGGCATTTCCCAAAAATATTCCTGGAGTATACAGTCTAGCATAAATATACGGGATACAAAATACAGTCCTAGACACTGGTAACCGTACTTTGCCAATGCAGTAGGAGGATGAGAAAAAATTTTAAATTTAAGAACTTATGAGAGGTTCTGAATTTTTTTAGACTTCAATACTGAAAATGTAACATATATATGAAAAAGTAAAAAAAAAAAAATACTATTACCCACAATAACTTTAAGATGACAATTCAAATAATATGCAAAAAGAGACTTACCAGGTAACTAGAAAATCCATCATTCATCCTCACACACTCTTCATAAAGGGGACTGTCTGTTGTGAATCCAGTGAGGCAGATCCAAAATGGCCTGTCAGCTTTTTTGTTTGAACCATACAACCTTCGAATCTGTCCAGCCAGTCTACTTAATTCCTTCAAAGAAATAAGAACAACTCAGGGCAAAAACATACCAACTCACTCTAAATTAGCTATCAAGAAATGGCTACAATAAGTTAACTGAACGCTACTCCAGAAAACCCCATGTACTAGGAGTACATGTGTGTGTGTATTATACCTTATGGCATCACACCTTACAGACAAAAGATAATGATACAAGTCCAGAAACAGTGAGGTAGTGGAAAACAGAATTTGCCCTCCTGCTGGCCCTGCTGTTAAATGTTTAATATATGAAATTCTCATTTTAGCTTTTATCTAAAATCTTATGTAATACTATTTAAGTTATTAAAGAGCTTTCATTAATATACAGAAATGTTTACAGAACATCATATAAATTTGGTACCTTCTTCCTAACTTCAGGAGATGCAATAGGGTTGGAAGTTTTAACTTTTTACCCTGAATCACAGACAATGCTCTTATATAAAAGCAATTTCACAATTTGGCTTGATTTGTTGGGTAGGAGAAAAAGACTCTGGGCCGGGCGCGGTGGCTCACGCCTGTAATCCCAGCACTTTGGGAGGCCGAGGCGGGCGGATCACGAGGTCAGGAGATCGAGACCATCCTGGCTAACACGGTGAAACCCCGTCTCTACTAAAAATACAAAAAATTAGCCGGGCGTGGTAGCGGGCGCCTGTAGTCCCAGCTACTCGGGAGGCTGAGGCAGGAGAATGGCGTGAACCCGGGAGGCGGAGCTTGCAGTGAGCCGAGATCGCGCCACTGCACTCCAGCCTGGGCGACAGAGCGAGACTCCCTCTCAAAAAAAAAAAAAAAAAGAAAAAAAAAGAAAAAAAAAAGAAAAAGACTCTGGGTTTGATTTAATCTGCTATCTTAATTCAACAATATGGATTTTTTTTTTTTTTTTTTTTTTTTTTTTTTTGTTTGAGACAGGGTTTGGCTCTGTTACCCAGGCTGGAGTGCAGTGGTACAATCATAGCTCACTACAGCCTCAAATTCCTGGGCTCAAGTGATCCTCCTACCTCAGCCTCCTGAGTAGCTGGGACTACAAGTACAGGCCACCATACCTGGCTAATTTTTAATTTTTTAGCGGCAGGGTCTTCCTATATTGCCTAGGCTAGTCTTGAACTCCTGGCCTCAAGTGATCCTCTTGCCTCGGCCTCCCAAGATGCTGGGATTATATGCAGGAGCCACTGTGCCCAGCCTAATAGTAGGGAATTCTTGGTTAACATTTTCAGAGGACTAGAGTTAGAAGTTTCAGGTAGGAACCTCAGATCTGCAGTTTTCCTAACTTATCTGAAAAATATGCAAACACTAGCACATAAAACAGATGTCTAAAAAGAGAGTTTACAATTTACATACTGTGATGTAAGGCCTAAAATTAAGGCCCAGTATTATGCACTGCCTTGACATCTGTCAAAACTGGGAATACTTCAAATAGCCTAATAGTAAGCTCCCCTCCCAACTCTGCTCCCGTAGATAAGGTCTCCTAGCTTTAAAAATCCTTTTTATACAAAATCAATGTGCAAAAATCACAAGCATTCTTATACACCAATAACAGACAAACAGCCAAATCATGAGTGAACTCTCATTCACAATTGCTTCAAAGAGAATAAAATACCTAGGAACCCAGCTTACAAGGGATGTGAAGGACCTCTTCAAGGAGAGCTACAAACCACTGCTCAATGAAATAAAAGAGGATACAAACAAATGGAAGAACATTCCATGCTCATGGGTAGGAAAATCAATATCATGAAAATGGCCATACTGCCCAAGGTAATTTATAGATTCAATGCCGTCCCCATCAGGCTACCAATGACTTTCTTCACAGAATTGGAAAAAACTACTTTAAAGTTCATATGGAACCAAAGAAGAGCCTGCATTGCCAAGTCAATCCTAAGCCAAAAGAACAAAGCTGGAGGCATCATGCTACCTGACTTCAAACTATACTACAAGGCTACAGTAACCAAAACAGCATGGTACTGGTACCAAAACAGATATAGACCAATGGAACAGAACAGAGCCCTCAGAAATAATGCCACATATATCTACAACTATCTAATCTTTGACAAACCTGACAAAAACAAGCAATGGGGAAAGGATTCCCTATTTAATAAATGGTGCTGGGAAAACTGGCTAGCCATATGTAGAAAGCTGAAACTGGATCCCTTCCTTACACCTTATACAAAAATTAATTCAAGATGGATTAAAGACTTAAATGTTAGACCTAAAACCATAAAAACCCTAGAAGAAAACCTAGGCAATACCATTCAGGACATAGGCATGGGCAAGGACTTCATGTCTAAAACACCAAAAGCAATGGCAACAAAAGCCAAAATTGACAAATGGGATCTAATTCAACTAAAGAGCTTCTGCACAGCAAAAGAAACCACCATCAGAGTGAACAGGCAACCTACAGAATGGGAGGAAATTTTTGCAATCTACTCATCTGACAAAGGGCTAATATCCAGAATCTACAATGAACTCAAACAAATTTACAAAAAAAAAAAAAAAAAAAAAAAAAAAAAAAAAAAAAAAAACCCCACCAAAAAGTGGGCAAAGGATATGAACAGACACTTCTCCAAAGAAGACATTTATGCAGCCAAAAAACACATGAAAAAATGCTCATCATCACTGGCCATCAGAGAAATGCAAATCAAAACCACAATGAGATACCACCTCACACCAGTTAGAATGGCAATCATTAAAGTCAGGAAACAACAGGTGCTGGAGAGGATGTGGAGAAATAGGAACACTTTTACACTGTTGGTGGGACTGGAAACTAGTTCAACCATTGTGGAAGTCGGTGTGGTGATTCCTCAGGGATCTAGAACCAGAAATACCATTTGACCCAGCCATCCCATTACTGGGTATATACCCAAAGGATTATAAATCATGCTGCTATAAAGACACATGCACACATATGTTTATTCCGGCACTATTCACAATAGCAAAGACATGGAACCAACCAACAATGATAGACTGGATTAAGAAAATGTGGCACATATATACCATGGACTACTATGCAGCCATAAAAAATGATGAGTTCATGTCCTTTGTAGGGACATAGATGAAGCTGGAAACTATCATTCTCAGCAAACTATCACAAGGACAAAAAACCAAACACCGTATGTTCTCACTCATAGGTGGGAATTGAACAATGAGAACACATGGACACGGGAAGGGGAACATCACACACCAGGGACTGTTGTAGGGTCGGGGGAGGGTGGGAAGGACAGCATTAGGAGATATACCTAATGCTAAATGACGAGTTAATGGGTGCAGCACCAACATGGCACATGTATACCTATGTAACAAACCTGCACATTGTGCACATGTACCTTAAAACTTAATAATAAATAAATAAATCCTTTTCATCAAGGGTCCAAGGCATAATCTCTGTTTATCCCTATGGAGTTTTGGTTCCCTGCCAGCCCATGGAATTTTCCTAACAAGCCAATCACATCCTCCTATAGTAACCAGGGGGCACCTCAACCCCTGGATACTACAAAGCCCACCTCACACAGCCCCTTGCTGTTCAGTCTGTTCTTGATTACAATCCCCACGTGGCCCTGTATGGTATACAGTATCTTCCTCCCCTGGGCTGTAAGTATATGAGACTCATGAACTGCTGTGAATCTCATCTGTCCAGTGTCAGGTGTCATGCATTCTGCCATTCCCAGAACTCTAGTGTGGGAATCCCTCTTTCATCAATGAGGTGAATGAGCATCAATTAAAACACATACATTGAGGCCGGGCACGGTAGCTCACGCCTGTAATCGCAGCACTTTGGGAGGCTGAGGCAGGTGGATCACCTGAGGTCAGGAGTTTGAGACCAGCCTGGCCAACATCGCAAAATCCCGTCTCTACTAAAAATAGAAGAAAATTAGCCGGGTGTGCCAGGCGCAGTAGCTCACAAGGTCAGGAGATCGAGACCACCCTGGCTAACATGGTGAAACCCCATCTCTACTAAAAATACAAAACCTTAGCTGGGCAAGGTGGCAGGAGCCTGTAGTCCCAGCTACGTGGGAGGCTGAGGCACAAGAATGGCGTGAACCCAGGAGGCGGAGCTTGCAGTGAGCCAAGATTGCGCCACTGCACTCCAGCCCCAGCAACAGAGTGAGACTCTGTCTCAAAAAAAAAAAAAAAAAGTGTCAGGCGTGGTGGCAGACGCCTGTAATCCCAGCTGCTCAGAAGGCTGAGGCAGAAGAATTGCTTGAACCCAGGAAGCAGAGGTTGCAGTGAGCTGAGATTTTGCCATTGTACTCCAACCTAGGTGACAAAAGCAAGACTCCATCTCAAAAAAACAAAAACAAACAACACACACATTGCAAAAAGTTCTTCCACCAGGTAATCTTCCCACAACATGCTACCAGGCAAATATTCCTCTTCCCAAAGGTTTAGTGTCTGGAAAACTGAACCTGAAAGGTTCCATCCAGACTCAGGATATCATGAACAGAGAGGCAAAGATGTTGGGCTTAAAACAGAAGACAAGGTAAAAATTTGCAAACTAAACCAAACTATATATATTCTCTTCCAGGTTCGTTACAACAGCCACCTTGGAACTTAGTAACCCAGTATAGAAAATCAAACACTTTACTAGTTTACTAAGGAATCCCAGAAGCTGGAGTTGACCATATTCTTCGGAAAGCTGTACCCTTCTGGGCCTCCCTCATGGCGAGCAGGAATTCCAGGCTTAGTGGATGTTCTACCTTCTTTGACATGTAGTGGGTCATACTCAAATCGATACATAGTCTTGGTCCTGAGTGTTTGGCTTCCAAAAGTTTGTCTTTGGTTAGAGCTCTCAGGAAACGTTTGCTGTGCTGGGGGCAAATGCCTAAAGCAGAAATATCAGAAAGAAATAAAAGTGGAAAACCAGAGGAATATTATATAAGAAACAAATCTTAGCCAGGTGGGTATTTATTTTGCATATAAAGAGAAACTTGATACTGATGTAAGGTATTCGTACATTAGAAGATTTACACAGTGGTGAGGAGTATGGGCTCTGCAGCACACAGCAGGGTTTAAATCCAAGTTCAGTTTGTTCATTGATTAGCTAAATTATCTTGGGCATAATTATGTTACTTAATTTCTCTAAGCCTCAGTCTCTTCACCTACAAAATGGGAATGATAATAACAGCTCCTCTCTATTGAGGTAATCCATGTAAAATTCTTATAACTGAACCTAACACAGAATACTGAATAAATATTAGCTGTTGCTGGTATCACTCCTATTCTGAGCTTATAAACACGTTAGTTAGATAGCTTATATTTGAAAAGCAGCCTTAAATTTTGTTTTTTGTTTTGTTTTTTTTGAGACAGAGTCTCACTCTGTCGCCCAGGCTCTGGAGTGCAGTGGCTCAATCTCGGCTCACTGCAACCTCTAATCTCCCAGGTTTGTGATTCTCCTGCCTCAGCCTCCCAAATAGCTGGGACTACAGGTGCGTGCCACCACACCCGGCTTTTTTTTTTTTTTTTTTTTTTTGTATTTTTAGTAGATATGGGGTTCCACCGTGTTATCCAGGACGGTCTCGATCTCCTGACTTCGCAAATCCACCCACCTCGGCCTCCCAAAGTGCTGGGATTACAGATGTGAGCCACCACACCCAGCTACAAATTTTGCTTTCTTTGATGTTTTGATTCCCAAGAAAATAGGGCAGTGGGTCCCACATCCCAGATGCTTTTTACTTATACAAAATTCCTACTCTCATTGGAACATGCAGACACGTTTGCTAAAAAATAAATATTATACCAACAGTCTCATTTATTGTCACCTGGATTTTCTGCACGATTGGCTTTTCTTCGTTCTTTTTCTTGCTTTCTTTTGCTCTTCTTTGCTGCAACTGTCTTTTCCCAGTGTCTCTGTTTTCTCTGGACATTTTTCTTATATTATCCAGAAAACAAAATTGTTTGAGAACTTCATAAGCACCAAAAAAGGAAAATGAACATTAGAAACATTTGCTTTTTTCTATTTATATATAAAGTTTGGAGAGAAAGAGGAAATTACTCTTAAAAACAAACCTAGACTGGATCGTGTTTAGAGAAAACAGAGCCCCAGAAAAAGAGACATGACCTGGTCAAGGTCACAGAAAATTCATTAGTGACAAGGCCTGGAGTTTAGATTTCCTGACCCTTCAGAGGTATATCAAAAATTCCTTTTGAAATTTACTTTTCCTATGACTCAAATGGAACTAAAACTTTAAACCAGTTAGCAGAAAATTCATCACTCAGAATACACAAAACTCATTCCGTCTCTCTTTTCACTACCAGTATCCATCTTTAAAACAGGGGTGTCTTGAGACATTCCATCATTCAAGGCCTATGGCCAGGCAATTCACGCACTCACCGAGCACCATGCCGTACTGCCTGTGGCCAGGATCTCTCCCTCCTGGCACTCGCCTTCCGCATCGATCTGCAGAAGCTGGAAGCCTTCAGGAAGTCCATCTTCACCTGTCTCCTCTAGGATGCCTTCTTGCCCCTGCAGCACAGGTGACTCTACTTTCTGAGTACTCCCTTCCAATTTCCAGTCCATGGACTTAGTCCTCTGTCCTTTCAACCAGACTGGAAAAAGGCACAATTATGTGAGCTATTACATTATTTCACTAACATAGGTATCTCCCTACATCCAAATGACAAAGTGTTATTGTGTTACTGAAAGAAGTGTGTAAAATACTGAACCAGATTTACTGGACTGAGAAAAGCATGTGTCTTCCAGATACATGATTCAGCAGAGAAACAGTTCAGTAGTAAGGAAGTTTTTTTTGTTTGTTTGAGACAGAGTTTTGCTCTCATTACTCAGGCTGGAGTACAATGGTGTGATCTCGGCTCACTGCAACCTCTGCCTCCTGAATTCCAGTGATTCTTCTGCCTCAGCCTCCTGAGTAGCTGGGATTACAGGCATCTGCCACCAAGCCCGGCTAATTTTTCTATTTTTAGTAGAGATGGGGTTTCACCATGTTGGCCAGGCTGGTCTTGGACTCCTGACCTCAAGTGATCTACCCATCTCGGCCCCGCAAAGTGCGGGGATTACAGGCATGAGCCACTGCACCCAGCCCCAGATACACTTCTTAGAGGACATGCACAACACCTGACATCTCCAAGCAATCAATGATTATCCATAGCTGCAGTGACACAGATAACCAAGTTATTTATTGTGTACTTTAAAATGCATGATATGATTTGAGGGTAAGACAGATTGCAAAAGCCACTTCACCTCCCCCATTATGTTTCAACCACTTTATTTTCAAAATTGTTCCTTTAGCAAATATTTATTGAATACCTACTGTAAGTAAGGTACTATACTAGAGACATCCTGGGAGAATGTACCTATATATATAGTAGAGTGACATGAAACCAAGAATTCTTTTAGGTTGTTGGTATGTATCAGTTTTTTTAAACTATGTATTTCCTCCAACTCAGTTGAGCACCACTGCAGTAGAAAGCCACAGTCACCACTGAAAATGTTTAATATCCCTCAGAAGTGCTGAGGTTGAATACTACAGACAAGCACTCTTACACAACACTTAATGATGTCATAATTTCAAAGTGGAGTTCAAAATCTGAGAACGATATGAGTCAGAAATGCTTTAGTCAATGGTCAAATGTCACAGAACACAAATGATGTGACCATTACCTATGGCTGGTCCTCCGGGTGTAGTCACACAACCACTTTTATGAAAAATATATCTTAAAAAGTGTTAAGTCTATGTAGTATGATTCATGTATATGGTGTTAAAAAAAAAAAACTATAATGGAAAGTAACAATCCACACTCCTATCCCTTCCACCTCTAGTGGCAACCCTTGTTAACCAGTTGTTTTTTGTTCTTTTGGTAATTAACTCCTTAAACTGAAATCATACGCTTACATCATTATTTCATGATTCATCAGCTTTGAATGTATTGACTCCCTATGAAACATAAGAATTCAAATCGCTTAAATCAGTCCGTATTATTACTATTTTTGAGACAGGGTCTCACTGTTACCCAAGCTCGAGTGCGGTGGCACAATCATAGTTTACTACAGCCTCAACCTGCTCAAGCAATCCTCCCGCCTCAGCCTCCCATGTAGCTAGGACTACAGGCATGCATCACCATGCTTGGCTAATTTTAAAATTTTCTGTAGAGATAGGGGTCAACCCCTATTTAAATTACTTATTTTGAGATGGAGTCTCACACTGTCACCCAGGCTGGAGTGCAGCGTTGCAATCTCAGCTCACTGCAACCTCCGCCTCCCAGGTTCAAACAATTCTCCTGCTTCAGCCTCCCCAGTAGTGGGATTACAGGCGCCAGCCACCAGGCCCAGCTAATTTTTTTATTTTTACTAGAGATGGGGTTTCACCATGTTAGCCAGGCTGGTCTTGAATTCCTGACCTCAGGTGATCCGCCCACCTCGGCATCCCAAAGTGCTGGGATTACATGTGTGAACCACCGCACCTAGCCTATTATTTTTAATTCTTCATTAGTTATCTTGATTTTGAAATTTGAGATCAAGTTACCTTGATCTTTACATTTTTTTGGCAAAGATTTTAAGGGTACAGTTTAATGAATTTGTGTATGTGGTAAAATATACTAACTCAATGAGCTTTAACAAATGTATAGGTTCTGTGTTACTGACAATCCTGTCAAGATATGGAACATTTCCATCACCGCAGAAAGTTTTTGTTTTTGAGATGAAGTCTCACTCTGTTGCCTAGGCTGGAATGCAGTGGCATAATCTTGGCTCACTGGAACCTCCGCCTCCTGAGTTCAAGCAATTCTCCCATCTCAGCCTCTTAAGTTTCTGGGACTACAGTCACGCACCACCATGCCCAGCTAATTTTTGTATTTTTAGCAGAAATGAATTTCACCATGTTGACCAGGCTGGTCTCGAACTCCTGACCTCAAGTGATTCACCTGCCTTGGCCTCCCAAAGTGCTGGGATTACAGGCGTGAGCCACCACACCCAGCCTCACTCCCCAGAAAGTTTAACTTTCTTCTCCACTTTCCAAATCAGTCTTCATCCCATTCCCACAACTTGCCAAAGGCAACCACTGTTCTGTTTGCTATAACCATGGATTAGCTGTATCTATTATACAACTTCATATAAATAGATGCAAACAGTATGTACTCTTTAGCACTTGACTTTTTTCCCCTCAAAATATTTGAGACTTATACATGTTGCTGCATGTATCAGTAGTTGTTTTATTGCTGAGTAGCATTCCATTGTATGAATATATCACAATTTATTCTGTTGATGGGCATTTGAGATTTTTTCCAGCTTGGGGAATAAATCTGCTATGAACATTTTCATAGATGTGTTTTTATGGATACATGTTTTCACATCCATTGACTAAGTTTTAAGGTAGAATTGCTAGATCATAGCATAGGTGTGTATTTAACTCATAAGAAACTGCCATCCATTTCCCAAAGTATTATACCATTTTACACTGCCTGTCAGCAATGTATGAGCATTCCAAATGTTCCACAGCACCACCATCTGGGGACCTGTACACAGATTTCTGGGGTTCCTTTGCTACACCACTCCCTCCCTGCTGTATCCAGCCATCTCAGCAGCCCTAAATTCAACTGTTTCCTCCACCCAGTGACACAGACGTACTCTGTATGGGCTCCGTGTCACTATGCACCCTCAGGTAGAAAGCCAGGGTGACTGTGGGGCTTAGCTTGTGTGTTTCTTTTCCCTCAAGGATTACAGTCTTGTCCTGACTACTGCCCAATACCTGAAAACAATTTCTTCATATCCTTTCTCCAGTTTTATAGTTTATTGTAGGAAGGTAAGTCCAATACCCATTCCTTCTGTCATGACAATTACCAGGAGTCTATTACTTTTAAGAATATTTTAAAACTTCTACTTCTTGTTCAAGTTATAGTATTTCTGACTCCCCAATCTTTAGGCTGTGAACATGAACACCCTTATATTTCTATCTCTGTTCCCCCTTTAATTTTCCAACTGAGCCTTTAATTTTATATGGTCAAGGTAGGTTTTACATTTTGCCCTGACAAAACAATTAAGTGCTTTGTCTATCCCCATGGTATTTTCTAAAATTTGTAAACCAAATTTGTAAACTATTATTTTTTCAGACAGGGTCTCACTCTGTTGCCCAGGCTGGGGTGCAGTGGTACAATCACAGCTCACTGCAGCCTTGACCTCCCATGCTCGGGTGATTCTCCCACCCCAGCCTCATGAGTAGCTGGGACTACAGGTGCACACCACCATGCCCAGCTAATTTTTGTATTTTTAGTGGAGATAGGGTTTCACACCATGTTATCCAAGCTGGTCTGGAATTCCTGGACTCAAGCAATCCGCCTGCCTCAGCCTCCCAAAGTGGTGGGATTACAAGTGTGAGCCACTGCACCGGCTGTAAACTGCATTTATATTATAACTCCATAAATATCATTCACTGTAGAGATGGCTAGTGTCCTAGAATTGTGTTTTCTTTTCCATTTTGACTCCTGTGTTTGGAAAACATTTCTAGTGTTGAGTTCATATTGCTTTTCTTGGACTCCATCAAATGCTCAAAATTGGGCCAAACTTTAGTTGTTTTCAGTTTAGACACACTTAAATTGGTTTAAGCGGGAAAATAGCATTCTTAGAATTCAGACACACTTCCCAGCTTGCCACTTGTGAGTAATGGGACAATAGCTAGAGGATTTAAGTCTCTGCCATAGAGTCTCTCCACGAAATGGGATAAAACGACCTCACAGGATTGTTGCAAGAATTAGATACCTTTCACTTACTGATATAAAACAAGTACTCATGAAATACTTGCTGTTAACTACTATTCAAAACCCCTTCAGTGTTGTTCTTACAGTTGTTTTTACAAGGTAAATCTTCTGAGCAGTTTTGGTTATTCATGACTTATCATGTGAACATGTGACCACCAGATATATTCCTGAAGATGACCAAGTAAATTACCTTCTAGATTTTCAAAATTATAGATTTGAAATTTGTGTCCATTTGTCTGCCTAGGCTAAAGTTTATTTCTGCTTAGAAATCCTTTAAAATCCAATACACATTTTTAAATGTATTTACATACAGACTATCACAAAGAATTAGTGGCATGCATAAAATTTCATAATGTGTATCTCCAGAGAAATGAGGAAAATACCAAGCTGGCTGGGCGCAGAAGCTCATGCCTGTAATCGCAGCACTTTGGGAGGCTGAGGAGGGAGGATCAATTGAGCCTAGGGGTTCAAGACCAGCCTGGGGAACAAAGTGAGACCCCACCTCCACAAAGAATTAGATGAGCATGATGATGCACACCTGTAGTCCCAGCTACTTGGGCAGCTGAAGCCAGAAGGTCGCTTGAACCCAGGAGATCAAGGCTCCAGTGGGCTCTGATTGTGCCATTGCACTTCAACCTGGGTGACACAGCAAACCCTGTTTCAAAAACAAAACAAAAAATCCAAGCTATTCTTAAACATTTCAGAAGCACTCCACATGAATGAACAGTGAAGTTGATCACAAATTTAAAAAAAAAAAGTTAAAGAGATAGGTCTTGCTATGTTGCCCAGGCCAGTATCGAAATCCTGGCCTCAGGCCATCCTCCCACCTCAGCTTCCCAGTCACTGGGTAGAGATGTGAGCCACCTCACACCTGTATATGTATATATATGTGTATGTATGTGTGTGTATATATACACACACATACATACACACGCATACACACATACACATATATACACACATACACATGTATGTATACATATGTATATGTATGTGTGTGTGTATATATATATATCTTTGTGTGTATATATATATATATATCTTTTTGAGATGAGAGTCTTGCTCTGTCACCCAGGCTGGAGTGCAGTGGCATGATCTCATTGCAATCTCATGACTCATTGCAACCGGTGCCACCCAGGTTCAAGCTATTCTCATGCCTCAGCCTCCCGAGTAGCTGGGTCTACGGGCACGCACCACCACACCACGCTAATTTTTTCGTTTTAAGTAGAGATCAGGTTTCACCAAGTTGGCCAGGCTGGTCTCAAACTCCTGACCCAAGTGATCCACCCACCTCAGCCTCCCAAAGTGCTGGGATTACAGGAGTGAGCCACCGCACCCAGCCATTTTTTTTTTTTTTAAACAAAAGATATTTAGACCCCTGTTATGACAGTTTTTAGATGAATGAACAGACTTTGTTATACCATCAGAGTCATCTGCATTTTCCTGCATATAGGCATTCAGAAAATAACAAATGAAAACATTAAGATTAGTTTATCTTTAACTGACAACTTCATTGTATTAGGGTGAGAAAACCAACACCCATTTGTTAAATAAATGCTAGTTAATAGCCATGTGATCTCTTCCTCCTTTAAACTTCATAGCATTTCGTATTTTTACCTGTGTTGACCATTCATTAGTTAATAAACATTCCACCAAGCTCCTACTGTATGCCGGGGCCTGTTGGGGAATGACTGGGAGGCAATGGATCTAGAGATTTCTTTGGAGGTAGTCTGGCTAAGGAGGGGAAAAGAGATCTAGGATAGGAGATCCTAGGAGCTACAGACTTCCACTGTTGTTTTCAAAAATTGGAAAGTCTGTGCTGGTATCTTCTCTCCTATCAAACTGAATTCCTTTGTAGGAGGGCTTATACCTACATTTACCTAAACACTTAAGAGTTCACGGTATAGAACCCTGAAAACAGCAGTGTTTATTTTTTGTTTAATTGAACTGAAGTTTACCGCCACCATTCCCACTCCCTTCCTTTCTTTTCCCCTCCTTTTACCTCATGTTTCTCCAAATCTCTACAGTCCCTGAGAATGTTTCTTAAACCAGGAATTTGGGATGCAATAACCTTGCAAATCAAATAAAAACAACTCCAACCACCATCAGAAGAGTAATAGAACAAGCTAACACTCCTGAAGGCGGGGCCCACCTCTTTTGTATCTTTGTATCTCTGTTGACTGGCATAAGGCCTGGCACAGAATGGAAGCTCAATAAATACTGATTAGGTGATTGCCACCTAGGGATCCTCAGAAAGCAAAGGGGAAGTTGGACATCACAGAAGCAGAGATCTGCTCAATCTGTGTGAGACATTATCTATGCCCAGATTTAGCTTTTTTTTTTTTTTTTTTTTTTTTGGTGGACGTAAGAACTACCATTTTAACCATTTGTAAATGTGCAGTTAAAAACACACCTAAGGGCATCCACATTGTGTGCCACCATCACCACTGTCCATCTCCAGAGCTTGTTTATCTTCCTAAAGTGAAACTAACTTAAAAAAAAAAAAAAAGACGGAGTCTTACTCTGTCGCCCAGGCTGGAGTGCAGTGGCGCGATCTCGACTCACTGCAAGCTTTGCCTCCCAGGTCCACGCATTCTCCTGCCTCAGCCTCCTGAGTAGCTGGGACTACAGGCACCCGCCACCATGCCCGGCTAGATTTTTTTGTATTTTTAGTAGAGACGGAGTTTCACCATTTTAGCCAGGATGGTCTCGATATCCTGACCTCGCGACCCACCTGTCTGGGCCTCCCAAAGTGCTAGGATTACAGGCGTGAGCCACCACACCCGACCCTGTGACCTTTATATAACTCTCCCTTCCCCAATCCTGGCAGCACCTTTGTATTTCCTATCTTATGAATTTGAGTGCTGCTCTGGTTTGAATGTTTGTCCCCCTCTCACATTCAGGTTGAAACTTAATTGCCATTGTAACAGTATCAAGAAGTGAGATTTCATTTATTTTTCGTTTCTTCATTAAACATCTTTTCTGAGCCTCCAATTATGGGTCCGATGCTGAATATTCATTACTTTCGTTCAACAAAGTTACTAAGCACCTGACATAATAGTACATCCTGGGGACTTGGGGATGACATTCGTTCTGCTTTCCTGGGGCTCCAATTACCTGACCCTGCCTTGCATGACAGCTGTCTACCTGTTTCCCCACTAGATTATAAACCCAGGGAAGAATTGGAAGAATTCACCTGTACACCCTTAGTACCGAGCCCTGTGAGCATCCTAAGTATTTGATAATCACCACTCTTCTGCTTAGAACCCTGCAGTACTCTCCATTTCACTGACAGTAAATAGCCCAAATCCATACAATGACCTATGCAGATCACTAAAGTCTACCTTTCTCGTTTCCTCTGCACTCCGGGGTCTATTTGCTGTTCCTCAAACATACCCTTCAAGGCCTTTGCATTCACCGTTCTCTTTACCCTCAATGCTCTTCCCTAAGACACTCACAGACTACCTTCCTCTCCTCATTCATATTACTATCCAACGTAACCTATTTTACTTGTTGTCGGAACCTCCTCCATCCCTTCAATGTAGGCAAGTGTTGTTTGCTTATAGATGCTTAATAAATACTTGCTGAGTTCATAAATCCTCCACTCCGCACCCCCACCCTAGGTTGGCAGAGGCCTCAGACCTTTGCTAGCCCAACTCCCACCTGATGGGCACCTACACTGCCGCTAAATGATGGCACATCGAATTCAGCCTGAGAGCACCCCGCCTGCGGGTCTCTCCCGGCCCACAGGCTGAGCGTGCGAGTGGAAGCAGGAAGGGAAAGTATCAGGAAGGTGGAGTACCACAGGCCACATGACTGCTAAACGCTGCTTTCTCAACGTCCACCCCACCCGCGAGAGAGGCGGACGTCCCAGGACGGACCCCGCAGCCCCCAGCCAGCCCCCTTAACCAGCGAACAGCGTACCTGATCCCCTCACCCCTACGCAGCGGCAGCGGCGCGCATCGGATTCCCCCTCCAGCCTCACTTCCGCTTCCTAACTCCGCTCCGAATGGCATTCTGGAAATTGTAGTTTTTCACCTGCAGGCTGCTCGTGGGGCCGGGCCGGAGGGGAGGCTGCGGCTTCTACTCCCAGCCCTGGCGGTAGGGAGCTGCGTCCTGCTGTGGTGGTTGCCCATCTTCTCTGAACCCCAGTCTCCCCGTCTGCTGGACAGCTATTACAACCCCAACCCTTTACCAACTTCACAGGGCTCCTACAGGTGCTCTGTTAGTTGTCAAGGGCTGGACATTGCGAAACTGGGGTGTGTGAAGCAAAAAAATTCTAAGGCCCGCACCCGACTGAATGGACCTCTCTCTCTGCCAAAGGGATTCCAAAGAAACCTTAAAAACTAGTTATGGCCATTACAGGAAGCGGGAGTGGAGCGGGGCGGTTGGACATGCACTGATATTATATCCCATCCCTTTCGGAGTTTAGGCCCAACGGGGACTGACACAACAGAATCTTTGTAGAACTAAAATATCAAATTCCAACCTGATATCACATTGTGTCCAGAAGTGGTGGATTCTTGGTCTCACTGACTTCAAGAATGAAGCCGCAGACCATTGCGGTGTTACAATTCTTAAAGACGGCATGTCTGGAGTTTCTTCCTTCTGGCGGGTTCATGGTCTCGCTAGCTTCAGGAGTGAAGCTGCAGACCTTCGCAATGAGTGTTACATCTCTTAAGATGGCACACCTGGAGTTGTTCCTTCGCTCTCGGTGGATTCGTGGTCACACAGGCCTCAAGAAAGAGCTGCAGATACAGATCTTCTCGGTGAGTGTTATAGCTCACAAAGACAGTACGGACCCAAAGAGCTAGCAGCAACAAGACTTATTGCAAAGAACAAAGCACCCACGGTATAGAAAAGCAACCCCAGCCGGTTACCACTGCTTGCTCCGGCAGCCTGCTTTTATTCTCCTATCTGGCCCCACCCACATCCTGCTGATTGGTCCATTTTACAGAGAGCCGATTGGTCTGTTTTACAGAGAGTTGATTGGTCCGTTTTGACAGGGTGCTGATTGGTGCGTTTACAATCCCTGAGCTAGACACAAAAGTTCTCCAAGTCCCCACTAGATTAGCTAGACACAGAGTGTTGATTGGTATATTTACAAACCCTGAGCTAGACACAGAGTGCTGATTGGTGCATTTACAAACCTTGAGCTAGATACAGAGTGCCGATTGGTGCATTCACAATCCCTTAGCTATACATAAAGATTCTCCAAGTCCCCACCAGATTAGCTAGACACAGAGTGCCGATTGGTGCATCCACAAACCCTGAGCTGGACACAGAGTGCTGATTGGTGCATTTACAAACCTTGAGCTAGATACAGAGTGCTGATTGGTGTATTTACAATCCCTTAGCTAAACATAAAGGTTCTCCAAGTCCCCACTGGACTCAGGAGCCCGGCTGGCTTCATCCAGTGGATCCAGCACTGGGGCCGCAGGTGAAGCTGCCTGCCAGTCCCTCGCCGTGTGCCCACACTCCTCAGCCTTTGGGCGGTCGATGGGACCGGGTGCCGTGGAGCAGGGGTCAGTGCTCGTCTGGGAGGCTTGGGCCTCTCGGGAGCCCACGGCGGGGGCGGGGGCGGGGGCGGGGGTGGGAGTGGGGGTAGGGGGAAGGCTCAGGCATGGCTGGCTGCAGGTCCCAAGCCCTGCCCCGCAGGTAGGCAGCTAAGGCCCGGCGAGAAATCACGAGCAGCGCCGGTGGGCCGGCCCTGCTGGGGGACCCAGCGCACCCTCCGCAGCTGCTGGCCTGGGTGCTAAGCCCCTCACTGCCTGGGGCTGGCCGGCCGCTCCGAGTGCAGGGCCTGCCAAGCCCACGCCCACCCGGAACTCTAGCTGGCCCGCAAGCGCCCTGCGAGCAGCCCCGGTTCCCCCTGTACCTCTCCCTCCGCACCTCCCGGCAGGCTGAGGGAGCCGGCTCCGGCCTCGGCCATCCCAGGAAGGGGGTCCCACAGTGCAGCGGCAGGCTGAGGGGCTCCTCAAGCGTGGCCAGAGCGGGCGCCAAGGCCGAGGAGGTGCCAAGAGCGAGCGAGGGCTGCCATCACTCTGTCACCTCTCAACATGACAGAAAAACAAAAATTTTTTACCCCAAAATATGTTTCATTGCCATAATTTGAAATGGCCCCTGCAAAGCTGTTTTGTGTTGAGGGTGCGGGAGGGATTTGCATCTGTAAAAAAACCTCTATTAACCTAACTAGATCTTTCCCCTCCCAGGCCCTTCCAATTCTGGAGATTAACTGAGTCTAGCACCTTTTTTCCCCTTCGTTAACAGGTGAAACCAAATTTGGACGGCCCATCATCCCACAGCCTTGCCCTTCCCCAGGCTTTGCCACAGCCAGCAGAGCCCTCGAGCTGACACAACCCTTTCCTGAGTACACAACCTCCCTCTCCACTGCCCCAGCCTACAACAGAATATCAGGGCTTTGACCAGGATGATTCTAGCCCCTGGGCACTCTTCTTCCTCCATCAGAGACACGAAGCGGCTTGCCCAAGCCTTGGCCTCTTTATCAGCCACTCTTCCTTCACTCCTGCAGTCCTAAGGGGTCTCACCCATTCAGAGAGACTCCAACCTGAATGAGCCCGAAATATCTCCCGTTCAAGAAACTACAGCTTGGTTGGATTCCTCCTTGGCCCAACAATTCCCCCCTGTGGACTTTTCTTTCCACAGCTCCTCTAGCACCTACCAGCCGTCCCCAATCCATGCTCCAATCCATCCATTATCAGCTTCCAGGACGATTTTTTTTTTTTTTTTACAAATTTTTTCTTTTTCATTAAAAAAAAAAAAAAAAAAAAAAAAAGAGACGGGGCTTCACCATGTTGCCCAGGCTGGTCTTGAACTCCTGGGCTCAAGTGATTCGCTTGCCTCGGCCTCTGAAATTGCTGGGATTACAGGTGTGAGCCAGCGTGCCCGGCTGCGATTTTAAAATACTAACACTAAAAATTCATTCCCACCCCCCCCAACTCTCCGCCCCATAAGGCTTTTTCTTCTTTTTTTTTTTTTTGAGACGGAGTCTTGCTCTGTCGCCCAGGCTGGAGTGCAGTGGCGCGATCTCGGCTCACTGCAAGCTCTGCTGCCCGGGTTCACGCCATTCTCCTGCCTCAGCCTCCCAAGTAGCTGGGACTACAGGCAGCCACCACGCCCGGGTAATTTTTGTATTTTTTTTTTAGACGGGGTTTCACCGTGTTAGCCAGGATGGTTTCGATCTCCTGACCTCGTGATCCGCCCGCCTCGGCCTCCCAAAGTGTTGGGATTACAGGCGTGAGCCACCGCGCCTGGCCCTCCCATAAGGCTTTTTCTAAAGCCCAGCGTTAACATCTCTGCTCTGCTCAGAGATGGCCCTGGCTTCCGACTGTCTGCTGAAATGCCCCAGTGGGGCTTGCACCATGGCTTAAATGATCTTCAATGACGCCTTCAGGTTTTAGCTCACACCACACCTACCAGTCCCTGCACCTCACACTGAGCCATACTGAACACTTTCCCCCGCTCCCTGCCACCGCTCTTGTGTCCTTTGCCTCTGAATAAGCTCATAGCCACTTTCCAGTGGGAGGAAAAGACCTTCTAGCTGGTCTCATTGCTTTCCCCAATCCCCACTCCATCTGTTTGCCATATGATTATGTGTCTCTCCTGATGTAAAATCTAACCCACTGCCCGAGGTCTTGTATTATACAACCCAGCTCCTGCATGCCCCTCCCAGCTTCATCTCCTATCACTCTTCCTCCAGCTTGCTATGTTCCAGTTGCGCTGATCCTGAAATGCTTCAAACACACTGTGAGCCTTTGCAAATACTATTCCCTTTCCTCTCACTTTTCCATGCCTGGCTTCTTATACTTTAGGCCCCAGCTTCAGCATTCCCTCTTCAGAAAGGCCTTTCCTGACAATCACTTTGGCAAGATTGGTTCATTCTATCCCTGTCTTGGCATCTTTTCTTGGTTTCTTTGTATCACCTCTCAGTCAGTAATGGATTTTTTTTTCTGTGTCTTTCCTACAATTATAAGTTCCTTGAGGAGACTATGTCTGCCGTGTTCGTGGTTGTATTCCCAATGCCACTGCATAGTATATATTTGTTGACAATAAATGAATGATTTTTTTCTACATTCTTGACGTATCCAAATTCTATCTATCAGATCCAGGACCTGACACACAGTAGATACTCAATAAATACTTCTTGACACGCTAGTTTTAATTAATGCTGATTTCTGCAGGAAGCTTTCCCTGATTACTACTCTGCCCCTCACTCCAAAATGACTTCTCTCTCCTTACACTCCTCACAGCACCTTATCTGTTCTCTTTGGAGGCCCTGAGTGAACCGCGCCTTATGCTGTAAGCCTCTATCTTCACGTGTCACCTAATCTCTCTCAGGAGCTTTTCAAAATATAATAAGATTCTTCCCCAATTATTTACATTCTGCATCAGGCAGATGATGCTGCATCAGGCATCACCTGGCATGGGCAACCCATGAATGTTTGTTGAAAGAAATGAATCAGCCAATGTGATGGTGGGTGGGAAAAGGAAGGAAGGGTGTAAATGTCCCGTCGTTTCTTAGTCACTAAACAATTGACTCTTGCATTTCAGGGTAGCAAGTCCCCATTCTGCCTATCTCATGTTGGAGGCTGCATGACTCAAAGAAAGTGCTAAACAGTGCAATTTCCCCTGCTTCTTTAGCTTTTCAACAAACAGTGAAGGGTTTCCCAGCACTTCTGGGACTTAGTTCTCCTCATGGGAACTGTAGAGAAAAATAGCAGCTCCATACAGTAGCAACTCAAGACAGTTAATGAATTTGAGGGGAGGAGAACCAAAGAAAAAGGAAATAAACATGTATTGAGTTCTGAGCTGGAAGCTTCAGTCTTCTTTGTGCCTTCCATGATTATTTATTCTTCACAATAATGCTGAATATATATTATTCAACAATCTCTAGGGTGTTGGCTGTATTAGAAAAATGCATTCAAGGTATCTAAATAAGACATCTGCCACATATTAGGCCCTCATTAAATGAAAAGGAGTATTATTTCCTTTTGCCAGATGGGGAAACCGAGGCCCAGAGAAATGCCTGATAACACAGGCCAAAGCCAGGATTCAAATCCTGATTGAGGCCAGGTGCAGTGGCTCACCCCTGTAATCCTAGCACTTTGAGAGGCCAAGGTGGGCAGATCACCTGGGGTCAGGGGTTCGAGACCAGCCTGGGCAACATGGTGGAACCCCGTCTCTACTAAAAAAATACAAAAATTAGTTGGGCATGGCAGCAGACGCCTGTGATCCCAGCTACTCAGGAGGCTGAGGCAGGAGAATCACTTGAACCTGGGAGGTAGAGGTCGCAGTGAGCCAAGATCGTACCATTGCACTCCAGCCTGGGCAACAAGAGTGAAACTCCATCTAAAAAAAAAAAAAAATTCTTGTTGAGTGAAGTCCCGAGCTCCTCCCCTAAACTTGTGAACACATAGGTTGTGTTCACATAAATGAGTGATTTACCTCTTCACAGCTTTCTGCTGACAAAAGTTTCAGGTCTTGTTTAACATTAGGCAATTTTTATTATTTTGGTGCCCTGTAGTTCCTATTTTTCATTGCCATGAAATTGCTTCCAATCTGTGTTCAAGAGCCTCATTTAAGTTTTATTCAAAGTATCCTATGAAAAGAAACAGGCCTCTAAGAAAATACGTCTTTTCCTGGCACAAGTACTGGTAACTGGTTTCTAGTTATTAACAACAAGTTATCGGTAACAGGAGATGGGAAGGATGCCTTTTCACGTCTTCTCTCAGGTATTGTTTTCCTTCTGTTTGGAGAGAGCTGAGGTGTGTGACTTCACACTCTCCTTTCTGTTCCTGCTTTTGCTGGGTGGAGGGAAGGAGCCCTAGAGAAGAGCCACAGCGGCAGCACTGAGCTCACACTGGTCAGGAGCACCAGAGGGACAAGGGACTCCTTTAACGAACTCTAATAGCCTAAGGTGAGTGACTAAACCACCTTTGGCCTGGACAGAGAAGCCAGGCAAAGAGGCACCCCAAGGGAGGCTTAAAATCAGTTTCCCTGGGGTCTAAAAACAAAATACAGTGGATGGTTTCAGACTAGAAGAGACGTCCATAAGAGCTGAGGGTTATTGCTAGCATTTATCATCTACTAGATTGAGTACTTGCTGGATTTCTATCCCATAAAATGGGCACTATTAGTATGTCAATTTGCAGAAAAGAAAACCAAAGCACTGAGTGGTTAGGTGGCTTGTCTAAGGTCCACCAGGATGAACTGGGATTAACTGGCTCAACTGGGGTAAGAAAGGTATCCAATATATTTCTTTTGCTTTAATTTTCTTAAAAAGGCAAATCTAATTCAAGGCTTTAATGTTCGGCTTTTTATATATTTAAAACAGGAATAAGGTGCAAGATTCAGGGATGCAATCAATTTCAGATAAAGCACATGTGTGGCCTTGGAATGAAAGAACTTCCTGCCACCTAGTGGCAACCTATGCTTGCTGCAGTGGGGCAGCCAAGAATCGCAGGCCTCCTGGTGCAGGTGCTGCAAACCATAACTTGTGAAGGTCGAAGTCTATCAAATATTACCAGTATTCACTCCTATTTGCAAAGGTTATTGCCAAATAAGTGTGATATGAGAAGTCAAGACTGTTTTTCAGTGACCCCCACCTTTCTCCCTCACCCCTGCCTTCTTGAGTATTCCTTTTGCTTCTACACTCCTTGGGTACGCTCCTTTTATGATAAACACTTTGCTGATAGTGATCTAACTAATCTGTGCCTAGAGAGTCTGTAAGCATCCTGACCAGGGGGAGAGACTTGTCTTACTCATCTGTAAATCCCAAGGCCTGGCACAAAGGTAGTATCCAGTGAATGTCTGTTGAACGAATATAAGTGAATGCTTTTAACCCAAACTCTATGACTCAGGCCAAGATTAAGCAGCAGTTTATTTGAATATTCTATATAGTAAACATTTGAAGAGGGTGGGTGGGAGAGTGGAAGGGGCTTCTCAGGGAAGTGTCCAAGGCAGGACAGGGCAGGAGGCCCTTGGGCCGTTGACCTGTTTACAGGGCCGTGGGTGCCCGGAACTTCTGGGTCAAACAGAACACGGCGGCCGTGAGGGCCGTGCACTGACGGGCCAGGAGTTTCGCACTCAGGTCGTGGTAGCCTCTCTCGCAGGTCGATTTAGCAGCCTCTATAAACTGATGGTAGGTGTACACCACATCCCTCAGGTTCCCCGCTGCCTCCCTGTGCCGGGCGGAGCAGCGGCTACAGTCTGTGAACTGAAAGCACAGGCCGGCCAGCTGGACCAGGTGCTGGAAGGTGTCACGCACGGCCCCCTGCATCTCTTCGGGGGACTGGTCCATTCTGATCACATGCTGACAGCTCGACAGGAGCTTCTGGGAGCCCATGCAGAGGCGGCTCCGGCTTTCGGTAAAGTGCCAGGTGCACTTCTCTGGGGGATGTTTGTTTCCAACCCCCCAGGAAGTTTCTAAAATGTCTTGTAGCTCCAGCAAGCTCTCCATGAGTTGGATGAAGCCCTCAGGGGTGCTGGCAGGGGTGGCTTTCAGCTGTCTCAGTGCCCTGGAGCAGTACTCTGGCCAGATGTGGCTTTTCCTCGACAGGGGTGCGGTGCTGCAGCTGTGGGCTCGGGCAGGCCTCCAGGGCAGAACCACCGGGCTTCCCGCAGAGGGCGGTGAGGTGAGGGGGGCCGTGGGGTGTGCTTCCAAGTCCCTGTCTTCTTCCTCTGTCTCAGGCTGCGGGCCACGGAAGCATGTGGCATAGGAGAACTGACAGCTGCACTGGTCCATCCCTATCCTGGGAGCCACCATCTCATTCATGCCTGCAAAACCCAAAGATGTGGCCACCCTGAGACTGGCAGAGACTTCAGGATGGCTTTCTGGGGCAAAGCACAGAAAAGACTTCTCAGCAGAAAGGCAGATGCTAGAGCTGTCACTTTTGCCTTCTGAGAGTAAGCAATGGTTTGAAGTTTCTAAGTGAGGATCCTCTTGTGGACATGGTAGTGGTTCTGGCAGGGAAGGCTCAGGATTAAAACAGACCCACTCAGGGCTGTCCCTAGGGGCTATATCTTCCCCTGTCACATGGTTAGGTGCCTCTGCCTTGATCCCCTCTGGAGGGACGGCTGGTGAAATTGTCTGCTTCCCAAGAAAGAAATCAGGGTCTAAATCCAACTCTACGAATAGTTTTTGTTCTTGAGCCTGGCAGCCTTGCCCTGGGGGTTCTCTGCTCTGTCCTTGAGGGTCTCTAGGGGGATGTGGTGGGATCTGCTCAGTCCCTGTTACAGGAGCATCTAAAGAAAGGGAGGTTACTATTTTACCAGCTGGAGAGCTAATATCAAGAGTCTGTGAAACATTATTTGACACATCACCCGGGGAGTCACCTGAATCCTTCCTGGATTCCTCCTGAAATACGTTGGTGCCATTTTTGTTTGTAACTTCTCTGTCTCTTTCCAGAGATAGTTGTCCTTGTGGCTCTTCCTTTGTAGGGATAGAAGCTATCTTCTCTCCTGGATTTATTCGACATTCATCACTTCTAGGCTCATCTCTAGGAGACAACAAAGGCTCTGTGTATTTGGGGGCAGTTTCTTGTATATGATTTGTACAAAAAGATTCCAATCCCATTTCCAACTGGACATGGGGCTCCAACTGGAGCTCTAGTGTGTCTCCTTGAGAGACATTATTTAGTCCTGGGTTGCTGGCCAGGCAGGCTCTGTCTGGGTTAGGGTCACCACTGGAGAGGGAGAAGGAGCTGTCTCCATGCTCTATGGTTGGTTCTTTGGGGGCAATCCCATCCAGGTCTTGAGATAGAGGTAAGATTTGGGAAGGCCTTGCCTGAGCAGTATCTGGGCCAGATGAACCTGGGTTAGAACAGTGAGGAGTGCTTGCTGAGGAGCTGGCAACAGGGACAACACCAGAATTCTCTTTATTGTTGGGGTCAATCCGGAAGCGAATGGCAGAAATAGAAGACACTCGAGAGTCGATGACTGATTTGGTTTCCATGGTCTCGGGCTCCATCTCCATGACCCTGGAGGCTGGGTTTGTGCTCTTGGTCTCCCTCAGAGGAGCCAGCAGCCCCAAGGCCTTGGTCTCCAGAAGGCCAGGCTCACCCTGCATGTCCTGCAGAGAGGACACAGTTGGGGAGGGTGCACCAAGGGCCAGGTAGGGCTCCCTGTCATAGTAGCACACGTCGTCTACACTCTCCAGGGAGGCTGATGGCACCAGGGGAAATGAGACCTGAGAGGTGTAGTCGGTCTGTAGGAAAGACCTTCTTTTCCTCAGGGTCTTGGCATATTTCTTCACCCCTCCCCTCCTGCTTGGCTGTCTTCCATCTGGCCCACAAGGCAGGCTGTTCTCAGGGCTAGAAGTGCTGGCCTTATTCTGCAAGCTTGTGGCACTGGGTTCTGCAGTAGAAACATCTCTGGGCCCTGGGAGTCAGGAAAGAAAAAATACATTAAAAAGCACACAAAAAAAGAGGTTAATAGAGCTTGGGCTCAGGCCTTGGGCTTGCCTGGGTTTAAATTCTGGCTACGCTGTGTAACCTTGAGCAAGTTCAATCCTGATCTCCTCAACTTCCTCATCTGAAAGATGGGGATAATAATTGTGACAGATTTTTTTTTTATTTTTTTGAGACGGAGTCTCGTTCTGTCACCCAGGCTGGAGTGCAGTGGCGTGATCTCGGCTCACTGCAACCTCTGCCTCCCAGGTTCAAGCAATTCTCCTGCCTCATCCCCCCGGAGTAGCTGAGATTACAGGCATCTGCCACCATGCCTGGCTAATTTTTGTATTTTTAGTAGAGATGGGGTTTCACCATATTGGTCAGGGTGGTCTCGAACTCCTGACCTCAAATGATCCGCCTACCTAGGCCTGGGATTACAGGCATGAGCCACCGCGCCTGGCCGACTTTTTTTTTTTTTTTTTTTTTTTGAGACAGGGTCTCACTCTGTCCCCCAGGCTATAGTGCAGTGGTGTGATCATGGCTCACAGCAGCCTTGAACTCCTGAGTTCAAGCAATCCTCCCACCTCAGCCTCCCAAGGTGCTTGGATTATAGGATTGAGCCACTGCACCCAGCTGTGATAGACATTATTAAATTTTTGGATGCCTAAGATCCATTTAATTATCTTTTGGTCACAGCATCTCAACTTCTGTTTAGGGAATGACATCTCCCCAATGGTTAGAGTCTGCTGGAACTGTTCACGAAGATGCTCTGTCCACGCCAGCCAATCAGCTACAAATTCTCCAGAATTCCAAACCCAAAGACATTAAAAAAAAAAAAAAAAAAAGCAGAGCCATTCTTTCCAACCACAATAGCTTGATAATACAGGTAGGGAATCCTGTGACTAGACTCTTAGCCTGGTTGCTGTCTATTTCTGAACCCAGGTCTTCAGGCTTGCCAGCAATTCTATAAACAATCTTACTTCCTAACACTTTTTCTTTGTGCTGATGTTAACCCAAGTCTTTTAGTGCCAATGGTGCCATTCAGTGCTGCCGTGCAGGTTAAATGAATTAATGCATTTTTATAAAGCACCCAGCACAAGGCCTCTGCCTCATTAGGTATTCACTAAAAGGAAGCTGCTCTTGTTATTGCCATTTCATGTCTGAATGTAAAGGGGCCACAACTCTGTCACAGGCATCGAGTTTTGTGCATCCCAGGATGGATCTTTCTGGGAGGAGAGGCACTATTGTAAAGAACCCTTGGGAATCAGCCAGAAGGAATTAGGATCAGAGCCTAGCACTTGAGAATCAGAGAGCTTGTGTAGTCAGACCAGTCATTTCTAACCTGGCTGTATGCTATTAGAAACCTTATCAAGTCCTAGGCTGCTCCCCAGAATCTCTGAGGAGTCAGAACCTCTGAGGCTAGGGCCGAGGGATCTATAAGGTTTAGGTTCTTTTGTTTTTTGTTTTTTGAGACAGAATCTTGCTCTGTTGGCCAGGCTAGAGTTCAGTGGTGCAATCTCGGCTCACTGCAGCCTCTGCCTCCCAGGTTCCAGTGATTCTCCTACCTCAGCCTCCTGGGTAGCTGGGATTACAGGTGCACGCCACCATGCCTGGCTAATTTTTGTATTTTTAGTAAAGATGGGGTTTTGCCATGTTGGCCAGGCTAGTCTCAAACTCCCAACCTCAGGTGATCTGCCTGCTTCTGCCTCCCAAAGTGCTGGGATTACAAGTGTGAACCACTGCGCCCGGCCAAATCTATAGTTTTTAAACAAGGTCCCTCAGGTGATTCTGATGCCCAGTCACATTTGACTGCCCTAGGCTACTGACAGCCACCGACCAAGGAGTTTCTAAGTCCCAAAGACAAAGAGGCTCCAATAGTCAGTCAGGGGCCAAATCAGAACCCAGGCTGAGGAATCCTAGTTCTGGCTCTTTTCTCAGCACCACACTGGCTCCCTATAAAAAACAAAAACAAAAACAAAACAGTGTCTGGTATGAACCCCATATGTTCCTGACTAGACTCCCATAAAAGAGCCCTGACTGATGGTTTCTGCCACACTTCCATCCTGCCCCCCGGCACAATGGCTGGCCCTGCAGGGTAAGGCTGGGGCATGGAAAGTGGTTGTCTGGGTACTTTGGGGAGCAGTAAGGAGTCTGGCCATGGTTTCTCCTTTCCTTAGAGGTACAGTCAATTGAACTCAGTGTAGATGGTGGAGACTTCATTCATTCATTTAGCAACAATTGCTAGACGCTGTGTGCTGGGGACACAGTGAGAAACACACAGTTCTAACGCTCAAAGGAGTTCTCAGTCTAGTGATGGAGAGAAACATCAACACAGAATCATACAAGTAAATATGTAATTTACAGGCTGTGCGAGGTGCCAGACAGGGAGAGCCCCAGGTAATGCAAGAACATGTGACTTGCCCTGGCCTGGGAAGCCTGGGAAATGTTCTCTGACGAAGTGCATTCCAACCGGAATCTGATAGACGGATGGGCACCATCAGCCACGATCGGGGGAGGAGTGTTTCGGTCAGAAAGAGCAGCATGTGCAAAGGCTGGAGGAGGGGGAAAAAACAGGCACTTGTAGAAAGTGGCAAGGAGGTCTGTATGGCAGGAATGCAGGAGGAGGGAGAGAGACAGGCAGAGGCCATGTCACAGAGGGCCTCAAAGGGCCTGACGGGGCTCCCAGAGGAGCTGGCCTTTCTCTCCAGAACAGTGGGAGAGCACAGGAGGTCTGGGAATAGAGGATCAGAGAGCAGCAGGAAAGTGCCGAGACAGGAACAAGGGCTGCAGCTCTCCCAGCTCCTGGCAGGTCACCTTCAACATCCATGTGCACTTTTCCAATATGTTTCCTTCAGAATGCAGTGTGTGTGTGTGTGTGTGTGTGTGTGTGTGTGTCCTGCCAGGATCTCAGTTCTGCTTGGAAAGACCCTCCACACTCTCGGTGGAGGAATGTATGAGGAACCTGATAGAAACACAGCCACCAGATCCCCTACCTTCTGATGTCAGGGTCCCTTGGACCCCAGAAGGCCTTGCAGGGCCACAGACGGCCTGTCTGTCTGGTTCTTCTTGCTTCAAGGCCTCCTTTAATGCAGCCTCAGGATCAGTGATGACATAGCCACTTCACTCTGCTGGGCACTCCTGTCAAGCCCTTTTGTTTTTTGTAAATTCTGTCCCTCCCACAAGGCCCAGCCCATTTGCCCCCTCTTCTGGGAAGCCTTCCCTGATTCCCACTGTTGGATGAATCCCTCCCATCTGCTTGCCACAGTTGTCTGAACCTCCCTTGCAGGCCTGCCACGATGCCTAAAATTTGGTCCATGGAATCTGTATCTACCTCCTCAGAAGTGTACAGGGACCCTGTTTCACTCATGTGCCTTCCTCTCAAGCTTGGCCCCAGGCCTTGGCCCCCGGGAGGCACTCAGGAGCTGCCTGCCGTGTCTGCAGACCTGCAAGGGACGGCTCACCTGACGGGGGGCCTGGGGGAGTGAGCTTATCAGCCGCGTCATAGTATTCCTCATCTGAGCTGCCATCCTCAAAGGCCAGTGGTGGGTGCAGGGCCAGAGGTTCCAGCATGGAACTGGGCTGGGCCTCAGTCCAGCCCTGCTGACCCCAGGCTGGCGGGGCTCCCCCTTGCCGGGAAGCTGTACTCTCGGAACTGTCACTCAGGTAGCTGGCCGGGGAGACACTGGAACACAGGCTGTAGTAGTCGGCGTGGCTGCCTTCATACAGCCTGGGGTCCAGCCTGACTGTGCTCAGTTCTGGTGCCCAGCCAAATGTCTCCAAAGCAGCACTCTCGGAAAACTCTGTCTTCTGGCACTGGGGGTTGGCTCTCTGGGCCAGGTCCAGGAGACAGAGGAAGCCACTGGTTTCAATCCCGCTTCTCTCCTCCTGGCTGTCAGAGTCAATGCTCTCTGTGAGGCCTGGCGAGCCAAAGTGGAAGAAGGTGGACCTGCTGGAGGAGCAGGTGTCTAAGTCATCCTCTTCCAGAGCGTCCATGGACTCACTCGAGCCACTGGTCCTGTCGCCGCGGCTCTCAGTGTTGGCTGAGTCGGACGCCTCGGACTCGGCACTGTCTGTCGTGCTGCTGGCCCCGCAGGTGCTGGGGCCCCTCCTAGCCACCTCAGGTGTGGGGCTGTTCCCAGGAGGCTGCTCCTCCTTTATGAGTGATCTGCAGGGTGCCAGTTTCACCAGGCGCCTGTCAGAGAGAGGTTCGAGTACGCAGTCCACCTCAGAGGACTCCTCTGAGTCACTGCAGGCCCTGGATTCATAGCCTGCAACACAGGGTACAGCAACAGTTACACAACAGAATTCTCCTACCTATGTGTCCTTCTAGCCCCCTGACCCCCACCCAACCCTGCCAGACGAGAAAACTGAGGGCCAGAGGGTGGCCGGCCTAAGACCGTCCTATACTGATGAACACGGGATCCGAGGGACTCCAACTTCCATGTTCTCCCCATGCTATCAGACCGCCTGTCCCACATCTCTCTGAGCTAAAGGAGGCTGGATTAACTCCACCCCACCTCCAAGGAGAACTGTCTGTTCATGGAAATGTGGTATTTACTTTGATTCCTCTTTGTGTGGGCAGCACTGCCCAGGTTTGCTAAGCCCCTCCCCAGACCTCAGTTCTATCCTGTCTGGGCGTCAAAGTCAGATGGGGAATCATATTTTAAAAATACAACAGATCCTTGGCCCTACCCCTGATGTACTGAGTCAGATTGCTAGAAGTGGGGCCTGAGAATCTGTATTTTTAGCAATTTTATGACGAGTATGAGGCTGCTAGGCTGGCACCATTCTAAAGCCTGGCCTTCTGGATCCATGGGTGCTATGGGCTTTGTAGGACAGTGAAAACTCATCCAGCGGCAGGTTCTCAGGAAGGATTAATGGTAGGAGGCTGGGGAGCACTGAGCCAGGTTGCAATCTCTTTATTCCTGTAAGCCTCCAGAGTGATCTTTCTCAAACTTCTCTCTGACCTCATCACACCCTGCTTAAACCCTCTGATGGCTGCCCTGCTTACGGGGAAGAGCCTGGCCTCCCCCACAACAGTTACAGACTCTCACAGTATGGCCTTGTTGCCCTTCTCACAGTATGGCCTTGTTGCCCTTCTCACAGGATGGCCATGACGCCTCATGCACAGTCTAGTCCTCCCTTGCCTCAAAGGATGGCCCTAAGGCCTCCTCTGCAGGCTCTTCCCCCTCTCCCAGGATGGCCCTGAACCCTCCTCCGCAGTCTAGTACCCACGACAGGATGGTCTTGACACCTCCCCTTCAGTCTAGTGTCTCCCTCACAGAATGGCGCTGAGGTCTCCTCTGTAGTCTAGCTGCCTTTCTCGTGGTGGGGCTCCTATCTCTTTTCACCATCTCCCTTTTCCCCTCTTGCAATATGGTCCAGCCCCTCCTCAGGCACCCAGTCCCCCATGGCAGCCTTCCCTGCCACGTTCCAGCCACCCATAGGGAGAGCTTCTTTCAGGTCATGGCCTTTTCCTCGGGTCATTCCTCCAGGCCCCCTCGGCCTTGAATGATCTGTCTTCCTTTTCCGTGCCTGGTTAACTCCAGCATGTTCTTCAAGATCTATTTCCAATACCTCTTCCTCTAGAGAACTTTCTCTGACAGGCAGCAGCAGTCCCCCCTACAACCCCTCCACAACAGCCCTGTTGCCACTCTGTGTTGTCTCCCTGAGCAGACTCTGAGGAGTCACCCCTCGTTCATAAATACATTGTGTAACAACAAAGGTAACAGGCTGGGCGCCGTAGCTCATGCCTGTAATCTCAGCACTTTGGGAGGCTAAGGTGGGCAGATCATTTGAGGTCAGGGGCTCGAGACCAGTCTGACCAACATGGCGAAACCCCATCTCTACTAATGTACAAAAATTAGCCGGGCATGGGGGCAGGTGTCTGTAATCTCAGCTACTCGGGAGGCTGAGGCAGGAGAATCACTTGAACCCAGGAGGTGGAGGCTGCAGTGAGCCAAGATTGCACCACTGCACTCCAGCCTGGGTGACAGAGAGAGACTGCCTCTAAAAAAAATAAAAATAAAAACAAAGGTAACAGATACTCCAAACTCATCACTTTCTAACTGTTTTACTTATTGTATTAGTACCTATTCTCTTGAGCTGATTTCTACTTTATCCATATAGAGGAAACACTCTATAGTGGTGTGCTATTGATCACCTCTTCCCATCTTCACATTCATCATGGTATCATCATATCGTGGTAGCCTGAAATTACCCATCGTGAGAATGTTGACACCATGGAATTGGGCAATTCCTTCAAACTGTTTTTTGTCCCTCTGCAGGGAGTTGTTAAGCATTTATCAGCACAGCCCTAGGGACATGCTGCATCAATGGTGCTGAGGCAAAAGCCTGGCAGAAACTGGGAGCTGGCCTAGGAAACTGTCTTACCTGCCTTGCAGAGAAGTTCTTTTATACTTCAAGAGATTGCAAAAGAGTGCATAGGTAAGGAAGAGAAGCCAGGTCATCTACTTCCTGAACAAATAAGTGACATCTCTTTTTGATGAGAAATAATGATAATCTTTTTTTTTTTTTTTTTTAAGATGGAGTTTCGCTCTTGTTGCCCAGGCTGGAGTGCAATGGCACGATCTCGGCTCACTGCAACCTCCACTTCCTGGGTTCAAGCGATTCTCTTGCCTCAGCCTCCCAAGTAGCTGGGATTACAAGCATGTGCCACCATGCTCGGCTAATTTTGTATTTTTAGTAGAGATGAGGTTTCACCATGTTGGCCAGGCTGGTCTCAAACTCCTGGCCTCAGGTGATCCACCTGCCTCAGCTTCACAAAGTGCTGGGATTACAGGCGTGAGCCACAATGCCTGGCTGAGAAATAATGATAAAATGCAGTGGATCTGAGAGACAATCTTAGGAAATACAGCAGGAAACTAGAGCTCTTCCACAGCATTCCTTGGTTTCAGGAAAATTTCAGATACAAAGAAAGCTTCTTTGTTTAGTATTTATGAAAGATCAATTGTTTACTAGGAAATAAACAGAGAAATAGCTCTCATCCACTTGAGCTGAAGCCTCGGCTCAATTCAATTCACCACCTCCCTTTAGGCTGCCCTTACCTACAAGGCCAGCGAAAGGGGCCTGTCCTTATTGGGGCAAGACTCAGTGCCTCACCTTCTTCTGCAGATACCCGGTGCGCTTGTTTGTTTCCAGGCCAGAGGAAAATGGAGGTAACTGGGTCAACCAACAGCCTGTAGTACCCAGCAATCAGGCAGGCTAGGTCTTTTGCACTGTTGGATTCCAGCAGCAAAGTCAGAACCTTTGAAAGCAAATAGAAATCTCATGTTTATCAAGGACCAAGGGACAGTCTGAAGACTGACAACAAAGCCATGTGGGACCAACGAGAGATTCCAGGTAAATCCGGCCATGGTCCACAGGCAGGTCTCCTGGTGCCCCATATCCTCACTTGCAAGGCTTTAAATGAGGACATGCATGTACTCGTACAGACACCATCGCGTGTGCGTGTGCGCACATACACACACACACACATTCACGCACTCACACACTCACTCACACACAGTGGGTTCTTCCCACCCAATCTATACAGTGTCTTCTGGCTCCTCATCCTCTACCCCAGCGCCATATCCAAACTGCCCCATCCCACCCTGTTCATTCCTGCAGAGGGACTTGCAAGACTGAACTTAAAAAAGAAAAAGGAGCAAGAACATGTGGAGAATGAGGGAGAGGGTGATAAGAATAAAGCACCAATATTGAGTATGTTGGGATTAAATCAAAGGAGGGCAGAATAAAAGTAAGACCTTTGAGAGAGGCTCAGGAGGTACCCTGCACTAGTTACCTTTTTTTTTTTTTTGAGACAGAGTTTTGCTCTTGTCACCAGGCTGGAGTGCAATGGTGCAATCTTTTGCTCACTGCAACCTCTGCCTCCTGGGTTTAAGTGATTCTCCTGCCTCAGCCTCCCAAGTAGCTGGGATTACAAGCGTGAGCCACCACACCGGGCCCACTATTTACCCATTTTAATGCCCACCACTCAAAGCTTTTGAGCAGCAATCTGGTCCCATTCATGTGATAAAATCCTCTGGTGGGCCGGGCGCGGTGGCTCACGCCTGTAATCCCAGCACTTTGGGAGGCCAAGGCGGGTGGATCACGAGGTCAGAAGATCGAGACCATCCTGGCTAACACAGTGAAACCCCATCTCTACGAAAAAATACAAAACATTAGCCGGGCGTGGTGGTGGGCGCCTGTAGTCCCAGCTACTTGGGAGGCTGAGGCAGAAGAATGGTGTGAACCCACAAGGCGGAGCTTGCAGTGAGCCAAGATCGTGTCACTGCCCTCCAGCCTAGGCAACAGAGTGAGACTCTGTCTCAAAAAAAAAAAAAAATCCTCTGGTGTTCTCCATCTGCGTTTCTAAATCCAACAGAAAAGCACATGGTCCATCTCAGTTTGTGTAAAAAAACCTTTTAGGACCTCTTCAGGACAATGTACCATTTACCACTTTCCGTTTGATAGAACAGGATGGACAATTCGTCCTCTTAAGCAGACATTGGACATTAGACTTTATTATTATTTAAAATTCATATAAACTAGCCTGGCCCCTATTTGGCCCCAAATTCCAGCAGTTGAATTCAGAATCTCTCCCCATTGTGTTACCTTGACGTCCTGAAGATACACTTGGACCACGCTCACTTTCTCAGACTCTTCCGTTAGTTCTACACGGCTGATGTTTGCAAACTCTGCCAATGTGGACATGATGTTGAGTTTGCTATTGATAACCTGGCTAATCCCATACTTGGCTCCAACTAGAAGGGCAATGTAGGATTCTCTATCCTGTAACTGCAGAGGGTGGAAGGGGAATTAGTCTCCATTCGCAAGCGAGTGAAAATACATTTCACATGTAAGCAATAATACCTCTCGCTGCAAACTCCTTGATTCCTACTTTGGATCCTAACCACCACTCCTCCAGACTATTGCCTAACTTGGACCCCATCAACAGCTAAATCAAAGTGTAAATTTATTTCCCCAAAACTCTTTCCAATACAGCCCTAAGCCACAGCCATAAACACATCTGTATTTTCACACCTAGGTACCTATCTTCCTGCTCTTTGAATCCCTTCCCTGCCATCATTTCCCATTTAAATCCTGATCCTTCTTTAAAAGCTTACATCAAAACCTACTGCCTATGGAAAGCATCTGCCTGATCTCAGCCTCCTTAAGCCAGAAATCTCCCTTTCCTCTCTGTTGTTCTGTACCACTTCCTCTTCCTTCTCTACTAGCACTGAACACTTATGACTTCTTATTTTAATTATTTGTATTAAGTCTCATTTTCCACATTAAGTTTCTTGACAACAGAGTCTGCATTTATCTCTATTTGTAACCCGCAGTGCCCAGCAAGCACCCTGAACCTGTTCCATGTAGCTGGTTGCTTCTCCCACTACCAGTTCTTTCCTTAGACAAGAAAGGTAAAGGGAGACTGGGGACTGGAACTGGACAGCTGGGAGAGGGTAGAATTAGCCCTTAGAAAAATTGGGAAGTTTTTCTTGTACCTTCAAAACTTTCCTTTCTGTGATCTAGTCTCTTTCCCACCTTTTGGGTCTTCTACTTAAACAAAGAATCCATCTGTGTTTCCCCTTCCCCTAACTATCTGATGCTCTTCCTTTCTTTCAAAACACTGATTCTCTTCTTCCATCTACATTGTTAGGTTAGCAGTCTGATTACATTGGCCCATCACTGTAAATGACTGAGATGCATACCAAATCTTTTGAAAGGATTTTGGTTAATATTTTTTTAAAACCCCACTCTAATTGTAAATTGGTTTTGTGCTGCAGAGTCCTGGGGCTGACAGTGCTGGAGGAAAGCTCTCTGAAACCACACCCCCGAGACACTGACTGCTGAAAGGCACAAGCTCTAGGCCTAGGCTCCAAAAAAGAAGCAGGCAGGAGAATGGGAAGAGAGCAGAGGGCTTTTCTGCTTCTCCTTTCTCTTCTCAGGCCCACCCCTCATTCCTCCCTTCTGAACAATCAGAGACTCAGCTTGGCAGTCAAACACTCTTATTTTTCTCTCATGATTTCCAATTTTCCTCTTCACCTTCATATACCCAAAGCTCCAGAGTGAACTGCTTACCATCCCCTTCTGACCCAGAATGCCTTTTCCTCTCTACTGAAGTCTGGCCAAATTCAGGCTTCCTCTTGCCTCTTTCCTTAACCCCTTCTCCTCCCTATACTTACCCTGAAGCAAGCAGTGCTACCTTCTGTCTCCAAACTCCACAGCAATAGGCCTGAACCTGTCTCATGGCTTTGCTTCATTTTGTTGGGTAGCTTGTTTCATCCTTCAAGGACGGAAATCACATCTTATTCAGCCCTGCTTCCCCTAGCATCTATCACAGGGGTAGCACCAAGCAAGGGCGTGATAAATATTTTCCAGTGGTGTACTATTTAGTTTACCAAACAAATTCTAGTACATGACAGAGTCCTCAGGAATTTTAGGCTAAAAGACACATTGATTTTCAGAGGATCTCTAAGGTCCCTTACGTGAGTAGGATTTCACAGTTCTCTAATACATACCATTAAAGTAGCATTAAAGATTCTTCCACCATATGTCTTGAGTTCTCCGAGGATCTGTAGATAATTTAAACGTAGCTGGGCAGCAGAAATAAGTTGCTTAATAGAGAAAAAAAAAACTTGAAGTCAGAGTTATTCATTGGTCTAAAATCCAGGCAGTGTTGAAAATGTTTTTCCTAAGGTTTCACAGACGACAGCTGAGTGGGTCGGCAGAGGCACCTTCATTACCTTCTGTCGGGGTTCCAGCAAATTCTGGTTCCTCTTCATGTGGAAGCTAATGGCTTTCTTGATGTCTTTGCCTTTCATGTTTCGGAGTAAAGTTGGAGATATAAAGTTCTCTATTCCCCAGTCTTTCCTGCCATGAGACATTGGAGACAAGGAGGCCCATTTCTACAGGGTACTTGGCTCTAATGAAGAGCATAATTACATTTGATTCAGTACTTAGTGTTCCCATAATACAGCAATTACGAGCCACTTTCTCCTCCTCTCTTTTTCTGTCTCACACACACATACACACACTCTCCACAAAAATCCCCACAGGCATTCAGGAACTAAACCCCATTGATCATTCTGGGAGCTCATTACTCTTGGTGTGGTGTGACCATCTACAATCAGAGCAGGAGTTCTGAATCTTTTTCACTACAAAATACATGGCAAATAATGACAGCACACAAGAGAGTACAAGACACTCTCATGGGGCAACGCAGAGCTCCTGTGAATCCCCTAGGCTAAGCTTCAGCATGGTGCCAGCCTAGCAGCTTCAAAATCCCCCAGAAAATTGCTAAAACTGCAGATTCTCAGGCCCTGCTGCTAGAGATTGGACTCAGTACATCAGGGGTAGGGCCAAGGATATGCTGTATTTTTAAAAATATGATTCCCCATCTGATTCTGATGCTCAGGCAGGACAGAGCTGAGATCTGGGGAGGGGCTTAGCAAACCTGAGTGATGCTGTCCAGAACAATTCTAAGCTAAGAATCAGAAGGTGCTGGAATCGTAGGACTTGAAACTGCTCTAGTGGAGACATAATGCAATAGGAACTGGTTCATATCCACGGGAAAAATTAACTTCCAAGGCATTCCCACCCCTAGAAAAGCTTAACACTGATGCTGGCAACTGATTTCCCAAGACATCTTCCCAGGAACAGGCAATTTACAAGGGAATCCTGTGACATTCCATTGGAGTTGGCTTCTGTCCCAGAGAGAGCAGCCAGGTTCAGACATCTGGGGGAGCCAGGTCAGATTAGAGAGGGTGCAGAGGGAAATGGATGGAAAGACAACAGACAGATGAGTAGGTGGGTAACTATCAGCTTTCTGTGGCATCTGGCCCTCCTGGCCAGGGGCCAGCAAGTTATAAATGCAATGCAGCTGCCATCCCCTGCCACTCACTCTATATACTTTAAAGAGATCTTCTGTGGCTGGGCACAGGCGTAGATCCGTTCCTGGATGTGCAGAGCCGCGAGTCGGAGTGCAGAGCTACATTTCATTTCTACAGCAAAGCGCTCCTGGAGCACATCGCTGCAGCTCTAGAAGAGATTAAATAGAGCAGATGGGAAACAAAAGCAGACATACTGTGTCCCCTCGTTCTCTCGGGTGAAAGGCAGCAGGACCAGGAGCTCTGCTTTGAGAGCTGGCTCTGACAGTTCTTGGCTGTGTGACCTTGGTTAAGTTACCAAGACTCTCCGAGCATTTGGTGTCTGGTAAATCAGGATAGTAAAATCTACCTTATGTGGTTTCCATGAGACTTAAATTAGATAATGTGTATGAAAGCAGGTATAAGGCACACAGTGTTATACAAATATAAAGTACTGATGGCGTTGTTATTGCTATTATTATTATTTTCTGCCACCATTTCTGTAAGACTTGGGGCAGTCCAATCCACCTAGTCTGAGTTATCTCATCTGTAAAATGGTGATATCTGCCAAATGATTCTTTTTCTTTTTTTTTTTTTTCTTTTCTGGAGACAGAATCCCGCTCTGTCACCCAGGCTGGAGTGCAGTGGCATGATCTTGGCTCACTGCAACCACCGCCTCCCAGGTTCAAGTGATTCTCCCGCCACAGCCTCTCAAGCAGCTGGAACTGTAGGTGTGTGCCACCACGGCTGGCTAATTTTTTGTATTTTTGGTAGAGACGGGGTTTCACCATGTTGGCCAAGCTGTTCTCAAACTCCTGACCTCAAGTGGTCCACCTGCCTCGGCCTCCTAAAGTGCTGACATTACAGGCGTGAGCTACCGCACCCGGCTCCAAATGATTATTTTTCATCAGAATAAAAATCACATCATAACTCTCATCTAAGGAGGTAGAATAGGGGGAGCACCAGGCCACGGATCAAGAACCAGGTTTTGGCTCTGCCACTAAGTGAGTGACCCAGGCAAATCACACGACCTTTTCCAAGACTCAGTGTCATCATTCTAAAACGAGGTTTTAAAGCACTAAGGCCCCTTTTGGCAATAAAAACTGTAATTCTAAAGATCCTAAAATGGTATTAGAAAATGTATCATCTACATTGAGGACTGAGCCTGAATTTCATTCTGATATCGCACACCTGCTAAAACAGCAACTCAGTGATGGAAAAGGGAATTCTGAGCGATGATCAGGCCCATTCTCCTTCAGATAAAGAGAATCCCTACCAGGGAGTTGTTTAATGGCCTCGAGCTCACGTTCAAAATCACCCAGTGCACCATCTTTGAGAACAACCACTGTTATTTTAGGAAGCACAGACCCAGTCACCTGCAGATAGAGGTATTCAAAGGCCACGGGGTCTTCTTTCAGGAGGTCCAGGGGGTCCTTGGGAACAAAACAGACCCTGAAGAGGCAGCGGTAGTCATGTGACTCCTCCCTTTCTACCACCTGCGATGGGTAAGGGAGATACTATTAATCTCCTAACTGCCTTTGTCCTTGCAGTCATTCCACAAAACCACTCTATAAAACACAGACAGTGAAAGACAGTTCCCAGAGATTTCAATTCTAGTGCTTCCCAAGACAGCCATAGACCTTTACTCCTAATTTGACTTTCTTTTTCCTGGGTACAAAATGTAAAAGGTTCAAAAGGGCAGCATTTCCCACTCACCTATCTTCCAGCTTTCCTTTCCAGAGGAAACTCCTGTTTTCAGTTTCTTGTGTGCCCCTTCCAGAGACAGTTTATGTATATTCATGCTTCAGTATAAGTCTATTCTTTTATCTTCCACAAATAATAATATAGTATACATACCATTCTACAACTTACTTTATTTCACTTAAACTATCTTAGGGATTTAATGTGATTTTCTTTCCCCATGCAAATGGAATAGAAGTAATTAAAAAGTCTGCAAGCAGTAAACCTTCTAATCGGTGAGTGCATTGGGTAAGAATTCATCTGCAAAGAGGAATGTTCAGGGTGGCTTTTATGAGGTTATGTATTACTCATTTCCAACTGTTAAAATCCTCCTCATCTTTGTAACAGACTCACAAAGATTTGTTGAACTAACCTGTGTTTAGCTTTAAAAAGTTGGTACAACATATTATTGAATGGTTGGGAGATTGAGTGATATAGACCGTTTGGCTGTGTTTACCCTATTCTGCCATCAGGAACCATATCGGGGGTAAGTCCCACAAGAAGGGCTTAGACACAGCAACAAATGCTTCCCTAATGGCTCAAAGGCAGCAGGTGCAAGGGAAGATCATCAGAGCTAGAAGCAAAAGATCAGGGTTCTATCAGCTGTGTTACCTTAAGAAAGTCACCTTACCTCTCTAAGCCTTTGTCTCCACATCTGCAAAATGGGGACCTTAAATCTGTGTCCTGCCTACCTCATACTAGCAGATGAAAATCAGGCTGATTCTTGTCCCATAACCCCCAGGCTGAGTGAGCTCTGTGCCTTCTGGGGCAAGAGAAAGTGCATCAAACCTGCAGATGTGCTGAGCCCTGTCCCCAGAGGTTCTGGCTGAGGTGTGCAGCCAGCCCAGCCCATGCCTCCCAGGAACAGGCGGTCAGTCCTCCCTACCTGCTGGATGAGTTCCTCTTCGTGCAGCAGGTGCAGCCGGGAGATGCTGTACTGCTCCTCCAGGGCCAGTGCAAAGTACTCGATACTTCGGATGGACAGCTTCTCCTTCACGGTGAGGATGATGTCCTAGCAGGCACAGAGAGGTGCAGGAGTTACGCAAGGAACAGGGAGGACTTCCCTGGCCTTCCTGCCATTCCTCAGTGCAGCTAGGGAGAGAAAAGCCTGCACTGACATGCCCACTGCTGACTTACGCCAGAGTCTGGTCCCACTCATCAGGCCCCTTACGGCCCTGCAGCCACAGCTCCCCTCTCCTCAAGCTCCATCACCATCCATACAGCCACCCTGTCTTGCTTTACTTGGAAGGCTGAAGCCATCCAGTGGAGGTTTCTGCCTCTCTCCTATGTCCCTAGACTTATTCTCTCTCTAGAGTTCCCAGTCTCTATCTTTTTTTTTTTTTTTTTTTTTTTTTTTTTTTTTGAGAGGGTCTCCCAGGCTGTCACCCAGGCTGGAGTGCAGTGGCGTGATCTTGGCTCACTACAACCCTTGCCTCCTGGGTTCAAGCAATTCTCCTGCTTCAGCCTCTCGAGTAGCTGGGATTATAGGTACATGCCACCATGCCTGGCTAATTTTTGTATTTTTAGTAGAGATGGGGTTTTGGAATGTTGGCCAGGCTGGTCTTGAACTCCTGACCTCAAGTGATCTGCCTGCCTTGGCCTCCAAAAGAGCTGGAATTATAGGCGTTTGCCACCACACACAGCTAGTTTTTTTGTATTTTTAGTACAGACGGGGTTTTGCCACGTTGGCCAGGCTCCCAGTCTGTATCTTTGACTGCTTACTAGACAGAATCCCACCACCCACTCACTATGCAACTGAGTGAAACTTTTTTTCTTTTGAGACAGAATCTCGCTCTGTCGCCCAGGCTGGAGTGCAATGCTGCGATCTCGGCTCACTGCAACCGCCGCCTCCTGGGTTCAAGCAATTCTCATGTCTCAGCCACCCAAGTAGCTGGGATTACAGGTGTGTGCCACCATGCCCAGCTAATTTTTGTATTTTTAGTAGAGATGGAGTTTCACCATGTTGGCCATACTGGTCTCGAACTCCCGACCTCAGGTGATCTGCCAGTCTCAGCCTCCCAAAGTGCTGGGATTACAGGAATGAGCCACCACGTCCAGCCACAACTGAGGGACACTTTTGAACCCCAGTCACTTCCTCTCCAAATAGAGGACAATAATGCGTAATTCTGAGAGTGGCTGACAGGACGGAATGGTTGTGAATGCTGCGCTGAGGCATCCTGGTTGCCACGCCACACTCTTCTTGCTCACTAGAGCAGCCCTCTGTGAGGTCTTTGCTGCCTCGAAGCATTCGCACATGCTGTTCCCTCTGCCCAGTATACTTTCCCCATTACTCTTTCCAGGTCTGTTTCTTTCTCTTCCTTCGAGTTTCAGTCCAAATGTCACCTCTTAGAGAGGCTTTCTCTGGCCAGCATACATAAATATAATCATCCCTGTTACTCTCTGTCCCAGTGTCCTGTTTATTTTCCTCACCATTATTTAATATTATTTTCTTCAATTAACAGCCATCGTAAAGTTAAGGGAATGGGTTCTAGACCTCCACTCCCAATTCCTAGCTGTAATTGCTTCTTCTCTCTATGCCTCAGTGTTTTCATCTGTAGAATGGGAATAATATTAACACCTATCTCATAGGGTTGTTGTGTACATTGAATTGATTTCCCCATAGAAGGCACTTAGAACAGCACCTGGCAGATGGTAAGTATTCAATGCATGCCAACTGCTAATCTCTGTTTTCTTGCTTATTGTCTTTCACCCCACTAGATGTTAAACTCTCTGAGGATGCGGGCCTTGCCTGTGCTGTGCTCTGTTATGCAGTATATCCAGTGCTTGGCACATAATAGATGCACACAAACTTTCACTTGGTGAGTAAACAGAAATCATAAATGTCCTGCCAGAACCTCAAACGCAGTAAGTCTCACACCATCAGGTGCTCCTCCCTCCTCATGACTTCTGATTCGGAGCCCTCTCTCCACTTGTTCATCACCCCCCATAACTACCCAGTGACTAGTCCTGAAGGGTCCATTTCCTCCCTCCTCATGACTCCTGATTCGGAGCCCTCTCTCCACTTGTTCATCACCCCCCATAACTACCCAGTGACTAGTCCTGAAGGGTCCATTTTCTCCCTCCTCATGACTCCTGATTCGGAACCCTCTCTCCACTTGTTCATCACCCCCCATAACTACCCAGTGACTAGTCCTGAAGGGTCCATTTGCTTCTGCAGCTCCACACCATTAACTGACTGCTGCCTGTGTGCCTGGCATTGTGCTGGCCCCAATGGAAAGCCTGTCTCTTGACTCTGTCCCTTCTTCTCCATTCTCCCATGTCTACCTCAGCTTGGGCTCATGCATTTCTTGGCTTTGTAGAGGGATGTCCTGTGAACCCTCCTGCCACCCATCTGTTCTCCAACTTGCACATAGAGCAAAGGTTGGCAAACTGTAGCCTGTGGAGCAAATCCAGCCCACTGCCTGTTTTTGTAATTAAGGTTTTATGGGAATATAGCCACGCGCATTTGCTACAATGGCAGAGTTGAATAACTATGACAGAGACCCTGTGGCCTGCAAAACCTAAAATATTCACTATCTGGCCCTTCACAGAAGGTTTGCTGACTCTTGATCTAGAGGAATTTGTCTAAGCCTTGTACTGGGCATGCTCTCCCTTGCTCAAGAACGTTCAGTGGCTCTTGATGGCTCACTGGCCAAAATCCAAACTCCTTAGCTTAATATTCAAGACTCTCAAGGTATCAGGTGCCAACCCACTTCTCCCACTTTATCTTCTGCTGCTTATCCCAATGCACTCTGCCCACAAGCCCCACACACTTGTCAAACTTGCCCATTTCTGGATCTTTGTTGGTGTTGTTCGCCATGCCCGGATGTTGCCTTCACACATCACTCTTGGCCCACTCCAGTCAAAAGCCAATCTATCTTTCTAAGTCCACCATACAGGCTACCACTCCACTCCCTCAGAGGCCTTTATGTGGCACCCAGCTGGGAGCTTGCTCTCCCCTGAGCCTGTACCACACGGCTTCTGTCCTGCTTTCATGGTCTTAAGCATACCGGTACCTCGTTTCACTGTGAGTTGTCCCCAGATCTCATCTCCTCACCCTAGCCCCACCCCAAGACTTCAGGCTTCCTAAGAGTATAACCCTGGGTAATTTATTTATTTATTTATTTATATTTATTTTTTTGAGATGGAGTTTCGCTCTCCTCGCCCAGGCTGGAGTGCAGTGGCATGGTCTCGGCTCACTGCAACCTCTGCCTCCCAGGTTCAAGCAATTCTCCTGCCTCAGCCTCCCAAGTAGCTGGGACTACAGGCTTGCACCACCATGCCTGGCTAATTTTTGTATTATTAGTAGAGACAGGGTTTTACCATGTTGGCCAGGCTGGTCTCAAACTCCTGACCTCAGTTGATCCACCCACTTCGGCCTCCTAAACTGCCGGGATTACAGGCATGAGCCACTGCACCCGGCCCCTGGGTAATTTATTGCCAAGTTGTTGGTGATATAGAAATGCCTGGCACACAAAAAGTGTCAATAAATGTTTACTGGGTCAAATGACATATTCTTTTTCTTGGTTTAGAGAAAGAGGGTTTTCTAATACAAGAACTTTTCTTCCCTTAGTGAGGGAAAGGGGAAGAGAAGTCACTGATGAGTGGACAGTAATTTTTCCTTTTTTCACGCGTAAGATTTATTTATGTCCACCTTTCTCTGTGTCGTAAACAGCTAAAGACTTTGCTTTAAAAAATTTGGCTATTACAGATAAATAAGATTAACCAGTATTATACTGGCTAAGTCCTTGTTCATTTCCCCAACTCTCTCTGTCATCTTAAGTTTAATTCCCCTGTAATGTGGGCCTTTATTGTAAACTACCTCAAAGTCCTTTTGGCCACCAAAGGGGGACTTGCTTTAAAAAAAATCAACCCTTCTATTCCAATCCACTTTGATCAAAGATGATGAAAGTAGAACTCTTGTCTAATCCATTTGCAAAGCTTCCCTTTTCTGCAGAATGGCAGAGTGACAAGATTCCAGCACAGGATTCAAAAACAGACCAAGTTCAAAGCCAGTTATGAGCTAGCTGACCTTGACAGCTTTTGGGCCTCTTGGGCCTGTTTTCTCTTCTGCAAAGTGGGGATAACACTAGTTACTTCACAAGGTTGCTGGGGCATTAAATGAGATCGTATACAAGAAAGTGCCCAGGAAGCGTGCCTGGCATGTAGTAAACACTTAAAGTCTATTCCTCCATTGCTTCCTCCTCTGGGCTTGGAGTTCCCCAGGTTCAGAAAGCCCTTCTCCAGCTTCTTCTAACTCACATTTAGGAAGAAACAGCTGCATTTGGAGCAGCTGTAGGAATTGCCAAATGAAGGTGCCAGAGAGAAGCACTGGATGTGTGCGTACAGGTGTATGTACATTGTACATATGTGTGCATGCATATGCATGTGTGTGAATGTACTATGCAGATGTGTGTGTGCATGTGTGTCTTGGCTACTGTTTGTCCCCTATAGCTGCATTGGACCTCCTGAACCTGCTCTCCCCTTGTACCAGAAGAGCTGGGCTCAATGTTTCCTCTTACATGGTTTTTACTGTTTGAACAACTTTGCTTCTTCACTGCAGCCTCACTCTAACACTATTTACTCCCTTGTTCAAGAACTGCTAGCACCATACGCTATTATCTATGGATAAAACTCAAGCTCTATTGTTGCCTGGCATTTGAGGCCCTCCACAGCCACTCCTTCCACAAGAAAACAGCCTGTGCCCCAGTCCTGCTGGATGGTTTGCTATTTCCTGGGCAATTGCCATTTTTCTGGCTCTCTGCATTAGTTCACGTGACTCTCTAATTGATATGTACCCTACCCTCAACTGCCCTGTCCCTACTGGCCCTTGTTGAAATCTTAGTTATCCTCCAAAGCTCAGTGCAGGTCCAGCTTCTTTCCCATGCCTTGTCTGAAGTCTGGACAGGCTGGAAGAGATGGTACTCTTCCCCTTGCACTTGGCCCTTATTTCATCCTGCCTTGGACAATCAAGCATTCCCTGAACGTCCACCCTCCCTCAACTAGACTGCAAGCTCCTGAAGATCGAGACCACCCCTGACTAAGCTCAGTAACCCCTCTCAGATCATCTCATATGGGGAAACTTGTGAAGTATAAGTTCAATTGACTTTAACCAAGAACAGAATAGGCAGCGCCTGGGCCTTTCCTGACATCTCACCTGGGTTTTCGGCTGCTCTAGTGTTTGGCGTAGCAGGTAGAGTCACAGACAAATGGCAGGGAAGCCTGGTGGTTATGGGTAAAGGCTTAGGAGTTCTAATCTGACCTCTGGGCAAGTCACTTCATCTCTCTAAGTCCTGATTCCCACCCCTTAACCCCCACCCAGTTACGATGGTGGTAAAAAGACCATCTTTCTGGGTGGTCGTGCAACTAAATGAGATAACATGGTACCTGGCTTATTATTACAGGGGCTCAGACCACGGTGTTTGTGAGACCACCAAGGCAGATGCAGGGCAAGATGCCTGGGGGGTCCTAGCAGCCAGAACATTCTTCTTGGGAAAAGAAGTTCAAGTTTATTCTTAATACCTTCACGGTTGTGTTTGCCTCAAACTTGAAAGCTTTGGTCTGTCCATTCTCCAAGTATAGCTTGAGCACGTTGGGCATACACAGCAGAGAATTACCCTGGAAAACACAAGAGTATTGTTGTATCCCTGTCTTTTTTTATTCCTTCTGGAGACAGGGTCTCTCTCTGTCACCCAGGCTGGAGAACAGTGGTACGATCTCGGCTCACTCAACCTCTGACTCCCAGGTTCAAGCGACTCTCCCACCTCAGCCTGCCAAATAGCTGGGATTACAGGCACCTGCCACCACGACTGGCTTTTTTTTTTGACAGAGTCTCACTCTGTCACCCAGGCTGGAGTGCAGTGGTGCAATCTTGGCTCACTGCAACTTCCACCTCCTGGGTTCAAGCAAATTCTCCTGTCTCAGCCTCCCGAGTAGCTGAGACTACAGGCACACACCACCATGCCCAGCTACTTTTTGTATTTTTTTTTTAGTAGAGATGGGGTTTCACCATGTTGGCCAGGCTGGTCTTGAACTCCTGACCTCAGGTGATCCACCTGCCTCAGCCTCCCAAAGTGCTGGGATTACAGGCCTAAGCCACTGTGCCCAGCCTAATTTTTGTATTTTTAGTAGAGACAGGGTTTCACCATGTTGGCCAGCTGGTCTCGAACCCCTGGCCTCAAGTGATCCACCTGACTTGGCCTCCCAAAATACTAGGATTATAGGCGTGAGCCACCATGCCTGGCCTGTTGTATCCCAGTCACAGCTTTCCTGCCCCTGGGTATGACAAATCCTTGGCTGTCTGGACCTGCCTGGTTTGGAGAGTAGGATCCTCCCTAACCTCCTCCCCATGTCAGGGGTTCTTTCTTGGCACTTGGGAATTTCTTCAATGCACAGGCATGCTTTGTCAAGGGATACCCATGAGGACTGTTAGATATGACAAACGGTGGAGAAGAGTGAGCCCTTCCACGAGCGTACTGATAGCACTGCGCGAGCCTGTGCAATGTCTCATGACCATCAGCTCACGTTTTACTGCTGGCTGTACCCTTATGGGAGGCAATTTGGCAAGCCAGATGACCAGCATGCACACTGTTCAACACGGGCCTTTCAGAGATTCTTAGACTCTACCTTGTAGGATTGGGGTGGGATGGAGAGGGTAGGGAAGCCTCTCCTACCCTCATTTTATTGCTGCATTCCCTGTAATGAAATATCACCAAAGGGCAGAGGGATGCTCTCCACTACATTCACCCCAATTATCACCCTAGATGCATGAGGTCCCCTAAAGGACTCTGCCACTCTCGTAGGGCTATTTGGGGAAAAGGCACAGGACTGGTCTGTGTTGGGTGGCCCCATGCCAGCTAGAACTCCTGGGATGGAGCAGGAGAGGGTTTTGGAGAATCTCCCAGCTCTCGTAAGAATATACCTAATGCTAAATGACGAGTTAATGGGTGCAGCACACCAGCATGGCACATGTATACATATGTAACTAACCTGCACATTGTGCACATGTACCCTAAAACTTAAAGTATAATAATAATAAAAGAAAAAAGAAAAAAAAAAAGAAGTGATTCTGAGTGTTTGGTTGCAAATACAAAGGGCCCTTGGGGCTGGTGTCCTCCAGAAGCACAGAGAAATTTTAGAGTTCACAAGATTTGAGCTAGAATTGCCCCGCTGCACTCATCTCTATAAAGAGTTTGGGTATAAAGCCTACACATGGTGAAACCTTGTCTCTACTAAAAATGCAAAAATTAGCCAGGCGTGGTGGCACACACCCATAGTCCCAGCTACGCTGGAGGCTGAGACAGAAGAATTGCTTGAACCTGGAAGGCGGAGGTTGCAGTGAGCCGAGATCACACCACTGCACTCTAGCCAGGGCGACAAGAGCAAAACTCCATCTTAAACAAACAAACAAAAAACTTCCAGTTTTTTCAGATGAGAATATTGAATCTTCTAAATATAAAGGTGTTTGTATCTTCTAAGCAAGACTCACAATCATCTCTCTTTTTTTTTTTTTTTTTGACAGAGTCTCACCCTGTTGCTCAGGCTGGAGTGCAGTGGCACAGTCTCGGTTCACTGCAGCCTCTGTCTCCTGGGTCTATAACTTATTTTTTAAAAACCACAGTATTTTTATGGAGGAAAAAGGAAGATGTTCATATTCCAGTGCCATTTCACACTACATCAGGATGAGGGATTTCAGACCGCTTACTCTGCTGCCATCTTACTTCTCTGGCTCTGAGTGTTTACAAATCTTAATTTTGGGGTTTCCCAGTGGGAAATTTTTTCCTTAGTACTTTCTTTGCGATTTAAAAGGTTTACAAAGAATATATTCATAGCAACATTACATAACTACCACCACTTAACTTTTCCCTAAGGCTTTTTCCAATTTTTATCTATATCTGTAAATAGTTTTTAGAGAGCTGCAATAATTTAATATGTGTGACTCTATGTTTCTTTTCTACCCAATATGCATTTCATATACAATTTTTAGGTGGGCTTAATGTTCATAATTTTAATGGATTTATAATATTCTATTGAGTTGAAATATCAGAACTGATTTCACAATTCCTCTGCCCTAGACAATTGAGCATGTTTTTCCATTTTGGGAGCTATTTAAAATGTTGATACTATAGATATCTTTAAATATATGGATTTTCACATTTAAATTATTGTATAGACTAACAGGAATGCAATCTCTGGGTCATTTTTTATAGCAGTCATTAAATTTTGTTTTTTTTCCACTCAAAAAAGTTTAAGCCAATTTATAAAGCCATCAGTAGTGCATGACTATAATTACTTTCTCAGCATCAGGGCTTACATTTTTTCTCTATTTGTGCTCATTTGCTAAGTATAAAGTTTTACTTTTTAATATTTTTTCTTTGTATTTGTTTAACTGTGAGCAAAGTCAAACATATTTCAAATGTTGGTTTACTATCTCAGATCCTTCTTAATACAGTGATTGTGTATCTAAGGCAGTCTTATCATGTTCCAAGGGGAAAAGTTTAACAGCCAATTTTATCATCTTTGAAACACTTGAAAGGATGAATAGACAGGTCACAGGGATGAACTCTTACTTGTTTTGCTATCTCTGCCTTATGTGGCTGATGCAGACTCCCAAAGATTCCCCGAGGTGCCCCAACCTTCCAAGTCTTCCTGGAGACACCTTTTTAGAACCCTGTTCCTTTAAACTCCCCAACCAAAACTCTGAGCCAGTTTTGTAGCCAGTTCAGGTGAAAGTTGTTCTTATCTGGTCCCCTCAGCATAGACAGCAGTGAATGGGAGGTCATGGCCATTTTAACAAATCAACCAGGTGACCCTGTCCACACCTGTCGTGCCTTTATTCTGTCCCTGTCCTGCTAGCTGGTTCTCACCCTCACTACTCATCACTGTGCATGACTCTTGAAATGAAGAGTCATGTGTTGAATCGAAACTTAATTTTTTTTGAGACGAAGTCTCACTCTGTCGCCAGGCTGAAGTGCAGTGGCGCAATCTCGGCTCACTGCAACCTCCGCCTCCCGGGTTCAAGTGATTCTCCTGCCTCAGCCTCCCAAGTAGCTGGGATTACAGGCACGCACAACCATGCCCAGCTAATTTTTGTATTTTTAGTAGAGATGTGGTTTCACCATGTTGGCCAGGATAGTCTCGATCTCTTTTTTTTTTGAGATGGAGTCTGGCTTTGTCACCCAGGCTCGAGTGCAGTGGCACGATCTCGGCTCACTGCAAGCTCCACCTCCTGGGTTCACGCCATTCTCCTGCCTCAGCCTCCCAAGTAGCTGGGACTACATACAGGTGCCCACCACCATGCCCGGCTAATTTTTTGTATTTTTTAATAGAGATGGGGTTTCGCCATGTTAGCCAGGATGGTCTCGATCTTCTGACCTTGTGATCTGCCCGCCTCGGCCTCCCAGAGTGCTGGGATTACAGGCGTGAGCCACTGCCCCCGGCCGGTCTTGATCTCTTGACCTCGAGATCTGCCTGCCTCAGCCTCCCCAAATGCTGGGATTACAGGCGTGAGCCACCGCGCCCAGCAGAATCTAAACTTAATTTTCTAAAGAGACTCAATCCAATTTCACAAACATGACTCAAATATTGCCAACTGACAGGTGTTTTCTAAGTCATGCATTAGGCCTCCCACTGGCCCCTTCCTGAACAAGTCCACCTTTCTCACTCAAGTCTATCTAAAGGTGTGCTCTATTAAGTAGCAGGGCAGGTAGAAAATAAGGGCTCTGTAGATGTGGACCATGTCACCTGGATCCTTTGTTAAAATGGCCTTAGCCCCCACCCCCTGTGACTCCCCCGGCCTTTGCTGGTCTCTATGGTGAGAAGACCAGAAAAGGACAAGTTTCAACTTTAAAGTTTCAAAGTCTAATATTAAGAAATTCAGAATGGCAATAGTTATAGACTACTGGGGGAAAATGTATAAATTATGAATAAATGAGCCTTTTATCCAACACTCCACATTAAAATCAAACTCTAGCCAACATTTTCCCTTTACAAATTTGTCTTCTGAACCCCCAACCCTGGGTCCCTCCATATCAAAAAGGACTAGACAGCACGTCATAGTGAAAAACCAAAGAACCAAAGTCACATGGACCTGGGCTCCTGCATTTTCTCACCATGTGATCTTAGAGGTTAAGTCTCTTAATCTCTCTAGGCCTCTGCTTCCTCTTTTGTTAAAACACCTCCCTTGCAGGGTATTGTGATGTCTAAGGACTGTACACACAAAGTTTAGGTCACATAATAGAGGTTCAGTAGATGATGGACTCTTAAAAATAAAAAGCAATCCCATCACCACCGGCACCATTATCAATAGATCACCTTCAGAGAGGATAATAAATTTGAAGATGCATAATGAGAAATTAACTATTGGAATTTGTCGAAATTTCATGGGCAGAAGAATGGAGTCACAGAACAATAGAGGGCCAAACCCAGTGCTCTTCTTCCCAATCCCCACCCATGGCCCAGAGCTCCCACCAGCAATCCCAGTCCAGGGTCTACAGGCATCTGACTGGGAGGGCGCACAAAGCCTCTTGCAAACACACTGCACTTCCTCTGCACCCTCTCTGTGCTGTGGAATTCCAGAGGTTCAGGGAGTTATGTGCCAGAAGGCAGCTCGCCAGCTCCATAAAGAGTAATTTCAATCCCTTGACTAGTGACACACCTGGCTGTGTCCACTGATGAGCACTTCTTCAGCAAAGTGCACCTTCACGGGGTTGGTCTTCAGTCTGGCTCTCTTCTCCTCGGTCAGGAAGGACGATTTAGGGACTCCCTGAAAAACAGTAACATGATGCACTTTGGAACAGTGCTTTCATAAAAGCCAGGTATAGCTATCTTCTCATTTCTTAAAAACAGAAACTTTGATAGCTGTTGCAGATTCAATTTAAACCCACAGGAAAGGATGATATCCCATTATAGGTATTTTCATCAAATCTAGGGATCCCAAGCCAGATAATGTTCTCGTGTACCTGAGAATAGTTGGACATTCAACATGGCAGCAAAATAGCTGTGATACGATGAAGACAAAGAGTTCTGGCCTGTGAATGGGACTACCTGAATTCCAACTCATGTTTTACTGCTCAATAGTTGTGAGAACTATCTCAAACTCAAATTCTTATGAAAGAAAACCAGGTACGTGTGTAAAGCACAACAAAATAACTGTGTGACTTTGGTCCAGTCCTTGCCGCTCTCTGGCCTTCAGAGTCTTCCCATCTACACAATATAGGAGTTAGACGGGGTTCCCTGAAACTCTGACCCTTATGACTTACCCTTGGCTCCACTTTGCTCTTATCTTTTGGAAGGTACCTTCTTTTCCCAAAGAAGTAAAGACAGTCATCACAGGTTGGTATGAGTATATGGTGAAGACTTTGGACTAGATTGTATCAGGCCAACTTGTGACACTTGCTGAATAGCATCTTACATGATCTTCTAGACCAACAGGCTGTGACCTTCCTGGATGAAATCCTGATACACTATTTTCCAGCCTAACAGCCTATGTTCCCTTGGTGTGGACAGTCTTTTAGACCAGCCTCTAGAATGTTTCCATGTGTAAAAGTACCAAGATGAAACTCTGGGCCACGTTCTGTGAAGATGGGAGAAGAGATACATAACAACAATCAGGGAAACTGTTGGAAACAGTGTTCATAGACTCAAACACCAACAGACCGAAGCCATGAAGTACATGAAGTGAACAAGTTGCCCTGAAATTTTAATGCAAAAAGATAAATGTGATTCTCGTGGGTAACTAGAACCTTGGCATGACAGGATTCATGACTATGACTCAACATCTCAAATATATAATTTGCTTTAAAACAAAAAAAAATCAGTAGAAAAGCAGGGAAATAATAATGTTTGCAGAGAAGAAGTACACCTGTAGAAATTACAGAAGGGATAGGAGGAATACGAGAAAGAAAAAGTTCCAACCCAAAATTAGTGATAAGACTATCAGATTGCTTCGAATGAGCTGAAGACTCCCATACCACTTGAATCTAGGGGGCTTGTGGACCTATAATATGTAACAGTTGGTATCATCCACGGAACAGAGAATGGAAGAAATGTTAGGAGACTAAAGATGGTCAAATATCAAGTTTTCCGGAAAATGAACATGGAGGATTTAGGAAAACACATATTGATTAGTTTGTCGTTAATTCTTGGCAAAATCAGGCTGCGTGCAGTGGCTCCTGCCTGTAATCCCAGCACTTTGGGAGGCTGAGGCAGGCAGATCACCTGAAGCCAGGAGTTTGAGACTAGCCTGGCCAACATGGCGAAACCCCATCTCTATTAAAAATACAAAAATTAGCCGAGCGTGGTGGTGCATGCCTTTAGTCCTAGCTACTCGGGGGGCTGAAGCAGGAGAATTGCTTGAATCCAGGAGGTGGAGGTTGCAGTGAGCCGACATTGCACCACTGTACTCCAGCCTGGATGACAGAGGAAGACTACATCTCAAAAAAAAAAATATATATATACACACACACACACACACACACACATATATATACACATACACACACACACATACATATATATATATATATTCTCGGCAAAATCCAAGATAAGAGATAGTCAGAGAGCTTTTAGACAGTGATCACTAACAGCCAATATGGAGTTACCAAGAACAAGTCAGAGCCAATCAAGTTCATTTTTCCTTTGAAGAGAGAAGTCCATATTGGTAGACCAGGGTTCTATGGATATAGTAATATTCCTTCATTCTTGCAAAGCATTTGATAAGGTCTCCTATAATCCCCCTGTGGAAAAGGCCAGATGCAGTGCCATTAGGTGGATTCATAAACTAGTTGATATATATAATCAAAATAGTCCTGATTTCTAACTAAGTAACTTAGTCTCAATCCTCAACAGTGATATTTAGCAATGCCTTGGTTGAAGCCCCAGAGAGTGAACTTGCCAAACCTGTGACGGACAGAGCTGCAAGGTGTCATCAGATATCAGGCAGCAAGAATTTGGGGGGCAAGGTCAAGGAACTGGGAATCTAAAAGAGGGTGCATGAGAAACTTAAGGACCAGAGATAGCTATGGGTCAAAGGCCAGGAAATCACTAAAAACAAATATAAGAGGGTATAAGGAGCTGGGCTGTCAAGAGCTGCAGGGAACAAGATAAAGTGAGTGGTCAAAGCAACAGGTACAACCACCAACCCCCCAAAGACTCAAAGGAATAAAAAATCAGGGGCAGAACAGAGGAGAGATGCAGAGAGAAAAGGAATCTGCAGGAAGAAAACACTGTTGTCTCTCACCTTCGGGAGATAAATCCTGGAAGAATTAGGCCCAGAGCTGGATCATGCTCAAGAAAATCAACTGGCAGGAAACTGAAGGAACTGGAGTAGACTTAGGAAGAGGAGGTTCCCTGACAGGAAGTCATTGGAAAATGACTACAGCTGTCAACTGTACAAATAAGCCTTTCAGCCCCACAATTCCCTGACTGTAAAATCTCAGCATGCCAGAACACTGGGCAAAAGCAACATGACAGGGATTAATGTGAAGTGTGGTGTTGAGCATCCAAAAAATCAATTGCACAGAATTCAATTCAATTGCACAAGCATGGAACTGAAGGGGCGTGGCTTGGAAGCTATTCCTTTGAAAACCAGCTCAGTATTTAGTTGGTCACCAGTTTCACCCAAGCCGACAGTGTGATTGAGCCTGCGAAAATGTTAACCCAATCTTGGGCTTTACTAGCGTTCTTGGTGCATGTCCACTCCCCATGGTACTCAGCACTGGTTGGTCATTGGTGGAACTGTGTTCCTTTCTGGGTGCCACTATTTGGGAGGGTCACCATAAAATTGGACTTTTGTCCCGAAAGCTCTCAGAGAAGTGAAAATTCAGGAAAACTCATCTATGAGGAATGGTCAATGGCACAGTTGTTTAGCCTAGAGAAGGTCACTCTTCCAAATCGTTGCCATTTCATACAAAGTGGACTTGCTCCGAACTACTTGGTGGGAGTCACAGGGAAGAAGGGCCGTTCTTACATTTGGAACCACCCAACCATGAAACTGGCTGCTTTGGGAAAAAAAAATGCTGACATGAAAATGCCCAACACACAGGCCCCACTGTGGCTCCCGTACTTTTATACCTGAAGATCACCTCTGCTACCCTGAATATCTTGGCATCTAGAACATATTATAAACCACCTACTTACACCCACTTCAGCCATCTCATATTTTAAAGAGACAATTCAAAGGATATGAGCTACTCATTATTCTAGAACTTCTAAGCTCTCTCTGGATTCTAAATTAATTCATCAGAAAGCAGCAGACCTCAGCTGATAAAATCTCTTTGTGCATGTTTTTCGCTGAACTAAGAGTTAATGTTTAAAAGGGCACTGAAAAGGGACACGTTGGAAAACATCCTGTATCTTTTGGCAATACCCTCTGCCCTGGGCTACACAATGTCACTCACGAAGGCAGCAGGGTTTACAGAGGTACAACAGCATATCACTAAGGAATGTGGGTTCCGGAGTCTACCTGGAAAGCAACCCAGCTTCACTGATTTCTGCATGTGAGACCATGGGCATGTGAGGCCCATGGCATCCTCATCTGTAAAAGGGGAATAATGAGTGTATCTTCCTCGTAGCATTTCCTTTTGGTGCAAATTAAATAAGACATTAAATACTGGTATTAATATTATTACAAATAATTAATGTATTATAGACAATGAATATAGACAATACAGATCTACAAATTTAAACCAGAACTTTTTTCATAAAATTCTACGTTCTAGGGAAGCAGTAATTAATGTTGCAACTGTGGATTTTATCATTCCTAATCAATTTCAAGTAATCTGAGGACTCCAAGAATCTACCACGACAACAATGAGGCTCCTTGCTAAAGCAAGACATATATGATCATTTTGCAATGTTTTTAAAATTCTTCAGGGCCAGGCGCAGTGACTCACACCTGTAATCCCAGCACTTTGGGAGGCCGAGGCAGACGGATCACTTGAGGTCAGGGGTTCAAGACCAGCCTGGCCAATATGGTGAAACCCTGCCTCTACCAAAAAATATAAAAATTAGCCAGGTGTGGTGGTGCATGCCTGTAATGCCAGTTACTCAGGGGACTGAGGTGGGAGAATTGCTTGAACCCAGGAGGCGGAGGTTGCAGTGAGCCAAGATCACGCCACTGCACTCCAGCCTGGGTGACAGAGCAAGACTTCATCTCAAAAATAAATAAAATAAGATAAAATAAAATAAAACAAAACAAAATAAAATAAAATAAAATAAACTTCTTCGGAGCAGTTCTGGTGAGAGGCCCAGGAGCAGGCTAGCCAATATTTAGGGCATTTCTCAGAGGCACTGGTGGCCACAGACTGGGCTAATGCCAGTTCTCCCCGAGAGACCTCCAGAGCACGTTCCTCTCTTCCTGGAAATCTTGTAGGAATCTCAGGAGTGGTACTGGACACATACCAATTTTTACCTTCCCATACTTTTTATTATTTAAAGGATTCAGCTCTATGCTGTTGCCCTTGCTCACTACATTAAGTATTTTCTTTTGCTCATTTCTTGGAAACAGATCAGGAAAAAACCTGCCTGATTAAGATTAAGATACTCTCCAATGAGATGATAACCAGCTAAACAAAAAGGACCTAACACCTTCACTACCATTTATACTGATTAGATTTCCCTGTTTCCATATTGGTTTCATATTATTTAATAGACAAATTCTGTTAAGAATAGAAGAACTTCCATTTATCGATACCTAAAATACTTGGTCTGACATATTTATGGCAAACATCTTCATCCTCATTAGGTAGGTTTTTTCCTACTCTATTTCCAAGAAATAAAAACAAAAGATAACATTTGTCAAATACAGAGAGGAGACAACAATTTCTCTGCTTTCTAGTTTATGAAGTGTTTGGACCACAGAAGGTTTATATTTTCATGTAATCAAATCACCTTTGTTCCACTGTGCTTCCTTCCACGCCCTAAATGCGTAGGCAGCCTTTCTACAGCCTATGACCAGACAGACATCCATCCATATTGTTTGCATTTTTAGAGTTGAGACTGTATTTTTTCCAAATACTTAAACAAATGTCCAAGTTTGATTTCTTGAATAATTGCCTTTTCTCCCACAGATTTGGAATGCTATGTTTTTCACAAACTATATATATATACACATGCACACTATATATAGTTATATATAAATGGTCATATATATATAGGTCTCTCTATATATATGGTCTCTCTCTCTCTACATACATTATATATATATATATATATATGGTCTCACCTTGTCACCCAGGCTGGAGTGCAGTGGTGCGATCTCAGCTCACTGCAGCCTCGACTTCCTGGGCTCAAGCGATTCTCTCACCTAAGCCCCTGCCAGCTATAATCATTTTGTTTTTGTTTTTGTGTTTGTAGAGATGGGATTTTGCCATGTTGCCCAGGCTGGTCTTGAACTCCTCAGCTCAAGCTATCCGCCACCCTCAGCCTCCCAAAATGCTGGGATTACAGGCATGAGCCACTGCACCCAGCCTCACATACTATGTTCCTATACCAGCATCTACTCTTGAACTTTTTATCTGATTATGTTGACATGTTCAACATTTCACCAATATCATACTGTTTTAATAATTGTAGCTTTGTTCGTTTTTAAACCTGCCTATCAAGGCCATCCTCATTATCCTTTTTAAAAAAGGTTTTCTTGAGATAAGTCTCACTTTGATATACTTTGTTAAATCCAAATGAAAGTCCCGTAAGAGTTTGCTTGAATTTGTATTAAGTACATATATTAATATAATAACTGATATATTAATAATACTTAGTCTTCCCATCAAGGAGCATAGTATGTATCTCCTTTTATGTTATTTTTTTATATATGTCAGTAATAGTCTAGTTTCCTCCACATGAGACTCCCATATCTCTTTCCCTTAAGGTTTTTGTATTTTATATAACTTTTGTCTTTAAAGAAATAGCTTTTGGACTTAACAACATTACAATCTTTCTGTTTTCCAGATGATCATTTATATTTTAATTTTTATTAATTTATTCTGCTTTATGTTTGTTTTATTAATCTTTTCTTCTAACTTCTTGCACTGAATATTTAATTGATTTACTTCTGTATTAAATGATAAAAACACTCAAGGCCATGAATTTTACTCTGAGTATAGCTTCAACTGCACATAATTAGTTTTAAGAAGTACAGTTCTGGCTTGGCATGGTGGATGACGCCTGTAATCCCAGCACTTTGGGAAGCCGAGGCAGGTGGATCACCTGAGGTCAGGAGTTCAAGACCAGCCTGGCCAATGTGGCGAAACCCTGTCTCTACTAAAAATACAAAAATTAGCTCAGCATGGTGGCGGGTGCTTGTAATCCCAGCTATTTGGGAAGTTGAGGCAGGAGAATCACTTGAACCCAGGAGGTGGAGGTTGCAGTGAACTGAGATCACACCATTGCACTCCAGTCTGCACGACGGGAGTGAGACTCCGTCTCAAGAAAAAATAAAAGAAGTACAGTTTTAATTTTCAATTATTTTCTAAATAGTCTATAATGATAGTTTTTCTTTTTCTATTTGACTCAATCTTTACTTAGGAAATTACATTTTTATTTCCAAATGGCTGAATGGTTTTTAATTGAATTTTTAATAGTTATTAGCTTCTATTTTATTATATTCGGAAAAAGGGACCTGCACAGTTTTTCATTTGGGGAATTTATTGAGTTTTCTTGGTAGCCTGGTATGTGGTCAATTAAATTAGATTATTAAATGCATTATTAAAATTCTCTATGCCCCTCTTTTTTTATTTTGGTCTATTTGTGGCCAAGGCTAAGAAGTACATATTAAAGTTTCTCACAATGAAAATTTTCTATCAACTTTTGAAAAACTATCTCCTTAGTAGTTTTTCCTTTGAAAATTTGATTATATACTTTCCCTAAATAATACATAAGGAGCTCCTCGGCCTGTGGTGGTTTAGGATTGCCGCTTCCTCCCTGTGCATCATCTATGCCACACCTTGCCGTGTGGTGAGCCTCAGAACTGATAAAATACTTTCATATCCAACATCTCATTTGGTCCTTCTAACAACCCATTAAACAGACAAGGCAGTTATTGTCATGACTATTTTACAAAAGTGAAAACTGAAACTAAATGATTTTCCCAAAGTCATACCACTCAAACCTGTCTTGAAACTCCAGTCTGGTGCCCTTACCATCATCCTACTGTGCATAGCCATAGGTCCATCTCCTCAGCTGGACCATAAATTCTTGAGGCCTGCACCATATCTGTTTCCTCCACAGTACTTGCATGGAGGAGGTCTTCAGATAACATGGACTGACTGGCCACCCACTGCCGGGCAGCTGTCACCCTCCACCCTTTGCCTTCCCCGCTTACTTTATGAGGGATATCCTCTGGGGGAACAGGGTCTTAGGGCCAAGAATGGTGAAACTAACACACAGGACACAGAAAGAGATTTACCGACGTGCAGCGAACAACTGTGATTGAAAGAGAATCTTCTGCTTCCCTGAAAAAAGAAAGAATAAAGACAAAAACATTTAGTCGTTCTGCATGATGGATGCACGTGCATGCATACATGTGTGAGCATGTGTGTTAGGGTCAAAAAAACTGGCAGGATGAGTATCAAGCAGCCTCCTTTGCCTTAGCTTTTTTGGCTCAGCAAAACTGAGAAAGATATTGGGAAATGCAGCAACCTGCAAAGGAACTTAAGCTGACCCAGAGAGCTCCTCCCACCTGGAGGGAATCTTCGTAAGTTCACCTCTACCATCTAGTCTATATCTACAGCCACAACATTAAGGCACTTAGCCTTAATTTAGTCCTATACAATGAAGAACTCATCCAGTGACAACCAGATAGATTTATGTCCCCCAATTTTTTTTTTTTTTTTTTTTTGTGAGACGGAGTCTTGCCCTGTTGCCCAGGCTGGAATGCAATGGCGCAATCTTGGCTCGCTGCAACCTCCGCCTCCCGGGTTCAAAGAATTCTGCCTCAGCCTCCCAAGTAGCTGGGACTACAGGCACCCGCCACCACACCCAGCTAATTTTTTAGTAGAGATGGGATTTCACCATGTTGGTCAGGCTGGTCTCAAACTCCTGACCTGGTGATCTGCCCACCTCGGCCTCCCAAAGTGCTGGGATTACAGGTGTGAGCCACCGTGCCCAACCCCAAAAAAATTTTTAGGAGAAAATATGGCAATAACACAGATAACTCAGGTTGCTATTTCATAAAACTCAGGCTAAACATTTCACTAAATAGAATGAATGTCTGTGGATAACGTTTATCAGATAAAAGCCAAAGAGTTTATGGTGTTTGGGCACACAAAGTCAGTGTAATGAGCCCAATCATATAATCAAGATAGTAGACATCTTTGTCTTGCATTATCTCTTAGATTTCAAAAGTGATCAAATCAAGCAGATAACTGCTTAACCTCTACTTTATATTAGCGGCCAGAACAGAGAAAATCGATCATATTTTCCTTTCTCTTTGCCACTGCTACCATGGAGAAGCAGTTGGCAAAATAATTTCATTTGACTTCTTGCAATATGAACATTTAGGCCAATTGCTGCTGGTGTGTTATTTCCTCAAATGGATAAACTCAACCCAAGATGTCTAAGTGTCTAGGGACTTCCTCTTTTCCATTTTAAATGAGAACAGGCCTTTTCTGAGATAAATCACAATAAACCCAAATGCAAGTGCTCTAAAAGGACATACTGGCCTCATAGCTATTTGGAGGAATTTGAGATGTTTTCTTGGCATTGTTGTTGTATCTTTTTGTTTTGCTTTGTGTTTTACCTCTTACACGTGACACTGAATAATACATGCTGGTTTTAGACACTGGGAACTAAGCTTAAAAAAAGTAAGGCATCCTGGGATTCTCACATGCAAAACACAGCAGAGGGTACAGATGCACAGCACACCTCAAGTCATGCATCCCTGCTCAGAAGCCTTCAACTGCTCGCCCTTCTAGGGGGAGAATCACACTGAAACATGCTGTGTTGGCATTCAAGACCTTCTATCATCTGGACTTCACTTCCTAAAACTTTTCTCCAGGCAAACTGAACTGCTCAGCAGCCCCTACTTCCCACCCAGTTGCTTCTGTTTACCTCTTTGCCTGAATCACCCTTCACCTCCATCTTTTGGACCAAATTTTACCCAGCATTAAAGACACAACTGAAATATTTCTGGGCCCTTCTCTGTTTTGTCAGCCTACAACTTCTGCCCAAGTTGGAGGACTCACCAGCATTTACAGTGTATTTCCTCGGCTTTTCTTTTCTTTTTCTTTCTCTTTTTTTTTGAGATGGAGTCTTACTCTGTCACCCAGGCTGGAGTGCAGTGGTACGATCGTGGCCCACTGCAACCTCTGCCTCCCGGGTTCAAGCGATTCTCCTGCCTCAGCCACCCGAGTAGCTGGGATGGGAAGACCACTTGAGCCCAAGAGTTTGAGACCAGCCTAGGCAACACAGCAAGTCCCCATCTCAAAAAAAAAAGGGAAAAAAAACAATTAATACCACCCCAAAGCCAGATCAGCCATTCATGAAAAAGCACAAACTGAATTTTATATATATATATATATCTTCAAGTTAGCTTTCATCTACCTCTGCTTCTCGTCTGTCTTTATACTAGTCATTAGAACAATGTTGAGTGAAAAATTTAAAAGCCAAAGCTTCATGTGCCCTTAAAATGTCTGCTTGTCCTCTTCACTCCTATCAATGGCACTCCTCCGTCTTAAAGTCTGGGTTGCCAATTCCCAGCGCTAACCATATTCACTCATCTAACTGAGCATCCACTGAGCCCTGGTCTCAGGAAATCATTGTCTAGGTAAAAAGCAAGGCATTTTCATAAGTCACAATGACACCAGACAGAAGGTTTGGAGGTGCTACATCAATGAAACTACATATATGCCAACCAAGAGGCACCTGCAATTATATTTAAGAAGATATATCAAGAGGGATAAAGAAGAACAGATTTGGTATCAATTTAGTTCAATCTTTGGCATATGTTACGATGTGCCTATAAATCCTTAGAGGGTAGGGCCTGTGGGTTATTTATGATCATTACATTCCCTGCATGCTTAGCACGGTGTCTTGGGCATAGCAGGGCTTTGACAAATACAGCACTCTGTGCCTCCCAAGCTCTTTTGTAGGCAAGTGAGAGAGAGTGGACTGTGACAGCCACTAACAAGAAGCCGTTTTCATAGATGGAACTCTAAAACGAGGCTGTTTTTGCTGCTTTAAAGGAGACTTAGCCTTATTAAAATCAGGGGATCAGTTATGCCATTCCTGTTGCCCATCTTTGCTCTTTGATAATCTGTGCAATTCTGTAGATGATGGAAGACCATTTAGTACCTGAGAATATCGACTGCTCGTTCCCAGGAAAGGTCTTCAGCAGGCTCATTGTTCATTTGGAGGATCTGATCACCAGGGAAAAGCTTGCCGTGAGCAGAGCCTCCTGTTGGACAGAAAATAAGTAATTGGTGCTCATGCCGGGAGGAGCCAGACTCTATGTGTAATAGCGGCACAGTTAAATGGCAACCTGATCCAGTTCCCAGGGGCACTGGCTCACTCCCCCGCCTTCAGTCAGGCTTGGGCTCATGTGGATCTTAATTTTCCTGTTTATAAACCATGGATGATGTACCTATCATCTATCACCAACTTCCAGGGATGTTAGAAGACTGTCCTGAGAAAGAAAACTAGCAGAAACCTAAATCAATAGAGTTGGCCAGTAAATCTACTCCATTCATCTCTAAAAAACTCTGGTGTGTATGTGTTGTAAATAGAAATCAATACATTTTAACGAATCCCAGATTAACACACCTCAATTATGAAAACAAGCACTGGACTTTCCCCACCTGCTCCTCTCCATCCTGGTACAGCCTGTATTTCACAAGGTTCAAATGAAAACAAATCAGTGGTTTCTATTACTGTCTGACCAGAAAGTATCCCCAGCTAGGAGCGTGTGGGGTTCAAAGAGGAGGGCTAGCTTAGCCAAACACTTTCACTGCCCCTGAGACCAGCCAGGGAGCCAAGGGTGGGCAACGCCCTAGCCAAGGCCAGTGGGAGCCTGGGGTTTGGAGCAGCAAGTGCACTTGAGGCTTCCTCCCTCCCAGCATCAAAGTAAGGTGCAAAGCCCAAGACAGAATTAGGTGTGCCTTTTCTAACTTCCCAGGTAGGATTTTCTGCATTTTGTCATAGGATAGAGAGATCGGGGAGATTTGGGGCTATTTCCCCTTAAGAAACCAAACTCCTTTCTCATTTCCCAGTCATCCCCTACCTGCTGTGACAGCCACCACTGTAAGGGGAAGGCTCTCAGAAATGTGAAATCCATAGTCCTGGAGGAGGGTGTCTTTGTCTATCTTTACTGTGTGTCGCACAGGGATGAGGGTCTGAGTTGGGTTCCTGGCGGGCCCATCAGCTGCAGCAACTTTAGCCCTGGAAGAGAAGGAGTATGTAAAAAAGAGAAAGAGAAGACTCCAGTTGTTGGTCACGAACTGGGTCAGCTCTAAGCATCATGGAGAAAGATGCAGAGCTGAGCAGACACCAATTCTCCTCTTGAGACAAATAAGACACAAACGCCACTAGCAGAACTTAGGACTGTCCTCTAAAAGAGAAGTCGTATTGCCAGGCATTCTTAATGAGCTAATGCTAAATATCTAGAAAGCGCCCAGGAAGTGCTATGGACACACAGAGAAGGGGGAGAGCAGTTTCACCTTTGTAGGGCAGGGAATAGGGAATCAGGGACGCATCTGGTACTTGGAAGAGGTGGCATTTGAGCTGCACTCTGAGACATGTCTAGGGTATACCTATACAGCCCAGATCCTGGCACACAGAAAATATTCAATAACTGCTGCTGAGTGAATCAATGAATGGATGGATGGATGGATGGATGGATGGACGGACTGACAGAAGAACAGGCAGATGGGCATCCCAGGCAGGACATACTGCTGGAGTCAGAGGTACAGGAGAGGAAAAACATGGACGGTGAGCAGAAACAAGGAGTTGTCAGGTTCAGATGTTTGATGACGGATAATTTTATAGCAAGATTTTGTCTTTGGTGATTTTTTTCTTTGTTTCTTTATGATGAATTTTGCTTCCCTTTAAGCTTTGTAACTGCAAGGTTTCCAATATAAAATCTCGGATAGCAAGGACTCCCTCTATATCAACTTTTAAAACATGTATGTTCCTTAAAAGCAGGAAAGTAATATTTTCTAACTCTCAAAGAGAGAAACCACAAAGCGAGTCACAAGTTATTTGTCATTCGTCTGTGGCAAATGATTTTTCCCTCTAACAGTCAGTGGTTCTTTCTGAGGAAGGTCAAATAGTGATGGGATGAGGTGTTTATTGTCATTATAAACAACAGAAATGTGAAGGAGTAACAGCTGTCTTGGGGCTCTGCGGTTAAGGTCTATCATTTATTCTCATCCATTTACCAAACACTTTCAGGAACCCTGCCTAATGCAATAGGCCCTCACTTATCTGAAAATCATCTCCCTCTCATTTATAATGATCTCCAGTTTCAACAAGGATCCGGAAATATGAAAAACTGTCTCACAGAGCCAAAATGTAAGTGACAAGCACAAGTCCAAAGTCTCGTGTACACTATCCACCAAGGATCCCCCCTAGGCCCTGACTTAGAGCAAATTTAGGATCTGTATGAATAGATGACCCAGCCCACACAACCTAGAAGCAGAGGGAGTCTTTCTTCTAGGCCAGCATGTAGGTAATACTGAGCTGGAGCAGCAGAGAGACCTAATGAGAGGGAAGAAACAGAAAACTGAAAATTCACACTAAATAAAGCCCATAGCTCTTCCTGATTTTTTTTTCATTCTTTTATTTATTTATTTATTTAGAGAGAGGGTCTTACTCTGTCACTCAGGCTAGAGTGCAGTGGCATGATCTCAGCTCACTGGTTCAAGCAGTTCTCATGCCTCAGCCTCTTGAGTAGCTGGGACTACAGGCTCGTGCTACCACACCCGGTTAATTTTTTGTATTTTTAGTAGGGATGGGGTTTCCCCATGTTGTCCAGGCTGGTCTCAATCTTCTGAGCTCAAGTGATCTGCCTCTCAGCCACCCAAAGTGCTGGGATTACAGGCAGGAGCCACCGCACCCAGCCTATTCCTGATTTTTAAAAAAACATTTAGAGCTATAAAAAGGTTTTTCTAAATGCAATAAATAACACTCTATACTAAAAGTCAAAAATCAACATTTGACATTACAGGTGCAGTGCCTCATGCCTGTAATCCCAGCACTTAGGGAGGCTGAGGCTAGCTAATCACTTGAGTCCCGGAGCTCAAGACCAGCCTGGGCAACATGGCAATACCCTGTCTCTATTAAAAATACAAAAAAATAGCAGGACTTGGTGGTGTACACCTGTGGTCCCAGCTACTCAAGAGGCTGAGGTTGCAGTGAGCTGAGATCATGCCACTGCTCTCCAGCCTGGGTGACAGAGCGAGACTATCTCAAAAACAAACAAACAAACAATTTGGTGTTTTATTTAATGTAGTAGGATAAATGCTAATAATAGTTATCAGGGAAGGAAAAATGACAAGAGGAACAATGAGCACAGGAATGGAAAAGTACCACCTTATTATTATTTTTTTGTTTTGTAGCAGATGACATTCACACAGAAAATGATGAACAAAGAAAATTTTTAGTGCCAGAAGATAAGTTTAGTGGAGATGCAGGATAAAAACACAAAACACAGCCACAAAAAGCATTAAACAATTCATTAAAAGCAGATTAGCTGAATGTACATTCGGTGTTAGGCATTCTTAATGAGTGAATGCTAAATAGCTAGAAAATGCCAAGAAAGGATTCAAGTAACAAAACTAGTGATGTGTACTAATGTAATTCAGGGGAAGAAGGATTTATTTAAAGAAAATAATATAACTTTCCTTAAAGCAATAAAGGAAAACACAATAATTGGGTTAAAGTTATGCTGGGTTCCTGGATGGAAACACTAAGTATCAAAAAAAAAAAAGTTCTAAATTAAATAGAGATTTAATGTAATATAAATAAAAAATTCTTCCAGATTAAAAAACAACTTGACAAATTGATGGTAATCACATCAATAATGACAATAATAATAACATTTATGAATACTAACTATATTTTAGGGAGTGATTTAACATTTTATATATATATATATATATCTATCTCACTCAACCCTCAAACTTTTGAGGTGGGTACAATTATTATTCCTGTTTTATAGGTGAAAAGACTAAATCTTGCTCTGAGAGATTTTAACTTGCTTAAAGTCATACAGCTGGGAAGCAGGTTTCAAATTGCAGCTACTTTCTTCAATAGGCACACTAGCACTGCTTCTAGAGCAGTGCGGTCCAAATGAAATATACACACTGCATATGTAAATTTAAGTTTTCTAATAGCTACATAAAAACAGGAAAAAAATAAGTGAAATAAATTTTAATAACATATATTTTATTTAACTCAATATATCCAAAATAGTATCATTTCAACTTGTAATTAATACAAAAAATTATTGATGAGAGATTTTGCATTCTTTCATATTAAGTCTTCAAAATCCAGGGTCTATTTTACACTTACAGCGCATATCGATTTGAACTCTAAATTTCTATCAGAAATACTTAGATTTCAGAAAAGTTACAGTTGAAAAGTAAGCACTCCTTTCAGACAAAGGCAATAATCAAAACTGCATAGTGTGGCTTTCACCAATGAAACTGAATAGAAATTCTAGAAAGTCCTTTAAGTGTCTGGAAGTTCCTTAAAAGACTAAACATGATGTACAACATGATCCAGCAATTGCACTCCTGGTTATGTACTGGAGAGAAATGAAAATAAATGTCTACACAAAAACTTGCACATGAATATTTATAGCAGCATTTTCTGTAAATGTCCAAAAGTGGAAACAACTCGAATGTCCATCAACTAACGACATGGATAAATAAAATACCATATTCCACAACAGAATATTTGGCAATAAAAAGGAATGAAACATGGATGAATCTGGCTAAGTGAAAGCCAGTCACAAATGACCACATATTGTATGATTCCATTAACATGAAATATCTAGAACAGACTAATCTATAGAGACAGAAAGTAGATTAGGGGTTGTCCAAGGCTTCAGGGAGGGAGGTTTGGGAGGTTTGGGAGTCACTGCTAATAGGTATAGGTTTCTTTTGTGGGGGATGAAAACCTTCCAAAATGGACTTGTGACAGTTGCAGATCTGTGAATACACTAAGAACCACTGAATTGTACACTTCAAATGGGGGAATTGTATGGTATGTAAATTATCTATCAATAAAGCAGCTGAAAATAATAAAAAAAAAATCCTGAAGTGGGGAAAGCTTATAATACAAATATATGAAGAATGGGCATAAATACACATAGTAGATACCCACATTTCACATGCTCAAAGCAAGTGAATTGACAACTCTCACATGAAGAAAGCAAGCTGGAAATTAACACAGAAAATGTACAACCTTATCAAAGAAGCACAACTGAAAGGGCTGTGGAGTACTATTATGTGTCATACCAAATATGAATAAAAATAATAAGGCCCAACATGTACTAGTCCTGAGATTAAAGAATGACAATACAAACTGGCAATTCAATCTCTCTAGGAAATCATTGGTGAAACTGTACCATGAATTTAAATTTGAAATTTGATCTTCTGTTACCATTTTGACCGGTATTCCTTGAAGTGATGACCACAAAGGAAAAAATATCATATTATTTATCCTGGACCATGAGTTCCTGGAAGACAAGGGTGGCACCCATTCATCTCCATGTCTCCCATGCCTAGTAAAGTTCTAGAACAGAGTATGAGTTCAATAAACCCTGGCTCTTAAGTATTCAAAAATATCAATCTCAGCTTTATTTAGAATAGTGGGAAAACTCAAAACAACCCGATAGGGAATAGATAAACCAAACACAACAAAGAATGACCTCGAAGACTCTACATCAAAAAGTATTATGGGCCTATAAGCTTCAGACATACAAAGAAACACAACCTAGAAAATACCCTTCCAGAGCACTGTGTAAGCTATGGTTTACCCTTCCTAAGTGAGAACTGGAATTATTCTCCTCCTAATAATTCCCCACCACCCACAGAACAAAAGCCAAACTCCTCAACCTTGCCTTCGTGGACCTGTGTCCTGAGGCTTCAGTCCCTAGCCAGCATCCACCCACCACTCCCCTTCCCAGGCCTTCACTCCAGACTGATCTTACCTCTAACAGTTTTACCCCTGGGCCTCGGCTCACACAACTGCCTCTGCAGAAAGTGTGAGGCCAAGTCAAGGTCCAGCTCAAAGGTCATATCTTCCTTCTCTGATTTCCTAGCCAGACGTAAGTTCTCACATCTTGGAGCTCTGACCCTCTCTTATGGCCCCGAGCATCCAAACCTTTATTTAAAGTTATCTGACTCCATATATTGTTACCCTTAACAGACTATTTATTCCTTGGAAACAGGAACCACATTTTATCCACCTCTGTATTTCTCACATTGTCAAGTGAAGATCTTTGCTCACGGGAAGCATCAGTGCTTATTGGGCAAATAAATGAGCAAAATACTGTACATATCTAATATGTTACTGCTAATGTAGTTGTACCTCTAATATAATTAGCGAAAAGTGAAAATGCATATACAACCAGTAATAAACAGCAATTTGAATATAAGTAACAGAGATGAAACTTTGTCATTTTCCTTTATGTTTGCTTAACTCGATATATAGCTCAACCCTATGACTATTGCCCTAATCAGAACTTATCTTCTCCGTGTCTCAGAGCTCAGTAAATGGTATCATAAGGATAATGACAATTGCTCAAGCCAGAATCCCAGAGTCATCCTTGACTTTCCTCCACTCTTATCCTTCAAATCACTCACAACACGAGAAGATCTCAAAAAGGGTCCATTTCTTTCCATCTCCACAGCCACCATTCTGTTTCAGGCCCCATCACCAGCCCTACTGACAGGTTTCTACTAGGCTGCTAACTGGTCTCCCCACTTTCCATTCTCATCTTTCCTGAATGATTCTCCATCTAGCAGCCAGACTGATTTATAAACACAATTCTGTTAATGTGTCTCCCCTGACTGAATGGCATAATCCAAAATCCTGAATATGGCTTAATACAGCTCCTGCCCATCACTCCAGCCTCCAGGACCAAGTCATTCATTCTCTTTGATATTTTTGTTCCAGTCAAACTAGCCTACTCTAAGTTCCTCAAACACATTGGCCTTTGGACAAGCTCTTCCCTCTGTCTAGAATAACTCACCTGCCTCCAAAACACACACACACACACGTACATGTGCACACATGCACACACACACACACAATTTCCCCAACATATCCAATCATGCTGTCTACCTGCCCAACTCCTACTCAGTCTTCTGATTTTGGTGGAAATATCTCCTACAAAATGCACCTACAGACCAGTGCAAAGTCTCTTGTCCTCTCTGGACTAGTTTGTGTAGCAAGAACCACATATTTCTTGTCCCATGTGCTGAACTCAGTACCAGCCATAGAGTAGGGTTAATAATTGTTTGGAGAACAAAAGAAAGAACAAACCTTACTACAGGGTTTCAACAGAATCCATTTTGATGCTTTTCAAATGGGCAGGCTCCGTTATCTTCCATTTGGCAGAGTGCGGTCCTCCACAATGGTGGACAAATGACATTGCACTGTATTGACTAATCCCTGGACAGTGTCAGTGGCTTTGGCCCAAAGTCTGGATTTGACATTTTCCCCAAAGGCCATGTTCTAGCTTTTGTTTGGAAAGGGATTAACCTAAGTACATGACCAAACCGTGGCCTCTCCTCATAGAGAACATTTAATATTGACAGTAAGCTAAAGGAAATGATCTCTGTAACAACATTTCCTCCTCTGAAGCATCTTATAAATATCAAACTAAGCACTGATCTCAAAACATGTTTCTGCTGCCTTTGTAATCGTTTCAAACCATAAATGTGAGGTCATTTCTGTGATCTTACACTGGAAGAACAGAAGCCCTATAGTTACACTAATGAAATTCCTGCCAGATTACTGGATCTCCCCTAAGGTAGAACCAGAACAAACATGTTACATTTATCATGAAAACAGTCTCACATAGATGAATTCTACTTTTCATAGCTCACAAGTTTATATTGAGCTGGTTAATAACACTGAAAAGGAAAACTACCAGATGGATACTGATTGCACTTCACATATTCTCTGGCTTTTTATCTGCTCTCTGATATGTTGGAAAATGTATTCTACCTCTATCCTGTAACAACAAAGAATTCACCTCCGAGTTCCAGCAGGATGTGGAGAAACAATTTTGAATCTATGTTTAAACACTTTATTATGTTCAGCTTGAGTGATTTTAAAAGCTAAATCTGGTATAAACTGGATTTCATAACGTAAAGACGATTCAAAGAAACCAGAAATAGAGGCATCAGTCTGTACCAGAAGGAAATGTAGCATGTAATCACAATCATAGGAATGCACTTGTGGTTGTAACAGTTTCTAGGGGGCCATTCACTGTGGAGATTGTGAGGGTAGTGCTCCTACAGTTGAAAGGAGAAATTCTTGCGTTATTACTTTAAAAACAGGATTCAGGAAATAATGGCAACTCTGCAGATGCAGTCCAGGAGCCTTCCAGACTATCCTCAAATCTCTCTACTTTTGCCTATGGGTCAAGACACAACAAAAAAAAATTGGTGCCTAAAAGGGTCTTTCTACACCATTAATAGTATTAGAAAGGTCAACAGAATTAGAAAGGTTTTAACAAAACCATTCTTAAAATTAGTAAATAGACTGCTTATAGTTGTAATAACCAAGTAAGTTTGGAAAGTGTGTAAAACCAGCAGCAAGGGCTTCTGACACTAAGATGCCAAAATGTGTATATATGTGTGTGTGTGTGCGCGTGCATGCATACATGTGCATATGTGTGCCTGTGTGCATACATGCATGGGTGTGTACACATGTATGCATGTATGTGCCTTGTGTCATTGTGTGTGTAGACATGCATGTATGTTCATTAGTATTAACATTCAAGACAAGTTAAAAGAAATCATCTTTTCAAGCCCTGAGGATACAACCAAGCAGTGAAGAAAGCACGATGTCGCATTAAGTTCTTTATGCTTCTTTAGATCTTGCTCTATAAAACTAACATTTCTAGATTAAGCATAAGAGAATTTAGTAAATCTTGGTGGGGTGCGGTGGCTCATGCCTGTAATCCTAACACTTTGGGAGGCTGAGGCGGGCAGATCACTTCAGATCAGGAGTTCAAGACCAGCCTGGGCAACATGGTGAAACCCCGTATCTTCCAAAAATACAAAAATTAGCCAGGCGTGGTGGCACATGCCTGTAATTCCAGCTACTCAGGAGGCTGAGGCACGAGACTCACTTGAACCCGGGAGGTGCCAGTTGCAGTGAGCCAAGATCACAACACTGTACTCCAGCCTGGGCAACAGAGCAAGACCCTATCTCAGAAAAAAAAAAAAGAGAGAGACAGAGAATTCAGTAAATCTCATGCTTATTTGTTTTAATAGTATAATAAAATGATTCTAAACTTCATATGACAGAATAGGTGGGTAAGACTAAAAGCACTGAAAATGAAGAGTAGTAAAAGCTTAGTTTAATAGGTAATGAGGCTGGTCACGGTGGCTCACACCTGTAATCTCAGCATTTTGGGAGGCCAAGGTAGGTGGATCACTTGAGGTCAGGAGTTCGAGACCAGCCTGGCCAACATGAAACACTGCCTCTACTAAAAATACAAAAATTAGGCCGGGTGTGGTGGCTCACACCTGTAATCCCAGCACTTTGGGAGGCCGAGGCAGGTGGATCACCTGAGGTCGGGAGTTCAAGACCAGCCTGACCAACATTGAGAAACCCCGTCTCTACTAAAAATACAAAAATTAGCCGGGTGTGGTGGTACATGCCTGCAACCCCAGCTACTCGGGAGGCTGAGGCAGGAGAATCACTTGAACCTATGAGGCAGAGGTTGCAGTGAGCCAAGGTTTCACCATTACACCCCAGCCTGGGCAACAAGAGTGAAACTCCATCTCAAAAATAAATTTAAAAAAATACAAAAATTAGCCAGGTGTGGTGGCGCATATCTGTAATCCCAGCTACGCGGGCGACTGAGGCAGGAGAATCGCTTGAACCCAGGAGGTGGAGGTTGCAGTAAGCCAAGATTGCACCACTGCACTCCAGCCTGGGCAACAGAGGGAAACTATATCTCGAAAAAAAAAAAAAAAAAAAGATAATGAGATGCATAATACTATTGTAATGTAAGTAATTTTAATACAGCTGTGTAAAAGTAGGCAGTTACATCAATGGAACAGAATAGCCAGCCCAGAAACAGGTCCAATCTCCCACTCACAGACGCCAGAATTTCACATACAATAAAGGAGGGGTCAGTAAAGAATGAATCAAGAAGGCAAAGATCACTCACAATTAATGGTAATATGAATGACTACTTACTAATTTGGAAAAAAATCCAGTTAGATCGTCATCTCCTAGCATATACTAAAATAAACTCCAACTTAAAGAATTAAATATAAACATTTTAAGCTATTAAATTGAATTGAAAAACTTGTATTGGATGAAGATTTTTGTAAGCTTAGAAGCAATGAAAGAAATTGTGAAGGAAAAGAATCCCATTTAACTATATAAAAATGGAAACTTCTGGAAAGAAGAAATTGGTATTATTATTTTTTTTAAGACAGAGTCTCACTCCATTGCCCAGGCTGGAGTGCAGTGGCACGATCTTGGCTCACACAACCTCCGCCTCCCAGGTTCAAGAGATTCTCCTGCCTCAGCCTTCCAAGTAGCTGGGACTAGAGGCACGCACCACAATGCCCAGCTAATTTTCATATTTTTAGTAGAGATGGGGTTTCACTATGTTGGCCAGGCTGGTCTCGAACTCCTGACCTTGTGATCTGGCCATCTTGGCTTCCCAAAGTGCTGGGATTACAGGCGTGAGCCACCACGCCCAGCCGAAGAATTGGTAATATTAAGTGGAAAAATATACTATCATCAAATCTTTGTCATTTTATCACTTCTGTAGTCATACGAAGCTATAAAGAAGATGACAATTTGAAAGCAAAAGGTTAAAAATTAATTAGTTTATGATGTAATGTCACTGTGTTGCAGCTTTTATTAAGCAGTTTGCATTGCATTATTTACACAGAAATTCAAAACATGTCACAGAGACCTTTTGGGAGGTTAGCTATTTCTTTTCTTTTCTTTTTTTTTTCTTTTTGAGACAGAGTCTTGCTCTTTCACCCAGGCTGGAGTGCAGTGGCGCGATCTCGGCTCACTGCAAGCTCCGCCTCCCTGATTCACGCCATTCTCCTGCCTCAGCCTCCTGAGTAGCTGGGACTACAGGCGCCTGCCACCACGCCCGGCTAATTTTTTTGTTTTTTTTTTTTTTTAGCAGAGACGGGATTTCACCGTGTTAGCCAGAATGGTCTCCCAAAGTGCTGGGATTACAGGCATGAACCACTGGGCCTGGCCGAGGTTAGCTATTTCTAAAAGAACACTGATACTGTAAATGTTATTTTTCTGTTGGAATATGAAATCGAGTGGTAACAGAGGAGTCATCCTTATCATATCTGCACAATTTCCCGTTCCTGTAACTATAGGTCTCACCAGTTTACTCCTACCCAAACAGGGACACTCATTCAAACTAAGGGCTACCAACTGAATTTGACTAATGATTGTAACAATAACCACCTACTGAAAATTAATCTAAAATTTAAGAAATCACAGGAACTTTGAAAGTTGACACTATTCCTCAATAAAATATCTGTTTAAGATTCTCTATAAAGCTCTAACATTACTCTGTGTGTATAAAAGTTATCAATTTGTTTAGTAATGCCTGGAAATGGAAATAGTTATTTTTGACTAATTTACTCCTAGACAACTCACTTAGAGCCACAGATAGAGTTTAAATTTTATGGGAAAAAAATGCCAAAGACAAGTAAAGCAAGTACAACTGGCTGAAACGACTGAGTTTTTAAAAGTCAGAAAAAAACAGAATTGCTAAAATATGCATGTAAAATTATGTGACTACAGATGCTTATCTGTGTTTCTTCCTTCTGCACTATAGAGGACATTTCAATACACTTCCTTGATTTCTTGCCCCAGCTACCAGGAAATTCAGGGCTAATGTTAGTATTCAAATGCTAAATCCTTAGTCTCATTGGTTTGCAATCTATTTCTAACACTTCTTATTTTAATTTTCCCACGTTTTAAAACTGTAATCATTAAAAATTCCTTTTGGAAGAAGGAGGGATGGGCATTTTAAATATATTTCAATGAATAATACAGTCCCCTACTATAAAAGCCCTTAATCAGTAAAAATTTATTGAATGTCCGTTACATACTATGGACTCTGTTAGGGCTGAGGATACTTTGTGAAACAAAACAGTCAGGGTCCCTGGTCTCATATATGAGAGGAAGGTTGTGGGAGAAAAGCCATATGATGGCAGAGGTGATAATGAACAGGTAAATAAATATATACATAATTATAAAGCGTGATGAGCAGGTAAGTACCCTGGAGGAAACAAGCAAGAGAATGGACTCCCTGTGCCTTGGGTGGTCAGGAAAGGCCTCTTAAAGAAGGTGATGTTTAAATTTAACCTGATGAAGAAGGACCTGTCATAAAAACAGGAAGTAAAAGAACTTTCCAGGCCAACTGAACAGCAAGTGCAAAATCCCTGAGATAGGAAAGAGCTCGATGACTTCTAGATATTAAAAAAAAAAAAAAAAAAAAAAAAAGCAAAACAATGGAGAACAGTGAGCAAGGAAAGAAGAGGAACAAGGTGAGGCTGGACAGTTGGGCTGGTGAGAGATTGTGAAGAGACTTGTAGGTCATGGCAAAATGGTAGGTGAGCCACTGAATGGTTTGGGGTGGGGTCGAGCTGGGAGCTAGCATGGGACAGGAACATTTTACATTTTGAAAAGTCCACTATAGCTGCAGAGTAGAGAATCTGCTGCAACAGGGAAAAAGCAAGTGAGTGATCCTTGCGGGGGTCCCAGGGAGAGAGAGGTGGACAGTTCTGAAGGCAAACTGATAGGAGCTGCTGATGGGGTGGATGCAGGGGATTCAAGGAGTCAGGATGATGCTCAGGTTTCTTGACCAGGCAACAAGGTGGTAGGTGGTACCATTTAGTCTATCCCTAGGAAACGAAATTATTTACCCCTCACTCAGCTTTTTCAGTTATTGATCATTTTCTAGTAATCTGAGGACACCAAAGATTACAGATGAGAAGAAATTCACACAAGGCTACGAATGATTTATCCTAGAAACACGGAAATTATGTCTTCCATGGGCAGTGACAGGAAACTTTCTCTCTTTGTTTTTCTCTTTCTCAAGCACTTGGAAAGCAAAACTCCCTAGACACATGGGAAGATGTTTAATATCATTAACCACCAAGGAAATGCAGATAAAAACCACAATGAGACAACATTCCACACCCACTAGGATGGCTACAATAAAAGAGATAACAGCAAGTGTTGACAAAGATGTAGAGGCACTGGAACTCTCACATACTGCTGGTGGAAATGTAGAATGGTATGGCCACTCTGGGAAACAGTCTGACAGTTCCTCAAAAGACTAAACACAGAGTTGTTATGTGGCCCAACTATTCCACTCCTAAGTATATACTCAGGAGAACTGAAAATATATGTTCAAACAAAAACTTTTACACAATTATTCATAGCAGCATTATTCATAATGGCCCAAAAGTAGAAACAACTCAAATGTTCACATCACAGACATATCTATCTATCTATCTATCTATCTATCTATCTATCTATGCTTATTTGGCTTTATATATCAACCCAAATGTTTATGTTAAATCAACTGATGAATGAACAAAGAAAATATTCCATAATGGAATATTATTTGGCAATAAAAAAGAATGAAATACCAATCCACACTGACATGTCATACTGATCCATGTCAGTATGATAAGCAAAAGAAGATAAGCAAAAGAAGATAAGCAAAAGAAGAACACATTATGGTAAGTAAAATAATATATTATGCTAAGCGAAAGAAGCCAGTCACAAAAGATCACATACTGTATAATTCCATTTATGTGAAATATCCAGGATAGGCAAATCTATAGAGATAGACAGTAGTATGGTGGCACGCGCCTGCAGTCCCAGCTACGCGGGAGGCTGAGGCACGAGGCAGAAGGCAGAGGCTGCAGTGAGCTGAGATCACACCACTGCACTCCGTCCTGGGCAACAGAGTGAGACTCTGTCTCAAAAAAGAATAAAAGAAAGTAAATTAGTGGTTACCTGGGACTGGCAGAGGGGAGAATAGGAAGTGACTGCTAAAGGGCACAGGGTTTGTTTTTATAGTATTGAAAATATTCTAAAATTAGATAGCAGTGATGGTTGTCACCTTTCATTTACAGTCTGTGAGAAGGCAAGATGTTAAGAGGGTTCCAAGGTCAAATATCTAGGCAACATCAAGTTAAACAGGTCTCTTTTTTCTGCGGGACTTCTCAGAGCCTTTAATCTGTATTACATGCATAATGTGTATAATAAATCACCAAGTCAGGGAAGGCAGAAGTAGGATACAGGATGCATCATTTCCCAAACATGTATGGCCACAGAATCTCTTTTAATGGAGCAGCATCACACAGGACTAGGTTTTGCAGACCCCACTGTGGGAAACAATGTGCTTAGCAGTTTTTCCATTCACTCATCAGGCACTACCTGACCACCTACAACACTCATGCAAGACAATCACTTTTGGGCCGTAGAGATGAGGCCAATACTTTCCCTGACCTCACAGAAGGCAGGTCTAGGAGAAAGGAAATGAACGGGCTCGAAAAGTTGAACGCACCAGGGGGAGCACAATGCCAATGCTACAAATAAAATACTACGGGGACCTATGGAGAAATTCATCCTGACTCTAGACAGAGGAACGCTTCATGGAAGACCCAGCACTTCAGCCAAGCCTTAAGCTGTGGGGGGTTCTGGCCACATGGAGATGGGAGGAAGGGATCTGGCCCAGGAGCCCAGGTCCAAGGGGTGAAAGAGAAGAAAGGGTGCTTGTAGTAGAATAATAAGTGTTCGCTTTAGCTGGAGCACACTGTGAAGGAAGCAGAGTAGTAAGACAAATAGCTGGAAAGGATTGCAGCTTGAAACGTCAGACCAAAAATGTTTAAGCTTCCTCCTATAATAAATGGGGACCCATCCAAGCTTTCTGAGCATTGGGTAAGAGTGGTCCTAAACAAGTCACTCTATGAGCCTTAGGTGTTTCATCTGTAAAAGGGAGCCCCATTTTATCTGATCTCGGTGTGTGAGGATCAGAGAACTTGGCCACAGGGCAGTGGAGCCCTGAGCAAAGTTTATTACTCGGCAGCAGAACAGCTGTTTCCAGTTCCTTTGGAAGAATGTGTGTCTCAGAAACACCTGACATGTGATATTTCATCTCTGTGGCAGGGCCAGATGGGAAATCCAAGCAAAAATGAATGCTTCGAAACAGAACATATTTGAAAGTTCTCCTGTAGCAGTCAAATCAGATCTGTATTTGATTTCATTTTATTTTGTTTAGAATGACATAGGGACTGCAAGGAAGGAACAGCTGCTGGAAACGAAGACACAGAAAGAATATAAACAGCAGATTACCTGACCTTCATGTCAAGTACTAAGACAAGAGGTGTGTGTCTCTGTGTGTGTGTGTGTCTGTGTGTGTGTCAGAGAGAGATCAAAAGAGTATATGTATGAGTGTGTGCTCCAGAGAGTGTATATGCATGTGCGTATGAGTATGTATGAGTGTATTTCTGTGTGCATGTCTGTGTGTCAGTGTGTTTGTAAATGTTGTAAGTGTGTGTGAGTTGGGGTGTCTCTGTGTGTGTGTAGGTACATGTTGGGGGTAGGGTACAGGGAAAAGCACTCCAGCAAAATTGCTGACCTGTTTACACTGCTCCCACCATATGGTGTAAGAACAAAGCAAGCCGGAGACAGCGATCCCAAGGTGCGGCCAGGACCAGCACAAGCTCCTCCCCCGGGACACCAGACCTTTATAGACAGAAATCTCTGCAAACTCAGGAGGCTTACCGGGCCGAGCTGTCCCGGGAGCGCCGAAGCCATCTTGCCACCATTTGTTCTATTCTATGTGCTTTCCGTGTCTGGAATAAACTGGTCTCCAGCTCTTCCATTTACCTAAAAGGAAGAAGAGTGTTCTTAAGATGCTAACCAAAATATTCTAAAGAGGATTTTGATAAATCAGGATGATGCTTCCTTTATTTGCCCATTGTAAGACATGCTGATCGAATAACTAGTGTTCTCCTTTAGTCTAAAATCAACATAAACAGGTGCTCAGTGTTCACAGAGTGAACAACTTAGCAACCCTCAATCTTGCAGCAAACAGACTGGGTTTGTATCTTAAACAGTTAAACATAAGGATGAGAGAGTAAAATAGATAACGTTTCTCAAACTTTGTGACTGTGACCCATAGGAAGAGATACACCTTACCATGTGACACCGTCCTTCCCTCTCCCAACTATGTGTGCAACCCTGGACAATGCGGTTCAGTTTTGCCTGCATCAGGAACCCCACGGACATGGAAGCATTCTTCATCACATTGTGCAGATTCCTCTGAGCGCTGCTGCTTTTGTTCAATCTTTTATATTTAATTTTTGAATAAGTATTTCACTTACATAATTCAACACTAGCTTATAAAAAAGACAGACAGTTACTGTATTGTGTGCTTAAAAATTTAAGAGGGTAGATCTCAAGTGTTCTTATCATAATAAAAAATATGTAGACAGTGAAAAGTCTGTCTTATATCCTTCCTTGCTCCTACCCACCCAGTTCCCATGCCCATACGTAATCACTGCTCTTGTTTTCCATTTGTCCTTCCAGAGTTTCTTTTCTTTTCTTTACTTTTTTGAGATGGAGTCTCGCTCTGTCACCCAGGCTGGAGTGCAGTGGCACGATCTTGGCTCACAGCAACCTCCACCTCCCGGGTTCAAGTTATTCTCCTGCCTCAGCCTCCCGAGTAGCTGGGACTACAGGCACATGCCTCTGCACCTGGCTAATTTTTGTATTTTTAGTAGAGATGGGGTTTCACCATGTTGGCCAGGCTGGTCTTGAACGCCTGACCTCAAGTGATCTGCCCGCCTTGGCCTCCCAAAGTGCTGGGATTATAGGCATGAGCCACCACACCCAGACTGTCTTATTCTTTTAAAAAAATTATCTTGGAACACTTTTAGATGTATAAAAAGTTTGCAAAGATAATATAGGGTTCCCATATCCCTTCATTCAGCTTTCCCTAATATTAACATCTTACATAATTATTTTACCTTTGTAAATATTAGAAATTAACATTGGTACGATATTATTAACTGAACTATAGACTATGTTCAAATTTTACCAGTTTTTCACTAATGTGCTTTTTCTGTACCACGATCCAATCTAGGGGTGCTGATTTGCCCAGTGGCTCAGGAATTAGGGGCAGTAAGTACAGGAGAAAGCAAGGATGAGCATAAGGTTGAAAATATGGAAATACCTACCTAGACAACTATCTCTTTCCCATCCTACTGAAGACAAGAGGCTTATTTTCTGGAGAAAACGAACAAGAGAAGCTTGGGGAGACTAGGCACAATAGACGGTACAGGAATTAAAATAGAAGAAGTAAGTAAAACTCTTCTAACTGAATGACAAGACCTCTTCCTGTGCCCAGTTCTCTGAATACTGTCAGCGAGTACTTTATATCCTGCTATGGTTTGAATGTGTTCCTGAAGTTCATGTGTTGAAAACTTAATTTCCATTGCAACAGGGTTGAGAGGTGAAACTTATAAGAGGTGATTAGGTCATGAAGGCTGTGTCCTCATGAATGAATTAATGCCATTACTGTGGGTGTGAGTTCCTGATAAAAGGATAACTTTGGCCTCTTTCCACACTCTCTTGTGTGCTCTTTTGCCCTTCCACCTTCTTCCATGGGATGATACAGCAAGAAGGCCCTTACCAGATACCAGCACCTCAATATTAGACTTTCCAGCCTCCAGAATTGTGAGAAATAAATTTCTTTTCTTCATAAATTACCCAGTCTGTGATATTATATAGCAACACAAAACAGACTAAGACATGTCCCAAGCAAAAGATTAGAGAATCCTTCTCTGGAGGACTGAATAGTACCAGAGAAAAGACCTTCAGATATTGACATTTTCGGGATCCCTGCAGGGAAAAGGTAACTTGCTGCCAGATCATCTTGCATTGAAATGTATTAATCAATGAGCCAGACCCATCATACAAAGTTTCCAATTATTTGTTTTACTGCTTTACTCTTACTTATCAATAAATATCTAAGGAAAGCATGCATTATAAAAAACAGACCAAAACAAACAGAAAAATTCAGAAGAAACAGAGACAATGTAGAAAACAGAAGAAAAAAAATTTAAATCTATAACTTAAATCTTTAAAAAGATAAAGTATTATATTCATGAAACAAGAAGAGGATTTTTTAAAAATAAACTATCAGAGAATAAGAACGAACACTTGGAAATTAAAAATAGGGCAGCTAGAATAAAAAATTCAATTATTAATAAAAACAGAAAAATAAAGTCAATGAAAGACTGTAGGAAGAGTAACCAAAGCCAAAGACAGAGAAAACATAAAAGACAATAAATGTATAGTATCTGTCCAGGAAGTGTAATATTCATCTAATAGAAGTTCCAGAAGTAGAAAATAAAGGAAATGGAGGTAAGGAAACTGCCAAATAATTCAATAAAAATTTCTTGAAGAACTTAAATTTTCAAATTAAGAATATATACTAATTGCCCACCCTAGTGAATGAAAAAAGACCCACATCAAGTAACAACATTGTAAAATTTCAGAAACTAGAAACAGAAAATATCTTCTAAACTTCCAGAGAGGAAAAAAAAAGATTACATACAAACAAATGAAATTAAAAATGGCACTAAACTTCTTAGTAATAACAATGGAAGCTGGGAGCCATTGAAGTTCTCAAATTTTTTAGGGAAAAGCATTCCCAGTCTAGAATTCGATACCCTATCAAACGACCAATCAAGTACAAAAGACATTTTTAGATGTTCAGGTCTCTAAAAATTTACCTTTCACACATCCTTTCTCAGGATGCTGACAGAGGATGTGCTCCTCCAAAACAAGGAAGTAAGGACAAAAGAAATAGATCCAGGATATTAGGGATGGAATATAGATAAGAGGCAAAATAAGCATCCCGGATGACTGTGAAGGGATGCATTAAGGTAACACCTGTATAAAAGACCTAGAGAGCAACTGTTGAGATGCATGAAGACAGAGGTCTTAGGGAAAAGAAATAGAAATGGATAAGTTATCTGATGTGTTTGTGTAGAAAATTTCACTGAGAGGCTGTTGGAGGGTATGGGAGAATTAGCAATAAGTACATGAAAAACTAAGCAGATCAAAAACAGAGGGAATTATGAAATCCAAGGAAAATAAAAAGTTGTATAAGAAAATAAAATTATAGTTCACTGCTTGGCTCAACAATGAACAATATTTACATTGTCATGATAATGTAAACACTGAAAAATGGTTTCTCAAGGACAGTCATGTAATGATATTGGAACGATATGATGAAGGGAAGCAAGTGCAGTAGCCTAAGAGCTAAATCCTCATTTATCATAATAATTACATAATGTCCAAAATTAATACATTAGAAAATAAGAATGCAAGCATATTTCTAAGAAATATGCAGGAAAATACCAGACGAAATGGCTAGAAGAGTTGAAAGAGCTTCTAAGAAGAGAAATTCAAGGGTGAGGAGGAGTGGGGCAGGAAATGCTGATTTCTATTATAAACCCTTAATACTATTTTATTAAATGATTTTTAATAATGTTTAACTTAGTTTTAAAAACCAAAGTAATATATTCTTCTAATAACATACACAGAAAAATATAATGAAAATAAAATCACTTACAATTAGCTACAATCACTACCTCCCAATTAGCAAGTTAATTTTTCATCATTTTTCATGCTTACACATGTATATATGTTTCTTAATTAAAATTATACCTTCCCACTTATGATTTCATAAACATCATTGCATATTAATATTTAAGCATTTACACCATCATTTAAAATGGTTATATGGTATTATTTTCTCTGATCATACCGTAATTTATTTAATAAATCTATCATTGGACATTTGTGTTGTTTCCAATTTTTCACTATTATGAAAGCTTTACAATAAAAATCTTTATTCATGGCAAATGGCTACTTCCCAGATATTTTTGGGGGGATAAATTCCTAGAAGTGAAATTATTGGACATAACCATATGTTCACTTTTAAGAATTTGGATGTATATTGTCAAATTGCCTCCAAGAAGTTACCAATTTGCACTCCTGCCAGGACAGACCTTTTGAATATTATCACTTAAAAAAAAATTTGCCAGTAGGATGGAAATTATTGACTTAAAGATTTATATTTTGAAAAACACAGAAGACAAAAGTAAATTATCCTCCATATTCTTATAAAAACTAGACATTGTCGTTTGTTAAAATATTTGCTAATGGGATTGAAAGTAGCATTCAATTATTGGCTTAAATATATATTTATATATAATTAAATATATATTTGTAAATAAGAAATGTATATACTCGTATATATGTTTCCCATATAAAAATATATTTCTTGTATATATAGGAAAATATTTTAAAAATTAAATATCACACATAAATCCATCACATTGAAAATTACATAAAATAAGCATCCTACTTCAAGCATCCAACTCATTCCCCTAGAGGTTAGCACAGTTAACAATTTGGTATGTATTCATACTATCTTTGTCCTGAATTAATAGAGACCTATATCATGTATATTAATACATCTTTTCTACAAAAATAGAATGTTATACTCAGCAGTCTGCACTTTGTGTTTTTTAACCTGCAAATGTATCCTGTATATCTTTCCAGATCAGAACTCATCACAGCTGTGATTGGAAGTTATTTGATTACTAGCACAGCTCAACATTTTTCATGTGCTCTTGGCCATTTATATTTATTTCTTATTACTTTACTGTTTCTGATTTTTCCTTATTTTCCTGCTGGAATGTTTGCCTTCTTGTCGCCAATTTGTAAAAGCTCTTTTATAATAAGGATTATTTAATGTTCCTTTGCCAAGAACACAAAATAACATCATATTTCTTTGAGACTTACCATGGAGGATCAAGAATGTAGGTTATACTGTCCTGACAAAACAGAGACTAAACACAGAAGACAGAAGAATAAATGTCTAGCAAAACCCATGGGATATTGTTTTCAAATATCAACTGCCCCAGTCGGGCCCCCTCTAGGATCGAGTCCGTTGGAAATTCTAGGATATTGATATTAACTTGGTCTGTCTTATGTCTGAGCATCACGCTTTCCTATGGGGTCTAGGAAAGGAGATTTAAAAGCAAGTCACATGAAAACACATTGAAAAATCAAAGAATGTTTATTAAATAAAAACTTGGGGGTGGCCCACACGATCATGGTTCACAAAGAGCCTAAGGGCCACCATGTGGAAGACACATATTCCACATGATTCTGGAATTTAGAGACAGGATTAACGGGGAAATGCCACAGCGTGGGGGACTCCAGCTCAGACTAAGGCAAGAAATTCATGTTCCTGGTAGATCCCAGCATGGAATGAGTTTCCTCAAGATCTTGGACACTGAGGGTATTCCAGGGGAGCCTCCATAAACTGCATGAATATAGCAGAAGGGACACGAGGATGACGTAGAGGGACACATCCATGGAATACATGGAGCAGATGACTTCTACAGTTCCTTCCATTCATGCAATCTGAGGTCTCCACTAGATCTAAGAGCCAGGCAAGATGGTATCTGTTGCAGTCTGTCTCAAAATTCAAAGCCCCACATTACCTAGAGTAGTTGGAAATCCTGAAGTAAGCACAGCACTGGAAGAGGCACAATGTCTGACCTCTACATTCTTATAGTTTCCACATGATTGCAGAGTTGTCAGGGATCTCGAACATATCCATAGGACTGAAGGCCATCGAGCCTTTCCACGCCTTTTGAAGGTCTTCAAACTACAGTGGTTACTTTTTAAGAAACTGCTGCCAAATATAATTTAGCTAATTGGTTTCTATAAACATACATGGTTCTAATTAAGAGAATTAATTTGTGTTATATATCTGGACTGTGAGTAGGCAGGTACCTTCATCCAGGGATCCCCAAAGACTAAACAAATGCCTACATCAACCAAGCCATTAAAAGTGCTCCCTGACTCAGCAAGGTCTGAGCAGGAGAGTTTAAAGTCAAGAGAATGACCTGCTAATGGTTTTAATGTTAGCCTCTGGATTGCTGGGCTAATGGAAGGAAGTAAATGTCCACATCATCCAAAACGTTTGAATCTTCTCTACAGTCCCACTGCCAAGAAGTCATCTGGCCTCTTATGTTCTGTCATTCCCTGTTGGACCCATCTTATTGTTAGAAAGTTTCTTTACATAAAGCTGAATTCCACTCTGCAGCTTCAGTCCTCCACACCAATGCTGCCCTCTGGCCACTCCTACCTCCACCACCCAGAATAAATCAGCTCCCTTTCTGGATTCAAACATAGAAATCTTTCAGCCTTTCAGTCTCCTTTGCCCCAAATTAAACATCCTCAGCTCCTTCAACAGTTCCTTGTAATACGAGATCTTTTTAGAGCACACATCAACTTGGAAAAATATCTTAAAAGGCATGGACCCTCAAATTGAACACAATTCTGGTTGCCTGGAACAATGTGAATATAAAAAGGCAAACTCTCTCAAAATATTTTGTGAATGGAGAAGAAGACTAAATATGTCAAGGTGATAGCTATTTTAAATGCAAACAGACAATTAAGGTTATAAACCCTTCAAAAGGGATACAAAAGGTGATAATAAAAGACTTCAGGAAACTAGCACAAGCTATTGAGAAATGAAAACATCAGTGGAGGCAGCAAAGGATAAAAAAGAAACTAAAGTGCCCAAAATCACTTGCGCTAAATTGAAATTGTAAATAAAACTAGAGAGCGCTTCAAGAAAAACTGTCAGGCACAGAATCAGATTGAGGATTTCAACTTACAAATAATAGGGCTAGTGGAGAAAATGGAAAAGGAACACACAAAACTGTAATCAAAGTAATAATGAAAGGCAATTTTTTTTTTTTTGAGACGGAGTCTCGCTTTCTCGCCTAGGCTGGAGTGCAGTGGCGCGATCTCAGCTCACTGCAATCTCCGCCTCACGGGTTCACACCATTCTCCTGCCTCAGCCTCCCGAGTAGCTGGGACTACAGGTGCCTGCCACCACGCCCGGCTACATTTTTTTTTTTTTTTTTGTATTTTTAGTAGAGACGGGGTTTCACCGTGTTAGCCAGGATAGTCTCGATCTCCTGACCTTGTGATCCGCCCGCCTTGGCCTCCCAAAGTGCTGGAATTACAGGCGTGAGCCACTGCGCCCAGCAGAAAGGCAAATTTATTAAGCTGAAAAATATGTTTCAAAAATAAAGAACACAAAATACAACTCTCAGGTATGCCACAAGGAAGACTCTTCACATATCAACTCAAATTTTTAAACTGCAAAGATTAAAGAATCATCCTTAAAACTTGTTTTAAAAAAGGAAAAGAGAATGATCATTTGAAAAAGAAACATTATGTTCATGTATTTTGCAGCATATTATTCAGGTATTGACTCAAGTTCATTATCTTTCTCTCTGGGAGATGTAAAAGTTTTACAAGTGCTTCTTGAGACACTGTTCTTGAAAGATATCTTGACTGGGTGCGGTGGCTCATGCCTGTAATCCAAGCACTTTGGGAGGCTGAGCAGGGAGGATTGCTTAAGCCCAGGAGTTGAGACCAGCCTGGGCAACGTAGTGAAATCCTGTGTGTACTGAAAATAAAAAAGGTTAGCTGAACGTGGTGGTGCACACCTGTAATCCCAGCTAACTGGGAGGCTAAGGTAGGAGGATCACCTGAGCCCAGGAGGTTGAGGCTGCAGTGAGCCATGACCGTGACACTGCACTGTAGCCTGGGTGACAGAGTAAGACCCTGTCTCAAAAATAAAAAAAAATTGGGGAATCATGACTGACTCTTTCCCTGTTTTGTGCCCCACATTGATTCAGTCACCAAATTCTGTTGACCTTGGTCCCAATTGTCTTAATCTCTCATCTCCTCTCCTTTCTCAGTGCTACTGCCTGAGTTCAAACTTTCATTCTATCTGACGTGCTACAATAACCCCCAGCCAGTCTCCTTACTCTTCATCAATCTGTCCTCCATGTGACTGCCAGAGTGATATAAAACGTAATTCTAATCACATCCCTTTTATTTTCAAAAATCCCCCAGTGGTTCCCCTTCATCTTTAGGATAAAGTCTGAGCTCAAGAATTATAGTAATATCAGTAACACAACTATGCTAACAACATTACCACTTACTATGTGCCATGCACTAGCTAAGCAATGTATACAGGTTATCTTATTTAATGCTTATAATAATTCTCATTTACAAAAAAAGGAAACTGAGGCATGAAGAAGTTAAGTCACCTGGCTAAGCACACACAGCAAAGAAGTGGCAGAACTGGAATTAAAAATCAGATTAGCTTGCTTGTCTCTGAAGCTGGACTCAGCCATTCCATCCCACTGCCTCCCCCCAGCCTTGGGATGGCAGCCAAAGCCTTTTGTGATCTGGCCCTGCCTACCCGCCAACTTCATCTCCCCCACACAACACTCTGCAGAACTGTATTACCTGTTGTTCCCCCCAAAGCCTTTTGTGATCTGGCCCTGCCTACCCGCCAACTTCATCTCCCCGACACAATACTCTGCAGAACTGTATTACCTGTCGTTCCCCCCAAAGCCTTTTGTAATCTGGCCCTGCCTACCCGCCAACTTCATCTCCCTCACACAACACTCTGCAGAACTGTATTACCTGTTGTTCCTCCCAAAGCCTTTTGCGATCTGGCCCTGCCTACCCGCCAACTTCATCTCCCCCACACAACACTCTGCAGAACTGTATTACCTGTTGTTCCCCCAAAGCCTTTTGCGATCTGGCCCTGCCTACCCGCCAACTTCATCTCCCTCACACAACACTCTGCAGAACTGTATTACCTGTTGTTCCCCCCAAAGCCTTTTGTGATCTGGCCCTGCCTACCCGCCAACTTCATCTCCCCCACACAACACTCTGCAGAACTGTATTACCTGTCATTCCCCCCAAAGCCTTTTGTGATCTGGCCCTGCCTACCCGCTAACTTCATCTCCCTCGCACAACACTCTGCAGAACTGTATTACCTGTCGTTCCCCCCAAAGCCTTTTGTGATCTGGCCCTGCCTACCCGCCAACTTCATCTCCCTCGCACAACACTCTGCAGAACTGTATTACCTGTTGTTCCCCCCAAAGGCTTTGGTTTCTCATGCCCTCATGTCTCTGCAGATACTGTTCCTTTGCCTAGTCCATACTCCCTGCCTGCACACCCATCAAATTCCTACTCACACTTCAATGAACAGGCACAGTAGTGTACTGGATTTGCACAGAACACTCCCCTCTACAGTCTGTTTTCTCATCTGTAAAAACAATGATAATGATCCCTGCCCAGCCTATCAGTCAGGGTTGGTGTAAGGCTTACATTCCATTATGCTGTGACAATGCTTTGAAAACTATAAAGTTCTATGGAAATATGCCCAAGAAACATCTCTTTTTCTGAGGTAGTGTGAGCTCAGTTGTGTGACCAAATTTGTGTGTGGCAAAAGTTTGAAGTAGAAGAAGTCTATTTCTGCCACAAAAAGGAATGAGGTCCTGATGCATGGTATAGCATGGATGAACCTTGAAAGCATTATGCTAAGTGAAAGAAGCCAGATACAAAAGGCTACATGATTTCATATAAATGTCAGATTCCATTTATGTGAAATGACCAGAACAGGTAAATGTATAGAGATAGAAAATTGATTAGTGGTTGCGAAGGCAGTGGGGAAGGGAAATGGGAACTGACTGCTAATGGGTAAGAGATGTCTTTTTAAGGTGATAAAAGTGTCCTAGAATTAGACAGTGGTGATAGCTGCACAATTTTGTGAATATTCTAAAAACCACTAATCGTATAATTTAAAGGGTCAATTGATGGTATATGAATTGTATCTTAATTTTAAAAAGAAAAGAAAAAATGTTTATTTCTGGTGCCCAGCTTCACCCTTCTGTCCTCCTTTCCTTGACAGTAAGTAATAACCCCAACTCTGTAAGGAATCTGTTTTTCTCACCTTTCCACCATTTTTTCTTAGTAAAACCCTATAAGCAATAGAAGCACCTGGAAGACTGGTTAAAGCATGGATATCTGAGCCACAGAGTTTCCGGTTCAGGAGGTCTAGGGTAGGGCCCAAGAATTTGCATTTCTAACCTCCCTCCAGATAAAACCTAGGGAATGCTGAAAAGAGCACTGAACTAGATATTAGGAGACCTGGTTTCCTTCCTGGCTTTGCCTTTAATTAATCCTAGAATTGCGCAAGTTGTCAAGCCTCTGGTTAACCCTTTATCTTAACATTGCATTTTTCTAAGTATCTGCCAATTGTAAAATTGTATTATCTTGTCACTTAAGTCTTCCAGGGATCCCCATCCCTAAAATCCAACATCTTCCTGGATGTCCAACTCTATCTCCCACTATTGCCCCCAAAAGACTGCTCTCTTGATCAATCTGGGGAAGGAGGGAAACTAACATTTTCACCTGTAGATTTCATTCACTCCTCATGACAACCCCACACAGTGGGAATCCATAACTTCATTTGGAAGACAAGACATTGAGGCTTGGAGAGGTTAAAAAACTTCCTCAAACTGGCCAAGGGGAACCCAAGGCCCATTCTTCTCCTGTCAAGTAATTCTGTGTTCCGAAGCTTCTCTGCCTCTCAAAAAAAGCCCCTAGGTAGCCCTTCTTGTGTCTTTGTTCTGATCTCTCCCACTTTCTAGGACTTATTCAAATCCTATGTAACTGTCAACACTTAGCTCAAACCCACCACATTTAGGACGAGTTCCTGGCCACCCGCCTACCATGTTTCACCAGGTTCCCCAATCACAGAGCTGCTGTGTAGTCTTGCTCTTCCATACAGCCTGTGATCATCTCCTTTATGCTCTTGTCTTGTGTTTTCTAACTTCGTATGGATTCAGGTCTTGTTTTCTGTCCCTCAGATTGTAAACTCCTTGAGGGTAGGGGAGAAAAGTACCCTGTTTCTTTACAATCCCTGCAGAGCCTAGCAGAATGCCTTCAGCTCAATCGAGATTTGTTGAATTAATAATGGCAAGTTACAGATGTCTGAAATGCTATGCTAAGATGAGAACCCCAGAACAATAAGCAGCTATAACTATGGAACCTTCTAAGCCCAAAGGAAAAGTTATTGGCAGATATTTTAGGGAAGTTCACATTACATTTCCAATGTCAATCATTTGATGTTGCCTTGGTTCATTACCGTGATCATAGCTTAGTGAGTGATAATGGGCTCACACATCTGCATGAATTTCTTAAAAAGAATTCAGATTGCTATGACACTTTATCAGGAAAATGACATTCTTAGAAAGGAAGGAAGGGGGACTTATGTATTAGACCACATGATTATTCCTCAAAGTGCAGTTACAACCAGGACCCCAGGAAGGAGTTTCAAACCTCTCTTCCCTACTCAGGGATCTCAGTCAAGTCTTTCACAGTAACACAGGCCCTGATATTTTAACCTCACACGTCATTTCACCTGTGGCCATAAGAAGCTGAGATAAAGCCAATTGTTTATTTTCTTTTTTCTTTTCTTTCTTTCTTTCTTTCTTTTTTTTTTTTTTTGAGACAGAGTCTGGCTTTGTCTCCCAGGCTGGAGTGCAGTGGCCCCATCTTGGCTCACTGAAGCCTCTGCCTCCTGGGTTCAAGTGATTCTCTCACCTCAGCCTCCAGGGTAGCGGGGATTACAGGCACGTGCCACCACGCCCACCTAGTTTTCTTATATTTTTAGTAGAGACAGGGGTCTTGCTATGTTGCCCCAGCTGGTCTCGAACTCCTGGCCTCCAGTGATCTACCTGCCTTGGCTTCCCAAAGTGCTGGGATTACAGGCATGAGCCACTGTGCCCAGCCCAAATTGTTTCTTTTCATTTCTTATTTTGGGATGGCACTACATATCATTCTTCTTCCTCCTCCATCTTCCCTTCCCTCCTTTAAGTCTCTCTCTCCAACAGGAACCCCTCCCCTCTTTTTATTATAGAAAAGGGCATTGAATACCTGAAAGGCGGTTTATCATGGACCAGAGAAAAAACAATGCTCACAGCTGGTTCTCTAGGTTCTCTGAGCCTTTCATTCACGTCAAGAAGTTCTGGCTGCCTGCATCCTCTGCCATCTCACCTTGCCTTGCACACCAGATGAAAAGGAGATGCAGGAGGTGGGAAAGCACCCTGGACCCCCATCACCCCAGGGTGGCATTCCCCAAATGACGGTTGACCTCAAACTGCCCTCCTGACTTTTGCCATGTCAACAAACTGCCAGACCACCACACCTGCAAAACATGGTCTGCGTAAAACAGATTCTATAAATACAGTGCCTCTCATTTTAGCTTCATCCTAGACAACAGTATTCATTCAACCACAGGTTTGATCATGCTGGATATGTTTTTTTCTTGGTGCACATTAAAATAAATATATAGCAATTTAAACGAAAAGCACTCATTCACATATCCACTAAGATAGTCTTGAGAGTCGTGTGGTACAAAGACAAGCCTTCGGGAACACTAGTTCAGGGCATCGTCATGCCCCTCAGATTTCCCATCTGCCTAACAGGATTAGACATCTCTTAGAAAGGGCTTAGCCTCTTATCTAGCTCAGCACAGATGGTCTCTGCATGGCCCTTTGAGAGCTACAGGGTGGCAACAGGAACAGGCAGATCTAATAGGGATCCAGGCTGTGCCTTTCTCTTGCTAGGGATCTGAGGGGACGGGGACCCAGGCCACTCCTAGTAGAAGACTGGAAGTTGGTCACACAAGTCATCCACTTTACCAGATAAACAGTATCCCTAGAAAGGATGTGGGAAAGGGGTGAAACGAACACCAATGCCAACACTGGTGGTGTTGATGTGATCTGTAAGGCCTCACATCACCATGTCTGTCTTACTGCTTACCCTCAAGCAGCCTCAGTGATGGATGGCAAATGACACTGCTGAGTCAGCTGTGGCTGCTGAACCCCTTGTCTCCACCCTGGTGCAGGGAAAGAGCACTGTGCAGGGAGACAGGAGACCAGCAATCAGGTTCCTGCTCTGCTCCCAACTGGACATGTGACCCAAGTCACATCCCTTCCCTCCGTGTCTGTTTTCCTACCTGTAAAGGTAAGAGTTACATATGGATAAAATTTGAAAATATTGTGCTTCCTGAAAGGAGCCAGTCACAAAAGACCACATATTCTATGATCCCATTCATATGAAAGTCCAGTAGGGAACTCTGTAGAGACAGAAAAGAGATTAGCGGTTGCTTAGGGTTGGGGAAACAGGGCATGGAGGAGTGACAGTGAAAGAGTAAAAGACTTCTTTTTTTTTTTTTTTTTTTTTTGAGACGGAGTCTCGCTCTGTCGCCCAGGCTGGAGTGCAGTGGCGCGATCTCGGCTCACTGCAAGCTCCGCCTCCCGGGTTCACGCCATTCTCCTGCCTCAGCCTCCCGAGTAGCTGGGACTACAGGCGCCCGCTACCACGCCCGGCTAATTTTTTGTATTTTTAGTAGAGACGGGGTTTCACCGTGTTAGCCAGGATGGTCTCGATCTCCTGACCTCGTGATCCGCCCGCCTCGGCCTCCCAAAGTGCTGGGATTACAGGCGTGAGCCACCGCGCCCGGCCGGATAAAAGACTTCTTTTAGAGGAGATGAAAATGTTCCCAAGTTGACTATGCTGATGTTAGTACATATCTGTGAATATACCAAAACCTCTGGATTGTATGCTTTGAATGAGTAAATTGCATGGTATATGAATTATATCTCAATAAAGGTGTTTTACAAAAACAAATGCCATAAAAGGAGAAAAAGAAAAGTGATGGGGTTAGAAACATGACCTCAAAGCCCTTTCAAACCAGAAGTTTCTGACTCTCTTTAAACAAACTACAGTTCCCCAAATGCTTCTGGCCACCAGACTTCTCATCAGTTTTGGGCAGACTGCTGCTCTCTCAAAAGATGTTTGTCACCCAACAAACATCTGGCCCTATGCCAATGTCTGTGGGGAGCAGGAAGATGCAACCACAGTGTCTGCCCACCAGGAGCTCCAACACACAGTAGATGGCAAGACCATGAGAGAGGGCTGCATGGAGGGGAGGGGCTCAGAAGAAGGGGGATCACCTCTAGGTCAGGAGAGCACCGAGATTAGAGGCTTCTCCATGCCAGAAGCACCTGTGCTGGGCCCTAAAAGGCTGATGAGGACCACAGGGCCTGAGTAGCCTACTTGGAAAAGCTAAGGGCCCAGGCCAAGTGCAGTCTATCTGGGGCTATTCTGGGCCCTGCCCTGACTTGAGAGGCTCACACAGAACATTAGGTTCCTGGAAAGTGTTTTGATGGCAGAGGTGCAGCTGACTCTGCAGTGACTCCAGGTCTTGCGATACCTTCACTTCCTTCATTTATTCTATAGATATTTATTCAGTATCCTCTATGTGCCTGGCACTGTTCTAGGTCTTGGGAGTCATTAGGAGCAAAAAAGACAAAAATCACTACTCTTGTGGAGCTTACATTCTAATACAGGTTCTCACTAGACAAGAAACAATGAACAAAAAAGGAAATTAAGACTGTTAGAAAGTGGTAAGTACGCCGGGTGTGGTGGCTCGTGCCTGTAATCCCAGCACTTTGGGAGGCTGAGGTAGGTGGATCACTTGAGGTCAGGAGTTTGAGACCAGCTTGGCCAACAGGGTGAAACCCCATCTCTACTAAAAATACAAAAATTAGCCAGACGTGATGGCACATGCCTGTAATCCCAGCTACTTGGGAGGCTGAGGAAGGAGAATCACTTGAACCTGGGAGGTGGAGGTTGCAGTGAGCCGAGATTGCACCACTGCACTCCAGCCTGGGCAACAGATTGAGACTCCATCTAAAATAAATAAATAAATAAATAAAAAGTGGTAAGTACTAGAGGGGAAAAGAGATAGAATCAGCATCGATGCCTTGAAGCTGGAGGTCATGGGTAGGCAGAATTTTATTTACTCTGAGATCTCCCACACATATCTCCAGAGAGCTCTAGGGTTCTGCCCTTTCTTTCCAATTCTCTGAGTCAAATCTCCAGCCAAGGGCTTAGCCACGACACATCTGGACAAATGTCACCATGGGTCCTGTTTCCATTTCTTCCTCTCTGAATCAATGCTAATATCCACAGATTCAAGAAACACTCAATGATCATCAACAATTTGCCAAGTACAGGGGCTGTGGGGGACACTGAGATAAGCAGGCACAATTCTCACCCTCAAGGAGCCTGCATTTCACCAGGGAAGTCAGACACATACACACCTAATCAGAATTCAAAGCAAAAGAAAGGAAGTGATCTGCTAGCAATGTGAGCAAAGGTTGCAAGGTTTTTGAACCATGGTCTGTAGTTTTCAAAGCACTCTCATGGGCAGATGACCTTGTTTGGTGGTCACGTCATGGTATTCCTCCTTCCAAGCTTTCACAGTGCACTACTGGACTCACAGTTCTTCCCCAGTGACCTTTCATGTCAACAGCACAGGCCTTATCATGTCCTAGTTCCAACCCCGACTCTCACTAACCTTGTGCTAACCTTGCATCCTTGGACAAGTTCCCTTAGCCTCCCTGAGCCTGTACTGTCATCTGTGAAACGGGGCTGACTTCACCTGCCCCACAGTAAATTAGATAATATATGTGAAGTTCTACCAGAATGCATGGCACAAAGAAAGTCCTCAATGACAGCAGCTATGATGTTATTCTTCATTTCAGAAGGTTATCCTCTTGAAGCTTAACTGTTTCATCTGTCTTTTTTGTCTTCCTAACTCAATTCCTAAACTGCATTTCTCTCCAACTGCCCTCAGTCCTAACCACTGGGTAATGAATTACTGAATGAATGAATCAATCAACCAACCAACTGGAAATTGGAATGAGGGAGAGAGAAAAGGCATGGACGACTCTCAGGTTTCTGGTTTGGATGGCTGGGGATGGTGGTCCCTTTCACCACGAAAGAAAACGTTAGGAGAAGGGTGGGTTTGAGAAGTAAGATGAAGAGTTTGCTTGGGAAATGCTGAATTTGCAGTACTGAAGGACAGTCATCATGTCTAGTAGATAGTTGGAGCTAAAAATAAAAATCTGACAGTCATCAGGTTGTAACTGTGAGAATGAATAATTATCCTATGAGATGCTGCATATCAAAACTGGGGCCCTTTACATAAGACCAATGCCCAGGTTCCACCGACCCACCCCCAGATGCTGATTCAACTCAACTGGGGTGGGGCCTGGGCAGGGGCCTGGTCAGGGTTTGTTACAGGAGTTCTTGGTAATTGCAATGTGCAGCTAGCATTGAGAACCATTAGGGTAGGATGAGCAGAGCTGAGGAAGGAATGACGGTGACACCATGATTTTAGGGGCTGAAGAACCTAGGAAGCCATGAAAGGAAACTGAGAATGAATGATTAGAGAGGCCTGAGAACAACCAAAGAAGCCTGGGGAGAAAAAAAGGTTCAGAAGACTAGGTAGATGTTTGGTGGCTCCTCAATAAGTTACACGTAGAATAACCTTGACCCAGCAATTCCACTTCTTGGTATCTACCCAAAAGTATTGAAAACAGATGTTAAAACAAAAACTTGTACACTAATGTTCATAGCAACACTATTCACAATAGCCAAAAGGTGGAAACAAACCAAACATCCATCAACAGATGAAAGGATAAACTCCTTGTGATATATTCATACAATGGAATATTATTCAGCCATAAAGTGCAATGAAATACTGATACATGCTACAACATGGACGAACCTCGAAAACATCTATGCTGAGTGACAGAAGCCAGACACAAAAGGTCACATGTTATATGATTCCATTTATATGAAATATCAAGAATAGACAAGCCTATATAAAGATAGAAAGCAGCTTCATGGTTGCCAGGGATTGGAGGAGAAGGAAATGGAGAATGATGAATAGATATGGGATTACTTTTTGGGGTGATGAAAAATTGCAGAACTAGGTAGTGGTAATAGTTGTACAACATTGTGAATGTACTTTATGCCACTGATCTGTATGCTTTCACATGGCTTAAAAATGGTAAATTTAATGTTATACGTATTTTACCATAAAAAAGTACATAACCAACCATGTCAAATACAGCCAAGACGGCCAAAAGATCCATTGGAAAAGGGTCCGCAGCCTTGGCAATTAGGACCTTCAGATAACACATCCTCCTTGGTGCCTCCTATTACCGTACAGCCGCACAAAGTAGCTGGGAGCTGGGCTAGAAGCCTGCTAGGGCCTTTCCAGCTCAGAGGTTATAAAAGCTGGTGGTCTTTAGTGCCCCTTTGCCATTCAGTGTGACGTTCTTTTCCTCTCCATAGGCTTTTTGGTTATTACAAATGCCCTGAATCTGTTAAAATTCTCTCGACAACCATCTAGGCATAATTCAACAAAATTGTGGAATGTGAATTCAAAGTCTAGATTTGTTTTTTTTTTTTTACTATCAAATGATTCATCTAATGTCATTACACACCAACTAATTTTCAACAGCCTCTAGGCATGTTTGATACCACACACACCAAAAACAAAACCCACAGCAACTACAGTACTTGGGAAATTCAGACTAAGTTGCAAGGTTTTTGAACCGTGGTCTGTAGTTTTCAAAGCACTCTCATGGGCAGATGATCTTGTTTGGTGGTCACGTCATGGTATTCCTCCTTCCAAGCTTTCACAGTGCACTACTGGACTCACAGTTCTTCCCCAGTGACCTTTCATGTCAACAGCACAGGCCTTGTCGTGTCCTAGTTCCAACCCCGACTCTCACTAACCTTGTATCCTTGGACAAGTTACCTTAGCCTCCCTGAGCCTGTACTGTCATCTGTGAAATGGGGCTGACTTCACCTGCCCCACAGTAAATTAGATAATATATATGAAGTTCTACCAGAATGCATGGCACAAAGAAAGTCCACAATGACAGCAGCTATGATGTTATTCTTCATTTCAGAAGGTTAGACTCCCAGAGTTCTAGCCCATATGAAGCTGCTTGCCACCCTGGTGGGCTGAGATTTGACTCCACATTTCTGTGTCGGGGTAAGGAAGGCAGGATTACAAACCTATCACACTAATGAACAGTAACAACCACCACCACAGCACAAGCAACCAAGAATGGCTTGCAGGGCTGGGCCCAGGACATGCCTCGCAGAACTCTTGCCCATGACTATGACATCAAGGCTCTGTCCTGACTTTGAGGTTCCTTCCCTGAAAGTCCTTACCCTTTTCATAGACGTGTTGCTGGCCATGGGTTTGCGGGCCCCTAGACTCTGCATTTTTCAATTCCAGTCCCTGGACTCTAGACTCTACTTTACAGGTCTGCAGCCATCTCAAATTAAGGGATTTGGTCCAAAAGTAAATGCAATTCATTCCATTAGATCCTCTTTCCTCTGGGATCTGTGCTGAGTGTGGTAGAGGAGATCAAGATTAAGCAGACACAGCCCTTGCCCTTCGGGTGTTCATCGTGTTATAGAGAAGACAAGCCACATAGAAAACTCCTAACCAATATAAGGCAGAGAGTGGGGCCCATAAGAACAGGCTAAAATGCTATAGGGAGTCTAGGAAGAGCTCCTGCCAACAGTAGGGCAGTGTGTGTCTTGCTCATCTCTGCATGGGGCTTAGGAACGGCTGATTGCTGTCAGGCGGCCAAGAATGCCAGGTGCCGCCTGCCAATCAGGACCCTATGCAAGGGTTCAGGCCAACGGGCCACTCTGGCTGTCTTAATTAAGCCCTAATTAAGCATTCTATCCGGAAACCTCTTCTCCCTCCTGTAGGGCTGCCCAGTTTACAGCAAACAATTCAGGGAGCCGGGTCAGCTGTTAGGAGGTGGCAGCCAGTAGGAGTGGCACCAACAGCTGTGAATGAATGCCAACTCGATTCAGAGATCGCCGAAAACCGCAGGACCCAGGAACTCAGAAATTCAGCCCTAATTAAGCATTCTGCCCTCTGTCCCTAACCTCAGTAGAGAAGTGTCCAGTTTGAGTCACCCCACTTTAAAAGTACATAGAGATGATCAGGGCTGGGAGTTCTGCCTAAGGAAAACACGAAAACACTATGCAGCAAGATGCTCCCCGAGACACGAGCTCTAGGAACAAAAAACAGAACTGGCCACAGAAGCATGCTTAGGTAAGTTACTGCATGTCTTCTTCCTTGAATTTCCAAAAAATGAGAACCAGAAACCATGTAACATTCCAGAAAAAAGCCTTTTCTGGATTTAATGTGAGTATAAACCACAGGCCATAAAGCCATATCTATGCTCTGGGTACAACTGTAAAAGTGATGCGGAGCGCAGACAGGCGAGAACACAAAATAAGCTTGATCTGATGGATGCTGGGTTTAGGCAGCCAATTTTTTTGTTTCTATTTTAATTCCCATTGTTACTGTTTGTGCAGCAATGATACCTCTTTTAAGGATGAAAGAGATGATCTCTCAGAAGAGAATCAAAGCTTTACAGGTTGAAGCAAAGGTTCTCCAGGGAGTGGCAACAGGACAGGTGAACACACACCAGTTCGAGCAGCAGCAGGTGCACACCTCGTTTTGCCCTGGCACTGCGCCCTGTGTGGCTCTCAGCAAGTCTCTTCTTCTAATACCTCCATTTCCATCTCTAGATCTAGAAGGATTCTAAGGTCCCTGCCACCTCCAAGTTCATAATTCTGACCGGTGGAGAGGTCAGATCAGAGGTCTAATCTATTCTCTCATGTGCAGGCACTGACCAGCCCATGCTGGGACACACCTGTGGCACCTACATCATTAGCACCATTAAACACCCTACTCTCCCCACTTCCCAAGCCCAGAACCCAGGCATCCACCTGAGAGTCTCTGTACCCTCCCCCAATATCCAACCACTTTCCAACTCCTGTAAATGTGACCTCCTTAACAATCTCTCAAGTTTCCACTTCTTTCTATCCCCACCACCATCACACACATTCAGGCCGGCATGATTTGTATTTTTTTTTTTTTTTTAGACAGTCTCACTCTGTCACCCAGGCTGGAGTGCAGTGGCACGATCTCGCCTCTCTGCAACCTCCATCTCCCAGTTTCAACCGATTCTTGTGCCTCAGCCACCCGAGTAGCTGGATTACTGGTGTGCGCCACCACTCCAATTCATTTTTATATTTTTAGTGGAGATGGAGTTTCACCGTGTTGGCCAAGCTGGTCTCAAACTTAGACTTAGAGTGATCCAACCACCTCAGCCTCCCAACGTGCTGAGATTACAGGCATGAGTCACCGTGCCCCACCATGATCTCTTTCTTATGTGGATCATTGTAGCACCCGGTCTCCCTGCCTTCAGTCTTGCTCCTCTTCCAATCTATTCCACATACCACAGAGTAATCTTTCTCAAAGATGAAAGTTTGACCTTGTCACTTTCCTGTATACAACTCTATAATGTCACCCCATAACTTTTAGGATCATTTTTTAGGGCCCGTGGTGTGAATTCTAAAGCCAGACCTCTTGGGCTCTGATATGGTTTGGTTTGGCTGGGTCCTCGTTTAGATCTCAACTTGAATGTATCTCCCAGAATTCCCACATGTTCTGGGAGGGACCCAGGGAGAGGCAACTGAATCATAGGGGCTAGTCTTTCCTGTGCTATTCTCATGATAGTGAATAAGTCTCACAAGATCTGATGGGTTTATCAGGGGTTTCCACTTTTGCTTCTTCCTCATTTGCTCTTGCCGCCACCAGGTAAGAAGTGCCTTTCGCCTCCCACTGTGATTCTGAGGCCTCACTAGCCATGTGGAACTGTAAGTCCAATTAAACCTCTTTTTCTTCCCAGTCTCAGGTATGTCTTTATCAGCAGCATGAAAACAGACTAATACAGTAAATTGGTACCAGTAGAGTGGGGTGTTGCTGAAAAGATACCCCAAAATGTGGAAGCGACTTTAGAACTGGGTAACAGGCAGAGGTTGAAACAGTTTGGAGGGCTCAGAAGAAGGCAGGAAAATGTGGGAAAGTTCGGAACCTCCTAGAGACTTGTTGAATGGCTTTGACTGAAATGCTGATAGCAATATAAACAATAAGGTCCAGGCTGAGGTGGTCTCAGACGGAGATGAGGAACTTATTGGGAACTGGAACAAAGGTGACTCTTGTTATGTTTTAGCAAAGAGACTGGCAGCATTTTGCCCCTGCCCTAGAGATTTGTGGAACTCTGAACTTGAGAGGGATGATCTAGGGTATCTGGAAGAAGAAATTTTTAAGCAGCAAAGCATTCAAAATGTGACTTGGGTGCTGTCAAAGGCATTCCGTTTTAAAAGGGAAACAGAGTATAAAAGTTCAGAATATTTGCTGCCTGATGATGCAATAGAAAAGAAAAACCCATTTTCTGGGAGAAATTCAAGCCAGCTTCAGAAATCTGCATAAGTAGCAAGGAGCCTAATGTTAATCCCCAAGACAATAGGGAAAATGTCTCCAGGCCATGTCAGAGACCTTCATGGCAGCACCTTCCATCACAGACACAGAGGCTCAGGAGGAAAAAGTGGTTTCATAGGCCAGGCACAGGGTGCCCCTGCTGTGTGCAGCCTAGGGACTTGGTGCCCTGTGTTCCAGCTGCTCCAGCCATGGCTGAAAGGGGCCAATGTACAGCTTGGGCTGTGGCTTCAGAGGGTGGAAACCCCAAACCTTGCCAGCTTCCACGTGGTGTTGAGACTGCAGGTGCACAGAAGTCAAGAATTGAGGTTTGGGAACCTTTGCCTAGATTTCAGAAGATGTATGGAAATGCCTGGATGCCCAGGCAAAAGTTTGCTGCAGGGGTGGGGCCCTCATGGAGAACTTCTGCTAGGGTAGTGCGGAAGGGAAATGTGGGGTGGGAGCCCCCATACACAGTCCCTACTGGGGCACTGCCTACTGGAGCTGTGAGAAGAGGGCCAACATCCTCCAGACCCCAGAATGGTAGATCCACCAACAGCTTGCACCAGGAGCCTAGAAAAGCCGCAGACACTCAACGCCAGCCCATGAAAGCAGCTGGGAGGGAGGCTGCACCCTGCAAAGCCACAGGGGCGGAGCTGCCCAAGACCATGGGAACCCACCTCTTGCATCAGCTTGACCTGCATGTGAGATGTGGAGTCAAAGGAGATCATTTTGGAGCTTTAAAATTTGACTGCTCCACTGGATTTTGGACTTGCATGGGCCCTGTAACACCTTTGTTTTGGCCAATTTCTCCCATTTGGAATGGCTGTGTTTACCCAATATGTGTACCCCCATTGTATCTAGGAAGTAACTAGCTTACTTTTGATTTTAAAGGCTCCTAGGCAGAAGGGACTTGCCTTGTCTCAGATGAGACTTTGGATTGTGGACTTTTGGGTTAATGTTGAAATGAATTAAGACTTTGGGGAACTATTGGGAAGGCATGATTGGTTTTGAAATGTGAGGATATGAGATTTGGAGGGGCCAAGGGCAGAATGATATGGTTTGGCTGTGTCCCCATTCAAATCTCAACTTGAATTGTATCTCCCAGAATTCCCACATGTTCTGGGAGGGACCTAGAGGGAGGTAATTTAATCACAGGGCTGGTCTTTCCTATGCTAGTCTCATGATAGTAAATAAGTCTCATGAGATCTGATGGTTTTATTGGGGGCTTCCACTTTTGCTTCCTCCTTATTTTCTCTTGGTTCTCGCCTCCTGCCATGATTCTGAGGCCTCCCCAGCCTGTGGAACTGTAAGTCCAATTAAACCTCTTTTTCTTCCCAGTCTCGGGTATGTCTTTATCAGCAGGGTGAAAACAGACTAATACAGGCTCATATCTCAGCCATGCCACTTGCTAGATCTGTGACTATGGGCAGGTTACTTCACAGTTTTGTGCTTTGGTTTTCCCACTTATAAGATGCCAGTAACAATAGTACCTACCTCATAAGGTTGTTGTGAGAATTAATGAGGTAATGCATGTAAACAGCTTACAACAGTACCAGGCATTTGATAAGCCCTTCGTAAGTGGTAGCTGCTGTTATTATTTACAGGACTTCAAGGACCTACCTGTGCAGGCCCCACTCCCCTCTCGAGCCTCTTCACTTTCCTCTGTCTTACTGCTCTCCACTTCCCAGGAGGTTCCAGACCTAGTGGATCTCTTCCTTTTTTGTTCATGGCACGGAGCCTCTGCATGTGCTGTTTCATTGCCAGGTACACCCTTCCTGCTGCTGGCTTCTCCAACTGACTTTTTAAATAGGTTTATTGAGATATGATTCACATAGCATACAATTTACCAATTTAAAGTACACAAGTCAATGGTTTTTAGTATATTCATGGAGCCGTGCAACCATCACCACAATCCATTTTGAAGCATTTTCATCACCACAAAAAGAAAGAAACCTCATACTCATTAGCAGTCCATTTCCCCCCAGTTGTCTCCCCGCAAGCTTAGGCTAACTAACCTACCCCAATTGTTTTGTTTGTTTGCTTGCTTGTTGTTTTTTGTTGTTGTTGTTTTGAGATGGAGTCTTGCTCTGTCACCCAGGCTGGAGTGCAGTGGCACGATCTCAGATCACTGCAACCTCTGCCTCCCAGGTTCAAGCGATTCTCCTTCCTCAGCCTCCTGAGTAGCTGGGATTACAGATGCCCACCACCACGCCCGGCTAACTTTTGTATTTTTAGTAGAGATGGGGTTTCATCACGTTGACCAAGTTGGTCTCAAACTCCTGACCTCAGGTGCTCCACCCGCCTCGGCCTCCCAAACTGCTGAGATTACAGGAGTGAGTCACCGTGCCAGCCCCCAATTAGTTTTCAGGTCTCAGTTTATATCCCACTTGTTAAGTTTTCTCTGACCTCTACTCTGGGTCGGTGCTTTCACAGTACCCAGTATTTTCCCTCTCTCAGACTATATTTGACTATTTACTTGTATATATCCCCTGCTAGAATATAAGTTCCACATTGAGCAGGGCCGTGGTTGTCTGATTCACCATGATTTTTCAGTGCCTAATAGATGTTCACTAAATACTCGTTGAATGACTAAAATCAATGGTGCTAACTAGCCAAAGCCAAGGCCCTATAAAGAGAGCCCTACTGAAAAAATCAACAGTAACAGAGCCTTCTCTATCCTACAAATACTAGAAGTCATAACATATTTAAATATTCATGACATTCAAGTTTCCTACAACTATTCCCATTAGAGCCACCACTGAAATAAGGCAGATCCTTGCAAAATGAGTTTGATTTAGGCACTTTAACAAAGTAAGTCCTTGAGTGAGAGGGAAAACAGCTCTGGAGGCTGAGTAGGAAAAGGCAAGAAAGAGCCTTTAGGTGTTCAATAGCCTTTAGGTGTTCAATACTTGTAGATTTTATGTGATCTAGCATTACCAGGTTATTACTGGATAAAATGAATATGAACACATTTTGTTTAAAAGAAAATGTTCAAAAGAAAAGAAGGAAGAAAGAAGTTAGTTCTGGAAGTTTCCCATAAAGCCATTCTGATAAGTGATTCTTATTTTCCTGCAGATTCCCCATTATAACGTTACAGCTGCATTCCCCAGACAATAAACTATGCCCTGGATGCTTATTTCAAAATCCAACGATCACCAGAAGAAAGGCAATTACCTCCCAATTAAACATTAAGACAATTTTTCAATCTATCAACAAACTGCTGCAAAGCAGTTACAAAATAAAAACAACGAAAGTCTCCCTCTCACGTACTTCAATCTACTTCACATGCTGATGGCAGATTAACTTTACTGAAAGCACAGCTTGGTCATACCTCCCCCTTATTCAAAACCCTTCAATGACTCCCCATTGCCTTCAGGATAAAGAACAAACTCCTAAGTGAGTATTTGAAGATCCTTCTCCGTTTGACACTGACCTAGTTACATGGCCTCATTTCTTTCTAATCATCTTCACATAACCCCCATCCTAACAAATTGCACTGAGCCTCCCGCCATGCTTTGATCTTTTTGCACCTTTGCCTAGAATGTTATTTACCCACGCCCAAACTCTCAATGTCAAATTCCACCTCCTTTTAAGCTTCGTCTAAATGCTGCTGTCTTCATGAAGTCCTCCCTGCTGTCCTCCTCCCTCACACATGCTTTCTACCATCTCTAGGCTTCCACAACCCTTTTACTAAAGATGATTCTCCTGTATTTATCACTGGCTAGCTTGGATTATACATGTTCTCTACCTCCTGATAAACTCGAATACGTCTCCCCCAGCACTTAACATGAGCCATGCAAATACAAGGTACAAAAAATCTGCAGAATGAATGAATAAAATAACAAATGATAGAAAACCCAGTATAATACAGTTAGACACAGTCTAATTTATCAGTGTGCTTAGAGAAGTAGCAAGTTTTAAACGCAGAAAACATACCTCAGTGGTTGAGACGTTTTTTTCTACCTGCAAACCTGTTTCTGTTGAAATCCCCTATTTACTTTCTTTTTTCTTTTCTTTTTTTTTTTTTTGAGAGAGAGTTTTGCTCTTGTTGCCCAGGCTGGAGTGCAATGGTGTGATCTCAGCTCACCACAACCTCCGCCTCCCGGGTTCAAGCGATTCTCCTGCCTCAGCCTCCCGAGTAGCTGGGATTACAGGCATGTGCCACCATGCCTGGCTAATTTTGTATTTTTAGTAGAGTTGGGGTTTCTCCATGTTGGTCAGGCTGGTCTCCAACTCCCGACCCCAGGTGATCCACCTGCCTCGGCCTCCCAAAGTGCTGGGATTACAGGAGTGAGCCACCACGCGCCCAGCCTATTTACTTTCATTTTTGGCCCACCTATCTTTCACTCCTGCTAGGTGTGTGTGTATAGTAGTAATGCAGAGAAGCAGAGAAAGGGAATCATTATTCAAAGCTAGCAGCAGCAACAGAGAAACTCTCTCTTCGGTAAAGAAAACTCAGAATCCATAAAAGAAAAAGAAACAAAGTGAGTCACTGCCCTGGGTGTCAAACACATGGAGAGGATGACTTAAGCCATGGCAGGCAATGGTTCTGTAACTTCACTGCCTATCAGATCACCTGGAGGACTTGTTAAAACACAAGTTGCTGGGCCCCACCCGCAGAGTTTCCCTAGGTCTGGGGCGGGGCTGAGAGTTCGTATTTCTCACAAGCTCTCGGAGAATACAGGTGGGGACCATACTTGAAGAATCCTCAATGCAGACCATCAAAGGAATCAAGCAAGTCAAGGTCAAGGGATCAGCTGTGGTATATGGCATAGGCATTTCTAAAACTAGAAGATTCATTTTAATTAAGACATACGGAAAAGTTAAATTAGGTAGTGATTTTTTTTCCCCTTCTCACTCACTTGTAATTCAGAGGCTAAATTCCACAGAGCTGACCAGAGAGGCATGGACAAGGAAGTTAGGGGACCTGGATCCAAGTCCTGATTCTGTCACTAGTTAGCTGTGTAACCAAAGATTGCTCATTATCCTCTCAGGACATCATTGCACCATCTGAAACAGGGATTTATTCAACGTGAAAGTCTCTAGCCTGGGGTCTCACATCCTATGATCCCCCAATTTTGAAAACCTGTTGGCAAGTTAGTTCCAAAAGTATTTAATGATTATCTTATTTATATATAAAATGATTAAGGATGCTGCCTTTTGAAAACACAAAACAAATGTGAGAAATAATTACCAGTTAAATTTGAGAAGAACCCATAATAAATAAATTGCGATTATGAACACTGAAAGAATCTTAATCAAACAGGTTTCATAAAGGATAAGTGCTCAAGAACAAATATACCGTGGAAACAGGTTTTTTTTAAGATATGGAGAAGATATCACAATTGAGAAAAACCAAAACAGCCCCCTTTCCAAGAACAGTCTAGAGAAAGCAGCACACATTACAGAATGAGCAAACACCAACTCACCAGTGGCACAGAGCTGAAGGGACTCTTCCACGGAAAGAAATCCACACCTCTTCCCCCTGCTGGCAGCTCCCCTCCATCCCAGGACACTGCTCCCGGGCCTCCCAGCACACAGCTATTTTTAAAGATAAAAGGCCACATTCTCAACATTGCGGCCACAAGAATGTGAATATCAAATGACCTTCCCATAGCTCATCGATAAGCCCAAGTAAAACCGACTGCCAGGCCATGTGGGCAAAGTTGGGTGGTATCTCTGTGGCACGGGCCCCCTCCTCACAGGACCATGACCCTCCTCATCTGCGGATACTGGGCAGCTGCAGCTATGCCTGTCAACATGTCTGGCTTCTTTCCTTTCAGCACGACAGGCACAGGAGTCCTGCAGATGGCATTCTCATCCTCAAGACCTCAACCACTTGAGCCAGTCGAGAGAGGAAACCCTAGAGGTCCTTGACTGGCAAACTGGCTTCCTCTGTGCCAAGGGCAACACAGAAGATGACACCCAAGGTCTCATGATGCATCCATTTTACAGTTGTAGAGTTTATTCTGTGCCATATAATACTTGGTCTCCTGCTAGTTCTGCCCAGTTGTGTTCAGTTAAAGTTAATAGCAATGGCATTAGCTCACTAAGCCTCACAGCATCCCAGGGAGGTAGGTCACCCCTAAGCACATTATCCCCCCTTAACAGATGGGGAAATGACACCACAGGAAGATTAAATAACTTGCCCAGCCTCACACAGCCTGCCACAGGTAGAGCAGGAGATGATCTCAGCCCTCGTGCCAGCTCATGGACAAAGAATACTCTGGATAAAGCCCTTTGCAATTTTAGGATCCCATGAAGTGTGGGTGGTTTGCATTACAGAGGTTGAAAAAGAAATAAGCACAGGGGTAACCTTCTTTTTTTTTTTTCTTTTTTTGAGACAGAGTCTCCCTCTGTCACCCAAGCTGGAGTGCAGTGGCACGATCTCGTCTCATTGCAACCTCTGCCTCCGCCTCCCGGGTTCAAGCAATTCTTGTGTCTCAGCCTCCCAAGCAGCTGGGATTACAGGTGTGTGCCACCATGCCTGGCTATTTTTTTTTTTTTAATTTTTAGTAGAGATGGGGTCTCACCATGTTGGTCAGGCTGGTCCTGAACTCTTGACCTCAAGCAATCCGCCCGCCTCAGCCTCCCGAAGTGCTGGGATTACAGGAGTGAGCCATTGTGGCCAGCCCAGGGGTAACCTTAAAACTGCTTCAGGCCTGGCACAGTGGCTCATGCCTGTAACCCCAGCACTTTGGGAGGCTGAGGTGGGCAGATCGCTTGAGGTCAGGAGTTCTAGACCAGCCTGGCCAACATGGTGAGACCCTGTCTCTACTGAAAATACAAGAAAATAGCTGGGCTTGGTGGTGCACACCTGTGGTCCCAGCTTCTTGGGAAGCTGAGGTGGCAGGATCGCTTGAGCCTGGGGGAGCAGCAGTTGCAGTAAGCCAAGGTCACGCCACTGCACTCCAGCCTGGGTGACACAGCAAGACCCTGTCTCAGGAAAAAAAAAAAAAAAAAAAAAAAGCATGCTTCAATTGTCTCTCTTTTCCCATGTCTCCCCAGAACACCATAAGAGAGGAATACTTTTTAATACACAGCTATGAACTGAAAGATGGTATGGGCACTGATGCAAGGCGAGGACAGAACCGACTGGGAGGCAGCAAAGGGCCTCAGTGAGGAAGGATCAAAGGAGAGGCGAGGCCAAGTAGGGTTCTATCAGTGACTCTGTACCTCAGAAAGCTAGGCACAAACTGGTGACTGCTAGCCTGAAATTATGCCCATTTCATTCCTTTATGCATTGAGTACTTGCACATCTCTTCAGTCAAGAAGCTTGAAAAGTCATCAAGGAGTGCACATAAATCACTGAAATACAAAGTAAAAAAGAGTAAGGACCAGTGCAGAGAGGCTAGTAGAACGCCTGGGAGTTTGGTGGTGGGAGATCCCATCCAGCTGTGGATAAAGTAGAGTGAGCTATCAGGGAAGGCTTTGTGCAGGAGGCGAGCAGAGCGTGAAGGACAGGATAGTAAGACCTGCAGGGGTAGGGAGAAAGGCAATGGGGGCACACCAGGGGAAGGGCATAAAGTGCACCGAAGGGAGATGGCACTGGGCTACCCTGAAGACCAAAGGTTCAGCTTAGCATGAAGACGATGAGGCATAAAAGGTATGTGAAGTAGAGTGGCGGTATCGGGGTAGGAGTGGCAGGTGGAAGAAACCAGATCACCAAAGGCCTTAAGTGTGGGACTAAGGACATTTACATTTCCCTCCTAGCCACAGTACTCAGCATTGTGCCTTGCTCACGGTAGACACTCAATAAGTGTTAGTGGGGCAAAATGCAGGAAGGCAATTTAATTTCTGAGTAACGCAGAACAACTGTGAAGAAGACACCCCAAAAATGCCCCCATTTTCTTTTACCAATTGATATCTAGTCAGGAGAACTCCTACTACCTACCTAAAATTTGCTATGTTCTGCCCCACACGGAGACCAGGGAATACTTGCCATCAGCTTCTCACCCAAGAACACTGTGAAAATTAACGATGAGGTAATGTCTGAAATGCTCAGAGCTCTTTGGAGATGTGTGGCAAAAGGCATCACTATCTTTAATATTTAAAGAGATTCTACCCAACTCTGATCTCTTTTTCTGCAGACTAATGTTACGTCCACAGGATAAGGTGATGCCAGATTGACCCCTAAATAAACCTCTCCAACAGACAGTGCCAACACAGGTGCATACTGCTGAGCCCTCACATGTGGCTGCTGGGGTCCAGAACCATAAGGCAGGAGTGGTTTCTGACCACCCCAACGTTGCCAAAGACTTCAGGAGCAAAGTGCATTAGGTAGAAAGTGATCTTCTGCGGGACCCCACTTTTAAGCATGAGAAAGCCCAGTGAAGACTTCAAGGGGAATCATTTTAGCAAAACCCACATCCTAAGCCAGTTAACATTTTTAGGTCTAACGCAGTGCCCAAGAAAGGAAGAAATAAGAATAGCTCCCTGGGCTCAATTACAAATGGAGTGGAAAAAATAATTTCAAAAGTTCAAGGGGAAAAAAAATCAATCTATTTCCTTCCCCCAAAGCTTTCACTTCTATAAATATACTCACACAAATGGACCTAAGACCACTCTTCCTTCTGAAAACACCACCTGTCTGGAATTTGCAAGATAAATGATGTGCTCATTTAGTTTTCCACCTAGTGACGCTCAAACAATGCTCTCCAAAAGCTTATCTCTTTTTCTTAATTGTCACTTATTTCCTCCCTCTTATAAAAGTAATACATGTGGCTGGTAGAAAATTTTGAAAGTTTTCTTTTTTGGAGAGAAGATAATAAAAATTGTCCACTAAAAGCTATAAGTTGCTAATTACTCTTCCAGTCTTTTTGTGTGAAAAGACACATTTTCAACATAATTGGGAACTTACCATATATGCTGGTTTCTAAACTGAAAAATATACACTGTAAACATTTCCCTGTGTCTTTATTATTCTACAACATTATTGTTTATTTGCTATAGATAAGAGTGCCATTTTTAAAGCTAAGTCCCTATTGCTGGGTATTTGGTTTATTTTCGATGTCTGTATTACAAATATGTTGAGATAAACATCTCTGAAAATACATCTGTAATTATTCTCTTAGGATAAATTCCTAGGAATGGCACTGCTGGGTGAAAGACTATACAAGTTTTTAATGCTTTTGATATAGCCAAATTGCCCCCCACAAAAGCTATCCCAATTATGCTCCCTCGGTCAGTAGGAAAACTACTTCCCCCAATTACTCAGTCACCCCTAATTTGTTAGATTTATAAGGGGGCTTCTGTTTGCAGTTCTTCTCTTTGCTTTTATTGCTGATTTTATTTGTAGTTCTTTGATTACTCCAGAGTCAGGTTTTTCCCCCGAATGTTTAGTGTCTATAGCATATCTTAGAGAATATTTTTACTGTGTGCTTCTATTCATCAAAAAGTTGATGTCCTTGGATGAAGCTGGAAACCATCATCCTCAGCAAACTAACACAGGAACAGAAAACCAAACACCGCATGTTCTTACTCGTAAGTGGGAGCTGAACAATGAGAACACATGGACACAGGGAGGGGAACAACACACACCGGGGCCTGTCGGGGGTGGGGTGAGGGGAGGGAGAGCATCAGGACAAATAGCTAATACATGTGGGGCTTAAAACCTAGGTGATGGGTTGATAGGTGCAGCAAACCACTAGGCACACGTATACCTATGTAACAAACTCGCACATTCTCCACATGTATCCCGGAACTTAAAGTAAAAATAAATAAATAAATACATACATACATACATACATACATAAATGTCGATGTCCTACATCCCCTCCAAAGGGTATCTCCCCCACCCCACCACCAAGGGCAGCCCAGTGGTCTCCCTGCTCTGAATCTGTCACCTACATTTTCATCTCGGTGCCCTCCACTCCTCTCTCAGGAAACATTTCACAGTTCCAGCAGGTGAGTCAGACACAGAACCTAATAATCAGTCATTTATTCAGTTATTCATTTATTCAGGTGATAGCTCTTGGGCGTCTGTCATGCTCCAGGTACCATACTGAAACAGAAGTACAGTCAGCCCTTCATATCTGTGGCTTCCGCATCCATGGATTCAACCAACCTTGAACTGAAAATATTCGGGGAAAAGATGCATGGTTGTGTCTATACTGAACATGTACAGACTTTTTCTTGTCATTATTCCCTAAACAATACAGTATAACAACTATTTACATAGCATTTACACTCTATTAGTTATTATAAGTAACCTGGAGATAATTTGAAGTATACAAGAGGATATGCATAGGTTATATGCAAACATTACACCATTTTATATAAAGGACTTGAGCATCCATGGATTTTGTTATCTGCAGTGGGGTCCTGGAACCAATCCCCTATGGGATACTGAAGGATCACTATATAGACAAAACACTACGAGAAACCAGGAGAGGCAAAGTCACGAAGTTAGAACAGCAGAAGAACACTAGAATTGAAAGATAACTAGGAGTTTTACTGGTAGATGGAGTGGGGCAGTGGAGAGGGTAAGCAAAGGAAATAGCACGAACAAAAATCCAGAGGCCTGCTAGAGCCTTGTGCATTGAAGAAATGTTTTCATTATTAAGGCATGAGAACAACAGACTGGAGGATGAGACTGAAAAGTTAGCTCAAGCCTAATTCCCATGCTGAGTTCACCTGCTGATCGGCCCCCTCCCCCTGCATCTCCACTCTGGCATGCAATCCCCACCTGGCCCATCTCCAATGCAGACTCCTCCAAAAGACTTCCTGAAGAACCATCTTCAGCATCCATCTATCCAGATCTCTCAGCCTGGGGCAGAAATCCTGGCACTCACACCAATTTACTCAGCAATTCCCAGTGAACAGATCATTCTGTTCACTGACTCTTGGGTATAAGACTTACTAGTCCAGCTACAAAAGAAATTTCTGGCTAATGATGTCTCTTATACCCCTAGGCTGTCAACACTAGGCTAAACTTCTAAGGGGCAATCAATAAAAGCCTACGGAATCTAAACAAATTAAATTGGGCAGACTAAATACAAGAGAGGGATGAGTGTGCACAGGTTGTATGCATCTAACTGTCACCCAGACAGCTAGGAAAATTGAAACTGTCTTTGAAAATGAGCTTCTGAACACAATCATGGCAAAAGATAGATTAATTCTCTTTACGCATGTAATTCTGCATCTTCCCAGACATTTCTCAGGCACACAAACAGTACTTGTTAAATTGAGCTGCATGTCCCAAGAGCTTCTGTACATAAAGGTCAATCTATTCTGAAGACTTGGATATTTTTTTTTCTTTCCAAGAAGGCAGGAGAATAAGAGAGGAAAGAAGGTCCCTCACATAGGTCATCTCTGCTGGGATTTTCCATACTGATAATTCCAATTCAAAGCAAAAAATCCTAGTGCCACCTGGGAAGACCTGGTCTCCATCATTCATGTTTTTATGTAGTAACAAACATTTCTAGATAGCTCCTCCCTGAGGGCAGTGGGCCCATACATTGATCAAGTGGCTAGTCTCTCCCTGTTCTGGTTCGGATCCCTCAGCCCTGTATTCCCTACCACAGCATTCATGATGCTGACTTCTTATTTGTCCCCACACTAGGCTGTGACCTCTGTAAGGCCAAGGACTGTAACTCCATCTGTATTTGCTCTGGGGCCTAGAACATCACTTTCCAAATAATGAATGGCCATGGTTTGAATGTACCCCCCAAAGTTCATGTGCTAAAACTGTGATCCCCAATATGGCAGTGATGGGAGGTGGGGCCTAATAGGGGATGTTTGGAACATGGGAGCACCACCCTCATGAACAGACTAATGCTGTTATTGCAGGAGTGGGTTTATTATTGTGGGATTGGGTTCACTCCTCTTGCCCTCTCTTTGCCCTTCTGTCATGGGATGACACAGCAAGAAGGCTCATGCAAGATACCGGCCTCTTGATTTGGACTTCCCTGCCTCCAGAGCCACAACCAATAAATCATTATTTATTATAAATACCCAGTCTGTGGTATTCTGTTATAGCAACATGGATGTGAGGGCGATCTGGCTGTGACATCTGTCACCCCACTGGTCACCAGGGTTGATTCAGCTGATCTGGCTGGCTAGGCAGGTGTCCCCTTCCTCCCTCACCACTCCATGTGCATCGCTCCCGAAGCTGCATGCTTGGTCAAAGAGGACAGCCATCCCCGACAGAGGAGGACTGGTCTTTGGCCAAGGGTATACGAGTAGCTGTGCTCCCCTGCTGGAACCTCCAAACAAGCTGTTAGAGCAACACAAAACAGTCTTAAGACATGGATTATCTATGCTGTGAAATTAAATGTAGTGTCAAAGCTGTAGAGGACCTTGGATATAGCCTAGCCCACAGATAGGAAACTGAGGCCCAGACAAGGGGAAGCAACCTTCAAATTCACACAGAGAGGTGGTGGTAGTTTGCAGGTGGAAGAGAATAAGAAACAAAGATGTCAGGAATGCCGTAAGCTTGAGGAATTAGGACACTGGGGGGCTTTATGAAATTTGGAAAGGATGAGAACTTGAGGCAAAACTAAACTTTGTTCTGGATAGCCTCTAACACACAGAACCAGTCTTATCTCTCTTCTCCATGACAGCCCTTCAGATAATATAAAAAGAATATTAACATTTATTGAATATTTACCATGTGTAGGTGGAAAACAGGGGTCATTATATCCTTCCTGTATCTTCTTTTCTGTAAGCTTAACATGCACAGATAATCAATTAAGAAAGCAAGTAAACAATGGGCCTCAGATCATGCAACTGGTAAACTCAGGCCTGATGGAGTCAAAGGCCTGGGTACTTCCCCCTGCACCCTCCTGCCTCTGTGACTCTAGTACTAAGACTACAAGGCACCAAGAAGAGCCAGCTGGATCGAGTAAGCAAGTTCCCAGGTCAGTCTGGCCATGTCACAGAACAACAGGCAGCAGTTCCAGGGGCTGGACATTAGTCCACCGCCTCCCTATCCTCTGAAAGTGCAGAGAGGGGGCACCACCCCTCCAAGTCTCTACTAACTTGGCTGATATAGCAAACCAACTCCAGGAGAGAATATAAAATGGAGAAACACAGAGGCCCACATATGCTCTTGACTTAGCCAGGATACTACTGATGACTGTAGAGACCAATGAAGGCAGCTGGGAGCCAGATGCAGCTAAGGAAGTAGTCATAGTCATGCATTCATTCATTTCATCGGTCAACACTGTACCCCCCAGGCCTCCTTCTGGGCTCTGTACTGAATGAGCAGCAAGGCTCGGTCCCTGCCCAGGAAGCTCACAGTCAAGTGGGGAAGGTTACACAGCAACACCCCATGACCACACAGTCTGGGGAGTATTGCCTTGCAGAAATGAGGGGGCAGGAGGGAAGGCTCCCGAAGTCTGGAAAAGATATCCCAGATAAAGCATCATATTTTGATGTGGGGATATTTTGAAGTGGCTATACCAAACAAGCCTTGTCAAAATGGAAAATCACTGTTCTTTAAACCCACTGTTTAAACCCACTTTAAAATCACTGTTCTTTAAGAGAAATGAGAATCGGAGGTCTCTAAGCAGTACAGTCTGAATATCTTCCTTACTAGATGGTCCTTAAGGTCTCTGTAAGACCTCAGCTTCTTCCAGTGCAGCTCCATCGGATGATGACCAGGAAGGGGGCCACCTGAGCTCAACTTTGGATATACTGTTCTATCCATCTTTCTCTTCTTTATCTCCTAGTCATCCATTAGGGCTCGGTTCAAATGCCAGTCCCTCCCAGAAGCCCTCCTAGATCTCCCTGCAAGGCATGGCCAGCCCTTGCTAGGCTCCCAGGGGTCTCTGCAAAGCGCAGCACCCTGCCCAGCACTGACTTACTTCCAGCAGCAGGTGGGGCAGGGACTGTCTGATTCATCTCTCTCCTCCCTCCCCGCCTCTCCTCCCCAGCCCCCATCCCCACACAGGCCTTTCTTAGCAAAGCACATTGAAATGAGTGCAGCAGCCATCTAGGAGGATGCCGTCGGACAGGAATCCTGGGGGCAGCAATGAGCGGAGGGCCTGGAGCTGCTCAGTGTCCAGAACCTCTCAGGCCACTACCCTCCCCCTGCTTTCTCTCAGCTCCACTACTAGCTTCGCCAGACGCAGCTCTTCTGCTTGTCCCTCAGTTTTGTTTTGTTTTTTTTCAGTGCTTGAAAAGTCAACTGCAAACAAAGCAGCGCACGCTCTTTGTGGAGAAAAGCACATTTTAGTGGGAGTTGCATTTGGAGAGCCCAGAAGCCAGCAGCAGACTGGAGATCACACTTAAAGGACCGTGGAACTTCTGAAACAGGCTAGTTGTAGGGCAAGAAGATGATACTACTACGCTCTTACAGGGTTGCCAAGGAGCATTTCCTGATTTTTTACAGAGTATTTGGGCACTGAGAATATAATTTCCCTCAAATTCAGTGAGCCAATCTCAGTCTAAATTAGGGGGAAAATGTGAGGACATAAGTCTTCCACTATGTGTCCCTTCTTTGTCCAGAGCACATTCACTGTGGGATCTTCCCTACGTCTGAGAACCGGCAATGAATATTTTCATAGCCACAGCTTCTCCTTCCCACTGACAAAACCTCCATTGACTCGCCATAGCATGCTGGTGGAAATGAGGGTATGCGCCAGAAAGACCTGAGCTTTCTCCTAGGCAGCCTAATCCCTGAGGGCCCCACCCACATCTGTACAACAGGAATGATCGGAACAGCCCCGGCACCCTTCAGAGCAGCAGCCAGGATGCTGAAGGAAGGAGGAGACAGAAGACATGTGGCCTGAGGATCTGAGGCCAGTGACCCTGGAGAGCTGGGTTAAAATACAATCGAAACAAAAGGGAGTTGCAAAAGTAGAGAAAGTAGAGAGCCAATGGCTGAATGGCAGCCACCCTAAAAAGATATCCAAGTCTTGGCTGGATGTAGTAGCTCACACCCATCATCCCAGCACTTTGGGAGGCTGGGGCAGGAGGACTGCTTAAGCTCAGGAGTTCGAGATCAGTCTGAGCAACATAGCAAGGCCTCATCTCTACTAAAAATAAAATTTAAAAATTAGCCAGTTGGTGTGCGCCTATAGTCCCAGCAATTTAGAAGGCTGAGGTGGGAGGATCACTTGAGCCCAGGAGATCAGCACTGCAGTGAGCTTGATCATGCCACTGCACTCCAGCCTGGGTGACAGAGCCAAACCCAGTCTCAAAAATAAATAAATAAATAAATAAATAAATAAAAAATTCCAAGTCCCAATCCCAGGAACCTGTAAATGTGATCTTATTTGGAAAAAGGATTTTTACACCTATAATTAAATTAATGATCTTTAGATGACGTGCTTATCCTTGGATTATCCAGATGGACCCTAAATCTCAGGACAAGTGTCCTTATAAGAGTGAAACAAAGACTTGAAACAGACAGGAGGAGGCAACGTGACCAGGGAGGCAGAGACTGGAGTGATGCAGCCACAAGTCAAGAAATGCCAGTGGCCACCAGAAGCTGGAAGTGACAAAGGAAGGATTCCCCTTAGAGACTCCAGTGGGACAGCAGCACTACCAACATCTCGATTTTGTACTTCTGGCCTCCAGAACTGTTCAAGGACCCAGTTCTGCTGTTTTAAGCCAAGATTGCGATGATTTGTTACAGCATTGACAGGAAAAAATACAGCACCTAAGAAGTAGTCAGACAGATGAGGGATCTGAGTCCCAGAGAGGGGGCTAACTCACCCGGGGCCACCCCACGTCAACCACTGGGCCAGGACACTCGGGTCTCTCTGACGCCAAAGTGCATGCAGTTCCGTAGTGGCCCAGTGCACAGCCCAGAACGGGGACCCACCGGGAGCTAACTGGCCTCAGGCTGTGCTAACGCAAATATAGATTCTGAAGTGAGGCTGCAGTGGGCTTGCTCCTGTCTGGGCTGATCAGACCCCCACCTGCACAGCGGTGTCCCATTCTTAGCTTTTCAGGGGGCCAGATAAAGTGGGCATTCTGCCTGAAGAAGTGAAGATGTGGGGGCCTGATCCCTGTCTTTGAAGGTCCAAGTGGCCTAACTAGCTGTCATAGGGAAGAAGAAATGGATTTTTTGTGTGTGGGGCTTCAAAGGGCAGGATCGGGCCAATGGGGCAACCATTGCCGAGAGGAAGATTTTTGGCTTGGAATAATGAAGAACTTTGTAATAACCAGAGCCAACTGAGGATGGAATAGGAAGGTGGTGGGGGTTGGCAGGTCCAAGCAGAGGGAGGCTGGGTATGCTAGGGGAATTCCTGCACCACACAAAGGCTGTACTTGATCATCTCCGGAGCTGGCAGTCTTGTTTGAGGGTCTATGCTGGTAGCTAAAATATCTGGAAACATATGTGTGAATCTAGGTTTTCAGCACATAAACAAGGCACACTCTCACTAAGACACTTATTACGCAGTTTTTGCAAAGAGCTAAGTACTGAAAATAACCAGGAATGAGCTTGAGAAAGAGACCATCTATTCTTCCATCTCCTATACACAAAATGTCCCTCACCCCAGGGAGAAAGAAAGAGGCCAAGTATGTATCTCCACAGAGACATAATCTTCTAACCAGACCAGGAACTAACAGCACATTCACAGGTACCAGGGGAGCCCTGGACAGTCTGGAGTGGTGTCTTTTTCCAGGGAAAGCCAGAGAGAACAGAGACTGCAGCTACCAAATAAATTATTTTTATAAGAACAAATAAATGCCATCCTCGTCTTTAATCATTGTTTTTCCTTTTGCATCCTTCTGAATTCTACATTGGAGCAAAGAAAACAACAAAGCAGTAACTCAGAAGCTTCACATGTGAATAGTTACAAGTCAGCGTCAGACAGGGGTTTCAACTGGCAGGGGAGGTGGGATTGTTATCGTTGGTTTTAATACAAGCTGTAGCCTACACCCTATATTCTAGATACTCAAAGAACAGGAAGCACAGCATTTCTCAGCTGCCTGCACATCTGTCTTCTCTTAAGTCAAAAATCTCAGAGAATGATGCACTGTTGCATCCAGATGAATTCCTCTGAAGCTCTTTCCATTCAGGATTTTGAAATTTTGCCATATCACCCTTTTACTGAAGCAGCTGAGGTTCTCAGATCACTCCTTGAAAGAGGTCAAAAGAACTTTTAAATTTACCATCTTATCTTTTCCAACTTGTAATTAGTGTTTTTTTTTTCTTTTTCACCAAAACAACTAATATTAAGGCCACATACCATTTAGCAGCCAGCTTGGGAAAGGCTTGGTGGCCCAAACCACTTCTAACTGCTGGCAAAAAGGTCTCTAAACATCAGATGAGTTCCTGAAAACACTGTGTCACTTAATGAAAATAATGGCTTCTGCCCTCATATCAATCTGCCAAGCACCTAGTCCAGCTTCCCACTGTCCTTCAGGCAGATAGTTAACTAAAAAAAACAGTCTCAGATTTGCAAACCTGTATAATGTAATCTGTAATTACCAAAACAAATTTAAGCCACTGTTAGTACTGCTTCCATGAACATATATTAAGTTTAGTGTATATCTCAGGATACAGTAAAAGTACAACTACAATAGCTGTGGATAAACCAAAATTTTATACATTGATTGGTGTTAAGTGCATAGGTATATTTGGTGTTTGAAAGCTTTCTATACTGATCTTTTTTACAGTAAGGAACGCTTTTATAATATAAAGAATGATTGTCAAAAGCTTCAAGGTTCAAATTTTACACAGTATATTCCTTTAAAATAGGCGCACTGAAAAGCTAAATTCTAAACTCAGACTCATCTTAGAGGTTGCATCAACCTATCATCAAATGAAGGAGCTACATCTTGAGGGATCAGAATGCCACGAGTGAGTTCAGCTGAGAACCATATGCAACACCGCCCCCAAGCATCAGTCTCATGTTTCTGGCTTGACTCAAATCATTTCAGATATCGGGAAAATCACAGGCTTTTGTCAATCCAATACAGACCATTATCAAGCCTGCATTAGGGCTAGGCTCTGTGAAAAGGGCTGTGGGGTAGAAAGATGAAGGACATTGTGCCAGCCCTCCCAAGGGCTTTCTGTGAGCTGTGGCCACATACACAAGTGACCGCACACAAAATCCTTCAAGGCTGACAGTAATGACTTCTCCATGAGAGGTACCAAGTATCAGGGAACAGTGAAATCCCTGGGATGAGGGGATCTGGAAGACAGCTTCCTAGGGGTGGTAGGATTTGAGCTTAGCCTTCAGGCATAGGCAGGACCACCAAGGCTAAAGCACATGCTAGACAGAGGGGCTAGACGGGGGAGCAAAGGCCTAGAGACCTGAGGCTAGGGGGATTAAGAGTTGGGAGGCTGGGCACGGGGACTCATGCCTGTAATCTCAGCACTTTGGGAGGCCGAGGCGGGTGGATCACAAGGTCAGGAGTTTGAGACCAGCCTGGTCAATATGGTGAAACCCCGTCTCTACAAAAAAATACAAAAATTAGCCGGGCATGGTGGCAGGTGCCTGTAGTCCCAGCTACTCAGGAGGCTGAGGCAGGGCAATTGCTTGAACCCGGGAGGCAGAGGTTGCAGTGAGCCGAGATCGCACCACTGTACTCCAGCCTGGGCAACAGAGCAAGACTCCATCTCAAAAAAAAAAAAAAAAAAAAAGTGGGGACATGGTGCAGAGGAGGGGGTGTGAGAGAAAGGATGGAGGTAGCCCATCATGCCTGCTGGGCTGAGGACTCGGGACTTCAGTATCCATACAGGGAAGACCCACTGAAAGGCTCTAAGGAGGAGCATGATGAGATCAGAGCCACACTTTACAGTACAGAGCACCGAAGCCTGATGCTCAGAGAGAATGGAAAGATGGGGGCATATTTGAGAGAGATTTTGGAAGTAAAAATAACAGCGCTTGGTCACTGTTACTTTACAGGGCAAGGTCACTTGGTCCTTACTGAGTAGATTTCAGTAAGGAGGGAACAAGGGAGAAGGCACAGACAATTAGCCTCCCCTGCTGTGGTTTCCAGCTTGGGAGGAGGAGGGGATGATGGCTGAAGGGTACCCCGCAGCAAGCGGGCACAGCCAGTATTTTGGTACCAGGGCTGGTGGCACCAGGGGCTCAGCTCCACTCTTGCTTTCCCTTTATGCATCAATGAGCACTTCCAGGGGCAGGGAGGGAGGGAGGGAAAGAGATCCTAAAGAAGGGTCTACTGTGCAATGTCCCCGAAGCTGTAGCAGCAGCAGCCGCAGCAGCAGCAGCCGCAGCAGCAGCTCACCACACCACTCGGCCTGATCCTGCAAGTGAAAAGTGCTGTGGGTGGTCATTTCTTCAAAATTCCTAAAATATATAATTCTGTATTGAAGGGGCAGAGAGCCTGCTTTTGAGTCTCCCCGATAACTGTGAGGATAATACCTGTGCACACAGACCGTCTAGTCGTACATGCACCAAGCCCCTTCAGGCCTCCAGGCCTTAGCATTTGCTGTTCCTTCTGTCTGGAACAGTTTCCTCCTTCTCTCAACCTCAATTGAACTTTTATTTGGTGCTTACTACATAACTGGCACTATTCTAAGTACTTTACATGTATCGACTCATTCAGTTCTCCAACAACCCTCTCAAGGAGGTACTGTTATTATCCCTAGTTTACAGATGAAAAAACTGAAGTTCAGAAGATTAAATAACCTGATAGTGGAATATATTTAGTTAGCCAAGGGGCAAGTATTCAAATCCAGGTGGTGTGGCCCCAGAGTCTGCATTCTCATACACAGAACTACCCTACCTCTTACAGATACAGAGCTGCTGCACTGACCCTCACCCAGCTCCAGGCAAGACTGGCTCCCTCTCTCCTGTGGCTCTCACTGGCTCAGATAGGCCTGCCCTGACCACCCTCCAATGGAGTCCCACTCCTACTATTTTCTCTCACATTTCCCCACTTATTTTCTTCCCAGCCTTTGGCACAACCTGTAATTACCTTATTTATGTAATGACTTGTTCATTATTTTCTCCAACTAGAATATAAACTCCAGGAAGGTAGAGACCTTGCCTTTTGTTCCGATGTATTCTCGAGGCACTTAGAACAATTTTTTGGCAGAGAGCAGATGTTCTATGAATAACCATTGATTGAAAAAATGAAGGACAGTACCATAGATGCTACATAGTGCTACACAGGGTCATAAGGTATTGCAATGTTATTCTTCACCCTGTCTTCTTTTTTTTAGAGATGGAGTCTCACTCTTTCGACCAGGCTGGAGTGCAGTGGCCTGATCATAGCTCACCGCAGTCTCGAGTGAGACTCAAGTGATCCTCCCACCTCAGCACCTCAGCCTCCCAAGTAGCTGGGACCACAGGTGCACACCCACTACACCCAGCTAATTTGTAAATTTTTTGTAGAGATGGGGTCTCACTATGCTACCCAGGTTGTGTCCTATTCTTTGACCACTGCAAATCTAAGACAGAAGGGAGCCAGTACCCTGCTCCCAGCTATATGGACAAAGCTGATATATTTAGAGTTGTGTCTGACTGTCAAATCTGCCCCCCTCCCCCACCAATCTGGGTCCTTGAGTACATAGTGATAAGCTTGTGTGAGGCAGGGATTGAGCCTTCTGATTAGCCTTCTGTGACCTCCCACCACCTAACAGTATTTACAGGTCATTGCCTGTTGTTGATGTTAGTATCTGATCTGAACACCTTCCAAATAACAAAAAGCCCCTGCCCCTTGAATCAGGAGGCACCTCGAGGACACATCACATTGTCACAAGAACTCTCTGCTGCTGGTGAGGTTCTAAATCAATGCACATGCTTAAACCAAAAGCACTATTTACTCCAATGGTGCCTTCAAACACTTATTCAGCTTGCCCATGAACCCTCTGATAAAAAGAATTGACTTTTATCCAACACCTATTACATGCAAACATCCTATTAGACACCGTTATACATGATCTCATTTAATCTTGTGAGTTTGGAATTATTATTATTCCCGTTTTAAGAATAAAAAAAGTGAGGCTCGGAGGCCCAATACTCCACAGCCAGCGAGGATTCCAGCCCAGGTTCAGAGCCTCCAGAGCCTCTTCCCGCTGCCCTTTCTCTGAAGTGCTCTGCCTTCTCTGTGCTTCCACCAGGCTCACTGCTCTCATCTGTCTCATGCTCTCCCAGCTCTCACCAGTTCCTTGCTCGTACCAGCTCCTTGACCTACACATGGCCTTTCTATTCCTCACCTGTTGAAATCCTCTTCTTCCTCCACCTTCCATTGTAAAGCCTTCTCCAATATCTCCACTTGGAATTCACCCTCCTTAGTGTTCACAGGAATCCCAGGCGATAAAGCCCACAATGAAGATCCTGTGGCACAAGCCTCTCTATTCCCCAACAGAACCTAAGCTCCTTGAGGGTAGGGCCTGTTGGTAATTTTCATGTTTGTGTCCTCTCGAATGAGTAGTGAGAAAGTGCTTGATGAACCAATAGAGAATGAAGAGGGAAAAGACTGGTGGCATTTGAATGCATCAGAGAGATAAAAGGCTCTGGACAAATTAGCTTCAAGGATGGGGTCTCATTCAGGAAAGACAAACTTAGGTATCACAACTCTGCTCTGGTCACCAAGCACACCCTCAACAGCATTCTGATTTCATAATGCTTGAAACTTAAAACCAGGATGTCGAGGAAGGAAATAAAATCATAAAATCACTTCTGTGAGAATCCTTTCATGGTAATGCGTTTCACCCACACACTGGGGAGCCACTAATTGCAGCACAAGGGGAACAAGATACTGGGCAAAAGAATAAAGTTCACTTTCTAGCATATCACAGTTAACTACCTCGTGCTTGTTTTGCTGTGACTGTGCCAGAATGCACCAGTCCTGGAAAAGATGAACTTGGCTCCTTAACCGTACCCATACTCAACACCGACCAAAGGATGCCCGAAATTGTCTTGACTGGAAATCATCTCAACCATCATCTTAGACTAGAAACAAGTAGATGGTGGCCTCTAGGTCAGGACCCCTAGAACAGTGCATTATTTTTTTTTCCCAAACAACCATTCTGAGGTTTTTACAAAAATAACCGACTCACAAACAGAAACACTTCCTGATCTATAAGCCGCTTTGAAAACAAATCATTATGTCGTTGAATATTTCATGACGGTCCAAAGCACTGAAGAAGGCGAACTGAGCGTTCACCAATCCTCCCCATGTCTATTTTGGGACTTCCAAAGCAAACTGCAAATGCCTCCTTTATTTTCTAAACGCTCATTTGCAAGTGCTAGATGGATTCTTGGTGAAATATTGCCTCCACCCAAACTGACTAAATGCAGAGATCCGGAGGTTCCGCTTCTCCAGAGTTTACAGCTGAAAGAGACAGCGAACAACTAGTGAACAAGACTTCCACCCTATTTTATAGGTGGCAAAAGCAGGGGGCACTTGCCCAAGGTCACACAGACAGTGGGTGTATGGCAGAGGAGCCACCAGAAGCCAGAGTCCTGACTCCTAACCCTAGGGGCATCCCCTGCTCCCCAAGGCTGACTCAACGCCCCTCCTAAAGCTCAGCCAAAGCTGCTGCAAGTTAGCGACGCGACCCTGGAGACTGACTTCTGTGGCTCATTCCTCTCCACACGCAATGAGTTCTGGAGCTGAGACACTCAGGGATGCCCCTCTACTCAAAAAATGACAACACAGGCATTGGCACTGCAGCTGATCGTCCCTGGCGAACCCCTTCTGGTTCAGGTGTGGCCATCGAGGACTGACAGAGAGGGTTGGTCTGAGGTCACTCAGAAAGTTGGCGCTGGCCGCGGCCGCACCTGAACCCAGGTCTCTCCCCCTCCCGCGTTCCGCTGTTTCCACTCACTACACTATGCAGATCTCGGAAACTTAAGCACACATCGCTACTGTGCAAACAGTTCACGATGGCAGGTCCTGAGCTAGCCCACGGACGCGCCCCCGAGCCGGGCTTGAGGACACGAGGACCGGAGGCGGGCGCGGGTCACCCGGGACTGGTGGTGCAGGCGGAGGGCGGCGCGGAGGAAGCCGAGGCGCAGGCCCGGGGTGTGGGGACAGGCAGTCTCCCCAAAACTTTGCGGTGCCAGGACCCCTCCCTTACCTGCAGAGGAGGTGCCGCCCGCGCGGACAAGGACCTAGCGGGCTGACGCTCTCGGAGAGGGGCGGCCCCGCCCAGCGGCGGGCACGGTCGCGGCCAAGGCTCGGGAAGCAGCGCTGCTCGGGCTCGGCTCGGGCTCCGCCTCCCGCGCCGAGGCTGCAGCCGGAGGGGGTGGCCGGGCCGGGCCGCGCCCGCGCCGTCTGGCGGCGGCAGGTGCTGAGGCTGCAGCTGCGCGGCCGCCAGCTGCCGGCGCCGCGACCCCCGCCCCGGGGGAGGAGCCCCGCGCACCGCCTCCGCTGGCTCCGAGGTCCCGGCCCGCCGCAGTGGGCGGTCCCGCTCCCACCCGGGCCCTGCCTCCGCCGCCTGCCTCAGCTCACCGCCGGGGCACGCAGCGTCCGCTGAGTACCCAGGGGGGAGACTGAGGCTGGGAGAGGAAAGGGACTCCCCAAGGTCACCCGGACCGGCGGTGGTTGGGCCAGAACTGGAACCCAGAAGAGTTCCCAAAACGACCCCCTTCTCACGCCTCCTTTTCCCCAGGAAGAGCCCCAGCTACGGGGAGCCCTGGGGGACTCGCCCCCTGACCCCCACGCCCCGCAGGTGTTCGGCTGAAGGGAGAGGGAAAGCGTGGGCCCACGGTAGGCACTGTGGACCACCTCCCCTGTCTCTGTAAACTCCTTCCGCGCTGGGAAACTGTGTTCTCCTAGCTTTCCTCGGCCCTCTCCAGCCACTCCCTCGGTCTCCTTGAGGGTTCCTCAAACCAGAAGCTCTAAAATGCCGGAGTGCCCTGGGACTCTGCACTCAGCCCTTTTCTGACCCCCTGAGCCGTCTCACCCACTCCCCTGGTTCTGGTCCTACCGCCTCTCTGAGCATGATACCCAAATGCATGTGTCTATGCACTATTTTCCGTGCTGAACTCTACTGAACACCTACGAGGTCCATATCCTGCATTAGACACTGGAGATACAATACACCTTTAATAAAGCAGTCCCTGTCCTCATGGAATGTACAGTCTAGGACTATTAAAATACAGTCCAGTTCCTGTAACAACAACCCAATCCCACGGGGCCAAGGGCACCACTCAGGCCTGCACTGACTGAGTGAAGGCCTCCTGGAGACGGCATGCTCTAAATGGAAACTTGAAAGGCCAGTGGAATTGGCCAGCGAAAGGGAGGAGTGTGGAGAGAGCCTTTCAGGTTGAGACCACAGGAACAAAGACCCCAAGATGAGAGAGATCCCACAGAGGGAGTGGCAGGAGTTGAGACATAAAGCAGGGGAGTCAGCAGGGGCCAATTCCTGGTCAAGGAGTTTGCACCGTGTTCCCAGTGCACTGGCAGGTTCATGGGAGGAGTTCTGAGTAGGGTTGAGGCACCATCAGATTGGGATGTTAGATCATTCTGGGGATGGTGCACAGGCAGATGTTAACAAGTGCATCCTTCATCCAAGGGCGGTGGGGGAAGACTAGCAGCACTTTGGAGCCAACATCGTCTGGATGAAGGCAGGTGCTCCTCCTTTGTGACCTTCATTTCCAAATCCAGGAGTCCATCCAGAAACTCCTGAGTGGCTCCATCGCTGAAAGACCTCCTACGTAATTGCACCCAAAGCTCCCTTTTCTCTCAGTGCCCCAGCCCTCTGCCACCCAGATCCACGGGCTGAGTGAGCCTTTTGCTTTCCTCACCCGTCTTTGTAGTATACAAAGTTCTGCCCCAGGAGACAGAAGCACCATAAGGGTGGAAGATTCTGAAGCCATAGTGGAAATAATGAAAGCTTTTTAAAAATCAAGTATTCTGGCTCTCTGAATTATTTCTTAACAATTGCATGTGAATCTACAATTTTCTCAAAATAAAGTTTAATTTTAAAAATTATTTTGTAGATAAAGATTAATCATCAAATTACTCTCTCCGAGGCAGTTAAACACCAAAAAGCATAGCACTTGTCAGAAAGTAAGATAAGAAATATTCTCTTGTCCAGTGAGTACAAATGTTCCCCATGGAATTTTGCCCTGTCCCCCTCCATTTCCTAGCTACCTGCGTCAGTGTCAGCCTCTCTAGGTGCTGGACCCAGCCCCTGACCCCGCTCTCCTCAGATTCTCATTCTGGTCCCTCTTGCCCCTCAGCCTCCTTTACCATTGCCCTCATGTCCCTCCTTGGCCTCTTTTCTCCCTTCACTCTCACCAGGCAATTCTATCAGCTGCATGGTTTCAGCCAAACCTTCTGTCTTCCAAACCCAGAGACACAACTGCCTGCTGGACATCGCCTAAATGTCCCTCATGTGCCCCACTCTCAACACAGCCAAAATCAAACCCACATCTTACCCCCAAATTACCCCTTTTGCATTGCTTCCCTATCTCAACTGGTAGTGGCACTTCCTTCCTCTGGGCACCTAAACTAGAAACCAAAGGGACAGTCTAGACTCTTCCTTCTTCCTGGCCTTCATACTCTACTGGCCACTAAGTCCAATCAACTCTGTCTCCTTAACTTCTCTTACACATGTCTCCTCCCCCTCATCCTGCTGCCCTTGATTTCGTTGGAGCCTCACCATTTCTTGCCAAGGCTGTAGTAACCGCCTCCAGTCTTTCCTATTTTCATCCTTCACATACTGCCAGTGATCTTTTTCAACCACAGACCTGACCAGTGACTCTCCTGCTGAAGACACCTCCATTGTTCCTTCTTGATCGTGCAGCAAAGTCTTAACTCCTTAGCATCACGTGAATCCACAGTGATCCTATTACCCCTGTGGCCCCATCTCTACCTCACCCCGCAGCTGCACACCAAACACCTTATGTTCTTAGGGTACCTTATGTTGTTAGGGTACCTTATGTAATAAGAGACACATAACATTGTGTTAAAAAAAAAAATGTAGTCTTGAGCCAAACTGCCTAGGTTCAAATCCCAATGCTGCTTTTTAACCTATGTAATTTTGGAAAAGTTCCATAACCTCTCAGTTCTTGGTTTTTTTCCTTTGCAAAGGGAGCATAATAAGAATACCTACAACCTAGGAGTGTTCTAAAAAATAAGAGTTCCTGGAGACGAAACAGCATTCATTACTTGCTAGCCAGCACTATTAGGAATGCTTCTAATCATTATATGCAGTGAGGATTACCCTACTTATTTTACAGAGAGAAGGAAACTGAGGCTCCAAGAAGTAAAGTCGCTTACCCAAGATTCCACAGCTTTAAAATAGCTGCACTGGGATTCATATGAAATTCTAAATCCTATACTGCTAAATACTTTACATAAGCTATTATGGCTTCCTTGTTTTTCTAACCTTTAACCCAACCTGTTGGACAAACTTTTCTTCTTCCTTTAAATCCTGGTCAAAAATATCTTGTCCTCCATGAACTCTTCCCAGTCCTTGCTTTGAGCCTCTGCTATACTTATGTACAGCATACAGCAAATAAAGCACGCAGCACACCCATTACAATGATTTGTTTACACGTCTGTCTTCTTGAGACCTTCTTGAGAAAGACAATGTCTTATTTATTTTTGCCTTCCTATAATCCCATAAATATTTATTGAATGAATGAATAAATCAACAAATAAAGTGTATATGTTTCTCAAGTTTTACCCTAACAGCTGTCATTTGGATATAGATTACTTTTTTTTTTTTTTTTTTTTTGAAACGGAGTCTCGCTCTTCGCCCAGGCTGGAGTGCAGTGGCGCGATCTCGGCTCACTGCAAGCTCCTCCTCCTGGGTTCACGCCATTCTCCTGCCTCAGCCTCCCGAGTAGCTGGGACTACAGGTGCCCGCCACCACGCCCGGTTAATTGTTTTTTGTATTTTTAGTAGAGACAGGGTTTCACTGTGTTAGCCAGGATGGTCTTGATCTCCTGACCTTGTGATCCGCCCGTCTCGACCTTCCAAAGTGCTGGGATTACAGGTGTGAGCCACCGTGCCTGGCCTAGATTACTTTCAATCTCTGTTTTTGTCACTATGAAGAGTCATTTTTGGTGAGAGGATAGCATCAAATGATCTAATATTAATATAGAACAAGATATAGCAAGAATGAAATTTCTCATATTGCTATGTGGTTGTGCCTTGTCCCTCTCTGAGTCTCTCCTTTTTTTAGTGACACCATGTAATAGCCCATAAGGACAAGCTGTGTTGCATCCTAATGAGACTTCCTGACCCAAACATCTGAGATTCGAATTTATTTCCCATAAGTACCATTTCAGCTAAAAGTTTGCTTTCTCTATGGCAATGAGTATGCCATTTGTCATCTGCTAAGTGCCCATACCTTCCCCTTACCTGTATCAATCTCCTTTGCACTCAAATACTTCTGAGAGCTGACTTAATAGTGCTTTTCTATACAATTTCCTTCTTAGAATGCCTAACTCTTCCTGACTTCATATCTATTGTTCCCAAAATAGAATCATTTACTGCTTCAAATTTCAGCTTTACTGTCTGCAGTGATTTAGGACAAGTTTCTGTTCTTCTTCAGAATGATCAAATTCCTTATGGTTAAAAAAACCTCGACCCTGTCATTTTCTATGGAGTAGTGTTTTTAAATGTTTTTAAGTGTTTTCGATGTTAGAAATATTTATTTTGTTTACCTGAACACAAGTAAATTGGCAATTTTAATGCCTGCAGATCAAATTAATGAGAAGTAGTATGGGTGAAAGAAAGAACACTGTATGGAAAGCAGAGGGGAAAGGAGCTCTAGGAGTGCTCTGCCACCAAGTCCCCTCACTCTTCAAGTCTCAGCAGAATGGAGGAATGGGACCAGAATGACCTTCCAGGTCTCTTTCAGATCTAAAACGACATGATTCCTTAATGGGCCTCTAAGTGGTTATTCATTCATTCAGTCAACATTGTTGAGTGCCTACTACAGACTTAAGCCTTCTGAAGTGAATCCACATTGGATAGGGGATGAAACGGTTTGGTTAAGAGAGTGTTATCACACCACATAAACTGGTTGTATGTTCTTAACATTCAAGGTCTTATGCAGAAATATAATGAGACAGTTACATCAAGGCTTCGGTGAGCCAAGACTCAGGGACTACTGGAGTACTGCAAGAGGGTTATTAAAAATAGCCCTATCTGATATCTATGCCAGCACTTCTGCTGAGCTACTTGTAGAAAAGCAGTGCCCTAGCGTTCTAGACCCTAGTTCTGTCCCTCTCTTGCTATGTGGCTATGGGAAAATCGCATCACCTCTCTGAGCTACACTTTACTCCTCTATAAGAAGAGGCAATGATACCTGATGACAACCAATGTTCCCTGAGCCCTAAACCAAATGATTCTTTGAGATTAAGGAAGCTAAAATGTTATCAGTCACGAAGAGAAGTACTGCTGTTGGCAAAAGAAATTGGGTGATTATCATGAGGATTATATTACCTCCTAGGGACAATTAGATTGTTGCTTTACAGAGAGAAAATTGGACAGAAAAACAATATGTTCTTACTCCCAAGATTCTAGGACACAGAAGCAGACATTCACTGCTCACTTCTTAAAAATGAATTGTCCAATTCACTGTATAATACTAAGAATAGGGAGTTGAGCTAGAAAGTTCATTATCTGTGTACTGGTGAAGAGAGATCAGTCTCCCAACACCCTCCAGACCTTGCTTGACTGCTTATCATAGTCGTTCTCCCAAAGATGATCTATTTTTACCTTTTTTTTTAGTGGTAGGGCAGGAGGATGGAAAACATGTCTCATTTCTGGATTGATTCCTTAGCTGTCACCTAAGCCTTGTCTGCTTATATTTCTTTTCCTGTTCCTAATCGCGTTCTCTGCTCCTTGATAAAACTGGTATTCGAATCTATTGCTAATGTAATGGACATAATGACTCAGTTAGAAACAGAGGAAGGCAATAAGATATTTGTATAGAATTGGGAATGATTATCACAAGTTTTAAAAAATATTCAAGCTCTTTATGTCTCTTGTCAGATGAATTTTTATCTCATTCCTTAAGTGATAAATCTTTCAGTGTTTTGAGAGGCAGCTTTGAAAAGATAGGACTGGGTTCAGCATCTATTAATCTTGCCTTTTTATCTCTTTTGTAAAATTCTCTCTCTTTTTTTTTTTTTTTTTTCTGCTGGCTCAGCTCCTGGGAGATCAGCTCCCCAGAAGAAGGCATGTCTTGAGGTTGTGGCCAGCATCAAGTGTGGCCCTACCCTGGTCTTGACAACTACATCTGGCCACTTCCCATAGGCTTCATTCTGCTTTGCATCTGCTGGGTGACTGCAACTCCCCACTACCACCGTGCTCCCCACAACCCCCGGGGGCAGATGCCACCCTCTCTAGCACTATTTTCTTCATCTCTTTACTTTTGCATAGACTTTTCAGTTTGTAAAACACCAAACAGAGCAATCATCTCATCTTATTCTCTCAACAGCTGCTTGAGTTAGGCAGGACACACATGACAATCCCCACTTCACAGATGAAACTGAGGCAAGCTCAGAGAATTCAAGCGACTGGTATGAGGTCACAGAGCTGGTAAATGGGATTCAGATTCAGGTTTATTTGGGAAACTGAGCTCTATTGTTGGGGAGGAAAGATGGCTGTATTAGAACTGTGTTATAGAGAAACTTCCTAAATCACCTTAGCGTGCCTACCCAGGGGGCTTCTCTGAAGATGGGGGGCCGCCTTCCAAGCCCTTCTCTTACCCAGCTCCCTGCTGAGGGGACCCAAATTGTGAGCCATACAGTGAATGGGGCATAGGACACTGTTACCTATAGCTGGAGCCCAATCCCACACAGACAATCGCAGTGTAGGATTGGCAAAGGGCGGTGTTGCTGCCACACCGTCCACCATTGCAAGAAGGACAAAGGCCCAGGAGCCTGAGAAGTAGTCAGCCTCGCTAGTGAGTCTGCAGTGAAGGCTTTCAATCCTGGGCTACCTGAGGGGCCCAGCTGACCCCAACTGAGCAGGACCCCTCAACAGGAGAGGAAGAACTGTCCCTGCCCACTTCCTGCAAATAGCTCTGTGGGAAGACCCCTGTCTCTGTCAAGACCTGCCCCTGTAGAACCGAATGTCACAGGTGGGCCAAACTATCCCTTGAGGGTCACACCTAGCCCACACAGCATCTTTATGTGGGTTAGAAAAAAGCTTCCCCTCTCAGATACCTTTGTGAAAATGAGAAAATATGCTTCCTTCCTTTGGGCCAATGTAGCTCCACACCAGGGTACACAGCTCAGCAAGTAGATGTTAGCTCCTACTAATCCTCTCCACCAGATGCCCTTGCAATAAACAAACTACACAATGGCACACAGCAGCCCAACCCCACCCTATTAATTCTGGGAGTGTCCAAAGATCCTAAAAGCCTCTTCCACCTCACCTCAGCCTGGTGGACCCACCCAGGTAGCTTTGTTCACCACCAGGCCACCGGAGAAGCATCCTTCTTTCCTTTCATGATCGCTGAACTATTGTACCCAAGAGGCCACAAAAGCCCAACTTACCCACTTGTGGATATAAGTAGCCAAAGCAGATCAGAGCTTATTTAAAGGGAGTCAATAGCTTGAAGGAGCACAATCAAGACGAATAACTAAAAAAGAGGAATCACATTGAGATCAATTTAATAGAAGAAAAACTAACTTTTTAAAATCAAAAATGTAAGGAGATTCAAGCAGAGACTAGAAAGAAATGATGAAAATGAGGAAAAATTGTTTTTGAAACTTAAATACACAATTTTTTAAATTTGCAATGGTGGAAATGAAAAATGTAATGAACACCACTGAAAACTGATTTAATGATCTGAAAGATGAAAAAGGAGAACTACCCCACAGTACCAAACCAAAATTAAAAAGAAATAGAAATTATGAGTCAGAGGATTTTAAAACATTGATGAAATATCTAGAAGATATGCAAATAATAGTACCAAATGGAGGAAAAAAATAACAAAGGAGCAAAGCAATAACCAAAAAATAATAGAAAAAAAGACTAAGCCCATAGTCTTGAATTATCAGATAAAATTTATGCACTTGAATTACCTATACATTAAATGTATGGACTTGAGTTATCAGGTAAAAAAGACTCTAATTTCTACACTGTATTAATTTTAAAACACACACCTAGAACTTCCAGTCCTGGGCATTTCACTGAAAAGGGTAAAATGTCAGGAGCAGTAGACTATAATAAGTTATTTATGTATGATTTAATACTTGAGCAACAACTTTAAAAACTATACAGAGAGATACACTCAAAAATACTTTAGATAAATCAAAGTAGAATTCTTTAAAAAGCCCAAGTACTCCACAGGGAGGCAGGAAAAAGAAAAAAGAGGAGTGAGAAATGGGGAACAAACAGATGGGAGAGAAAGCTTCCAAGACTTTCCCCTGTGCAGAAAGAAAAGAAATAACAACATAGCAGAGTTAAGTGCTAACATTTTAATAATTATATTAAATGTAAATAATGTAAATACACCAATTAAAAGACAAAGATTGGCAGAATGGATATTTAAAAATATATCCTGGTGAAATTTCTGAACTCCTAGAATAAAGAGTAAATGTCATGAGCTTCCAGGCAATGTGAATAGCTTACCGAAGGAGGAAACAGAGCCCTCTGGAATTATGGATCCCACAAATCGTCCTTGCCAAATTTTATTGAGACCTAATATTTGTTAGGCACTGTTCTAAGTGGTTTATCTCATTTTAATAACCCTATGAATTATATATTAATATCCCCACTTTATCAATGAGAAAACCAAGGCCAAATGTTCCCCTGGTCACTCAACTAGTAAGAGCTTGGATTCAAATCCAAGAAATCTAGTGAAAGAAACTAAATAATAAGTCCAAGTCAGCTACTGAAGGGGAGAGGGATGATAGAGCTTCCAGGCAGAGAGAACAGCCTATGGGAAGGCTCTAAGGATGGAAAGGAACACCTATTAGATGCTATGTATTTTTAATATACTAACACAAAAACTCCAACAAGCAAGTATCATGTGTCTTTTTTGCAGATGAAGAGACTCTGCATGGTTAAGTAACCTGCTCAAGATCATCCAGATAGCTGGTGTTGGTGATTGAGTCAGAATTTAAATCTGGGAGGGTTCTGCTACCCTCCTCTGTTCTGTCAACAGTTGAAAACAGCTTTTGGAGCATATTTCCCATGGTGATTGTCTTTCTCACTCCAATAGTTTTGCTGTAGTGATCCAGAAATTTAAATTTTAAAGAGCAAAGGGCCTGTCCTACCTTTCTAGGTTATTTTGGTCAAGCCTGCTCTGGGTCTGAGAGATCTTCACCTACAAAACATAGAATTGGACTATATCAGTGTTTTTCCAACTTTGGTAGGATTCTATATTCAACTCAAATCCTACTAAACAGAAGCCCCTTGTAGAGTACAGGTATAAGCAGAGTAAATCTGAATGAAAGTAACTGGGGGATGTTGGGGAGGCACTAGACTAGCCTGGACCCCCTCCAGCTAACACATTCCCTAGATTCTGGAAACAGTGCATGGACAGTCCCCAGACGCAGGGGAAAGTCTTGGAAGGTTTCTCTCCTATCTTCGGTGTAGGATAGGGAGAGGGAGGGATGATCTAGATTTTCTTAAAAACAAGGCTTTATTCATGTTTTGTTACTATGTACTGTGTACTGCAACACTGTGTCAGCCTGTTCTTTGAATCAGAGGGGGATGTTCTGGAAAGGATCTGGGCCGTGGAGCCAGAGGTAGCTTGAATGCCAGCTCTTGTTAGCTTTATGACCTTGGACAACTAACGTAACCTCTCAGTTTTCTCATCTTAACACACAGATAATACTGACCTTGAAGGGTGTTGTGAGAATTAAATTACCTAGTAAGGATAAAGCACCTAGCACAGGCTCTGGGGTGTTGCAGGCATTCAATAAATGGCAGCTATTGTTATACATTTTGAAACTCCCAGATCTTGACACTTTTAAGTCTGCCTTTTCTTTTGAAATTGGTGGAGTTTGGGTCTTTCTTTCTTCCTTTTTTCCCTTCATTCTTTTTTAGGCAAATTGACTGGTATTAAGAAAGATGATACTTCTTGCAAAGGAAGTTTCCATAAAAATAACATGGTCTGTAATCCCAGCACTTTGGGAGGCTGCGGTGGGCAGATCACTTGAGCTCAGGAGTCCAGGACCAGCCTGGGTAACATGGCAAAATGCAGTCTCCACAAAAAATACAAAAGCAAGCTAGGCCTGGTGGTGCATGCCTGCAGTCCCAGTTACTCGGGTAGCTGAGGCGGGAGGATGGCTTGAGCCCAGGAGGTCAAGGCTGCAGTGAGCCCAGATTTTACTGGGCTCCATTGCACTCCACCCTGGGTAACAGAGCGAGACCCTGTCTCTAAATAAATAAATAAATAACATAGTGACTTATGAAAAACCATGTACTTATTGATGCCACTGAAGACATTATGTGTTATTTTCATAATCTGGATCCTGATTAATGACCAGTACACACGCTGATTAACCTGAAACCAAAGAGCAAATACTCACAAAATAATTCATTGTTAAAACATAATTTTTTTTCAAAAATAAAGGATGATTTTATGAGTCTACTATTGACAGACAAAGATAACCTTACTTCACAGACTTCCTGTCTTAAAATAAGTAATGTCTGGTGCATCATTATGTAGTTGGAGGCCTAGCCCGACCTTCCAGAGTGTAGGAAGCCTAGGAGTATACTTTACTGAAGACTAAAATCATGGCAGATTTCCTACAATGGACCATGAATTCCTGCCACCTCCCATGAAGCTTAATGGGAGAACATTTCAGAGCATATGGTACTTTGTCAACTGATACTAATGTGTCCATTAGTGCAGCTCCAGAGGGAATTTCAGTCTGTGCCCAGAGAATGGTCACTTGGGGAACAGAAATAGCTACTTATTTAACCCCTTCTTCCCCCATAACTCTGTCCTTGGTTCAGCCACCCCCTCCTGCTTCAGCCCTACCAGGAACAGGCATAGAATAGGGGTATGCCATTAATGGTATCTGTGTTACCTACACTGAACCATAATCCCTTAACACGCACCACCTTGATGTCCTTTGGAGCCCTTATGCAGACAATATCTCATTTGACCTTCATAATACTCCTGAGTGAGGTATCGGTATCCAATTTCACAGCTGAGGAAAACAGGAACACACAGCAGTTAAACCATTTGCTTGAGGCCAGAGGTAAGTGACAGAGCTATGCTTAGTCCCAGTGCTATTCCCCAAACTCATGCTGGCTGTATAGAGGCATCTACTTGGCCTGACTGAGTTCTATGAATTGTTTTGCAAGGTGTGGCCCAGATTAGGTATATGCAATTCTGTTCACTCATTCAAGTAAAATTTTATTTTTTACTTGAGCTCAGGAGTCCAGGACCAGCCTGGGTAACATGGCAAAACGCAGTCTCTACAAAAAATACAACAGCAAGCTAGGCCTGGTGGTGCATGCCTGCAGTCCCAGTTACTTGGGTGGCTGAGGCGGGAGGATGGCTTGAGCCCATAAGCTCCCAGCTTATGGGTAAGGCACTGTGCTAAGTGAGGTGGAATAGTGTCCTGGGAAGTGCATAGACACTGGAGTCATCCAGCCCATGGATGTATGGACATCCTGGCCTTAGTAAGTGCTCGTAAAATGCTAGTTACTTTTACTGAGAGGTGTTACGAAGGATACAGAGATGAATCAGCCATGGTCCTGACCTTCAAAAAGCTCTACTAGGAGACATAACTGTGATAGAAAGTAGAATGTGCTTTTTATCATCAGAGGTACAGAAAACTTCTAGGGCCAAACTATGGGTTGAGGTGTCCTGCAGAGCCACAGCAAATTCACAGGGTTACAATGGGATATTTAATTTTTCAAGGGAAACATGGCGACACCCAGAATCTACTGGACATGTGCAAACTACTAGCTCCAGGCAGTTCTCAGATCATGTTGCATTCCTATGACATCATACCTTTGCAAAGCTGAGTTTTTGTTAGTCGCTGTGATAAAAAGCAAGCACTTTTTTTGCGCAAAACCCAACATGGAACAGGAAATGTGTCCAACCTGATCCAAGGTTTGAGAAGTTGTACAGCATCCAAGAGGCACACACATCCCATTAGTAACTTACCGTGGTTATTTTAAAATTAAATAAAAATATAATATTTAAAATGTATGTGCACTTTTTTCAAACAACTACTAAATTATTAGGACTTCATTGCTTATTAAGTTGTTTGGATCTAACTACTTAACCTATGGAACTGTTACACATTTATTTTCACCTGGGGGTGCTACGAAAAATTACTGTGGGCACCACGAAACAAGAAAGTTGGGGAACCTCTGCTCTCAGGGATTTCATAGCAGGAAGTCACTTTGAGAGGAGAGAGCTGGAACTGTGAAGATCAGGATAGACTTTGAGGAGGAAGTAAAGCCAACATTTGAAGCAGGTGCTTTACCAAAGTAGGGGTGCTAGAACACATTATAACAGTTTATAATGGCTCTTCCCTGGGAGCACCCAAGATCTTACTAAGTGGGGAACTCGCAGAATTTTTAGTAAGCCCACCAGTTGAAAAGGCCTCCTTTTCTTATCAACTTTGAAGAGTAAAGGATTTAGAAAATATCTCCCATGAGGTTGCAAGCAGGAGACATCCTCGACTTTCTGCACCATGGTCCCAAGATAAGACTCCCGCTCTCTGGGATGATACATAAACAAAAGTTGTTTAATACAGCAAAGATTTACTAAAATGGGATCGGTTCCTGAAAATCTGTGGGCAGAGTTTTATAATCAGACAGGTGGGCAGCCACCTCCCTGGCATTGTCAGGCTGCTCTCCGGGCCACAGAGACATGGACTACCCATAACGCAAGTCCTTTCATTAAAAACCATAAACCAGGCCGGACGCAGTGGCTGACACCTGTATTCCCAGCACTTTGGAAGGCCGAAGCGGGCAGATCACCTGAGGTCAGGAGTTCGAGACCAGCCTGGCCAACATGGTGAAAGCTGTCTCTACTAAAAATACAAAAATTATACAGGCGTGGTGGCCCATGCCTGTAATCCCAGCTACTCGGGAGGCTGAGGCAGAAGAATCACTTGAACCTAGGAGGCAGAGGTTGCAGCGAGCCGAGATGAGAGAGAGAGAGAGGGAGAGGAGAGAGAGAGAGAGAGAGAGAGAGAGAGAGAGAGAGAGAGAAAAGCATACACCGTTTTCCTTTGAAATCAGAATTAAAATCCCACCGTTGTTGTGGGTTATTCAAAAGCTAACACTCAGTGATCTCTTTTCTCTCTTGCACACTTTTTTCACTCACTATCCGCGCAACCATTTGTCCTTGTGTAATACTTTACACTTCTCAATGCACCATCCCACCTAGCATGTCCTTTTACCCTCACAATCATTCTGAAAGGCAGAAAGGACAGATGATATAGCTCCTGTCTTACAGATGAGCAATCCTGGGCCTGGAGAGATTAAGTGATGGCCCTGGAACTTTTCTAGTCTATGCTTATGCTAAGTGAAAGAAGCCAGACTCAAAAGCTACATACTCTATGATTCCATTTATTTAACAAAGGCAAAACAATAGGGACAGAAAACAGATTAGTGCTTGCTTGCCAGAGTGTAGGGGTTAGGGAAGAAGCAAGGGGGAATTTTAGGGACTGATGGAACTATTCTGTATCTCTGTGGTGGTGGTGGTTACACAACCGTATATGTTTATCAAAACTCACAGAACTGTACACTAAAAAGGGTGAATTTTATTAAATGCAATTTTACTTTAATTTCTAAAATTGAAAAAACATCGGCGGCCACCATCTTGGAACGGGAGGCGGAGCAGAGCCGACTGGGAGCGAATGAGCGGGCTTCCGCCGCCGCCATGAACCCCGGATATGACTGCCTGTTTAAGCTGCTTTTGATTGGCGACTCAGGCGTGGGCAAGTCATGCCTGCTCCTGCGGTTTGCTGATGACCCGTACACAGAGAGCTACATCAGCACCATCGGGGTGTACTTCAAGATCCAAACCATCGAGCTGGATGGCAAAACTATCAAACTTCAGATGTGGGACACGGCGGGCCAGGAACGGTTCTGGACCACCATTTCCAGCTACTACCGGGGGGGCTCATGGCTTCCTCGTGGTATATGACGTCACTGACCAGGAATCCTACGCCAACGTGAAGCAGTGGCTGCAGGAGATTGACCGCTATGCCAGCAAGAACGTCAATAAGCTCCTGGTGGGCAACAAGAGCGACCTCACCACCAAGAAGGTGGTAGACAACACCACAGCCAAGGAGTTTGCAGACTCTTTGGGCATCCCCTTCTTGGAGACGAGTGCCAAGAATGCCACCAATGTCGAGCAGGCGTTCATGACCATGGCTGCTGAGATCAAAAAGCAGATGGGGCCCGGAGCAGCCTCCGGGGGCGAGCGGCCCAATCTCAAGATCGACAGCACCCCTGTAAAGCCGGCTGGCGGTGGTTGTTGCTAGGAGGGGCACTGGAGTGGGACAGGAGGGGGCACCTTCTCCAGATGATGTCCCTGGAGGGGGCAGGAGGTGCCTCCCTCTTCCTCTCCTGGGGCATTTGAGTCTGTGGCTTTGGGGTGCCCTGGGCTCCCCATCTCCCTCTGGCCCATCTGCCTGCTGCCCCGAGCCGCTATTCTGTCAGGGTCCCTAAGGGAGGACACTCAGGACCTGTGGCCAGGCAGGGCGGGGGCCTGCTCTGCTGCTGCCTCTAGGTGACTTTCCAAGATGACCCCCCTACACACCTTTCTTTGGAACTAGGGCTTTTCTGTCGGTCTCCCTCCCACCCTCATGTGTGCTGCACTGGGTTTCTCTCCTTCTCCTTCTTCCTGCTGTCCTTCTGCCCAAGAGCTGAGGGTCTCCCCGGCCTCTATTGCCCTGGCTGCAGTCAGTGCCCAGGGCCAGGAGAGTGACCAGGGGATCCAGGGCCCTGGGCTGGACCTCAGGACAGCCATGGAGGCCACAGGGGCCCAGCAGCCCACCCTTTCCTCTCCCCACCACCTCCTCTCCCCTCCCACACTCCCACCTCCAGCCGTCCAGCTGCGGTGGGGTCTGAGTATATCGAGGGCGGCTGGGTGGGTAGCGGCGCTGGGCCTGTGTCTTGAGCCTGGAGGGAGTCTGCTCCTTCCGCCCTCTGCCCTGCCAGAGACAGACCCATGCGCTGCCTGCCCACCGTGCCCCTTAGTCCCCATGTCAGGCGGAGGCGGAAGGCCCACTGTGCCAGAGGCTGGGCACCAGCCTTAACCCTCACTCTGCTAACACCTCCTCCCTTTCCCCGTGGCAGCACACCTGGCTCACTCTTCCCTCGGTCTCTGGAGCCCACCAGGGAAGGCCCTCATCCCCTGCCGTTACTTCTCTGGGGAATGTGGGTTCCATCCAGGGTTGGGGGCCTCTCTGCCCACCCACTCTGCACCCAGGATCCTAGTCCCCTGCCCTCTGGTACAGCTGCTTCCTGCAGGAAAGCAAGTCTTTGGTCTCCCTGAGAAGCCATCTCCCTCATGCTGTCTCTTGCCTGTCCCACCTGTGCCCTGCCCTCCAGCTTGTAGTTAAGTCCCTGGGCTGCCCCTTGGGGTGCCCCCCGCTCCCAGGTTCCCCTCTGGTGTCATGTCAGGCATTTTGCAAGGAAAAGCCACTTGGGGAAAGATGGAAAAGGACAAAAAAATTAATAAATTTCCATTGGCCCTCGGGTGAGCTGAGGGTTTTTGCAAGGAAAACAAAAAAAAAAAAAAGAAAAAACATCAAACCAGTTCAAAAAAAGGGGAGTCAGAATGTCTAATGAGGAATTAAATTGAATGCCAACTTCTAGGCAATACTAATCACCACCTCTGTTTCCGCTAGAAAATATCAAATAAATTCGATTGAACATTAATGGTATATAAAATGGCTCTGTTTAGAGGGGACTTATAAAGAAATTTGGAGTGCTTTCTTCAAGGTTGGTGCAAGGTTAAAAGAGAGGCTACCCATAGAGGACAGCCAATACATGGACAATGCAGTTCATTTTAAATGCAAATTAAAATGAATTCTCATTTCTCCACTGTCATAATGGCAATTTCAATAGTATCTGAAGAGTAAGAATGAGTCAAAAGACAATGGATCAATGTCTTCAAAATTCTGAGGGAATTGTTTTCCACCTAAAATTTCATAGCCAGCCAAACAATTGGTCAAGTGGACGACATAATAAAGATACTTTCATACTTTAAAAATCTCCAGAACAATAAGAACACATGGACACAGAGAGGGGAACAACACACACCACGGCCTGTTGGGGGCTTGGGGGTGAGGGGAGGGAACTTACAGGGTGGGTCAATAGGTGCAGCAAACCACCATGGCACACATATACCTATGTAACACACCTGCATGTTCTGCACATGGATCCCTTTTTTTAAAAAAAAAAAAGAAGAAAAAAAAATCTCCAAAATTTTACCTTCCATGTATCTTGTCTTAGGAAACAACTGCAAGAGCTTCTGTAAAAAATTGAGAGTAAACCAAGAAGGAAAAAAGATATGGGTTTCAGAAAACAGAAGTGCAAAATAGAGGAGAGTTGAAGGGAACTGGGAAGTGGCAGGACAAGAGCTGTGCATTGCAGCAGGGCTGGAAAACAACCATTCCAGATTAGCACAGGAAGGACAAGGATTATGAGAAGGAAGTTTGCATGGGAGAAAAGAACCACTGGTGTGTTTAAGCAGAAATCCAAATGTTGATAGGTACATCACATATATTTTGGAACACTTCGGGAAAACTAGTAATAAATACAGAGAAAATTAAACAAATGAGAAAAACACACTAGAGAAATTACACCAAGAAAAGCTAAGGATTGTAAAAGAAAAGCTAAGGGTTGTATAAGATATGTACTTCTTGGCATAGCAGTGAAGGAAATTTGCAAAGTCATAATAAGTAAACACTGGCTATCAACTGAACAACAACAACAACAAAAGCAGTTAAATCTGGTGATTGATGAAGGTGGGAAGTGGGGAGACAGTATAAGAACTAAGAGCTCATCCTACCATAGCAGGAAATATGTTTCTATTATTTCTATAGGTAATGTTTAAAATTGATAAATTAATATATAATAGTATAAGCATATGATTTAGAAATGTGGAGGCAAATAAAATAGAAAAGAGAATAATTAAGTGTGGTTCCCTCCGGGGAGAAGAACAAAGTGTTAGAGAGAGATGGGGCAGGAGACTGCCATTCCTTTTTAAACACTGTTGTTAAACACCTCTATTATGGTGGGAATATTTATACCACAGAAATAAACTCCAAATCGGGGCTTTTTCTTTTATTTATTTCTTTATTTAGAGACAGGGTCTCACTCTGTCACTCAGGCTGGAGTACAGTGATATGATTATAACTCACTGCAGCCTCAACCTCCCAAGCTCAAATGATCCTTCCACCTCAGCCTCCCAAGCAGCTGGGACTACAGGTGCATGCCACCATGCCCAGCTAATTTTTTTGTTTGTTTGTTTGTTTGTTTGTTTGTAGAGACAGGGTCCTGCTATACTACCCAGGCTGGTCTTGAACTCCTGGGCTCAAGCAATCCTCTTGCCTTGGCCCCCCACAGTGCTGGGAATACTAGGCGTGAGCCACTGCACCAGGCTGCTTTTTTTCTTTCCCAGAGACCTAGTTTACAGCACACCACTGGTTCTCACTGGTTTCTTTTATAGAAGTATTACTTTGATACAAATAAAACTATTTAAAAAATAGGATGGTATTGCCCAGTTGTTATGAGGGCTTAAGAAAAAGAACTTTCTCATACACTGCAAGTGAAAGTGAAAATTGTTGCACATTTCTAGAAAGAAATTTAACTATATGCATTAGAAGCATTTTAAAAATAGGCCAGGAGCAGTGGCTCATGCCTGTAATCCCAGCACTTTGGAAGGCTGAGGAGGGTGAATCACTTGAGGTCAAGAGTTCCAGACCAGCCTGACCAACATGGTGAAACCACTGTCTCTACTAAAAATATGAAAATTAGCCAGGTGTGGTGGCAGGTGCCTGTAATCCCAGCTACTTGGGAGGCTGAGGCAGGAGAATTGCTTGAACCCGGGAGCAGAGGTTGCAGTGAGCCAAGATCATAATCATGTCACTGCACTCCTGCCTGGGCGACAGAGCGAGAACTCCATTTAAGAAAAAAAGAAAAGAAAATATATATATATATAATATATATAGAAAGAAATATATGTATATATTTATGTATAATATATGTAGAAAGAAATATATGTATATATTTATATATATGTAGAAAGAAATATATATATATATTTTTATATATATAAAAGAAAAAATTATATATTATATATATACAGAAATTTATCTTCAGGAAATTTATGGGGATTTTTTTAACCTGTCTAGCATCCCTCCCTTTGAGAACTCATCCCTTTCTTATTCAATACTAATCTTGTTTATCTATGTGATTTGAGGGCAGCTGACCCCATCCACAAGGTGCACTAAGGACTCAGTCTTGGCTAATTAGAGTACTGCAGCCCTGGCTATAATGATTGGTTCAAGGATGGCATGTGACCCAGGCTGGGCCAATCAGTGTTTCCCCGAGACTTTTGCAGGAGCTGTCACAAAAAGGTTTTTTCTCTAGAATCGTGAGTTATGAAGACTACATAAGCTTGCAGCTGCCAGTGATGACCTTTACCACTCTGTGGAGAGAGAGCCTGCCTGCGAATAAAGCCTACGCAGAAGAGAGGAAAACTGAGACAGAGAAAGAGAAAGCTATAGCACTTGACGGCGTTGCTTGAGCACTTGAATCCAGCCATGTTTGAAGCCAATGTATTCCTGAATTTTTCAGGTATTACCACAGTAAATTCCATTTTTGTTTAAAATAATTTGACTTGGTTTTCTGATACTAACAGCCTAAAGAGCTCTAATACAGAAAACACCATGAATAGGCCCAGTGATTTGTTAACAAGAATGTTCATCAACATATTGAACAGAATATTAGGAAATTGAATACAGGTTCAACAATAGGATACTGTTAAATTATGGTATATCCATTAAGTGGCACAATAAATGCCTTATTGTAGAAGAACAACTAATGACATGGAAAAATGTTCCCAAAATATTTTTGAGTAAAAAAATGTAGGTTTAAATAGATGTGTTAAATAATCCCATTATTGTACATGCCGTATAGCCCATCTATGTATATAAAAACATTAGATACTGGCAGGACCAGTAATTTTGCTTCTTTTTATGACCAGTATATGTATTGTAATGAACATGTATTACTTCTATTATCAGGAAAAAAATCATTAAAATTATTATCTTAACTTTTACTCAAGTTAGTATAAAGAAACATGGAGGCCAGGCACAGTGGCTCATGTCTATAATCCCAATACTTTTGAGAGGTTAAGGTGGGAGGATCACTTGAGGCCAGGAATTTGAGACCAGCCTGGGCAACATAGCAAGACCCTATTTCTGCAAATAATTTAAATATTAGTTGGGTGTGGTGGCATGCACCTGCAGTCCCAGCTGCTCAGGAGGCTAAGGCAGGAGGATTGCTTGAGCCCAGGAGGTCGAGGCTGCAGTGAGCTATGATCATGCCACTGCACTATAGTCTGGGTGACAGAGCAAGGCCTTGTCTCTGAAAAGAGAAAAGAAGAAAGAAATATGGAATTTGTGAATTTATTATTCTAAACTGTATTGTTCAGTGACTCCAATATCAAGATGCACATTGGAAACGCTTTAGAGTTTACTGCTAAGAAAATTATTTGTCTCTTTCGACAAACCTCCATGCTTCCCTTAATCAGTTAATAAAAGCTATCTAACTCATCACACATTTCTTTTTGCCCAGGCTGCCAAGAAAATCAGTTACCTTTAATGCTAAGCGATGGCAAGTGTTTCACTGATAACAACAAATCCCATGGCTTCACAGCCTATCCTGCTGGTTTCCAGATCTGTATTTATGTACCATGCCATTCACCCATTGTAGGGATACTCTAAGTGCTTTTTTGCTTTTTTATTATTTTTTAGTTTGTTATTTTGTTTTTAATTTTCTTGCTTTTAACCATTTTTTCAACATGGAAGTGCTTTTTAACATGCTGTTCTTCCCTTCCTTTTCCATTCAGTGATCTCCTCTTCTTCTTCAAGACCCAGGCGACATCACCTCCTCTGTGAAGTGACACCCAACAAGTGCAGACAGACTTAATTTTTCCCTTCCTCTGTAGGACTTCCTATTTACCTCTATGACAGCACTTAGCACATTACATTATAATTGTTGACATTTGTGTCACTAGAATGTGTGCTCCTTGAGGTCACGGTATGAGTCTAAGGCCTTTTCTATCCACGACACTGTCCAGAACACTAATCATTGCCCAGAAAAAGTCAAGTTATCTAAAGGAAGCTATTCATCCCTGCACTGAATAACAGGGGACACCAAAATCATGGGAGCTCCACAAAGAACCAACTAAATACCTTCTGGATGAGTTTGTCAGAATGCCTAAACCGGGGTGCACACTGTCCGTGGTGAACCTAATTCCAGACACAGGGGTCATAAGAAAGTTTTAGACTTCTGAAAAAGCTATGGGTGAAAGTCTGGCCTCAAGCGATCTGACCACCTCAGCACATTGGGAGGCCAAGGTGGGTGGATCACTTGAGGTCAGGAGTTGAAGACAAGCCTGATCAACATGGTGAAACTCCGTCTCTACTAAAAATAAAAAAAATAGCCAGGACTGGTGGCCCACGCCTGTAATCCCAGCTACTCTGGAGGCTGAGGCAGGAGAATCGCTTGAACCAGGAGGCGGAGGTTGCAGTGAACTGAGATTAGGCCACTGCACTCCAACTTGGGTGACAGAGCAAAACCCTGTCTCATAAATAAATAAATAAATAAATAAGCAAAAAAGAACGAAAAGAAAAAGAAAAAGAAAGAAAGCCTTACACAGAATAGCTTCTAGGGAACATCAACAGTGCCAACATTTCATTGGACCTAAGGCACTATCAATTGTAAGACATATTCCAATCTCAGAGGTTAAAAAGGTGTGCTTCTTAGAGAGTCAATAAGGTATGGCAAGTGCTATGGACCGAATGATGGTGTCCCCCCAAAATTCACATGTTGAAATCTAAACTCCAATGTGGTGGGGATTTAGAAGGTGGGGCCTTTGACAGATGATTAGGTAATGAGGGTGAAGCCCTCACAAATAGGCTTAGTGCCCTTATGAAGGGGCTGAGGAGACTGGAGTTAGCACCTTCCACTCCATGAGGATACAGCAAGATGTCAGCAGTCCGCAACCCAGAAAAAGGTCCTCACCAGAACCCAACCATGATGACACCCTGATATTGAACTTCCAGCTTCCCAAGCTGTCAGGAATATTCCATTGTTGATAAGCCACTCAGTCTACAGTGTTTTGTTATAGCAGCCCAAAAAAACTAAGACAGTAATTTGCTTAATGCATGCCTCAAAGAGAAGCCAGGAGGAAGGCAGGGCAGGCTAGAGGACTCTAAATACTCTAAACTCTGAAAAGGTTATACAGGCCCACCAGGTCCCCATTCCTGCCCAGAGAATTTCAACATTTTTTTTAAAAAGCACTGAACTATAAACTAAGTATAAAGAGGTCCAGTAAAGTTCTGATATTTCCTGTGAGGATTACTTTAATGTTTTTAGGAAAGCATCAGGTATCAAATGTTTTCCAGACAAAATGATGTTGGCAGGTGGCCCTGCATTGCTACTGCCCTGAGCATGCAATTGGTGTGCCTACAATCGGTCATCTAGTACTGGAGGAAGGGAAGGTTGGGGGCTGCAACTCAGTCCACTCCATATAGAGCAGCCCCCACTCCACTCCATGACCATGCAGCTGTGAATGAGTGGCCTCCAGCACCAACATCTGCCTCAATTGCCTACATCTGCTTTGTGTGAGCTTCAGTTACTTCATTTATAGAAATGTAGACTGACTCATCCAGTGGGTCTCAAACTCGAATGTGCATCAGAATTATCAGCAGGGTTTGTTAAAAGTCAGATTGCTGGGCCCTACCCCAGAGTTTCTGATGTAGTAGAATTTCTTTTTTTTTTTTGGAGATGGAGTCTCGCTCTATCACCCAGGCTGGAGTGCAATGGCACAACCTTGGCTCACTGCAACCTCCGCCTCCCGAGTTCAAGCGATTCTCCTGCCTCAGCCTCCTGAGTAGCTGGGACCACAGGCATGTGCCACCACGTCTAGCTAATTTTTGTATTTTTAGTAGAGACAGGGTTTCACCATATTGGCCAGGCTGGTCTTGAACTCCTGACCTGAGGTGATCCGTCTGCCTTGGCCTCCCACAGTGCTGGGATTACAGGCGTGAGCCACCGTGCCCGGCCTGATATAGTAGAATTTCTAACAAGTTCCTAGATAATGGTGATGTTGCTGGTTCAGGGACAACACACTTAGAATCACTGACCTGATCTCCATTATTCATTTTATAGGGAAGACGCTGGAGCACCAGGAAGGGAAGGAGGAAGGAGCTTGCGAAAGATCACACACTAAGATTTTGGTCAAGTCAGGCCTAAGTCCCTTCTCCTCACTATGCTACATCAAGTGGCCATCCCTCAGGTAGGCAGGTTCCCTTAGCCGCCAGCCAGAGAGGCATGGTTAGGGTCTGATAAGCACTTTGCAGCTACAAAATTTGTTTTATATTTAAATTTTAAATACAGTTGCTAATAATCCAATGAGACTCCTGGGATCATTAGGCTTATTAAGAAAACAAATCCATCCCATCAAAACTATTATTTCTCTTTGCTTTTAAAACTTGACTTCTCTTTCCTCCTCCTCCTCCTTTCTTTTTCTCTGTTTTTCTTTTTTCTCTCTGTCTACATTCTTCAGAGCAATTTGCAGTAAGATTTCCCCAAAGACTAATATGTTTACAAGTTCTCTTTTGTCCTGAGTCCTAGTGTTTCCTTCACATTTTCCGGTAAAACTCCATCCTGCTACTGCCTCATCCATTATCACAGAAGCAGAAGAAAGACACCTAGGGCTGGAAGTATTGGTGCACACAGCCTTGCAACATAAAGCCCTACAGAACGCCTTCTGCAGAATTCCAAATTCACAGCAATTAGGTGAAAAGACATACCCAAGTAAAGGCTTGTTAGTCTGAAAATTAATGTTATCATTTAACACAGATTTTCTTAAATGTCTATTATGTGCAAAACAGCATGCCTCACTAGTAACTGGGGTCTGCCAGTACTGGGTTTTCCTTTTTGTCTGAGCCTTATTCTGCTTTTAAATGTGCCATTATAAGTCATGGTCCTATTCCTGAGCACCTAATACATGTCCTTTGCATTGTTTAGGAGCTCAATAAATGTTTGTTGAATTGAGTTGAATTTAAACCTGGGTGGGCCCTGCTGATAATTATTAAGGACCTCCCATTTTCCCCATTACTTGGTAGCCTGAATAGGCTATATATTTTCCCAACCAAAGTCTGGCAACTTTATCACGGTACCTAAGTAAGAATCCTCCACCACCAAGTATCACAAAACTAAAGGGATTAAGTGTAACCCACTTGGGGGAAGGCATAATAAAATAAAATTGAGCTGTTTAAAATGAAAAGTATAGCCTGGGCAACAAAGTGAGACCTTGTCTCTATAAAAAAAATAAAAATTAGCTGGGCATGGTGTGGCATGGGCCTGTAGCCCAGCTACTCAGCAGGCTGAGGCAGGAGGATCCCTTGAGCCCAGTAGTTGGAGGTTACAGTGAGCTGATTGTGCCACTACACTCTAGCCTGGATGACAGAGCGAGGGTTTAGCACTGTCTCAAAAATAAATAAAGTAAAATAATAAAATAATCTCAACAATGACTGGAGATGAAAGGAGAGGACTCTAACTCTTAAGACTCACTTGCACAGTGATGCAGGAAGGTGCCAGAGATATAAAGAGCAAGAAATAAAATTTTGTCAGGAGAGCTATTATTTCAGAAATTGAAGAAGGTAGAGGATTAAAAAGTAAACATGAAACTTATGGGGAAGCAAAGAGGTGTCTTGGGGATTTAACATGGTTCTTGAACCAAGAAGGAGGAAGATGAGGGAAATTCTGCAACTTGGGAAATTGAGGTAAGGGGCTAAAGATGGAAGGCAGAGGACTTTAAACTGGAGCTGAAAGAGTGGAGCATGAAAAGACTATGCTTCTGCAGGACCATGGGAGCCGAAAGAAACGGCTCTGGGAAAATGCAGGAAAACCTGAGTCAGCAAAGATCGCCTCGAAGGTGGAGTAACTGGCAATGACTACAAAAGCCCAATTATGTGTGGAGCTCTGTTACATTAAAGGGAATGAAGACACACTTTCAATCACTTGCAAAGCAGGTGTACTCTAAACCAGTGCTGCTCGAACTTCAAAGTGCACACAAATCCCCTAGGGGCCTGCTAAAAAAGATATTTCATGGCCCCACACCCCAAAGATAATGATTCAGTAGGTATGTGGTAAAGCCCATAATTTACTTTTTTCTCTCTCTCTCTCTCTGAGACAGGGCTCTCTCTGTTGCCCAGACTGGAATGCAGTGGCCCGATCACAGCTCAATGCAACCTCTATCACCCGGGCTCAGGTGATCCTCTCACCTCAGCATCCCAAGTAGCTAGGACTACAGATGAATGCCACCACCTCCAGCTTTTTTTTTTTTTTTTTTTTTTCCAGATACCAGGTCTGGCTGTGTTGCCCAGGCTGGTCTCAAACTCCTGAGCTCAAGCGATCTGCCTGCCTTGGCCTCCCAAAGTGCCCAGCCCTTCATTTAATTTTTTTTTTTTTTTTTTGAGACTAAGTCTCTGTCGTCCAGGCTGGAGTGCAGTGGCACAATCTCAGCTCACTGCAACCTCTGCTTCCCAGGTTAAAGCAATTCTCATGCCTCAGCCTCCCAAGTAGCTGGGACTACAGATACGTGCCACCACGCCCAGCTAATTTTTGTATTTTTATTTTTATTTTTTTGAGATGGAGTCTCGCTCTGTCGCACAGGCTGGAGTGCAGTGGCACGATCTCGACTCACTGCAGCCTCCGCCTCTGGGGTTCAAGCAATTCTCCCTGCCTCAGCCTCCCAAGTAGCTGGGATTACAGGCATGTGCCACCATGCCTAGCTAATTTTTGTATTTTTTAGTAGAGACGGGGTTTCACCATGTTGGCCAGGCTGATCTTGAACTCCTAACCTCAGGTGATTCGCCTGCCTCAGGCTCTTAAAGTGCTGGGATTACAGGCATGAGCCACCGCGCCCAGCCATTTTTGTATTTTTAATAGATACGGGGTTTCACCATGTTGGCCAGGTTAGTCTCGTGGCCTCCCAAAGTGCTGGGATTACAGGCGTGAGCCGCCGCTCCCGGCCCTCATTTACATTTTTAACAAGCTTCCTGGTAATGTAGCTGCTGCTGATCTGCAAACCTCTCCTTGAGAGGCGCTGCAGACAGCAACCCAGCTTGGAAGGAGCGTTCTGGGACTGGAGGAGCAAACTGTGGACACGAGGAGGGCTCCTCTTTGGAGAAGATGCACCACTCCACCCCTTGAAATAGCTGCAGGGTGAAAACTGCATCCTGCCCCACACCCACCCCCAGTTCTCTCTTCTCCATGCTCTTCACCTGTAGTTCCTTCAGCTCCTTACCTATTTTTTCCAGGTCCTTTGGCTTTGGAAGCAATTTAAAGCAATTATATCAACAGGACCCTGGGACAGGTCCATGACCAGATGACCCTCTAAGCACTTAGGAACTGTCCAGGGTCCCAGAGTCCTTTGGTTGGCTTCATTTATTTGTGCTGATGTCTGGGACCAGCAAACGGGGAACACTCCCGCGCGTCCACCTATGCTTGAGGAAGTAAGCAATAGGGAAGGCTTTCCTCAGATGACTTCCTGGCAGGGAGCTCTCTGCCTGCATTTCTTCTAATGCACTTCAGGAAATCAAGGACCTGAATTCTGAGGCAAAATCATCAGTATTAGAGATGGAACAACCCTAATATCTCATTTAGGGCCTATCCCTGAGGATCAGACCAAGAAAAGCAATTACAGTGCCAGAACTGAGTCTTTTCACACATGGGATTTAGCTATTTCAAACAGCTTTGAAGGGTTTTTCATCTTTCAAACTGCGACCTCCTCCAAATCACAGTGTGTGCAGCTGTTGGAAGCTGTGAAAGGAAACTAGTGCATTCAGATGAGAAATCCCATGTTCAGACTTGGGATACTTAGTCAAAGCTACTAATGATGTCTCACTCCAAGAATATCTGAAGACATTTTTCTTTGATGAAAGAAGTTAAATATTTCTCAACTACTTTAACCCTGAGTGGTCTTAATTTTTTCTGACATATTGTTAGAGGGTATAGTATGTTGAGGGAGGTAAAAATCTCACAGTAAGAAAACCGATGGAAAGACATCATGCCTGGATTATAAGAGAAAGGGTGTATGCGTTCAGAATTCATTTCAAGTTAATTCAATGCCATAACCATTGATTGAGCAGCCCTCTGGGTAGGCACTGTGCTGGTAGGGTGGAAAGTACCAAAGCAAAAAATGGAATGATCCCAGATGATGATAACAATCCCTCACATCTTTTCAGTGATTCACACCAAAAATTAATTTTAAAAACAGTTTTATTCCTGTATCTCATTTTCTTTTCATAATAATCATAGAGAGTTGTCATAGCAGGAATTAATATCATCATTCTACAGATAAACTGAGATTCTAAAGTTAAATTATGTCCCCTCACCCTTCATTATTTAGATTTTATTACTAGCTTTTATTATCAAGAGTGTGAATTGGAATCAGGTTTTGAGGGAAACCCCTTTGTTTGAAATCCTTAGGATTTAAGAAGCTCCAAGACATGAAATATAAAAGCAAGAATATGGCAGAATGTAGCACTATATGTTGGTTAGTCTCCATTTGCTTCCCGTTCCCCTCTCCCTCATGTGTATTTCTGCCCATTGTCTCCTGTCTCCTGCTGTGTGCCCTGAGAGGCCCACCTCTGTAATTGCATTATGCAGTCACGTTTCAGGTGAGTTTGACCAGTGAAAGGAACTAGCAGGAGAATAAAGGACAGTAACTAAGAGACATAGGGCTAGTTCTTTTCCTGCTCCCTTATTTGTCCTTCCTAGACTATAGCACCTGCTGGGTGGCCCTTGCTCTATGGCTCCAGCTCTCACTAGAAACTGGTACTATTCCTTCCTTGCCTTTCCCCTTAGGGATGTTAACAGCTTCCTACTCTTGGTTCCCTTGACCTGGCCCACAACTCTGCAAGTAGTGCCTTCATTACTGTCTCTTGAACCACCTCAGCTAGATCCTGTCTTCCCGCTGGGGCCCCGAACCATATGCACCTCTCCCACATCACCCTAATCTGCAAAAATAAATCTAATACCCCGAGGAACGTAGTGAGCCTAAAATGTCCACAGTCATAAATTCACTGATTTTTTTTCCTTTTAATAATTAATGTTTGTTTCTCCAGTGCTTATCTGTCATAATCCAACCTTGGGCCCTTGTTTATCCCTGGCCTGAACTTTTGTGATGGTCTTAGTAGACTCCCGTCTCTAAAGCCTCCTACCTTCAATCAATTCTATCTATAGCCTGCTACAGGATTAAGCTTCTTGGTGCACAATTCTAATCATATCATTTCTGCAATGACTGTCGAGTGCATAAGGGATAGGGTTCAAACTCCTTGGCCCAGCATGCAGGGCTCTCACCAGTGTGTCCAGCCATATCTATGACTCCCCTATGTCTTCTGTGCTCTCTAGTCCCCAGCCCCTTGCCAAAATGTATAATCTTCATCTTTGTTCACACAGTTTCCTTAGCCTAGAGGGGCCTTTACTTCGAAACTCTTCACAGACTTCAAGGTTCAGTGAAAAGGCTGCCCCCTGCCTGAAGATTGTCTGTTTCCTTAAGAGATAAATGACTGCTTTTTCTTCTACACCCTCATGAGTCTCTTTGTGTTTGTTTCCTATGGTACTTGGCACATTGAACTTCTCAATACATACAGTTATCTTTGTCCATCCTCTTCCATATCCCATTCCAGGCACCTTTCCCAACCAGAGGCTGTCTCGTTCATGGTGGTACCCCTAGCAATGAGAACAGGACATAGCATAGAGTGGTCTCAGCACACACAGCTTCCACGAATGAATGCATCAATGAATGTAGCATCCCCTCAGCACCTAACACAGTGTCTACCATGTGGTCAGACTTTAAAACATTCCAATGATCTACTGAACAGCAGGATAATCTATATTAAATGTCATATATGAGATCTGCATATTTGCCTATTTTATATGATTATCCCTTCATATGAATATATATTATTTTATCATATGTCATTTTTAAAAAGATCCCTCTTTGGAGAAAGTATTACCACATACATAAGCATCTCTCTCTTTTTTTTTTTTCTTTTCTAACTAAATGTGCTAAAGCTGAACAAGGGCCTGGAAGAGGTTTCTGAAGGGCAATTGGCTGCGTGCAGCTTTGAAATATCCTACTTTTTTCTCATTTCCTATCAGTCAGTCCTATTCTCTCCTTGCATCCAATTTTGTTTAATGAGACTACTGCAATGTATTTATTTTGGGGTGATTGAATTTAGAAAGACATTCATCTAACACGCAATTGCTGCCACAAGCTGAATGGCTGAATCATAACAGAGATGATGGCATTAATCCGAGGACAGCTGTTTCTTATCATTTCTAACACAAAAAAGGCTCAGGCCAGGCTGGAGTTTCTGCCTCAGTTGCAAGGTGGGACTGATAGGATCTAAAGCAGAAACGCTTCTGGACAGGTGGCAGTAGACAGGGAAAAAGAAGAAATGCCCTGTGAGGGACTAAACATTTGGTTTTTAGAACTTTGTCTCTCTGATGTGTGAGGGTTGCTTCTGACCCTCTGGGATGCTCAAGAAATTCCAATTCTAATGAGATAATTTGATAAGGATGGCAGAAGCATCTGTGTGTGTAACGAACATTTTAAGAGTTCACACGTCTGTTGGTAATTCATTGCGGCTATTAAAGCAAAACGATAACAATGCTGGCTTACATTTGCACAGCACCTAATAGTTTATAACATGCATTCACATTCACCGTCTCAGGCAAAATAAGCAGCCACCACCCATGTGCCCAGAGCTCAGGGGCATATCCAATATAGCTCCCAGAGAGCTGGGGAGCTCCTTCTAAGGAAATCTCCCATGGCATTTGCCTGCTTCAGTTGCCCATAATCCACTATGAAAGTATTACTTCTTTGAACTCAGGCACTTTTACTGCTAAAGCAAAAACGTCCCCAGAAGCAAGCATATAGCCAACTCTGCAACTGATTTACACCTGAGTATGAATGCATTCTCAGCAGAACAGCTGGCTGAGGATTTGAGCAGTTGTGTCAAACTGACTTCCTCTTACGTGGTACTATTGTGAGCCCTCACTTGAGGACCCCTTAACCTGAGCAAAAGCATCCTGTTCGGCAGGAAGTTTCTCCCCAGGCCCTAGAAATCCCAGCAGCCCTCACCCAGCTTCTCATCTGCTGGGGCCTATTCACTCCCACGTAAATGCATCTAAGGTGCTTCCCACACTGGCTCTCCCCTACAGGGGCCCATATCTGCTCCCTGAAGCATTCTTTGCCTGAACAAATTCTGGGAGTGTTGTCCAATCCCGAAGCAGCAGCTACTCCTCCTTGTTCCACAGCCAAAGCATTAGCCAGCCCTGCTCTTTTCCTGTAAATTTCCAGGGCGGGAGTCAGACCCAGTCCCCTGAGGCCCCAACTGCAGGAGACACAGCTCAAGCTCTGAGTGGTCCTGCTGAAGTGAGGTGAGATAGGCACCCACACACCCCTTCCTTATCCCCTGGGGCCACGAGCGGCACTTAGCACACCAGCTGCTTCCTCCAAAGAAATCATCTTCAAAAGCTTCCAGTCATTCTATCCTTCGACCCTTGGTGAGGATGACGGTGCAAGAGTCACGTAACCACTTTCTGCTAAATCCTGTTTTAAGTTCCTCTGGGTGGTCTGTCCCATTACTTTGGGTATCTGATAGCTATTGTGTCTGAATTCTCTGTGGAAACTTCTAGTCTAACACCCTGTTACAATTCACTCATCTATTCAGTGAACAATTAATGAAGGTCTACCCTAGTGTAGGCCTTTCCTGTCCCCTGCCTCCTTTATCCTCCTCAGTTACTCATTCTTTGCCTTCCTGATATGAAATATTGTGATGAACAATCAGTCAGTCACTCCTTCTCTCTTATTCCCTTCTTCCCTCTCCATCAATTTCTGGCTATCATTTTGGATACATGTGAGAAAATGTTTTTATTTTCCATACAAAAATAGGTAACATGCAAACTGAAAAGAATTAAATTAAAACTACAATAAATAATGAAAATATTGGATGTCACATCATCTTATGAGCCTAGCACTTTTTTTAACAGAAAGCATTGAAGGCTGACTCTTGGGAATTAGTTTCTTCAAAATGCTATTGCAAATACACACCAATAAAATATTATAGTAAAGAAGGTGCTTTATCATCTCTTCCTAGTACACAGTGCCTGGAATAGCAGGAAACAAGATGAAAATAAACAAGGGCCAGAAGATATTTCATTATTGCTTAAAAAAAAAAACTGTGCTATACTTTCTATAGCATATAAATACAGACACATGAAAAGGACACAATAAAAACAGGAGTTGAAAGGAAAACCCAGTGCTCCAAGACTGCTCCACCAGACAGCTGGAACATCAAACATGCTTTCTGAAATATCATATAACAGCTGTCTACTATGCTAAGCCCTTGAACATTACCCCAAATAGTTTTTTTTTTTTTAAATCATGATGATCAATAGCAACCATTTACTTAGGGCCTTCTCTATGCCCGGTGCTGGACTAAGTGATTTATGGTGCATGTTATTTAATTCTCACAGCAGCCCTGTGAAGAATATGGTATTTATTCCTATTTTATAGATGAGGAAAATGAGCCTTGGTAATTAAGGCATCTGCCTCAAGTTGTGTGCCTTGTCAGTGGTGAAACTGCTCATTATTTTTGGTTCTCAGCAATGCCAAGCCACTGCTCCTTCTACTCTGCTGTGATGCTGTGACCTGGAGGCAGATAAACACGAGTGTTCCACTTCTAATTTTGCCTATTTGTGTAGAAGTGAAGGGTAAAATGGAATTCTGTCCTCATCTGGAAGCCTTTGGTTTTTGTGTTTTTAAGAGCCACCTTGACTTAAGTGGGCATTGGACTGGTCTTTGTGTTAGTGAAACTTTTAGCGATCACAGTGACCCTCTGTTACAGGGTAAGGATGGAATGCAGCTGCCAACTGCCTCCCAGTAATCTCCTACTGGGGAATATATCACAGCACCAACTCCAGGATGTGGGGGACGATAGAAACAAATGAATCTGGGAATACAGGTTTTTTTTTTTCCCCTGTCTACTCAGTGTCAATTGGCACCTACAAAAAGCAGTATGTAGCTAGTAAGCACCTTCACTATATCAGGCTAATCCACCAAGACTATACGGCAGGGTCCCCACATAATATGTGACTAAACCTTTTTCGATTCAATTTCTTTTTTTTTTTTTTTCTGAGATGGAGTCTCGCTGTGTCGCCCAGGCTGGAGTGCAGTGGCACAATCTCGGCTCACCACAACCTCCAATTCCTGGGTTCAACTGATTCTCCTGCCTCAGCCTCCCAAGTAGCTGGGATTATAGGCACCCACAACCACACCTGTCTAATTTTTGTACTTTTAGTAGAGATGGGGTTTTGCTATGTTGGCCAGGCGGGTCTCAAACCCCTGACCTCAGGTGATCCACCCACCTTGGCCTCCCAAAGTGCTGGGATTTCAGGCATGAGCCACTGCACTAGCCTTGATTCAATTTCTCTGCAGCTTTTGCCCTACTCCATTTCTATATTAATACAACTCTCTTTTCTTCCTCTTACCCTCTTTACCCTTCTCCCACAAACATTTGTTGAGCCCTTGCTATGTGCCAAGCCCTGAAGTAAGTATAAGGAAATAACAAAGATCTCTGACCTCAAGGATTTTCCAGTTATAGGCCTGGGTTGTGAATATCACAAAGGGAGACAGTTACAGGTGGGATGCATGTCACAGAGGAGATGTCAGGAAAGGTTTACATGGAAAAAAAATGGAAACGTTCCCAAGTTTTCCCTGTTTGGAAAAAATTTCATCCGCACTCCAACCTGAATTCTGTTCCACTTTAGAGCTCTGTCATAGAACCTTATGGCATGTCGGTTTACATTAGTCACTTGGGGCTGGGTTTATCTCCTCCATTCCACTCAGTATAATTCACTCCACATAAATCCTGTGCTAGGCTGTGCTGTGGGAGAGGAAAATGATAAAGTCAATCCCAGAACTGGCTCAGCAGGGAGCTCACAGGAGGAAAGCTACGTAACAGAAGGATAAACCAAGTGCAACAGAGGATGACATGGATACAGATTTGCCTCCTCCCACTAAAGGAGGCAAATGCCATGGACTGCTTTAGGGAAGAAGTGGCATTTGAGAGGAGCTTTGAAAGGTGAGCAAGATTTCTCTAGTCAGAGACCGAAAGAGAGATGATGCTTTGTAACAGATTCAGAGAAGGCAAGAAGAAGGGGAAAGAATGAGACAGTGTGTTTGAGGGAACTGCAGTAAACCAATGAGGCTGGCATATAGGGTATACGGTCAGGGAGAGGTGTATGATTGGAAGAAAAAAACCTGGAAAGGTTAATTTGGACCAATCTGTGGGGGCCTTCAATACTTGTAAGGTATTGACACTTAATATGTAGGCTATTTCCCACTCAAAAATGCTTCTCATTTTGGGGAAGCATTTTTGGCTGGGAAATTTATGTGCCCAAAGTTGTTTTGTATGGATTGTGGATGAGAAAAGAGACAAGGAGACCAATCGGGATGAGTGTAGTATTCCAGGTAAAAGAGGCTGTTGTTGCTGATGAGAAGTAGCAGTGGAGAGGGAGAACTGCCAGTCTTGGGTCAGGGGCTGAGTGTCACCTATTCATTTGTCCCCTGTAACAGCCAGCACTGTTCCCCCCTGTTTCATAAATATTTGTGAGATTGAACTGTATTAAAGATTCAATTTGAAAGTATGAATTTATGTCTTACAGATGTCTTGTCCTTTTTGTTTTAATCCTGTCATAAAAGTCATTCAATTCCAAGTCACAGTATTGTCCCTGCCGAAGGCTATCATTATCTGGCAGTTATGTGGCACCTCAGAGCAGTGGCACCTCATTTGCAGTCCTTAATTGCCTCATGCACCATTTTAATTGGTCTGCGATTGTCTGTGTGGACAGACCTCATTTCCTTTCTGGAGTCAGCTGGGGCTGCCCCACCCTTTCCTACAAGCTCAGTCATCCGAACATCACTAGCTGAGAAGACTCAGGAAGGCTGCTGAGCTCCAAAGCATGCAAAGAATGGGCTCTCATGGGGAGTTCTAAAGACCAGAGGGCTGCTGGGACCCACAAAAGGGCAGCTGTCCAGTGAACTCAGAGTCACTTTAGGCAGGCCTTTTTAGGAAAGTAGGAAGGAAGGTACAACAGGGGCAAACTGTAGGGACCACCCAGAGTGTGACACAAGAATTCCAGATGAGGTTTGATAATTACATCAGTAGGGATCTTTAAAAATGGTTAAGATGACCCATTTAGAAAGTAATCCACCTCAAGGGATGGCTTAGAATTAGGGAATTAATGAGGACACAGTGTCTCCCGAATCCGGTCAAGTGGTCAGATTGGATTGGGATCATGAACTCAATTTAATCAAAAGATAATAATGGCTAATTTTACTGAGCATTTACTATGTGCCAGATACTTTTCTAAGCAGTGTACCTACATTAGCATATTTAATCCTCACAATAATTCTATAAAGTGAGTGCTATCATTTCTCCATTTTACACGTGAGGAAACAGGCACAGAGCCAGTAAGACTTATCCCAGTGGGCAAGTGGTAGAGCCTGCATTTGAAACCAAGCAGTCTGGCTCTGGCATGTACTGAATGCAACACTATCCCACCTTTCTGAGGTTAGAGTGTCTCTTGTTCTCATCACTCCAGCCAGCAGAACTGGAGGACAGAAGAGGCCTGAATTGTAACATCTCATTCTGAGATATGAAGGTTTGTCATCATGGCATAAAGGGAAAAGTTTAGTTCTGCAGCCAAACAGACCTGCTTAGAAACCCATTTCCATCATATTAGTGATCTTGGGCAAGTTTTAGCCTCTAAAGGTTACAGTTTCTTGGGCATAGGATAAAGATTAAGAGCAAAATCACATACCTAGGCCTGAGCCTAGCATAGTGTGGGTGCTCAATAATGACTCTTACCATGGTCTGTGTGCAGTCTGCGGAAAGCAAGCAATGCATAAGAATGGGTCCTTGTACATCCAGCAGTGTTTAGAGGAAAAGACTTCTGAGTCTAAGAGGGGTCATTCAACCCTATGTTTCCTGTAGCTTGGTGGTAATATACCCCAGGAACACCAGCCCCCTTCATTCTAACTCTAGGATCACTGTTGTGCCTTCCAATCTATGATTTGGTCTTTGCTCCTGCCAACTCTGCCCTGAGGGGTCTGTCTAATCCTGTTGTTCTATCTCCTAGAGATACGGAGAGACTAGACCCATCTACAGTACTCCAAATCAAGCCCTACTTCTGATACTAGATTTTTCAATCATGATTTCATGGTAAGCCTCAAATCTGACTTCTGTGCTTGACCTTCAAGTGGGTAAATCTAACAATAGTATTATGTGATATTTCTTCTCAGTGCAGGTGGAATTTACAAGAAAACTCTGTTCTTTTTCATGGTGCAACAGCAGGATGCAACAGAAAGTGCCCTGGGCTCTGAGATCTGTCTCCACCTCTTATTAACTGTGTGACCATAAGCAACTCCAATCCCTGCCCTTTGCCTCAAGAGTTCTTAGGATGATGGAATAAAACAACAGACGTGGGCCGGGCGCAGTGGCTCATGCCTGTAATCCCAGCACTTTGGGAGGCCAAGGTGGATGGATCACTTGAGGTTAGGAGTTTGAGACCAGCCTGGCCAACATGGTGAAACCCCGTCTTTACTAAAAATACAAAATTAGCCGGGTGTGGTGGTACACACCTGAAATCCCAGCTACGTGAGAGGGTGAACCAGGAGAATAGCTAGAACTCAGAGGCAGAGGTTGCAGTGAGCTGAGATTATACCACTGCACTCCAGCCTGGGCGACAGAGTAAGACTCTGTCAAAAAAAAAAAAAAAAAAGGGCTGGGCACAGTGGCTCATGCCTGTAATCCCAGCACTTTGGGAGGCCGAGGCGGATGGATCACTTGAGGTCAGGAGTTCAAGACCAGCCTGACCAACATGGTGAAACCCCGTCTCTACTAAAAATACACAAAAAAACAAGCTGGGCATGATGGTGGGTGCCTGTAATCTCAGCTACTTGGGAGGCTGAGGCATAAGAATTGCTTGAATCCAGGAGACGGAGGTTGCAGTGAGCTGAGATAATGCCATTACACTCCAGTCTGGGTGACAGAGGGAGACTCTGTCTCAAAAAAAAAAAAAAAAAAAAAAAGAACAGATGTGATCATGTGTTTTGATTACAAAGAAACACATGAATGGAATGGAAGGAGTTATTATCACTGAGGTTTTATCTAGTTTGGGAAATCCCGACAATGTTAAATAAGATTGCTCTAAGCCATCTGGGGCTTGGGGTGCCCTAAAATCTTGAGGCTGTAAAGTGTTGTCAGTACTAAGGGCAACAGTGAGTGATCCTGAAAGAATTAGAAATGAGATTGTCCTTGAGAGTTAAAATAGGACATCAACACATAATGTATTAGAGTAGAGATTTGCTAAGTCACCTTAAAGAAACAGAATGGTTCTCAGACCGGGACCACTTGATGAAATCTCATTGAAAATATTAATACAGGTAAAGAAGAAAAGCTCAATCAGAAGCGAGGTTGACGAGCTAAGAAAATGCTAGAGACCGGTGCAGTGGCTCATGCCTGTAATCCCAGCACTTTCAGAGGCCGAGGTGGGTAGATCACCTGAGCTCAGGAGTTCAAGACCAGCCTGGGCAACACAGCTAAACCCCATCTCTACCAAAAAATACAAAAAAATTAGCCAGGCATGGTATGCCTGTGGTCCCAGCTACTCAGGAGGCTGACATAGGAGGATCACTTGAGCCTGGGAAGCGGAGGTTGCAGAGAGCTGAGATCACGCCACTGCATTCCAACCTGGGTGACAGAGTGAGACCCCTGTGTCACACACAAAAAAAAAAAGAAAGAAAGAAAAGACGAGAAAAGGTAGCAACCCTGCAAGGTCAGACAAGCAAGTCTTGGCAAAGGGGCTCTGGTTAAGAAGGAGATTTGGGTAATTCTGATGACAGGTATCTCCCTATTATAGAGGTCTAGGCCAGATGCCTCTAAACATTCTTTTAATTTCTTCCCCTTGTTTTAATTCCACACTTATCAAGCAATCTAATTATAGTTTAGCTTCATGTAGCTCCACCTACAAGAAATAAATCCATTAGCCATTGGACTTAGGCGTCCCTTGGCAATTGTATTTCTTACCATGAGTTAATAAACTGACACCTGATTATAATATGACTTCTCATGTGGCCTACTTACTGGGCTAGAATGCTCTAGTCATAGGCCTTGAACATTTGAAACCTTCAGCAATTCTAGTTTTCCTTGTAAATAAGCTAGCATCCTGGTTATGTACATTAGCCTTGTGAGCCTAGACACCCTTGACTGCTGACAAATTAGACTTCCGAACCTCAGGGGCAAAGGGCCAGAAACTGGACCCTGTAACTTCATTAAGGTAATGCCCCACTGTGAAGGTTTTTTGGGAAACATTTCAGCTGGCCTTTCCCTGGAGTCATTCAGTCAATTTCATTGTCCACACCATGCCTTTTGAAACACTACGGAAGGAACTGACGCCCCGGTGCAATGCAGGGATTCCCTCTGTGGCAAACCCTACCAACAGATGAATATGAATAAGTCCATATTCTTCATCCTGCCTGTCTCATTGGGATCCCAGCCTGCCTTCCCCATGTTATTTCCCATTTCTTCCCTATATGCACTCTGCATTCCAGACTTGGTATCTTTGCCTGTGTTGTCCATTTCTGCCTAGAATAATCTTTTTCCCTCTACCCCTTAGTCCCACATGCCTAATCCCATCTTTGATTCAAGACTTGGGCTAGGTGTCCACTCTTCAACAACCACTTCCATAATTGCTACCCCATCTCTGAAGTCCCATAGATCATTCCTGTTCATTTTCTACCTATGTTAGAGTGATGTCATAAGAGAGGTCTCCAAGAATCTCAGAAATAAAGTCCCCTCTCTGCTGGCAGCATTCTTCCCTTATAAGAAAATCTTCCCGGGAAGTCCAATTCATTCAGTCTTTCATTTATTTATTCAGTCATTTGACAAATATTTCCTGAGTGCCTCTACGTGCCAGGCAGTAGGAGGCAAGGGTGGATAAGATTGACAGGGCTTCTGCCCTCATGCAGCTTCCAGTCTAGTGAGAGACGACAGACACTAAATAAATAAACAGTTAATAAATTATGGCTGTAATAAGTGCCATGAAGCAGTACATAGTACATAGTACTCTGAGAATACAGAAGAGGCTTTCCAGAAAAGTTATATTTAAGTTAAACCTGAAGGTACATAGGAGCCAAGAGAAGAAGAAAAGGTGCTTGAAAGAGTGTGAGTTGAATGATCTCAGTGGCCAGTGTCACTGAGCTGTGGCAGCCTGATGTTTTCAGTCCATGGTTGACTACCCTGTCTTCAGTCCATGGTTGACTACCCTGTCTTCAGAGAACGCTAGGAACAAATTTTAAAATATTTTTCCGCTGCGTCTCTGTTTTCGAGCTCCAGGCAGACTAACCCCTTTACACTGAGAGCCAGCAAAGTATCATATGATTTGTTGTATTTAAGCTCTCTTAGTTATAATTACATTCCCATTAGCCAGTTGATTTTGTTGGTTTGTTTCACATTAACTTTTCCTAATTTCATTCTCAAAGGGTAACATTAACTTCTTGCTTTAGGGAATCTTACTGTCAATCTCATCTACCACCTGAAAGGTACAAAAATCTTCATTTTGTTATCTGTTGTATCTGCAGTGCTATGATGCCTGTCACATACATAGTTGGTGCTCAGTATATATTCACTGAGTGAATGGATGCATGGATAGATGACTTTTATCTTCCCTCTTACACCAGGAGCTCTCTAGGAGCACACTACTTGCCTAGTTCACATTTGGGCTCCTCTAGCACTTAGGACAATGTCCTGCACATGGTAGGTAATCAATCAATAAATTATTTTTGAAAATGAAAAATCACCTTGCCTTTGCTTGAACGTTTTCATGACTGGAAAGAACTTCTTGCTTTTTCAGGCAGTTGGTGGTAGTTGAACTGCTCTAGCTATTAAAGTTCTTCCTATTCTCAGGTTAACATCTACCTTCCTACTGGTCCTAGTTCTGCCCTCTGGACCCTTGAAGGACAACTCCTCATCCTCTGCCCCATGGCAGTCCTTCTGATATTGGGAACAGTGACCAGGTTCTCGTAGTCACTTAAAAACAGGACATCTCTCCCGTGAACTCAAATCCTTTAAAATACTTTGAAGTAGGCTGGGCACGGTGGCTCATGCCTGTAATCCCAACACTTTGGGAGGCCAAGGCGGGCAGATCACCTGAGGTCAGGAGTTCGAGACCAGCCTGGCCAATGTGGTGAAACCTTGTCTCTACTAAAAATACAAAAATTATCCCAGCTACTTGGGAGGCTGAGGCAGGGGAATCGCTTGTACCCGGGAGGCAGAGGTTGCAGTGAGCTGAGATCGTGCCACTGCACTCCAGCCTGGCAACAGAGCAAGACTCCGTCTCAAAAAAAAAAAAAAAAAAATTAGCTGGGCATGGTGGTGCACGCCTGTAATCCCAGTTACTTGGGAGGCTGAGGCAGGAGAATCGCTGGAACCCGAGAAGCGGAGGTTGCAGTGAGCCGAGATCACGCCACTGCACTCCAGCCTGGGCAATAGAGCGAGACTCCATCTCAAAAACAAAAACAAAAACAAAAGCAAAAACAAACAAAAACAAAAAAACTTTGAAGTACTCCTAGCATACTTCAAAGGAGGACACACCCCTCATAAGTTTGTGGGTGTTCTGAACTCCCACAGAGAGCCACTGTGCAAGCAGGTTCTCTCTCCAGGTCAGGAACCCAGACCGGAAACAGTGCTAACAATAATGAATGTTTACTTCACAATTAATAATGGTTTACTGGTCAATCCACATCACACCCCTGGGATATAGGTCAGGGTTTCTAGGCCTATAAATGGTCAAGGAAATGAAGCAGAAGACAAGGGCTTAAGTGTATTTTGCATATGTGCTGGGGCCTGAGTGGAGGAAAGAACCACTGAGCTGAGGGCTCAGGAAATCAAGAGCCTATATCCAGGCTGATCCACTGGGAATCGCCACTGGCCTCTCTCCTAGGCTGAGAGAATCACTTTAGGTCCAATGTCATTATAACCAGATCTGTGAAACGCTGCACATTCTAAGATAAGGAGTAAAGGGAAAAAAGAATACAGAAGATAGACATTGAAGGCTTACTGTATGCCAAGCTCTGCATTAAGCTCTGTGCACTAAGGTATGTCAAAAATGTTTCCAAATACAGCATCTTAAACATATAAACCCAAAGCTATGCATACAGGTTTACTATTATTTGAAATAAAGGGTGTATTACCTGGAGGCTCAAATATCTTTTTGTTACACATAGCTTTTATTGTAGTGGGATTTGCTCCAAATCCTCTTAGAACCAATATACACTTGGGCAAAAAAAGAGTCTACCAAATAAAATAAGTGCACATATTTAATTTCATCAATTTCATTGTATTGTAAATGCACAAGACATTTTTAGTGATTCCCTTTGAAAATCAGAATCCTTTCAAAATCATTTTATAATTTGAAGAAATCCCTTCTTTATATTAGATCTTCAAGAGTAAGGCTTCCTGCAAGCAATGATTCTTAACCTGTTGGGAGATTTCAAGTTCTTTGAGAATCTGCTGACAGCCCCACGGGCTGTCCGCAGAAGCACACGTAGATTCGCATAAGCACAAAAAATTTGCTTATACAATTTCAGGGTCTGTGAACTCAAGGTTAAGAGCTTCTAACCTCTCACATACATTGCTGATGAGAATGCAAATTGGTACAAAGGTCAAGAAGGGAAATTTGGCAATATCTATCAAAATTACAAATGCTAGACTGAAGGGCTGGACTTTGTTAAAAAAAAAAATTACAAATGCACATACCCTTTGGCCCAGTATCTCCTCTTCTAGGAATTTATCCTACAAACGTATTTTTACATGGGTGAAATGATGCTTGCACAAAGGTATTAACTGCAGCATTATTTATTACAGAAAAAGATTGGAAACTACCTAAATGTCCATCAATAGGGGACTGGTTAAATAAATTTTAGTCCATCAATAGGGGACTGGTTAAATAAATTTTAGTATGTCCATACATAAAATACAATGTATCTTTGTTTAAAAAAGAATGTGAGGCCAGGATGGTGGCTCACGCCTGTAATCCCAGCACTTTAGGAAGCTGAGGCGGGCAGATCACCTGAGGTTGGGAGTTCGAGACCAGTCTGACCAACATGGAGAAACCCCATCTCTGCTAAAAGAAAAAAACCCACAAAATTAGCCAGGTGTGATGGCGCACGCCTGTAATCACAGATGCTCAGGAGGCTTTGGCAGGAGAATCTCTTGAACCCAGGAGGCGGAGTTTGCAGTGAGCCGAGATCGCGCCATTGCACTCCAGCCTGGGCAACAAGAGAGAAACGCTGTCTTAAAAAAAAAAAAAAGAATGTGAAAGTTATTCATGTACTGATATAACACAATCTCTAACGTATATGATATGATAAATGAAAAAGAGAGATATAGGACAGTGTAAACAGTATACCATTTGTTTTTTTGTTGTTGTTGTTTTTTTGACAGAGTGAGACTCCGTCTCTAAAAAAATAAAATAAAATAAAATAAAGTCAAGCAAGTCCTAAACCTCACTTTCCTCATTTATTCAGTTATTCAACAAATGGAGTGTCTCTTATGTGCTAGACACTGTTCTGGCCACTAAGGATACTGCAGTAAAAAAAAAGAGACAAAAATCTCTGCCCTTGCTTGAGGTGATGGATAACCCAATGACTCTGATTTGATCATTATACACTGTATGCTTGCATCAAAATATCACATGTATCCCGTAACTATGTACAACTATTATGTATCCATAATGATTCAAAATTCAAAAACATCTCCACATTCATGGAGCTGACATTCTATTGTGGGGAAAGAGACAACAAATTAAGAAAACTATGTAGTATGTTCAATGGTGGCAAGTGCTGGGAAGAAACTAAAGTTGGGAAGAAACATGAGGACTGCTGGCCGGGGGTAGTTGTAAAAACTAAATGGGGCTTCAGGGCAGGGCTTTCTGGGAAAGTGACATTGGACCTGAAAGAGAGGCAGCTCCAAAGCCTGTGGATAGGGTGTTGGGGAAAGCAGTCCAGGCAGAGGGAAGAATCAGGGCCAAGACTCTGGGGCCCTGAGTAGGCTTGGCTTTCCTGATGAAGAGCAAGGAGGCTGGAGCCGAGGAAGCTAGTGAGGAAGGCTGAGGGAAGGACAGCCAGTGAGAGAAGACACGGGCCCCTGTGGAGCCTTTGTAGCCATTGTAAGGGCTTTGATTTCCACTCTGAGTCAGATGGGAAGCCGCTGAAAGGTTTTGAACTTGCATTTTAACAAGAGCACTTTAGCTACCATGATGAGAACAGACTTGAAGGGGGTGAGGGCGGAAGGTTACTGCAATCATCCGGGTGAAAGAGGATGGTGGTTTGAAGCAGGGAAGTAACAGTGGAGGAGTGAGAAGTACTCTGATTCTGGATATGCTTTATGAAGGTGCAGCAACAGGATTTGCTGACCAGATTGGATGCAGGGTTTGAGAGAAAGAGAGGAGTCAAAGATGACTCCAAGGTTTTGGGCCTCAGCAACCTGAAGGCTGGACTTGCCACTACCTGAGATGAGGAAAACTGAAGGGGAGGAAGTTTCTTGGGGGCAGAGGAACAAGAAGGGAATATTAGGAGCCAAGTTTTAGACATTTTAAACTTGAGATGCTTTTTTTTTTTTTTTTTGAGACAGAGTTTCTCTCTTGTTGCCCAGGCTGGAGTGCAATGGCGTGATCTGGGTTCACCGCAAACTCCGCCTCCCAGGTTCAAGTGATTCTCCTGCCTCAGCCTCCCAAGTAGCTGGGATTACAGGCGTGAGCCACCATGCCCGACCTGAGATGCCTATTAAACATCCAAACAGAGATGTTGAGTGGACAGTTGGATGTTTGGTCAGGAATTCAGGAGCACGGTTGGACTGTAATAATATTCATCTGTAAAACTGGGATAATATAATAACACCTACATAATAATGCTTATTATTGGGAGGATTAAACAAGACAATCCATGTAAAACTTTCAGTGTACACAGGGCCTAGCACACAATATGCCCCCAATACATTTCAGCTATTATTCTTATTGAAATTTAAATACTCTCAGTATTTTTATCGTTACTATGAAGTTATGAATATGGTTGCTTTTAAGATTAATAAGTTGTTTCTGTGTCAATTCCCAGGAATGATTTGCAAAAGAAAACTAAGCCTTGCCAGGCACAGTGGCAAGTGCCTATAGTTCCAGCTACTTGGGAGGCTGAGATAGGAGGATCACTTGAGCCCAGGAGTTCAAGTCCAGCCTGGGCAACATAGTGAGACCAACTACCCTCCCCCAGTCTCAGGAAGGAAGAAAGAAAGTGGAAGGAAGGAAGGAAGGAAAAGAAAAGAAGGAAGGATGTAAAGGAAGGAAAGAAAGAAAGAAAAAAAAAAGAAAGAAAGAGAGAAAGAAGAGAAAGAAAGCAAGTAGGCAGTGCCTTTGAAATTGGTTTCTAGGCCCCAGAGTTCAAAACTTTGAAGAGTTGGGCATGCATCCTAGTCCTTATAAGTTATGCCATGTTTCTTAAATAATCAGTATGTTACTTCATCAACCCAGAATTTATGTCAAGCTTTGAAAAGGGTTTGACATGGAGAATGAGGCAGTTTATCAGGAGAAATTGAATACCAGCAAGGACCCTGTGGGGAAGACATTCCCAGCCTGTTCACGTAGCCTTCGTGACACAGGGTTTAAATGGAATGCAGCATGAGAACTGACTACCCCGTCTCGCCTTCAATGGCTATAGATGTTATCGCTGGCCACAAGTTTATCTGGCTCCTTTTAAAATTGATTCACAAAAGCCACGACCCATGTCTTCCTGAAATAGCAAGCTTCTCAGAGGAACTTCCCTTGAAGAAACATACTCTTGCTATCGTCTATTAATTTATTCAGTGATCTTTAGCTGTTTTATGTTGGGGAAGTAGAAACGAGAGCTGGTATGGTTTTATTACACATTTCTAGATCTTTGAAGCAGCGAGCTTCTAACATCAAAACCTAAACCATGAGGTTTCTCATTATTTTCACATCTCTTTGAATTTTGACTATAAATCCCCGACCCTGTAATTCTCCTTAATATCTATGACAGGCTTGAGGCTCAATAACTACCTATTAAGAATCCTCCTAATCTCCATTTATATGCAAAGGAAAGAGGTGTTGAATGGTTCAAACAATCCAAAAATGCTTGTGTAACAAATAGATGACTAAGGTCACATACAATCACAGACCGTGTTTGATGAATTTAGCAATGGCAACACAACCACAAGGATACAGGTGGATGTACCAGTGAGAGAGAGAAGGAACAGTAACACAAAGGAGGCACTTTTTCCCCTAATCCTTGTTTTTTTTCCTTAAATGAGGTCACATAAACTGAACCGACTGCTGCTAATGAGGAGGTCTTTGCTCAATTAAACTTCATGAAACACCACTTTCATTCCTTTCCCCGGATTCTTTTGTTTCTAATGATTTTTTTTTTTTTTTTTTTGAGATGGAGTCTCACTTTGTCACCCAGGCTGGAGTGCAATGGTGTGATCCCGGCTCCCTGCAACCTCCGCCTCTCGGGTTCAAGTGATTCTCCCTGCTTCAGCCTCCCAAGTAGCTGGGATTACAGGCACGAGCCACCATGCTTGGCTAATTTTTGTATTTTTATTAGAGACGGGATTTCTCCATGTTGGCCAGGCTGGTCTCGAAATCCCGACCTCAAGTGATCCACCCGCCTCGGCCTCCCAAAGTGCTGGGATTATAGGTGTCAGCCACTGTGCTCAACCATGTTTCTAATGATTTCTACATTCACTGTCACTATGCTTCAAGCGGTGGCTTCATGTGAAAAAATAATAAAAACAAAACCCTTCTCCCTTCTCCCAGGAGTCAAGGACTAACCCCTCAGGGTCTCATAGCCCAGAATGACATGTGAAGGGCCAAGGACTCCCTTACATCTATGGTTCCCTGCAGACACCCCTACTCCAGCCTCTCTCTGGCTGTGTGTCCCAGAACTCTAGGTGGAGGAGAGCTAAACAATCCAGGAACTGATCATTCTGAACTGAGCCAGTCAAGCTGATCTGTGGCAAGAACTTAATAAATTTCTATCCTGTATCTGTTTTTCTGGTTTAAAGGGAATCTTTTTTGTTTTCTATTAATTTTAAAGTAAATTTTAGTTTTATATTTCCAGCCAAGCTAAGAGGGAAAAGAAAAGAGTTTTGTGCATATTCAGCATGGTGGTGACAGAAGAAAATGCTATTTAGCAAGAGGTGCTTTATACACCAACCTCTCTTTGGCTTTAAAATTTAGAACTCAGGGCCACCAGAAAAATACAGGTGTCTTTTTGTCCATGGGCGGTGTGACCATAAAGTTTGTCATCCAACCCAGAATACTTCTGAGAGTGAAACAAGGCAATACAAAGAATGCCACCAGTACAACAAGCAAATCAGACATCACTTTCAGCACCAAATAAGTCCCTAGTCTACAATAATTTTTTCATCACTCAAGAGGCTTGATCCAATAGATGGTTCCATGGCTAGCACACAGAATAAATGCCCTCTTCCACCGGGATAAATCTGCCCTACTGTTTTATGAACACAAGAGCAGGTTTCTTTCCTTCTCCCCTCTCTTATCCAACCATCTCTACTGCCATTTTAATTACAGAGTCCTGTTGCAGATTCTGTCTACCCAGACCTGCCATAACCTTACCCCTACATCCTTGCTCCAAAAAGTTCATCCAGGGGTCTACAGATTACACAACCCATCTCCTGATTTCGGTTAGTGGGCAGTGAGCTGAATATTTAAAATTCCGTAAGGCTGAGTGTAGCGGTTCATGCCTGTAATCCCAGCTATGTGGGAGGCTGAGGTGGAAGGATCATTTGAGCCCAGGACTTCAAGACCAGCCTGGGCAACAAAGTGAGACCCTGCTTCTACATAAAATTTAAAAACTACCCAGGCATGAACCTGTAGTCCCAGTACTCAGGAGGCTGAGGTGGGAGGATCCCTTCAGCCCAAGAATTTGAGGTTGTGATGAGCTATGATCATGCCACTGCACTCCAGCCTGGGTGACAGAGTGAGACCTTGTCTCAGTCAGTAAATAAATAAATAAATAAATAAAATTCTACCAGAATGACAATATGATTTGGAATTAGTCTTATCTGCTGTACAAACCAGGACAGAGGTCCCAAGGCAATTTCCAAAGTCCTATCAGATAGGTGGCCTTTCTCACCATTAGCAGGGGGCTCCTCTAGGGCACAGAATATGCACAATCTAATTCTATATTGACAGTGGCTAGTGCCCAGAGCAGGGGCTGGTGTAGAGTGGGTTCTCAGTATGTGCTATGGAATGGCCAGGCTGCTTTCTCTTCTCCGTCAGCTCTGGTTTCTTGAGTGCCCATGCTTTTCCTACCCCTTTCAATGCAGTAAGGGGGAGTCCTGCCATGATCTGTCACCTGGCTGGGTTGGGCTTTGTTGCCAGCCCTCAGGGACTGGCTAGCATTCTGCTTCTCCCAAGGATTGTGCTGAGCCAAACAGAGCCTCCTACAGACTCCAGGTACCAGGTTTGGGCACAGGCTGAGTCTGCTGGGTTCGATTCAGTTCAGGAACATCCAGCAAAGTCCATTACCTTCCCAGCCCCAGGCTGGGTACTGGAAGCACAGACTGAAAGTCATATACAGTATCGAAAGGTTATATATGCACTGAAGCACGGTGACTAACAGCAACGACTCCACAGTGGAACTGCCTGGGTTTGTATTCCAGCTCCACAATGTACTATCTGATTATCCTTGGGTGACTATTTAACCTCTCTGTGCCTGACTTTTCCATTTGTAAAGTGGAAATAATAGAGCCTGCCTCAGAGGGTTGATGTGAGAATTATATTCAATGATTTAGAACCATGCTTGGCACAGCAGAAATGCTCAATAATGCTAACTATTACTGTTTTGGGGTTTTGGCTCCTCTTCCTGTGGCCCTAATGCTTGGCCCACTTCCCTTCATTCTCCCTGGTTCTGGCTGGTTCCCTCATTTTTCAGGAAGGTCTTTTCTTTGCTCTTGGCCCACTTCAATGCTGAGGACCAAGGACACACATCTTCACGCTAACATTTGGCTGGTGCCTTGTCCATCAGGATTTAAATCCAAAATCTTTATGAGGTTAAGCAATTTTCTACTATCCCTGAACACAAGTGAATCATTACATAACTATTTTTCTAAGAAGGAAAGAAAACTTGGTCCACACAGAAGGAGGACCAGATTTGGAAGGAGTTGCTCTGAGCCAGAAGCCCCTGTTTCTAAGCATACCTTGTGACTACATATTTCCAGTTCTTTCAGGGACAAAAGTGGGTGTTTCCACCCACCTCTCAGAAATTCTGATACAGTGAACAAAAAGAATCTTCTTAGGATTTTTAACAATCACGCTGTTATTTTCTTCTCTACTCACCCTAAGTTCTCTACCAGGTACCAGATCTTCTTAACTAGTAATGATTGGTTACAATATATTTATTCAATTAGGCAAATAGACACTTTTCTTTAATATAATCTTTAATATAATCACCAAAGCCACTACTACCTAGTCAAGAAAGGTAAACTTTGAAATAAACTGGATTTTTTTTCACTTAGATTAAGAAAATGCTGAATTTTTATGATTTTATAGTTCATAGCCTCAAACTCCAAATAATTTTAATTCGCACGTTTAACAGTTGCATTCAAAAACACTGCATTGCTGCCATGCCTGCCCCAGCCAAGTTCCAGGTGTTACTCTTCGCATCATCTCCAACACTTAAATTACAGATAATTTCAGTGAAAAGCAAATAATCAAAACTATGTAATAATGAGATTACAGGCTCACTCCTGTAATCCCAGCACTTTGGAGGCTGAGGTGGGCGGATCACCTGAGGTCAGGAGTTCGAGACCAACCTGGCCAAAATGGAGAAACCCCATCTCTACTAAAAATACAAAAAATTAGCCGGGCGTGGTGGCACACACCTGTAAGCCCAGCTACTTGGGAGGCTGAGGCAGGAGAAATATTTGAACTCAGGAGGCAGAGGTTGCAGTGAGCTGAGATTGCACCATTGCACTCCAGCCTGGACGACAAGAGCAAAACTCCATCTCAAAAACAAAATAAAACAAAACAAAACAAAAAACTTATTAGCCAATAAACACAAAAACCTCCCCAAATGTGATCATTCTATTAAGTATAAATCACAACTGCTCTGCCACCCACCTCCCCCACTCCAATACTTAGGAATGTTTCCTTCTGATGGATCTGAGTTAAATCCTTAAGACACAGCGGTCGAACTATTGTGTCCCAGAAGTCTCTACTTCCAGGATGACTTAAACACATCTCTGACCTAACTCATATTTTTGGCTTTGTTTGTTTTTTTGCTCATGGTGCCTGCTAACCCAAACCAATGGTTCAGTTGCCGTATGCTCCTAACACACACTTACCTCCTTCCTTCCACCAGTGTCCACAGTCTTCACACTGATCACCAAATCCCAGCATCAATCCTGGAAGAGACTGTAGAGACCAGCCAATCCAAGCCCTCATTTTACAGATATGGACTCTGGCGCCTACTAAGAGATAGACACTTGGCCAGGGTCACGCAGCTCATTAATGCAAGAGCTGGGACTAGAATTGCTTAACCGGAGATTCATCTCCCTGTGGTGTCATTCTTCTTCCAACTGGTTCCTTTGCCCTCTGCCCTAGTTGGCTTTCCTGCACTCGCACACAGTCCACACCCTCCTGGGATTTGGCAGCAGCCTGTGAGGCTCACCTGGAGTGAATTAACCCAGCTCAGCTGGCCTGGGACTCTTTACCTTCAGAGGAACAAGGATCACGTGGCTCTCCTGGAAACAGAAACATTGTGTGTAGGGATGCACGGGATGTTCAAGTATATCCATCACTACAGGTCTGCCAAGTCCTCCATGCTGAGAAGCAAACAGAGCTTACAAGTCATTTCTAATATCTGAGACTGTTAGGTTCTTTTTTCCTATAATTTCAGGTTACCCTGTAATAAGAGCTTTGGTAGTGCCCCCTAAAATAAACTTATTTACAATAAACATTTACTTAGGAGATAACCAAACAGTTCTCATTTGCTAGGCACTGTGTTGGCATGAGAGATACAAAAATGAGAAGACGTGATTCCCATCCTTATTTTGGTGGAAGAGAAAAACACATAGACAATGGTAAGATATTATGCTAAGCGCTTTGACGCTTGGACAAGAGTAGGCACAGGTCTCATAGACACACAGAAGCAGCAGCTAAGCCAGCACAGGAGGGCTAGTGGAATTTTTCTCATGACCTTTTTATTTAGAATAGTTTAAGATTGATAGCAAAGTTGCAAAGATAGTGCAGAGAATTCCATATACTTCTCACCCTGGTCTCCCCAGTATTAACATCCTGTATTACAGTGGTACCATGGTTACAACTAAGGAACCAGCACTGGCAAGTAACCATTAACTAAACTAGTAAAGACTTTTTGGAAAAGGTGATATCTAAGGTGATTTCTTTTATTTATTTATTTATTTATTTATTTATTTATTTTTGAGATGGAGTTTCACTCTTGTTGCCCAGGCTGGAGTGCAGTGGCGAAATCTTGGCTCACTGCAACTTCCACCTCCCGGGTTCAAGCAATTCTCCTGCCTCAGCCTCCCAGTAGCTGGGATTACAGGCTTCTGCTATGATTCCCGGCTAATTTTTTTCTATTTCTAGTAGAGACAGGGTTTCACCATGTTGGCCAGGCTGGTGTTGAACTCCTGACCTCAGGTGATCCGCCCGCCTCGGCTTCCCAAAGTGCTGGGATTACAGGCATAAACCACTGCACCCAGCTATTTCTGAATGACATTAGGAATTAGCCAGATGAAGAGATAGAAAAAGGGATTTTCTGTGTGTGTGTTTTTAGTAGAGACGGGGTTTCACCACGTTAACCACGTGGTCTCAATCTCCTGACCTCGTGATCCTCCCACCTCGGCCTCCCAAAGTGCTGGGATCACAGGCGTGAGCCACCACACCTGGCCAGGAAAAGGAATTTTAATCAGAAAGAATTAATGTGCAAAGACCTATCTTCCCACCAACATCATCCCTTTTTACTCTCTTCCTCAACCTGTTGCCTCTTCTTCACTCTTCGTCTATTCTTCTCTTTTCCCACTCAACCTCCCGCCTCTATCTCCATATACCGATCTGCTGGATGTTCCCTGAGCTCACCAAACTCTTTGCTTTGGGTCTTTGCACTATAAAATGTATATTTAGGAAGATCACTCAGGCTGCAAGGTAGAAAATGCACTAGCGAGGATAAGACAGAATAAAGACCAATTAATGGGTGGCCTGAGCAAAAGTGGTAGTAGTGGGAACAGAAAGAATATTATGACTTTTGGAGATATTAAGGAGATAGAATCAACAAAACTTAGTGGTTAATTCAAGGTAGGGCCTATGGGTGGGGCAAGAGTCAAGCTGACTCCCAGATTTCTGGCTTTAACAACCAGAGGGAATGGATGGTAGTGCCAGTCATTGGGCTAGACAGCATAAGAGTTAAGATTGATTAGAAGAGTGCTATGGTTTGAATGTGTGACCAAAATTTCATGTGTTGAAAATTTAATCCCCAATGCAACAGTATTAGGAGGTGGAGTCTAATGGGAGATTTAGGTCATGAGGGCTCCACCCTCTTGAATGAATTAGTGCTCTTATGAAAGGGCTTTCAGGAGTGGGCATTCTCTTGCCCTCCCACCTTCTGTCATGTGAGGATACAGCAAGATGGCCCTCACTGGACCAGATGCCAGCACCTTGATCCTGGACTTCCCAGTCTCGTTATAACTGAGAGAAAATAAACTTCCGTTCTTCATAAATTACCCAGTCTCAGATATTCTGTAATAGCAGCCCCAAATGGATTAAGACAGATGGGAAGAGGATTGGTTCTGCCTTGAACAGGTGAAGTGTGTACCCATGGGACATCTGAGAAGACAGTGAAGTTAGGAGGTCGGTTGGATATACACCTCTGTGTTTCTGGAGAGAAGTGAGCTGGTGACATATGTGGTAAATCATTAGCCTAAAGATGGCATTTTGGGCCAGGCAAGATTGCCCATGGGTACAGAAGAGAAGGGGATCCAGGAGAGGTCCTTAAAGAATGCTGCCATTTAAGTGTGACCCAAGGAAGAGTGTGGAAGGAGGCTATGGAGCATCTAGTGAGGTGAAAAGAAAGATATAGAATGTGGTATCCCTGAGGCTAAGAGGGGAGAGCTTTCCTGAAAAGGCCATGTGGCGAATAGTGTCAAATGCTGCAGAGGGTTTGAGGACCACAAGAATCTCCTGGATTTGGCAATAAGGATTTCTCTCAAAGGAGGAGTTTCAGAGAACAGACGGGGCCAAAAGCCCAACCTGTCCTTAGGCTGCAGAATAAATAGGAGGTGGCCAGGCATAGTGGCTCACGTCTGTAATCCCAGCACTTTGGGAGGCCGAGTTGGGTGGATTACTTGAGGTCAGGAATTTGAGACCAGCCTAGCCAACATGACGAAATGCCGTCTCTACTAAAAACAAAAACAGAAACAAAAACAAAAATTAGCCAGGCATGGTGGCACGCACCTGTAGTCCTAGCTACTCAGGAGGCTGAGGCAGGAGAATCGCCTGAACCCAGGAGGTGGAGGCTGCAGTGAGCTGAGATCGCGCCACTGCACTCCAGCCTGGGCAACAGAGAGAGTCCCCATTTCAAAGAAAAAAAAAAGAATAAATAGGAGGTGAGGAAAAGAGGACTGTGGGTGCTCTGCCACTTTTTAAAAAAGATTTACTGTGAATCAGAGGCCAGGGATAATTTAAATGGGACTGACTAATGACAGCAGATACTGGGAGTTTTTGGTTTGGGTTTGACAGGGTCTTGCTTTGTCACTCAGGCTGGCATGTGGTGGCACGATCATGGCTCACTGCAGCCTGTATCTCCCAGGCTCAAACGATCCTCCCACCTCAGCCTCTGGAGTAGCTGGAACCACAGGTGTGTGCCACCACCATGACTAACTAAATTTTTTTTTTTTTTTTGGTAGAGATAGGGTCTCACTTTGTTGCTCAGGCTGGTCTCAAACTCCTGAGCTCAAGTGATCCTCCTGCCTCAGCCTCCCAAAGTACTGGGATTACAGCCATGAGCCACCATGCCTGGCCTTTTAGATACTGTTGTGGTTAAAAAAAAAAAAAAAAAAATTACTTGCTCCATTTAGAGTATGCTCAATTCATAATTTTTCTACTGAAAAATTATGTCTTGTTATTAGTAGTAGCTATGATTTATAAAGTGTCCACCATAAGCCAGGCACATTATGTACATTATTTTATTTCACTCTTTTTTTTTTTTTTTGAGACGGAGTCTCGCTCTTTCACCCAGGCTGGACTGCCCAGGCTGGACTGCAGTGGCACTATCTTGGCTCACTGCAAGCTCCGCCTCCCGGGTTCACGCCATTCTCCTGCCTCAGCCTCTCGAGTAGCTGGGACTACGGGAGCCCGCTACCACGCCCGGCTAATTTTTTTTTGTATTTTTAGTAGAGACGGGGTTTCACCGTGTTAGCCAGGATGGTCTCGACCTCCTGACCTCGTGATCCACCCGCCTCGGCCTCCCAAAGTGCTGGGATTACAGGCGTGAGCCACCGCGCCCGGCCTTATTTCACTCTTTAAACAACACTTTGAAGTAGCTACTATATCCTTCTGTAGCAGTTGGAGAAACTAAAGCCCCGAAAAGTTAAGCATCTGGCACAAGGTCTCAAAACAACCTCATGGAGGAGCTGGAACTTAAACCTAACCTTCATTCCAAAGCCCGTGCTTTTCCTACTGCAACTGCATTACGTCTCCTAAATACTTCCTACAGCTGGCCTTCATTTCACAGTGCAAAAGACAAGCACTAAAGCAGTGGCCAGGGAATTCCACCCACCACTGCAAGAGACCTGAGGCAAGAGATGGATAACCCAGACACACAGTTCTTGTTCAAGGGCAATCTCTGAGTAAGGAATAAACGGTCTCTGGCTTTGAATCCCAGAGCTCCTTGCGGAGGACCCAATATGTCCCTTTGGGGTGTGTGTGTGTGTGTGTGTGTGTGTGTGTGTGTGTGTGCTTGTGCATGTACATGAGAGGAGGTAGGGCCAGAGAGATGAGAGTAAATCAATCATTGTTAACTAGAAAAGTGGAGGTTGTGAGTATGGGAAAATTGCAAAATTTTATGAGAATTTTGCAAAAATTGTTTTTCACCTGGAGAAAACAACTGTCAAGGAAGACCCAATCTGCCATGAGGAAGAATGATAAGCCTTGCATTGGAAACTCTGGAGGACATAACTGGGGCCAGTGGGGACGTGGTATGGAAAGGCAGGTTTGACTCTAATAAGAAGAGTTGCCCATCCAAGGATGGACAGAACTGCGCCACAAAGCGGTGTTTCCTGTGACTAGAGATCGTCAAATCGAAGCAGGGGTGTGGAAGTTAGACGCCAAGCATTAAAGAAGGCTTGGATGGCATTTTAGACTATCCTGGGTCTGAGATTTTGAGAGACCCTCTGAAGAAAATGGTTAAGACAAGGTTTCACATATGAAGGCCTGGCCTTTATTCTCCCCAAATGAATTCTAAATATTATGTAATGGGAAGATTGGCATGTTCCTTTATTCAAAATCTATACAAACAATGTATAGCAATTTCACTTTGATAAGAAAGAAAAAATGTCTTCCTACCTTAAGGAAGCTCTGTGTCTTTTCTAAGATGAGACGAGTGGTTATCTACTGGTATTTTTAGCCAGTAGATGACCTTGTCATCCTAATAATGTCAGGGACAGAGTGTGAAGAATGGATACTGGTAGCCTTACCCTTGTTTCTGGTGGAGATTAGAAATAAGGAGTTCATTTCCTACTTTCTCAAAGGGCTCTTGACAGGGGGTTACAGCAAGCCTAACAGAATAAGAGAAAGATCTATAATCACTAAATCAATAAAAGATTCTTTCTTTTCTTTCACTTGATAAATATTATTTGAGTACCCACTATATTACAGGCACTACATTTTTATTGAAAGGCAAGAAACGATACCCAGCTGTATAAGCACCTTTTCTTTTTTCTTTCTTTCTTTCTTTTTTTTTTTTTTTGAGACGGAGTCTCACTCTGTCGCACAGGCTGGAGTGCAGTGGCGTGATCTCAGCTCACTGCAAGCTCCTCTTCCTGGGTTCATGCCATTCTCCTGCCTCAGCCTCCCAAGGAGCTGGGACTACAGACGCCTGCCACCACGCCCGGCTAATTTTTTGTATTTTTAGTAGAGACGGGGTTTCACCATGTTAGCCAGGATGGTCTCAATCTCCTGACCTCGTGATCCGCCTGCCTTGGCCTCCCAAGGTGCTGGGATTACAGGCGTGAGCCACCGCGCCTGGCCTAAGCACATTTTCATAACGTATGCATGTGTCTTTTGTGTAATGGGGATGGGATGGGAATGATGGCAAAATCAGCTCTAACCTCTGCAGGGAGATGGCTAGAAATTAGTATATGCTCTAAATGATGTCAATGCAAACTAAGCCCTCAGTACATTTTACTTTTCCTGCTGCAAAATAACTTCTAGCACAAGAAAGCAAACCTCTTCTAAAAACGAAATCTCCCATTTCCTTGTTTGTAGTTCTAAAGGCCTGGAGACCTGACATCTACACCCTTGGCCAGAGTGTGCCCTATTCCTCAGAAAAAAGAGGGTCACTAGGAAAAACTGAGAACTCTGAATTTAAGGTAGTAATTCTAATGATCAGGGAAATTTTTAAGTGTGCACAAAATTAGTGCTACAAGGATGTTCACTGAAGTATTATTTATAGAGAAAATATGGAAGCAACTGAATACCCAAAGGAAGAGATTTAGTAAATAAATTATGGTAAATCCATATACTGGAATGCCATACAGCCATCATTAATGATGTTTAGAGGAATATTTAAAGATATAGGAAGACAGTCAATATCACTTAATGAAAAATGCAAGTAAAAACAGCATATACTAAATGTTCTATTTTTGTAAAAATACACAGATATAAATGCGTGTGGATATATATATATATATATGCCTACACACACACACACACACACACAAGAAAGAGCAAGAGCTGTACATGTATATGATAGAAGAAAGGCCAAAAGAATTACCATCAATATGAGTGGTTGTAGTATTATGGGGAATTACTTTTTTTTCTTTACTTTTGTATTGTCTAAATTTTATTATAGTAAACATACTTTTTTATAAAAGAAAGAAAGTTATTTAAAGTATGACATGGGTTTTATATAATTATATTGCTGTAAATAAATACAAGCAAATACATTTTAAAGTTCATTCTATAACTCTGCCTATGATAGACTAAAATTATTTAATTGATTTTTATTTAGCCAAACAAAAAACAACCTGTTCTAAAAGAGTGAGAAATAAGTAACTATATAAGAATAATATGTAGGGTCGGGTGTGGAGGCTCATGCCTGTAATCCCAGCACTTTGGGAGGCCAAGGTAGGTGGATCACTTGAGGTCAGGTGTTCGAGACCAGCCTGGCCAACATGGTGAAACCCCATCTCTCCTAAAAATACAAAAATTAGCCAGGCGTGGTGGTGCACATTTGTAATCCCAGCTACTCAGGAGGCTGAGGCAGGAGAATTGCTTGAACTCAGAAGGCAGAGGTTGCAGTGAGCCGAGATTATGCCACTGCACTCCAACCTGGGCAACAGAACAAGACTCTGTGTCAAAATAATAATAATAAATACTATGTAGGATTTGAGGGAAATTTCTTTTGGGGACAATTTCCTTTCAATCTAATATACAAAGCCACCCATTTTTAAATTCTAAACACTAGTAGATATGAAATGCATTCATTTACTCATTCACTTGGGGGTACTTACTGAGTTTCTACCATGTAAATACCTGTCCTCGGTTGCTTGGAGGATGAAAGAATGAGCGATGACATGTTCCTTGTACTTGAGGTGCTTGCAGTCTACATGGCAAGAGATCAAATATTCATGAATTATCCAGACAACAAAGCCCTAAAGGTTAGAACTGAGAACGGGGTGTCATAGAAAGCAAATGCCAGTGAGGTGAAGGTTATCAACATTCTACCTCCCTTTAAGGTTCAAAGGTCCCCTCTTCCTAAAGAGGCATCTGTCCCTTAGTGAGCAGTAATTTCTAGAAGTAAGTTATCCTCTCTGCTAGGTGAGGACTCTGGTTAGCATCTATCATGGAACGATCCTTCCTGAGAGCCCAAGGGTCCTTTCTTTGTCCTGACCCTTATTTCATTCATCTTGGTCCTGAGTGGACTTTAAAGTCAAGTTTATTTTAGGAATTCCAGGCCATGTTCACCTCCTGAAGGAATGAGGAAGGAGAGGTGTGGGACTGGATAATAACACAGTCCAGATTAACAACCGGTGATGGGTGAGGCAATGTGGAAGGAAGGGCTGCCTGTAGTCTATTGATGAGTAGCAGCCACCCCTTATCCTGTCCCTCCCAAGCTGGGGTTTAACAACACTCCATTCTTTTCATCTTTACTTCTGACGGGAGGATTGTCAATGAGAATATTCACAGTTAAAGTATCGAAACCAACAAGGTACGATGGGGAAAGGGGCTAAACTGGGAGCCCAGAGACCTATCCTAGTCCAAGCCAGTTCTAACTAGCGTCCCTTTGGGACTCAGTTTCCCCATCTGCCAAATGAAGGGGTTGAACTGTTCAATACTCAAAGCCTATATAGCTCCCTATAAATTAGGAATCACAAACTTCCTGTGATTTTATGTTGGATTTATTCCCCAATCATGAGTCATCAGTCAATCTCTGACCTTGCAAATACAAATTCCTCACCAGTGATGGAAATTAAAGCACTTAATTCTCTTATGAGTAGGTTGTACACTCTGAATGGTGTGTACTGTACTGACTGGGAAGTCGAGGCAAAGGAAATGGCTCTTTAATCCCTCCTGGGATCTAAATGGAAAACAAGACAGGCTGTGACATCAGCTCCCATTTCCTCTGTGATCAGACTAAATAATACAAATATCAATATTAAATTATGCACGCATACTTTTTATTTTTGCCTTCCACGGCAAATCACAGTGAATCCTTTGCTCTTAGCTTTTAGTTCAAGGCTATGTAGGAAGAACAGGAAAGATGAACACAGAATTACAGCATTTTTAGAAATGTGGGCAACTTTACAGATTAGACCCAACCTCTAATCATCCCATCATTGAGGAAGAATGAGGGGTCCAAGATGTGAAATAGCTCCATCCAATGTTGACTTCCTGAAGCATATTTTCTCAATTTGCCTCACCTAAACCCACTGTCATTGGACAATACCACCACCTACATGCCAAATAAATAAGCACTTTTTTAAAAAGCCAAAAAAGAGAAGCGAATCTCTTTTCATCAGTTTCCTTCATTACAACTAGATGAACCATGCAAGGGGAAAACTGTTTACCAGGAGGAACGTATCTGAGACAGGAATGGGTCATCCTCCTAGCCTGTAACCAACACCAATTCTTCACTCAAGATCTAGCTACCCCATATTTCTATCCACTACCTACTTCTGTCTCTACAGGTACGCAAGCACCAGACTTAAGAAAATTGTTATGAAAATAATACTGCCCTTTAACAGGCTAGCCATTTGCTACCATATCACCTACCAGGTGTAAAGGTGCTGCTTTAGCTGGGCATGGTGGCGCTTGCCTGTATCCCAGCTACTTGGGAGGCTGAGGCAGGAGGATCCCTTGAGCCCAGGAGTTTGAGAATAGCCTGGGCAACATAGCGAGACCCTGTCTCAAAAAATTAATTTAAGAAAGTACTGCTTTAATTTAGGGAATAAAATTCAAATGCTTAAAATCTGTTCTTTTCACCAAGAAACATTATTTTTGGCTAATTTATCCCGTCTTTCATTTCCTATGAAATTACTCAAAAGCATCTCTGCAGAGAAAATAAATTAATTGATAGTTTCATATGTGAGCTGTTTTTCTAAATTTTATCAGCATTAGGGGTTGAAGTTACTGGAACCACGTAACAAGAACTCACCCCTTCCCAATCACTTTGCCTCACTATTCAGATGGATGAGATATGCCTTATTTTTACATCCATCCTATTGTGGAACACACACACACACTGACCATTTTGATGTCTGACCATATTTGATGATATTTTCAAAGTCATACACTCCATAACAGAAAGTTCTAGATGACACAATTAAAATTCAAGATGCATAGGTGGTTTTAAAAAATGCATAGACTGTTAGAACTGGAAGAAACTTTCAAAAGCATCTCAATATATGCCTTCCCTTTCCAACTAAACAAATGGAAGAACTGGGTGCAGTGGCTCATGCCTCGGTCAGGAGACTGAGGCAAGAGGATTACTTGAGCCCAGGAGTTTGAGACCAGCCTGGACAACACAGCAATATTCTATTTCTAACAAAATAGAAAAAAACAACCAGGTGTAGTGGCACGTGCCAGTAGTCCCAACTACTCAGGAAGCTAAGGCAGGAGGAGGACTGCTTGAGCCCAGGAGTGTGAGGTTGCAGTGCGCTATGATCACACCACTGCACTCCAACCTGGGCGACAGAGCAAAACTTCATCTCTTAAAAAAGAAAAAAGAAATTTAGCCGAGCGTAGTGGCACACGCCTGTAGTCCCAGCTACTCGGGAGGCTGAGGCAGGAGAATCGCTTGAACCCGGGAGGCAGAGGTTGCAGTGAGCCAAGATCACGCCACTGCACTCCAGCCTGGGCGACAGAGCAAGACTCAGTCTAAAATAAATAAATAAATAAATAAATAAATAAATAAGAAAGAAATGGAGTTGCAGTGAAATCAGATACTCGTCCCTCATCACACCACTAGTTGGCAACAGTGCCAGATCTAGAGTCCATGTCTCCAGTGTTCTGTTCATGTTCTTTCCGCAGTTCTTGCTGCTTTCAACATCACTGCAGGCTTTCTAAACACTCACCAAGGGTTGGCTGGAGGCTATTCCTTGGGAGTCAGCCCCTCCCATTCCAGAGCCGCCTCTGCTATTCCATTGCATGAATTACAGATGCAAAAGGTTGCTAAAGCTGGAATAAGCAGATGAGTTCCCTTTCTTGCCCCAGTGTCTTACATTCTGTCAACCAGAAAGTTGACCGTGCATATAGTTATTAGTTGCTCTCATAGTAAATTATTGTCCTAATTTATCCAAAGTCCATTGTTGCTATGCAATATGCAGTCAAGAAGGAACATTCTGGTTTTGAATTATGTGAGCAATTCAGTCATCTGGCTTGCGTGTAAGAAGTAGATATGGCTAGTTGGCATGCGTAACTTGGGGCAGCAGCCTACTATGTTTGGATGCTTCTGTGACAGGAAATCTGGTTGCATCAAACTCTTGACTCTAGCGATGTCCATCCATGTGGGCACTAACTGTTAAAGACTAACAGATGAGCAGTAGGGTGCAGGGGAAAGATAATTCAACTTGACATGATAATTATCTGCATTAGAACCCTGCCCGTGCATCACCAGCAGAATGACTAGACTTTAGTGCACTTTAGACTTCAGCTGCGATGTTCCAGATAAAGGGCTTCACACCAAAGCTGGACTTGGTTTCTGAGCCTCTTTCTGTTCATCTGTAAAATGCTGATCAGATTTGAACTTGCTTTATACATATTGTGTTACTTGGCTAACAGTATTTTAAAGACCTCTGTGCTTCAATAATCTGTAAAAAGGCCAGGTGCGGTGGCTCATGCCTGTAATCACGGCACTTTTGGGGGCCGAGGTGGGCAGATCACCTGAGGTCAGGAGTTTAAGACCAGCCTGGCCAACATGGTGAAACCGCGTCTCTACAAAAAATACAAAATTTAGCCAGGCGTGGTGCTGCGCAACTGTAATCCCAGCTACTCAGGAGGCTGAGGCAGGAGAATCACTGGAACCTGGGAAGCAGCGGTTGCAGTGAGCTGAAATCGCGCCACTGCACTCCAGCCTGGGCGGCAGAGCGAGACTCTGTCTCCAAAAAAAAAAAAAAAAAAAAGTTTCATCTTTGTCTGTTTTAACTTATGTAAAGTTTCAAACATACTCAAGAAAGACTAGAATAATTAACTAAAATGAAGTACTAGTCACCAGCAGTTTTTAATATTTTGCTGACATCACTTATCTCTCTCAATACTTTTTTCCCCTCTGAGGTATTTTTAAGCACATTTGGGGGCCAGGCGCGATAGCTCACGCCTGTAATCCCAGCACTTTGGGAGGCCGAGGCGGGAGGATCGCTTGGATCCTGGAACCCGGGAGTTCCAGAACAGTCTCAACCACCACAATTAGCAATAAAAAAATAAATAAAAATTAAAGCACATTTGGGCAAGATGTTTTAAAGATCTCTGTGCTTCAATTTTCTAATCTAGGAAATGACGATTATAATATCGAATTCACGGGGGACAATTATATTGAATATTCAATAAATGTTAGTTATCACTGTTTACAGTGGTACCTATGTGCACAGCCCCCTCCAGCGCGTAAAAGCACTTTACAGCGCAGCGCTCCAGGCTCAAGACAGATGTTATTGTTGTTGTTGTTATTATTATTATTATTATTATTATTATTATTATTTTGAGACGGAGTCTCGCTCGCTCTGTCGCCCAGGCTGGAGCGCAGTGGCGCGATCTCGGCTAACTGCAACATCCCCCTCCTGGGTTCAAGCGATTTTCCTGCCTCAGCCTCCCGAGTAGCTGGGATTATAAGCACGCGCCACCGAGCCGGGCTGATTTTTGTATGACAGATGTTATTAAAGACAGCGTGGAGAAACCAGAGCCTGCGTTGCTGAGCTTGCGGCCGCCCGCTTCACACCGCACTTCAGATCCGCTGGGTCAGGACGTGGATTGTCCCGTGCAGGCATCCATCGTCGAGTGTGGCAACGAGAGGGCGGGAACAGGAAGTGAGGATAGGCCGAGTTCCGGGCGCGAGGCGGCCACTGTGGAGAGCAGAGCGCGGCGGCTGGAAGCTGCTAAGTCAGAGCCGCGATGTTCCGGATTGAGGGCCTCGCGCCGAAGCTGGACCCGGAGGAGATGAGACGGAAGATGCGCGAGGATGTGATCTCCTCCATACGGAACTTTCTCATCTACGTGGCCCTGCTGCGAGTCAGTGAGTGTCTCCCGGGCTGTGACTGTGAGACCAGCGGGGAGCTCACCGACGGGCACCCCTTAACTCTAAGGGGTCATCGGGGCCTTCGAACTGAGCTGAACGGTAGCGGGGAGCAAGGAGGGTGCGCGTTGAAGGCGACGGGCATATGCGCGGTTTGAGGTCTGCGGGTCAGGGTCCGGGCACTGAAGTGCACGTGGTGGCCGGCGCGCGTGTTTAATCATCCTGGTTCTCCCAGCTTGAAGAATGTTTGAGCTGCCGGGCGCGTTGGCTCACACCTGTAATCCCACCCAGCACTTTGTGAAGCCGAGGCGGGCGGATCATTTGGGGTCAGGAGTTCGTGGTGGCGGGCGCCTGTAATCCCAGCTCCTCGGGAGGCTAAGGTGGGAGGATTGTTTGAATCCAGGAGGCGGAGGTTGCAGTGAGCCGAGATCGCGACACTGCACTCCAGCTTGAGTGACAGAGCAAGACTCCATCTCAAAAAAAAGAATGTTTGAGCTGAAAGAGCTCAAGTAATTATCCCTAGAGGAACTCCCTCGTTTTTGCAGACGGAGAAACAGAGAAACAGAACCAGAGTTCTAGAAGGAAGAAACAGCCTTCTTGGGAAGGCTGACCAAAGGTCACTCAGCGATTCAGTGAATGATCTTCACCTAAAATCCAGAACTCTTAACTCAGTACCAGCTTCCTTCCCTTTCTTTTCTTTTCTTTTCTTTTTTTTTTTTCTCGATACAGAGTCACGCCCTGTTGCCCAGGCTGGAGTGCAGTGGCGCAGTCTTGGCTCACTGCAACCTCTGCCTCCCGAGTTCAAGCCATTCTCCCACCTCAGCCTCCCGAGTAGCTGAGATTACAGGCGCGCGCCACCACGCCCGGCTAATTTTTGTATTTTTAGTAGAGATGGGTGTTTAACCATGTTGGCCAGGCCGGTCTCGAACTCCTGACCTCAGGTGATCCACCTGCCTCAGCCTCCCAAAGTGCTGGGATTACAGGCGTGAACCAGCGGCCGGGTTCCTTCCCTTTCAAAAGTGCTGACCTTTGAAATCCAAAAAGTTTTGCTTCATTTCTGTTTCTTTGTATAGAGGGTGAAGTGAGTCATTAGGTTTTTGGAAAAAATGGGAAAAAAGAATATGAGTCTATAGGATTAATGCAAATATTTGAGGTTTTTTTTTCTATATTTTACAATTGACAGGAAGTTACTCCCATTATATAGTCTTGACAGTGGACCTTTGAGGGAGGCAGGGCCTAAGATTCTTTATATCATTTTACAAATGAGAACTTGATTTTCAGAGGGGACTTAGCAAGGAAGGAAGGTATCAGAGTTATAGGAACACTGAATATAAGAACTGGAAGCAGCTTTATGATCAGTTCTCGAATGCCCTGCCTTCTCGTTCTCAATTCAGTATCCTTTCCATTGTTCCTTGCTGTATATTATTGGCCAGCCAGTCTGGATGGAGCGGCAGGGATGGTTCAAATAAATGAAGGCCATACCAAAGTCATCCTATTGAAGGCTCATGTTGGGCTTAGGCCAGAGCTCACTGATACTGAGATGTCCCTTATTCTGTGTCTCTTTCACTGTCTATGGTATTACTCTGCTTTCACAGAAGAGCGAGTCTTGGGGAACAGAAACACCCGTATCATCCTAATTCAACAGCTTCTTGCAACTCCCAAATTTACTTATTTCCTGCCTCCTGCCTTTTTCATTGATCCAGCTGCCAGTGAAATATTTGCTGCTTCTCAGTGACCTTTGAATTTGATATGAATTGTTTATTTTCACTTTTAAGTTGAAATATAATTTGTATATTATACAATATACCCATTTAAGGTGTACAATTCAGTGGTTTTTAGCAGTCAGTTGTGCAGCCATCACAATTTGACAGTATTTTCCTTCCCCCTAGAAGAAACACCATACGAATTCATTGTTACCCCATTTCCCCCTTTTCTCCAGCCTTTCACAACGACTAATCTACTTTTTCTCTATGGATTTGTCTAGTCCGGATTTTTTTTTTCTTTTTTTTGAGACGGTCTTGCTCTGTTGCCTAAGCTAGTGTGCAGAGGTGGAGGCTGCAGTGATCATGGCTCACAGCAACCTCGACCTCCCAGGCTCAAGTGATCCTCCTACTTCAGCCTCCTGAGTAATTGAGATTGCAGGCACACACCACCACGCCCTGCTAATTTTTTATTTTTTGTAGACACGAGGTTTCATTATGCTGCCCAGGTTGGTCTCAAACTACTGGGCTCGATCAATCCTTCTCATTTCCTCCTCCCAACGTGTTGGGATTACAGGTGTGGTCCACCACACCTGGCCCTGGATATTTCATTTAAATGAAATTGTCAAATGCATGGCCTTTTGTGTCTGGCTTATTTCACTTAGCATAACATTTTCAAGATTCATCCATGTTGTAGCATGTGTCAGAACTTCATTTTGATAGCTAAATAAGTTTCTGTTGGAAGGATGTATCACATTTTGCTTATCCATTGATCATTTCATGGATTTTTTTCTGTCGTTAAGAATTAGTAGGAAAAATTGGATATACTGCTGACTTTATCAGCTTCTGACAGATCTCAGTGTCTTCAGTTTAATATTAAGAAATTGAGCTGGGCGCAGTGGCTCATGCCTGTAATTACAGCACTTTGCGGGGCTGAGGCGGGCAGATTGTTCGAGCTCAGGAGTTCAAGACCAGCCTTGTCAACATGGTGATACCTCGTCTTTTAAAAAAATACAAAAATTAGCCAGGCATAGTGGCATGTGCCTATAGTCCCAACTATTCAGGAGGCTGAAAAAAATAAATAAATAAAATAATGTTAACAAAATTCTATTAGTATGAGTATTGAGAAAGAAGGTGATTTGGGTAGCTTTTTTTTGGTCACAACACTTTTACACAGGACAGTAATATCACTTCTTTAGATCTATATGTCGACACTTAGTTTTCTAGACATTTCTATGTACATGATCTTATTAGACCCTCTTAATGACTGAGGTAGGACTGTATCAGATGTGATCTAGAGTATGTTAAGTGATATATAGCTAATCAGTAAGAGACCCAAAATAGGTGTCCAGCTCTTCCGGTTCTCTAGTTCAGTGTTTTCCCATATCCTCTGCCTTTCAAATGAGTTTTTAAAGGTGAAAAATGCCCATTTGTTTCCTCTAGAGTTTTGTTCCTTTTACAGTTAAAATAAATCGCTAGAGTAAAGGATTGTCATTTGAAAGAGAATTGGATTTATACTTTATGGCCCTAAGGGGCAAACTATCTGGATAAAAGGTTTTATGTAGTATAAGAATGAAATTTACAATAATAGCTGAATGACAGTGGAATGGGCTGCTTTGGAAGGCAACTAGTCCCTTTTGCTGGGCTGTACAGGCACATGCTTGACCATCACTTGGGGTTATTTTCAAAAACATGTTGAATAAACCTGATAATTCTATAATGTAGCCTATGGGCTAATAGATTTGAAAACTAATTTTAGATTTGTTTTTCTTTCAGCTCCATTTATCTTAAAGAAATTGGACAGCATATGAAGACAGGACATCACATATGAATGCACGATATGAAGAGCCTGGTTACAGTTTCGACTCCTCTCTGCAAGTGAATAGGCCCAGAAAGGTGTAAGAGACTCTTTGAATGGACATAAAATTCTGCTTGTTAAGAACAAGTTTGGCTCTGGTAACTGACCTTCAAAGCTAAAATATAAAACTATTTGGGAAGTATGAAACAATGTCTCGTGATCTGGTGTACCCTTATCCCTGTGACGTTTGGCCTCTGACAATACTGGTATAATTGTAAATACTGTCAAACTCCATTTTCTAGCAAGTATTAAGGGAGCTGTGTCTGAAATGGCACTGTCTTGTCAGTCATTTCTGTTTACCTTTTTCTTCTGCCCAGAGTGTATTTGTGAAGAGTCTCTTATGTTTTGTGGAAATCAGCACACAACCACAATGACATTTAAGCACAGGATCATTATTAGTCTATGTTTTTAATAAACATATCAATTAAGAAAAGTTGGGTTTCTATTTTTCTTATCCTACTTTTTGCTGCAAACCAACAATCACTAGTGAGACTTGTATTATATTGAGATTATTGCAAGCTTCAGTAAGTTCATCTTGTTTTGGACTAGAGAATTTGCCAATCCTGATGAAGTGTCATTGTGTTTTATTGCCAGGCAGTCTTAATGAAAGGTAGCATTACTGCTTGATGCTGAGTATATGAAATATTAATACTACCAAAGGAAAAAGTACTATATTTTTAAGCCAAATAGTTCTCCAAGTTTGTTGAGTGGAGGGGGGATAGTCCTTAACCTTCTCCCCAGGAGCAACTACATACACCTCTTTTTAGCTGATTTTATTGGTATTTACCTTTTTGTCTCTAAATAATGTGACGGTCGTGATTGGGATTTAGGTCTCTTTCCTGTCCTTAGCGCCATCACTCACACGTATCTTGTCATCTCTTCCTTCCAAAGGATAACGTAGTGTGATCTTGAGTAGATTAGTATCATTAGGATTCTGAGTATAGTACCTGGTTTTCTTTTGCTGTGTATCTTTTTGTTTTTTTCTAGGCTTGGTTTTTCTATGGAATTTCCACTAAATCAACTAAACTTTTTGCCATTTATCTAAATCATTCACAGCAATCAGCTTTATTAGGTACTCTGTTTCATTTTCCTGAGTAAGCGTTTCCTGGAGTCTTCTGACCTGCCCCTGACTGGACTGATAGCCTTCTATGCCTGATGTGTGACTATATTCTGGGAACTCCCTTCACTATTGTCCGGGAATTCCTTTTCTTCTCTCTTATTATATCTCGTTTTCTGTTACCTAGTGTCTTGGTCTTGGTTTACTCCCTTGTTTGATGGAGCCTGTTTTCTCTGGCAGTGTCCTCCTGAGAAAGGTGGCATAGGAGGTGAATGACCTTGCTGGTCTAAAAATGTCTTTTTCTTTTTTTTTTAACACGGAGTCTTGCTCTGTCAACTAGGCTAGAGTGCAGTGGCATGATCTTGGCTCACTGCAACCTCCACCTCCCAGTTCAAGCGATTTTCCTGCCTTAGCCTCCCAAGTAGCTGGGATTACAGGCACGTGCCACCACGCCTGGCTAATTTTTGTATTTTTAGTAGAGACAGGGTTTTGCCATGTTGGCCAGGCTGGTCTCAAACTCTTGACCTCAGGTAATCTGCCCACCTCAGCCTCCCAAAGTGCTGGGATTATAGGCATGAGCCACTGTGCCTGGCCTTAAAAATGTCTTTATTCTATAGTTTGATGAATATAGGGTTCTAGATTAGCAATCATTTTCCTTCAGAATTTTAAAGCAAAGCCTCTAGCTTTCAGTGTTGCTGCTGAGAAATCTGAAATCATTCTGATTCCTGATTTTTTTGTGGGACTAAGTATTTCTTCCTGAGAAACAAGGATCTTTGTTCCTAGTATGCTTATATTCCATGATGACATCATTTAGTGTGTGTTTATTTTAATACACTGTGGTGGGCACTTGGTGAACCTATTTAAACTTGAAACTTGTATCTTTCTCAAATTTTGTAGGTTTTAAAATAATTATATTATTTTTTATGGCTATGTAAGTGTATATATTTATGGGGTGCATGAGATATTTTGATACAGGCATACAGTGCCTAATAATCACATCAGGATAACGGGATTATCTGTCACCTCATTTATAATTTATTTATGTTACAAACATTCCAGTTATACTTTTAGTTATTTTTAGATGTACAGTAAATTATTATTGACTGTAATCACCCATTATGCTATCAAATACTAGAACTTATTCATTACATCTAACTATATTTTTGTACCCATTAGCCATCCCTGCATTCCTCCCCTAACCTTTCCTAGCCTCTGGTAACCATCATTCTACTCTGTCTCCATGAGTTCAGTCGTATTAATTTGTAGCACCCACCAATGAATGCTTATAGGTTTTTATTGATTTCCTCCCCTTCTTTTTCCTTCTGCTCTCTTTTTAGAACAATAGTACTTTTAATGTTTTCTTTTTCCTTTATATTCTATTTTATCTGTAATTGCTTTTCTCTTTTTTTGTTTCATGTTAGATGCTTTCCTTGGTTGTCTGCTCACACTTAAAAATTGGGAACTAACATGGATGAAAGGCCTGGAGTGGAGCTTGTTGATGTTGAACTTTGCCAAAGGGCCATCTATTGGGCCATTTTTGTTGAGAAAACTTTTTGCATCTGTATCTTTAGTTATTCCCTATTGAGCTGGTCATTGCTCAGAGAACAAAGACTCTTCCAATCTCCCAAGTGCTGAATGAGGCCCTGCCAGCATTCTGGGATTCAAAGGAATAGGGCTGTGGTGAGGCTCAGGACAGAGAGGTGTGTGTGTGTGTGTTTCAATATCCAGTATGCATTTGCTCACTGCGTCTCTGTTTTGAGTATAGTACCTCTGCCCAAACTGCCTGGCATCCCATAATCTAGAGACCTTCTATTTTACCCTTTTCAGAAAATAAACTTTTTATTTTTTGGAGACAGAGTTTTGCTCCAGGCTGGAGTGCAGTGGACGATCTTGGCTCGCTGCAACCTCTGCCTCCCTGACTCAAACGATTCTTGTGCCTTAGCCACCTGAGTAGCTGGGATTACAGGCGCACACCACCATGCCTGGCTAATTTTTGTAGTTTTAGTAGAGATGGTGTTTCATCATGTTGGCCAGGCTGGTCTCGAACTGCTGGCCTCAGGTGATCCGCCCATCTCAGCTTCCCAAAGTGCTGAGATTACAGGTGTGAGCCACTGCACCTGGCCTAAAAAAAAAAACTATCATTTTGAGAGGGTACTGTGTAATGGAGACTGTTTTGCTGCATAGAGTTGCAGAGAGCATCTGATTACTTAAACCTTGCACCAATTCTTATTTTAATGTCTACCCTTCTACCCCTTATTGCTAGAGGCACCTGAAGCCACTAGTTTCTGAGCCTTTTAGGGATTCCATGACATAAATTAGGTTGTGAGTTTTTGTTGTTGTTTGGGGGTTCTTGTGGGCTTTTTTCTTTTTCTACCGCTGGCTCAGAATTCAGTTTTTCAGAGTCTACTACATTATTTACTGTTGATCTACCTATTTTCCAGCTTCTAACGTTTTATTCCTGTTTCCTCTTTTCTTCCATCCTTTTAGGTTTATATCTTAAAACAAAAACCTTTACCGTCATTTAATGGGATTTTTGGGAGGGAGTGGAGGTAGGTATACGTGCTTCATCTACCATCTTAACCTGGAAAGCATGTATTTTAATTCTGTGGTTTTGTATTTATTTCTTAAATTAAGAAGGTGTAGTGTATGGCACTGTGGTCATATGAATACTGGCTCTAAAGACAGGCAGACTTGATTTTGAATGTTGGCTCCAATACTTACGAGATGGGTGATTTTCAGCAAGTGAGCTCCAAATCTCATTTTCTTTAACTATAAAATTAGGATAATAGAAACATCTCTCTACTTCAAAGGGTCGTAAGGATTAAGTGAAAAAATGCAAGTAGAGCAGCTGGCACAATTGCTTGACATTTGGTAAATGTTATTAATGGCTAGTCTTTGGTATAAGGCATTTAGAAGTGATTTGTGCTGGCATTCACAGCATAGATAGATCTCATTCCTATTTCCAGATGCTCTGAGATAGCATACTCATCCTCTAATTGTATACAAACTTCAAACTTACCAAACACTTAAGTTCATTATCTAAAAATAGCCTTAACCAATCAGTAATAATGCCATTTTACAGGTGGAGAGGTTGAGACTGCAAGTTTCAGTGGCCAATGAGTAGCAGCTGGCCAAGGCCTAGGGGACTTTTTTTTTTTTTTTTTTTTTTTTCATTTAAAAAAATTATTTCTAGTCAGTCTGTGCTTATCCAGGGGACTTTTAATGTTTATTTATTCCTTGTACCCCATCCTTACATGCTTTTCTTGGAGGAAAATAGTGTAATTGTTACCCTGGATTCTAGTGTATGTTCAGGCTGGAGTAAGAGAAAATGTGATGGTTCAGTTTTTGTGACCAGCTTTTTAACTTTCAGGCCATAAATGCCACAGAGGGGTTCAATACTTGGAATAAGCAGTTCTGAAATAGTACATTAAGAAACAGTTGGGGAGATATATACAGTTTGTTTGTTTGAATATGTAACATGAAATAAGAAAGAACCATAGCAAATTTGAGTTTGGTAAACTCTTGAAAGGGGTACGTTGAAAGAAATGGGGATAGTGAAAAATGTTTATTCTCCACAAACAGGTTACCAGCTTAGTAGGAATGCTGCTCCTAAGTTAAGGTAGTGTACTTCCTGCTGTCAGTGCAACATTAAAAAAAAAAAAAACTGCTTTATCATTGCTCTTTATAGTACTTCTGTGGAGTAAGTTAGCATTACAGTTAACGTGTTCAGCAGTTCACAGGCTGGAAAGTTTGGGCCTACATTTGGAATGAAGAACAAGTACAGGAATCAGGACTTCTTGTTCTCTTCCCCCTCTTTGCTTGAGCTAAGCTTGTCTCTTATAAGATCCAGGCACCAGTCTTCTTACTCTATTTTGCTTTTATAGCTTGATCATGTCATAAATTCTGCATGTAGCTCAGTCGTCAAGCCACTAAAGCAGGGGTTGGCAAGCTTTCTGTTAGGGGCAAATGGTAAATATTTTAGGCTTTGTGGGCTCTTACGATCTCTCAACTGCCAACTACAGTTGGTAGTATGAAAGCAGCCAGGGACAATATGCAAATGAGTGGGTGTGGCTGTGTCCCAATAAAACTTTATTTACAGAAAAGATGGCTGGCCGGATTTGTCCTACAGGACACCTTCTAAAGTAAAGAGTAAAATTTGGCTAAGTGTGAAATGGTCACCAAATCACTTTTATTACTTTAAAGATGTTCATTTTATCATAGATCAAAGCCCTGAGATTACAAATTCATTCATCAGCGTTACTGAGTTCCTGCTATGTGCCAGGCACTGTGCTAGGAGTTGAGGACATGGACGGGCAGGGGGACTGCCTTTTTGAGGTCTATAATCTGCCATAAGATGCCATGTGAGTAAATATCTCAAAGACCTGAAAACCTTGCTGGAGGCTCAGAGAGAACTTACCTGAAAACATGACATTTAAAGGAACCTGAAGGGATAGGTCCAGGTTATCTAGGGTGACTAGGTAAAGGGAGTGTCAGGCAAAGATCATGTTGATCAAGGTGGGGAGTTCAGAATTGTCCACTTAAAACAATATTGGATGCAATATGGGTACTGTATTTGAAGGAGAGGTCAGAGGGGTATATGAGCAGCTCAGCATTTATTTAGATACGTGTAGTGAGGAAAGAAAGGCATCAAAGAAGACTCCCTGATTTCTGGTTTAAGTGCAGGGTTGACGGTGCCACTCGCTGAAGTAAGGAACAAGTTTCAAGGGGAAAATAATGGGTTCGATTTTGAGCCTGGGAGGCAGTAGGGAGGACTCCCTTAGGAAGAGACACATAAAGTAAGGTTTGGGTGAATAGGAATTGGCCAGATAGAGCGGGGCATCTTTGAAAAAGTGTTAAAGCAGATGTATTTGAGGGAGAAAGACCAGTGTGACTGAAGTGTGTTGTGCACAGAAGAGCAAGAAAGCCTCAGTCCTTCCAGAAACTCCTGTTATTTATTGTGTTTTCATACTTGAGTCTTAAGAGATTCCATTCTGACATCTGCTGGCTATTGTGTATACTGCAGTTCCAAATTCCACTACACAAGAACAACCTTTAATAACGTATTTTTTGAAATTTGTCATAATAAATTTGAGATAAAACACAAGACCTTTTCCTTATTCTGTGTTATGGACATCACCCAGGAGACAGTGAACAGCTGCTACTTACATGCTACTTGTGTATGCTCAGTATTACAGATATGCCTATGTGGTGTCAGTTGCCTACTTTAGCATAAGTACACAAAACATAGAAATCACATATATAAAAGTTGAATATACTTGTTACTGAGATGTAAAACATTCAAAATCATTTATGCACTTTGTCTTTTAAACATACGAAATATTTTCAGAGTTATGAAATATGTTCTTAAATTGTTTCTTTCCTTCAGAAATAAAACACAGCTGGTTTTAGTCCAACAGTCATTATAAGGCTAAAAAGATCTACTTTAAGCGTGTCTAATAGTTTTTCATCTTTTTCTCAGTCACATTAGTAATAGTAGAGTTGACCCTTGAACAACACAGATTTGAAGTGCACAGGTCCACTTACGTGCAGATTTTTTTCAAAAAATGCGTTGAAAAATCGGAGATTTGCAACAATTTGAAAAAAGCACACATATGTAGTCTAGAAATATTGAAAAAATTTAAGATAAAGGATGTCATGAATGCATAAAATATATGTAGATTGTAGTCTTACTCATAAAATGCACACATCTATTATAAAAAATTAAGATTTATCAAAACTTATGTACACAGACCATACATAGCACAATTTGAGGTCAAGAGAAAGATGCAGTATTAAATCATAACTGCATAAAATTATCTTTTGTAATAGTGTAATACAGTAAGTCCATAGCCACCTCTTGTTGCCACTGCAGGGAGCTCAAGTGTTATAGGTATCCACTTAAAATGCCATGTGACACTCATCTCTGCATGAGCAGTTCCTCTCTCCAGTAAATTGCAAATCAAAGTAAAAGCGATCCCTCTCTGTCTCATGTATTTTTTGTGTTTAATACCATACCACAAAACTTTGAATAACTCCATGGGATCTATACAGAGTGCCACTAGTGATGCTGGAAGTGCTCCCAGGAAGCAGAGAAAAGTCATGACATTAAAGGAAAAAGTTGAATTCTTGATATGTACTATAGATTGAGGTCTGCAGCTGTAGTTGCTCTGATTTCAGACACGACTAATCTTGTAAACAGACAACCTAAACTTAGAATCTAAATAAATACAGTATAGTACTGTCAATGCTTTTTCTCTCTGTGATTTTCTTAACATTTTCTCTAGCTTACTGTGTTGTAAGAATACAGTATATAATAGATAATGATACAAAATACATATTAATCTATTTTTTATGTTATCGGTAAGGTTTCTGTGCAACAGTAGGCTATTAGTAGTTAAGTTTTTGGGGAGTCAAAGTTACATGCAGATTTGTGACTGTGCAGGTGTCGGGGCCCCTAACTCCCACGTTTGTTCAAGTGCGGGGTATTTTCATTTCCACTTAAGTATATAGAGGCCAAAAATGCAAAAAAGAAAGAAACTATTACATAAACAGATGTACAAAGATAATACTGCATTTGAAATACAGTCACTTGAAATGTTCACTAATCAGCTTACATATTCAAGTATAAATTCGGTGAACAAAATGATTTAGGGACAGCGATATGTGATGTAAAAATTGTGGGTTGTTGGAAAGTAGAGATCTGTCTACATGGAAAGAATACTAGAATTAGGATTTCAATGTCCTAGATTATAGTTTCAGCTCTGCTATTTATCATGTGACTATGTGAGTCAGATTTTTTAGTTGCAAACACCAAAATCCAATTTTGACAGAAAAAGAAAAGTATTTTATTAAAAGGATAACAGGGAGTTCAGTATCACCAGGAGGCCTAGAGAATTAGGCTTGGAGAGTAGGCAACTGGAACATCACCCTTTGTTCCTTGGTCATACTCCACAGAGCTGGGGCAGTGAGGACGCCATTTCTGCTGAACATTAGGTGCCACCACTTACTTTGCCAAAGCCACATGCACAGAACCCTGGATCATGGCAGCCAGTGTTGCTCTAAGAACTTGCCGCACTTGCCATCGTCCCAGAGAAAATTATTCCAGAGACTTTATTGTGTCTCTGGTTCTTAATTCAAAATCAAGAGTAATTTGTAGCATGATAGAATCACAAGGAGAAGCAGAGAAAATACCTGGAATTTCCACTTCTATAGTGAAAGGCATGTTCTGCTTCCCAGCAAACTCATAAACAAGGAATTCCCAAATGTAGGAAGGGACCTCAGATGCTGGGCAGCCAAAAAGCATGGCATGTCCACTATGTTGACCTGGGACACCACTCTGTGTAAGGCCAACTTTTTCTGGAAAGCAAAGTAAATAAAGCTCCCATGGCTGAGGAGATTTTGTGTGTTCACTTATACATTTGCCAGTAAACACCAGCCAGGTGCCAGTGTATAAAGATGAGTAAGTTTCCTCTCGAGTCTAATGGTAGGATAGAGGCATGCAGAGGTGAGATGAGGGCAGAAAGAAGAGAGGGCTCAACTGTAGTTTGTGAATGATGTTCTTATATTTAAGTAGTTATATTTTTGGCTGGGCGCATTGGCTTACACCTGTAATCCCACCACTTTGGGAGGCCGAGGCAGGTGGATTACCTGAGGTCAGGAGTTTGAGACCAGACTAATCAATATGGTGAAACCCTGTCTCTACTGAAAATGCGAAAGCCTGTAGTCCCAGCTACTTGGGAGGCTGAGACAGAAGAATCGCTTGAACCCAGGAGGTGGAGGTTGCAGTGAGCTGAGACTGAGCCACTGCACTCCAGCCTGGGCAACAGAGCGAGACTCTGTTTAAAAAAAAAAAAAAATCCCTGGCCAGGTGTGGTGGCTCATGCCTGTAATCCCAGAGCTTTGGGAGGCTGAGGCGGGCGAATCACCTGAGGTCAGGAGTTTGAGACCAGCCTGGCCAACATGGTGAAACCCCGTCTCTACTAAAATACAAAAATTAGCTGGGCCTAGTGGCTGGTACCTGTTAATACCAGCTACGGGGGAGGCTGAAGCAGGAGAATCGCTTGAACCTGGGAGGTGGGGGTTGCGGTGAGCCAAGATCGTGCCATTGCACTCCAGTCTGGGCGACAAGAGCAAAACCCCATCTCAAAACAAACAAAAATTCCCATGTGGCACGTGATGCTTGCACCACTAATAGGGAAGACAGCTTGCTCTTGTAGGACACTGCTGTAGCACTTTGAAAGTCAGCTGTTTTATACAAATACCAAAATGATAATGTTAGCTGGCACAAATCCAGAAACTCAAGCTTTTGATTGTTTATTGACAGTCATATCTGGACTGCCAGTTTCATGGAGTAAGATACTTTTCAAAGGATTAAATATGGCATAGCTTTGTCAGTCAGCAAGGTAAATCATCAGGCTCATTGCAGTGTGAGACTACCCCTGTGGTCTTTCTACTATACCTAGCTACTGTACAACTTTGTGTCTTAAAATAAATTGTTGGCTTTAGGTTTTAGTGTTTGGTTTTCTTATTTATAAAAGAGACCAGCTACGTGGTAACTTAGACCTCACCCAGAATCATACCACATTCACCATATGGTAATAATAGATGGAATACATTTTTATGGAATATATTCTATAGAACCAGGGACTGAAAAAGGTCAGTAGGACCACGGGGTCAATTATTTCAGGCCACAATTTCGTGTAATAATTTCTTTTTCATAGTATTCTTGGTAAATTATGTTTCTATAGCTGATATTCTCTCATAAATTCCGGAGGTCTGTATCCAACTCCTTTTCTTTTTTAGAGACAGGGTCTTGCTTCATTGCCCAGGTTGGTCTCAAACTCCTGGGTTCAAACGATCCTCCTGCCTCAGCCTCCTGAGTAGCTGGGATTACAAGTGAATTGCTTTTTTTTTTTTTTTTTGAGACACAGTCTCACTCTGCCACTCAGGCTGGAGTGCAGTGGCGCACGATCTCTGCTCACTGCAACCACCACCTCCCAGGTTCAAGCGATTCTCCTGCCTCAGCCTCCTGATAGCTGGAATTACAGGCACGCGCCACCACACCCAGCCAATTTTTGTGTTTTTAATAGAGACGGCGTTTCACCATGTTGGTCAGTCTGGTCTCAAACTCCTGATCTCGTGATTCGTCCGTTCGACCTCCCAAAGTGCTGGGATTACAGGCGTGAGCCACCACGCCCAGCCGTGAATTGCTTTTTTAATCACTCTACTTGGATGACACACAGGCATCTCAAAATTAATTATTTTTAATTGATAGATAATTGTACATATTTATGGGGTACATGTGATATTTGACTCATGCATACAATACGTAATGATCAAATCAGGGTATTTAGGATATCCATCTCAAAAATTTATCATTTATTTGTATTGGGAGCATTTAAATCTAGCTATTTTGAAATATACAATAAATTATTGTTAACTACAGTCACCCTACTGTGCTATCGAACACTAAAATTTATTCCTTCTATCCATGTTTGTACCCATTAACCAACCTCTCTCTATCCCCTTCCCCTCCCAGCCTCTGGTAACTGTCATTCTACTTGCCAACTGCATGAGATCAACTTTTTAGCTCCCACGTATGAGTGAGAACATGCGATATTTGTCTTTCTATGCGTGGCTTATTTCACTTTACATAATGACCTCCAGTTCCATCTGTGTTGCTGCAAATGACAGGCTGAATAGTATTCTGTTGTGTATATATGCCACATTCTTTTTATCCATTCATCTGTTGATGAAGACTTAGGTTGCTTCCATATCTTGGCTATTGCGAATAGTGCTGCAATAAACATGGGGATCCAGGCATACCTTTGACATACTGATTTCCATTCCTGGATAAATATCCAGCAGTGGGACTGCTGGATCATATGGCAGTTCTAGTTTTACTTTTTTGAGAAACCTCCATGCATTTTTCTATACTGGCTGTATAATTCAGTGTATGAGAGTTCCCTTTTCTCCATGTCCTCACCAGCATTTGTTATTTTTTTGTCTTTTTGTTAATAGTCATTCTAACTGGCAGTGTCAGATTTAACAAGTTCAAATGGGAGTTCTTGATCTCCCCCCGCTTCCAAATATATTCCCCTTACAATAGTTCCCATTTCGATAAATAGCACCTCCATGGGCCCAGTTAATAGGTTAAGCTACCAATCTCTGCTTCCACTCTTAACTCCTGTCTTCACATAGTAGCTGACATACTGCTTTAAAAGGTATCAAATCCTCCACCCCTTCGATGGCTTCCTGTTACGTACAATTTTAAAATCCTTATCATGGCCTATTAAGTGCTGCATGATCTGGCCCCTACCTACCTTTCTGACCTCACTTATACTGTTCTTCCCGTTAAAAAGCTTCAGACAAGCTAGACGTTTTCCATTTCCACAAAGAGCGATCTTTTCTCCTCCAACCCAACCCACCTGGTCCAAGAGTTTTCACAGGGCTTACCCTGCCCCTCTTCCATTTGGCTAACTCTTTATCTTACTCTGAGAGGTCTTCCTTGACTACCCTTCCTTGGTCCCTAATTTATTTAGTTTTATTTTTGAAACAAGAGTCTCGCCCTGTCACCCAGGCTGGAGTGCAGTGGCACAATCATGGCTCACTGTTAACCTCGAACTCCTGAGCTCAAGTGATCTTTCCTCCAGCCTCGGCCTCCAAAAGCGCTGGGATTACAGGCATGAACACCTGGCCCCTATTTTTAAATTACAGCTCCTTCCGTGCATTTTCTACAATTTTAAACACATATTGGCTTAAATGACACTTGATTACCGTCTACCTTCTCCACTACAGAATTAACTTCAGGAGAAGAGGAACCATATCTGCTTTGTTCACTTTTGTGCCCATAATAGTAACGGCACCAGCAGCAACAAACATACAGCATTTACTTTGTGGCAGGCATTATGCTAAGCGCCATACATACAACTAATTTAATATGTACTCCTAGTACATTGTCTGGCAGGTAGCCAATGGTCAGTTTGTTCAGTGAATGAACCCAGACCCTACATGCTCATCTACAGGGTGCCTAGCACCCCAGGAAACTGCTCCTTATACTGTTAGATAACTGGTGCTCGCAGGAATCTTATTTACACTGTATTGGCCTTAGCATGCCTCCCTGCAGTTTCCACCCACTGGTTCTATTTCTGCCCCTTCTGGGGCCACGCAACACGAGCCTGAATCGTCCTTCCGCAAGCTCGCCTTTGCAGTACCCGAAGCCCCACGCGCCCCCTCCTCGTCTGCCTTCCTCCCGCCTCCCGGTGCCCCTCCTGCAGATACAGCTTTTCTGCGCGGTGGTCGGGAAGCCCAGCCCCGGCCAGCCAGCTGCTCCCGGCATCCTTCGCCGCCTTGCGCGTCACATGACGGCGGCGGCTCCGCACGATCCCCAGGCAGCTGTCCGCCCCCGGGCGGGGCTGGCCGCACGCCGCAATCCTACCGACTGCTGCGGCTCCAGCGGGGGCGGCGGGTGGCTTCCAGGGCACCGGCGGCCGCGGCCCGGACTCCGCGGTGGGCGAGCGCCCTGTGAGGTAAGCGGCCGGTGCGCAGAGGCTGCGGGCGAACTTGGGCGGCCGGGGGAGGGGACCCGGGACGCTTCCCCAGGCGACCGACCCAGGAGGCGCCGCTCAGTCCTGGCCGAGGCTGAGCGTCTGGTCGGGCTTCGGGCATCAGGGGTCTGGCAGGACCATGAGGCGTACCCTCAGGCCGCCCGCGGCTCCGCGGTCTCCCGGCATCCGGAGGCTCAGGCGCGCCGACGGAGAGCTGTGCCTTGGTTTACCCTCCCGTAAAACTACCGGACGCGGAGCATGAATCTCCGCGGTGCCTCCAGCCCTGAGATTTTTCGAGTGTGTAAGTAAAGTCGAAGAAGAAGAAGCTGACTCTTGGGATGGGAAGAGCCTTCACCTAGGAACGCAGCGGCAAATATGGGGCTGGGCACCCACTGTATTTTATGCAAATCTCAAGGGGCAAATATGGGGCTGGGCACCCACTGTGTATTTTATGCAAATCTCAAGCCTCTCAGACGGTTTTTTCATCTTTAAACAAAAAGTGATAACCCCTGTCCTGCCTCGCTCTTAGGACTACAGTGAAGAACAGAGGGGAAAGTCATTTGAGGAGCCAGAACTCTGGAGTCAGTTAGCTCTGGTTCAGATCACAGTTCTGCCACTTACTGGCTTTGTGACCTTCAGCCAGATTGATTCCTCATCTGTGAAAAGGAGGTAATAAGCTCATGGGTTGCTGGGAGGATTAATTGTAAAGGGTTTAGCACACAGTGTCTGGCACAAAAGCCTCAGTAGATAATGCTGTTAATATAAGCATTATTAGTAAGCTAGAGATTGCCCCACGTGAAGGGTTTTTTCAGCAGAATAATCACATCTGTTTCTATATTTTTAGTCCTGAAAACTGCCGTTTTGGTTTGTAAGACCTTTTCTTTTTCTCATTCTGGGCCCCCTTTGCCTTCTCTTTTACAATTGGCATATGAACCTGTTGTTCCTACCATATGAGTCAGGCTGGATGGGAACATCAATTTACTTGAGCAGATTGGTATCAGATTCCCTCTGAGGGGAGAGAAAAGTGCCAGGCATGTGTAGCCACCGAAAAAAAAACACAGTACGGTGATTGACTGTCAGAGCTGGAGGATGCCTGGGAAACCATCTAACCCAGCTGTCTCCTTTGCAAATGGAGAGACTGGACCCAGAAGGACGACAGGACTTTGATTTTGCTCAGGACCCAACAGAGTGCTGGCAGTGGGTAGTGGAGAGGATGGACCTTTTACCAGGCACTGTGCTTTCCCTCAGTTCTAATCTCATTCCGCATTTATTCAGCAGCTATATGGAACCCCTACTCTGTCTTGTACACCTACTAGGATCTGGACATAGAGCTGTGAACAAGACACACATGGTCCCTGTCCTCAAGGGGCTTTTTCCAGAGCTAGCTATGTTAGTTTGAGGTTATATAATGTTTTATATATATATCCATCTCCCTGCCCGTTCTCAGTACATTTTAAAATAACAATAAGCTGCAGCTCCCAGTGAGCTTACCTCATAACAGCTGGCCTCCAGGGATAGGAGCACACAGAGAGGCCTGAATTGTTTCCTGATCCCTCACACCAGTTCCAGAGCCCTTGCTGGAGCCTGGTGAGATTTGAGAGACTGGAGAAAAAGCTGCTTTGTCAGGGCTTTTAAGAAAGGATTTCCTTCTGCCCTGGAGCACTTGGATTTCTTTGTCTTTCTGGTTTCAAGCCTATTATTGTTTTTAGATTTCTGTGAAGAGCCGCCTTCACCATAGTGCCATCATTTTGGTTGCCGTGGTTATCAGGGAAATTGTATTTTTATGATCGCACAAGTAGCTGTTAAGCAATAAATGCTCAAGCAGTCAGCAGGTCACCATGAGTTTCCGTTCTCTGGTTTCTTTCAGTTGCAGTGGAGTTACACTATCCCTTCCTTCCCTCCCTCCTTTTTTCCTTCAATAAACGTGCATTGGTGGCAGTGCCAAGAGGAGTGGGAGTGAGTAGAAATAGATAAAAACATACGTAGACTCTGGCCTTAGGGACCTCAGATTCTTTGGCAGGGATAAAACTGAGGGCAGATTAGTGGGGGCTCTGATGATGTAGATAGGGAGTCAGCAAGAGCTCTCAGAGATGGGAGGGATGGTGTCCTAGGCAACCAAGAAGACATCACTTGCTTTTCACAGGAAGATGTGAAGTAAACAAATTCCTTGTACCTGCTTCAGTCAGGAAATAGATGGAACAAGTGTTTTGTTCTTTCAGTTTGCCTTAATGAATGAACCTATTCTTGAGTTACCTGTCATGGTAATACTAAATAATAACTAAACTTTTAGTTTAGTGATTATTAGTTTCCCACTCGTCTAAAATGTTTGATACTGTATACATAAAGGAATGTACACAAAGAGACATTTGATTAAGATTTTGTCTATTTCAGTTTAGATGTGTAACATGTGTGTCTCATTTCACAAGTTGGGTTTAAATTCACTCTTGTCTTTCCTTATTTTTTTCTAAGTAGACTCCCAAGTCCTCTCTAATGTCCTTATTAGTGAGAATTCCAGTGTCTCCTTCTCCAGCCTCTCTGGGGGCTTATACATTCCAATGGGGTCAGTCTTACTGTCACTCTCCAGAGGAGAGAGAACTGCATTGTCTGAGCAGTCCACACACATTGTCATTCCTGACACAGCTATATGGCATAACTGTTGAAGAGCTGTCCTACACAGTCCACGGATGTGTGATCACTGCTGCTCAATGCCCTTATTGGACCAAATCTCTGCCAGCATGATTCCATGCTTGGTTTTCCAAGGTTAGAGCTTGTTTCATTTATGCTTGCGTGCTCAGCCATTCTCCCCAAAGCACCTCACTCTGGGCTTTTGTTGAGCTTTTCACCAGGCTGGGTTCCCCTGGTGTCCTGGAGAGTTCTCTTTTAGGGCATTTGGGGCCCTTCCTGCTAGCAACCTTGGTCATGGTCATCTAGACCACCCAAGAGATGTCTCTGTTTTCAAACTTCTTATCAGAGTTTGTGGGCTCAGTCCCTTCTCTTCTTAACCTTAACCCAAATCCCTTTGGCAAATTGGTTCCACATACTCTCCAGGGTTCTGCCTACCGATGATTCTCAGGAATGACAGCCTTCAACAAGATAGCTACCCCAGGACTTTGGGTGCCTACTTACCTTACTTTTCCATATGTAAAGAGGGGTCCTCAGGTCACCCTGAGCCACACAGATTTAGGCATTCTGGAAAATTTACTTGGCATGTACCCTGTTAGGGATTTTGCAGGCAAGGTTTTAATTTAAAAATAAAGGATTTTAGTTTTCTCAATTTTTCTAAGAAACAATAATCAGTATATTTATTTCATTTATTTGTTTTAAACTTTTTGAATATGAAATACAGCAAATATGCATGGTAAAAAACACAATATATAGTTTAGCAAATAACTCTAAAGGAAATACACACGTAATCACCAACATGTCAAGAACTGGAACATTGCCAATACTCAGTACCTGCTTCCAAATCATAATTTCCTCCCCTAGAAGAAATCATCTTGTGATAATCATTTTTTTTGCTTTTCTTTGTAATTATATCACCTATGTATATATCCCTAAACAATATAGTTTTAAGTTTTTTAATTTCATACATATAGAATCATACTTTTGCATTTTGTGTTTTGCTTCTTTTGCTCAACTTGTTTGTGAGATGCATCCATGTGGCGGCCTCACTTATTTTTGTTGCCAACAGTGTTTCATGGTATGACTGTGTCACAATAGATGTATTAATCCTGTGGTTGATGGATACTTGAGTTGCTTATAGTTTCTGACTGCCAAGTACATCCTTAGATATTTTCTGATGTATTTGAACAAGTTTCTTTAGGTTATATATGTTAGAGTACAATTGCTTTACTAGATAGTGTCGAACAGTTTACTTTGCTACCAGGAGTATATGAGAGTTCCAATTGCTTCATATCCTGGCAAATAGTTGCTTTTATTGGTTTTAATATTTTAACTATTTTCATGTGTGTGTCTTGATATTTCTTGTGGTTTTAACTTGCTCTCCTTGGTTACTCTTGAGGTTGAGCACTTTTTTCTTTTTTCTTTTTTTTGGAAACAGGGTCTTGCTTTGTCACCCAGGCTGGATTGCAGTGGCATGATCATGGCTTACTGTAGCCTCAACCTCCTAGGCTCAAGAGATCTCTCCCACCTCAGCCCCCTGAGCAGCTGGGACAGCCAGATAATTATTTTATTTTTTTTTGTAGAGACCAGGTCTTGCCATATTTTCCAGGCTGGTCTCAAACTCCTGGACTCAAACTATTCTCCCATGTCAGCCTCCCCAGGTGCTGGGATTACAGGTGTGAGCTACCATGCCCAGCCCTTGAGCAGTTTTTTGTTGGTTAATTGGATTGCCTCTTTTGTGAACTGTCTATTCATGTCTCTTGCCATTTTTAAATTTTTTAAATTGATTTTTCAATAAGGAAATATATATATATATATATATATATATATATATATATATATATGGCTCTCTTTTCACCCTCTTAAGTGGTGATATCTTCGATCCCATTCTGTAGAAGCAGGGCATAAAATAGAGATTCTTGTTCAAGTGAGACTGTGGGAGAAGCGCTCAGGAAGAGGAGTATGAGGAAAGCTGGATTGGGGGAGGAGAGGCACAGCCTGGTGAGGGGGCAGTTGCAGTTTTCTGGAGAAAGGGACATCTGTGAGTTGTTCTCAGCTGACACCACATCTCAGTGACAGGTGTGCTAACCAGTAAAGATGATCTGGATGGAACCAGTAGTATTCTCCACAGTCCACTTCTTGTACCATACAGATAGGCTTGCTTCTTATATTAAGTTCACTGTATCCAGGTACAGCTTCTCCAGGATTCTGATTAGTCACAAATCCTGGGAAAACTTATAAGAGGAAGATTAGTGAGACAAATTACAACCCTTGCTGCTGCAGTTGGTCCAGAAATCTAACAAATACCCATATCATCCTCTTCCACCATCCATTTTAGTTTCCCCTTCTTTGTCCCTTGAATGTATGATAGAACTTGGTGATGAAGCCACCTGGGCTTGCAGGTGTGTTTTCTCTGCAATCTTATTTTTGACCACAGACTCAATGTCTTTAATGGTTCTAGGGTGATTTTGTTTTTATAATTTCTTAACTAAGTAATATTTTCCTAGGAGTTTATCCCTTCATATTTATTTATATAAAGTTGTTTATAATTTTTTTTTTTTTTTTGAGACGGAGTCTTGCCCTGTCGCCAGGCTGGACTGCAGTGGCGCAATCTCAGCTCACTGCAACCTCCGCCTTCCGGTTTCAAGCGATTCTCCTGCCTCAGCCTCCTTAGTAGCTGGAACTACAGGCACGTGCCACCACGCCCAGCTAATTTTTTGTATTTTTAGTAAAGACAGAGTTTCACCACGTTGGTCTGGATGGTCTCCATCTCTTGACCTCGTGATCCACCTGCCTCAGCCTCCCAAAGTGCTGGGATTACAGGCGTGAGCCACCGCACCTGGCCGTTTATAATATTTTCTTATCCTTTGGTGTACAGCATCTATAGAGATATCCCCTCTTTCATTCTGATTTCATTTTAATGCTTTTTTTTCCTTCTTCTTTGGTTTTAGTAGAGGTTCTTTTCAGAGAACCTGCTTTTATCATCAGTGATAGTCTTCATAATAAATTTGTTTTCTGTTTCATAAGTTCTGCTCTGTTCTTTATTTTTCTCTTCTATTTTCCTTGGATTTATTTTGTTCTTTTTCTGACTTCTTGAAATTGATGTTTAGTTTCATTAATTTTTATCTTTTTGATTCTTTCTATTTAAGGTTATACATTTTTTTCCAAATTCTGTTTCAGCAGGAGTTCACAAGTTTTGATATGTGGTATCTCTGTTGTTTATTTCTTTTCTTTTTTTTTTTCCAAGACAGACTTTCACTCTTGTTGCCCAGGCTGGAGTGCAATGGCACAATCTCGGCTCACTGCAACCTCCACCTCCCGGGTTCAAGGGATTCTCCTGCCTCCTCAGCCTCCCAAGTAGCTGGGATTGCAGGCATGCACCACTATGCCCAGCTAATGTTTTTGTATTTTAGTAGAGACAGGGTTTTACCATGTTGCTCAGGCGGGTCTCGAACTCCTTATCTCAGGTGTTCCACCTGCCTTGGCCTCCCAAAATGCTGGGATACAGGCATGAGCCACTGCGCCCAGCCTTCTTTGTTGTTTATTTCTAAAAATATTCTAATTTCCATTGTAATTCTTTCTTTAACCAATAGATATTATATTCGAGAAATGTGTTTTGTAATATCCAAACATACTAACATTTTCTAATTATCCTTTATTTATGACTAATTATGACTGTGGTCAGTGAGCTTGTTCTGTTTTTGGTTGGTTGGTTTGTTTGTTTTTGAGACAGTCTCACTGTCTCCCACATTGGAGTACAGTGGTGTGATCATAGCTAACTGCAGCCTTGAACTCCTGGCTCAAGCAATCCTCCTGCCTCAGTCTCCCCAGGTAGCTGGAAGGACTACAGGTATGAGCCACTGTGCTTGAAGCTGTATAATTTTAATCCTTTGAAATTTCTTGATACTTCTGTTAGAGCTCTGTTTATGGTCAGTTTTTATAAATGTTCCATGTGTGTTTGAAAGTAAAGTGTATTCTACAGTTATTGGATTCAATGTCCAATGAAATGCCATTAGATCAAGTTTGTTAATGGTGTTCAAATCTTCTTTATCCTTACTGGGTGTTTTTTTTTTCCTATGAATTATAGAGGGATGTGTTTAAATATCCAAGTATAATTATGAATTTGTCTACTTCATCTTTTAATTTTTTTTTTTTGCTTTATATCTGTAAGGCCGTATTATCAGGTGCATATACAAATATAAAGTTGTTTTATCTTCTTAATTCTTAATTCACTTTTTATCATTATGAAGCTGCCTTTTTTGTTTCTAATAATTTTTTTTTTTTTGCCTTATACTTTACCTGATAGTGTAGCTATGCCATCTTTTAAAAAATCTACACAAGGTATTTTTTTTCCATTAGTTGCATCTTTTCTGTAACTGTGTTTTAGGTAAGTCTCTTATGAATAGCATATAATTGGGTTTTGGTTTTTTAAACCCTGGGAAAACTTATAAGGAAGTTTTAAAGTCAGGGAAAACCCTGACTTTCTTTGTCTTTTAATTAGAACATTTAGTCCATTTTCATTAATAGCACCACTGATGTATTTTTGTTTAGGTCTGCCTTATTTTATGCTCTCAATCTGTTTGTGCTGACAGTTCTCCATTTCATTACAGCTGTCTTCCCTTCTTTGGAGCTATTTTTCATCATTCACCTTTTTTTTCTACTAATGTGGATGTTATACACTTTTTTGCTTGAAATTTCAATTTGACCAAAGTTGATAGATTTCCGTTATATAAGTGGTGACTATCCTTGCTCTTTTGGACAGACAGTACAGCGACCTTAGACCACATGAACTCTGACCTTAGACCACATGAACTCTGACCTTAGACCACATGAACTCTGACCTTAGACCACATGAACTCCGACCTTAGACCACATGAACTCCGTTTATCCTTTTTCCACCTTAGGGTAGAGGAGATGTAAATACAATGTATCAACTTTGATTGGAGTCTTACTAGCCTACAGAGAGAAAAAGGAAGAGAGTAAAGAATTTACCTGAGAAAACAAAGTAAATTGGTTTCTTGAAAACAAAGTAAGTTGGGTGGGTGGGGATGTGTGCCAGTGGCTCACACCTGTAATCCCAGCACTTTAGGAGGCTGAGGTGGGCGGTTCGCCTGAGGTCAGGAGTTTGAGACCAGCCTGGCCAGCATGGTGAAACCCCATCTCTACTAAAAATACAAAAATTAGTCAGGCGTGGTGGCAGGCGGCTGTAATCCCAGCTACCCGAGAAGCTGAGGCAGGAGAATCACTTGAATCCAGGAGGTGGCAGTTGCAGTGAGCCAAGATCGCGCCATTGTACTCCAGTTTGGGCAACAGAGCAAGACTCCATCTCAAAAATAATAATAATAATAATAATTTACTTGAGAAAACTGTATTTGTCAGGATTTGTTTGCTTGTAGGTGATCAGCTTAAAGTATCTGAACTTGAAAAAGAACATCAGTTGGCTTTAAAAAGAAAATGTTACTGTGTCCCTGGCCCTTTGATCTCTTGCAGTCTCTCACCTTAATTGTCTGAGTTTGGCTTCATTCCTCATATGGACTCTTTTGAGTTGCCCCATTCCTTGCAAGAGGATGGGGGATTCTTACTGTCTTCTTTGGGTCAAGTATCCATCCTGTGAGGTAGAGGACTGCAACACTCTCAGTGGCAGCCCCAGCAGGACTAAATAGAGTAGAAGCAGGGTTCCCCTGAGGACGCAGAAGAGGGAAGGTGCTGGGCAGACATAGCTAAGGCCAGGTGCAGTGGCTCATGCCTGGAATCCCAGCACTTTGGGAGGCCGAGGCGGACGGATCACCTGAGGTCAGGAGTTCAAGACCAGCGTGGCCAACATGATGAAACCCCATCTCTACTAAAAATGCAAAAATTAGCCAGGCATGGTGCCTCCTAGTTCCTTTCTTGGAGTACTGGGGTTCCTAACTTGTGAAGTGATGATACAGGAACTTCTAGCCCCACCATCACATATATATAAACTCACAGATCATGAAATAAGAATGAATTTGATCCTGCAATTGTTATGCACTAAAATATTACCACACAATAAATGTTTACTCATAGGAATTGAGGATAAGCATACTACATTTTGGTTGTTATAAGTGCTCATTAAGACGATATGTAAGGCTGGGCATGGTGGCTCACGCCTATAATCCCAGCACTTTGGGAGGCTGAGGCAGGAGGATCGCTTGAGCCCAGGACTTTGAGACTAGCCTGGGCAACATAGTGAGACCTCATCTCTAAAAAAAAAAAAAAAAAAATTTAGCTGGGTGTGGTAGCGTGTGCCCATAGTCCCAGCTACTCAGGAGGCTGAGGCTGGAAGATCACTTGAGCCCAGGAGATTGAGGCTGTAGTGAGCCAAGATCACATCACTGCACTCCAATCTGGGTGACAAAGCAAGACCTTGTCTCAAAAAAAAAAAAGAAAAAAAGAAAAAAAAAAGACATATAAAAAGCACCTGGCATTTAGTAAGCCCTCAAAACACCTTTGCCTGCCCCTTCAAGGACATGCAATAAATTTATGTGAGAATCAGTACTAAAACCTGGATCTGGGGACCCCCCTGCAACTCCCCTTCTGTCTCCTAAGTAAACCAAAATGAACAGGCAGTGCATTGAAAGGAGAGAGGGTCCTTATGGCTCCAAGCCCACTCAGAAAGCACCATCAGAACACAGCTTTCTGGTTTATGTCATGAAATTTCAAAGCTGAAAATAAGAAACAGATGGTTATTTCTCACGCTGAAGAGAGCTACGGTTTGAAGAAATGATGAAAAGCCCAGCTGAAGTTTTTCTCATCTTCAAATTTAAGTTTCGTCTCATTTCCGATGGTGTGTGTAGGTGTGTGTACAGGGCTCTTTGGGGTTATAATATTTTACTATTACTTTAGAACAGTTTACTCCACAAAACTAGGGACATTTACTTTGATTTGAAGAAAGATTTTAAATCATTAATCCATTACAGTTGCTCAGTTAATACAGTTTGTAGTTATTTACGCTGTGCCTGTGAGGCTTGTGTGCCTCATAATGTTGGAAGAGAAATTTTTTCTTTTCCTGTCAATACTAAATAGGGTTCTGAGCAGCCCTTGATTTTTTTTTTCCACTTTTTTTTTTTTTTTTTTTCCGAGACAGAGTCTCACTTTGTTGTCCAAGCTGCAGTGCAGTGGCGTGATCTCAGCTTACTGCAACCTCCACCTCCCAGGTTCAAGCGATTCTCTGCCTCAGCCTCCCAAGTAGCTGGGATTACAGGTGCCCACCACTATGCCTGGCTAATCTTACTTTTTTATTAGAAACTAAATTCCAACACTTTGATACTAGTATGGCCCTCTGTAGGTAGAAAGTGTGTTTCCCTGGTTATACAAATGTGAAACAAGAGTTAAGTCACCTGCCGTCATGATTAGTCTGCAAGGGAGAGGCAGAGCCCAAACTAGAGTGTGAATGAAGCCTGTTGGGTCCCTTTTGTCAGAGTCATTTCAGCACGCATAGGGCCTTTTGTGCTGGGACTCATGGCAGCTCCCCATGGTCCCCCAAATTAACTAGAAACTGTTTACCTTTGGCTAAGGGTGTTCCACGTGAACTAATACAGGTGGCTTTTCTCACTGATCCCTTCAGACTCCTGGAGCTGCAGCCAGACTGAACCTCCCAACATGTCCTAAGCCCAGCTGAAGGTTTTCTATCTCAGGAGCTTTTGCTGATGCTGTTTCCTCTGCTATAGCCCCCTTTCTTCCTCCTCTGAATGTCCCAGTCCTATGCAAATTTCAGAGTCCAATTCAGATACCAGCTCCTCCATGAAGCTTGGCTTAGTGGTTAAAAACAAGAGTCTCTGGGGACGGGCTGGGCTTCAGTGGTTCTGCACCTCTCTAACGAGTGATTGGGGCAAGCCATTTGTCACATAAGTTTAGTTTCTTGAACTGAAAAATGAAGACAGTATTAATTTCAGTCATTGCTTCTCAAATTTAGGGTGCACATCAGTTCCCTGGTGATGTTGTTAAAATGCCAAATCTGATCCAGGAGGTACAAGGTGGTGCCCAATGTCTGCCACTTCTAACAAGCTCCTAGGTCCTGGGAGCACATTTTGAGGTGTAAGGCTTGAAGAGATCTTCAGGGAATAGGATGAAATAATGCATGAAAAGCACTTAATATTGTGCCCCTCAAATAGCAGTACTGAGTAAAAGCTACCTGCTGCTGTTTTTGTTGTCTTCCATTATTATTGGTTTGTTTCCCTAGCTGGAGGTCACATTTTTGTTCTTTAAACAAGGGCTTCCCCTTTTTTATGGCACTGTGTTAGTCTGTGCTCATGCTGCCATGAAGAAATATCTGAGACTAATTTATAAAGAAAAGAGGTTTAATTGACTCACAGTTCCACATGGCTGGGGAGGCCTCAGGAACCTTACAGTCATGGTGAAAGGCACCTCTTCACAGGGTGGCAGGAGAGAGATGAGTGCAAGCAGGGGAAATTCCAGAGACTTATAAAAGCATCAGATCTCATGGGACTCACTATCACGAGAACAGCATGGGGGAAACCGTGCCCCATGATCCAATTACCTCTACATGGTCCCTCCCCTGACAAATGGGGATTGTGGGAATTATAATTCAAGATGATATTTTGGGTGGGGACACAGCCAAACCATTATCATTCTGCCCCTGGGCCCTCCCAAATTTCATGTCTTCATATTTCAAAACACTGTCATTCCTTTCCAACAGTACCCCAAAGTCTTAACTCATTCCAGCATTAACCCAAAAGTCCAGGTCCAAAGTCTCATCTGAGACAAGGCAAGTCCCTTCTGCCTATGAGCCTGTAAAATCAAAGGCAAGCTAGTTACTTCCTAAATACAGTGGGGGTACAGACATTGGGTAAATATACCCATTCCAAATGGGAGAAATTGGCCAAAGGGGCTACAGGCCCTATGCAAGTCCAAAATCCAATAGGTTAGTTATTAAACCTTAAAGTTCCAAAATGATCTCCTTTGACTGCATGTCTCATATCCAGGTTATGCTGATGCAAAAGGTGGGCTCCCAGCCTTGGGCAGCTCCACCCCTGTGGCTTTGCAGGATACAACCCACCTCCTGGCTGCTTTCACAGGCTGGTGTTGAGTGTCTGCAGCTTTTCCAGGCACATGATGCAAGCTCTCAGTGGATCTGCCATTGTGGGGTCTGGAGGATGGTGACCTTCTTCTCACAGCTCCACTGGGCAGTGCCCCCGTGGAGACTCTGTGTGGGGGCCCCGACCCCACATTTCCCTTCTATACTGCCCAAGCAGGTGTTCTCCATGAGGGCTCCACCCCTGCAGCAAACTTCTTCCTGGACATCCAGCTGTTTCCATACATGCTCTAAAATCTAAGTAGAGGTTTCTATACCTCAGTTCTTGACTTCTGTGCACCCACAGGCTCAACACCATGTGGAAGCCACCAATGAGTAGGGCTTGCACCCTCTGAAGCAATGGCCCAAGCTGTACCTTGGCCCCTTTTAGCCACGGCTGCAGCTGAAGCAGCTGGGATGCAGGGTACCATGTCCCAAGGCTGCACAGAGCAGAGGGTCCCTGTGCCTGGCCCAGGCCCATGGAACCATTTTTCCCTCCTAGGCCTTGGGCCTGTGATGGGAGGGGCTGCCTTGAAGTTCTCTGACATGCCCTGCAGACATTTTCCGCATTATCTTGGTGGTTAACATTCCTCATTACTTGTGCAAATTTCTGCATTGGGCTTGAATTTCTCCCCAGAAAATGGGGTTTTCTTTTCTATCACATCCAATAGGCCAGTTATTAAACCTTAAAGTTCCAAAATGATCTCCTGCAAATTTTCCAAACTTTTATGCTCTGCTTCCTCTTGAATGCTTTGTTGTTTAGAAGTTTCTTCTGCCAGATACCCTAAATCATTTCTCTCAAGTTCAAAGTTCCACAAATCTCTAGGGGAGGGACAAAATGCTGTGAGTCTCTTTGCATAGCAAGAGTTACCTTTACTCCGGTTCCTAAGAAGTGCCTTATCTCCATCTGAGACCACCTCAGCCTGGACTTCATGGTCCATGTCACTATCAGCATTTTGATCAAAGCCATTCAACAAGTCCCTAAGAAGCTCCAAACTTTCCCACATCTTCTTGTCTTCTGAGCCCTCTAAGTCTCTAGGAAGTTCCAGACTTTCCCACATTTTTCTGTCTTCTTCCGAGCCCTCCAAACCATTCCAGCCTCTGCCTGTTACCCAGTTCCAAAGTCGCTTCCACATTTCAGGTATCTTTACAGCAGCACCCCACTCTCTGTAGTACCAATTTACTGTATTAGTCTGTTCTCATGCTGCTGTTAAGAAATACCCACAACTAGGTAATTTATAAACAAAAGAGGTTTAATTGACTCACAGTTCTGCATGGCTGGGGAGGCCTCAGAAAACTTACAATCATGGCAGAAGGCACCTCTTCACAGGGTGGCAGGAGAGAGAATGAGTGCAAGCAGGGGAAATGCCAGATGGCTTATAAAACCATCAGATCTTGTGAGACTCACTCACTATCATGAGAACAGCATGGGGAACCGCCTTCATGATCCGATTATCTCTACTTGGTCACACCCCTGACACATGGGGATTATGGGGAGTATAATTCTAGATGAGATTTTGGGTGGGGACACAGCCAAACCATATCAGGCACTAAGCATTTTTCCCCTTGAATTGTGGGATTTCTTTGGTTTTCTTTTTGTCTTTTGGGTGTTTTTTGGTAGACATATCTTTGTTCTGCCAGACTTGAGAGCAGGGTCTTTATCTGATTCCCACTGACTCACAAGGTGCTAACCACTTGGTCTTATACACAGCAAGTGTTGAATACATACTTGGGTTCTTATTTACTTCTTTTTTTATTCCACAGGGATCTGTGTGGCAGCAGGGAATCTATTGCTAATGATTTGAGTAGTCTCAGCTATGCTAATATACCAGATAATGATGAGGTGATTATTTATTCAGTAAATGATTGTTGAGCACCTGCTATGCGCCAGGTATAGTTCTGGGCATAGTGCAAAGCAGTGATGCAAAGTTTCTGCCCTTCAGGAGCTTACATTTTACTCAGGGGAGACAGACAATAAATGAAGAAAAACATTTAATTCCACAGGGAATTTCCTCCTAGAGGTGCCCAGGCTCTGTCACCTGGCGCTCTGGGTCCACAGGTGTGTTTCCCTTTTCCCGTGGTTCATCCCTGTGGAATAACTCAGCACTTCCTGTGTCCCCTCTGCCCCCTCACAGATCCACTCACACAAAAGAATTTGTGAGCGACCAAGACATTAGAGAGCTTACAGGGAGCCAAAGCAAGGGCTTCACTTTATACTCAACTGTTAATACCAAAGCGTTCCCCTGTTGCCACTTCCTCCCACCACACAGCTCCCAAGTGCAGATCCCTGAGGGATGTTTTTATTCCTGACCCCAGCCTGCCTGCCCATCTTGGTGCTTGGTGAACGGGCACATGGAGCCCACCCTTCCCAGAAGCAGTGGGAGTACAGACAGCAAATGAACAAAGCAGCAGCCTTCCTTTCAGGGCCTCACAGGTGCAGAGCTCTGGACAGTGCTGTGAGGGAGGTTGTTCCCACTTTCCCCTTTACAGATGTGTTTCCATTTCATGCCGTTGAGATGTTAGACTGGCCAAGGGCTTGTTCATCAGATTGCTTCTCTCTCTTAACTCCTTCACCAGTGATCTCAGTCCATGCCATGGCTTTAAATGTCATTCAGGTCTCTATTCAAATGTCACTTCCTCAGAGACCTTCCTTGACAACCCTGTCTGAAATAGCACATGCATGAACATATACCCCTTAACCTGCTTTATTTCTCTTCATAGCATTTATGTTAATATCTTTTTCATTTATTGTCTGTCTCTGAAGGTAGGGACTTTGCCTTATTTACTGCTTTTCAGTTCTTGGAACAATGCTTGGCACATAGGCAATCAACGAATGTTTGTTGAATAAATGATTTTTTTCTCTGGAAATTGTCAAAATCTGCATGAGGTGTATCAGGCCAGCCATTGTCAGCCTCAGTTTAGAGGCAAGGAAATAGGTTCAGAAAGGTTCAAGGACGTGCTGAAGTCACAGGGCGAGGCAGCAGCAGAGAGCCTGCTTGTTGAGAGCCGAGTCTTATGGGACTTGCCTCCTTCTCTCCCACTGAGGCTGGGGACACCAGGTGGCCCAGAGGCATGTGGATACCTCCAGTGGGAGGTTAGGAGAGTGCTACACAGAAACTCTGAGTTCTAACACTCTTGGGACCATAAAAAATGGAACAAGTCTGGGCATGGTAACTCACGCCTGTAATCACAGTATTTTGAGAGGCTAAGGTGGGAGGATCACTTGTGGCCAGGAGTTCGAGGCTGCAGTGAGCTATGATCCTGCCACTGTACTCCAGCCTGGGCAACACAGAGAGACCTCACTTCTTTAAAAAAAAAAAAATAAAAAAGGTGGTTTTGTTTTGTTTTGTTTTGTTTTGTTTTTTTGAGACGGAGTCTTGCTCTTTCGCCCAGGCTAGAGTGCAGTGGCACGATCTCGGCTCACTGCAAGCTCCACCTCCTGGGTTCACACCATTCTTCTGTCTCAGCCTCCTGAGTAGCTGGGACTACAGGTGCCCACCACCATGCCCGGCTAATTTTTTGTATTTTTAGTAGAGACGGGGTTTCACCGTGTTAGCCTGGATGGTCTCAATCTCCTGACCTCATGATCTGCCTGCCTCGGCCTCCCAAAGTGCTGGGATTACAGGCATGAGCCACCACGCCTGGCAAAATAAAAAGTTTTTTAATCAAAAAACGGAACCACTTGGGGCCTACTTCAGGCCATACTCCCTCCATCCCAGATAGGCTTCCATCATTGTTTTTTCAGTTCTTTACAGGCATCACACTCCAGGTGCACAGGCTCTGGGGACATTTGTTACTTTTAATTCCACATGCAGAGGCCCCAGTGGTAAAACGGAAAGGCAAAACTTGAATGCATTAAAAAAAATAAAATAAAATAAAAAGTGTTACCTTGTTTTAAGAAATCCCTGTTGTTTCATGAATCTCCATGGATTAGTGTAAAGATATAGTAAATAAAGCCAAATGGAATGATAGGAAATGTGCATGTGTGCTCGGAGTCAAGAGGGGGCAATTGTTGGCTTCATTCTAGATACAGAGCCCTGGAGTTGGGTACACAGGCAAGTTTGGGGGAAAACAAATGCTGAAGGGTTGACAGTAACCTGCTAGGAAATCCCCCTTCCCCTGAGAGGCCAGTGACTAAACCATGTGCTTCCTACTATAGGTGGGCTTCTTGGAACCCCAAGAAACCGAAGCTCCAGTAGTTTCTACGTCAGGTGGCTTGGCCCCAAATCCCCCAGACACCCTCACATCATCCTAAGGGAAAGAAATTATAATTAATATTTGCAAAATTGTGAGTTCCTGCCCTCACTGTTCCACCTAAATACCTCTCCTGGATGGATCTCCTTAAAATATAGCTCTGATCAGGCCACTTCCCTTCTGAGGAATCTATAATAGACAAGTACAAGCTTCTTAGTCTGGCATTCAGAGCCTTTCCCATCATGCAACTTGTGAAAGAGGGTCGAGCACCAGTGGCTCCAAGGGGTCAGAACTGACACCACCTGGGGAAGAGTAGTGAAGTCAATCTCAAGGTGTCCGAGGGCTTTATAATAATGCCCTTTAGAGTTTCATATGCTCTTTCAGCCTCTGCTATGGTAACAAACAATCTGCAAGTTCTTAGTGCCTTAACCCAAACAAAGGTGTATTTTTCATGCATGGTGTTTGTCCATCTTGGCTTGGTCGGGATCTCTGCTTACTCTAATCATTTAAGGATCCAGGTTCCTAGAGTAACCGTCATCTCAAATGTTGCCAGTTGCTGTGCCACAGAGAAAAGCAAGCTGTGGATGATCTTGCATAGGCAATGAAGTGCTCTAGTCGAGAAGTAACGCACATCTCTTCTACTCAAAACCCATTGGTTAGTACTAGTCTTGTGGCCCCATTTGACCTCAGGAGGGATCAGATGTACAATCTTGTCATGTGCCCAGAAGGAAAGAAAACTGGAAGCAGTTGATGAAGAGCATTGATTCCCAATATAATGTGCATTCAATTTTTTAATCATCACAGCAAGCCTTTGGGGTGCTATCAAGGTCCCCAGTTTATATATGAGGAACCTGAGGCCCAGAGAGGTTAAGTGACTTGTTCAAGGTCACCTGCAACTTGACCCCAGGTCTTCTGGCTTTGAAATGATTGGTCTTTGCATGATACAGAGACAGCTGCTTCACTGAAAGGGTTGAAGCTGAGGAAGAAGGATGCTGCATCAAAGTGTGGGTGGGGCCCTTTATCACAATCACCAGGGAGCTTGTTAAAAATGCACATAATTGGTTCCACTCCAGAGATTCTGATTCTGGAGGTCTGAGATGAAGCTAGGAATAGGCCCCAGGTGATTCTCAGGTGATGACTGAAGAGCCACGATTAAAGAATCACTGCTATGGGAGGTCCTACTAAGTCTGGCTTAAAGATTTTCTTTTTTCGGCCAGGCGCGGTGGCTCATGCCTGTAATCCCAGCACTCTGGGAGGCCGAGGCGGGCGGATCACCTGAGGTCAGGAGTTCAAAACAAACCTGACCATGGTGAAACCCCGTCTCTACTAAAAATACAAAAAATTAGCCGGACGTGGTGGTGCGCGTCTGTAATCGCAGCTACTCGGGAGGCTGAGGCAGGAGAATCAGTTAAACCTGGGAGGTGGAGGTTGCGGTGAGCTGAGGTCACACCATTGCACTCCAGCCTGGGCAACAAGGGCGAAACTCCATCTCAAAACAAAAAAAAGATTTTCTTTCTTCTTGATCTCTATAAGCTGCAGTAGTGCTTAATTCCTTCTATCTCACATTGTTATTAGCTATGACAGCAAATGGTTGCTATCACCTAATGGGTGATACATTAATTATTCACCTAAAATTTGAGGTGGGGGCATGATGGGGGCTCATTTCTGCTTATTCGTTTATTTAAAAACACTGTTATTAAGCCTGTACTTTGTGCTGCATATTGGATGGTATGTGGGGTTCTTGCTGTATTCTCTGTAAGTGAATTATGATAGCCTAGGGTATTCATTATTGATGAGCTACTATGGGAAATGGGGGAAACCCATCTGGGACAGAAATTGTCAGTGCTGGATACTATGGGATGTCACATGGGGAACACAACGCATTGACTGGGTTGAACACTTATATAGTAAAGTAAACTAGGCTCGAGTTGAGAAGCAGAGATGCATTTATGAGGGTTGGTGGTTGCAATTTGGGTCTCTCTTATTCCAAGTCCCTCCTGAGACTTGGAATACCGACCATTAGCAATAGATCCCAGGAGAACCCTAATGGAAAGTCCTGCAAAAGACCATATGGAAGCCTCTCACCTGGAAGGTGGTATAGATTAGGTTCCTTTAGTGTTAGCTGATTCACTCTTGAACACCTGTCAGAGTTGCCCCTTGTAGAAGGAAAGAACATCATGGATAAAGCATCTCAGAAAGTGCGCAGTATATGGTGCTCCCTGAAAGAAGAGTATATGGTTATACTCAGAGGAGCTCAGAAATCAAGAGCAGCCTGTGGGGACGATGAGAACACAGATTCTAACAAGTACGTCAAAGCTCTTAGCAATGATTAAAAATACTCCTTTCAGATGCAGCAGTTGGTCCTGGTTAAGATGAGATCGCCCACTGGGAGGAAATGTTTGGGTAGTTGATGGTTAGCATACTTTCATATGGAAGGTTATGAAAATGGGGATAATGATGTCCTTCTGGTGGTTTTAAATTGAAGTGGCTAAATAATAAGGAAAAAAGAAATGAAACCAGGACAGCTAGAAAAGTATTATAGATGAGCCCCTCTTTATAGGGAAATAGATAAGAAATGTAGAAAGATAAATGTAAACCGTGTGGGGACATAGTATGTAAGCTGTTATGTGGGAGGGAGATTATCTGAGCTAGCTAGAAATGGACTTTGTGAACGGTCAAGGCCAGCTAGATGAAATGTAATATGTGAAGTCATTGAATTCAGAGTACCACGTATAGGTCACCAAAACTTTATGGAAAGACAGCAAAATAACATTTTAAAATTACTTCTCAAGTGAGGCAAGCCAAGAACATGGTTGGAGGAGAGGGCCTAACTGAGGCTGAACTGCATCTACCCCACTCGGGTCCTGGCAGAGCTCCTTCCTCATGAGAATGACTTTGTGAGGAGAAAAGCAACATTCAAATTAAGAAAAGAATAATTAGAGGCAGAGCCATCCAAGGCCTCCGAAGGGGTAAAGAGGTCTGGGGTAAGGCTCAGAAGGGATGTAGAGTGCAAGGATATGAAGTTGTGAGGCAAAGAGTGAGTTACGTGAGAGTTCAATATAAAAGGGTTCATTTGAGCTGCCAGAGGTACTACTGTCTTGTGATGATGGTCGGGTCAATTGTAAGTAATCATAAATCATCACTTATTGGCATCATTGCCTGAAAGAACCCATAGCCTGGGAAAAATCAGAATCCTACTCTCACAGTGCATGGACACGTAGACCCAGTATTGGAATAATGTAGGCACCCTGTAGCTAAGAATGCTCTCCTTGTCTTTTCGGTTGCCCTGAATAGTTGTAATAGAGAAAGGAGTCAACACCAGGTATTGAGTCTTCAGAGAGAAAAGTACCCAGTCCCTATCGTAAACAATCCAGTGGAGGATGCAAAAGGCTTAGAAACAATGACCAAGCCAGTAGAAAAAGCATCTCTAATATCCAGATTGTGGTTTTGACATATTCCATTAAAGAATACAGAACAGGCCGGATGCGGTGGCTCACATCTGTAATCCCAGCACTTTGGGAGGACAAGACCGACAGATCACCTGATGTCAGGAGTTCAAAACCAGCCTGGCCAACATGGTGAACCCCCATATCTACTAAAAATACAAAAATTAGCCAGGCGTGGCGGCACACACCTGTAATCCCAGCTACTTGGGAGGCTGAGGTAGGAGAATGGCTTGAACTCAGGAGGCAGAGGTTGCAGTGAGCCGAGATTGTGCCACTGCACTCCAGACTGGGCAAAAGAGAAAGACTCTGTCTCAAAAAAAAAAAAAAAAAAAAAAAAAAATCCAGAACAAAAATATCCTCAACCGATTTATCATTTTTTGACAAAAGTACAAAAGCAGTTCAATGGAGAAAGGATAACCTTTTTAACAAATGGTCCTGGGACAGTTGGATAACCATAGGCTAAAAAGAAAAACTTCAACTTACACTTCAATAAGAAATTAACTCAAGATGGACCATAGGCTTAAGTATACAGTGTAAACTATAAAACTTTTAGAAAAAAACACAGGAAAAAATCTTTAGGATCTAGAGCTAGGTAAAAAGTTCTTAAACTTGATACCAAAAGCATAATTCATAAAAGGAAAAAAGTGTCAAAAATGTGGTGATACTGTGGTGCTGGCATAAGGATTGACAAGTAGATCAATGAAACAAATAGTCCAGAAATAATCCCACACTACCATTGTTTGTTTTTTTTGAAAAAGGCACCAAAGCAACCCAATAAGGAAAGGAGACTGTTTTCAACAAATGGTGCTAGAATAACTTGATATCCACATAGAAAAAGAATGAACCTCAACCACTACCTCATACCGTAACAAAAATTAATTCATGATGGATCATAGAACAGTATGTAAAAGTCAAAACCACAAAGCTTTTAGACAAGAGATTATATCCATGACTTAGGAATTAACAAAGCTTTCTCAGACAGATAGAAGAAAATAATCATAAAAAGAAAGAAATGGTAAGTTAGACTTCATCAAAATTAAAAACTTCTCATCAAAAGATTCCATTAAGACAATGAAAAGGCAAACCACAGATTGGGAGAAAATATTCAAAGAACATGTATCTGGCAAAGGACATATAAAGAAGTCCTATAATTAAATATATATAAAAAAAAACAATTAAAAACAGACAAAAGGACCAGGCGCAGTGGCTCACGCCTGTAATCCCAGTGCTTTGGGAGGCCAAGGTGGGTGGATCACCTGTGGTCAGGAGTTTGAGACCAGCCTGGCCAACATGATGAAATCCCATCTCTACTAAAAATACAAAAATTAGCTGGGCTTGGTGGCGAGCGCCTGTAATCCCAGCTACTCGGGAGGCTGAGGCAGGAGAATCGCTTGAACCTGGGAGGTGAAGGTTGGAGGTTGCGGTGAGCCGAGATTGCACCACTGCACTTCAGCCAGGGTGACAAGAGCAAAACTCCGTCTGAAAAAAAAAAAAGACAAAAGATTTGAACAAGTACTTCAAAAAGGAGATATATGAATGGCCAATGATCACATGCAAAAAATCTCAACATCGTGTATTATGAAGAAAATGCAAATTAAAACCAAAATGATATACCATTACATACCCACCAGAATGATAAAATTTTAAAAACCAGCAACAGCCTGGGCATGGTGGTTTACTCCTATAGTCCCAGCACTTTGGGAGGTCGAGGCAGCAGGGTCACTTGAGCCTGGGAATTCGAGGTTGCAATGAACTGTGATCACACCACAGCACTCCAGCCTGGGTGACAAAGTGTGACCCTGCAAAAAACAAACAAACAAAAACACCACAACAAATGTGGAGCAACTGTGTTTCTTATTCTTTCTTGGTAGGAGTGTAAAATAGTATAGCCTCTCTGGGAAAAGAACCTAGGAATTCCACTCCTAAGTATTGACTCAAGAAAAATTAAAACATGTCCACAAAAACACTTATATAAGAATATTCACAGCAGCATTATCCATAATAGCCCCAAACTGAAAGTAATTCAGGTTTCCATCGAGGAGAATTAATTTTTTTTAAACTGTGATATATTAACACTTAATACAATGAAATACTACTGAGCAGTTAAAAAGTAAACTACATGCAATGAAATGAATGAATCTCAAAATATTATGCTGAATGAAAGAAGCCTTACACAGAAGAATACATACTGCATGATCCCATTTATATGCAATTCTAGAACAGACAAAACTAATCTGTAGTAGAAAATCATGATAATAGGAATTTGAGGAGATAAGAGAAAAGAAAACAGTGGTTGCCTCTTGGGGTCGGGGGTGGAACTTGATGGAAGAGTCATGAGAGAACTTTCTGGGGTATTCCATTTCTTGGTAGGGGGTTGTATTGCACATATGAATGCATCTGTCAATTCTGCAAATACACACTACTGGATATGGTACATCCATAGCACGAAATAGTCCTCAGCCTCATAAACAAACTATTGATGCACACCACAAGTAGGATGAGCCTCCATCGAATTACACTGAATGAAAAAAAGCCAGTCTCAATAGGTGACACACTGTATAATTCCACTTATATAACATTTTTGAAATGATACAGTTTTAGAACTGGAGGACAGATTAATGGTTGCCAGTGGTTAGGGACAGGAGAGAGGAGGGAGAATTGAGACGTGTATAGTTACAAAAGGGCAACACAAGGGATCCATATGGTGTTGGAACTGTTCACCATCTTTACTGGTCATAGATACACAAAGTTACACAGGTGATAAAATTGTATAGAACTTAATACACATACACAAGTGAGTACAAGTAAAACTGGAGAAATCTAAATTAGACCTTGGACTATATCAATGTCACCATGCTAGTGGGATATTATACTATAGTTTTGCAAAATGTTACCATTGGGGTAAACCAAGCAAAGGATCTCTATTCTTTCTTTCTTTTTTTTTTTTTTTTTTGAGGCAGAGTTTCGCTCTTTTTGCCCGGGCTGTAGTGCAATGCCATGATCTCGGCTCACCGCAACCTCTGCCTCCCAGGTTCAAGCGATTCTCCTGCCTCAGCCTCCCTAAGTAGCTGGGATTACAGGCATGTGCCACCACACCTGGCTAATTTTTTTTTTTTTTTTTTTTTTGTATTTTTAGTAGAGACGGGGTTTCTCCATGTTGGTCAGGCTGGTCTCGAACTCCCGACCTCCGGTGATCTGCCCGCCTCGGCCTCCCAAAGTGCTGGGATTACAGGCATGAGCCACCGTGCCTGGCCAGGATCTCTATTATTTCTTATAACTGCATGTGAATCTACAATTTTCTCAATGAACATTTTTTAAAGACAACTTCTTAAAGAAAGAAGCTGTTATGCTATCTTGCCATACCACATAGCAAGGAAGCTATCAGAGGGTACAGGGGTTGTACCAGGAGGACTGAGGAACCAATGTGGGGCCAAAGATAGCTTAATTTGAACTTTAATAAAAGTAGGGATTTCAAAGACTTGAAACCCATAAAATACGTTTCAGTCCATGACTTCATAACAATTTAAAAACATACATGTGGCCCGGGCGCGGTGGCTCACGCCTGTAATCCCAGCACTTTGGGAGGCTGAGGCAGGTGGATCATGAGGTCAAGAGATCGAGACCATCTGGCCAACATGGTGAAACCCTGTCTCTACTAAAAATACAAAAATTAGCTGGGCATGGTGGCGCATGCCTGTAGTCCCAGCTACTTGGGAGGCTGAGGCAGGAAAATTGCTTGAAGCCAGGAGGCAGAGGTTGCAGTGAGCTGAGATTGCACCACTACACTCCAGCCTGGTGACAGACCGAGACTCCATCTCAAAAAAAAAATATATACACACACACACACACACACACACACACACACAACCTGAATTGGTCACTGCTGTGGTCTGAATATGTCCCCCCCAAAATGTATGTATTGGAAACCTAATCCCCAATGCAACAGTGTTGGGAGGTAAAAGGTCATAAGGGCTCTTCCTCATGAATGGAAGGGTTTGTGGGGATGCATTTGCCATCCTTCTGCAGTGTGCAGACACACATTTTCATCCCTCTTGCTTTTCTACCTTCCACCATCTAAGAACAGAGCAAGGACGTCCTCACCAGGTGCCAGCACCTTGATCTTGGACTTCCCAGGCTCCAGAACTGTGAAAAATAAATGTCTGTTCTTTTTTTTTTGATATGGAGTCTCGCTCTGTCACCCAGACTGGAGTGCAGTGGCGCAATCTCGGCTCACTGCCAGCTCTGCCTCCTGGGTTCCTGCCGGTCTCTTGCTTCAGCCTCCCGAGTAGCTGGGACTACAGGCGCCCACCACCATGCCCGGCTAATTTGTGTGTGTGTGTGTGTTTTCAGTAGAGACGGGGTTTCACCGTGTCAGCCAGGATGGTCTCAATCTCCTGACCTCGTGATTCTCCTGCCTCGGCCTCCCAAAGTGCTGGGATTACAAGCGTGAGCCACCTCGCCCAGCCATAAGTGTCTGTTCTTTACAGATTAGTCAGATTCAAGAATTCCGACATGGTTGCACTAAACAGACTAAGACATAAATTGGTACTGGAGGAGTGGGGTGTTGCTATAACAAATACCTAAAAATGTAGAAGCAACTTGGAAACGGATAATGCATAGAGGCTGGAACAGTTTTGAAGCAAATGCTGGAAAATCCTTCATTGACATGAATGCCACATTAAGGGTGGTTCTGGCCAGGGCCTGGGGAAAGAAGGGATATAGGAGAAGCCTTGTTCTTCTTACAGATTGCTTGAGTAGTTGCAACAGTGAAGACTAGTCTGATGAGGTCTCAGACAGAAATGAGGAACAAGGTATTGGAAATTGGAAGAAAGGTTATCTTTCTTATAAAGTGGCAAAGAACTTGGCTGAATCAATGTCTGTGTCCTAGGACTCTGTAGAAGGCAGAAAAGAGAGAAAGCTAGAAAAACTAGGTGATTTGGCAGAAGAAATCTCTAAGCAGCAGAGCATTCACGATGTTGCATGGCTGCTTCTAACTGCTTATAGTAAAATGGGAAAAGAAAGAAGGATTTAAAGACAATTTATAATTAAAAGGGAAGCAGAACACAAAGATTTGAAAAACTCTCAGTCTGGTTATGTAAAGAATTTTTTAAATGGTTTAGAAGAGAAAACCAAGGGTGTGGCCAAGTGACCATTTGATTTTCAAGGCTGCTTGTGCCGTCACAGACCTTCAATGCTAGTGCTATGAGGGCAAACCAGCTTAAAGGGCCAGGCCCGGGGCACTCTTAGAACCTTGGAGCTCATTGCTCAGGGATGCTTCAGGCCTCTGTTCCCTGGTCACCCCACCTGTGGCTCAAGCAGGCCCAGGTGTGGCTGGGCTACAGATCCCAGGGCACAAGCAGTCTACCTTGGTGCTATCCCCGTGGGGCTAACTGTAGACTTGCAGAGTACAAGAGCTGTGGAGGCTTGTGTGCCTCTACCTAGATTTCAAAGGTTGCTGCAGGGAGCCCCTATTTGGGCATTACCTAGTGGAGTCTTGGAAGCAGGGCTGCCCCCAAGACTCCAGACCTGTAGAGCCACCAGCACACAGCACCAGCCTGGGAAAGCCACAGGTATTGACTGCAACCCTTCAGAGCTGTGTGGGCTATGTCCAGCAATGCTGTGGAGGCAGGGCCTTCCAGGGCCTTGGAGACCCAGCCCCCAACCCGTTGTGTCCAGAAAGTTGGACATGGAGTCGAAGAAGATTATTCTCCAGCCTTAAGATTTAGTGTTGTTTGCTCTGTTCTGGACATACTTCAGGCCAGTGACTTTTTTCTTCTTGTCTGTTTCTCTCTTGCAATGGGAATGTCTGTCCTGTGCTATCCCACCACTGTATTTTGGAAGCACATAGCTTGTTTGATTTTATAGGCTCACAGCTGGAGGGGAATTTGCCTCAGGATGAATCATGCCTTGACTGTCATCCATATCTGGTTTAGATGAGACTGTGGACTTAGACTTTAAAATTGATGCTGGAACAAGTTAAGACTTTTTGGGGCTATTGGGATGGATGCACTTTGCATGTGAGAAGAACATGAATTTTGAGAGCCAGTCACCTTCAGAGAACAACAGGGAACCCATTCATTATCTTGAAAACTGAGAAATAGGCTGGGTGCGGTGCCTATAATCGCAGCACTTTGAGAGGCCGAGGTAGGTGGATCACTTGAGGCCAGGAGTTCAAGACCAGCCTGGCCAACATGGGTAAACCCCATCTCTACAAAAACTACAAAAATTAGCCGGGTGTGTGGTGCAGGCCTGTAGTCCCAGCAACTTGGGAGGCTGAGGCAGAGAATCGCTTGAACCTGGGAGGCTGAGGTTACAGTGAGCCAAGATTGCGCCACTGCACTCCAGCCTGGGCAACAGAGTGAGACTCTGTCTCAAAAAAAAAAAAAAAAAAGGCCAGGTGCAGTGGCTCATGCCTGTAATCCCAGCACTTTAGGAGGCTGAGGCGGGCCGATCACTTGAGGTCAGGAGTTTGAGACCAGCCTGGCCAACACGATGAAACCCCATCTCCCTACTAAAAATACAAAAATTAGCCGGGCATTGTGGCGGGTGCCTGTAATACCAGCTACTCAGGAGGCTGAGGCGGAACAATCACTTGAACCTGGGAGGTGGAGGTTGCAGTGAGCCAAGATCATGCCACTACACTCCAGCCTGAGCAACAGAGCAAGACTCCATCTCAAAAAAAAAAAAAAAAAAAACCTGAAACAACAAAAAAAGAAAACTGAGAAATAAAATGAAAGCATTAAGCTGGCTCTTCCTATATGTACTGTGCCACTGGATAACCAAATAGTGGATGAATAGAATTATAAAATCTCCTTATAAAATTATTTCAGCTTATCAAAGCCAAATGAGTTTTGATTGGGCTTGGTTTTTGTTTTGTTTTGTACTGTTTTTAGTGTTCTTTGGTGAATTAAGAGTATTAACATTTCGTTACCACCAGTGAATTCCTGGATAGAGGCATTGAGCACCACTGGCTACTAACATCAAAAAAGAGACAACCAGAAATGTGGCTCCTAATAAAAAGGTACAATGCCACTTGTAGTATTGCTAAAGGGGTTGAACCTGAGTTTGAGCAAGCCTCTGGATCCAGCTGCCAGCATGCAGGAAGTGCAGGTGACAGGAACAAGTGAACTCTCCTTTAAGTAATGCATGCAGTCAGCAAAATTCAGACCATGAGAAACTCTGGTCAGATGAGTCAGGGTTTTCAACAAATAAATTGTAAAGAAAAGATAGAGGGGAACCAGCAGATGAAATGAGAATCAAAAGACCTATCAAGCCAAAAACTTAAGGACAAAACTAAAAACTATGGCCTCTAAGGATGCGTATTGAGGTGATAAAACCATAAAGAAATGCTCAGATGTGATTTCTACACAAATCAAGACTGAACTTACTTTTTGAGGAAGGGTTGGAATGGGGGACACAGAGAGGCTTTTAGGGGGCTGGCAAGGTTTTGTGTTTGATCCAGGTGGTGGTGAACAGGATACTTGCCTTGTAAAATGACTCTCTAAACTACACATTTGCTTTGTGTGCTCTGTGTTTTGTTTCACATGTTTAAAATGTTGGCTAGAGCTGTTCTCTGGGTGCTATGGGAGCCCAGGGGAGGCACTTAATTTCTGAGGGGAGAGGATAAGGAAAGGTCCTCTGAAAGGTTATTATTGGGAAGGCGAGGGTAGGTTGGGATGAATGTCAGAGATGAGGCTAGAGAAAAAGACAAGCTCACAACTGATCTTCTGTACTAGGCTTGACCCAGGACTCCATGGGGAACCACTGAGGAATTTTAAGCCAACAATTGACAAGATCAGAGGTGTATTTTAGAAAGATCCCCAGGTGCGGTGGCTCACACCTATAACCCCAGCACTTTGGGAGGCCGAGGCAGGTGGATCATGAGGTCAGGAGATTGAGACCATCCTAGCTAATACGGTGAAACCCCGTCTCTACTAAAATTACAAAAAATGAGCAGGGCGTGGTGGCGGGTGCCTGTAGTCCCAGCTACCTGGGAGGCTGAGGCAGGAGAATCGCTTGAACCCAGGAGGAAGAGGTTGCAGTGAGCCGAGATGGCGCCACTGCACTTCAGCCTGGGCAACAGAGGGAGACTCCGTCTCAAAAGAAAAAAAAAAAGGATCTGTCATAGTAATCCAAACCAAAGAAGTAATGCAGGGACAGGGAGGATAGTGAAGAAAGTACTCATAGGAGAGATTGCTTAAGGAGGCAGAAACACAGGACTTCAGAGAGTATCTGGGGTAGAGAGGGAGGGAAAGAGGGAGAAAAGAAATCAAGGAGGTTTCTCTAGTTCTGACTTGGGCAGCTAGGTGGAAAATGATGGTGTTATTAACCAAGGAATACAGTACAGGTGGTGGAGCAAGAATGGGGAGAGATGATAATAAATACTATTTAAAAAATGGAGATGATGTTTACATGCAATGATATGCACAGAGCTGAAGCATACAATCCAGGGAGGTTTCTATTTTTTTACTTTTTATTTTTTGAGATGGAGTCTCGCTGTGTTGCCCAGGCTGGAGTGCAGTGGCACAATCTCAGCTCACTGCAACCTCCGCCTCCCGGGTTCAAGTGATTCTCCTGCCTCAGCCTCCTGAGTAACTGGGATTACAGGTGCACACCACCATGCCCAGATAATTTTTGTATTTTTAGTAGAGGTGGGGTTTCACCACGTTGGCCAGGCTGGTCTCAAACTCATGACCTCAGGTGATCCACCCGCCCTGGCCTCCCAAAGCACTGGGATTACAGGCATAAGCCACCGTGCCCAACCTCTGGTGAGGGTTTTTAGATGTATGCACCCATATAACTAACACACCAGTCAAGATATAAAACATTTCCTTCACCCTAAAGTTCCCTCGTAACCCCTTCCAGTTAATCTCCACCTTGCTGGCAAGAACCGTTGTGTTGTGTTTGTTTTTTGAGACAGGGTTTTGCTGTCACCCAGGCTGGAGTGCAGTGACACCATCAGCTTATTGTAACCTCAAACTCCTAGACTCAAGGGATTCTCCCACCTCAGCCTCCCGAGTAGCTTGGATTACAGGTGCACACCAACATGCCTGGCAACATTTTTTAACTTTTTTGTAGAGACGGGGTCTTGCTATGTTGTCCAGGTGATCTCGAACTGGACTCAAGCTGTCCTCCCACCTCAGCTTCCCAAAGTGCTGGCATTACAGGTGTGAGCCACTGTGCCTGGCCTAAGCACTGTTTTGATTTTTATCACCATAGACTAGTTTTGTCTTTTTTGTTTTGTTTAGTTTTTTGAGATAAGAGTCTTGCTCTGTTGCCCAAGCTTGAGTGCAGTGATGCGATCATGTTTCACTGCAGCCTTGATTTCCTGGGCTTAAGCGATCCTCCTACCTCAACCACCCTAGTAGCTGGGACTACAGTTGTGCGTCACCACACTCAGCTAATTTTTTGTTTTTTGTTTTTTGTTTTGTTTTGTTTCCAGAGATGGGGTCTCAGTATGTTGCCTAAGCTGGTCTCAAACTCCTGAGCTCAAGCAGTCCACCTACCTGGACCTCCCAAAGTGCTGGGATTATAGGCGTCTGCCACTGCGCCCAGCCCCAGCATATTATTTTTGAGGTTCATACATGTTCTTGTCTACATCAATGGTTTATCCCTTTGTATTGCTGAATAGTACTCTATTGTACAAATACACCAGAACTTGTTTATCCACACTTCTGTTGATGGATGTTTGGGTTGTTTCCAGTTTGTTTGTTTGTTTTAGTATTATGAATACAGCTGCTGTAAACATTCTTGTGTAAGTCTTTTTGTAAACACCTATTTTCATTTATCTTGTATAAATAACTAGGAGTGGAATTCCTGGGTCATAGGATAGGTATGCATTTAACTGTAGAAGAAACTGAAACACTTTTCTAAAGTGATTCTAAGGCCAGGTGCGGTGGCTCATGCCTGTAATCCCAGCACTTTGGGAGGCCAAGGCAGGCGGATCACTTGAGGTCAGAAGTTTGAGACCAGCCTGGCTAATATGGTGAAACCCCATCTCTACTAAAAATACAAAAATTAGCCAGGCATGGTGGCGCACGCCTGCAGTCCCAGCTACTCGAGAGGCTGAGGCACGAGAATTGCTTGAACCTGGGAGGCAGAGGCTGCAGTGAGCAAAGATCATGGCCACTGCATCCAAAAAAAAAAAAAGACATCTCTAGGAGTTACTCCATGATTTTTCAACCTACTAGTGAAGGTCTTTTGCCAACTTTGTTTTGTGTTTCACTATGTCTTCTCCCCTCTTATTAAACTATCAGCAACTTGAGCACAGAGACCATGTCTTAATACCGATTTATTAATATTTTCTCTTAGGACCTGTTACATAATAAGGCTTAATAGATGTCTGTCGGATGAGTGAATGAACAAACTTAAACACAGAAGTTAAGTGGAAAATTAGAATAAATTTTCATAGCAGGTGATCCCTACTACATCTGATGAAGTCTTGCCCTGTACATGTGCAGCCCAGCCTTCAGCCTAGGAACTGCCCCTCCTCCCCACCCCCTCTGTGCTATTCACTCTATTCTGGTACCTTGCCTCACAAATGCCAGCCTCTTCAGCAGCACAGTACTCAAATCTGTCTGCTTGGTGGGACTGCCACTCTGCTTGGGCGCCATCTTCTTACACCATAGTAAGAAAGTGCCTCAGAATGAATGCCAGGATGTTCTTGGCACTCACCTCCTATGTTTCCTTTCTTTCAAAAATCACAGTCTTTTTTTTTTTGAGATGGAGTTTTGCTCTTGTTGTTCTGGCTGGAGTGCAGTGGTGTGATCTCAGCTCACTGCAACCTCTGCCTCCCGGGTTCAAGCGATTCTCCTGCCTCAGCCTCCCAAGTAGCTGGGATTACAGGTGTGCACCACCATGCCTGGCTAATTTTGTATTTTTAGCAGAGATGGGGTTTCACCATGTTGGTGAGGCTGTTCTTGAACTCCCGACTTCAAGTGATCCACCCACCTCCGCCTCCCAAAGTGCTGGGATTACAGGTGTGAGCCACCGCACCCGGCCAAAAATCACAGTCTTGAGCAGCTTGCTGCTCAGTGCCTGAAAACACATATTCACTTGCCTCATATATTTTGTCCAGCTTTATAGTTGTTTATGGCAGGAAGGAAATATCCAGTTTCCGTTATTCTGTCATGGCCTGAAGTGGAAGTCAGAGTTCCATTTTGGACATGATGTTGAGTTTTTGTTATCTATGGAACATCCAGGTAGAAATGCCCAAAAGAGAATTGGGTATTCATGTGTGGAGCTAGAAAGATGATTGGGGCTAGACATTTGGATTTTGTAGTCATGCATTTCCAGTGGTAGTTGAAGCCAAGGGAATGGATGTGATTGCTCAGCTACAAAATGGATAGACAATGAGTAGAAGAACAATTTTCTCTTAAAAAGCCTGAGAGGCCAGGCTCGATGGCTCACGCCTGTAATCCCAGGACTTTGGGAGGCCAAGATGGGCAGATCATGAGGTTAGGAGTTCGACACCAGCCTGACCAACATGGTGAAACCCCGTCTCTACTAAAAATACAAAAAAGTTAGCTGGGCATGGTGGTGTGCGCCTGTAATCCCAGCTACTCAGGAGGCTGAGGCAGGAGAATCACTTGAACCTGAGAGGCAGAGGTTGCAGTGAGCCGAGATCACGCCACTGCACTCCAGCCTGGGTGGTAGAGTGAGACTCTGTCTCAAAAAAAAAAAAAAAAGCCTGAGAATGTATAACTAAAGAAATAAATGAAGAACAGGAAACATCAGTGTCATAGAAGACGCCATAAATAAACTGGTGTCCATCTTGGGGAGTGGCAGATGTCAGGAGCCCAGCCTTTCCCCTATTATGCTTAACAGTCCAGAGCCCAGCTTTTCTCTTTTTTTTTTTTTTTTGAGACGGAGTCTCACTCTGTCGCCCAGGCTGGAGTGCAGTGGCGCGATCTCCGCTCACTGCAAGCTCCGCCTCCCGGGTTCACGCCATTCTCCTGCCTCAGCCTCCCGAGTAGCTGGGACTACAGGCGCCCGCCACCACGCCCGGCTAATTTTTTGTATTTTTAGTAGAGACGGGGTTTCACCATGTTAGCCAGGATGGTCTCGATCTCCTGACCTCGTGATCCGCCCACCTCGGCCTCCCAAAGTGCTGGGATTACAGGCGTGAGCCACCGCGCCCGGCCGCTTTTCTCTCTTAGTAAAGTCTCGCTGGTGATCATTAGAGAAGAACCTACTCACCTGGGCTCCAGTACAAATCTGCAGAATTAAAGCCACGCCAGTCTTGAGGAAGCTCAGCATTTCTTCCAGACATAATCAGACATTTGTGCTCCTAGCCTTCTTGGGGCTTAGATAACTGACAAGTATGATTAGCATTTTCATAAAATTGAGAGGATACCCAAGGCTCTAGAGAGGTCAACAATTTGATGAAGATCAGTTGTTTCTAGTCCTACTTTATTTATTTATGAGATGGGGTCTCACTCTGTCACCTAGGCTGGAGTGCAGTGAAGCAATCTTGGCTCACTGCAACCTCTGCCTCCCAGGTCCAAATGATTCTCCTGCCTCAGCCTCCTGAGTAGCTGAGATTACAGGTGCCCACCACCACACCCGGCTAATTTTTGTTTTGTTTTGAGACAGAGTCCCGCTCTGTTGCCCAGGCTGGAGTATAGTGGCACGATCTCGGCTCACTGCAACCTCCACCTCCCAGGTTCAAGCAATTCTCCTGTCTCAGCCTCCTGAGTTGCTGGAACTACAGGCGCACGCCCCCAAACCCGGCTAATTTTTTTGTATTTTTAGTAGAGGCAGGGTTTCACTGTATTAGCCAGGCTGGTCTTGAACTCCTGACCTCAAGTGATCCACCTGCCTCGGCATCCCAAAGTGCTGGGATTACAGGCACGAGCCACTGCAGCCAGCCAAATTTTTGTATTTTTTAGTAGAGGCAAAGTTTCACCATGTTGGCCAGGCTGGTCTGGAACTCCTGACCTCAAGTAATCCACCCACCTTGGCCTCCCAAAGTGCTGGGATTACAGGCGTGAGCCACCATGTCCGGCCATAGTCTTACTTTCTAGTTGTCTAGAGACTTGGGTTTCAGACTTGGAAGTTGCTCTAGGTCATCTGCTTGGCCCCTTTGTTTTTTAAGTGGGAAAATTGACACTCATAAATGAGAGACCTTGAACTAGGTATAAAAACAAGTAAATGAAGCCAGCTTACATCATCAGGGATATCTGATGGCATTCAAAGGGCAAGGATAAAGCTGAGCTTTGAGAATAGACTAGAGCTATGACCTGCAGTGCTATAGAGAAACTGGACGCCCCTTGCTTCTGCCCTTTTCTCTGCTTTTTTCTGTGTCTCTAATTTATTCTTTTCTCAATGTAGATCAGCTTCTTCTGTCTTGTCTCCTCCTATGCCCCAGCCTGGGGAAAATGATCACCAGAGGCTATTCCTGAGTTTATAGCTTAGAAAAGGGGCCACTCATTCCCCACCATTCAGGAATAAGGCCATCCTGATTCTAGAATTGCAACTCCTGTTCTCCTGGAAAAGGGCTCGATGGCCCCTTTAGAACCATCCAGAGTCCAGTCAGTTGCAGTCAAGAGGTCGGGGATCCTTTGTTCTACATATACATCTGCTGGGAACCTTACCTCTATAATCATGTGATATAAATCACTGGTAGGGGAGAAGATTTTCCAGAAAAAGCAAGTAGGTAGATGGCTGGGCAGCCAGCCCATAGGTGTTCAGAATAACCAATTAACTGCTCAGGATAACCAATGGCAGAGCCAGGACCAAAACCCACAGCATCTGACTCAGCAGTAGTCTGTCCTGGGGCTGCCCCACGTGGGGAAACAGTAATTACTTGATCTGGGAACAAGCAGAGACAGACAGATGGACAGTCACTGCCTCAGTTCTCATTCCTAATAGTGTAAAGAGATAGAGGTCTCTTCCCTGAGAGTGTAGGGGATCCAGAGCTCTAGGACCCTAACAGCCAAAGGTGGGTTCCCTCTTAGAAGTCCAGACTCTTCTAGTTGCAAGTCACAGAAGCCCAAATCAAACCAGCTTGAGCAAAAGGGGGATTTAGTAGAAGGCCATTGGGATATCCTACAAAATTGAAGGAAGAACTGTAGATTCCAAGACATCTTTAAGAATCTGGAATCAGTACTATCAGGATACACACACACATGTGCTCACCTTGTTTTCTTCCTCTTTTTAAAGGTCATCTTTCTGTTTGGCTCTTATACCAGAAGGTTTCCTCCACACGGTGGTGAACCTGGCAGTTCCGGAGTCATATCCTTTTTTTTTTTTTTTGAGATGGAGATTCGCTCTTGTTGCCCATGCTGGAGCGCAATGGCGCGATCTGGGCTCACTGCAATCCCTGCCTCCCTGGGTTCAAGCGATTCTCCTGCCTCAGACTCCCAAGTAGCTGGGATTACAGGCATGCACCACCATGCCCGGCTAATTTTGTATTTTTAATAGAGACAGGGTTTCTCCATGTTGGTCAGGCTGGTCTTGAACTCCCAACCTCAGGTGATCCACCTGTCTCAGCCTCTCAAAGTGCTGGGATTACAGGCCTGAGCCATTGCGCCCGGCCTGGAGTCATATCTTTATAACATCTGACCATAGAGAAAAGAGAGTCTTCCTTGCTAATTCCTGGTGGAAAAATCTAGAGTAGGATTCACATTGAAAGGATGGAGTCCTCTGACTGGCTGAGCCTTGTTTATTTGCTCACCCTTGGGCTCAGGAGATGGCAGGGGGTATTTTAAGAAAGGGACTGGAGGCCGGGTGTGGTGGCTCACACCTGTAATCCCAGCACTTTGGGAGGCCAAGCTGGGCAGATCACCTGAGGTCGGGAATTTGAGACCAGCCTGACCAACATGGAGAAACCTGGTCTCTACTAAAAATACAAAATTAGCTAGTTGTGGTAGTGCATGCCTGTAACCCCAGCTACTTGGGAGGCTGAGGCAGGAGAATTTCTTGAATCTGGGAGGTGGAGGTTATGGTGAGGCCAAGATCGCACCACTGCACTCCAGCCTGGGCAAGAAGAGTGAAACTCCATCTCAAAAAAAATAAAAAAGGGGGACTGGTAAGTAGGATAGACAGAAATCTCTTTTGTTTTGTATCTGTCTCCTAGGTGACCATGGAGGCTGGTGGCCTCCCCTTGGAGCTGTGGCGCATGATCTTAGCCTACTTGCACCTTCCCGACCTGGGCCGCTGCAGCCTGGTATGCAGGGCCTGGTATGAACTGATCCTCAGTCTCGACAGCACCCGCTGGCGGCAGCTGTGTCTGGGTTGCACCGAGTGCCGCCATCCCAATTGGCCCAACCAGCCAGATGTGGAGCCTGAGTCTTGGAGAGAAGCCTTCAAGCAGCATTACCTTGCATCCAAGACATGGACCAAGAATGCCTTGGACTTGGAGTCTTCCATCTGCTTTTCTCTATTCCGCCGGAGGAGGGAACGACGTACCCTGAGTGTTGGGCCAGGCCGTGAGTTTGACAGCCTGGGCAGTGCCTTAGCCATGGCCAGCCTGTATGACCGAATTGTGCTCTTCCCAGGTGTGTATGAAGAGCAAGGTGAAATCATCTTGAAGGTGCCTGTGGAGATTGTAGGGCAGGGGAAGTTGGGTGAAGTGGCCCTGCTGGCCAGCATTGATCAGCACTGCTCAACCACACGCCTGTGCAACCTCGTCTTCACGCCAGCCTGGTTCTCACCCATCATGTATAAGGTGGGTGTCCACATCAATAGATGGCCTTTCTAGTTCTGACCCCAGAGGCTTGGCCTCTTTTCTGGGCTTTTAATCCCTTTTTTTGTTGGAATTGAAAGTTAAGAGTTATTATTATACTCATACTCCTCTGAGTGCTGAACCAGTTGAGAAACAGGCACAGTGATCAGTAGAGTTCAGAATTCTGCTTTATTCCTGGTAAAGCAGTATTTAAAAATGGCTTGGGCTTGGAACCAAAATTCTTTTGCACCTCTTCCCTTTCCAACTGGACCAACTGGAGCCACCAGTCTAGCAGCGGCGGGAAAGCCAGGTTCTGGAAGCATGCCACTTGGTGACAGGAAGCAGAGAGCCCATTAGCTGCTCATGGAGGCATGCCCAGAGTGAGAGCCACAGAGGAAAAAGGCTATACAGGACTAGTCACCTTCAGCACATGAACCCCACCCTGTGTGGGATCAAGGAAGGGCAGGCTTTTACCATGATTTGCTAGTTCTCAAGGGCAGTGGTGAGAAGGTTAGAAAATATTTGTCCAACATATTCCTTCCGTGAACGCAGAGCCAGAAGATGGTTCAAAGTAAAGCAGGTATCCAGGTGTTGGTAGTTCCTGGCAGAACAGTCTATAGCTTATACATTGCCTAGAAACTTGGATTATGTAGGTAGTCAATAAAAATTATATCGCTTTCCTGCCTGCTCATAAAAAATAAAAGATTTTTGGCCAGGTGCGGTGGCTCACACCTGTAATCCCAGCACTTTGGGAGGCCGAGGCAGGTGGATCACCTGAGGTCAGGAGTTCGAGACCAACATGGTGAAACCTGTCTCTACTAAAAATACAAAATCAGCGGGGCATGGTGGCAGGTGCCTGTAATCCCAGCTACTCGGGAGGCTGAAGCAGAAGAATCGCTTGAACCCGGGAGGCGGAGGTTGCAGTGAGCTGAGATCGTGCCATCGCACTCCAGCCTGGAGGACAAGAGTGAGACTTTGTCTCAAAAAAAAAAAATCATATATATATGATTTTTAAAAGTATATTGCCAATAACAATTGTCTCTCATGTTTGTAATGATCCTTATACCACTGGTCATTTATGACAGATGTAGTGTGTGCATGCCATATGCCTTATAGCCATTATCTCATGGGTTCCTCTCCACATGCCTCTGAGATAGGTAATGTCATCTGATTTTATAGATGAGAAAACTGAGGCTCAGCAAGATTAAGTGACATCAAGGTCTCAGACTTAGTAAGATCCAAAGTCTATTCATAATCTAGGTGACTTTCCATCTGTGACCTCATTGGACCCCCACAGCAAACATTTGTGTAGGTGAAGTAGATGTGGTATGCCTATTTTGCAAATGAGGGCTACTGAAGGTCACAGTTGGTAAGTAACTTTCTCAAGTGGGTAATTAGGGAAGTTAGATCTCAAATTCAGGCCTTCTCATCTAAATGCTTATAAAATTACATCATGCTATGTTACCTGAAAGCTTAAAAGCTTGTGTTTTAGCCCTAGAGTATTTCAGAAGAACTGATGAACTTCTCTGGTGCTGGTCTGCAGGCCCAGAAGGAGAGTTTGTTTCTAGAAAGAAATAATGTTCCAGACCCTTCACATTTTGTAATACATTTATCCTTAGAGTAATATTTTGATTTCAGCCTCTACTTCTCCCTCAGAAGTATGGTCATAGATCCTCAAGGGATGAGGCCTGGCGTTAGACTTGTTTGTAGCCTGCCCTCTGGCTTAGTGCTTAGCATATAACATATATTAGTTAGTGTTCAGTCCATGATTGTTTTTCAACTAAAGGAGACATGGGGGCCTGGGATGGCTTTGCCTGAAAAATGCAAAGGCCAAGGCGATTTCATAGCAGTTTTCAGTGACTTCCAAGGAGAACCTTAGCAGTGGCTCTGCATCTCCAGAGAGCTGGCTTTTTTATCTTTAGAGAGAAAATGGATTTAAATAGCAAGGAAAAATTAGGTTAGCCATAAGGAAGAAATTAGAAAAGTTAAGGGGGCTTAAATTCTGGGACAGTCTATCAAAGGTCAATTTTAAAACTTATTCAAGGGGTAGGTAGGTCTGGATTATTAAATGGAATCATGAGATACTCCCTCATTTGATGGTTCAAATACATCTGATGAAATATGTATAAAATCCAGAAACAGCTCTTTTTCAGGAATAGAGAGTGAGTGGGCCTCACCAAGACTGCTTCTCAGTTGGGCCCACAGAGCCAAGGGGCCCAAATGAATTAGGCAGGAGAGTTTGGCACTGCCCCATCCCCACTCCAGACTCGAGGACACTCTGCTCCTTGTGTCCCTGACCCCAGATGATAATAACTGACTTTTCTTGAGTGCTAAGTTTGTGCCTAGCATGGTGCTTTGTGAACTAGTGAGCCCCATGCTGCAGACAAGGAAACTGAGGCATAAAGAGGTGAAGTCATTTGTCCAAGATAACACTTGCAGTCAACCCCCGGAGCCCATGCTTTTTTTTTTTTTTTTTTTTGGACACTGAGTCTCGCTCTTTCGCCCAGGCTGGAGTGCACTGGCGCAATCTCGGCTCACTGCAACCTCTGCCTCCCAGGCTGAAGCTATTCTCATGCCTCAGCCTCCCAAGTAGCTGGGACTACAGGCGCACACCACCAAGCCCAGCTAATTTTTGTATTTTTAGTAGAGATGAGGTTTCACCATGTTGACAAGGCTGGTCTCAAACTCCTGACCTCAAGTGATCTGCCCATCTTGGACTTCCAACGTGCTGGAACTACGGGCGTGAGCCACCACACCTGGCAGAGCCCATGCTTTTAACCACTGTTCAATGCTTCCTGGCAATGGCAGTATACCTTGTCCCTTCTCTTTAGAGACATATTTTGCTGTGCACCACATGCATCAGTTGCCACACAGTCAGAACTCTTTGCCAGCACATGCGGCTAGGCCTCTCTCACTGCCTGTCCTAGCCCTGGCACGTGATTGAGACTTGAGGTTTTAGGAGGAGTCATGCTGCAGTGTGAACTTTTCTGCCATCATCTGCTTGTCTCCCTTCCTTTGAGATTAGAAGGATGGAGGTGCGGGCAGCTCCAGTTTCCCTCCCTCTCTGATGCAGAGCAGCTCCCCAGTTCCTTTTGGGGACAGCTGACATCCAGACCCCAGTGGGGAGGGGAAGATGATCAGCAGAACAAATGGCCTTTCCATGTTCTACCCTCCTTAAAGGGCAGCTAGAGTCCAAAACCAATCTCATCCCTCTTACAGCCGTTTTCTTCTTTTCATTCCCCAGACAACATCAGGTCACGTCCAGTTTGACAACTGCAACTTTGAGAACGGGCACATCCAGGTCCATGGCCCGGGTACTTGCCAAGTGAAGTTCTGTACCTTCAAAAACACCCATATCTTCCTGCACAACGTGCCCCTGTGTGTCCTGGAAAACTGTGAATTTGTGGGCAGTGAAAACAACTCTGTGACTGTTGAGGGTCACCCATCTGCAGATAAGAACTGGGCCTACAAGTATCTACTAGGGCTTATCAAGTCCTCACCCACTTTTCTCCCCACAGAGGACTCTGACTTTTTAATGTCCCTGGACCTAGAGAGCCGGGACCAGGCCTGGAGCCCAAAGACCTGTGACATTGTTATCGAGGGCAGCCAGAGCCCTACCAGCCCAGCCTCTAGCTCCCCAAAGCCAGGCTCCAAGGCTGGCTCACAGGAGGCAGAGGTGGGTAGTGATGGTGAAAGGGTGGCCCAGACCCCGGACAGCAGCGATGGAGGCCTGAGTCCCAGCGGTGAGGATGAAGATGAGGACCAGCTGATGTACAGACTATCCTACCAAGTGCAGGGCCCACGCCCTGTATTGGGGGGCTCATTTCTGGGCCCACCTCTACCAGGAGCATCCATTCAGCTGCCCAGCTGCCTAGTGCTGAACTCACTGCAGCAGGAGCTGCAGAAGGATAAGGAGGCCATGGCACTGGCCAACTCCGTGCAGGGCTGCCTCATCCGCAAGTGCCTCTTCCGGGACGGGAAGGGAGGCGTCTTCGTCTGCTCCCACGGCAGAGCCAAGATGGAAGGAAACATCTTCCGGAACCTGACTTACGCAGTGCGGTGTATACATAATAGCAAGGTGCTGTCATGACTTTAGATTGGTCAGGGGGCTCCTGTGGCTATATGTAGGAAGGGTTTGATGGGGCTATTTTGCATTTTAAAAATAATTTTCTTTAAACTTATTCACACACGCTTGATGTCATGCCCATCATCTGATTTGGAAAGGACAGAAACGCTTTTTCTCATTTCACAGAAAGAGAGGCCCAGAGAGAGAACGTGGCTTACTCAGGGTCACATAGCAAGTTAGGCAGAATTGAGACTAGAAACTCGGGTCTCCTGCCTCTTTTCACTATGTCATGCTGCTGCTCACATATCTCACCATGTCGGAGTAGGAGAAACAAAGTCTTTGGCCTGGATAAGAGAAAATTCAGGGAGATATGATTACTACCTTCACTCCAAACTGGAGTAGGGTTGTTGTGGAAATGTCTGTGCTGGGTACAATGAGAAGAAGGTCCAGGGAAAATTGGACACGTGATAAGAAGGGGTGGAGAGTGAGGGTGTCCCAACAGCAGAAACATCCTACGCCAGGGCCTGGGTGTGAGGTTGAATTCAGCCATGTGGTGGGGCTAGGTTGAAGGATGAAGCTGGGGGTGAGCAAAAGCTACCTTACCCAGGCCTGGAATCCCCCTTGAGACATTTGGGCCTTATGCTAAGAACAGTCCTTCTAGCCGCTGCGACAATCAACACCTTCTATGTGCTGGGACTTAGGGCACCACAGGACAATCTGCAAATCCTGTAAATGGTTGATGACAGGAAGGCCTTCTGAAGGGAAAGACAGCCCATGCAGAAGAAAGCATGGCGTAGCACCTAGATTCGAGTCTCACCTCTCCACTAACTCACTATGAACATGACCTTCACTTTCATAAAATGAAAATAAGCATCCCTATTTTTCTTCTCTCACTGGCTATTGGAAGGTCCCATGCCAGAAGTATTCAGTAAACTAAAGAACATTGTACAAAGGTCACTCATGAGTGTTGCAGGCTTCTAAAATGGTTAATAGCAATCACATTTTAATTAATTTAAATTTAATTGTGTTTTACCCAGCCCACTTCCAAAGAGGATTTCAGGTGATGTTACTTTGAAAGCATAATGCAAGACTCCTGTACACATACATAAAAGAAAATGGCCAAATAAAAAGGGAAAGGTAATAGCTTTGCTGTCGTGACTACCACGATGAAAGGATCTGGCTCAAGCCCTCAAGGAGGGCATTCTTCCTTGCATAGTTATTAAGAATATGGCTTTCTAGTTAAAGTCTGGCTGTGCCCCTTAAGTCGGCAGGGTGAAGACGCGAGGCAAAGGAGGTGTGTGTGAAGGCCCAGAAGTAAGGGGAGACACACCCTTTCACCGTTTCAAGCAAGGCCTTGATCCTTGCTCCTCCACAGAAGGCTGTCACTTGGTTCTGTCCTCTAGAACATCCCAGGAGGGTAAAGGCTGGCAGGAGGAGCCTGGTTGCTTGAGGCTCCAAGAAGAAAAGTGTCAGCCAGGTGCTGTGGCTCAAGCCTGTAATCCTAGCACTTTGGGAGGCTGAGGCGGGCAGATTGCCTGAGCTCAGGAGTTCGAGACCAGCCTGGGCAACATGGTGAAACCCTGTCTCTACTAAAATACAAAAAAAAAAAATAGCCGGGCATGGCAGCAGGCACTTGTAGTCCCAGCTACTCGGGAGGCTGAGGCAGGAGAACTGCTTGAACCTGGGAGGTGGAGGTTGCAGTGAAAGCCAAGATCGCGCCACTGCACTCCAGCCTGGGTGACAGAGCAAGCCTCCATCTCCAAAAAAAAAAAAAAAGTGTCACCAACTGTGATTTTCTTCTTTATGTGTCATAAATTTTAGTTGGAAGTCAGATATCTCATGTAGGACAGTGGGGACTGAGGTCTGTAGTATTTAGTTTGCAGATGGGCACACCTCTTCTTTTGCCTGGCTCTGAGGAGGTCGATCTAGTTAGGAGCTGAGCCCGTTTGAATTATGGTGATGATAGGATTATCCTCAGCGTCCCGTAGGCTTCAGCTGTCTCCAGCATTACCTCGTGCTAGTTTTCTCTGCTTCAGGTCATCCTTTGCGCCTGCTCCTCAGAGGCGATCTCCGCTGCTCTCGCCCTCCCTCAGCAGTAGACTGCCATTATTTGCCACCCTACATGATGGCAGGGTTTCTCTCTTGTCCTGGGTCATCCTTAGTCTAGGTAGGTGCTGTGACTGTGGTCTTGAGAGCAGGACTTTTTCAGTGACCCTGGCTCTACCCCCAGCGCTAGGGGACCTCTGATGATCTGGGCCTAAGTCACTTTCCTCCCAACACCCCCAGAGATAGAGTGTTTTCCCGCTGTTTCTCTGTGCATACGGTTTGTTCTGTAAGAGAGTTAGGGGGAAAGAACACAGGAGAGGGGCTTAATGCCTCTCTCACTTTTGTCCCCAGCCTGCATCAGGAAGGTGCTGTCTCCAGTCTCTCATCTGCCCCCAGTTTTCTCCATGAACACCTAGTGAAGGCCACAGAGAAGTGAACAGGTGCAGCTACTCCCAGAGTTTCTGCACTCACACTAATTCACAGCTGGTCTTTAACAGTGCATTGAAAATGTTAGCTGAGTTCTTCTTACTGGCTTGTGTGACACATGCAGCCCTGCATTCAGCAGGGAAGTGCTCAGGCCTCGTCTCCTTGGAGGCGCCTGTCTTTTTTTTTTTTTTTTTTTTTTTGAGACGGAGTCTCACTCTTTCACCCAGGCCGGACTGCAGTGGCACGATCTGGGCTCACTGCAAGCTCTGAAAGGCACCTGTCTTTTTGTAGCATTCAGGCTAGCCGGTTGTCCAGCAGCCTCAGCTCTGATGGGTTCCAGAAAGTCCATGTTTGTGTATATTCTTTCTACTTTCTCCATCCTAAGCAGAAGCTGAAACCTTACAATTTATACTCTTGTTCTACTTTAGTCTTCACAGAATTTTGTCCTAATGCAATATATTATTAGTAGTACACAATTTATAATAATATATTTTATTATTAATCTATAATTGTTTAAGACAGCATAAATAAACGTATTCCAGATTTTTTATATATTATCATGCTTTGGTATCCGTGGGGGCTTGGTTCCAGGATACTAAAATCCACAGATGCTCAAATCCCTTATATAAAATGGTATAGTATTTGCACCTAACCTGCACACATCCTCCCACACTTCAGTCATCTCTAGATTACTTATAATACCCAATACGATGCAAATGCTATGTAAATAGCTCTTCTACTGGGTTTTTTTGTTGGTTGTGTTTTTGTTTTTTTTTTTTTTTTTGAGACGGAGTCTCCACTGTTTAGCCCAGGCTGGAGTGCAAAGGTGTGATCTCAGCTCACTGCAACCTCTGCCTCCTGGGTTCAAGCGATTCTCCTGCCCCAGCCTCCCAAGTAGCTGAAACTACAGGCATGAGCCACCACGCCCAGCTAATTTGTTGTATTTTTAGTAGAGATGGGGTTTCACCATGTTGGCCAGGCTGGTCTCAAACTCCTGACCTCAGATTATCCGCCTGCCTCAGCCTTCCAAAGTGCTGGGATTACAGGCATGAGCCAACACGTCCAGCCTATACTGTTGTTGTTTTTTTTAATTCAATTTTATTTTATTTTTGAGATAAGGTCTCACTCTGTCGCCCAGGCTGGAATACAGTGGCACAATCTCGGCTCACTGCAACCTCTGCCTCCCTGATTCAAGAAATTCTCCTGCCTTAGCCTCCTGAGTAGCTGGGACTACAGGCATCTGCCACCATGCCTGGCTAATTTTTGTATTTTTAGTAGAAACGAGGTTTCACCATGTTGGCCAGGCTGGTCTCAAACTCCTGACCTCAAGTGATCCGCCCACCTCGGCCTCCCAAAGTGCTGAGATTACAGACGTGAGCCACCACACCTGGCCTGTTTTTCAATTTTATTATTTATTATTTTTAATAATGTATGTTCAATCCACAGTTGGTTGAATCCATGGATGCGGAACCCACAGACATGGGGAGACAACTGTACTTATTAAATATAAAAAGAAAATGTAATTGGAAATATATCCCTTTATTAGCAGGTTGCTGGTTATGGTACCTTGTTTGAAGGAGGCTTTGTTATACCAATATTTCTAATCATCCCTTCATTTGGAGTCTCAGTAGTTTTCCACCCCAGGGTGATACACCATGAAAGATTTAGGATGTGCAAGAACAGGCCTTTGTTTTATAAAGTGGAAGGGAAGGTGGGAGAGGAGAACCTGTGTGGTACCTTACTGTCCGTGCCGTCTCAGACAGGTGGATTTTAGTGAAGGTGCATTGGAAGTGGTGGACCTGGAACTTTATTTCATTAAAAGTAGCTGCACCCTCGACCCCTGGGGAAATCTTCATGCAAACTTAGTGCATGTAAAGTTTGAAGACCACTCAGTCCCATCTTCCCCTAAGCGTCCTTTCTATCCCATCATCCAGCTATGCTGCTTGCAGGTTCTGAATATAGAGCACAGGGCCAAGCTTTGGTCCAGGTTTTAGTTAAAGGACCAGTGTGGGCCAGGTGTAGTGGTTCATGCCTGTAATGCCAGCAGTTTGGGAGGCCAAGGTGGGAGGATTGTTTGAGCCCAAGAGTTCCAGACCAGCCTGGGCAACATAGTGAGATTCCATCTCTACAAAAAATAGAAAAATTAACAACAAAATTACTCCAGCCCACATCCATAGTAAAAATAAAAATAAACAAAAGTTCAAAAATTAGCCTGTAGCCCCAGCTATTTGGGAGGCTAAGGTGGGAGGATCACTTGAGCCTGGGAGGCGGAGCTTGCAGTAAGCTGAGATCATGCCACTGCACTCCAGCCTGGGCAACAGAGCAAGACCCTGTCTCAAAAAAAAAAGAACCAATGTGAGACTGCTAAGGAGCCTGCAGGGCAAAGCCAGGTAGGGCCTGGAGATGGCTGTGTCCTGGGAGCACACAGTGGGAGCGTGGCTGTGCCAGCATTGAGGCGTTTCTCTTGCCTACGGGGTAAACTGCATGGATCAGGTGGTGAGGAAAAGACTCAGGTGTTCCTCCAGTGGTTTCTAAAAAAATATTTGTAACAGGAAAATAAATGGCTTTCTCTTTTCTGCTTAGATCATCATGCTCAGAAACGACATTTACCGCTGCCGAGCGTCAGGCATCTTTCTTCGCTTGGAGGGCGGTGGCTTGATTGCCGGCAACAACATTTACCACAATGCAGAGGCTGGTGTAGACATCCGGAAAAAGTCCAACCCACTCATACTGGTACTTTGTGTTCGTTGCCTATTCAGGGTGACTCTTGGTTTTCAGAAACCATTTGTGAGGATATTTAAATACACGTTGCCCTCTTGTATTTACGTGCTTCCTGTTTGCAGGTGGCTCCTGCTCTGTCCTCTGCGTGTCCTTGTGACTCTGTGTCTCTGTCTGTGTATTAGCAGTGACTTTGGACAAGTCATTTTCTGGTCATCTCCCCGTTAATAAGGAGGAGGACCAGAAAGACAGGGAAACCTCACAGGGCCCTCAGCCCTCATATGCTGTGGTTGGCTTTGAGTTTGATAAGGTTAAAGAGAGTGATGTCTACCCTAAAGACACTTGGATCCAACAACAAACAAAAACAACAGCAGCGAACCCACCAAGTTAGTTTATTCACTTGTGTAAGAGGACATTTCGGGTATTTAGTTCTGAAGATTGTTTCGTGGTTATTGTGAGGGCATATTGAGTTTGATTTTCTACCCGTGTGAAAACCACTTAAAATCCTAGACTGTGTGGCCAGTGACACGAGAGACCAGCTCCTTTTCTGCTCTGGCTCTTCCTGAGAAGCAGGTTTGGGGTTTGGGGGTTTTTTGTTTTGTTTTTACACAGATTTATGGGGTATGGGAGGAATTTTGTTACATGTATACTGAGAGACAGATTTCCCAGGAGTTGGGAAATGTAACAGACTTTTTATGGGCTTGAAAAAATAATAGCCACCATTAATGAATAATGCTTATTATATGCCAGATACTTTTTAAAGCACTTCATAGATATTTACTTGTCATTTAATGCTTACAGAACCCTGTGAAGAATTATTATTATCCCTATTTTATAGTAAAGATATAGAGCCTAAAGAGGCAGAGGATCCTGCCCAAAGTCCTACACCTAGTGACAGAGCTGGGATTTGAATCCAGGCAGTCTGACTCACGGGTAATGCTGAGCCCATCATATCTTAACTGCCCATAAAGATACAGAGAGAAGGCTGGGCACAGTGGCTTATGCCTGTAATCTCAGCACTTTGGGAGGCCAAGGCAGGAAGATCACTTGAGTCCAGGAGTTTGAGACCAGCCTGGGCAACATGGCAAGACCCTGTCTCTACAAAAAATTGTAAAAATTAGCTGGGCATGGTAGCTCACACCTATCATCCCAGATACTTGGGAGGCGGAGGTGGGAGGTGGGAGGATCACTTGAGTCTGGGAGGTCATGGCTGCCATAACTATGGCATGGTCGTGAGCCATGATTGTGCCACTGCACTCCAGCCTGGGCAACAGAACGAGACCCTGTCTCAAGAAAAGAAAAAGAAAATACACACAGCTAGCCAGTGTCTCCTGCCAACCCCTTCCCCTCACTGTGTTTCTACCATGCAGCTGGTGGTTGATGCATGGCCTTGGCTTAGGAAATTATTGCCCCTCTGGCTAGAGAGATGAGGGGTTTGCCCTTCTGAGGACAGAGGGATAGCAGGTGGAGGGGGAAGGGAGTGGTATATTTTAGTCCTGGCGTTGTGAAAGGGTGTAGGGATGGAAACGCCGCTGCATACTCCTTTTGGAGCTCTTCAGCCCTGTGCGAGACTTCTCTTAGGCAGTGGTTGCTCTGATGAGCCTGCCAAATCCTTCAGGAAAAATCTGGAAAGAGTAAAAATAAGGAGAGTTTGCACACGAAACACTTTAAAGCCAACTAGAACTTTATGTCTGCGAAATCATTTTGGAAGAGATACAGCTAACTTCCCAATTTACAAAGTATAGAATTGGACTTCAGCTATAAATTAACATAGAGTGAGATAATTTTATTATTATTCTAATCTAAAAATATTAAGTCATTGTGCAAAAGCAACTAACTGGAATGGGAAAGAGAAAAACTAGATTTCAGATCTGGCTCTTCCACAAATGTACTATATAATCCTGGGCCTGTTTTCCCATTCACACAAAGAGATATTAGAAATGAATATCTTGCCGGGTGTGGTGGCTCACACTTGTAATCCCAGCACTTTGGGAGGCCAAGATGGGAGGATCACTGGAGGCCAGGAGTTCAAGACCAGCCTGGGCAACGAAGCACAACCTTGTCTCTACCAAAAAAAAAAAAAAGATATCTCTTGGCATCCTGTAGCTCATACACCTTCTAAGAACTTATGCCCCATGGGACAGCTTGGCCCCCCAGTGTCTGCATCTTCCGCTGGCCCTCCCTAAATGAGAAAGGACTAGAAGTCAAACAACTCTGACCCCTCTCTGGATGTGGCCCCTTTAGGACTGCAGTTGGCCAACATTTGGTTGCACTAGGGTGCTGCCTTTCCCCAAGAGATGGCCTCCCTGGACCCTAGAAGTTATGGCCTGGCCAAATGATTATGTGTTTAGGGGACTCATTAGAGGCTCTGAAACTTTCAGTAGCCTGCCTTGCAGGTGAAGACCAAGAGCCCTCCTAAGAGGCTGGGCAGCGAAGACTCCAGTCTTCATAGTCTCCCTTACAGGTTTTCATGTGTGTACTGGTACAGGAAGGGCAGGGCGGCAGCATGACCCATTCCCTTTGTCACGGGCTAGGGCTCTTACAGTGACGTCATTTTCTCCACTGTGTTCATCCCGCCGCGGAGGTGTGGGCAGCTGGGCACTCTGCTTCGCTGACGTGTCTGATCTGGCTTCCGTGGTGTCTCATTTTCACTTGCAGTGTAACCAGATCCACCATGGCCTTCGCTCTGGCATTGTCGTCCTTGGCAATGGGAAAGGCATCATCCGGAACAATCAAATCTTTTCCAATAAGGAGGCTGGCATTTACATCCTGTACCACGGAAACCCCGTTGTGAGGTGTGTGCTGCTGTTTCCCTCCTTCATCTTTGTTAACCTCCTCCCTGTCTCTCCTCCATTTGAAAACACTCTTTACGGAAACAACTGTACAGATGCAAGCAGAGAAGAGACTTCACTCATCATCCCACCCCAGTAACACAGCGGCTTATGTGTTTATGTGCCCTTCCAGTGAACTCCGTGTAGGTGTTCTATTCAGCAGTCACTACTGAGCACTTCCAACATGGGCAGGCTCTGCTCCCTGGGAGCTTACTCTAGCCTGGAGAAATGGGCACAGAAGTACCCCCAGGCAGGGATGGAGCAGAGATTTCAGCTCACCTAACAGTTTCAGTTACTTGCTAGTGGTGCCTGGGGGTGCTGTGTCAACATCCTGGTGCTGCACCTGGTCTCAGCACGAAAGCATGCTGTGGTCAGGGACTGATATAAGTGATAGGTGGGAGGCAGCAGTGGCAGTCCTGGGACCCTGTCTGCCATCCCAGCTCTAGTATGGGGCAGACTGTGATAAATGCTGTCAGAGTGGTACCAGAAGGAGAGACTCATTCTGACTAGGAGGATGTGGGAAGGCCTCATTTAGGAGGTAGCATCAGAGTCAGACTTTGGAATATGGGTAAGACTTGGACTCATGGAGATAGGGGTAGGGAGGGGTCGGTGGATGTTCCTAGTAATGGAACAGCATGAGCAAAGGCAGCAGGGCACAGCAGATTCAGGGGTTAGCAAACCGTTGACGGTGGCTTGAGAAAAAATCTGACATGGTGTGACAGTGCTATAGAATATTTTAAATTGGGATGGTCCCAGAATATCTTGGGCCCTGTGGTCACTGCAGTGTGACCCTTGACATCCTTGTGGCAGACCATCTGTGCCACACAGCAGAGTGGACAGGAATGATGGAAAGAAAGGCTTGGGCCAGATGAGGAAGGCCTTACGTAGACCAAGCTGAGGCGGGGGAGCCTATTCTGTCTACACAGCGGGGACTCATTAAAGGCTCTGAGCAGAAGACTCACACAGTTATGTCTGTGCTTTAGGAGAATAGCTGGCATTAATGGGCAGCAAGTATATTCAGAGCGCTTTCCCCCAGCATTATTCCATAGGTACTTTGTCTCCATGTTGTTGCATGCATGGCCTTTACATTCATCACTTTGGAAAGTTTCACCATATTCCAGTATTTCGATATGCCATAATTTTTGAACCAGACCTAATTGCTGGTTCAAAAATTACGGAATATAATCCTATTTTTCACTGTTACAGACAGCTTACTAAAAACAATTAGTGGTCATAGAGCTCTTTCCCTTCTTCTGCATTATTGCCTGAACAGAAGAGTGTGTATTTGTATGTGTGTGTGCTGTTCATTGAACACACATTCCAGCCACTCTATATAAGGGGGCAGTGATATACAACATGTACAAAACAGTCCCTGCCTGCCCCATGGAGTTGACAGTCTTATGCTGGAGATGGACACACACTCACACAGCCATGATGGAAGACTCACCAAAATGAGCACTTTACTAGGCATTCATGCAGACTGACCAAGGAACTCAGCCGTGATCTCAGCTGAGTATGTCAGGGAGCTGACATTTGAGTTGTGCTTGAAAGATAAATAGGATTTTATGGCCAGGGAAAAGGCATTCTGGGCCAGAGGCAGTGAAATTCAGGGTATGTCTGAGAAAATGGTGAGAAATGTGGTGTGTTCGGACACGAGATACCAGAGGGATAGTGCAAAGGCAGGTTGTTGCTGGACGGCAGAGGACCTTGAATGCCAAGCATGATAGGCAGAATAATGGCCCCAAGGATGTCCATGTCTTAGTCCCTGAACCCTGTGCATATGTTGCCTTACAAGGCAAGAGGAACTTTGCAGATTTGATTGAGTGAAGGACTTTGGAGAAAGATGAAGGGAGGTTATTTTGGATGATACAGGTGGGCCCAGTGTAACCACAGGCCCTTATGAGAAGGAAGCAGGGGAATTAGATTAAGAGAGCAGGGGCCGGGGCGGTGGCTCATGCCTGTAATCCCAACACTTTGGGAGGCCGAGGCGGGCAGATCACTTGAGGTCAGGAGTTCGAGATCAGCCTGGCCAACACGGTGAAACCCTATCTTTACTAAAAATATAAAAAATAGCCAGGTATGGTGGCAGGTGCCTGTAATCCCAGCTACTTGGGAGGCTGAGGCAGGAGAATCGCTTGAACCCAGGAGGCGAAGGTTGCAGTAAGCCGAGATCGTGCCACTGCACTCCAGCCTGGGTGACAAGAGCGAGACTCCATTTCAAAAAATAAATAAATAAATAAAATATTTTAAAAAATAAATAAATAAGAGAGCGGGAGATGTGAGGACAGAAGCAGGAGTCGGAGTGATGAGGCCACAGCCCAAGAAGTGCAGGCGGCCTCTAGGAGCTGGAAAGGATGAGGAGTGGATTCTGCCCGGAGCCTCCAGATAGAACACAGGTCTGCTGACACTTTGATTTTAGCCCTGTGAAACCCATTTTGAACTCCTGGCCTCCTGAACTGAAAGATAGAAATTTGTATTGTTTTAAGCCACCAAGTTTGTGGTAATTTGTTATAGTAACAATAGGAAACTAATACACCAAGCTGAAAAGTCTGGGCTTTACCTTGGGGATGCTGGGGAACCATGGAAGAGTTTTGGGTGAGGAATATCATAATTAGATCAGTGTCGGGTTTTTAAAACATAGTCATCTTGAGAGAATAGGTTGTGCTTTTTTCCTTTGTTTCTTTGCAATGAGAGATAAGAGTCTGGAGCAGGATACGGAATGAAGTTTAAGATCCCTGTAATGGCCTGGATGAGACAAACCATAGGATCTATTTTTGCCACAGAAAGTTATATTTTTTGTCTTTTTATATGTTATATATGTTTCTCTTTTTTCCTTGGATGCAGAGAAGCACAGGACTCAAATTGTGCTCATCTGCAGTTAATATCCCATCCTGGGCTCTTGGTACACTGATCTGTCCCCTTCTTCTAAGTGTTTTCTCATCCCTCCTGTATCTTTATTCTGCTTGCCCCATGTACACACATACACACACTTCTCCAGGTGGCCACGGATCCTTTCTGGAGGTGAGATTTGTAGTAAAAATATGCCAGGGCTCAGTTACTCACGCTGGTAGTCCCAGCTACTTGGGAGGCTGAGGTGGGAGGATCACTTGAGTGCAAGAGGTTGAGGCTAGCCTGAGCAACATAGCGAGAACCCATGTCTTAAACAAAAAAATTGTAAACATTTTCTGGTTCAAACATTTGAGGGTTGGATAAAATACATATAAGGCCAGGCGCGGTGGCTCATGCCTGTAATCCCAGCACTTTAGGAGGCTGAGGCGGACGGGTCACTTGAGGCCAGGAGTTCGAGACCAGCCTGGGCAACGTAGCAAAACCCCATCTCTACAAAAAATACAAAAAATTAGCTGGATGTGGTGGCGCACACGTGTAATCCAGGCTGAGGCACGAACATCGCTTGAACCCAGGAGGTGGAGGTTGCAGTGAGCTGAGATTGTGCCACTGCACTCCAGCATGGGCAACAGAGCAAGACCTCAAAAAAAAAATGTATATATATATGCATGGGTATATATGTAGATGACAGTCAAGTGAGGCTACAGTGAACTGGATATCATTGTGCGTGTATAGCATAGTTGGGGGTTTAGTTTTTGGTCAAGCTGTCCCAGTGACAACTAAACATTTTTATATGCCTGGCTTATAAAGGGACTTTAGGAAATGCTTTTATGCCCCTGTGGACTTGAGCCATAGGGAGGCTCAAGTGATCCTCCACCCCAGCCTCCCAAGAAGCTGGGACTACAGGTGCACACCATCACACCCGGCTAATTTTTTTGTATTTTTTGTAGAGACAGGGTTTCCATGAAAGAAGGCAGTCTCCTGGAAGCATGACATTGATGCCCTGGGCTCACCTCTTTGTTTTGTTTTCCTTCCACTTTAGCGGGAACCACATCTTCAAGGGCCGTGCTGCCGGCATAGCAGTGAATGAGAACGGCAAAGGCCTCATCACAGGTACAGATGGGAACTGCCTGGCACCTGGCAGCCAGGCCAAGGTCCCCTGGCGTCACCCCCCAGCTTCAGGACCTCACACTGCTCCTTTACCCCCACAGACTATGGCCTCTTTCTCTGACTGATGGGCTGGAGCTCAGGGACACCAGCTGCATGGTGGCTGTGCTTCTTACAGGAGGGCCTAACACAGAGTGGGTGTCTGCTCCTTCCAGGCCCAGAGCCGACAGGCCCTCACAAGGTGGCTCACAGAACAGTTTCAGAAGCACTGATGCCCAACCACCTGTCCAAATCCCTCCTCTTGGTCTTTGTGCGGACCTCTGCCTGCTCTGGAAACCTCCGCCTGGCTAACCCCTGCTGATCCTTTGGGTCTTAGCTTAACTGTCACTTCCTCAGGGAAGCCTTCCCTGACTTCCCCATTGTACACAGATACACTCACTATACCCAGGATGCCTCCTCTCTAGGGCCTTTGACTTAATTTCTTAGTGGTTTGTGGTGTCCGTCTCCTCTGTTATAAAGTGGTAAATTCCACAAGGTGAGGGTCAAGTCCATCTGGTACATCAATGTAGCCTCAGCACAGAGCAGAGCCAGGCCTGGGATATGAAAGGGATTCCGCAAATACTGGTCCAGGGAATCCCCCTGACTGAACTTATCAGACATGGATTGAGCACGTGTGGTATACAGGCCGTGTTCCAGGAGCTACAAGTGCAGCAGTGAACGAGGCTGTCAGCCACTGACATTTTAGGAGAGGAAGCGAATAAATAAATAAAAGCCTACGTATATGAGCAAAAAACATCCCATCTGAGGGTGACAAGTGCTCTATGGATAATTAAGGCAAAAGAGGGACTGGGTAGGCATTTGGGATTGTGTGGTCAGGGCAGCCCTCTGAGAAGGTGACAAGGAAACCAGACCCTGAGTGTGAGTGGCTGGAGGAGCTGGGAAAGAACCTTCCGTGTAGGGCCGCCTGTGAGAACAGACTTGGCATGGCCGAGTGGACATCACTTGTGGGACTGGAGTGTGGTGCACAAGGGGCCTGCAGTGGGGACATGGAGACAGGAAGAGGCCGGTCACACAGAGACTCCTGAGCCATTGCAGGCGAGGCTAGCGCCTTCTCACAGGCTTGTGGGTAAATGGCCACATTCTGCCTCTGAGGACTCTAAAGCCAGTTTATTTATTTATTTATTTTTTTTAGACGGAATTTCATTCACTCTTGTTGCCCAGGCTGGAGTGCAATGGCGCGATCTCGGCTCACTGCAACCTCCGCCTCCCAGGTTCAAGTGATTCTTCTGCCTCAGCCTCCCGAGTAGCTGGGATTACAGGCATGTGCCACCACGCCCAATTTTGTATTTTTAGTAGAGACGGGGTTTCTCCATGTTGGTCAGGCTGGTCTCGAACTCCCGACCTCAGGTGATCCGCCCGTCTCAGCCTCCCAAAGTGCTGGGGTTATAGGCGTGAGCCACCGCACCCGGCCTATTCTTTGTTTTGTTTCCTTTTTGTTTGGTTGGTTGGTTTTTTGGACACCAGTGTCACTCACCAAAGCTAGTTTATTCTTTTTTTTGAGGCAGGGTCTCAGTCTGTCATCCAGGCCAGAGTGCAGTGGCTCAATTATAGCCCACTGCAGCTCTGACCTCCAGGGTTCAAGTGATCCTCCCACCCAGCCTCCCAAGAAGCTGGGACTACAGGCACGCACCACCACACCTGGCTAATTTTTTTTGTATTTTTTTGTAGAGACAGGATTTCCCCATTTTGCCCAGGATGGTCTGGAACTCCTGGGCTCAAGTGATCTACCCACCTTGGCCTCCCAAAGTACTGGGATTACAGGCATGAGCCACCATGCCTGGCCAAAACTAGTTCATTTTTAATCATCGGTCCTCAAGGCCATTGGGTATAGTAGGTGCCGGGGAGACAGGAGTGCACAAGATAGACACAAGCCTTGCCCTTGGGGAAAGGAGTCAGCAGATAAGTCCCTGAAACATCAGACAGCAGACAAGATTTACAGTGCTAATTGCTGGCAGGGTAAGGCCAGGGCCTTCTGGTCTGGAGTAGCCTTGATCAAAACTGTCCAAGTCCTATTTGCCAGCACTGGAGCTGGCCCTTGGGTACTGACCTTCTTTTCTGCTTCTCTCCATAGAAAATGTCATCCGTGAGAATCAGTGGGGAGGTGTGGACATCCGCCGTGGAGGGATCCCCGTTCTCAGGAGTAACCTCATCTGCTTTGGCTATTCAGATGGTGTGGTTGTGGGAGATGAAGGCAAAGGCCTCATAGAAGGAAATACCATCTACGGTGAGGAGCTTGTTCCCAACCCAGCTGGGGAGGCAGGAAGCCCAGGTTCCATCTCCAGCTTGTGGGTCCTGAGAAGGTCACTGCCTTTCCCTGTGCCTCAAAGACCTCATCTGAACAGGCACTCTCAGGCCACAGTCACCCAGGCCCTCTCAGAACAAAGAGCCTCTTACAAATCACATTGTAGTCCAGATTGACCCCGTGGGGTTAGCAAAGCAGAAGGCTTTATCCCCTTTTAAAATAGCAAAAGACAGGAGTTGTGTCATGTCTTAAGGACAGGACCATTTCAGCCCTGGCTCATGTGCATCTAACTCCTCTTATCCTTTCTTTTGATCCCAGAGAACGGAAAATATAATGGGAAAACAAGATAATCACAGGAAGAAAACTCTTCTCACTCACGCAGTGACTTTGGGCAGAGCCTTCATCTGTCTGGACTCTATCTCTAATAATACAGTGATAATAATAAAGATGACTCAGGCCCACCTCTCTACTCGGCCCTTTCTATGCATGATCACATTTAATCCTCATGACTGCCTTCTGAAGGAGGCACAGTTATTAACCCCATTTAAAAGATGAGAAAACTGAGGGACAGAGAGAGGTCTGGTAACCTGCTCAGGGTCTCACAGCTGGGAAGTGGTAGGGCTGGGATTCCAACTGAGGCTGCCTCCTATGCAGGGAGGGATTGGTGCCCCCTTGGCACTGTCACTGTGGGCTCATGTGCTTCTGATGTGGACATGTGGCCTGACAGTCCTCAGAGCACTTTCACACTGTGTGGAACGAGCCGAGCTTGTGAGGTTCACCTGATCCTGATGACCTCTCATGTGTGAAGGTGAAGTCTGCAGCTAGAGCCATCAGGTGGCTTGTCCGAGGTCATTAGCAAGGCAGGGACTCTCTCCCAGGCCAGTGGCTTTTGTTTCCCCTCTCAGGGAGACTCAGGTGCTGCTTCACCTGAGTTCAGTGTCGGTGACCAGCTCCTCTCACTGTCCCAGCTAACAAGGGCTGTGGTGTGTGGATGATGTCGTCCAGCCTCCCCCATGTCACCAGCAACCACGTCAGCTACAATGGCCTGTATGGAGTGGCAGTATTTAGCCAGAAGGATGGCTCCAGCGAGTTACCTCGAGGCCACAGGGCTCAAGAGAACTTCAGCGAGGATGGGGACGCCATCCTCTGGGAGACAGAGCTGGAGAAGGAGGACGACCCACTGCGCCGGCCCATCACCATAGCTCTTGTTGAGTCTAACAGTATTAATCACAATGGAGGTGAGTATACCCCCTCAGCCCCTGCTCAAGAACCTTCCATGGCTCCCCACTGTCTTTTTTTTTCTCCAATTTAAAACTTTTAATTTAATTTAAATTTAAAAGTAAACTTTAATGTCAAAGATGCAAACCTGGGTAGGGCAGAAAAATCACACACAAGGTTGCCACTTCACACTTGGAGGGTTGCACAGCGGCCAGGCAGAGGCGCTCCTCACTTCCCAGACAGCGTGGGGGCCAGGGAGAGGCGCTCCTCACTTCCCAGACAGCGTGGGGGCCAGGGAGAGGCGCTCCTCACTTCCGAGACGGTGGGGCGGCCGAGCAGAGGTGCTTCTTATTTTTGAGACGGTGCGGCCGCCAGGCAGGGCCTTCTGCAGACTGATCCCAACTTGCCCTCAGGCCTCATCAGCCACTTCTTCCAGCCTGATCCCCAATCCTCCTGTATTTATTCATTAAACTTGAATCCATTCTTTCCTGCCTCCTAACCTGCTGACCTCACTCATGCCTTTCTCCCATCCACACGTCCCAAACTAACTTGAACTTCAAAACCTGTTGTGAATATCCCCCTTCATTCCTTCCTCCTTTGAACTGGGCCCTCCCCATCCCAACTGGCACTTGTTATGAGGCCTCGCGACTGTATTTATTTCTGTGGCTGTTTCATCAACACTGATAGGCCATGAACTTGAGACAAAGAACTGAAGCCCACCCAGCTCAGTGCCCCTGTCCCTGCAGTACCAAATCCCACCTCTGGCACACACGCTTTTAATCAACTCTAGGATACATTTCTCAAAATTCAACATCTCCCATGAGATGCATATCATGGTTTAATTGGCAGTGAGTTTTCCTTCTTAGAGAGGCAGAAAATAAAAGTGTTTTAAATCCATGTTATCCTAAACCTGATGAAAAATGGAGGCCAGGTGCCAGGGATCAAGCCTGTAATCCCAGGACTTTGGGAGGCCAAGACTGGGGGATTGCTTGAGGCCAGGTGTTCAAAACCCGCCTGGGCAACATAACAAGACTTGGTTTCTACAAAAAAAAAAAGAAAAAAGAAGAAGAAGAAGGAGAAGAAAAAGAAAAATTAGCTGGATCTGGTGGCATGTGCCTGTGGTCCCAGCTACTCAGGAGGCGGGAGGATCGCTTGAGCCCAGGAGTTCAAGGCTGCAGTGAGGTGTGATTGCACCACTGTATTCTAGGTGCTCAGAGCTCAGGAGTGACAGGAGCAAGACCCTGTCTTAAAAGAAAAAAAAAAATGGTAGAAGATGTTTGATATTTCTTGAATTAAAAAAAAATAATTACTGTGTAGTTCACCTAACTCCAGGGCTCCCAAAGCCTCCTGATTATCAAAATCACTGTGGGGTGGGGGTGGGAGGGTAGGATGGATGGGTGGGTCGGGAAATGGAGGAAGGCTTATTCAGAACAGATTCCTGGGCCAGGCGCAGTGGCTCACACCTGTAACCCTAACACTTTGAGAGGCCAAGGCAGGAGGATCACTTGAGTTTAGGAGTTCAAGACCAGACTAGGCAACATAGAGAGACCTCAATCTCTACTGAGAAAAAAAAATTTTTTTTCAGATTAGCTTGGCATGGTGGTACATGCCTGTAGTTCCAACTGCTAGGGAGGCTGAAGTAGGAGGATGCTTGAGCTCAGGACTCAGAGTTCGAGGTTGCAGTGAGCTATGATGGTGCCACTGCACTACTGCCTGGGCAATAGAGCAAGACCCTGTCTCTAAAACAAAATAAAATTAAAAGAGATTCCTGGGCCTGGTAAGCACTTGCTTCTGGTGGTGGTAGAGGACAGGGAGATGGATAACCAGCAGCCCCAACCCACTTATTCAGAAAATGAGTTCTGTCCCCTCCCAGGTCAGAGGTTCCTCCATGTGGCCATGCTGTCTGTCCGGTACGACAGGCAAAACCACCTACGTCCACAAATACTTATTTTTGTTGTTCTCAACCAAGCCAGGAGAAGCAACAGGCTGGTGCCACCAAGAGATTTGAGCTTGCAGGCTCATGGCTCCAGACACTGCTGCAGGGCCCCAGTCATCGTCCTGCACACAACCTCCCCCAGCACTGCCCCAACCCTTGTTGCTGTTGTGGTGGGCAGAGGGACCTACCGCAGAGCCCTCCTCTCCTCGCCCCCGGGTCTGGCTGCCCTGCTTTCTTTTCCTGACAAGCCATGGAGCTCTAATCCTGCTGACTTGGGGTTTTTCTCCTCATGTACCTAGTGTCTCTAAGTACACACAACCGCAAGCGTCAGTTTTCCTTTCCCAAATTTCAAACACATTTTTGACACATATTACTCGCTTAGTAAGTTTTTGTACTCCAAAATTACAGAACTTACATTAAGAAGAAAATTTCCGGCCAGGCATGGTGGCTCACGCCCGTAATCCCAGCACTTTGGGAGGCCGAGGCGGGTGGATCACGAGGTCAGGAGATCGAGACCATCCTGGCTAACATGGTGAAACCCCGTCTCTACTAAAAATACAAAAAATTAGCCGGGCGTGGTGGCGGGCGCCTGTAGTCCCAGCTACTCAGGAGGCTGAGGCAGAAGAATGGCGTGAACCCGGGAGGCGGAGCTTGCAGTGAGCCGAGATGGCGCCACCGCACTCCAACCTGGGCGGCAGAGCGAGACTCCGTCTCAAAAAAAAAAAAAAGAAAATTTCCCCAAACAGTAGGGAGGCAGATTCCAGGTTAGTGTAGGAAGGAGAGCAAAGCAAAACCCTCTAATGAGTAGATCTGCCTGTCCAGAGGGGGAGTGAGCAGCCTTGAGGCGGCAGTGAGCACCCCGTTAGGGAGGTGTAAGTGGCAGTAGGATGGCGGTGGTGCAGGAGGCATTCAAGCACACGGTGGGAGCTCAGGCCAGAGGAGCCTTCTCACATGGTGTTTCCCTGGCTACACTGAATAAGGACTTCATGCAGAAGAACCAGAGTTTTGTTGACGCACCTGGATTTCCTCCTGCTGTTTCGTCAGCTTGGAAGACGCAAACTCAAGGGTTGTTTCTGAGTGTTGGTACCTCTTCTTCTCCACTCCGTTCTCCCGGAGTGCACAATTCAGGGAAGGCTTTTCCTGACTGGTGGTGTCAGGGCTGACCCTGGGACCCCCTGTGCTTTCCAACCCTTCCACCCATAGCGTCAGGACTCTATGTCCAGAGCAGCGAGGCACTGCATGTCATCACCAATGTGATCCACGCGAATGGGGACAGAGGCATTACTGTGGCCCAGAGCAGCCAACCCACCCGAGTGGCCAACAACAGCATCTCCTGCAACCGGCAAAGTGGGGTCAAGGTTGAGGCCCAGTGCAAAGTGGAGCTCCGGGGCAATGGTATCTATGACAACAGAGGCCACGGCATTATCACCAAGGGCGACAGCACCATCGTCATTGAAAACGATATCATTGGCAACCGGGGCAGCGGGCTGCAGCTGCTGCCCAGGTCCGACACTAAAGTGAGTATGTCTGCATGTGTGTGACATGTGGTGCCCACACAGGGCACAACCCTGGGATAGTCCTCGTGGCCTCTGCTGAGAACAGAACCGTAATCACTCAGCACCACTACAAGGGACAGTATCCCTCCTGCCAGGACTCAGCCTGGGAAATGTGGGTGGGACTTCCCACAGGAGGGGACGGAGAAACTGAGTCCTGAAGGATGAACAAGGGCTCACCAGCAGGAAGCCAGGGATGGGGTGTCCCCTCCTTGTCATGGTGTTGGGAGCCTCCCGAGTTATCTTCATGGTCTCCGGGTCAAGGTCAGGACTATTTCAGCTCTCTTTCCTTAACAGAATAATCATGCACAGTGCCTGCTGTACAGTAGATGCTTCATGAAGAGAGAGATCCTGCCTTGGGGCCTTTGCATACACTCTTCCCTATATACCCTGCATACCTCCTGCCCCCCTTGCACTGCAGTCCTGCAGCTTAGCTGTATCTTTGTTCAGGAAGAGTCCCTGAGCTCCCACCTCCCACCCCAGGCTGTTTGAGGTATCTCTTGTCTAGTGCTTTTGCCCACACATACCTCACAGAGCACTCCCCACAGGGCTTGGTATCTCTTCCTTTACCTATTTGTCTCCCCACCGGACTGAGCTCTGAGCACCTTTCTATGCAGAGCTCTGTTTCACTGTGGAGCCAAACAGATCTTGTTCCTGCCCTTATGGAATTACGATCCCAAGGGCTCTATTTTTATTTTTAGTTCAACAGTTTTTGGGGTACAGGTGGTTTTGGGTTATATGGATAAGTTCTTTAGTGGTGAATTCTGAGATTTTGGTGCCCCTGTCACTCAAGCAGTGTACACTGTACCCAATATATAGTCTTTTATCCCTCACCCTGCTCCCACCCTTCCCCCCGAGTCACCAAAGTCCATTATATCATTCTTATGCCTTTTCTTCGTCATTAGCGTAGCTCCCACTTATAAGTAGTGAGCAAGTAAGGACATAGGATATTTGGTTTTCCATTCCTGAGTTACTTCTCTTAGAATAATGGCCTCCAAGTCCATCCAAATTGCTGCAAAGGCCGTTATTTCATTCTGTTTTATGGCTGAGTAGTATTCTGTGGTATATATATACCACCTTTTTTTTTTTTTTTTTTTTTTGAGATGGAGTTTCACTCTTTTGCCCAGGCTGGAGTGCAATGACATGATCTCAGCTCACTGCAACCTCCGCCTCCCAGATTCAAGCCATTCTCCTGCCTCAGCCTCCCAAGTAGCTGGGATTACAGGCATGTGCCACCATGCCCAGCTAATTTTGTATTTTTAGTAGAGATACCATGTTGGTCAGGCTGGTCTCAAACTCCTGACCTCAGGTGATCGATCCACCTGCCTCAGCCTCCCAAAGTGCTGGGATTACAGGTGTGAGCCAGTGCACCCAGCCTATACCACATTTCTTTATCCACTCTTTGGCTGATGGGCAGTTAGGTTGGTTGCATATTTTTGCAATTGTAAATTGTCCTGCTATCAATATGCGTGTGCACATGACTTTTTTTCCTTTAGGTAGACATCCAGTAGTGGGATTGCTGGGTCGCCTAAAGCCTCTTTACAGTTCTGCAGCTTCATGGGTTAGTGACTTTAGGCAAAGAGTAAAAATGCTGGGGCTTTGCCTCTGAGCCCTGCGGGAGCAGAGGAAGGGAGAGAGGGACACACTTTCGTCTCAGTTGGGTTGCCAGTGGCCCTGACTTCTGACACTGCCTCCCGTCTCTGCCAGGCCTTTGCATATTGTTTCTCCTTCCTGCAACAGCTCTCCCTGTTGTGCATCTGATAAATGCCTACAACTCACCTATCACCTCTTCCAGGAAGCCTTCCCTGGCTCCCCCAGGCTGTTCTTGGTGCCCTTCTTTGAGCTCATAGGCTCTTCACTGACCTGCCTGGCATGTTCCTGCCTCTTGGTTTTAGAACTGATAATTCACTTGCCCAGCTCTCCCACTCAGTCTGTGAATCCCTGAGGTGTGACAATCTCTGGCTGCCTCTCCCAGGTAATAAAGAACCGGATCCACTCGTTCCGGGCCTACGGCATCGCCGTGCGGGGCCGTGCCAAGGCCCTGGTGCAGGAAAACATCATCTTCCAGGGCAAAACCAGTAAGACCATCTTTCAGCAGATCTCAAACAACCGAGAATGCATCATGCAAAACAACAAGTTCCTGGTCTTCAAGAAAAAGTGAGTGCTTGGGGTTGCCTGAACGAGTCCTCTAGAGCCACAGTAAGCTCCCTGAGGAAGCCAGGCCCACACCCAGGGATTGTGGCTGCCCGGGCTCCCTGCAACCCTGCCAGCTGTCGACTCCAGTCAGAAAAAGGCCTGTGCCTGGCTCTATGTCAGGCCCGGGCTGAGGACTCCCCGGGAGGGAACAAGCTTTTTAAGAGTCAGGGGTATGTGGTTTCAGATCTCAGCTCTGCAGGTTACTGGCTGTGTGACCTTGGGCAACTTACTTCACATCTTCGAGCCTTAGTAAAATCCATTTAATAAGATCACACTATCTGGCTGAATCTCTGAGGGGCTGTAAAAATGTTAGTTGATGCTGCTGCTGTCCTTTAGTCACTCTGCCTCAATGTATCACAATTGCCGCCACCCATCTTCCTCAAACCTCTCTGTCCTTTCACGTTCCCCATTTCAGCGACATCACCATCCACTCAGTGTTCTGACAACAAAACTTCTGCTGCCTTTTTCTCCCTAATCCGAAGATGTCCAGTCAGTCACCAGGTCTTGTTGATTCTGCTTCTAAAATGTTCCTTTTTCCAGCACTTCCTCTTCCCCAACTGCCCCCATCCTAATTCAGGTCTCAGCACCGCTCACCCTAACCTGTACCGCCTGTGTTACTGCAATGCACAGCTGTTCCAGTTGCTTCTGCTTGGGCTGTGTTCTGATTGGTCCGTGCTTTCGCTTTCACATTCTGGTTGTAAAATCATACTGATATTTGCTGTAGTTGGTATCACTCCTGCACCGCCAATGTCACCTGTCCCCCTGCAGCAGCCTCCTGCCAGTCTCCCTGCCCGTGGCCACCCCCTGCTCCACTCTGGAGGTTGTCCCATGTATCCTGCCAGGTTAATCTTTCTAAGTGAGAGCTCTGGTCAGTCACATCACATCCATGGTTAAAAACCTCTCATGGATCTTCATGTTCTGTTGTAATGATCTCCATACTTTTTGTATTACACACACTCTCGGGAAAAAATATTCTTTGAAGAAACCCCCCGATGTAGGTATACCTAATTATTTATTTATTTATTTAGAGACCAAGTCTCACTGTGTTGCCCGGGCTGCAGTGCAGTGGTGCGATCTTGGCTCACTGCAACCTCTTCCTCCCAGATTCAAGCGATCCTCCTGCCTCAGCCTCCTGAGCAGCTGGGATTACAGGCGCCCACCACCACTCCCGGCTGATTTTTGTGTTTTTAGTAGAGACAGTTTCGCCATGTTGACCAGGCTGGTCTCGAACTCCTGACCTCAGGTGATCCACCCGCCTTGGCCTCCCAAAGTATTGAGATTACAGGTGTGAGCCACCGCGCCTCACCGGTATACCTATTTATAACTTATATATATGTATTCTAGCAGTATATTATTTACATTATAAACTATCCCCAAAATAGAAAATTTTAAAGTATACAGTTAAAAAAAACCAAAATTCTAGTATTTTCTTCCAATATCCCAGCAGATTATATTGTGGACTCCCTGGGATCCACCTCCTCCTTCCCTTTGGAGACCCCAGGGTACAGGATACAGCCCGGACTTTGCCAATGCCAGCTCTGGTATTGTCCGCTGTGTACCCTGAGGTCCTAATTGTCTTTTCCAGCCTCTCATTTCATCACTCCTTTTCAGTAGTGCTCCCCTGCTGCCAAACTCAAATACATACAGTCCTCCCAACATAGCTTAGGCCTTTTTATTCACATGCTAGTAGCCAACCTCTGATTCCGTCCACACCTTTCCAGTCCTTTCATTGTAACATCATTATCATAAAAATACATATAAGACAATGTGTTGCCTTAAGCAAATGGAGACTTAGTGTGTAAAGTTGGTTCCTTGTAACTCAAGCATCAGAAAACTCTGACCACAGCTTCACTATCATTTTATTTTCCCTGGCCCTCCATGCTCTCTACAAGAGTTTGGGTGACTGGAAACCCACCAACTTCTATCCCCCATAGATTTGCATTTTCCCAAATGTCATATAAAAGAAATCGTGGCCGGGTGCGGTGGCTCACGCCTGTAATCCCAGCACTTTGGGAGGCCGAGGTGGGTGGATCACCTGAGGTCGGGATTTCGAGACCAGCCTGGCCAACATGGTGAAACCCCATCTCTACTAAAAATACAAAAATTAGCTGGGCGTCATGGCACACAACTGTAGTCCCAGCTACTCGGGAGGCTGAGCCAGGAGGATCACTTGAACCTGGGAGGAAGAGGTTGCAGTGAACCCAGATCACACTACTGCACTCCAGCCTGGGTGACAGAGCAAGACTCCGTCTCGGAAAAAATATATATATATTAAAAAATAAAAGCAAAAACAAAAAAACCCAGAAATCCTGCAGTATGTAGTCTTTTGAGTCTGGCTTCTTTCACTTAGCCTAACATGCTGCAGATTAATTCATGGTGTTGCATGTAAGGCGTTCATTCCTTTCGATTGCTGAGTAGTCTTCCCCTGTATGGGTGTACTGCACAGTTTATTCACTCATCAGCTGAAGCGTATTTAGGTAGTTTCTAGTTTTTGGTGATTATGAATAAAGCTTCTATAAACATTTGTGGTCATAGAGCTGAAAAGAAATGAAAGAGGAAAAGCTGGCACCGTGGCACACACCTATAATCCCAGCTACTTGGGAAGCTGAGGCAGGAGGATGACTTGAGCCCAGGAGTTTAAGACCGGCTTGGGCAACATAATGAGACCCTGTCTCACAACCACCACCCTATGATCTTATCCAGATCCTTATTTAAAGTGGAGAAGTCGGCTGGATGCAGTGGCTCAAGCCTATAATCCCAGCACTTTCGGAGGCTGAGGTGGGAGGATCACTTGAGCCCAGGAGGTTGAGGCTGCAGTGAGCCATGATCGTGCCACTGCACCCCAGCCTGGGCAACAGAGTGTCTCAAAGTGGGAAAATTGAGGCCTACAGAGGGACCTTGTCCAAGGCTACATGCAGAGTTGAAGGCAGAGCTGGACGTGGAATGCAGGGCTTTTGCTCCTTAGTTTCTCAACAGCCCACCTCTTTGGACTAACACTAAACTGGAAGATAAAACCTACACCCAGATTTAAACACCTGGATCCACCGATCTGGAACCCAAGTTAAGACTGTGCAGGGCATTCAGCCAGCACTGCACACCCCTCAGAAGTTCACTGACTTTCGTTTTGCACCTCCAGGTCTGATACGTGGCGCCTGGTGAACCCACCAGCACGGCCCCACCTTGAAAATTCTCTCAGACGTCCCTCGGCAGCCCACAATGGGCAGAAGGTGACAGCCATGGCAACGAGGATCACAGCCCGGGTGGAAGGTGGTTACCACAGCAACCGCAGTGTCTTCTGCACCATCCTGTGAGGACACAGACCTGCTTCAGGGCCAAGCCTGGATGGGTGCTCAGAGGAGCTAAGGTGGAAATAGTGCCTGAGAAGACTCCGCCCCTCCCCCTCCCCCTCGAACAAATGGGTCCCGGGCCTCCAAAACACGGTACCTCCAGAACACTTCAGCTCCACACCCCATAGCAAGAAGAAAGTGGGCAATGTTTTTCAGGGAGAAGGGATAGAAGCTGGTGGGTTTCCAGTCACTCGAAGTCTATAAAGATTGTGAAGAGCGGGGGAAGCTCAAATGCTGAAGCTTTTGGTCAGGATTTTCTCTGAGTTCTAAGGAACTGTGTTTTACACACACCAAACCCAGACTCTTCTCAGGAAAGAGCAGATTTACTTCTGATGGCGGGAAGTGATTCTAGTGAGGTAGAGAGAGACAACTGCTCCAGAATTTTCCCCTTTGCTAGACCTGTCTCCCTCTCAATCCCTCCAGGGACCCCACCACACCCTCCCAGCTGTCTCTGGAGGCTGGAGGAGTTGAGTTTGGTTGACTTGAGGACTTGGACATGGACCTGGGAGGAAGGAAGGACCTGGGAGCAACAGGAGACCCCATGGAAAGGCTGCCCCAGGGATGACAAGAGGGACATGCTGAAACAGGTGGGGCTGCAGCGTGCAGGTAGATGCTAGGCTGGGTGGGCAGGGATGCACAAGGCTCTACTCCATCCCCAGAGAGCTCCCAAATGCAGAAGGATTCAAACCCCATGTGAGCATGCCCACACCAGCCACCCCTCCTGAGCATCAGCCTGTTCAGATGAGGGTACCTGGGCCTCTCGTTCGCATCTGTGTTCTCATGGATGAGCGCTGGTCTTTACTGACCCTCCCAAGCCTCCCCACTCTGTGCCTTGGCTCATGCTCTTTCCTCCTCCCGGCATGCCCTTCTCCCCCATCTCCGTGTCCTCGTTCCTCAAGGTTTAGCCGAGACACTGCCACCTCCACATATCTCTCCCTGCCGTCTTTCCCCCTCTGGGCCTCAGTGGCCTTTCTCTGCTCCCTCTCAGGGTACTGAGCACTTTCTGCCTTGTCCTGGAGCTATCTGGGTCCATTGCCTGACCCCCCACTCACCTGTGTGCTCCCCGTAGGTAGGGCCACTTCTGACTGTGTGTCCCCAGATCCAGCCTGGGGTTGGGGTAGGATTAGTGGCCTGAGTGAGGAGAGGAAGGCCAGCTCCCAGAGGACTTTACTGAACCGTACTGTGAATATGTCCAAGTCCCAAAGCCAGGTGAGGTCAGACCCCACTGCTTGAGGAAGAGGGCTGGATGCAGGGCCAGCTCAGCCTGAACAATCCCCTCCCACTCGGCCTTTCCTGTGGGGCCTTCACCAGCCTGCTGGGGTCACTGTCGTGCACTTGGCTGCGTGGCTGGTTCTACTGGCCCTAGGTGCTGCTCTGTTGGGTGGGATGGGAGGGGGTAGAGGGAGCCAGGAGCACTGGGTTCTCCCTGAGAACATTGGGCACAAGAGTACTGGCCTCTTCTATCCCTGGCACTGTCCTTTGCACTTGTTTGGTGGCCCCAATGTGAGTCGCTGTACAAAATGCTGCCGTTACTATTTTCTAAGAAATGACTTTTCTGGGAACCAACAGTAACAAAAACCTCAGTAACCAAAATAAAGTTCTATATTTTAAAAAAGGCACTTTTGGAAGCCTTTCCTTAGTCTGGGCATATACTGGGGCTCCCAGCTGGCCAGGCCCAGCACTGTTTCCTCTGAAGGAGACAGGAGAATCCTGGGGCCATCTTGTTGGGTCAGCTTGTTCCTGTGACAGTTCCAGATATAGGGCTGAAGGGCTCAATCGGGCTATAATTCCACTCCTGCCTGCTCTGTGAAGACAACAGAAACAGGCCGTCCCCATGGATCACTGGACTGTCAGCTTAGGGACCTCAGACCCCGGAGCACACTTCCCCAACTTCACTTACTCAGCATCTTAGAATTTTTGCTATATCCATATGTCACCTGAGAAGTTAGTTAGTACTTTTTTCTTTAAATCTACTTAATTTTTAGAAGTTTTAAATATGCAGAAAAATTGAGCAGACAGATGATTACTAGAGTTCCCATATCACCCTTGCCACCCCCGAGTTTCTGTGTTATTAACATCTTATGCTATCAGTGTACATTTGTAAAAATGCATAAACTAGTACTGGCACATTATTAACTAAAGTCCATAGTTTATTCAGATTTTTTTCTTTTTGAAACGGGATCTCACTCTGTTGCCCAGGCTAGAGTGCAGTGGTGTGATCATGGTTCACCGCAGCCTTGACCTCCCCAGGCTCACTCAGGTGATCCTCCCACCTCAGCCTCCTGAGCAGCTGGGACTACAGGCATGCACCACCACGCCTGGCTAATTTATGTATTTTTTTGTAGAGGCGGGGTTTTGCCATGTTGCCTAGCCTGGTCTCAAACTCCTGGGCTCAAGTGATCCCGCCTGCTTCAACCCCCCCAAAGTGCTGGGATTACAAACATGAGCCACTGTGCCTGGCCTCAGATTTCTTTAGTTTGTTACCTAATGTCCTTTTTCCATTCCAGGATCCCATCCTACAACATGTCTTTTTTTCACACACTGAAAAGACTTTTTATATTACTATAAACATACATTAAACTATTAAAATGAAAATATTCATTGGTTTTGGTAGTTACTAATGTTTGCTGCCCCTCAGGGAGAGTAACATGCCCTCTCACGTTGCCATGGGACCTGATTTGCCCAGTGAATGTAGGCAGAAGTGGTTAATGGTCACTTCTGGGTAGAAGCTTTAAGGGCCAGCAGAACTTGCCCCAATCGTGTGTCCCTCTGCCAGTGGACCACCACGTGTCAGACATGGCAGCCCGAGTCCCGGGGTGAAGCTAACCCGGAGCAGGGTCCCAGGTGCCTGCTGGCTGACATGTGCCAGACATTCAACAAAAGCAAATGAACTTTTGTTGAAACCAGACATTTGAGGGCCATTTGTCACTTGAGCTTAGCCTAACCAGCAGAACACAAGTACTTTACTACATCCCTGAGCCACCTAAAATCATCGTAAGTTCTGTCAGTAATGTATTAAACATTGACTTGGTGAGCTCATTGTCCCCATTTTGGAGGCTGGGAGTGCTGATGCTCCTGAGATCCGGCAGGGGAAAGTTCCCTATCAGATGTTAAGAGCTTGTAGGTGGAGAGGTGTGGGGAGGGCTATTACCTGGAGCAAAGGTGGCAGGGAAGGGAACAGCTGGGACACAAATTCCCTCCAGGTCATTTGGAGGCAGAAGTGGGAGGAACAGAACACCCACCTTAGCTCGTGTTTGGGGAAGAGTCAGGGAGTGCGGGTGCTTTGCACAACAGGCCAGACTTGCCCAAGAAAACTGAGCCCATCTAACTTTTTACTTAATTGAGCCAAAGTCTCTCTCCCTGGCTAAATTCTACCCCTCCTTCAGAAGCTCCTTAGTCACTACTTCTATGGAACACCTTCCCCCGTCTCTGCAAATAACAGTTAACTGCGCCTTCTCCATGCTCCTGTGCCCACTCAGCCACATGCCACCTGCAGATGGCACTGAATCCTCTCTTTTCAGTCTGTTGGTTGAGGGCAGGGACTTTGCCCATCTTGTTCACTGTTGATTCTCTATGCCCAGCACAGAGCAAAGCTCACTAAGTGTTGGATGGATGGTGGACAGACAGGCAGACAAATGAGGAAACAAACCCAACCTCATTCCCAGAATCTCTACCTCCTGGGGCCCCCAAAGGACATCTCTTCACTCTGTTCTGTGACAACTCTTCAGAGATTTGCAGGCAGCACCCTCATCCCCCTGGGGTCTGCTGCCCTCCTGGGTTCCTCTCGTATGTGCCAGTTTGCAGGGTGTCTCCTCACCACCCTGGTCATTTCTCTAGACTCACTCCAGTGGCCTGGGTAGGTCTGGGAGAGCCCAAAGAAGCAGAGTTGAGGCGTCCTGTCCTGCATCTCAGGAGGAATGGCCCAGCTCCATGGGCAGCACTCACGGATCTAAAGAGAATTCTCTAAAGTACTGTGTTTCCTTGGAATCATTTGCTTTCAGTCTGCAGTAGCTTCCCTCCCACCCACAGGAATACTGCCATGGGTGAAGGCTTCACTCTGGTGCAGAGTTCACAAGAGGTTCCAGCTGACCTCTACCCAAGCAGCTTATACTGTGTCCTCCCTGGACTTCCCTGTTGGCCAGTCAGGCCCAAACACGGATGTCTGCTGATGGGAATGTACAAGCACAGCAAACACCAGTATGATTTCATCATCTAGGCCTCCAGGTCTTGGTGAGGCCACTGCCCTGGTGCCCAGAGGAAGTCCTAAGTACAGCGGATGTGGACATGGTATGGCCAGACCAGGCAAGAGCCAGAGATGAGCCTTGGAACAGCACATGAGCCTATACTGTCAACAGCAACCCTGGGCCCACCTTCTTCAATCTCCCTTCTAACACAGAGCAAGCTTTCTCTCCAAATGCTTCCTCATGGTGGGCTCACGTGGGGCATGCTGGGCTTATTCCTACCTGGATCAGCCTCCCGACACAGGCATGCTCACCCCATTGGTACCTTCTCACTACCCTCCAGACCTCTGCAGGGTGCCGCCCTTCATGGAGCTCCTGAGCCCGTCAGCTGTGTAGTGTGCTTTTTAAATGAAGTCAAAACTAGCATGGCCTCCTGGTGCAGCCTGAGCTCCCCATCACAGAGCTGTCACCTCTACCCTGAGCCTAGTTCTTGCCTGAGTGCAGCTGAAGATCCCATCTGTCTGGTGGTCAGGATTGCATTTTACTTCCTGCTTCAGGCCCGTCATTCATGTCATCCGCTATTCTCTGCTAAAAGGCCAGAGCTCCTTGGAAAGAAGATGGATTCAAAGCTGGGCGTAGTGGTGCATGCCTATAGTCCTAGCTACTCAGGAGGCTGAGGCAGGAGGATGGCTTGAGCCCAGGAGTGGAGTGAGCTGACTGCACCACCGCTCTCCAGCCTGAGCGACAGAGCAAGACCCTGTCTCTAAAAAGCAAAACCACAACAAAAGACTGACTCCAGGGCTGCAGCAGGGAAAGTACAAGGTAGGCCTGGAATATCTTATGCCAGAAAGTAAGGAAGCACCCTTAAAATGATGGGATCCAGGAGGTTTCCTGAAGGAACTCAAGATTGGCCAAATACATACAATCTGGACATCACAAGGAATCACAGTAACAGACTCCACATAGAACACAAGACTCTTGAGTCTATGCCAATAACTAAATGAACACAAAACTTCTAAGGTCGAGAAAACAAACTGCCATATAAGAGCATGCCAATAATTAGAAGAAACGATAATGTTGCAAAATCACCATTTTGCAACCATCTTGGTAATTGATTCAGCAAGAATCATCAATTGAGGCTGAAACTAGTAGGTGAAAGTTTGATGAGGAACAGGATACTTAGTTTCAAAGTTCCCTCCACAAATTACTTATTAAAAGGAAAAACAGTATCTTCACAATGGGGAAAACACAACCTTAACTGATAAAAGTTAACAGCAGCAAGGAAAGCGCAGTCCCACATCATGGGCCCCTAATGTGATGCACGTGGGTCACAGCATCATTTCTGTGCTGTTCCTGCCAAAAATGTAAATCCTGAATCCGATCACGGGAAAGCCCCAAATGTAAACTGACAGACACCCTAAAGAATAACACCTCACTCTCCAAAATGTCAAAGCCGAGAAAGTCCAATAAAAATCTGAACTGTTTCAGATTAAGCAAGACCAAAGAGGCATGGTGATCGGTAAGATTTGAACATGAACTGTGGGCTAAGTCATAGTATTGTATTATTGTCTTATTTCCTGCATCTGATGGACTGTGGTTATGGAAGAGAAAGTCCTGATTCTTAAGATGTACACACTGAAAAAGTACTTATGGGTAGAAGGGTAGGATGTTTTCCTCAAATGGTTCAAAAACAAATCTCAAAATGTCTAAAGCAAATAGTAAATGGGACAAAGTATTGACAGTTGGAGAATCTGGGTAAAGGATATACAAGAGTTCTTGCAAGTTTTCTCTGTGTGAAACTGTATCAAAATACTTTTTTAAAAGAGGAGACACTTGAAAGAATGTTATGTAATTTACTATTTCCAGGTTAGGGTCTCCTGCAAATGTGGTAACTATGCCTTCTTTGACCTCATCCCAATTAACAGTGTCCAGCAGGTCAGGGCAGCAAGCAAAGACTTCCCTCTAAGGAACAGACTTCATTCTGTTAATCAACCCCTGCCAAGTTAAGACTATCCCACAAACTACAAATCTTCAGGGCACCAGCATCTGGCTCATAGTCCCCCTTTCTTCAATGAGGCCATCAGGAGACATTCTGGCAAATAGCTTGGTGAGATCAAGGTATCCTCTGGGAATCTATTAGTAAACAAATGGGTTTCTAAAGCCAGAAGAAACCCTAGTACAATCCCATTATTCTGCAGGTATTTACCACCTAATAACCCTGCCAAGGAAAGTACGGTTCATGCCGACTCATTCTGCAGACACTGACCACTTTCTATGTCAGGTATTGTGCTAGGTGGAGCCCTCTTCTGAGCCTTTCCTAAGGACTCACAAATCTCCTAATGTACAGAAATTTGCTTTTTAGCCTCTTGGAATGTGTCCCTGACATTTAGCAAAATACACCTGTTGACACACGACAAGTATTTGCCCACCTAGTCTTTCCCTATCCATACCTACAGTCATTACCACCTGCTTCTCCACTAGGTCAGAGGTTGTTCAGAGGGTCCCAGCCACATGCTGTGTCCAGTCATTCCCAGAAATTAAGCCTCCAAGTGTCAAACCCAGCTGAATTTTAAAAGTAATCACAAAAGGCTGGGCGTGGTGGCTCACGCCTATAATTCCAGCACTTTGGGAGGCCGAGGCGGGCGGATCACCTGAGGTCAGGAGATTGAGACCAGCCTAACATGGAGAAATGCTGTCTCTACTAAAAATACAAAATTAGCCGGGCATGGTGGTGCATGCCTGTAATCGGGAGGCTGAGGCAGGAGAAGCACTTGAACCCGGGAGGCAGAGGTTGCAGTGAGCTAAGATCACGCCATTGCACTCCAGCCTGGGCAACAAGAGCGAAACTCCGTCTCAAAAAAAAAAAAGTAATCACGGAAACACATTCTACCCTGAGGATGTATTAGAAGTCCTTTTCTGAGAGATTATTTTTTCCAAGGAAGAGTCACATACTTGATTTTCACAACGGCTTAAAGGAAAACAAGAGACAAGTAGATTCCCTGCCCACACCTCTGCTTAAGGAAGACAAAGTATGCTCCAAGTGCCTCCTACCCAGGGCCAGAGGCAGATGGGGACAAAGCAGACGAGCACAGCTCTGAGGGCATCCCAGAGCGCAAAGAAAATAAGGTGCACCTGCCCCAAAGCTCAGCCAAGACTCCTTTCCACCGTGACTCTCAAATGGAGGGCCCCAGGTGCTGTGTAAACTTCTCCTCTCAGAGGAGCTGAGTTCTGTCTCCCTCCCTTCACTGACCCGGCCTCCCAGGTGCTGAGTGTCACAGATCTCAACTGCTCCCACTTGAAGCAGGACCCTGAGATGTGAGACTGGGCCCAGGCCACATACCTAAGCCTTCCTGTGTCACACTCCTGTCCTTATAGCACCCCTCTGGACACAGCTTCTCCATCTCCTCAGTGGCACATACAATTGGTTGGCAGTTATAATCCACTCATGTCCTTCTAGAATGCCTCCTGTAACTAGAGGCTGGTGAGCTGAAACCTATTTCAAAGACTCCCATTCTGCTAGGATTCTACATGCTAATCAGGCTCCTATATATGCGCACCAGAAGGAAGCAAGGTGGAAGCCAGCTGCTTGACCTTTTGGCTGTCTGTGGTGACAAAGTGGTGGAAATACAGGACCTTTGAAAGCATGGGTAGGCTGGGCACGGTGGCTCACACCTGTAATCCCAGCACCTTGGGAGGCCAAGGCGGGTGGATCATGAGGTCAGGAGTCCAAGACCAGCCTGGCCAACACAGTGAAACCCTGTCTCTACGAAAAAACAAATTAGCTGGGCATGGTGGCGCATGCCTGTAATCCCAGCTACTCGGGAGGCTGAGGCAGGAGAATTGCTTGAACCAGGCCATGGGAGGCGGAGGTAGCAGTGAGCGAGATCGTGCCACTGCACTCCAGCCTGGGCTACAGAGCAAGACTCTGTCTCAAAAAAAGAAAAAGAAAAAGAAGAAAGCATGGGTAGCTGAAATCAGTAGCCCAGTGTTGAATCTTCAGCTGCATGAATTCCAGGAGCAGTTATGGAGCAGAAGTGGCTTCTGAGTCCCCGATGGCAACCCCGGCAGTGTGTTCTTGAATTCAGCAGTCCTGACGGCAACCTTCCGATTCCCAGTCCTCTGGCCCTTGTCACAATTCTACAGCACCTTATCCATACATTAAAATCCATTCTTCTTAAGATACCTAGAGCAATTGATTTTCTGAACTGAACACTGACTGATTCATCCTCTTCAAGGTGTGGCTTTCATAGCTGACCCCTGCCTTCTATGTGGCCTCCACCAGACAGAGAAATTGGGTCACCACTTCCTCTGACTTGGCTCCACCCCATTACAACAGGCTGTATCCTACTGGCCTGTGGCAGCCCCCATCACACTGGTGACCCAGTTAGCTTCTGATAAAGCCTGAAGTGTCATTTCCCAGGCGTGCTGGGCCAGATCCTCCTTCCTCACTGCGTACTCCACTGGCCCTTCCAGACCTAAGCACGCCACTTCACATTTCTCTTTGGAAACCTTCATCCATTAGATTTGACTCAGCCTGGTGAGTCAACTTTGGGAGGGAGGACCCACCCTCCCAAATCCCCACAGGTGAACCAACATGAGAAACATCTGCCATTTATAATCACAGCAATAATACCAAAGGAGAGAGATGAAGTCCAACCTGGCCATCGCTTTATATTTCTGCATAAGACAAGCACAGTTGAGATGCTGGCTTCTGGCTTCATACCTGTGCTAAAGCAAGGCTTCTTTTTTCCTTATGTTACTTTTTTGAGACAAGGTCTCACTCTGACCCAGGATGGAGTGTGGCCACACAATCATAGCTCACTGCAACCTTGATTTCCCAAGCTCAAGTAATCGTCCTGCCTCAGCCTCCCGAGTAGCTGGGATTACAGGCGCACACCACCAGGCCTGACTCTTTTTTTTTCTCTCCGGTAGAGATGGGGTCTCCCTATGTTGCCCAGACTGGTTTCAAACTCCTGAGCTCAATGATCTTCTGCCTCGGCCTCCCAAAGTGCTGGGATTTCAGGTGTGAGCCACCATCCCCGGACCTTTTCTTTTCAAAACATACATAAAAATGGAAATGAATAGGACCAGCCAGTGGCTGTGATGCAGCCAAAACGCCCTGTCTGGAAAGCATGCGTCTAGGTAATCTTCCTCCGCTTTGCCAGGCGGTCTGAGGTCTGGGCTGGAGGCAGCGGGAGGGACAGGGTGCCCAGTTTGTGATCTTCTTCACTGCCGGCGGCCACAGACACCCTTCTTTTGGAGATCTTCAGCCTCATGGCTTTGGCTATCTCCATCATCCTAAGGAAGACATAAACAGAAGAACTGGAGAGACCCCTCAACATGACTGTTCAGGGAGGTTTGGCAAAAGGTAGCACATTCATGCTCCAGGCCATAAAGACAGAATCCCAAAGGTTGCCAGCAGGCACAAAGCCCCTGGCAGAGAGGCAGGCAAGGTCCCCTCACCCGCTGGGAACCATCAGACAGCCAATTTCATTTTAATGCCCTTCAAAAGATCCATATGGGTGATGAAAAACCAGGGTATCTACAGCCCCGTGAGCAACTTTCTTTACCTCCCATAACCAAACTTTTAGCAACCAGGATTGAGCACTTGCTAGAATCTGACAGGTTCCAAGTACCTGTTCTCTTTTTTTCAGCCTCACTGCCTGTGGGAACACAGTTTGTGGACAGCCCTCAGAACAGTCCCTCCACGGACTGCTAGAGAGTCCAGACAGAGGTGTGTTCACAGGCTCTCCTAGACACCCTCTGGGCCCCTGGATGTCAGATGCCCCTAAATCACTGACAAAGATCAGCTGACCTCACAGTTCAGGTTCCTGGGCAGCTCTGCCCCTACTGTCTGAATCTCCTCTACAAGGCTAGATGGAGCCTAAAAGGTCACCTCCACCACCAGCTCTCCCAATCGGGTCAGAGAAGTGCAAACATAAAATCCCTGCCAAACAGCAGTTCCACCTGGCCTTGGAACCAGCAGTTCCCTTGGCAAACCCTTCCATCTGATTGTGAGGAAGCTCTTCTTACTAAGCTCAAATTGGGTTGTCCTACAACTTCCACCCTGAGCTGCGCTCCTCAGAACCATACAGAATCCCTCTCCCCTGTGACAGCAATTCAGAGAATGGAGGCTGCCTGGTTATTCAGAACAGAATGTTATGGAAAGGCTCAGGTCTCAAGGCCAACTACTCCCCTCTTGGTTGTGTAACCTTGAGAATGTCATGTACTTTTCTGAGCCTGATTCTTCAGTTGTTTTCTAGGGAAATCAGTGAGATAATGACATAATTTATCTAGCACAGAGAAGGCACTCAGTAATGTCTAGTTGCTCATTCAGTCAATGATTCATTCATTGAAAATAGTCCTTTAGTTCCAAGTTGTTCCCACATTTAAACACCCTCAGTTCCCTTGGTGGTGCCTCATGCTTTCCAGTGGTACCAGAAATAAGACATCGAGACACCCTGCAGGGAGCTCTTTATTCTGTTGTGCTCACCTTTTCTCACTGAGCTTCAAGTCCCTCTGTAACATTGTCAGGTCAATTTGGAAGTCATGTATGTGCAAGGCAAGTATGATCACATATGCAGTAATCTTCGCCTTCATAGAATCCGAAATTAAGTTCCGTAATCTAGAAAATCAGTGGCAATAAAGGAGAAACAAAATTAAACTCTCAGACAATTTCTCCAAAAGCAAAATAAGAACATCCAATCCTATTCTCATATGCACGGAATGTCTTCCCAACTTCAGGAAAGGAAAAGGAATGTGGGTGACTTTGCCCTTCCAAGGTTCCTGGGCCTCACACACAGTGGAGCAGTGTGCCAGTCCATGTTTCCCTCTGAGGCAGATAGAGAAAGCTGGGCCTACACTCTACCTGGGCACTGCTAGCGCTTTGAGCTGGTGAGGGCCCTGTGAGTCTGTCCCGCCTGCCCAGCAGGGCTGCTGGGAAAACAATCATCCCGAAATCAGCTGTGCTGATTCTTCCAAGCACACTCAAGAGCAGAAAACACACTCCATGCAAATGGCAGGAAGGAAGCCCAGGGGCAGGGCCTGCGGGTCTTTCCCCAGAGTCACCGAGTTGGGCTGCCCTTTTCTGCAATGCTGCCTTTCCGCAGAACACCAGCTCTGGGAGACATCGGGAAGGGCTATTCAAAAGTATGTGACGTAAAACAAGTCTTTATTGTAGGACTTCCCAGAGCTTCTAAGGTTCCCAAAAGGTAATACTTTTCTAAGAAGGGCAGAGTATGTCATATTTAGCATTTGCTAAACTTACTGGGGCCCCAGGAGCCTTCCAAATGGCAGCAGTCTTTTCAGCACTGCATCTCCGTGGACATGGAATTGAGTCCAAGCCCCTGCTCCTCACTCCCAACCCCCACCTACTTTCTCCTGCACAAGAAAAATCCCAGCAACCACCCCCTGACCTGCCATTGTTGTAGGTCAAGCAGGTAAAGTGCTTCAGCAGTTTGGTGTTGATGATGTGGGGAACTCCAGGTCCCAGAGCACCTACAACACAAAGTTGAGTTTGATCATTTTCTCTCAAAACCCTCAGGCCACACCTCAACCATGAGCTAAGAGAAAAGGCCACCAGCTGGGCCACTGCAATGACCAGAACCAGGTGGTAAGAGAAGCAGGGCCCACACAAAGCAGAACAGCCACATCAAAATGAAAACATGCTTGGTGTGCTGCAGCCTGCAGTTTGCCCTGCACGAGAGATGCTGGTGATGGGAAAGTGACAAGAAAACACAGCCTGAGGCCTAAGGACCCAGAGTTAACATGACCTTAGAAAAATTGTGCTGAAAGCTCAGGGAGAGAGGGGGAAAGGTGGAATTGGAATGTGAAAATAAGAACTAAGTGGCCAGGCGCGGTGGCTCACGCCTGTAATCCCAACACTTTGGGAGGCCGAGGCAGGCAGAACACCTGAGGTCAGGAGTTCAAGACCAGCCTGACCAACATGGTGAAACCCCATCTCTACTAAAAACACAAAAATTAGCCAGGTATGGTGGCGCAAACCTCTAATCCCAGCTACTTGGGAGGCTGAGGCAGGACAATTGCTTGAACCCGGGAGGCAGAGGTTGCAGTGGGCCAAGATTGTGCCACTGCACCCTAGCCTGGGCAAGAGTGAGACTCCATCTCAAACAAAACAAAAAACAACTGGCTGGGCATAGTGGCTCACACTTGTAACCCTAGCACTTTAGGAGACCAAGGCGGGCAGATCATGAGGTTAGGAGTTCGAGAACAGCCTGACCAACATGGTGAAACCCTGTCTCTACTAACAATACAAAAATTAGCCGGGTGTGGTGGCAGGCGCCTATAATCCCAGCTACTCAGGAGGCTGAGGCAGGAGAATCCCTTGAACCCAGTAGGCGGAGGTTGCAGGGAGCCGAGATCGAGCCACTGCACTCCAGCCTGGGCGACAGAGCGAGACTCTGTCTCAAAAAAAGAAAAAAAAAAAAAGAACTAAGCAAATACAAACTGGGTGCAGTAGCTCACGCCTGTAATCCCAGCCAGCACTGTGGGAGGCCAAGGAGGGTGGATCACCTGAGGTCAGGTGTTCGAGACCAGCCTGGCCAACATGGAAAAACCCCGTCTCTACTAAAAACACAAAAATTAGCTGGGCGTGGTGGTGCCCGCCTGTAATCCCAGCTACTCGGGAGGCTGAGGCAGAATTGCTTGAACCCAGGAGATGGAGGTTGTAGTGAGCCAAGATCATGGGACTGCACTCCAGTCTGGGTGACAGAGCGAGATACCGTCTCAAAAAAAAACAAAACAAAAACAAAACAAAAAAACAACAAAAAAAGCATGACTAAGCAAATACAGTCATGTCCCACATTACAGTGTTTTGGTCAATGACAGGCCACATATGTGACAGTGTTCCCATAAGATTTTTTTCACACAGGGTCTTGCTGTCACCGAGGCAGTGGTGCAATCATGGCTCACTGTAACCTTGAACTCCTAGGCTCAAACACTCTTCCTGCTTCAGCCTCCCAAATAGCTGGGAATACAGGCGTGCACCACCCCAGCTACTGTTTTTATTTTTGTGTAGAGACAGTGTCTTGGTATGTTGCCCAGGCTGGTCTCAAACTCCTGCCCTGAAGTGATCCTCTCACCTTGGCCTCTCAAAGTGCTGAGATATAGGCATGACCCACCATGCCCAGCCAGTCCCGTAAGATTACAATATCATAGTTTTACTATTCCTTTTCTGTTTAGATATATTTAGATATACAAATACCATTGTGTTACAATTGCCTATAATATTCAGTATAGTAACATGCTGTATAGGTTTGCAGCCTAGGAACAGCAGCTTATAGCATATAGCCTAGGTGTGTAGTAGGCTATACCATCTAGGTTTATGTAAATATACTCTGATGTTTGTACAATGACAAAATTGCCTAAGGATACATTTCTCAGAACATATCCCCATCATTAAGCGACACATGACTATACTGAAAAACAGGAGTATAGACTACTGGATGCCCAATCACAGTAACAACAACTAAATACACCTTGTGCCTAAAACCACAGACATCTTCTGGGTTTCCAACTCTGGGTAGGTATGAGGGTGTGACCCGTAAAGGGTCCTAGCTACAGGTGACACTGGGTTACCATCAGATTGACTCTCTCCTGTTAGAAATAAGCTGACACAACGCAAACCTGCCACAAGCCTTCAAGATACATCTGTGTAACTCATAAGCTCTCTCTATATATACACACACACACACGCACACACGTGGCTGATGTTTGTTCTAACAGTCCCTTAAAGTTTTCCTTTTATTTGACCTGGATATTCTACTTTGCCTCATGCAGAATAGAAGTAGCAAATGTTAGCTCTGGAAGGACCCTGAACTATCATATAATCCAACGTGGCCCCAATTTTCAGATGAGAAAATGGGAGATCCAGAGAGAAAAAGGGGCCTGGCAAGTCCCCTCGACATGTCAGCAGTACCAGAATGAATCTCACAGTTGACAATAAAGACTTGGACAGACATATCCACTTTTTCTTCTCTCATTAGAACTCATCTAAGAATTACAGACAAATAATATACTGGAAACAATTAGAATAAAATGTTTATCATAGACTTACTTTTCCGCTTAACTACCCTATGAGCTCGAAATTTAATGAGGGTATCCAGAAACCATATGCATCGGGCCTGGCGGTCTCGGCTCTCCACATCTGATGGCAAAGACTTCAACGCTTCTATGACAAAGGTGCAATGGCTAAAACAAGGAAAAGAAAAGGAGGCCTGTGTCAGGGTAAGATGGGCTCTGTCAGGAACTACTTCCCTCTTACAACGACAACAGCAGGCGCCTCTCACCCTGACGCACTCAACAGCTGATGAAACCCTGGGCAACAAGGCAAGACCCCATCTCTACAAAAACGTAGCCGGCATGGTGGCACACATGTGTGGTCCCAGCTACTCGGAAGGCTGAGGCGGGAGGATCACTTGAGCCCAGGAGGTCGAGGCTCCAGTGAGCTGTCTGCGCCACTGTACTCCAGCCTAGGTGACAGAGCAAGACCCTGTCTCAGAAACAAAAAAAAACAAACGAACAAAAGCAGCTGATGAAGGGCCAGTACACTCAACACTCCTTATAATAGGAGAACATGGTTCAGTGCAGGGATCAATAAACGGCTAGAGAGTAAATATTTTAGGCTTTGGAAGCCACACAACCTCTGTTGCAACTACTTGACTGCCATCGTAGTGCGAAAGCAGGCACAGACATTACTTACGTAAATGAACAGGGCTGTGCTCCAATAAAACTTTATTTATACTTTACTCACAGGCAGCAGGCCAGACTTGGCATGTGGGCTGTAGTTTGCTGACCTCTGACCTCTGTTTTTATAGTCAGGAGCATAGACTCTGTAGTCAGCCTGCCTGGGTTTCAATCCTTTCTCTGCCATTTAATGGTTTAGGCAAGTTTCTTTGTTTGTTTGTTTGTTTGTTGGTTTGTGACTGAGTCTCACTCTGTGGCCCAGGCTGGAGTGCAATGGCGCAATCTTGGCTCACCGCAACCTCCGCTTCCTGGGTTCAAGCGATTCTCCTGCCTCAGTCTCCTGAGTAGCTGGGATTACAGGCATGCACCACCAGGCCCAGCTAATTTTGTATTTTTAGTAGAGATGAGGTTTCTCCATGTTGGTCACGCTGGTCTTGAACTCCCGACCTCAGGTGATCTGCCCGACTCAGTCTCCCAAAGTGCTGGGATTACAGGTGTGAGCCACCGCGCCCAGCCGGGCAAGTTTCTTGGTATCTGGCGCCCTGGTTTCTCCATCTATAAATTGGGGCCAATGATAGTACAGGTACTCTCCTCCTAAGCATTTTTTCTGGATTAAGAGACGATGCCAGTAAAGCTCTTAGAACAGTGCTTGGCAAAAATGTTAAGGCTCAGTCAATGCTAACTATTATTTTCAGGCACTGCGCTACTGCTAGCAAGACCCTGGACTCACAGAGATAAAAAGGCTCTTCAAGATCATCTCATAGATGCCTCATTTTACAGATAGAAAAACTGAGGCTTCAAGAAGGGAAGATAAGGGCAGAGCTCGGGGACTCAGTTTTCAGACTCCCCGCTCAGAGTTCGTTCCTGCACCTGCCCCTGAGTCACAATCACATTAAGACAACTATGAACTAGTAATGAGCTCTTTTTTGGAAATAAATCTTTGAAGCAAAAAAAAAAAAAAAAAAGAAAGAAATAATAATAATAATTCCAAGGCACTGGAAAGGCACTGGATTTCAATGACCAGTAAAATTTTAAAACAAAAACTGGAGGAACAAATCTCAGATTGACAACTCTTTATCAAAATAAAATTATTAAAAGAAAAAACTCAAAAGCAAAAAAACCTCACTATCATAAAAGAAGCTGTTTTAATGGGAAAGGGGAGGGAGAAGGAAATAATCTCTGAATTATTTAAAATATACAATATTTTAAATACATAAATTTAATGTTAGAAAAGTTTGCCTACCATATCATCACAGAGAAACCATCACTTTGGCCAGCACCCATTCCCAGGCCAGCATGTGGGCCCTGCCAGTGACAATCAGCACCAGCATGACACTGGGTGACACAGGCCAGCTCTAGTTTCCAGCCCCAGAGTAGAAGGCCTCACCACCCTCTGCCCTGTCGCAGGTCCCACGGACTCAGAGACCAGCCCTCTCCCTTGAATGTGACCCACAGCTCCTGAAAGCCCAAACATTCAAGAAAACACTGGCTCATTCATGTTCAAATGCTCCAGACACACTTCCTCACTGACTGACGCCCAGAGGACCTGCACAGTGTCTGACTACTGTTGGGTCCCAACAGCACTCCCCAGAATCCCCATCTGCTTAAGTCAGGGTACCTGTTCTCCTCAATCATCTTCAGTATTTCTTCTGACGTGACGTTCCTGAAAGCTTCAGATGGGCTCTGAAGAGCTTCATACTCCACAGGGGAAAGAACTAGTTACAGGTCAAGAATATAATCCAACCAAAATAGAAACATCCAACTAGCTAGGTCATCTCATAGCAGTGGCATTTCAGACAGGGAAACAGGCTCAGAGAGCCGAAGATCACACAGGGCAGATCACATAGGGGCAGAGCTTGGTGACTCAGTTCTCCGACTCCCAGCCCAGAGCCCATTCCCTGCCCAGGCTTTTCTGCCTTTTCTCATCACAAAGCCACTGCAGGCATTTTCCTTCTGACCGGACCCCTTGGGTGGTGAAATTCTAAGCTCCAACCCTTCCTTCAACAAAAGTAGTCTGTCCTAGACTTTGGGCATTTGGCTGGTTCAAGTCTTATTTTGACTCTCCATGGAGAGTGAGCCCCACAGGTCTAAGCTGTGGGCATTTGGCATTTTGCTGAGGAATGGATTTGAATCCCAGGGGCCGGTCCCTCAGCTAGTGAGGAAGCCAAGTTAACCTCCTGGCAAGAGCACTGAGCAACTGCAAAGGTTTGGATGGAACTCTTGTGAATGTCACAGAACACAGACACCCTCAGAGAACCTGACTGCACACACGTGCAAACATCTCAACTTGTGAAATAAGGCAGCTTTTCTACTGCAAGAAGGATACGATCTTCAAATTTATACACGTCTTCAGGCTTGGCTGCATCATCATAGCAGGGAGGAAGGTAGAGGGAGTCATCTTGCAAGTCATTGTGGATAGCATCGCTGACCAGAGCTTTTCAATAAAGAAACAATCCATGTATCACCCTGTTTGTTTCCAGTTCCCCAACATTCTTTTCAGTCTGTGCACTTCAGACCACCAATGGTCCAGAAACCCCAAGTCTAAATGCTTCTGCCAAAGTGACCTGGCCTCCCCATCAGGCTGACTGCTTCAGGACTGCCATGTTCACTCATGAACAAACACAAGCTAGGCACTGGAGAAGGTGGAGGTGACAAGATTCCCCTCAGGTAACTTACAATAGAGTTGGGATAGACAGCTGTGCTAATACATAAACATTTACAATATAAAATGAGAGAAACTAAAAGTTAGGGACGTCCAAAATAGCCTTTAATGGCTTAACTTCTAGAAAAATTTGCCACACATTGTAGGTGGAACAAAACTTTCAGAATATAACACTGTAACTGCCCCACAAGAATAACTCCGCAGCCAGGTGTGGTGGCTCACACCTGTAACCTCAACATTTTGGAAGGCCAAGGCGGGAGGATGGCTTGAGCCCAGAAGTTTGAGACCAGCCCAGGCAACATGGCAAGACCCTGTCTCTCCAAAAAACTAAAAAAATTAGCTGAGCATGGTGGCACACATCTGTGATCCCAGCCACTTGGGAGGCTGAAGTAGGAGGATCACTTGAGCCCAGGAGGTTATGGCTGCAGTGAGCCATGTCTGCACCACTGCACTCTAGTCTGGGTGATAGAGAAAGACCCCATCTCCAATCAATCAATCAATAAATTTGTGAAAGTGTTGAAATCTATATAATCATAGGGTATGGAAAGATTTTCCAAAAATTACTAGAATTTCATTCTTAATAGAAAAACTGCTCTGCCCAGGGCACAGTGGTGTGCGCCTATAATCCTAGCTACCTGGGAGGCTGAGGCGGGAGGACTGCTTGAAGCCAAGCATTCAAGATCAGCCTGGGCAACATAGCAAGACCTCATCTCCAAAATCGGTAAAAAGAAAAGCTACTCTTACACAAACTTGCTCTTATGTTCTTATAATGTATTTGAACAATAAATACATTTTAAAATAATACAATTAAATACTCCAGCTGCTGAATACCGGAAACAGAGCCACTGATCCCAAAGTGAAATGCCACCTCTGGAGGCTCATTTCCATCAACACATCAGCCTTTTTGACCAAAGCTTCCCTGCAACGCACAAGGAGAGACCTGAGGCCTTCTCCCTCCTCTGTGCCCTGCAGGCCATAACCCCAGCACCATAAGCACGGCAGGCATGTATCCATTCCATGCCCGTCCCTGTACTTGACTGTGGATCACTAGAAGACAAAGCCATGTCGGATGTTTCTTACTACTTCCAGAACCTGTCCGTGAGAAGGCCTTCAGCAAGAGGCTGAAAGGAATCCAGCCCTAGGTCCCAGCATTCCATGTGTGGGTGGGTAAAAGATCTCAAGAGAAGAGAAAGCTGTCGTTATGGGCAGACTCTTAGCCCAAGTTCCAACTTCTTACCAGTCACACCCTTCGTATCAATGATAGTCTCTGCAGCTTTAGCCACTGCACGATTCAAAGATTCATTGCCAACTCTGTTCATTCTCCTGGTGTTCAGAGCTCGCTTCTGTTTGGTGGTACCAAAGGCTTCAATACAAGAATCCATCTGTTTACGAGATAAACCTGGTTACTGGGGACAGGACAGGTAGGTGCTGCCCCTCCTAGCTGTGTCACTATGGGGATACTCTCAGCATCCCAGAGTGATCACTACCTCACCTGTGAATAAGGCTGAATCGCACCTATTTACCTCACAGGACTGCTGTAAGCACCAAATGATATTAACAGATTGATCAATCAACAGCATCTCCATCAGTAAGATATAAAGACTTGACTAGGATTAGGGCTGGCAAATCTGTAGCACATGGCTTACCATTCTCCCATCCTATGCCCGTAACAGACAGGAATAGTAGAATGGTAATTCTCCCATCTTACACCCGTAACAGACAGGGCTAATAGATCACTGACTCCTTCCCCCTGAACCAAAAAGTAGCCTCACAACCCTTCTCAATACAGTGCTCCACACAGCACCAGAGATTCAATCAGTTTGCCATCTTGGGGTGAGATGACCTTTGTAGGGACCTTCTACATTGAAAATCCCCAAGTTTACTTTGTTTTAACGTGAATGTTTTCAGGCTACAACCAATATATTCTAAAACTTGGACTAAATCCTAAAAACAAGCATTATGCTACACTTGTATCAGCCCAGAGAACCGACTCCAAACATTGGCACAGAGCTGTGTTCAGCTGCCCCAGATGGGAGCCAGACTGTTCTCTGTGGGACCAAGGAGGCTTCTGCAGGTACAAACTAATTGTCCAGAGAAACAGACTGAATGAGCGGGGAGCAGCCAGGGAGACCCTTGAGTTCAACAAGCTCATTTCACTGATGGAGAAACCCGAGGTGTAGAAGGAACTTGCTTAAGGTCCCACATCTTAATTCTATCACACTCACCTTTTCTCTGTAAGTTTTGGTCTGACTCTCTAGCGCCAGTTCACTCTCAACTGATACATCTATCAAAACACACAAAAACAGAGAGAAAGAAAAGTCAATTGGGAGGCCTACAAATAGTAATAGTGTTTAATATTCATTTGTCTATCTAAGAATAATAGATTTCTTTACTATAGGACTTCCCTGAGCCTAACATGAGTGTATACTGTGAATATTTAATATGTAGCTTTAGTATACAGTTAAAGAACTTGGAAAATAAATTAGCCAAATCAAGCGGTCATCCAGCCCAACCTCTTCATTTTAGAAATTAAAAAACAGAAGGCCCACAGATGAAATGACTTGCCCCAGGTCAGTTCACCAGGTAGTGGCAGAGACAGGATTAGAAAACAAGTCCTTGGCTCTTTCCAGAAAATAATTTTGCTTTCTTGGTGAAAGACCTAAAAGCAGGCATAAACATGAGGTATGTGGTACTTACCGATGCTCTCCAATCATCTACAAAGTACTCAAATAAGGGCAGTATAACTTAGTACACAACAGTACAAGCTCTGGAGTGGCCTTGCCTGTTATCTCAGCCATCACCCCTGATAAGGTCATCTAACCTCTGTGCCAGTTTCATCACTGGTAAAAAAAGAACAACAGTACTTACTCCAGAAGGTTGGTATATGCATGGAAAGTGCTTAGAACAGTGACTAGCATATAGTAAGGACTTAAATGTTATCTCTGTGTGTGTGCTACCTAGAATAAACTCATATTTATAAACTTCTTACATATAACAACAAAAATATGTTTAATCAACACGTTAAATTACAATTTTCCTTGCCTCCTTGGATTTTACAAGAACAGTTGGAAGATGATTTAAATATAGTTATATATGTTTGCAAAGCAGGGGGACACCTAGGAAATTCACAGATGGGTGTCCGGACTCAAGAGACCTTTAAAATTACGTGTAAAATTTGGCCAGGCAGGTGGCTCACACCTGTAATACTAGCACTTTGTGAGCCCAGATTGCACCACTACACTCCAGCCTGGGTGACAAAGCGAGACTGGGTCTCAAAAAAAAAAAAAATTATGTATAAAATCCCATATATATGTATTTGTGTATCATATATGTTTCTCAGAAGTAGGTCCAGGTCCTTAGCAGATTCTCAAAAGGGATGGAAGCACTGCTTTGAGAGAATAAAGCTGGAACTAATGCCTCTGAGGTATCAGGCAGATTCACAATGCTCCCAATGGTTCTTTCTTGTCTATCGCCCTATCCTGCCATGGTTCCCAGTATTTAAGGGCATCACTAAGGATTCAAGTTCTGAGATTTAAGGAACAGAAGCCCCTTGAGTGTGACCCTCTTATTTATTATTTTGGAAGATCTCACTCTAGCCCTGAGCATTCTAAGATGACAAAGCAGAGAAACAATGTAAATTCTTCCACTGGATTAGGGAAAAAAAATAGATCTTCTTCAAATTAGTGTAGAGACTTGTCCTCAACATGAAAGTTACTATACAACTTAATAAGCAATTTCCTTTGTCTACCAGAAATTCTAAAACCTCTTTACCCCAACTATAACAGTTAAGAATTAAGAAAGAACCCTTTCGGCCAGAACTGCCATCTTGCAGTAATTCATCAAAATGACAAACACAAAGGGAAAGAGGAGAGGCACCCAATATATGTTCTCTAGACCTTTTAGAAAACATGGAGTTGTTCCTTTGGCCACATATATGTGAATCTATAAGAAAGGTGATATCGTAGACATCAAGGGAATGGGTACTGTTCAAAAAGGAATGCCCCTCAAGTGTTACCATGGCTAAACTGGAAGCGTCTACAGTTTAGCATGCTGCTGGCATTGTTGTAAACAAACAAGGGCAAGATTCTTGCCAAGAGAATTAGTGTGCGTATTGAGCACATTAAGCACTCTAAGAGCCGAGAAAGCTTCATGAAACGCGTGAAGAAAGATGATTAGAAGAAGACAGAAGCAAAAGAGAAAGGTACCTGGGTTCAACTGAAGTGCCAGCCTGCTCCACCCAGAGAAGCACACTTGGTGAGAACCAATGGGAAGCAGCCTGAGCTGCTGGAACCTATTCCCTATGAATTCATGGCGTGACAGGTGTTTAAAAAATGAAAGACCTCTGGACTGTAAAAATGTTTCTCTTCATTGAGTAGAAGTGTGGTGTTCTCTCCCCCAAAGAAATATTTAAGGCAAATTTTAATTATGTCCTAGTTCATTATGTAATGTCTTTACTCTTCAAATTTAATGTATTTCTTGCTGAAAGACGTGAGGTAGCTTATTGTGCAACAAACTCCTCGATTGTTTAGAAAATGGCCAGGTATTACGTATGAAATATTTGTACTGGTTTGAAGATAGTCCCTCGAAATGATCAAGGAAGAAATAAAGTAATTTACAAAAATAAAAAATAAAAATAAAAAGAATGAAGGAAGTTCTTTTATGGAAAAGATTTTATATCAGACATGTCCTCTAATATTCTGCTCTGATCATTGCTCAGATTGCTTTTATGAACCTCTGACCTCTAGTCTCTAAACACTATGGGGACAGGATCTGTGTCTGTCTTGCTTACTGCCACATCCACAGCCCCAGCTTGGTGCCTGGTACATTAGGTTATCAATAAGTGTGTGCTGAATAAAAAACTCTAGGCCGGGCGCAGTGGCTAGCGCCTGTAATCCTAGCACTTTGGGAGGCCGAGGCAGGTGGATCACCTGAGGTCAAGAGTTTGAGACCAGCCTGGCCAACATGGTAAAACGCTGTCTCTATTAAAAATACAAAAATTAGCCGGGTGTGGTGATGTGCACCTGTAATCCCAGCTACTCGGGAGGCTGAGGTAGGAGAATCACTTGAACCCGGGAGGTGGAAGTTGCAGCGAGCCAATATCACACCACTGCACTCTAGCCTGGGTGACAGAGTGGGACTCCATCTCAAAAAAAACAAAAAACAAAAAACAGTATGTATATAAAAAACCATTTTCTCAACACAAAGCAGAAAAAACAGAATAAATAAATTAAAATAACTATAAAATGTGTTTTATAAATCTAAAACTCAAGCCAACTCATCCAGCAAACCCAAACTATGCATTATTTCTGTCAGCTTTCATGACTGGGACCTACCTGAAAATAGTGGCTGCATGTTGAACAATTCAGCATCATATACTTCCATTTGGCCAGAGGTCTTGTTCAAAATTCCCACAAAGTGCCTGAATAAAGAAGGAATAATACAAATAACAATGGATTATTCAAAAGCATTATTTGTACAGCTTTCTTTTTTTTTTTTTTTTTGAGACAGAGTCTTGCTGTCACCCAGGCTGGAGTGGAGTGACATGATCTCGGCTCACTGCAACCTCCACCTCCCGGGTTCAAGCAATTCTCCTGTCTCAGCCTGCTGAGTAGCTGGGATTACAGGCGCACGCCACCATCCCCGGCTAATTTTTGTATTTTTAATAGAGACGGGTTTCACCATGTTGTCCAGGCTGGTCTCGAACTCCTGACCTCAGGTGATCTGACCCTATCAGCCTCCCAAAGTGCTGGGATTACAGGCGTGAGCCACTGCACCTGGCCCTGTTTCCTGTTCAAAAGTTCTCAACCTTCTCTCTGCCCACACACCTGAGGAATGCATCATCTACTCATGGGTAACAATAATCTCCCCTACCCCTACCCCACAGCAATTCTCTGCATAGAGAGGGAAAAGGAAAGGATAGGATGGGATGGGAGGATATGAGGTGGTTCTGGGAAAAAAAAAAAAAGCTACTAGGTGATTCTGATAGTTGATCACATTTGGGCTCACTGCTGTAGTGTAATGGAAAACTCTTTTGGGGTGTACGAACCTAGAATTACACTACAATTTATGGCACAACAGTTTTATGGAGGCAAAATCAAGTAAACGGGGAGGAGACCAATTGGAACTAGGCATCTCTGAGGGGGGAGAGTGCAGGGTTAATAGTTCTCAGCACCTATACACCAATCTGACCTCTATCGGAGTATGGTCCACCGGGGCTCAGAAAGGGCCTAGTTTGTAGTTCATTGTTGGGTACCATCACAGGGCCCTGTCTGCATCATGCCAGCCCCCGAGAGTGATACAGTTCAGGCTGGACAATCTTCACTGTACAGAGGGGGAGGCTGGGGGTCAGTGATGCACAGAGTTACCCAGCCACTCAGTCAATCAGCAGCACAGCTGGATGGGAATCCCAGGCTCCTCTTTCTCAGTCCAGAGCCTTCAACACTACCAAGTTCTTTACCTGTCGTTAGTTCCCAGGTAAACTTCACGCAAGCTTTGACCTACTAGTCACACATTCCAAATTAATGGAGAGACCTGCCTTTTGGAATAAGACAGCTATAAATAAACAAGATTACAAATGAATGAGGTTTTTAGGAAATTCAAGTTATCTTTCCTTTCCAGCAACGTCTACACGTGCAGGGAAGGGCTCTGGGTCTAATAGGAACACAGGGATCACCTAGTAAACCTCTCTAGATGGCTCCTGCTACCCTTAAAACAGACAGGAAACAGCAGTGCCAGTGCTGCCACCACTCCCAACCCCATCACCCTTCCCACTGTCCCTTCCCCTGCCATTACCTGCACAAAGTGTTGCATTTGAGGGCTCCTGTCCCAAAATTGTTTCCCACATAGGAGAGCCTATCTGTTTCAGCTGCCTAAAATGCAGAGAGGGGAAACTCCATTTACAACCAATGTTGAAAGGTATTAAGCATCATTTCTCTTTTCTACATTTGCTGAGGCTTTTGAATCCAGACTCACAATGGATTAGAACTAGTTCATCTCTGGCAGATGATCCAGCCCCACTATCTCTAAGGGAATATGGGGTGTCCCTGCAGGGGAAGCAAGACAACTTCTGGAAGAGAAGCCTCAGATGGTGCTAGCTTCTAAATGGTATGAAAAGCTCTTGGGGGAATTCTGCCACAAGACTTGAGAGAGAGGCCCTGGGCTTCTGGCACTTAAAGGTATGCAACAAAGTGATTCTGTAAGCAATCTCTCTTTGGCCTGTTCTTTGTATACTCTCAGGACCATGGCTGATTCACTCCCCAATCATAAGCAAGCTTTCCTGCTTCTCTGCATTTGTCCTCACTATCCTTTTCACTCGAAACACCAAACGTTGACTGCCAAACCCTCATTCCAGCCTTCAAGGCTCAGCTCCAACATGACCTCACCAAGGAAGGCATTCTGGCAGAGACCTCTCCTCCCACTGAGCTCACTCTGCCCTGTACTCTTCCCCACGTGGCCTCAGAGCTTTGCGTAAAAGTGTCCCTCACAGCCAGTTCTCATCTCTCTAGAGCAGAGGTTCTCAATCCAGGGAAATCCACTCTGGTGCTACTGGCATCTAATGAGTAGAGACTAGGGATGCTACCCCCACAGCAAAGAATTATTGGCCCAAAAAGTCAATAGTCCTGAGGTTGAGAAACCGTGCTCTAGAGTATGAACTCTGAGTGGGGCTAGGCCTGATTTGGCTGTTTTCCTAGAAGCTTGCAACACAGGGATGCAGAGGGGCAGGTTCCATAAATGCTTGTTGAAAGAACAAATGAATGAAAGATGGAGCCTGTCCCCACATCCCAAGCTGCTGGGCATCAGAGTTCTTCAAAGGTCCATTTGCTACTACTCCCCTTTTTCTCCCCTCACTCCCTCCCACATCCACCCACTCCCAGGGGCCTCTGAGCCCTGCAGAGTGGAGACAGCTGGCAACTGCTTCACTTACCAGGATCCGTTGATTCCTCTTCCTGGGGTTGGTGGAATCTTTGTTCTCATACAAGGTAAAGCGCATGTTGCCTGGACTCTGTAGCTTCCCGTTGGAGAACTGGACTGTAAGAGTGCAGCCCAAGAATGAGATGAGAGCAGAAGGCCACACAATGTACGGTGGGACTAGACTGTCACTGGGAGGGAGTGTCAGAATGGGGATGGCAAGGAAGCTCGGGTCCTGACCCAAAGGGAACTGGAGGAGATCCGGGGCCAGCTGAGAAGAGGAGGTAGGGAGGTGGGAGAACCCTGGGGAGGGGCTGTGACAGGAGGGAATGTCTCGCGGAAGGAGGCTGACAGCAGAGGCCTGGTACATACCTAAAGTGACAGAAGGAACCCCTGCCCAGTGAAGAGAGGGAAATGGGGGAGGTGGCAGACCTGGTGGGTGAGGGGGTCAGCAGGGTCCTGGACACAGCCCTGGGGAGCGGGTGAGTGGGATGTCCCAATCTGGCTGGGAGGTAGTGACAGAAAGACGGACAGGGGAGCCCTGACAGAGCCCAGGGGAGTGGTGGAGACTAGAGGGGTCCCGGCCCCGCTGGGGAGAAGCCCAACGGAGGGCGAGAGGACAGCTGAGGTACCGAGACGGAAGGGGAGAGGGTTAGAGGAGCACTGCTCCAGCTCCGCAGTCTTTACCCAGTACAGCTCTCTGGCTCCCGTCGGGCGCCCCACAATACTGCCACCTCGCACTCGGCAACACCTCCGCCGCCATCTCGCCTGTCTGTCCGCCAAGCACAGGAGTTAAGACAGCAGCAGCCACAAGCGCACTTTTAAACACGCGGGAGCCCAGGCCGCGCTGCGGGCCGGAAAAGGCGTGGCCCCGCCGGGCACCGCCCACAGCGCGCGAGCCGCGTGTCCCCGCCCCCCGCGTAGAGAGGCGTGGTCTCCGCCCACAAGGTGCCGCACACCCGCTTGACTGGCCGAGGCGCAGCACCTGATTGGCTCAGCGCTCGCGTGCACTCTGGGTTTTGTAGGTCCAGAGCCCGAGGCGCCAAAGGGTCCTACGGCTTCAGCCTAAGCTTGCTATGAGCCTTCTTCCGGCTCAGCACCTTCTAGAGAGAGTGTCGTCTCTCTCTCCTACCGTGACAAACTCATCTTCCCAAGAGCTGAAGGACCAAGTTCAAATTTAGAATTATCTGACAGGAACTGCTTGAGCCCCAACTAAATGTGGCCGCTGGCGAAGAGCCGCCCCTCTCTAGGGCTTCCCACCCACCCACGTGGACATCCAGCTCTAGGTACAAACTTTGTCCACAGTCCGACAAACAGCTCCCCGCCATGGGCTGTGGCGTGCACACCTGTGGCCCAATCAACCCTGAGGTGATGGAACAGAAGCCCAGCCAACCCCGGAGCCTTTGGGCAGGAGATTCTGGACTGGAATAGAAGAGGGAGTCCGAGCTGATGGACATGTCCCTTTTTCACTGCGGATTCAACCCTTCTTCTGCACGGGGAGTTTTCAGAGCAGAAAGAAGGCGAAAGCAGGGCCTTTAAGCATGGACGCTGGCCGAGGCCCCCTTTGCCCAAAGATGCGTACTATTGAAGGGCAAGAACTCCGGTTGACTCCCCTCTGTCTTCCAAATCACCTTCTTTCAAGACTCTTTTCCTTCCACACACCCTCAACACCCGCCTCCAACACCCAGGATCCTAGGAATAACCCTAAAGCCTGCATGCCCCTTTGCCTGAGCACTTGTCACGCTTTTCTAATTACCCAATCTCAAACGTAAAGAAACACTGCAAGAAATGTTTTTGCCCTGAACCATTTAGAGTAAGTTGTCAACCTGATACCCTTTCAACCCTGAAGACTATAGTATTTGCTACAGACATTCCCTAAATAACAACACAGCCATCAGAATCAGCAAATTGCCGGGCGCAGTGGTTCACGCCTGTAATCCCAGCACTTTGGGAGGGAGAGGCAGTTCTATCCCTTGATTCCAGGAGTTTGAGACCAGGCTGGGCAACATAACAAGACCCTGTCTCTACAAAAAATAATATTAGCCATGTGTGGTGGCGCACGTGTGTCGTCCCAGCTACTCGGGAGGCTGAGGTGGGAGGATTGCTTGAGCCTAGGAGGCAGAGGCTGCAGTGAGCTGTGATGGTGCCACTGCACTCTAGCCTGGGCGACAAAAAAAAAAAAAAAAAAAATTAAACAGAAAAGAATCAGGGAATTAGCACTGGTACATTACCACCATGTAATCCTCACATCCCATTTAAGTTCACCCATTGTCCCAACGTTTGTTGTTAGTTTGTTTTTTGAGACAGGGTCTCACTCTGTCACCCAGGCTGGAGTGCAGTGTTGCAACCAGGGCTCACTGCAGCCTTGACCTTCCAGGCTCAAGTGATCCTCTCACCACAACCTGGGAATACAAGTGTGTGCCACCACACTCAGTTTTGTTTTGTTTTTTCTTAATTAAAAAAATTTTTTGTAGAGACTAGGTCTCACTGTGTTGCCAGGGCTGGTCTCAGACTCCTGGGCTCAAGTGATCCTCCCACCTTGGCCTCCCAAAGTTCTGGGATTACAGGCGTGAGCCATTGCAGCTGGCCCAATCATGTTTTTATAGCAAAAATGTCCTGTCAAGAATCATGTGTTGCATTTAGCTCTCATAGCCTTTCCTCCCTTAGAAGGCTACCTTGCTTGACCCCACCTCATGATTTTGGATTGAATTGTTCAGGAAAGGAAAAGGGAAGAAGAAGAAAGAAGAAAGAAGGATGAAGAAAGAAGAGCTTAATTGTGTGATTGTCTCACCCATTGATTGTTTTCTCACTAAACTTACTTGGGGTTCACAATAAACACTTTGGAGGTTAATAAACAAATTTATGTTTGTTTTGATCACTGCTTTATCTCCAACTCCTGAACATAGTAGACCCTCAATAAATATGGAATGAATTAATGAATGACAGGGCAAAGAATGGGCCTGAATTATCACTAATCTTGGAAGCCTAGCACAGGGACTGGAACTCAAAGATGTTTGGTAATATTGGTTGAAATCAACTAGCATAGGGTTTACACATAACAGACTCTATAAATGTTTTTTGGTTGAATGAAAATATGAACAGTTAAATCAAAGTTAAAGGTGACCAAGATAACAGTGGCTACAATGAGCCAAGTATAGTTCTTAAGAGAAGTATCTTGTGATATAGGAACACATTATATGGCCTTGTTACTCATGATATAGGAACACATTATATGGCTTTGTTACTCAAAGTGTGGTCCATGGAAACAGCAGCCTCGACAGCACCTGGGAACTTGTTAGAAATATAGGATCTCCAACCCTATCAAATCTTCTGCAACAGGATCTGCAGGTGATTCATGTGCACTTGAAGTTTAGGAATCACTGTTATACCGGACTGATTCCCCTTTAAGGCACATATTTGCCAGTCAGACAAATTATGTGCAAGTCCCCTGGATTGACTGTTTTGTAGCGAGGACAAAGAGTGAAGAGTACAACACACCCACTGAAGCAAAAACTCCTAGAATTACCACAGGCAAGAATTCCAAATGACGGAGATTCTATCCATGGAAGCAAAGTGTTGATGGTCAGGCAGCTGGGAAGGGGATCATAGTATACCCCTGTGTTGTTTAATTATTTAACAGTTATTCAAAAGACACACCTATACACACCATGTACATATACATACGTGCCTGTGTAACTGGGATGGGGCAGGATGGAGGTGGGATGGGGCAGGATGGAGGGAGCCCTACATAGGCATTAACCAAAATGCAAAAACCTATAGTGGCCTCTTTTATTTTTTTATTTTATTTAATTATTTATTTATTTATTTGAGACGGAGTCTCACTCTTGTCGCCCAGGCTGGAGTGCAGTGGTGTGATCTGGGCTCACTGCAACCTCCGCCTCCTGGGTCCAAGCAGTTCTCCTGCCTCAGCCTCCTGAGTAGCCGGGATTACAGGTGCCCACCACCACGCCCGGCTAATTTTTGTAGTTTTGTTAGAGACAGGGTTTCACCATGTTGGCCAGGCTGGTCTCGAACCCCTGACCTCAAGTGATCCACCCGCCTCAGCCTCCCTAGGTGTTGGGATTACAGGCGTGAGCCACCACACCTGGCCAGGTGGCCTCTTTTATATTCAAATCGTGGATAATCACGGGCAAAATTTACCACATAATTTTTTTTGGAAATTTAGTTTGGAAATAATTCAGAGACACCTGGAGTTCTCTTTTAGTATCATTTTTCAGAGAAGGAAAATGGTTTTCCAGAGGGCGAAAGGAGAGGGAGAAAAGCAAAGTCCTCCTTTCCTGGGGTAATATCTCCATCTGCTGGTGTTTCAGGATAACACTAACAAAGACCTGAAAAGGCGAGTCAGATTCCATACTGTTTGCAGTGACTCGCCCTGTACTCTGGGGAATGGCTTCTTTTTTTTTTTTTTTTTTTTTTTTTTGAGACAGAGTCTCGCTCTGTCACCCAGGCTGGAGTGCAGTGGCGCGATCTCGGCTAACTGCAACCTCTGCCTCCCGGATTCAAGCAATTCTCCTGCCTCAGCCTCCTGAGTAGCTGGGATTACAGGCGTGCATCACCATGCCCGGCTAATTTTTGTATTTTTAGTAGAGACGGGGCTTCACCATGTTGGTCGGGCTGCTCTTGAACTCCTGACCTCGTGATCCCCTGCCTCAGCCTCCCAAAGTGTTGGTATTACAGGCGTGAGCCACCGCGCCCGGCCGAGAATAGCTTCTTCTGTCTCACCTCTTCTCTTCCTTTCTTGTCCCTCTGCTTCTCTTTTTCCTCCCTTCCTTTCTCCCTCTGTGTTTGTCTCACTCTCCTGTTCTCTCCTCTGGTCATTCCCATTCCCTTCCTTCATATCCCTGATGCAGACTCTCTTTGCATACCTACACACATGGATGACTCACTCCTTATAAGGTGGACTTCTCACCTTGAACAGGTTTTTTCCTTACATGGAGCTGACTCTACCTTCTGTAGCTTCTCCCTATAGCTCCAGTTCTTCATTCCAGGGTCATGCAGAACACAACCAGCTCTTCTTGCCTGTGCCCTTCAAAAGCCTGGAGACGTCTATCATGCTTTCCATGTATCTGTTCCTCTCCTCTCCCAGCCAAAATTATCCCTCACATACCAAAGTTTCTAGGTCCCTCCTCTTCCTGGTCACCTCTGCTAGACATATGCCAGTATATCTGGATCCTTCAGGGTCCCATACAGATCAGTACTTCAGCACTGGGCTGGGTAGCACAGAACAAGGAGAATTCATCACATCCCCTGTGCATTTGTTGTAAACATCTATACTGCTCAGTTAACTTACTGGGGTTAAGAATAAACAAAAGTTCTTAGCTTTGCTTCTGCTAAGTTATATCATCCTTGTAACTTTCTTGAAAAACAAAAATTCAGAGCTTTGTATTAAGGGCTGTTAAATTTACTCAAGTTAGATTCAGCCTGTTTATATATTTAAATTTTTCTGAATATGTATTAGATAAAAAACTTATCAAATAAATACATATTTGATGTTGAAAATACAGAAACATATTAATAATAAAATTACAGTAATCTATGATATCTTCCCCACAAAAAGGCAAAAATTATTCAATTTGGTTGTATTTCTTTCTAGTTTTTTTCTCTGTGCATATGCACATTTATATAATTGATATAATACTGTATTCAATTTTGTACCTCCCTTTAAAAAAATTTCACCCAGCACTTTGGGAGGCCAAGGTGAGCGGATTGCTTGAGGCTGGGAGCTCAAGGTCAGCCTGGGCAACATAGACTCTGCCTCCACAAAAAATAAAAATATTAGCTGGGGTGTGGTACATGTGCCTGTGGTCCCACCTACTGGGGGGCTTAGGCAAGATAATTGCTTGAGCCCAGGAGTTCAAGGATGCAGTGAGCTATGACTGCACCACTGCACTCCAGTCTGGGCAACAGAGCGAGACCCTGTCCCAAGGGAAAACAAACAAACAAACAAACACTGTGCCTGCTATTTTGGATGAAACTCTAGGATTTGAATTGAACATGAACATTTTTAAAAGATTATTTTTTGTTTTAAGTTCAGGGGTACATGTGTAGGTTTGTTACATAGGTAAACTCATCTCATGGGGGTTTGTTGTACAGATTATTTCATCACCCACATATTAAGCCTAATATCCATTAGTTATTTTTCCTGACCCTCTCTCTCCTCCCACCCTCCACCCTTCGATAGGCCCCAGTGTGTGTTGTTCCCCTCTGTGTGTCCATGTGTTCTCATCATTTAGCTCCCACTTATAAGTGAGAACAGTATTTCATTTTCTGTTCCTGTGTTAGTTTGCTAAGGATAATGGCCTCCAGCTTCATCCATGTCCCTGAAAAGGACATGATCTTGTTCTTTTAAAAATATTCTTTTTTTAAAACACTTTATATCATTTACACATTAGATCTAAAATCTGCAGTTTCTAAGCACAACATGTTTAGATCTTTCAGATCCTTCTGCAGTTTTAGGTTATTTCTACAGAAGTACCTTTAAGTGAATGAATAACACATTCTATAATTCCTAAAAATATAGTACAGAGTGAAATGATTTAAATATAATTTAGGCACATATTGATTAGGAAAATAGATTATCTCCCCATACAATACTTCACTGTCTTGGTAAAAATAATAAAGCAAAGAAAATAATTCATTTCTGAAGTTGCTTTCCTTCACTCGTAAAGGTCTGATCTTCTCCCACTATGCATATGTACCCTTTACTGTTAAGGAAAGCTTTGCATATGTAGATATAGAAGAATAAGCTACATAAATACTAAAGATATGTCATTCTCCCAAAGGAGACAAAAGTGGTTTTCAATGACTTCTTGCCTCATGTTGATGAGTCTGTAGAATTTAGAACCCATTTGGACACAGCTAATATCCCTGCTCTTGGGGTAGACATAAGGACACCAGGCCATTGGTAGGGAATACAGGCCCTTCCTCTGCTGCTGCGGAGAGATAATGACTCAAGAAAATTGGGCTAAAATTTGTTTTTAAAAAAATAAAAAATATAAGTGAAAGAATCACAGGTACTGACTGATTGGTATTACATCTTGGACCAGCCAAATGCCTTTATTTTTACTTTATATATATTTTTTGGTGGCTGTAATCAAATGTCTGTTTAAAATTCCTCATTCCCCACTGTAGGATTCTAGCTGCAATTATATTACATTGCCTTTTAACAGGCAACTCTACCATCTTCATTCATATAGTATAAGCTTTGATTGCAGTAGATCTGGATTTAATGTCTGTTTCTAAGCTAGCCCTATGTAAACTATTTGGTATTTGAATTAAACGAATACTAATGATGCACCTTGGATTTTTGGTTTTGAAGTATCTTCCTATGCTTGTGATGATTGTATTAGAAAACTAGGGTAAGGCCAGGTGCAGTGGCTCAGGCCTGTAATCCCAGCACTTTGGGAGGCTGAGGTGGGCAGATCACGAGGTCAGGAGATCAAGACCATCCTGGCTACCATGGTGAAACCCCGTCTCTACTAAAAATACAAAAAAAATTAGCCGGCGTGGTGGTAGGCGCCTGTAGTCCCAGCTACTTGGGAGGCTGAGGCAGGAGAATGGCGTGAACCCAGGAGGCGGAGCTTGCAGTGAGCTGAGATTGCGCCACTGCACTCCAGCCTGAGTGACAGAGCGAGACTCCGTCTCAAAAAAAAAGAAAGAAAACTAGGCTGATAGTATAAATAGATAGAATTTCTTGGTCTGGTGTTGAGTGGAACTTCCCTAGAATGAAATTCTGAGAAATGCTCATTTACAAGTGTTGTAGTGATAGGTAAGTTCTTCCTCCATCTGGAGTTCCACTGTACCTTTGGAATGACAGTGATGTACAACGATGTCTTTCTTTCCACTCTGTCTCAATCAGTAAGAACTGGATATTACTTTAATTTGGCTACATTTTGTTCTAAAAAGTAAACATAAAAATGAACCTGAAAAGAGTTTTAGGGAGTCTGATCTCACCATATTCATATGGTGTGACAGGTATTTAAAGAGGGGAGGCATCACTGAAGCTATTTATAAACCTGAGCAACCTTTTCCAAGTTTTCATAAAGTTTTAACAATTTAAATATCCATACTGCATCTAGGTATTCAATAAATATAATTGCATATGTTGTGCTTTCCATAAATTAAAATCCTCAAATGCATCTCAAACCAAGAGGGCATTTCCACATCATGCCTATTTAAAAGCAAATACAATAGATACTATTCGTGGTCATAAAACCAGGTAAACTCCCCTACCCCATTCAAAAGGCAGCAATATCTAGTTTCCCTACATCTATTGAATGAGTGCTTTTGTGTTAAAAATCAGAATATGGAAAAAAAAAGTCAGTTTTTTCCCTTATGCATGCTGAGAACAAGCATAATCCTCTAAATGATTTTTTAAAATTTGCTGACAGTGTTATTTCTTCTAGACAACTGAGTGGGTGGAGAAAGAAAAGCGATAAGGAAAACATTTTCATCTTGCACATCTTCCTTCAGCCCCTAAAATTCTCATCTGACACTTTGCGACACGTGTAGTGGTGTCAGCATCTCTTCAAATCTAGCTCCCCTCACGTTGGACCCTCTCAGGTTGGCTTCTTGAAGATCACACCCAGACAGATCACAGTTCTCTAAATCAGTTCCTGTCAGAGTTGCTCCTCTGAGGCTACAGTTCTTCAACTTTGCATTTTTTAAGGTAGCCACTCTCAGGTTAATTCCTGTCATCTGACTTCCTTCCATATCCACACCTTTCAGATTAGCACCTTCTAAATTGGCTTTAAGACCAGAAGGATCCTCAAAATTACACCGTTTCAGAGATGCTCCTTCTGCATTAGAACAGAGCATTTGACTCCCTGGAGATTTGCACAGTCAAGCACTGATCCAGAGAGATCAGCTCATTCAAGATTTGCACAGCAAAGATTTGCATGTGCAAGATTGCAGCAGTTTAAATTGGTGATTTTGAAGTTAATGTATCGAAGATCCAAATGAGAAAGTTCAGCACCACTGAAGTTCAAACCCTGGCATCGCATTTCTGACTTGGTTGGAGTTGCTAGCAAACATCGGACAAATTCCTTTCGGGATATTGGTAAATGATCCTCTGGTGGTTGAGAATTCTTTATTGCCACTTTTAGGTGTTCAATCAATGAGTCCATACCAAAAAATCTTGCTTCTTCTAACACACCCAATAAATCAATGCCATCATTTACAATGAGCTGTCCATGACGCAAGTAGTTCCAAATGGGTTCAAAGTACCCAGGACTTTGGTCAATTAAGAAAGCTCCTCTATGATCTTGCTTATCTCCCCAGACACCTTTGTCCTTAAACATGTGGGCCAGCATAATGTCAGGTTCTTTATTCACTAAAGTGCTCCAGGTAGTTGTAAAGTACTGCCCTCCAACATGTAATGTTAGCCAGTCTGTGTGGAATCCTAGCAATCCTTCAGGAGGCTTAGAATCTGTCTGAGGATCAATAAATGGCTCTCCCTCACACACAAATAAAACATCATCATCCCTGATCAAAACAATATCATCATTCAGTCCACCTTTCCCATTATACACACTGGTGGCTTTTATGCCGAGTTTACTGCTGGCCACAGACAGCAAATCAGATAAAGTTCCATATGCAGCAACCACCTTTCCATTCTTGGGGCTGCCGTTCAGGAACAGGGTCACCCGCCTCATTGCGCTGCCCCCGTGGGTTCCTGAGTGAGCCGCCACCCTCCCACCTGGTCCTCTTCCCACCTTTTTCTCCTCCTGCCCTTCCCCTCCCTCCACCCACTCTGATTCACCTCCCTTCGCCAAATTCCTGCCCTTGGGGACACACCACACACGCACTCTGTCCCACATGAGGGTTCGGCTGGTCCTCCTTCCCACCCCTAAAAAGGATTCTTAATACACAGTCAAATTTATCGCTGAACAATTTTCAGATGTTTTAAAATCCTCATGCTGTCTTCTAACATTGTACAAGACATTTCAAAAGATATAAGAATTAAAATCTACGATCCTTGGCTTCAGGAACTAACTTCCTAGGAGGGACACAGAAAATGGAAAAAACATACTATAGGGTGGATACTGCTGAGTCTCTAGAATTGCCCTTTTAGGTTCTATCAGGTTTTTTTGTTTTTGTTTCTTTGGAGGCAGAGTCTCACTCTGTCACCCAGGCTGGAGTGCAGTGGTGCGATCTCAGCTCACTGCAACCTCCGTCTCCTGGGTTCAAGCGATTCTCCTGCCTCAGCCTCCTGAGTAGCTGGGATTACAGGCACCTGCCACCACGCTTGGCTAATTTTTTTGTATTTTTAGTAGAGATGAGGTTTCACCATGTTGGCCAGGCTGGTCTTGAACTCCTGACCTCAAGTGATCTGCCTGCCTTGGCCTCCCAAAGTGCTGGGATTACAGGTGTGAGCCGCCGCACCCGGCCTGGTTCTGTCAGTTTTGTTGGCTTCACATATTGCCATGGTTTGAATGCCCCCTCCAAAAGTCATGTTGAAATGTAATTGCCATTGTGGTAGTATTAAGAGGTGGGGCCTTTAGTAAGTGACTAGGGGCGGGGCATGGTGGTTCACGCCTGTAATTCTAGCACTTTGGGAGGCTGAGGTGAAAGAATTGCTCAGGAATTCGAGACCAGCCTGGGCAACATAGTGAGACCTTGTCTCTACCAAAAAATAAACAAGGCTGGGTGCAGTGGCTCATGCCTGTAATCTCGGCACTTTGGGAGGCTGAGGCGGTTGGATCACCTGAGATTGGGAGTTCCAGACCAGCCTGGCCAACATGGTGAAACCCTGTCTCTACTAAAAATACAAAAAAAAAATAACTGGGCATGGTGGCAGGTGCCTGTATCCCAGCTACTTGGGAGGCTGAGGCAGGAGAATCGCTTGAACCTGGGGGCCGAGGTTGCAGTGAACCAAAATTGTGCCACTTCACTCCAGCCTGGGCAAAAGAGCAAGACTCCGTCTCAATATAAACAAACAAACAAACAAACAAACAAACAAAATTAGCTGGGTGTGATGGCATTCACCTGTGCTCCCAACTACATGGGAAGCTGGGGTGGGAGGAATGCTTGAGTTGGTGAGGCTGAGGCTGCAGTGAGCTGAGATCTTGCTACTGCACTCCAGGATGGGCAACAGAGTAAGACTCTCTCTCTCACACACACACATACACGCACGTGCACACACACACACACGAAGTAATTAGGTCATAAGGGCTCTGCCTTCATGAATTAATTAATGCCATTATCGTGGGAGTGGGTTAGTTATCAGAGTAGTGGTTTTCCGATTTTAAAAAAGACTAGTTCAGCCCAATTTCTCGCTTCCTTTGTCTCATACACTGGCTTGCCTTTTCAGGCTGGAATCACCAGATTCCAATGCCATGCTCTTTGATTTCCTGGACTCCAGAACCATGAGCCAACTAATTCCCTGTCTTTATGAGTTACCCAGTGATATGGTTTGGCTCTGTGTCCTTACCCAAATCTCGTGTTGAATTGTAATCCCCAGTGTTGGAGGTGGGGCCTGGTGGGAGGTGATTGGATCATGGTGGTGGTTTCTAATGGTTTAGCACCATTCCCCTAGTGCTATCTCATGATAGAGCTCTCATGAGATCTGGTTGTTTGAAAGTGTATAGCACCTCCCCCTTCACTTTCTTCTTCTTGCTCCCATCATGTAAGATATGCCTGCTTTCCCTTCACCTTCCACAATGACTGTAAGTTTTCTGAGGCCTCCCCAGCCATGCTTCCTGTAGAGCCTGTGGAACTGTGAGCCAATTAAATTTCTTTTATTTATAAATTACCCAAGTTTCAGGTATTTCTTTATACCAGTGTGAGAATGGGCTAATACACCCAGCCTGTGCTGGTGATCTGTTATAGCAACAGATAATGGGCTAAGATGTGTTTTGAAGCTTTGATACTAGAAACATGTTTATTCAGGGGAATTATCTCTTCTTGATTAATTCACCCTTTTATCATTAGAATTGTCTTTCTTAATATCTTGCAGTATAACTTATCCTAAAATCCACTTTACCAAATATTAATATAGTCACTCTGGTTTTCTTATGATTGTCGTTTATATGATATATCTTTTTCCATATTTTTTACTCTCAACCTATTTATGTCTTTATATTTAAAACTGGTTTTCTATGCACTGCATATAGTTGGGTCTTATTTTTTTATTCAGTCTAACAATCACTGCCTTTTAATTGAAGCTTTTAGAGCATTTACATTTAGTGTAATTATCAACATTGTTGGGTTTAAATCTACCATTCAGTTACTGTTTTCTATTTGTGCCATTCCTTTTTTATTCCTTTTTCCTGCATTCTTTTGGATTATTAGAATTTTTTTAGTATTTATTTTATTTCCACTATTGGTTATTAGATATACCTCTTTAGTGTTTTCAGTGGTTGATCTAGAGAAGGGGGTGGCAAATATGACTGTCTTAGTCGGCTTGGGTTGCTATAACAAAATACCACAGAGTGAGTGACTTAAACAACAGACCTTTATTTTTTACAGTTCTTGAGGCTGTAATGTCCAAGATCAAGGTGCCAGCAGATTCGGTTCCTGGTGAGGGCCCCCTTTCTGCCTTGTAGACAGCCACCTTCTTGCTGTATCCTCACATGACGGAGAGAGAAGCTCTAGTGTCTCTTTCTCTTATTTATTTATTTATTTTTTTTGAGGCAGATTCTTGCTCTGTTGCCCAGGCTGGAGTGCAGTGGCGCTATCTTGGCTCACTGCAACCTCCACATGCCAGGTTCAAGCGATTCTCTTGCCTCAGCCTCCTGAGTAGCTGGGATTACAGGTGTGCACCACCACACCTGGCTAATTTTTGGGTTTTTAGCAGAGACGGAGTTTCACCATGTTGGTCAGGCTGGTCTTAAACTCCTGACCTCCTGATCTGCCTGCCTCAGCCTCCCAAAGTACTGGGATTACAGGTGTGAGGCACCACTCCATCTTCCTCTTCTTTTACAGCCACCAATCCCATCCTGGGTGCTCTACCCTCAAGATCTCATTTAAAGCTAATTACCTCCCAAAGGTCCCACCTCCTAATACCATCACACTGGGGGTTAGGGCTGCAACACATCAATCCAGGTGGAGGAGACACAAACATTCAGTTTGTAACAATGTCCCAATGGCTAAATTTGGCCTATTTTTATATAATCCTTGGGCTAAGAATGTTTATACATTTCTTAAGAGTTGCAAAAACAAAACAAAACAAAAACAAAAGGAGGAAGAAAAATATGTGATGAATATGCAACAGAGACCACTTGCAGTTTGCAAAGCCCAAAATATTTACTGTCTGTCCCTTTATAGAAAATACTTGCTGACCCCTGCTCTAGGGTTTATAACATGCATCTTTGGCCAGGCATGGTGGCTCATGCCTGCAATCCCAGCACTTTGGGAGGCCGAGGTGGGTGGATCATCTGAGGTCAGGAGTTTGAGACCAGCCTGACCAACGTGGTAAAACCCCATCTCTACTAAAAATACAAAATTAGCTGGGCATGGTGGCACACACCTGTAATCCCAGCTACTAGGGAGGCTGAGGCAGGAGAATCGCTTGAACCTGGGAGGCGGAGGTTGCAGTGAGCCGAGATTGAGCCATTGCACTCCAGCCTGGGCAACAAGAGTGAAACTCCATCTCAAAAAAAAAAAGAAAAAAAATGCATCTTTAAAATATCCGTGTACATAGAGATAATATTACACCGTTTCACATACAATGTAAAAGCCTTTCTTTTTTTTTTTTTTTTTGAGACGGAGTCTCGCCCTGTTGCCCAGACTGGGGTGCAGTGGCACAATCTCGGCTCACACAGCCTCTGCCTCCCAGGTTCAAGTGATTCTCCTGCCTCAGCCTCCTGAGTAGCTGGGACTACAGGTGCCTGCCACCACTCCTGGCTAATTTTTTTGTATTTTTAGTAGAGATGGGGTTTCACCACATTCACCAGGCTGGTCTTGAACTCCTGACCTTGTGATCCGCCCACCTCAGCCTCCCAAAGGGCTGGGATTACAGGCGTGAGTCACCGTGCCCGGCCAAAAGCCTTTCTTTTAAAGAAATTGAAAAACAAACAAAATCTTATTTTTATTATTCAGCTTTAGTCAGAATTTGAATGTTTCCCATCTCTGTGTGATTTTTCAGAATTGTTCTTTGCCTGGCCTTTTAGAGTTTCATCTTACTCATACACAGTTTGGTAATCACTAACACACTGTGGAAGATTCCTAGGAAGAATTTCTGGAAGGCTTTTTATGCCTAGGTGCCTCTTCTCCAGTAATTTACCCTGCAAATTCCTGCTGACTCACTCTCTTGGAATTCCAATCTCTCTCCTCAAATCAGTGGGAGACTACCATGCTCTGTTTGAACTCTCCCTCCTGTTTCGTTGTCCAGAAAGTGTCTCCGGGAAGAAAACTGGAGCAATTGTAAGGCTCCCTTGCTTTTGTTCCCCCCTCTCTCAGGAATCACTGTTTTGTGCTGCCTATTGTCCAATGTCTAAAAACATTATTTCACCTTTTTTTTTTTTCTAGTTTTCTAGGTGTTTACTCACGGAGGACAAGTACGGGAGCAGTTAGTTACTCTGTTATAGCAAAAGTGAAAGTCTCCTCATTCTTTTTTTTTTTTTCTTTCCTCAATTTTTTTTTTTTTTTTTTCTTTTTGAGACAGGATCTCACTTTGTCGCCCAGGCTGGAGTGCAGTGGCATGATCATGGCTCACTGCACCCTTGATGTCCCAGGCTCAAGTGATCCTTGCACCCAGGCTCCTAAGTAGCTTGGACTACAGGTGCACGCCACCAAACCTGGCTAATTTCTGTATTTTTTGCAGAGATGGGGCCTCCCTATGTTGCCCAGGGTGGTCTTAAACACTTGGACTCCAGTGATCCTTCTGCCTTGGCCTCCAAAGGTGCTGGAATTACAGGCATGAGCCACTGCGCCCAGCCTCCCTCAATATTTTGTTTAACAACTTCATAGATTCAATTGTATGGATGTACTCTAATTTATTTAGTTAGTCCTCACTGATGAATTGTTTGTTTTGGATTGTTTTTTAATACAAATAATGCTGCAATAAATAACTGTGCATATGTGATTTTATACTTGTGTATATGTGTGGGATAAAATTCTAAAAGTGTGATCTCACTGAGTATGAGATTATTTGTAGATGAATTTTTACCAACTTAAGATTCAATGATTGGAGCCCTACAGATTAACTGAAAAAAGACAGATTGACAGAAGAAAAGACAAGTTTATTCATGTATGTGGAAGTGTACAGAAAAAGTGACACTCCCTACAGTTAGAGTTAAGGATTTATGTATCATCTTAATAAGGAGAGACAGGACCTTCAAGGAAGAGAGTTCGGACTTCAAGGGAAAGCAAATGGTGAGAAACTAGTGAGAAACAAGTGAGAGCAAAGAAGTGGAAGGTACAGACAATTCTGATAACCTTTTGTTTATGTAATTTCTCATCCAGGTGCAAATGAGCTATCTCCTTTCTGGTTGTAAACCACCTGGAAAGGGGATTTGTGATGGTTGTATTTTCAGGAAGCTTTGGATAAATCAAGGAAAGAAGCTTAGATAAGATTTTTTCTTTATGGCTGCTGTTTGTTAGATGTTTTCAGCTTAAAATAATCTCCATAGCACATCAGTAGTTCTGAGTGGATTCCATTAGTAGATACTGCCAAATTGACTTCTGTAGAATCTGTACCAATTTCTACTCCCACTAGCTATGAATAAGAATGGCTGCTTATACCTAAACCCTTGCAAACATGGCATGTTATAAAATAGTTTGATTTTTTTCTGATCCAGATAGTTGAATAATGATATCTCATTGTATTATATTTAGTATTTCTTTTGTATGAGGTAGATTGAGAATCTTTTCATGTTTATCAGCCATTTTCTTTTTTCTTTTTCTTTTTTTTTTTTAAGACGGAGTCTTGCTGTGTCACCCAGGCTGGTGTGCAGTGGCGCCATCTGGGCTCACCACAACCTCTGCCTCTGGGGTTCAAGTGATTCTCCTGCCTCAGCCTCCTGAGTAGCTGGGATTACAGGCGCGTGCCACCACGCCTGGCTAATTTTTCCATTTTTAGTCAAGATGAGGTTTCACCATGTGTGTCAGGCTGGTCTCGAACTCCTGACCTCATGATCCGCCAGCCTCGGCCTCCTAAAGTGCTGGGATTACAGGTGTGAGCCATTTTTATGTCTTGTTCTATGAATTCTCTATTTGTGTCCTTTGCTTATTTTTACAGTTGGTTGTTGGTCTTACTGAGATACAGGAACTCTTTATATGTTAAGGAACCTAGCCTTTTAAATCTATGTTATGGCCGGGCACATTGGCTCATGCCGGTGATCCTAGCACTTTGGGAGGCTGAGGCAGGAAGACTGCTTGAGGTCAGGAATTTGAGACCATCCTGGGCAACACAGTGAGACCCCATCTCTACAAAAAATAAAAACTTGCCAGGCATGATGGCACATGCCTGTAATCCCAACTACTAGGGAGGCTGAGGCAGGAGGATTGCTTGAGCCCAGAAGGTTCAGGCTGTAGTGAGTTGATCATGCCACCGTACTCCAGCTTGGATGACAGAGTGAGACTCTGTCTCTAAAAAATTTTTTTAAAATCTATGTTATGTGTTGCAAATAGTTTTCTCTATTCTTTGTCTTTCAATTATGGAATTTTTTGCACAATAGAAAAATGTAAATTATTATTTAGCTTCATTTATCAGACTTACTCTCTACCTCTCAGGCTTTGTATTTTGTTTAAAAAGGTCTACTTTACTTCAAGATTATAAAATATATTGTTTGGCCAAGTGCAGTGGCTCACGCCTGTAATCCCAGCTCTTTGGGAGGCCAAGGTGGGCAGATCACCTGAGGTCAGGAGTTCAAGACTAGCCTGGTCAAAATAGCAAAACCCCATCTCTACGAAAAAATACAAAAATTATCCGGACACAGTGGTGTGAGCCTGTAGTTCCAGCTCCTTGGGAGGTTGAGGCAGGAAAATTCCTTGAACCTGGGAGGTGGAGGTTGCAGTGAGCTGAGATCGTGCCACTGCCCTAGCCTGGGCGACAGAGCAAGACTCTATCTTAAAAAAAAAAAAAAAAAATTCTTTCCAGGTTTTCTTCTTTTGCTATTATAGTTTGGTTTAAAAATATTATATTTGATTAAATTGATATTAAATTTGTTGTAAAAAGTCAGGTATTACCACTTGAAGGTAGTTGTCCATGTTCTCTGGCATTTTGAAGAATTGGACAAAACACACAAACAAAGCAAGGAAGTGAAAGCAGAAATTTATTTATTTATCTATTTATCGAGACGGAGTTTTGCTCTTGTTGCCCAACCTGCAGCACCATGGCGCGATCTCGGCTCACCGCAGCCTCCGCCTCCTGGGTTCAAGCGATTCTCCTGCCTCAGCCTCCCGAGTAGCTGGGATCACAGGCGTGTGCCACCATGCCTGGCTAATTTTTTGTTTTGTTTTGTTTTGAGACAGAGTCTCGCACTGTCACCCAGGCTGGAGTGCAGTGGCTCGATCTCGGCTCACTGCAAGCTCCCCTTTCTGGGTTCACGCCATTCTCCTGCCTCAGCTTCCCAAGTAGGTGGGACTACAGGCGCCCGACACCATGCCTGGCTAATTTTTTTGTATTTTTAGTAGAGACGGGGTTTCACCGTGTTAGCCAGGATGGTCTCGATTTCCTTACCTCGTGATCTGCCTGCCTCGGCCTCCCAAAGTGCTGGGATTACAGGCGTGAGCCACAGCGCCCAGCCGCAGAAATTTATTTTAAACAAAAGTACACGCCACAGGGTGGGAGCAGGGTTGAACAAGCCTCAAAAGCGTGGGATACAGAATTTTTTGGAGTTTAAATACCTCTAGAGGTTTCCCATTGGCCCACCATCAGTCTGATTGGTTGCGGTAGGGGACCAGTCAGAATGAAGAGTAGGCCAGTAACCAGTTTGATTGGTTGCAGGAAGGGACCAATCAGCATGAAGAGTGGGCCCATGATCAGTCTGATTTTTTCAGGAGAGGAGCTATCAGAGGCCTTGCCTTGCCCTGCCTTGCCCTGCCTTGCCCTGCCTTGCCCTGCACCTTGCCCTGCCCTGTCCTGCCCTGCCTTGCCTTCCCCTGCCCTGCCTTGCCTTTCTTTCTTTTTTTTTTTTTTGAGATCAAGTCTCGCTCTTGTCGCCCAGGCTGGAGTGCAGTGGCGTGCGATCTCGGCTCACTGCAACCTCCGCCTCCCAGGTTGAAGCTATTCTCCTGCCTCAGCCTCCTGAGTAGCTGGGATTACAGGCGCCCACCACCTCGCCCGGCTAATTTTTGTCCTTTTAGTAGAGACGGGGTTTCGTCATGTTGGCCAGGCTGGTCTCGAACTCCTGATCTGAGGGATCCGCCCGCCTCGGCCTCCCAAAGTGCTAGGATTACAGGCGTGAGCCACTACGACCGGCCGGTATTTTCATTTTTCAACTGCCAGACAGAAAAAGGAGGGCTTGCAACTGCCACGGAGCAACTGCCACGCAGAAAAAGGCGTGGGTGAAAAGAGAGTGGCGTCTGATATCCAGTCAGCAGGAGTCGGCCTGAGGGTCCCCGCCTCCAGACCTTGTTATCCTGCCTCACAGGTAGATATCCAACTTATTTTTTCCATGACTGTCTTGCCTATTCTTTCAATATTATCTCCTCTTATGAATCTTAGAACTTATTTGTCTAATTTCAGGAAGTATCTTATTGATACATTTTTCGGGAAATGTATAGGTTACTTTAGGAATAATTTTGTCAGTGATTAGAAAATCTAAGCAACCTGAAATTCCAGGTTTTCCTAAATACTATTAAAGTAACAACACCTGTCTGTTAAAGTAAAAATTAAGGAGACCCGATCTTTTTTTTTTTTTTTTGAAACGGAGTCTCTCTCTGTCACCCAGGCTGGAGTGAAGTGGCGCAATCTCGGCTCACTGCAACCTCCGCCTCCCGGGTTCAAGCGATTCTCCTGCCTCAGCCTCCTGAGAAGCTGGGATTACAGGCATGCGCCACCAAGCCCGGCTAATTTTTGTACTTTTTTAATATAGATGGGGTTTCGCCATATTGGTCAGGCTGGCCTCGAACTCCTGACCTCGTGATCCACTCTCCTCGGCCTCCGAAAGTGTTGGGATTACAGGCGTGAGCCACCGCGCCTGGCCGCAGGGTTTTATTACTTTCGTTTTGTATCTATAGGAGCCTTAGTCATGAAGGAGCCATGATACATATTTATCAAATTTTTGTAATCTTCTTTAGTTACACATTTAGGTTTGTTGTCCACTTACCCACCCACCCCCCCCCCCCGCCCCTTGTACTTACAAAGGTGTGGTAAACAGCCTTGGGTTTATTATTCCACATCTTTGTATTTCGGTAGCATATATTTCTAGAGAGGAATTACCATCTAGAAGGGAACAAATGCATATTTTAAATTTTGATAGATACTACGAAGTGATCGTCAAACAGGGCATCAGTGACACTCCCGTCCACAATATAGCGGGTGTCCACTTCCACACACTCCTAAATTCTGAATATACAATTTTTAAAACTTTTGCCAGCCTGTAAATCTGAGGCAATCTAGGTCATGGCATTTACCGTTGAGAGGCAGATACGCAAAAGAATCTCTCCTATTGCCTGGCTTACTGTCATCATTCCATATTTTCCTTATTTTACCGATCAATCTGGCAGTAAAATATGTGTGATGGCTATAGTGTCAGCAAATCTTAAGGAAAAGAATTAAACATCAGACTCCACCGAGCCCTTAAAGAAATCCACGCAAACAGGTTGCTTTTTGAAATCAGCACTTCCGACCAGTAACTGAAGGGATGGAATCTGCTGTAGGGGTATTCGGTGTGTTCCATTCTTAAAGCGGGGAGTTCCTTTTTTTTCCCCTCAGACGAAATCTCACTCTGTTGCCTAGGCTGGAGTGCAGCGGCACGATCTCGGCTCACTGCAACCTCCGCCTCCCGGGTTCAAGCGATTCTCCTGCCTCAGCCTCCCGAGTAGTTGCCTGGGATTACGGGCGCCCGCCACCACGCCCGGCTAATTTTTGTATTTTTAGTGGAGACAGGGTTTCACCATGTTGGCCAGGCTGGTCTCGAACTCCTGATCTCGGGCGATCTGCCCGCCTCAGCCTTCCCAATTGCTGCGATTATAGGCGTGAGCCATCGCGCCCGGCTGGGAGTTCCATTTTTCTGGGAGCTCCTCCAAGACCCTTACCCCCACCCCCAGAAGAACCCAGCTGAGTTCGCGGGCCTGCCTTTGTCTCCAGAGCCACGCAGCGCTCCCAGACACGCTGCGCCGGAGAAGGCAGCTTTCTTCTGCCGTCCTCACCCTAGGAAAGGGGGTTTCTTCCCTGGCCCCAGTGTCCGATGCTCAGGGATCGGGTTCTCCCTCCGAGGGTGCACCTGGAAACCCGAGCGTCGCCCCGGGGCTCGCTTTTTTCAGACCGCGTCCCATACAAGTCCGCGACCCTTCCACGTTTGGGACAGGAGTGGGAGAGCTTAGGGCTTCCTATTTTTTTGTGGGGGGAGTGCAGGTGATTATAAATCTGGGCATGCAGACTACAGGCTTATTTGACCTGCAGCCGAGTGCGGGGCCAAGCGCCGGGCTCCTGGGACGCCACCGTTTCCAGACGCGCAGCCACCCGGACTGGACGAGGGGCGGGGTCCGACCTAACTGCCATCCGATGGACAGCGTTTTTTATTCGCGGTTTTTACCCTGGACTTTGGCTTAGTTAAACCTAAAGAGCTTTTTGGAATCTTATCTTTCCCAACGTCTATGAAGTGGGAACTCAATCTCCAACCCTCTACGTGTGTGTGTGTGTGTGTTCAGCGAAGGGAATTCACCCCGGAGAAGAGCCCTGGGTCACTAAAGGGCCGGGCACCACGAGGGTGGAAAAATCCTTCAGAACCAGCCAATGGCGGTACGGCCTGCCCTGAGGGCCCGCCTCTCCGGCGCCCTCAGACATCACGCAGTCGTTGTTGTGATTGGCGGATTTAGGCGGAAAGCTCGCTAGCCTAAACCACAGAGGGTTTTGATTGGTTGCAGCGAACAGCTGCATTTCTATAGTCCAAACCTGGAGCAGTTTAGTGATAAATCCCGCCCTAAAAGGCATTTGATAACCGTTTTACATGTTGTAAGGCAAAGGGTGATTGGTCAGAGAGCTCACGGATTCAGTCGGTAGTAAACACAACCAGACTTCAGGGACCGTGGATTGGTCAGTTTTTCCGGGGGCTAAGTAAATTCCTCCAGGTTCCGCGCGCCGGCTGGCTGCACTCCTACCCCGGCCCCGCCCTTCCCGTTGCTGATTGGTTGCAGCCCAACTGGGGGAGGAGGAATGGGGCGGAGTAGGCGCTCTTGCATTACGTCACTTCCGCTTATCCTCGGGCGCCGCTGCCGTGTTCTCAGAGTGCCGCGGCGAACTGGCTGGAGGAGCTAGGGGACTAGAGGCGGGGTGGGAGGGGGGCGGGTGGAAGGGGGAGGAAGTCCCGTAACGGAGACGCTGGTCTGGACGTTCCCACCTCCTCTGACACTGCCGAGTCCGATCGGAGAGGGGTCACCGCCTCCTTCAGCGAGGAGGAGGGGGGCGGAGCCCGACTCAGGTGAGGAGACCCGGTCAGCGAGTATCGTGATGGCGGGCGCGCTCACGTGGGGAAGGTTGAGCACCAGGGGCGAGCCAAGGCGTCGGGGAGCGCGCAGACGTGTACTGGTGCCCCCGGACTACCCTGGCTGTCTTTCGGAGGGAGCATTGTTACCGTTGGAGCCAAGGGGCCAGGCGGGTTCTTCTGCGCAGGCGTCCCCGGTGTCCCGACGCCAGGCTGTCTGCGGGGTGGGGCGGGGGCTGGTACCCCTGCGTCCCCGGCTGGCGACGTAGGTTCCCGAATGGGGTGGGAAAGGCCTCAGGCCCAGCGGCCTGGCGGGATGAAGAGAGGATCTGCTGCCCTGCGGGATGTGGTCGGACGGCTCCCTTGCCCCCATCCTGGGTCTTGAGCGACGAGGTTTCATTTCACCAGAGCAAGGCCATAGGCAGACTGCCATCGGGAGCCAGCCGCCGACCCTGGAGGGGTGGAGCCAGTGTTTCGGAATGCCCCAACTTGTTATGAGAGGACTGAAGTGTTTAATAGGCATTTATTGAATGCCCACTACTCCCAGGCTTCGTGCGAGGAGCTGTGGGGGATGCGGTGGTAAGACATTGCCGTCCCATCTTCTCCTGTTTGGAGGACAGATTTGTATGTAAATAATAAAAGGCAGTGAATTAAGGGGTGTTGAAGGTTAGTTTTTTCCTTTCATAATGGTCATTTTTTTTTTAAGTCAGCGTTCTGGCATAGTGAAGGATATTGTGGAAACTAATTTTCTGAACAGAAGGCAAATCCTAAATAATTTGGAGGAAAAATTTTAGGTGAAAGCACAGTACAGTTGATTACTAAGTAGTATCTTCTGACTCTAGTTAACTTGAATTAATAGAAGAAACTCTTCACCTTCAAAAATTGAAGCAAAAATATTCCAAAACATGTTCTCATATTTTTCACTTGTATTAAGTAGAGGACATTACGGGCTTTTCTTTAGAGGTTGAAGAGAATGCTGTGCCTTAGTCATTAAGTCATTGGTAATTTGTTGTCCTAGTATGGGCTGTTGTGCTTAGATGTAAAAGGCTGGGCAGAACTTGCTTTTCATTTGCCTAAACTCTTGTGATTTCTGTGGGGACGGTGGTTGGCAGTAAGCTAATAGTTCAGAGGGAAAAGTCCAGATGGGAAGAAGACAAGGAATTTTAGAGAAAAGCCCCTAAGCCAAAGGAAACCGTTCACTCTTCCTTTTAACCCTTCTGGAAATCTCATCAAATTTGGGAAGATTGACCTGGCCACCACAGCCAGCTTGGTGACCTTACAGGTAAGACTACTTGGGTGGGGACCTGTTCTGGGCCCTTGGGTTTTGCTGAATAAACAGACTCTTTTTTTGAAGAGTCCTGAAGTCAACTCGTTTACTAGAGATTTGCCCCTTTTCCCTAAAAGTTGTGTCAAAACATAACTTTTAGTTAGCTGAGGATGCTGGCAAGCTGGATTTTGGTTAATTGATATGTCTCTAGCAGAATTCTGAAAATGGTAAGATTTGGAGGAAAGGCATCTTACAGACTTAGGAGCGAACGCTCTCAAAAGAGACTCACAAGACTGTCCCCAAAGTGGAAGTAATAAAAAATCACTGGGATATCAAATAGTACTTAAAGAACTCAGCATGAATTATATCGAATTGGAGACTTTAAAATATCTTGTGTTCAGTGAAATTGACAAAACCTGGTGTAGTGCTGACAGAGAATCTTGAATCTGGCTCACATTCGTTTTGGAAATGGAAAAAAGAACCCAAGGTATTGATTCTATGTTAGCTTTCAACCTTTTTTTTAATGTAAATTAATTTTAAATACTTTCCCCCTCTGTCAGTTTTAAGCGTGTGATTTTTCTTTTACTGTACGTAATATTTCTCAAATATGGATGTTGTCTAGTAGAGCCAGTTTTGTTAGTGTAGCAGGTGGGATGGAATGTAGCACTACACTATGCCTTTTGTCTAAGTATGAAGTGAACTTCTCATCTCCTAAAAGACCAGCTGTTTCTGAGTGAACTATTGCTCTTTGCATATGTTCTCATCATTTTCACCACTGAATAGTAGCTTTTAATTTCAAGATCCAGTTTTAGAGGTGCCTTTCATTTTATTAGTTATACATGTATTTCCTAAAAGCTTTGATTTATCTTGACATCCCAAACAGATTAGGTTACTCTGACAATTCGAAGGGTGAGGAGGGCAGAGAAGAATTTTATTGAGTGATGGAACAGCTCTCAGAGAAGAGGGCATGCAGGGGGTGGTCTCTTTCCCAGTGTGGCTGGTTCCGGGGCTTCTTAGGGACTCAGAATGGGGAGTGTGTGCTGATTGGTTTCTGATGCAAAAAGTTTAAAGGGAAGGCCGGGTGTGGTGGCTCACACCTGTAATTACTGCAATTGGGGAGGCTGAGGCGGGCAGATTGCCTGAGCTCAGGAGTTCAAGACCAATCTGGCCAACATGGTGAAACCCTGTCTCTACTAAAAATACAAAAATTAACCCGGCATGGTGACGTGCGCCTGTAATCCCAGCTACTCAGGAGGCTGAGGCGGAAGAATCGCTTGAGCCTGGGAGGCAGAAGTTGCATTGAGCTGAGAGCGTGCCACTGCACACTTGGAGTCTTGGAGACAGAGTGAGACCCTGTCTCAAAAAAAAAAAAACAACAAAAACGGTTAAAGCAAAGACACCACTCAAAGGTGGGCACGACAGTGTAGAAAACCAATTAGGAAAGGGGTAGATATATGTAAAATAGGTGAAGGGTGGGGATCAATCAGAGGAAAGCATGCCAAATGGGAACACAGGTTCTCAATCTGGCCCGTGGATTTGACTTGTAGCTTGGCTTTCAAGCTTTTAAACTGTCTTCGGCTTGGAGGTGGGGTTTCACTGGGGATGTGCCCCTGTCTGCCTAGGCATTTGTCTGTCTCCTGCCTCTATCATAGTAGTCATTGGCAGACAGTTTTCCTTCTTCCTTGAAGACAGGATACCATAAGTAAGCATTATGCCATAGCTTAATTGGCAGTTTTTTTCCTAGTGTTACATGAAATAATGCATTTTATAATCACAGACATCTTAGATTTAATGAAATTTGGTAAAATTAATAGAATTTTAGCTCAGGTGGCACACACCTGTAGTCCCAACTACTTGGGAGTCTGAGGCAGGAGGATCACTTGAGTTCAAACCAGCCCAGGCAACATAGTAAAATCCTGGCTGCCTACCCCCCATAAAGAGACTTTTGTACCCAACTAATTCCTTGTAATTGTAACCAATGAATTTTCCTAATTCGTTTTCCTGCTCTGGAAAATGTTTGTTACTGAAAAGAAGCCTATCGAGCGTGATATTTTTCCTTATGTAAATGGAAATTAACAAATAAAATGTTCATTTTACAAATTTTAAAGGATAATTAAGTGATAGGTCTACTTTTTGGAAATTATACTTGGTAATGTGTTACTTTGTATGGTAACAGGTTTACAAATGCCTTTATTCCTAATTTACTTTTTTTTTTGAGACAGGGTCTCACTCTGTCACCCAGGCTTGAGTGCAATGGCATAATCTGATCTCGGGTCACTGCAACCTCCGCCTCCTGGGTTCAAATGATTCTTGTGTCTCAGCCTCCTGAGTAGCTGGGACTACAGCTCGTGCCACCATGCCCGACTAATTTTTGTACTTTTTGGTAGAGACAGGGTTTCGCCATGTTGGCCAGGCTGGTCTTGAACTCCTGACCTCAGGTGATCCGACTGCCTTGGCCTCCCAAAGTGCGTGATTACAGGCATGAGAGCCACTGCACCTGGCTGATTGCTATTTTCTTAAGTTTAAAATGTTTAGGGTGAGTTGCTCCCCTTTTTTTCTATGCATGATATTGTTGACATGGTATAATTAATTTTTCAGTACATCTTAGTCAATTATAATTTAAAATCCACTCAACCATCTTCCTCTAAAAATACAAGGCTTTCACCTTTATAGTCCTTATGGTTTAGTCTTTTTTGCGAAGAGGATTTGAGGAAGGAAGACCGGGAAAACAAAATCCAGTGTTTGGGCATTCGGTTGTGGGAGGAGCCCAGAAATGCTACAAAAATCTAAACACATTTAAGTTACTTACATTGTACTTATTTTGAATAGATGATCAAAAGCAACTCTGCAGGTCAAGTGAAGGTCACTTGCTGAGCATTATTGATTTGATAAATGATTGAGAAGTGAAGGCATATACTGCTTTGAAAGTAAACTAGGTGTAAGAAATGGATTAAGTCCATGTTCATCTTCTCTGTTGGAAAGGCACCATAATAATAGTGTCTCCAAAGCTTTGTCATAGTTTTCATCTTGATAAAAGTTTAGTTTTTTTTTTCTTTCTACTTTGTTCTGTTTTGCTTTTGAGATAGGGTCTTGCTCTGTCACCTGGGCTGGAGTGTAGTGGGATGGTCATAACTCACTGCAGCCCCAAACTGCTGGGCTCAAGCAACCCTCCCCCACCCAGCCTCCCAAGTAGCTGGGACTACAGGCATGCACCACCACGCCCAGCTAATTTTTGTATTTTTTGTGGAGGTGGGGGTCTCCCTATGTTTTCCAGGCTGGTCTTAGACTCCTGGACTCAAGCATTTCTCCCACCTTGGCCTCCCAACATGTTGAGATTATAGGCGTGAGCCACCATGCCCAGCACCCAGCTAATTAAAAAAAATTTTTTTTGTAGAGAAAAGGTTTTGCTATGTTAACCAAGCAGGTCTCAAATGAGCCTCCCGCTTCAGCCTCCCAAAGTACTGGGATTACAGATGTGAGCCCCGCATCTGGCCTAATTTTTTGCGGGGGGAGTGTTCACTCTTATTGCCCAGGCTGGATCCAGCGCAATGGCGCGATCTTGGCTCACTGCAACCTCCACCTCCCGGGTTCAAGCGATTCTCCTGCCTCAGCCCCCGAGTAGCTGGGATTACAGGCATGCACCACCATGCCCGGCTAATTTTTTATTTTTGGCAGAGACAGGGTTTCTCCATGTTGGTCAGGCTAGTTTCGAACTTCCGACCTCAGTTGATCCACCCGCCTCGGCCTCCCAAAGTGCTGGGATTACAGGTGTGAGCCACCGTGCCTAGCTGGACTAATTTTTTTCATTAAGAAAGAAGTTTCTTGGCCAGGCCCAGCATTTTGGGAGGCTGAGGTAGGCAGATCACAAGGTCAGTAGCTTGAGACTAGCCTGGCTAATATGATGAAACCCGGTCTTTACTAAAAATTTTAAAAAATGGCCTGGCGCAGTGGCTCACGCCTGTAATCCCAGCACTTTGGGAGGCCGAGACGGATGGATCATGAGGTCAGGAGATGGAGACCATCCTGCCTAACAAGGTGAAACCCCGTCTGTACTAAAAATACAAAAAATTAGCCAGGCGTGGTGGCGGGCGCCCGTAGTCCCAGCTACTCGGGAGGCTAAGGCAGGAGAATGGCATGAACCCAAGAGGCAGAGCTTGCAGTGAGCCGAGATCGCACCACTGCACTCCAGCCTGGGCAACAGAGCAAGACTCATCTCAAAAAAAAAAAAAAAAATTAGCTGGGCATGGTGGTGCACGCCTGTAATCCCAGCTATTCTGGAGGCTGAGGCAGGAGGATTGCTTGAACTGGAGGTTGCAGTGAGCTGAGATTGTGCCACTGCACTCCAGCCTGGGTAACAGAGTGAGACTCTGCCTGAAAAAAAAAAAAAAGTTTCTTGATCTGTCAGGGGTAAAAGACATGTTTAAAAGTTGTTTATGCTACACATCAGTTGGGATTGGAAAGAAAAGAAAACTTTTTTTTTTTTTTTTGAGATAGAGTTTTGCTCTTGTTGCCCAGACTGGAGTACAATGGTGCGATCTTGGCTCACTGCAACCTCTGCCTCCCAGGTTCAAGCGATTCTCCTGCCTCAGCCTCCCGAGTAGCTGGGATTACAGGCATGTGTCACCACGCCCCACCAATTTTTTGTATTTTTAGTAGAGACGGCTTTTCTCCATGTTGGTCAGGCTGGTCTCAAACTCCTGACCTCAGGTGATCCACCTGCCTCGGCCTCCCAAAGTGCTGGGAGTACAGGCTGAGAAGCAGGGGCTGGCATGCCCATGCCCTGTTTTACATTTTTTATAAATCTCTTTAATATGTAGTTTAATAGAAGACAGCTGGATTCCATTAAATGCTTCTGCATTCATTTTGCCGTGATACACTATGTTGATTAAAATACACCAAAAAACTCTAGCATCACACAAATATGTAGTTGGAAAGGGAGGATTATTTCAGTAGATTTTTCAGATAATTTTGGATATTCTTACTCTGATACTGTACCAAAACTCCACAAGTGGTATTTTCTTAAGTGATTAGTGCAATGTGGAATCTGAAATTATGTCAATGAACTTTTCATATTCTGTTGCATTAAAATACATTAGCTTATGTTTTGTACCTTGAATGAATTTTTACCCATACCTTGTTTTATAGCATTATTGTTACATGGCTACATGGTCATTTGGAAAATACTGATTTCAGAGTTATGCAGATCTTCCAAATGTTGACACATTTATTATACAATGTAAAAAAATCACATTTCATTAATATCACCAATGATCTGTCAGAAGAATTTGAGCATGTGGGAAGCTGTCAAGCTCACAGTGACAGATACAAGTTTTCCAAAATACTAATTTTCACCTGAATTCTCAAACTTTTTTATTGGCAATAAGTACTAAGTTATCTTATTTAAAATAACAGGCTTGTTTCATTCATTTTTTCATTCATTTTCAAGAAAATGGCAAATACTTCTAAATAACCATAGTTTGTCATTTGTTCTTTCAAGTAAAAATAGTGTCCCATGAGAAAAGCAATTAGTTGAGCCACCTCAAAAACTGCCCAAGTACTTTTTCTTGAGGCAACTTGTATTTCAGAATGCAGGAGGAAAACTTCAGGTGTACTTCCCATTTTATCACACATATTGAAAACAGGTACTCAAGAGTCGAGACTTAATAACAGATGTAGGGAAGGGGAGGCTGGGTCTCCATTGGAGTGAGCATTTGGTTAGTAGTAGCTGTGTTCAGCACAGATGTTTGGCATTCTGACCTGATTGTTCCTGCTGCCTAGCTTAATTTCTTCCCAGTTCAATCTTACGTATCCAGCCTTCCCATCAATTCCATGATCAAACTAATAGCCTTTCAGTAAATTACTTTTATGTTTAGGATCAATTTTTGTTGCTGCAACCAATGACTCTGGCTGATGTGCTGCTTAAACTTAAGAAAAAAACCCTAAAATACTTTTTAAGAAAGTAATCTCAAAAGTGATGATAGCCTTTAGTTCAAAAGTATGTGCCTCATGGTTAACCTTTCTGATGACTTGTAATTATTAACATCAGTTATGAGCAGTCACTATCCAATACCTACCTTTCTAGCCATACTATTTTCCAGCCAAATCGAATACATTGCTTTACCCACCTCAACCCCTTCTCCACCTTTACCTCTGTCTAGGGGTTTGTCCAAATCCAACCAAGACCTAGCTCTGTTGTCAACGCTACCATGAAGCTAGAAATAACCTTTGCCTTCTCCAAACCATTGAGAGGTTCTTTCACCTCTTATGTGGCACTTAGTGCCTTCCACTTTGTAATATCGTTATTCATGTATATCTTATTTCCACTAAATACCTGTGACAGTACTGTCCCATACAAATCTATGCTCCACAGCGCTTAACCTTGAACAAGTAAGCACTTTAAAACATTAGATGATGCTGGCATGGTGGCTCACACTTGTAATCTCAGCACTTTGGGAGGCCAAGGTAGGAGGAATACCTGAGCCCAGGAGTTCGAGACCAGCCAGAGCAACATAGTGAGACCCGTCTCTACAAAGAATAAAAAATTAGCTGGGCATGGTGACGTGCCTGTAGTACCAGTATTTGGGAGGCTGTGGTAGGAGAGTCACTTGAGCTAGGGAAGTGGAGGCTACAGTGAGCTGTGATTGCACCACCACACTCCAGCCTGGGTGGCAAAGCAAGACTCTGTCTCAAAAACAAAACAAAACAAAAAACATATTACATGAATGAACTTGTATACAAAAAATACACAAGTACCTTTATGGGCTGTTGAGGTCCCTTGAGCTGTATACTACCTAGCTCCAAGCTGCTGGGCCTCTTTTCCCCCTTAGTGGGTCACCTGTCTCTTTCTGCAGCTATCAACTTAACTTCATTTAAGCAGCCACTCCTTGCTCTCATTCTGGAGTTGCTGCTTCAGTTAGTTAGGGAACTAGAAAAACTTGAATTTTGTTTCGAACAAAAGACTGTGTGAGGGCTTGAGGGACTTTCCTATGAGAAAATCTTTCATCCATAGTCTTTGATCTTTATTTTGGATATTCTGAGACTTTTTCTTCTGGTTTTTGGCTGATTTTAGAGATAGTTGTGATTCTCAGAAAAGTGATTTTTGGGTAATACATTATACTTCATCCGTATATAGCAAAAGTTTATTCAGCAAATAATTTACTGAGTATTTTATGTCAGGCACTTTGAGAGAGAGAAAATACAGTTCCTGCCCTCAATAAGCTGTTTTAGTAGAAAAAGCATTTGAGCTTGTACTAGGAACCTAAGTAGGGCACGAATACCTTTTCTTATTCAAACTGAGTTATAGAGCTCTAGGTCAATTCATCCCTAGGGATTTTGGCCTGGAAAACAAGGTGGCAATGTGGGGAGAATTGGAGAGTTAGGTGAGATGGTCAGGGCTTCCAGCTCGCCTTCCTCAGTCATGCTCATCTTTAGTCACTAGTGGAATTTTCCTGTTTCATAGAACTAACCTGTTCAGTTTCTGAGCCAACCCTGACAGAGCAGAACCAGAGATATTATGACATTAGTCATGCTGACAGGTCTGGTTTCTTGGGGTTAACCCAGGCATCATTGTGCCCACCTAGTTCCAGCCTTCCCCTACTCCCACCTTGCTGGTCAAATTAGAACAATGGATGGATGTTCCAGTACTCCGCTCTGTCTGACTTGGAGCCCTGTCAAAATTCCTAGCCTGGGCCAGGTGGGTGGGTGGCTCACGGCTGTAATCCCAGCACTTTGGGAGGCTGAGGCAGGTGGATTGATTGAGCCCAGGAGTTTGAAACCAGCCTGGGCAACATGGCAAAACCCCCTATCTACAAAAAATACAAAAATTAGCCAGGCATGGTGACACGCACCTGTAGTCCCAGCTACCCAGGAGGCTGAGGTGGGAGGATCACCTTGAACCTGGGAGGTCAAGGCTGCAGTGAACCGTGATCAGGCCACTGTACTCCAGCCTGAGTGAGAGAGTGAGATCCTGCCTCAAAAAAAGAAAAAAAAAAAAAAAATCCTAGCCTGCACTTCCGGAGCCTGTGGTAGGAGGATTGCTTGAGCCCTGGAGTTCAAAAGCAGCCTGGGCATATTGAGACCCCACCTGTATTAAAAAAAAAAAATCCTAGCCTACTTGAGTGGGTCCTTGCTTTGTTCTGCTCTCTGACTTTTGTTTTCATCTATATCGTCTCTACAAGTGGAGGAAATGTTCTGTCTAGTTATTTTTCTGCTGATGAAATGGGAGAGTTCTCTGAACCCCCCTCACAGGACGTGTGACAATGATGTGGCTCATCTGTTTGGCTGCCACCACTGCTAAAACCCTTTACAGGAGGAGGAGCACAGAGACAGGCAGGGGCAGGAACTGGGGCAAGCTCTTTTAGGCTCTGGCCCCACGGTGGCATCTAGGGGTGGGTGCCCGCAGCTCCCGAAGCCCCATTGGGCTTGCTACAGTGCTCTTTTAGCTTGCCATATGCAGATGGGTTAAGTGTTAACCAGCTCAGTACCTTCTTGGTATTTGGGTTCTTGTCCAGCATCCAGGAAGAATCGGGTCACACATGGACTTGAAGGATGGTGTATTCGGGATTTTATTGGATGACGGAGGTGGCTCTCAGTGGGATGGATTGGGAGCTGGAAAGGGGATGGAGTGGGAAGATGATCTTCCCCTGGAGTTCGGCTGTCCTGTGGCCGATCTCTCTGACCATCCCCAGCTGAATGGCTCTTGACATTCAGATGCTCCTTCTCTTCTCTCCTTGGCCACACTGCTCTTATGCTCCTCTGCACATTCTGTTTGTCTGCTCATCTGCCTGTGGAACCTGGGGTTTGGGGTTTATATGTGTACAGGATAGCATGGTGTGGCAGGCCAAAAGGCAACATTTGGGTGCAAAAACAGGAATGCCTGTTCCCATTTAGGGCCACAGGTTTCCAGGCTTGAGGGTGGGGCCTTAGCTGGGGTACTGCCTTCTTCTACCCAGCATTTCCCTGTCTCCTGTCCATATCACTAGGGTTTTTGTTTTTGCTGAGCCCACACAGAAGTAGGATCTGCTAGGGTTTTATCTAGATTGGGCTACTGAATGTTAAGGATTCCTTAGAATGTTACTTTGCTTTCTGCAGGTGACAACTGTGTGGATCCTGCCTGGCAGGCAAGCAGCAAATTACTTGATATGGTAGTAGATGATGTTTGAGTATGGGTGCGGTTTTTGTTATGAATGAAGTATATTATTGAGAAGCATGTGGGTATATCAGTATATAAATTAAATAGTTTAAAATGTGCTGGTTTGTTCTCCGAAGACAGAAAGGAACTTTATTAGCCTAAGTAAAGCATTATTAGAAAAGTAAATCTATTGAGAAAAGTCATCTTTTGATTATTCATGTTAATGTAATGGACAGTAATGAGAGTGTATTTTCTTAATTATATTTAGTTTTGAAATTCCTAAATATTTGTTCCTGCAGATAACAAATACTGAACTTTACACTTGCTTTGGGTTAGACACAGTTATACATCAGTAGATTGCTTGCCACACTCTCCTCCAGCTATGTTGACTCATATTGTCACATTTTGGAGCCTTTTAAAGAGACCTGAAGCCTTTTTCCTTGGTTAGAAGGCTTCAGACAGGCAGCTTTGGGTAAAACTCTTATTTACTCAGCCTGAGCTCTGTTAAGGCTTTTAGACTGGCCCTCTGACTTTGCTAGAATTACTTGAGAGTTCTGAGTAAGAATGATCTTGATTCATGATTCCCTTCCATCAGAGCAGATAATAGCAAATTTTATATCCCCCAAACGAACTGAATTTTTAAAATATTCCCTCTAGATCCAAAAAAGTTCTAAAGGTTTTGAGATAGCTGTATTATATAGGTTTTCCTGGGAGATGTAATTTGAACTTCATGTTTGACTGTGTGGCAGAGATCCAACACAAACCAGGTTAAGGTAAAAGGGGAGTTCACTGGCTCATGAAACAAGTCCTAGGGTGGTGCCAACTTTAGTCATGCCTGGATTCCAGAGTCTTGATACCTTCTGGACACTGTTTTTGGTATCACTTTCTTCTGTGTTGGCTTCATTCTCAAACAGGCAAAAATGGTCACTCTCAGTGCTGGATTTATAACTCCCTCACAGTTTGTAATCTGGGTTGAGATAGTCTCTTTCTTGATATACCAGCAAAAGCCCACAGGCAGACTCCATTGGCAGAACTTGGGTCACATACCCATGTCTGAAACAATCACTGTAATCAAGGAGAGTGGGTACCAAGTTGACTGGGTCTCCCTGGATCCTCCGTCTCCTGGTGAACTCAGGTGTTTGGGGCAGTTCGATCTGTACTACCTGGACTCATGGACTAAGAATGGGTGGGAAGTGATTTTCTCCAATGACATAGAGGGACCCCCTCTCCCCGAAAAGGTGGAGATAGTATTTGAATGTTGATTTGTGGGGAAATGGTAAAAAGTTTCACACCGTTACAGTTACTTAGTGCTGTGTAACAGATCTGAAAACTTCATGGTGCTCACACCTGTAATCCCAACACTTGGAAGGCTGAGGCGGAAGGATCCCTTGAGCACAGGAGTTCAAGACCAGCCTGGCCATCATAGGGAACCCTGTCTCTACAAAAAAAAAAAGCTGCGTGTGGTGGTCTGTGCCTGTAATCCCAGCTAACGGGAGGCTGAGGTGGGAGGATTGCTTAAGCTCAGGAGTTCAAGGCTGTAGTGAGCTATAACTGTGCCAGCACTCCAGCCTGGATGACAGAGCAAGACCCTGTCACTATTTAAAGAGAGAGAGAGACAGACAGACAGACATGTGGCATCTTAGAATCCAATGAAGGAATAGAGATTTCTTGTTCACCTAATGGTTATGGGACAGGGGTAGGGGATTGAGAGTGCAACCTATATGATGTAAATATACAAGAATATTCCTTACTAATAGACAGTAGCATCTGTTTATCCATATGGTTACATGTTACTTTATTTTTTAGTATCACCAGGTGTGTAGCAGATACTGTGTAGCTCTGACCAGATCCCCTTGATCCCTATTACCGGTTCTGTGCACCCATCCTATAGCTATTGTGTGCTTAACAGCTTGCATCTGTGACTCTTGAGGACTATCTTTGGGTGACTGGCATCACTTTGTGCATGGGCCCAGAGAACCAGAAGTGCCTGGCAGTTTACATTGCCCTAGGGAGGCTTTTAGTCATTGACTGAGTGACTGCAGGGCTATGAAAGACCAGCACCTTTGCCTTGAGGTGGCTCAAACTCAGAGGCATTGTTTATACTCCAGAGCACCCCTGCTAGAACACACTAAGGCTGGGATTTTGCCCCATATTATACCTTTACTTGGCTGCTGCTTCCTTCTCCTGCTCCTTACTCCCATTTTCTCCTGGGAACTTCTTGATAAATCACTTGCACTTGAATCTTTCTCTTATGTTTTGCCTCTGGGGAACCCTAATTAAAACAGTACGAATCTAAGCCTCCTTTGTATTCATAGTCTTTGGAATCACTTTTGAGCTTCATATTAATAGTGATATACACTGCTATTTCCAACTAATTCTTGGAATATTGACTTCTGGGTTTTGGGGATGGCCAAAACATATATCAAAAATGATGCTAGTATTTGGTTTAACTCATGCTGCATTTGGTTTAACTCATGACCCCATTTTTACTGTGAGTTATGCTTCTGTTACTAGATATTTTAAATAGCTTATCTTAAAATTCAATCAGTGCAATTGAAACTGCCTTTGCAAAATCACAACTGAGAAAATTAATGACAGCGAAAGATATCAGACCTAACCGACCCCATCTTGCTTCTAACCTCTAAACTCTTCTTGTTCATTCCTGTGCGTAGGCCAAACTAGCCTTGGGAAGGAATTTTGTTTACAGTTTAAAGCTAAACTGTTCTTGTAAAACAAATGAAAGGCCACCAGCCACCAAGTTAGAATGAGAGGGGTTGGAATTCTAAATATTACCAGCCATCATTAGGTAGGTCGTAAGAGTTGCAACTTCCCCAATTACTCTTGAAGGTAACATCACTATTGTGAACCTCAGATCGGCCTTTTGAGATGTCTTTTCAGGCTTTTGCATTTCTGACAACTGGATGGCCCCACCTGGACCTGCCAACCAGTTCTGTATCCCCCACCCAGGAACTGACTCAGCATAAGAGGACAACTTCGACTCCCTAGATTTCATCCCTAAGCCAACCAATCAGCACTCCTAACTCACTGGCCCCCTACCCACCAAATTATCCTTAAAAACTCTTTTAAGGATAAAAAGCTTTTTAGGGGGTGATAATGACAGTTTTTTCTAATTGTATGTGTGTGGTTATAGTTTATTCAGGCTTTCTTTATACATTTATCATCTTACCAAAAGTGTATATGTAAATTTGCTAAGTGCACATCTGTCTTTTTTTTTTTTTTTTTTTTTTTTGAGATAGTCTCACTCTGTCACCCAGGCTGGAGTGCAGTGGCACTACATTGGCTCAGTGCAATCTCCATCTCCCAGGTTCAAGCGATTGTTGTGCCTCAGCCTCCCAAATAACTGGGATTACAGGCCTGCGCCACCACACCCAGCTAATTTTTGTATTTTTGTAGAGACAGGGTTTCGCCATGTTGGTCAGGCTGGTCTCAAACTCCTGGCCTCAAGTGATCCACCCACCTCGGCCTCCCAAAATGCTGGGATTGTAGTCGTGAGCCACCGTGCCTAGCCAGTGAACATCATTTAACGAATCAGTAGTTCTACAAGATTTAAGACAAACACCAGGCCTTACCTTCCCTGCTTTCCATTTTCTTTTCTTTTTAAATTTTTTTTTGGAGATAGGGTCTCACTCTGTCACCCAAGCTGGAGTGCAGTGGTATGATCTCAGCTCACTGCAACCTCCACCCCTGCAGGCTCAAGCTGTCCTCCCACCTCAATCTCTTGAGTAGCTGGTACTATAGGTGTGCATCACCACACCCGGCTATTTTTTTGTATTTTTGGTGGAGACGGGGGTCTCACCATGTTGCCCAGGTTCCTGTTTTCCATTTTCTCTTCTCCAAGACTACCATTTTCAACTCTTAGCTAATTCTTTTGGTAATTACATGTATATATTAAATAATATGCTTGGAGCTAATTCATTTTTTTTTTTTTTGAGATGGAGTTTTGCTCTGTTGCCCAGGCTGGGGTGCAGTGGTGCGATCTCGGCTCACTGCAACCTCCGCCTCCCAGGTTCAAGCGATTCTCCTGCCTCAGCCTCCTGAGTAGCTGGGATTACAGGTACGTGCCACCAAGCCTGGGTAATTTTTGTATTTTTAGTAGAGACGGGGTTTCACCATGCTGGCCAGGCTGGTCTTGAACTCTTGACCTCAGGTGATCTCCCAAAGTGCTGGGATTATAAGTGTGAGCCACTGCGCCTGGCAGGAGCTAATTCTTAATTTCAGTTTAGGCATTATCTATTGACATCTCCTTGGTTAAAGGTAATACTGTTCTTTATGAATTTGTTAATTTCTCCTTGTAATTCTGCCAGTTTTGCTCAATGCATATTACTCATTCTTCTATCTTCCAAATATAATTAAAATTTTTGTTAGATCAGCAATTCGCAAAGTATAGTCCAGTGACCTATATGGGCCCCACAGACTTTTTCAATGGGTCTGTGAGGTCAGAACTTTTTATAATGATACAAAGACTTACTTGCTTTTTTTTTGAAGCAGCTTTGTTGTCTGGGGTAAATACCTGGGGTTCGTTGTCTCGGGCCAAGAAAATTTGGGACACAGACACACTCGAGTTTAGGAATGGAGGTTTAATAGGCCAAAGAAAGAAACAAAGAGAAAGGAAAACAGCTCTCTCTCTAGTGAGACAGAGGAGCTTCTGAAAGGAAACGACCAGCCGGTGGCAGAATTTGCCAGATTTTATAGGCAGGCTTGAGGAGGTGGTGTCTGATTTACGTAGGGCCCACAGATTGGTTTGATCATGTGTGACGTTTATATAGCACATGGGGAAGGCTGGCCATTCCACCCTAATCTTATTATGCAAATGGGCTTTCCCCTTGGCCTGCCCCATTGTCTGCTGCTTACCGTACACATTGCTGAAAAAGAGAAGGGAAGATGAAGCCACCATTTTGAACATGATTGGCACCACTGCTGGCATCTATGTCTGCAGCTCGATTTTACAGGCTGCTCTTTGTTAGAAAGAAAAATCACTTGGGGCTGCTTTTTATTAAAAGGAAAACCTTACCGAGGGCTTACTTACCCTCACTATCTGCTTAATTTGTCTTTAATTCCTGTATCATTTTTACTCGTTCTTTTTTTTTTTTTTTTTTTGAGAGTCTCATACTATCGCGCAGACTAGAGTGCAGTGGTACAGTCTTGGCTCACTGCAACCTCCACCTCCTGGGTTCAAGCAATTCTCATATGCCTCGCCTCCCGAGTAGCTGAGACTACAGGCATGTGCCACCACACCTGACTAATTTTTGCATTTTTAGTAGAGGCAGGGTTTCACCATGTTGGCCAAGCTGGTCGCAAACTCCTGGCCTCAAGTGATCTGCCCACCTGGACCTCCAAAAGTGCTGAGATTACAGGCATGAGCTACCGCACCAGGCCTTTTTTTACTCATTCTTTCATGAATGTAGAGTGGAGTGCATGGAGTAGGCCGTGCAATGTGTGATATCACAAGCCTGAATGCAGAAGCAAATATGAGAATCCAGTTGTCTTCTCTTAATGCCAAAATATAAAACAATACCCCTCTTATGTTTTTGGAAACTATTTATTTATTTTTTAAATAACTTTTTTCTTTTTGTTATAGAGATAGAATCTCACTATGTTGCCCAGGCTGGTCTTGAACTCCTGGGCTCAACTGATCCTCCCACCTAGGCCTCCCAAGGTGCTAGTTTTACAGGTGTGAGCCACCGTGCCCGGCCCAGTTATTTATTAAAATGTTATGTTAACATGTAATTGTTTATTATTTATTTATTTATTTTGAAACGGAGTCTCGCTCTGTCACCAGGCTGGAGTACGGTGGCGTGATCTTGGCTCACTGCACTCTCCGCCTTCTGGGTTCAAGCGATTCTCCTGCCTCAGCCTCCCGAGTAGCTGGGACTACAGGCACACGCCACCATGCCCAGCTAATTTTTGTATTTTTAGTAGAGTCGGGGTTTCACCATGTTGGCCAGGATGATCTCGCTCTCTTGACCTCGTGTTTGCCCGCCTTGGCCTTCCAAAGTGCTGGGATTACAGGCGTGAGCCACTGTGCCCGGCTGTAATCGTTTATTACTATTTTTAAATAAGTTGACAAATAGTTTTAAATTTTCTGTTTTAATTTCTTTAGAGTTCCTTTTTTAAGAAAGTCTACTCTACTTCCTTAGCTGTCCATGGCAGAGTAATCAGGACTTAATAAATTGCTAGTTGAAGATGTTACAGTGTAACACCAACTCATCTGTCCTTCTGTTGTTTGGTTCTTTCTTTCATTTCCAGGAAGATCACCTCTTACTCAGTAAAACTATGCATTTCCAAAGTCACATGGATTAATATGTAGAGGGGCCCTATTTGTCAGAGGGATGCTATGGTGGACATCTGTCATTTGCAGCTCCCCAGAATCTTCTGAGCACCCCTTCCCCCCTTCACATTTGGATAGTCTGCAAATTGTGAGTCCCACTTTCCCAAGGTGGAATCATAGTTATGATGCAGACATTAGCCTCTGTATTGCCTGAAGATGGTCTGCCAACAAGGTATAACAGGAAGTTCCAAGCATCCCTAAAGTGTTTTGAGAGGAGTGTGGAGAACTTGAGTTGGTCTCAAGGCCTATGATGGGGGATCTAGTGTAGAGCTGAGGATCTCTAGGCTGATGGGAAGTTAAAAGATTGTAGGTACTGTTTGCCTGTCTTCCAGTATTACTTAAACCTTTTATCTTTGTTGGGGTTGTGTTTAGCTACCTCAGTAGCCTCTTTTCAAAGATCCCCTGGCTCTTGGAAAATTTCCTCAAAATGGTGTTTCTGGGACCACAATTTAAAAAAATTGTTTATTTATTTATTTTAGAGATGAGGGCTTGCCATATTGCCTAGGCTGTTCTCCAACTCCTAGGCTCAGGTAATCTTCCCATCTTGGCCTTCCAAAGTACTGGGAATTACAGATATGAGCCACCATGCCCAGCCCCGTAATTTTTAAGTAAGCTATTTTTCTCATATAAGTTCTGTTGCTTATCTAAAAAAAAAAAAAAGAAGCATTGAGCAGAATATTACTGTCCTTTTAAATCAGTATGCCTAGTTGAAATACTGTTTATTTGTGAAGTCAGTCTTTTATGGCCCCCCTCACCTATTAACTCAGGAAAATAATTCCCACCTGCCACTGTTGTTTTGAAGATTAGAAATAATGTAAATTAAAAGTACTTAGCATAATGACTGTCAGGCTCTCAGTAATTACTGTTATTATACCTGTAATCCCAGGCTGGCAGGAGGATTGCTTGAAGCCAGGAGTTCAAAGCTGCAGTGAGCTATGATCATGCCACTGTACTCTAGCCTGGGCAACAGGGTGAAACCCTGTCTCAAAAAAAAAGCACAGTAAAAAATATATATTTTATTACCACTACCATTACCTCTGTTACTGTCACCAGTGAGACTGTTACTACAATGCTGGGTGATACGGCTTGGCTCTGTCCCAACCCAAATCTCATCTCGAATTGAATCCCCACATGGAGGGAAGGAGGTGATTGGATCCTGGGGGTGGTTTCCCCCATGCTGTTCTCCTGATAGTGAGTTCTCACAACATCTGGTGGTTTTATAAGTGACAGTTTCTCCTTCACACACTCACACTCTTCTGCCACCATGTGAAGAAGGTCCTTGCTTTCCCTTTGCCTTCCACCATGATTGTAAGTTTCCTGAGGCCACCTTAGCCATGCAGAACTGTGAGTCAATTAAACCTCTTTCCTTTATAAATCACCCAGTCTTGGGTATTTCTTTATAGCAGTTGAAAACAGACTAATACACTGGGTCTATTCCCCACTGTAGGAGAGAAAGCAATAACGCTGAGTGTCTAGTGTTCCTTGTTTTTGCCTGTTGAGCCCAAGCTTCCATGGTCGCTTAGAAGAGCAACTCTGAGTCTTGTACAACTTCCCACCACAATTCCCTGTTTATTTTATTCCTCAAACCAGAATGTTTCTTCCCTGTTACTGCTACAAAATAATTACCCCTCTGGAACTTGGCACTTATTCATATATGAGTGTACTTTCTAAGGCAGGGCTATAGACTTAATGAGCAGTAATTGCATTTCGTTTAATCTCCCCAAAGCCTTAAGCTCTGTGGGCCCTGAGTGAGTCGGGTGGGGACCCGGGATGTGTGTGCTGCTGCCTGCCACTGCTGGCTCTCTGCTTTCTGCCGGAAAGCTTGGTAAAGCAAGAAGGGATGTGGCAGTGGCTGCATCTTTGGAGATCTGATCTCTCATACATGATAGCAAAGAACAGACACCTCAGTGGGAAAGTATGTGTTTCAGTGATCTATTTTGTTGTTGAAAGTTCATCAAAGCTCAACAAACATAGGCAAAACAATGTGGCCAACATGTGTCTGCTGCTTTGAGGCATTTGCTTTTCCGATAGTTAACTTTCCAAGTATAGCTGAATAGCATAATAGTCTCAGTCGCCACAGTAGACCCTTGAATTTTGTGGACTTAGTTTGCCATTTCAGTTATTTCCCAGGATCCTGACCAACTTTGGCCTGTAAGGCTGTATGGCTGGGACATCAGAGCAAGTGGTTGGGCCTGGGGAGCCACTTGGCACCCATGCTGCCTTCTTATGAAATGCCATGATGGTATTTGTGAATTTTGGAGATTTGCAAAGATCTCAGGTATATCCCTTTAGAATATCACAGATCTACCTTTTTAAAATTTAATTTTATAAATATATGTGTATACATTTTTATGTATTTATTTATTTGAGACAGAGACTTGCTCTGTCGCCCAGGTTGCAGTGCAGTGCAGCGATCTTCGCTCTCTATAACCTCTGCCCCCTGGGCTGAAGCAGTCTTCCCATTTTAGCCTCCCAAGTACACTGGGACTACATGGCGGGCACTTGCCACCATGGCCGGCTACTTTTTGTATTTTTAGTTGAGATGGGGTTTTGCCATGTTGCCTAAGGTGGTCTCGAACTCCTGAGCTCAAACAATCCGCCCGCCTCAGTCTCCCAAAGGGTTAGGATTACAGCCATGAGCTACCACACCCAGCCTATAGTTCCATAAGGCTTATAGGTAAAAAGAAACAACAACAACAACAAAACAGCAGTCCCCTGTCCCATCCTTTTCCCCATCAATTACCCACTCCTCAGAGGCAACCACTTTCAATTATTTCAGCTGTTTCTTCCACTATTGACTTCCATATTTCTTTTTTCTTTTTTTTTTTGACAGGGTCTCACTCTGTCTCCCAGATTAGAGTGCAGTGACGTGATCTCTGCTCACTGCAAGTTCTGACTCCGGGCTCAAGTGATCCCCCTCAGCCTCCCAAGTAGCTGGGACTGCAGGCACATACCACCATGCCTGGCTAATTGTTTTTGTATTTTTAGTAAGAGATGGGGTTTTGCGCCATGTTGCCCAGGCTGGTCTTGAACTCCTGGGGGCTCAAGGGACCCACCTACCTCGGTCTCCCAAAGCGCTGGGATTACAGGCGTGAACCACCAAGTTGGTTAACTTCTGTACTTCTAAATAACATGCCAAATTACTATTTTTTGAGATAACCTATTTCAGACTGTATTTCTAGATTAATAAGGAAAGTGAAGATTTAACTTTATTATACCTCATCTCCTCTACCCTCTTCCCCCATGCAAAGTTGCTTTCTCTCATCCTCCCAATATCTCACATTCGGTTTAGTGTACATATTTTATGACTGTGTAAATATTGTCTACGAATGAACTACATATTGTGTCCTGTAAGTAAACAACCTTTTTTTTTTTTTCCTGGAGTTAATCATTGATCCATTTAAAAACTTCTTGTTTTTTTTTAATGACCTATCTTCACACTTGGATAGAACTGGTAAATTATAAGCACTCCCAATCACATCAGGTTATCTATCCATTCCTTTTTTTCCCACCCCCCTTGGAGACCCACTCCTTGGAGTCCTTCCTGCTCCAGTCTGACTGCTTTTGCTCTCCAGGCCTGCTGCCTAGTTGTCATCTGGAGCTTCATCATCATCCTTGGGATTCCCTTTGCCTGTCTTCTCTGGTGGGTCTCCTGTTTCCTACAATCTTAGTCGCCTCCTGAGAAAGGATAAACCTTTGGGTTCTTATCTGAAAATGCCTTAGTTTATCCTAATTGATTAATAGTTTAGCTGAGTGTGGCATTCTAAGTTGGAAATCATTTTCTTGGATAATTTTGAAGGAACTGTCATCTTCTAGCTTTTAGTGCTGCTGTGGCAAAGACGAATGCCAATTTTATTCCTGATATCAGCCTAGTGTGGGGATTTGTATCTTCATATTTTGAGTACTTGTTGGGCCTTTTTAGTCTTAATAAGCAAATTTCTTCAGTTCTCAAAATTTAAAAAATACCATTTCTTGGCCGGGCGCAGTGGCTCATGCCTGTAATCCCAGCACTTTGGGATGCCAGGGTGGGCGGATCACCTGAGGTCAGGAGTTCAAAACCAGCCTGACCAACAAGGTAAAACCCCTGTCTCTACTGAAAATACAAAAATTAGCCGGGTGTGGTGGCGTGCACCTATAATCCCAGCTCGTCAGGAGGCTGAGGCAGGAGAATCACTTGAACCCGGGAGGCGGAGGTTGCAGTGAGCTGACATTGCGCCACTGTACTCCAGCCTGGGGGAACAGAGCGAAACTCTGTCTCAAAAACAAAACAAAAAACCATTTCTTACATCATTTTCACCCTCTGTATTCTTCCTTTTCTCTTTCTGTAGTCAAGATATTGGACCTGATTAATTCCTTCTCTTATTCATTCACTTATTTTTATTTTATTTTATTTTCTGAGACAGGGCCTTGCTCTGTTGCTTAGGCTGGAGTGCAGTGGCCCAGTGACAGTTCACAGAAGCCTTGACTTCCCAGGCTCAAGTGATCCTCCCACCTCAGCCTCCCAAGTAGCTGGGACCACAGGTGCACGCCACCATGCTCGGCTAATTTTTTTTTGAGACAGGTTTCATTCTGTCACCCAGGTTGGAGTGCCGCAGTGCGATCTCTGCTCACTGCAGCCTCTGCCTCCCAGGCTCAAGTGATCCTCCGCCTTCAGCCTCCTGAGTAGCTGAAGGCACATACCAGCATGCCCGGCTAATTTTTTGTATTTTTGGTAGAGACAGGGTTTCACCTTGTTGCCCAGGCTTGTCTCAAACTCCTAAGCTCAGGCAATCCTCCCACCTCAGCCTCCAAAAGTGCTATAGGATTACAGGCATGCGCCACCACATCCTGGTGTTTTTTTGTTTTTGTTTTTTTTAATTGGATAGATTTTCAGCCAGGCCTCCTGCCTTAGCCACACCTTCATTCCATTTCCCCTGGCAAGGGCAACCAGTTCCTTGGCCTTTGGGAATGAGATTTATATATGTTAGGTTGTTTTATCCGCTGCCTAGTTTAGGATTTTCGCTTTTGGGGTGTGCTGAGTCAGTTAGCACTCATTTACCTCTCCCCAGCTTCCAAAATGCTATTGAAGGCCTTCTCATTCTCTTTTTCCTTGTGGGTTTACACCTTTAAAGTTTAAACAAAAACTTTAGTGTTTTTTTTTTTTTTTTTTTCTTTGAGATGAAGTCTCACTCTGTCGCCCAGGCTGGGAGTGCAGTGGTGTGATCTCAGCTCACTGCAACCTCTGCCTCCTCAGCCTCCCGAGTACCTGGGATTACAAGCATGCACCACCATGCCTGGCTAATTTTTTGTATTTTTAGTAGAGACAGGGTTTCATCATGTTGGTCAGGCTCGTCTTGAACTCCTGACCTCAGGTGATCTGCCCGTCTCAGCCTCCCAAAGTGCTGGGATTACAGGCATGAGCCTCCATGCCGGGCTTCGTGTCATTTTAGTGGGGTTTCAGGAAAGAGCACGGGGCAAATGCGTGTGTGCAATCTGCTACCATCTATAACTGGAAATCTTCCACACTAATATTGATTTGCCCTTTTCACTTATTTAGGGTTCCTAAGACTTTGGAATTTCTTGGTATTCATTCCTCATCCTTAGGGAATGCAGAACTCTAACAAACTTCTGTGGGATAGATATGCCATCACTCACACACTGGTCTTTACTAACTTAGACCCTTAGTGTTATACATGGCTCATATGAAGAGTAAAGGGGAGCCTGTCGGTAGCTAGGCCCACATGTGTGCATGCCTCCTGGGCTGATGGCTGAATTGCCATTTGCTTCTTATATGACAAGCTCTTAGTGTATGTGCCCATTATCAGAGATATCACGGGCTTCAAAGGTCCAAGCTTGGCCATCCATTCCACTCTTTTCATCATACCCTTTGTGTTCTGACTTTGAAGCTTTTCTAGGTCTTAACATTTTCTTTCTTTGTTTTTCTGTAGGATCATGGATTTTCCTGGTCACTTTGAACAAATCTTCCAGCAGCTGAACTACCAGAGACTTCATGGCCAGCTCTGTGATTGTGTCATTGTAGTGGGGAATAGACACTTTAAAGCCCACCGCTCCGTGCTGGCAGCATGCAGCACGCATTTCCGAGCCCTGTTCTCAGTGGCAGAAGGAGATCAGACCATGAACATGATCCAGCTGGATAGCGAGGTGGTGACAGCAGAGGCCTTTGCTGCACTGATTGACATGATGTATACCTCCACCCTCATGCTGGGGGAGAGCAATGTAATGGATGTCTTATTGGCAGCCTCTCACCTGCATTTGAACTCTGTTGTTAAGGCATGTAAACATTACTTAACGACAAGGACGCTGCCCATGTCTCCCCCCAGTGAGCGCGTTCAGGAGCAGAGCGCCCGCATGCAGCGCTCCTTTATGCTACAGCAGCTGGGACTAAGCATCGTGAGCTCAGCCCTCAATTCCAGCCAGAATGGCGAGGAGCAGCCAGCCCCCATGAGCTCTTCCATGCGCAGTAACCTGGATCAGCGCACGCCCTTCCCCATGAGACGCCTTCATAAGCGCAAGCAGTCTGCAGAGGAGCGGGCCAGGCAGCGCCTCCGACCCTCCATGGATGAGTCTGCCATTTCAGATGTTACACCGGAGAATGGGCCTTCAGGGGTTCATTCTCGGGAGGAGTTCTTTTCACCAGATTCTCTGAAAATTGTGGATAATCCTAAAGCTGACGGAATGACTGATAACCAGGAAGATAGTGCGATCATGTTTGATCAGTCTTTTGGCACTCAAGAAGATGCACAGGTGCCCAGCCAGTCTGATAACAGTGCTGGCAACATGGCACAGTTGTCCATGGCCTCTCGTGCAACTCAGGTTGAGACTAGTTTTGATCAGGAAGCTGCACCTGAGAAAAGTAGTTTTCAGTGTGAAAACCCTGAGGTTGGCCTTGGTGAGAAGGAGCACATGAGAGTGGTGGTTAAATCTGAGCCCCTGAGCTCACCTGAGCCTCAGGATGAAGTGAGCGATGTGACCTCACAAGCAGAAGGCAGCGAGTCTGTGGAAGTGGAAGGAGTTGTGGTCAGTGCCGAGAAGATAGACCTCAGCCCTGAAAGCAGTGATCGGAGTTTTTCAGATCCCCAGTCTAGCACAGACAGGGTAGGTGATATCCATATTTTGGAAGTCACAAATAACCTAGAGCATAAGTCCACTTTTAGTATTTCGAATTTTCTTAACAAGAGCAGAGGAAATAACTTTACTGCAAATCAGAACAATGATGATAATATTCCAAACACCACTAGTGACTGCAGGCTGGAGAGTGAGGCCCCCTATTTGTTGAGTCCAGAGGCTGGGCCTGCAGGTGGGCCCTCCTCTGCCCCTGGCTCCCATGTAGAGAACCCATTTAGTGAACCTGCAGACTCCCACTTCGTCAGGCCTATGCAGGAGGTGATGGGCCTGCCGTGTGTGCAGACTTCAGGCTACCAAGGAGGAGAACAGTTTGGGATGGACTTTTCCAGGTCTGGTTTGGGCCTCCACTCCTCCTTCTCCAGGGTAATGATAGGTTCCCCAAGGGGAGGAGCCAGTAACTTTCCTTACTACCGCCGCATAGCTCCCAAAATGCCAGTTGTAACTTCCGTCAGGAGCTCACAGATCCCAGAAAACTCTACCAGTTCCCAGCTAATGATGAATGGAGCTACGTCCTCATTTGAAAATGGCCATCCTTCCCAGCCTGGCCCTCCACAGTTGACCAGGGCATCTGCAGATGTTCTGTCAAAGTGCAAGAAGGCCTTATCAGAGCACAATGTTTTGGTTGTAGAGGGAGCTCGCAAGTATGCCTGCAAAATCTGCTGCAAAACTTTTCTGACTTTGACAGATTGCAAGAAGCACATCCGTGTTCACACAGGTGAAAAGCCTTACGCCTGCCTGAAGTGTGGCAAGAGGTTTAGTCAGTCCAGCCACCTGTATAAGCACTCAAAGACTACCTGCCTGCGCTGGCAGAGCAGCAATCTTCCCAGCACTTTGCTCTAGCTGTTTGTCCTTACAAGACAACGCTGAGGCCAGTTGTCAGACTGAATTTCTTTTGGTAAGCAGTTAATGCCTTTGGGTTCGAGGCTTCCAGCTGCCCAGTGGCTCTTAAACAGTTTAGCAACTAATAACCGGAGAACTAACATGTAGTATTTGTGCTGCTGCATTTCTGAGTGAAGTGCACGTCTTGGGAAAGGGATGCAATCCCTGAAACCAGGTGCTTCCTTGGGGTTGAGTAATGCAGTCAGAAAGTAGTTTGTAATTGATATTAAAAGTGGCACATTTAAAAATTTAAAAATTGAAGTGCAAAAAAATTTTTTTAGCAATTTTTGTAAAACTGTGTAGCATTTAAATTTCCTATACCTTCTGATGGGAGTATTATATCCCTGTATAGTGATGCAAAATGCACTTATGTGTAACCAGTGGTGATTTGGTGCCTGTCTTAAAGGAAGGCCTTTGAGGACACACCTGTCTGCCACAAATGCTTAAAGTGTATCATGAGCTAGTCCTAGGCCTCAAAGTACTGTATTTTTATTTTTACCTGATTTGCAGTCATAAACACTGCACTTTGGTGCTGACACTGGGTCCAGAGTAAGCATTCTCTTGGACTATTTAGATGTATATACTTTTGAATACATCACTGTTGGATAGATGTTTTAACAGTTTTTTCTGGTTTAAAAACCAAATTGTAAATGGAGTATGTACTTGTAGAGAGTGACAAGGTATTGTTTCCCTATGTGCTGTTTGAGCAGTATTTTAACCAACTTGTATTACAGATATTACAGTTCCATGTTAGGAAGTCAGAAAAGAGCTTGTGTTTGTCTTTGTTCTGATGATGTGGAGTCATGTTTTGTGGGGTCTTCCATGGCACATTTACCTGTTGCTCCGTCCAGATGTTGAGGGCCAGTCTAGGCTGACACAACCTACCCGAGGACAAGCCTGTTCTCCATTTCTTCTCTCCCCTCCCCATATAGCAACTCTCCCAGGTTTAGATTACCGTTTTCGACGAGATTAACCAAAAATGCCCCACACAGGTTTTATTACTGTTATATACTATACTTTTAACAGTACAGACCCTAAATTTTATTATTTGTTGCTCCCCCAATCTGATACCAAATGTTTAAAGTTGTTTGAAATCCAAACATGGTAGTGTTCATGGGTAAATATTTTCTAGGCTATGTAAGAGTTAGCAGCCCGTAGCATAGAAGTAATCAAGTAGCATCTGAGACTGTTGGAGGCACTAGGGCTTCTCTGGGCCCTACAGCCTCACTTCCCCAGCCTCACCTTGCTGTCCTCTGACACTGCCATCAGGGCTGTTAGTGGCACCTGTATGAGGCCAAGTGTGCGTCCAGGGGAACAGCACAGGTTAATGCGTCTCCCTAGAACTCATGAAGTCAGTTTAATTCATGCATGAACATGAGTTCATTTTATGTTTTATATAGCTTTCTTAGACATACCAAACCATCATGCATAAATCAGATAAATTATTCAGTTTTTGTGTTTAGAAAGCTAAGTATGTGTAGCTGGAAACAAAAATGAGCGTGTTTTCTCTCCTGTTAACCTAGAGTGTGCAGTTACACATGTGTGGATAATTTCATGTTCCAGGGGCGCTTGGCATCTCCCATGGACTGATTCCCAGGAAGAAAAGCCCAAAGGGAAACCCACGATTCCTTTCGAGTAGATGTGGGAAAGAGCCCATTGGATGATATGAGGTCCTGTGAAATTCAGTTGTGTGTGTGGCTCCTTGTTAGCAGTCATGTTGACATGGTGTTAGGAGGCTCCCCATCCACCCTTTACATGATGTAGGGACCAGTGTCTTGTGAGATTAACCTTGGGACACAGTGGGTTAGCCTGGAGAAAACGAGAGGCCCTGCCTGGACCCAGGGAGAGGAGCCAGTGACACAGGCAGAGCGGTGCAGCCCTCCTTTCCTTCCATTTGGAGGAGGTGGTGCCAGGAGCCTGCCCGCTTACCTCTGCTGAAGCATAAGTGGACTTTGCTTTTGGGGCTTATCTCTGATACATGCTGGAGCCCTGCCTCTCCACTGCTAGATGGAACCTGGAATCTCTCATCTACCTCTTAGTCTGTCAGTTTCTACGTGTGAGAAGCAAGCTTGTGGGCCAGTGTCCTTGTACATGCTGTAGCACTTAAAAAATAATTCCAGGGTTCCCTGGAAAACCAGTCCCAGGGTTCCTATGATCTGTAGTTTCTACCTGGATTATAACTGGTTTTGGGTACCTGAATTTTGATTGGTTAGCCTTAATTATAGTCTGGCGTGATCATGTAGAATCTTTTCTGGTGAACAGATCATAAAGTTCTATCAAGGCATCCATGTCAGTGGTGCTATGCTGGTTACAACTTGAGATTTTTGAAATAAAAAATTTGTCATATTCATGCCTCTAAATATGTGTTCTTTTTCTTTACGTTATTAAGGTTGAAACCAAAGAGGGTAATATCTCTTTGCCAGCCCTTCTTTGACTAGTACTTTGTTTTAAACCAAACCTTCTATTAACAGTTAACTGGTCATTCCTCTCAAATCATTCCCTTCTGCCTTCCCCCGCCGTCCTTTTCTGTCTTTGAGCTACGCACATGCATGAGATTTTGCTTTTCAGTCTACCCAGTTGCTCTCTGAGGGCCTGCGTAATCTTGTGCTGCTCCCTGGACCTGCCTCCCAAGTTGGAAACTCCATCTGCCAGTTTGGCTTGGCTGCTGGGAAGAGCTGGAAGCTGATTCCTTGAGCACAGAGCAAGGCATTGGCAATGGCAGTGCTGTGGCCTGACCTTGGAGAGAAGTGGGTAAGGTGGTGATTAAAAAAAAAAAAAAAAAATCCACCTGGGGGCTAGGGGGACAGAATGGGCAAAGGGAACAATATGTGTAGGTGCTGAAACTAATTTTAAAATTAAACCCACCTACCTCTAATCGTTCTGACCAAAATAAGAGTTACGTCCTTACCTAGTTCTCATTTCTTCCAGTTAACTCCTTTTCTGGAAGTGCTCCTTAATTTTCCTGATGGTCTAGGTATCAAGATTCAAGTGCCATGGTCACAACTGGGTTCTGTTTGTCCCGTCCTTGGTGAGGGACAAGTGAAGGAATCTGGGCAGAGAAGATGAGGGGTAAGGTGGTTTGGACACGTTCCAATAAGGAAAATGCCCAGGGCTGAGGGCTGGGGTGGGAAGCAGAGCCAGGCAGACCATTGGATGCTGTGACTTTGAAACATGCTCTTTGTATTTTTAAAGTTTTTTTTGAAACAGTGTCTTGCTACATTGCCCAGGTTAAGTGTAGTGGTGATTTAAAGAGTGATCATAGCACACTGCAGGAAACGGTATCTTGCTACATTGCCCAGGTTAAGTGTAGTGGCGATTTAAAAAGAGTGGTCATAGCACACTGCAGCCTTGAACTGGCCTCAAAGGATCCTTCCCGCTCAGCCTCCTGAGTTGCTGGGACTATAGGGGTGCGTCACCACGCCCAGCCATATCCACTTGTTAGCTTCCCCATTTACAGGCCAAGACGGTCTCTCAGAGAATTATTTAATAATAGAATTACCATACTTTTGGCGCAAATGTGTCCAACACCAATGTGACAAGTACATATATCAGAATCACTCTTTCCTCAAGAGAATCACACCTTCCCTTGGCTCTGCCTGTGGATCCAAATCAAGCCTGGGTGTGTCTGACAATACCAGGGCACGGTTTGCTTCCCGGCCCTCCATCTCTACTGTTTGGCTACAGCTTGAGTTCACTAGGCATCGGCTCCCCTCTCAGGCCAGCCAGCAAGTTGTTAGCTGCCAACAAGGACATGGTGTTGCGGGTTCTGTGGGTGGCACTGCCAATGTGGGGCAGGATCACTGGAAAGGAGAGAGAGAGAGAGAGGGAGATAAGAAGGGTGGTTCAGCAGCCTTCAGCTGGGCTGTTTTCATGGCTTGGGTTTGCCGGTAAGAAGAATAAAGAGAGACTACCTCATGGTTCCATGCTTTGCCTTCTCTCCCACTTTCACTAAGCTTGACACTCCCCCAGAGCTGAGGTTCAGACTAACAGGGTGAAGGGCCTCCAGGCTACTAAAACCCAGTCACAATGTGATGAAAGATTTGTATTCTAGGGCTGGGCGCAGTGGCTCATGCCTGTAATCCCAGCACTTTGGGAGGCCAAGGCAGGCAGATAACTTGAGCTGAGGAGTTTGAGACCAGCCTGGGCAACATGGCAAAACCCCGTCTCTACAAAAAATACAAAAATTTAGCCAGGCGTAGTGGCCCACACCTATAGTCCCCGCTACTTGGGAGGTTGCGGCAGGAGGATTGTTTGGGCCTGGGAGGCAGAGGTTGCAATAAGCTGAGATTGCACCATTGCACTCTAGCCTGGATGACAGGGAGACTCTGTCTCAAACAAAAAAATGGTGAACGCATAGGAGTTTAGCACTGGCCACCTGTACCATGTGCCCTTGAAAATGATGCCACATGACCACAAGGTTTCTGATCTACAGAAATAACTCCAAAATGAAATGCTGAACAGCACAGTTATCTCTGATCCCACCCCAGAGCAAGTGAACTTACTTGCCCCCAAAGAACCGTCAGCTGGGTGCAGTGGCATATTCCTGTAGTCCCACCTACTCCAGATGCCGAGATGCAAGGTTCGCTTGAGCCCAAGAGTTCGAGGCCAGCCTGGACCACATAGTGAGACATCATCTTTACCAAATAAACCCCATAAAACTGCTTCTGGGTTTTTTCCAGGTAGAAATCATGTTTCCTTTTAATTGAGTACATTTTCTTCTTTAAATTTTATCATTATTGTAATAGGGTCTTTGTTGCCCAGGCTGGTCTTGAACTCCTGGCCTCGTGATTCTCCTGTCTTAGCCTCCCAAAGGGCTGCGATTACAGGTGTGAGCCACTGCGCCCAGCCATAATTCAGTACTTAATTCACAGAGTTTCTTCTCCTCTCTGGTAACAATTAGGTTCCCTCCTCTCAAGAACATTGCATCTGATCAAACTGAGAGCCAGCATGAACATGGACCCCAAACCAGAGCTTTCAGAATAACAATGAACAGCAAAAACCAGCCTTTCCCTACACTTAGGAAGGGACTGTGAATGGCAGGGTCCAAATTTTCACCATCCAAATAGAAAACCCAGAGCTGAATGCCAACATGGAAACCAAAATATGTCAGGAATGAAGTATAGTACCCCTTTACATACTCAAGGTCAGGATAGGTTTGGAGAAATTTGCATCTGACTATTTGGCCTCTTCTAGTAGAGAAGAGTTTTTGAGACAGGGTCTTGCTTTGTTGCCCAGGCTGGAGTGCCATGGCACAGTCAGCTTACTACAGCCTCAACCTCCTAGGCTCAAGTGATCCTCCCACTTCAGCCTCCTGAGCAGCTAGGACTAGAGGTACATACCATTACACATGGCTAATTTTTTATTTTTTATAGGGATGGGGTTTCACTATGTTGCCCAGGCTAGATTCGAACTCTTGGTCTTAGGTGATCCTCCCGCCTTGGCCTCCTAAAGTGCTGGGATTATAGGCGTGAGCCACCCTAATCAGCCCCACCCCAATGTTTCAGACATACAATGAATCAGAATAAATCCGCTCACTCACAAGAAACATTCCTGGATAATGGTTTTTGGTTGCTGAGATTGAGTAGCACATTATTTCAAAGTGGCAAAATTCAGGGCCATCTAGGAGAATTCAAAAGTGGTGGCTATATTTGCCGACAGGTTTACACAGGACACATATAAAACAACCCCCATTTTTTTCAGCGTATATGTCAAGAGGCCAAGACCCCGATCATCAAAATATGTTATTTCGTACATTACAGTTTACAGGACAACAGAGGGAAAGACACTTTGTTGGAGGGTGACTAAATGGCATTTTGCAAAAGGTCCGTGTCACTCTGAAGGGGTGGAAGGACTGGAGTCCTATGGCCTTCATTAACTTGACCCCTCCTCCTCTTTGGTTGCAGTGGCCTCAGTGGGAGCTGCTACTTCTACATGTTCTGCGGGCTTTTCCTCTACCTCTGCCTCACCTTCTTGGGGACAAAGATCTGGGTATCTCTGCATGCATTCCTGCATGGCCCCAACTGGTCTACACAGTCTGACCCCTTGACATTCTCCATACTATAGTGGAAGCAGGAAAAGTCCAGCTTGAATTGTTCCCCACAGGGGCCGCTGGCCCTTCCCCCAAGGCACAGGCAGTTCCAGTTAATGTCTCCATTTGGCAGCCTCAATCCGTGCTCCCCACCCATAGGGATCACTGGGGTCATCAGCTGTGTTGCTTGGAGCTGCATGGTCTTTTTACATCACAAATGATTGCATCCTTCCCTTCCTGCTGGCAGTAGGACATGGCTGCAGCCCAGTGCTTAGATTTTGCAGAAGCAGCGGTGGCGACTGCAGCTTCATGCCCTGACTGCCCTCTCCTCAGACCAAGACCTGCCTTTTGAAGCAGTCCCCGGGCTGTGAGCTGAATTCCAGGACCTGGGGTGGGGGTGGGAGGGCAGTTTTCCTGGCTGTGGGCGACAGCCCTGACATCACACCCAGTGCTCCTTGCAGGCTGGGGTGGGGGGAGGGACGGGAGAGTTTCCAAGGGCTGCAATAATGGGAGCATTCACTGGGGAAGGCAGCTGAAGACCTTTTGTTTAGGTTTCCATTCCAGAATCCAAATTAAGGGCAGAGACTGGCCCCAACAACCTAAGGCCCTGATCACTCTTAGTCTGGAGGCATAAACTCCACCAGCTACCTGAACAGATCTTAATATAAAGAATCATTAACTACGCATCAAGTTGTTAACTCACTGAGCAGGTAACAAAAACCCAAACCACAAAGTGTGGTCCCAGGACCAGCAGCATCAGTGGCATGTGGGAGCCGTGAGGAGCACACTCTGTCAGACCCCACCCCAGACCTGCTGAAATAGAAACTCTCGGGATGGGGCTAGCAACCTGTGTTTGATCAGTCACTCCTCCAGGTGATTCTGACGAATGCAAAAGTATGAGAATTGGCCGGACACTCATGCCTGTAATCCCAGCACTTTGGGAGGCCGAGGCAGGTGGACCATCTGAGGTCAGGAATTCGAGACCAGCCTGGCCAACATGGACAAACCCCATCTCTACTAAAAATACAAAAATTGGCTGGGCCTGGTGGTGCATGCCTGTAATCCCAGCTACTCGGGAAGCTGAGGCAGGAGAATCGCTTGAACCCAGGAGGCAGGGGTTGCAGTGAGTTCAGATTGCACCACTGCACTCCAGCCTGGGCGACAGAGCGAGACTCTGTCTCAAAAAAAAAAAAAAAAAAAAGTGAGAACCACTGCACTGTGGTAGCACAGAGGTAGCAACTGCCAGAGGCACTTCTGGTGCTGCAACTCAGACTTCTGTGGCATGGGCACTGACTGGCTGTTGCTCTTGTCTCTGAGCAGGGCTCAATGGGGCTGGTTCACCAAGTGTTGGAAAGACTGCAAACTGGATTCCCCAGCCACTATGGGAAGGAACTGGTGCTGCTAGATGAAGAAGTGCTGCTGCCACTCCCCCAAAGACAGGAAGGGAGGGCAGGAGGGAGCAGGCCCTTCCACACCCACACTGACAAGGCCTGCCAGTGCAGCTGGCACAGCAGAAATGGGGTGTGCAGAGGCCTGGCCCCAGCCCCACAAAGCAGAAGAGAGAAGGGGGCTTTGTTGTGAAACAACAGCTTGAAAAACTGGCACGAGTTATATTGGCATTGTCATTACACTTTTAATTTTTCACAGCTAAACTGGTAATAGCAATTTATAGTAACAGGTTTTACACACGAGTCACTGTGGTGTAACACATGGAGACATGTAGTCAGCCCACGTTGTTGTTGTTGTTTTGGAGATGGAGTCTCACTCTGCCACCCAGGCTGGAGTGCAGTGGCACAATCTCGGCCTACTGCAACCTGTGCCTCCTGGGTTCAAGCGATTCTTCTGCCTCAGCCTCCCAAACAGCTGGGACTATAGGCATGCACCACCATACCCGGCTAATTTTTGTATTTTTAGTAGAGATGGGGTTTCACCATATTGGCCAGGTTGGTCTCGAACCCCTGAATCCACCCACCTCAGCCTCCCGAAGTGCTGGGATTACAGGCATGAGCCACCACGCCTGGCCCACTCTTTTTTTTTAAACAAATCCACTCACACCTACATTCTGTTCCTTTAGGTACAGAGACCCAGCAGAGCATGCGCAAGAGGACTGCTCCTGTCATACACCCATGTCACTGACAACATAAACATTTACGGTCCCTGGTGTGTCCCTTTGGGTTCAACACCTGCTCACACTAGCTCCACACCCGGCCCCTTGGGACCCCCTCAAAAACACTGGTCCTGCAGGGCAGCAGGGAGTTTACATCAGAAAGTGCAGTTCTTACCACAGTTCTTCAGGGTCAGGAGAGGGTGGTTTGTAGGCAGTGGTTCTGGGCTCGTCACATCCAGTCCAGCAGCTGCAATCTTACCACTGGCCAAGGCCTGGTACAGGTCGTCCTGGTTTACGACGTCGCCCCTGGGAATGACAGTGGTGACATGGGTACCCCGAAGATCCCTCCGCCCAGGCCACCTTTGAGGCAGAACAACCTACAGAATGAATTTTTCCACTCACTTGGCACTGACTTTTAAAGCAGTAAGTCTTAGGTATACTTACAGTATGTCTGTAAGTCTTATATACTCAGAGAACTCCAGCCCTGCCTCCTTCTAGCTGTGTGACCTTGGGCAAGTGTCTCAAATTCTCTGTGCCTCGAATTATCTGTGTCTCAAATTATCTACTCTGTGAGATAAGGAGAATACAACCTAACTCCCAGGCATGTTGGGAGGATTAAAGCTTTCTTACATGCTCTACTGCATGAACAGGGCCCAGAAGGGCATCTGTGTTAGGCCCCATCCAAGTGTTTCTGATCTGGTTGACCCCCAGACCCCCACTGAGAAGCACCACAGTGTGCTATCAGGTACCTGTCTAAACCAGGGCAGAGGAACGAGCACACCCCTAACTACAGCCATCAAAGGGAGCGGCGACTGAAGGCAAGAAGTCATCTTCTAGAGACTGTATATTGTGCACTAAGTAATACTTGTGCACTAATGAGTAATACAGGGTCCTGGGCTGTCCTGGGTACACGCAGGCACCCAGTACACGGCAGCTGTGACTGCTGCCAGCCAGCAGTGCGAGCCCTGTGGTCCTGCATGTTTCACTCTTCCATTCCCAGGTCACCTATTTTGTAGCTAAATGTTGGTAATTACAGGTACCTTTGGGGTGGACGAGTCCTCAGGATGACCTCACCCAATCCCCCTTCCCCTAAACTGATGTAAACAGGCTCAAGGGGCACCAGCTAGGAAGGGCTTGGAGTGGCAGAGAAGGAAGGTCTGACCTCCATACATGCCCAGTGGCCTGAAGGCACCCCTAGGGACAGTGTGAGGAGCTACGACCACGTGAGTTTTAGGGTCTGTCCACCCAGGAGCATAAGGTTCAAAGTATCACTGAACCACAGCCAGACAAAGCCAGGCTCAGCAGTGTGGGAGGCGGCCTCCAGAGGGCCCTTCAGATCCTGAAGTCCAGCCCTTTGTGGTGGAGGATAATGGGCCTGCAGAGGCTCCCTGGGAACACTCCCTGAAGCCACGCTGCTGTGTGCCAGGCCCCGCCAGGTGGGGGCCACTGCTGAGAAGCAGACAGGCCAGGCCCACTCTGATGGCTCTTCTTCCCTGTACGGAGGTCTCGTGTATTCCCACGAATTTCTGAGTTGGTTGTTTGGTTTATGGAAACCAGCAAGCTCAGCCTGGGGTCTCACCAACAACCCACGGGGAAGAAAATCTCCAGATGGCAGCAGTGGGGATGGCTCCTCTCCAGGCTTGCTGGGTAAGGTGGCCCTAGGATACCTGCTGATGTTGATGAACACAGCTGTTTCCTTCATCTTCTGGAAGAAGTCCTTGTTGCAGAGTCCCTCGGTTGCAGGTGTTAAGGAGCAGGCCACGACGATGAAATCAGATTGGGCAGCCAGCTCAGGGGTAGACACTGAGGGAGGGCAGGACTCCATCAGGCACTGAGTCCCAGGCTAGGGACAACCAGATGGCGGGAGACCAGCCCCTTGCTCCCGACTCCCTAACAGAAACTCCCAAGATGCTTCCTGAAGGCCGAGTCTCTACCTGGACAACTCTCATGAGTGCACAAAGTCAAATCACACACAGTGGGATCTGGACCACTCTGGCTTTAACTACCTTCAGGGCCCAAAATGCCCAGGGGCGTGGGGAATGCTTGAGATCCAGCCTGCCATCTGCTCACCAGGCTGTGGACCCGCCAGGTGCTGGATCCGCCTGGACTAAGGGGCGCACACAAAGGCTAGGGTAGTGCTTGCCAGTTTATGAAGGAAAAGACAGTGAAAGTGCCCAGCCCTTCCTCACACCCACCACCATCCCCGCTGCTCCGCCCACAATGGGGAATGGTAACAAAGGACTCTGAAAGACGGGAGCCCTGGACTGCTCTGCTGGCTCGGAGAGGACCTGGGTAAGTCCCTGTGCCCCCTGAGTGGGCCGGTGTCCAGGGGCAGGTAGATTAAACATCTACCAGACAGCAGCCCCTGGACATGCCTGGAGCTCCTGCCCTCTGCCTGAAAATGCCACCATTGAGAGAAAATACAGCCTCTCAACTGGGCACAGATAGGCTCCTGTGGAAATCAAGGCTTCACTTACCAAACTCTGCCTGGAATTCCGCTGCTTCCTCAGGCCTGGGCTGGCGCCCTGTGTACAGAAATCTCTGGACACCGAATGGTTTCAGACGCCGAGCAATGGCCTGGCCTAGAGCAAGGAGAGTCCATGTCTCGTTCCCAGTCCCACAAAGGGTAGGGACACCACCCAGCATTTCCGGAACAGCGGCCCTCAGGGCAGACCCTTTTCATCAGCACAGCCCGAGTTGCCTGCTCCTGTCTCCTCCAAAGCGGGTGGGGGGCTGGCTGCCCCACTGTAACTAGCCCCCAGCCAGCCCACACTGCCCCAGGGATCTGGAGACAGCACCTCAGCTCCCCTGAGGCTGTGACTGGCTGATGCTGTCCTCACATGGTCCAAGCCATCTGGAAAGCCACTCAGGTTTTTCCTAACCTCTGAGAACTGGAGAGGTTTTCACAAAGGAGACACCTGGTCAAGCAGTCCCCTCCTTTGTCCTGGACCCTCTGCTTCTGTGAATGCAGTCTCAGACCCCATTTGACTTTTTGGTGGCACTGCCAAACTGCCAGCTCACCCCAAACTTACAATTTTCATGTAAGCTGCTGCTGAGACAGATTTGTACAGTTGGATTTTCAGGCTCAGAACGTGCCCCAAAGCTGTTGGGTTCCTCCAAGCAACTCTCTAGTGAGAGGCAGGGCTGTTCGTTGGCTAGACAGGTTCTCCACACTCTCCACCCTCACCCGCACTCCTGCACCAGGCAGGATGACAGAGAACCACCAATAGATAGCTGCTTGGCTAGGCCCAAGCCCTTCTGCCAGGCTTCTCCAAATAAGGGCCACTGGAAGAAAAGTGTCTCTGCCTCAGCTGCAGAACTGCAGATCAACTCTGCCCACTGAGCCCTCTGGCCCGAGTTAGGGCTTTGTGAGTCACATACCTTCCAGAACGCAAGCCGCAGTAGGTGTCGGGGGAATGGGCTCTCTCACGGTAACCACTCCTAACGGCCCCGACACATTTGTAGTCTTCATCTGTTCTTTATGGAGCCGGAATCATGAAGCCCCCTGACCCTTAGGCAACTTGCTTTTATCACCTGGTGAGTTCTTAAGGAATCCTGCTTTGGTTTATTTATGTATTTGCCTGTGTTTTACAAAGCGGTATCCCTCACTAGAAATACCTCTACTGTAAGCAAAGTGCCCTGACAGCATGCGGGTCTTCTCAGCCTTCAGACACGTGGTGCCAGGGATGCAAACCACGCTGTGAGAGCCGGGGCGGGCAAGCGGGCCGGTGGGAGCCTCACCTATGCGCCCCAGCCCGATGATGCCGACAGTGCTCTGCGTGAGTCCATAGCCACACAGCCAGAGGGGCTTCCACGAGGTCCAGCCACCACTGAGGGGAGAGAGAGGGGCAGGTGAGAGGCCCAGCCTTGGACCAAGATGGGGGCCGCTGAGAACCCGGCACCTCTGACTGTGGTCCAAGGTATAAACCCACCCTCCAGGTCAGGGACTGAGAGTGGGATGAGGCACTGCCACTCGGCACTGCAGATGAGCAGCAGAAACGACTCCACCTTTAAAGCCACCAGAGACATAGAACTTGAGGGCAGGAAGGGGCCTTACTGGCTCTCATCCTGTTTTGCAGATGGGAAAACAAACCAGAAAGGGTGACTTGCCTGAGGTCACACAACCAGGGAAGAGTTGAGAGCAACAGGCTGCAAACTCAGGATTTATGATTCCAAAACAAGTTCTCTTGGCACTTTAGGGCAGCAACAAAGAGTACAGCCACAGGGCCCACCCTGCTGCCCTGGGCAAGAGACGGAGCCTGCCCTGAGCCACCTCCAGTAGATGTGATGACTCCCCAGACAGGACAGTGAGCAGGACTCAGCACTGTCTACTCTGCTCCATGCCCCGTGCTGGGGCCCACGCTGCTGGCCACGCACTGTGAGAGCCTGCGTTTGCACGCCTCCCACCTTGACTCAGGCCAGTCCTTCCATCTGCACATGGAATGCTTCCCCCAACTTTTTTTTTTTTTTTTTTTTTTTTGAGACAGGGTCTTGCTCTGTCGCCCAGATTGGAGTACAGTGACATGATCTCGGTTCACTGCAGCCTCTGCCTCCTGGGTTCAAGCAATCCTCCCACCTCAGCCTCCCGAGTAGTTGGGACTACAGGCGTGTAACACCACGCCTGCCTAATTTTTGTATTTTTTGTAGAGACAGACTTTTGCCACGTTGCCCAAGCTGTTCTCCAACTCCTGAGGCTCAAACAATCTGCCCGCCTCGGCCTCCCAAAGTGCTGGGATTACAGGTGTGAGCCACCGTGCCCGGCCAACTCTTAACTCTTGATATACAGGCCGAAATCCCTGATCTGAAACCTTCAGGCTAGATTTTAAAACTGTTTGGCCTTTAGAAAGGCAGCATGGCGCACGTGGTAGATTCCACACATCACCCTCTGCAGTGTCTGGGCAGCAGCCTGTTTTAAAAGTGTTACATCTGCAGCAAAACTTAGGAAAGTCACATTAAATGGGAGAAATAAAAGCCTTAAATAGTCTCCTGTTAGTATGAAAGAACTTTCAGCTGTCCGAGCTTTTTAGATTTTGGGATCTAAGGGATGGTGGACCTGCAGCTTTCAGGACTCAAGCGGACGCCCACCTGCTACTTATTCTGTGAAGCCCTCCCTGATCCACACTCTCCCTGCCAGCCCTCACCCACCAGCAGAACTTGTTTGTCCTCCCTCATCCTCTTCTCTCACCACTTCCCTTTCTGCCCTTATTGCAGCTCTGCTTTGTGCTTTATTTTAGCTGAGTCCTCACTCAATGGGGCACACCTGGGGTCAGGGACTATGCGTGGGCTGGACTGGCACAGTGATCAGGATCCAGTGCTGAGCAGAGCCAACGTTCCTGCCAGGCATTCACTTCTTTTTCTTTTTTTTTTTTGAGACGGAGTCTCACACCATCACCTGGCTGGAGTGCAATGGTGTGATCTCAGCTCACTGCAACCTCTGTCTCCTGGGTTCACATGATTCTCCTGCCTCAGCCTCCCAAGTAGCTGGGATTACAGGGACCCACCACCACACCCGGCTAATTTTTTTTGTATTTTTACTAGAGACGGGGTTTCACTATGTTGGCCAGACTGGTCTCGAACTCCTAACCTCATGATCCGCTCACTTTGGCCTCCCAAAGTGCTGGGATTACAGCCGTGAGCCACCGCACCTGGTCTGCGTTCACTTACTTCTTCACTTCCTCGATGGCCTCCGGCAACCGGCGGCAGGTGGTAAGTAGCAGGGAGACTGCGAGTTCGGCGGTGGTATCTGTCAGGACATCTGGGGTGTAGCCAACTCGGATCCCACTACGAATCAAACATCTGGTGGTAACATCAGCCTCAACCACATTTACCAATGTCTACTGCTGGGACATTTCCATGGAGTTACTTTGCTCCCTCTTTGATCTGCCTGCCAGGAAGCTCAGAACTATAAATGAGCACTCAAAAACGGGCAGTCCTCATTCCTATTTAGATTATCTCCCACTTTGGAAGGATATGAAGATGGAAGATCAGGGTTCAGGGACTGAACAAGTAACTTAACCTTTCTGAATTTCCTCATCTGAAACAGAAAGAATAATACCTGCCTTTGCTACTTCAAGGTATTGTTGTGGGGATCAAAAAAGATAATGAATGTGAAAGGGTGCCACCTACACAGAAGTTACCCACTGTTTCTGACTGCTGGGGTTTATTGTAACTGACCTGTCACATGTGGACAGATTCTATCATCAGCCACCTCACATTCTCCCTGAATGGCCGAGGGATATGCAGTAAAAACAAATCAACAGCTCTTCTTTCTCTCATAGCCACCCCTCTCTCTAGGCCCCCTCCAGATCCCAAGCTGCAGTTACCGCTTCTTGATTTCATCCAAAGCCAAGTGGTCGACGCCCACAGACATGGTGCTGATGACTTTGAGATTGGCCCCTGTTGTGCAGAAAGTGCACTGTTAGTATCTTTCCTCGAGGAACTCAAAGCCACAGCACTGGGGACTATCATGGGGACACCACTTATTATTGTTTTCTTAGAATAAGAGGCTGACATCTCTGTTCTTCAGTTAAAACTCTGAATAATCCCCTTTGACAGCCTCAGACACTGCAGTTCAGGGAGGTTAAGTGGCCTGGCTCACTCACAGGCAGAGCTGGGTTCACCTCAGGGCCTCTGCCACCAAGGCCCCGCTCTTACCCACTGGACTGTCCACCCAGCGAGGCCTCCGGTCTTCTTCAGCCATGCTGGGGCCTCCCCCATGGACACCTCTGAGAGTGCCAAGAAGGTGGCTGGGACGTGACCCTCTCTACCCTCTCCTGCAAGCAGGACACCAGAAAGCTTCCAGGCCAAGGCCAGGGCATGGGGCGGCTCAGCACTGACTCACAAGGGTCCCTTCCCATCTGGCAGCCTCTGAGTCTGAACCTTTTCTCAAAACTGTCACAACAGCCTCACAGGGGGAGGTTTATCCTTCCATGGGCTGAGACCCGTGGCTGCGGTTGCGGAAAGACATCCTGCTGGGGCTTGGCACTGAGCTAGGTCCTCCCTCATACTACGCACACGCCCAGAAGGGGCAGGGTCTTGCTGGAGGTCACAAAGCAAGGTTGTGGCAGGGCTGGAGAACCCAGGGCCTTGGATGCACTTCCCCACACCCACAGTCTCCACACCGCGGTCTTTGCCCTCCCAGGGTCCCCCGCCAAGGGGTTCACAGCAGGAGGGAGGGGCAGTGCCTGTGCCAGAGCAAGCTATCTGCCCGCTCGGGCCTGGTATCGCAGGAAACGCCCTCAGAACCCAGACAGCACTGCAGAGCAGCCCAGGAGCCAGCAGCACAGGCTGAGGGGCCCACAGGGCCAAGCCACCCTCAAGTCCCCTGCCCACCCAGTGTGCACCTGCAGCATCCAGGATCCTCTTGTCCACGTGGTCGGAGAGGAGGCAGAGCAGGCCATGGGCCCCCGCCACACCTCGCTCTAGCTCCTGGGCGGGGATGGGCTCATCCGAGTCCCACTGCTCCACCTCACAGCTGCGGGGAAAGGGAGGCCCTCAGGAGAAGCAGGAGCCGCACACCTGTCCCCGCCCCTCCCAGCTGGGAATCCTGGCCTCTGATGGCCCTGGCCTCAGGCTGCCCGGGGCTGGCTGAGGGGAGGCAGGGTCAGGCAGGGGTGGTCTCAGAACTGTCCCGAGACAGCAGGTGACAGGTGAAGGGCTGAGGGGCCCCCCAGCAGAGCCTAAGCTGCAAGGGGGAAGGCATGGGGACAGCTCTCAGGTCAGCACAGGGAAGAGCTTTCCCACATTCACAGGGGCTGGGCGGCCAAGCAGGCGGCCAACTGCAGGGAAGGCCCGTGGGGGGCAGGGTGTGCCTCAGGTGGGGGGCCTGGATTCAATGGCCTGTTGCATCTCTTCCTGTCCATGGAGTCCATGAAATAGAAAACTCTCATAGTTGGACTGGGCCAGGAAAGATAAGGTCAAGGCCACCCAACGCTTCCACGGCAGCTCACAGCAACCAGATATTTGTCCCAGTGATGCACGGTGCCTCCTGGCCCTTGCCGTGGAATTCAGTACAGTCAGCACGTGTGGAGCCTCTATGTGGCAGGACACAGGATAGCTACTTGCACCTCCTGACTGAGCCCAGGGCACTGACCACCTTTCATCCACCTCCCCATGAGCAGGGTACAGCGTGAGCTACTGTTACCATGGGCGCGGTTGCTGCCTTCCACCTTCTCCTGCTCAGTACAAAGTGGGTCCTTGGCAAAGGTTTTGTTGCAGTGAACAAAATTTGAAAATCTCATATGCCCCTAGAACTGGCTGCTGAGGCTGGATTGCATCCTCTTCCTATCTAACACTGGAAACACAAACCTGATCAAATGCAGTGATCAGACAGCAGTCAGACACTTCTGAGTACAAGCCCCAGCTCCTCCACCTGGGAGCTGCGTGGCTTTGGGAAGAAACTTAACCCTAAGTCCAGCCTCCAGTTTTTAATCTGTGCAATGGGAATTATAATACTGACTTCACAGTGCTACCAGGATTAAAAGTTTATGTATATGAAGCACCTGGCAAGGTTGGCCCACAAAAAGGGTTCCATTTAGCAAGGGTGGGCCAGGTGCAGTGGTTCATGCCTGTAATCCCAGCACTTTGGGAGGCTGAGGTGGGAGGATCCCTTCGTACAGGAGTTCAAGACCAGCCTGGGCAACACAGTGAGACCCTCGTCTCTGAAAAAAATAAAAAATTAGCCAGGCATGGTGGTGCATGCCTGTAGTAGTCCCAGCTACTTGGGAGGCTGAGGTGGAAGTATCTCTTGAGTCCAGGAGGTTGAGGCTGCAGTGAGGTATAATGGTGCCACTGCACTCCAGCCTGGATGAGAGTGAGACCCTGTCTTAAAAATTAAAGGGTCCTCAGGCCAGTCATGGTGACTAACACCTGTAATCCCAACACTTTGGGAGGCTGAGGCAAGAGGATTGCTTGAGCCCAGGAATTTGAGACCAGCCTGAGCAACAGAGTGAGACCCCCATCTCTACAAAAAAAAAAATCAGAAAATTAGCCGGTGGTGATTGTTTGCGCCTGTAGTCCCAGCTACTCGGGAGGCTCAGGTGGGAGAACTGATTGGGCCCAAGAAGTCGAGGCTGCAGTAAGCCACGATCAATCGAGCCACTGCACTCCAGCCTGTGCAGCAGAGTGAGACTGTCTCAAAAAAAAAAAAAAAAAAAAAAAGATAAGTAAATATAAAGAAGAAGAGTCATCAAAGCCCCCTGCCAAACGTCCAAGGGGCCTGGTCAGTGACCGCCATGTCCCTGACCCCACATGTCCTGTGGGAGCGTGGAGAATTAGCCAGGACCTTGCCTCAGGGGCAATCTCCCCTCTCCAAAGCCGGAACTGCAGGTCCCAGCGTCGTCTTAAGAGGAGAACTGGGCCCCAGAGAACTTTCTCCGAGCCTCCCCAAAACTCCAAGCCTGCCCCAGCCGGCCACAAGGCCCAAACGCCCCGCCCGGCTCTCCGGTCCCTGGGACCGCCCTGCTCCCTCCTCCACGGCGCGCGAGGCTCTTACTCTGCCGCCCGGGCGAGCGCGACCCTACCCTCGGCGGGTATCCTGCGGGTGACGAACACCTTCATGAGTCGCACCGGTCTCATCCGCAGTGCAGCCGCCGACCCGGACCTGGCAGTACAGAAGCTGGCCCGGGAATGTAGCTGGGCCGGGGCGGGGCCAGGCTGGAGTGGGCGGGAGAGACGTCGCGCGCGGCGTGCGCAGGGGGTGTGGCTTCGCGAGAGGGAGCGCGGGGTTGCGGCTGGGCGGTGACTGTGCGTGCTCGGGGAGTGACAGTGACCCTACACAGTGTCCTTGTGTGTGTGTGTGTGGGGGTGCGCCTCGTGCCACTGGGGAATCAGGGCCCCGGGGGAGAGGGGGCAGTATCCCGTCCAAGGCCTCATGGGAGCCCTGCTTTCTCTACACGCTCAGGGTCCTGTTTCCACAGGCTCAGGCCTTAAGAGACTGAAAGCCCCCACTTTTTCTGTCTCTTGGGTTGGCCCAGGGTAGAAACCCAGGTTCCAGGCTGTGAGGAAGTCCAGGACACACAGAGAGGTCATGTGTAGGTGTTCAGGCCAACAGCACAGCCAGGGGCCCAGCTGACAGCCACCGTCAATGACCAGAGGTATGAGTGAGGAAGCCTTTGGGTGACTCCAGGCCAACTCCCACCTGACTACAGCTAAAACCGCAAGAAAGAGCCTTTAGGAGAATCACTGGCTGAGCCCAGTCAACCCCGGAACCATAAGAGATGATAATGCACTGACTGCTGTTGCTCTAAGCCGTTCAATTTTGGAGTAATTCTTTATGCAGCAATAAATAAGTGATACGCTATGTGTGCGAAAGCCAGAAGCCGTAAGAGTACAACTAATTCTCCATTGAAAAATTAACCGTACCATCCTGAATGCATCTGATCTTGGAAACTAAGCCTGGTTAGGGCTTGTATGGGAGACTGCCTGGAAATACCAGGTGCCTGGAAATACCAGGCTTATGTTTATCTTAAAAAAAAAAAAAAATTAACAAAATCATAAGACAACAAACCGGGAAAAATACCATATATTTGCAACTCATTTTATAGACAAGGGGTTAATTTACTTATTGCACAAATAGTTCCTAAGACAAAGATGCCCAGCTTATCTGAATAAGCAAAGGATATCAATGGACAGTTTATAGAAAAGGAAATGGCCTTTAAATGTATGGCTGGGCGCGGTGGCTCATGCCTGTAATCCCAGCACTTTCCGAGGCTGAGGCAGGCGGATCACTTGAGGTCAGAAGTTTGAGACCAGCCTGGCCAACATGGTGAAACTCTGTCTGTACTGAATATACAAACATTAGGTGGGCATGGTGGCACATGCCTGTAATTCCAGCTACTCAGGAGGCTGAGGCAGGAGAATTGCTCGTGAGTCCAGGAGATGGAGGTTGCAGTGAGCCGAGATCCCATCACTACACTCCAGCCTGGGTGACAGAGTGAGACTCCATCTAAAACAAACAAACAAAAAAAACAAACCCCTCTCCCCTCTCCCCTCTCCCCTCTCCCCTCTCCCCTCTCCCCTCTCCCCTCTCTCCTCTCCCCTCTTTCCACGGTCTCCCTCTGATGCCGAGCCGAAGCTGGATGGTACTGCTGCCATCTCAGCTCACTGCAACCTCCCTGCCTGATTCTCCTGCCTCAGCCTGCCGAGTGCCTGCGATTGCAGGCGCGCGCCGCCACGCCTGACTGGTTTTCGTATTTTTTTGGTGGAGACGGGGTTTCGATGTGTCGGCCGGGCTGGTCTCCAGCTCCTAACCGCGAGTGATCTGCCAGCATCGGCCTCCCGAGGTGCCGGGATTGCAGACGGAGTCTCGTTAACTCAGTGCTCAATGGCGCCCAGGCTGGAGTGCAGTGGCGTGAACTCGGCTCGCTACAACCACCTCCCAGCCGCCTGCCTTGGCCTCCCTTAGTGCCGAGATTGCAGCCTTCTACCTGGCAGCCACCCCGTCTGGGAAGTGAGGAGCGTCTCCGCCTGACCGCCCATCGTCTGGGATGTGAGGAGCCCCTCTGCCTGGCTGCCCAGTCTGGAAAGTGAGGAGCATCTCTGCCCGGCCGCCATCCCATCTAGGAAGTGAGGAGCGCCTCTTCCCGGCCGCCATCACATCTGGGAAGGGAGGAGCGTCTCTGCCCGGCCGCCCATCGTCTGAGATGTGGGGAGCACCTCTGCCCTGCCGCCCCGTCCGGGATGTGAGGAGCGTCTCTGCCCGGCCGCCCCGTCTGAGAAGTGGGGAGACCCTCTGCCTGGCAACCGCCCCGTCTGAGAAGTGAGGAGCCCCTCCGCCCGGCAGCCACCCCATCTGAGAAGTGAGGAGCGTCCTCCCTCCTCGTCTGGGAGGGAGGTGGGGGGGTCAGCCCCCCGCCCGGCCAGCCGCCCTGTCCGGGAGGTGAGGGGCGCCTCTGCCCAGCCGCCCCTGCTGGGAAGTGAGGAGCCCCTCTGCCTGGCCGGCTGCTCCGTCCGGGAGGGAGGTGGGGGGGTCGGCCCCCCCGCCCGGCCAGCCGCCCCGTCCGGGAGGTGAAGGGCACCTCTGCCCGGCCGCCCCTACCGGGAAGTGAGGAGCCCCTCTGCCCGGCCAGCCGCCCCGTCTGGGAGGGAGGTGGGGGGGTCAGCCCCCCGCCTGGCCAGCCGCCCCGTCCGGGAGATGAGGGGTGCCTCTGCCCGGCCGCCCCTACTGGGAAGTGAGGAGCCCCTCTGCCCGGCCAGCCGCCCCGTCCGGGAGGGAGGTGGGGGGGTCAGCCCCCCGCCCGGCCAGCCGCCCCATCCGGGAGGGAGGTGGGGGGGTCAGCCCCCCGCCCGGCCAGCCGCCCCGTCCGGGAGGGAGGTGGGGGGATCAGCCCCCCACCTGGCCAGCCACCCCGTCCGGGAGGGAGGTGGGGGGATCAGCCCCCCGCCCAGCCAGCCGCCCTGTCCGGGAGGTGGGGGGCGCCTCTGCCCAGCCGCCCCTACTGGGAAGTGAGGAGCCCCTCTGCCCGGCCAGCCACTCTGTCTGGGAGGGAGGTGGGGGGGTCAGCCCCCCGCCCGGCCAGCCGCCCCGTCCGGGAGGGAGGTGGGGGGGTTAGCCCCCCACCTGGCCAGCCGCCCCGTCCGGGAGGTGAGGGGCGCCTCTGCCCGGCCGCCCCTACTGGGAAGTGAGGAGCCCCTCTGCCCAGCCAGCCGCCCCGTCCGGGAGGGAGGTGGGGGGGTCAGCCCCCTGCCCGGCCAGCCGCCCCGTCCGGGAGGGAGGTGAGGGGGTCAGCCCCCCGCCCGGCCAGCCGCCCCGTCCGGGAGGGAGGTGGGGGGGGTCAGCCCCCCGCCTGGCCAGCCGCCCCGTCCAGGAGGGAGGTGGGGGTATCAGCCCCCCGCCCGGCCAGCCGCCCTGTCCGGGAGGTGAGGGGCGCCTCTGCCCGGCCGCCCCTACCGGGAAGTGAGGAGCCCCTCTGCCCGGCCAGCCGCCCCGTCCGGGAGGGAGGTGGGGGGGTCAGCCCCCCACCGGGCCAGCCGCCCCGTCGGGGAAGTGAGGGGCGCCTCTGCCCGGCCGCCCCTACTGGGAAGTGAGGAGCCCCTCTGCCCGGCCAGCCACCCTGTCCGGGAGAGAGGTGGGGGGTCAACCCCCCGCCCGGCCAGCCGCCCCGTCCGGGAGGTGAGGGGCGCTTCTGCCCGGCCGCCCCTACTGGGAAGTGAGGAGCTCCTCTGCCCGGCCACCACCCCATCTGGGAGGTGTACTCAACAGCTCATTGAGAATGGGCCATGAAGACAATGGCGGTTTTGTGGAATAGAAAGGGAGGAAAGGTGGGGAAAAGATTGAGAAATCGGATGGTTGCCGTGTCTGTGTAGAAAAAGGTAGACATGGGAGACTTTTCATTTTGTTCTGTACTAAGAAAAATTCTTCTGCCTTGGGATCCTGTTGATCTGTGACCTTACCCCCAACCCTGTGCTCTCTGAAACATGTGCTGTATCCACTCAGGGTTGAATGGATTAAGGGCGGTGCAAGATGTGCTTTGTTAAACAGATGCTTGAAGGCAGCATGTTCGTTAAGAGTCATCACCACTCCCTAATCTCAAGTACCCAGGGACACAAACACTGCGGAAGGCCGCAGGGTCCTCTGCCTCGGAAAACCAGAGAACTTTGTTCACTTGTTTATCTGCTGACCTTCCCTCCACTATTGTCCTGTGACCCTGCCAAATCCCCCTCGGCGAGAAACACCCAAGAATGATCAATAAAAAATAAAATTAAATTAAATTAAAAAAAAACAAAAAAAAAACAAACCAAAAAAAACAAAAGATGAAAAGTGCTCAACTTGACTCACTAAAGAACTGCATATTAAAATTACAGCAAGATACCAATGTAAAAAATAATACATTGGGGAAACAGCTGCTTTCATACGTTGCTGGTAGGAGTGTAAATCAGCAACTTCAATAAAAAAGTTTGGCAGTAGCTATCAAAATTTAGACTGCACATCTTTTTTGACCCAGAAATTTTGCTTTTAGGAATTTACCTTACAGACGTATTCACACATGTGCAAAATGCCATCTACCAAAGGCTCTTCATTGTGGCATTGTTGGAATAGTAAAATATGGGAAACAACCTAAAGGTCCACTCATAGGGGACTGTTCATTACGTATGCCTCATTCCCACAGTGAAATACTCTGCATCAATCAAAAGAGTGAGGCAGCCCTGTGCGTACCAGTGTGGAATGATCTCCAGGATGTACTGTCCAGTGAGAAAACAGGGTGATGCAAAGTGCATATGTTACCATTTATAGGAGAAAGTATATGCCTATTCTTTTTTTTTTTTTTTTTTTTTGAGACAGGATCTCAGTCTGTTATCTAGGCTGGAGGGCAATGGTGCAATCTTGGCTTACTGCAACCTCTACCTCCTGTGCTCCAATGATCCTCCCGCCTCAGCCTCCTGAGCAGCTGGGACCACAGGCATGTGCCACCACACCCAGCTAATGTTTTGTATTTTTTGTAGAGACAGGGTTTCATTATGTTGACCGGGCTTGTCTCGAACTCCTGGGCTCAAAGCGATCCACTTCCAAAGTTCTGGGATTACAGGCGTGAGCCACGACACCTGGCCACCTATTTCTGTGTGTTAAATATCCCTGGAAAGATGTACAAGAAACATCTTTCTTGTTTCTTTGGGAACAGGCCAGGTGCAGTGGCTCATGGTTTGTAATTCCAGCACTTTGGGAGGCTGAGTCAGGAGCATTGCTTGAGCCCAGGAGTTTGAGACAAGCCTGGGCAACATAGCGAGACCCTGTCTCTACAAAAAAAAATTTTTTTTTAATTACCCAGGCGTAGTGGTGTACACCTGTAGTCCCAGTTACTTGGGAAACTGAAGTAGGAAGATTGCTTGAGCCTGGGAGGCTGGGGCTGCAGTGAACTGTGATTGTGCCACTGCACTCCAGCCTGGGCAACAGAGTGAGTGAGACCCTGTCTCTAACAAAAAAAAAAAAAAAAAAGAAAAAGAAAAAAGAAGAAACTGGGGACAGTGGCTGCCTCTGGGGAGAAGACCTGGTGAACTGGGACAGAGTAAGAGAGACACAATTTTCACCCTTTGGGAATTTGCATCTTGTGCATTTATTATCTACCCTCAAAATAAAGCAAACATTCATTTAAAAATAGCACTTGGCCAGGCGCGGTGGCTCACGCCTGTAATCCTAGCACTTTGGGAGGCTGAGGCGGGTGGATCACCTGAGCTTAGGAGTTCGAGACCAGCCTGGCCAACATGGTAAAGTCCCGTCTCTACTAAAAATACAAAAAAATTAGCCAGGCTTGGTGGCAGGTGCCCATAATCCAAACTACTCAGGAGGCTGAGGCAGGATAATTGCTTGAACCCAGGGGGTGGAGGTGGTTGCAGTGAGCCAAGATCACGCCACTTTACTCCAGCCTGGGCGACAGAGCGAGACTCTGTCTCAAAAGAAAACAAAAGACAAACAAACAAAAAAACTCCGTCTCAAAAATAAATAAATAAAATAAAATAAATAAAAATAGCATTTGGCCAGGTTTGGTGGCTGATTCCTGTAATCCCAGCACTTTGGGAGGCTAAAGCAGGAGGACTGCTTGAGGTCAGGAGTTCAAGACCAGCATGGGCAATATAGGGAGGCTCCCCCACCCTGTCTTTACAGAAAAATTTAAAAATTAGCTGGTTGTGGTGGCTGAGTCCCAGAAGGCTGAGGCCGGAGGATCACTTCAGCCCAGGAGTTCAAGGTTACAGTAAGCTATGATTGCACCACTGCACTCCAGCCTGGGCAACAGAGTAAGACTGTCTCAATAATAATAATAATAATAATAGTCTCCAAAACACTTCTTTTCTTGCTGTCATTTTGAGTCCTTGCACACTAAATATCAATTCCCCTGCCTTAGCTGTGGCCTTGCCCCTTCATCGCTCAGGTGTCTCCCAGGCTGCGCTTCTACGCTGACTCTGGAGTGAGCAGCTCCAGCCCCCATCACCCAGCTTCAGAGCCATAAGCCGCCTCTCTCCTGCCTCCTCCACCTGAGCATCCTCAGGTATCTGGAACTCAACACCTGCCAAACCCAATTCATCCACCTTCTCCCCAGTACCTCACCTGACACCTGCGCTCCTCCCACATATCCATCAAGGGGACAGCCACCCCAAGCCAATACCTAGAAGTCACCCCTCACTCATGTATTTCACCCTTCCCACTCCACAGGCTTGTATTGTGGTTGAGAGCTTGGGTCTGGAGCCAGGGTGCTGGGTGTGAATCCAAGCTCGGCCTCTTGGTAATGGTGTGACTTAAGCAAATGACTTCATCTTTCTTGCCTTCAGCTTCCTGTCTGTAGACTGGAGAGAGCAACATATGCACCCCACAGATACTGAAACATGGAAACGTTAGTGAGTGACCATGTCCAGTGCTCAGGGCAGTGTCTGGAACTAAGAGCTCCTGAAATGCCAGCTACTTATTATGATGACTGGTTTTACCCAATGAAGCCCAGGTCAGGCCTCCTCTGCTTAGCAGATCCCTCTTCCTGTGCCCTCAGCTGGCTCTGTTCCTACCACCCAGTAGCACTTATTGAGCCCCAGCTGTGTGCATTGTTTTGGGGGAGGGGACCCATTAACCTTCCGTGTCCCCTCCTGGCCCTGGTGGACAGGTTTCTCCCATGCCCAATGCCCTTGTTTGTACTTGTGTGTAAGAGGAGCTGGGCTCAGGATTAACAGAGAACACTCACTGGTTAACAGAGGCCGAAGGGCCTGGCCTGGGGACAGAAAAACACCTCTTTTTGTCAATGTTTGATGTGTTTCAGAAATGTTCCCTGGCCTGGGAACACAGATAATGGCCTGAGGGTAAGACACTTATTAATGTGTTACTTAAGAGAGGGAGGTAGCAGGGTGGAGCTGTGGCCGGGATCCAGGTGGCCCAGGGACTTGCTGTGTGATCTTCAGCGGGTGATGTCACCTCTCTGTGAATATCATACCAGTTCCCTCATTTGGGCCCTCATGGGGCAGAATGTATTCAGATCAAACCAGTGGAGAAGAGGTCACTCTGTTGTCCACTGGGCCTCCCAGGCCTAGGAGCAGGTAACTGAACAGCCCTGGAACAGAAGTGAGGCCCCCGGAACCGAGGGGCAGGCCTGGGCCCCTCCGCTTGTCCTAAGCTGGCTTCGGCTTCTGTGTCTCTGACCAACGGCCATGCCAGGGCACCAGGGTTGGTTTCCTTGAATGGATTTGTATTTGTGAAGTACCCATATATGTGTGTTGTGCTGTTGTAAGCACTACATATATCCTCTCAACAAGCCAGGAGGCAGGTGCTATTATTATCCCCATGTTACAGATGAGGAAATGGAGGCGCACAGAAGTTTTTAATAATGTCTTGTTAGTGGTAGAGTGGAGTTTAAACCCACTGGCTCCAGAGCCTGGGCCCCTCACTTCTCTCCCCCATAGCTTCAGTGCCTGATGAATGTCTAGCATGGCCCAGGGCCCATGCAAATGCTGCCTTGTGTGACAATCGCAGTAACCCTCAAGGGTAAGTGTTGTACCTATTGTGTGGCTGAAGAAACTGAAGCTTAGGAAGATGATCTAACCTCACCAAGGTCAAACAGCTTGTAAGCGGGGGAGCCAGGATGCAGACGACCTGCAAACCCTGGGGCTGCCGTGACCTCACATGGTCCCATGCACTTCCTCCAGCCAGTCAGCAGGTGACCCAGGCCTGGGTGGCTCATAATATTGGGCGTTTCAAACAGGGAACTACACCAAGTATTGAAGAGGTCATTTCTGGATTGAGACTGCCCCTGTCCAGGCTCCTGAGAGTACACACATCAGACCAGTCTCAGAGACCAGTCCGTGTGACCAAAGGCGCTTGCCTGGAACAGTGTGGCCAACGTGGAACAGACCTAGCATGGATGGTCAGGACACCCAGGCCCTGGGAATGGGAGTGGTCCCTGACCGCATCCCCCAGCCCATTCTGACAGCCCGTCCACATGGACACAGACACCTTAACACACTCAAAAAGGACTCTCCTCAGGATGACCTTCACTCCCACCCCCAAACCCTAAGATATACCTGCCACTCCCCCAGCCTCTGGGGCAGTGGGTGTCATCCTTGGCCGCGTCACCCTCCAAACAAATCTCAGGGCTGGATGGCATTAGCATCTCTTCTGGTTCCAGGGTTGACTGGGCTCAGCCAGTGTTTCTCGTTCAGGCTCTTTTGTGCGGTTGTAGCTGTAGTCAGATAGGAGTTGGCCTGGAGTCATCCGAAGACCTCCTCACCCATACATCTGGTCATTGATGCTGGCTGTCAGCTGAGCCCCTGGCTGTGCTGTTGGCCTGAACACCTACACATGACCTCTCAGTGTGTCCTGGACTTCCTCACAGCCTGGAACCTGGGTTTCAACCCTGGGCCAACCCAAGAGACAGAAAAAGTGGGGGCTTTCAGTCTCTTCAGGCCTGAGCCTGTGGAAACAGGACCCTGAGCGTGTAGAGAAAGCAGGGCTCCCATGATGCCTTGAACAAGATACTGCCCCTCTCCCCCGGGGCCCTGATTCTTCATTCATAAAGTGTGAGGAAGATGTACTAGAGCAGGGACTAGCCAACTTTTTCTTCAAAGGGCCAGGGAGTCAATATTTTAACACTGTGGCCCATACTGTCTTTGTTGCCGCTCCTTAACGTCACCATTCTGGTACAAGAGCAGCCACAGCCAATACATAAACAAAGGGTGCAGCCGGCTTCCAATAAAACTTTATGCATGGCCATTAAAATTTGAATTCGCATGTCTTTTATTTATCACAAAATATTCTCTAGATTTTTTTTTTCTGAGCAGGACCCATTCTTAGCATGGGATTCATATGAAAATAGGTGGCCAGATTTGGCTTGTGTGTCATTGGTCCCTAAGCCTCTGGACTTGGGCAGAGCTTCTCACTTTAACTTGAAAAGGAATTACCTGGGGATCTTGTTAAAATGCAGATTCTGATTCAGTGCATTCGGCAGAGGCCAGAGAACCTGCATTTCCTTTGAGTTCCCGGGTGATGCTGCTACTGGTGGTGCTGCTGCTGGTCCGCAGAGCGCACTTTGAGAATCATCCAGCTCAGCCAGTCTCTCAGGTTCAAAGTGTGGCTCTGCACTGAAAGAATGCTCAGTCAGAAGCCTGGACACACTCAAGGGCCTGGAATTTTTTTTTCCTTTCCTTTCCTTTCCTTTTCTTTCCTTTCTTTCTTTTTTTCTTTTCTTTTTTTTTTTTTGACAGGGGTCTCACTCTGTCACCCAGGCTGGAGTGCCGTGGTGAAATCTCAGCTCACTGCAACCTCTGCCGCTCAGTCTCAAGGGATCCTCCCACCTCAGCCTCCCAAATAGCTGGGATTACCAGCACACGCAACCACACCTGGCTAATTTCTGTATTTTTTGTAGAGACCGGGTTTCACCATGTTGGCCAGGCTGGTCTCGAACTCCTGGCCTCAAGTGATCCTGGGCCAGCATTTTCTGTGTAACCTTCATCTCTGTCCCATGTTTTTTCTGCTTTATTTATTTCCTTGTTTTTTGTGTCTCCCGCCAGTCCAGCCGCCCCCAGCTAGAACACAAGCTCCTTGAGAGTCGGGCCTTGTTGCTGGGTTGCCCCACAGTCTGGCACCATGCAGGTGCTCAGTCAATATTCGTTAAATAAACGAATGAGTGATGCAGGCGGTGCCTGGTTGGCCTCCCTTATCGCCCATCCCCACGGGGACTTCGTCATTCTATCACCACCTAGTGGGCACTTTTGTGTACTGCGAGGTGGGGGAGAAAAATGTCCATGTTTGAGCCTGATCCAGGCCGAAAGTAGAGAGATGTGGGCAGAGAGATGCCCCTTCTGGTGCCCCTGTATCCGTGTTTTTGTCTGCTTGCACAGAGCTCCTCGGAGAGCCTTCCTGGAGAAGGCAGCATTTGAGCTGAGCAATGAAGACAATATGCTTTGGAATGGTAGGAATGCGAGAGGGAGAAAAGGCATTTCTGGCAGAACAAACGGTGAGCAAAGGCCTGGAGGCTGGAGCGAGTCGGCATCGCCAAAGGGAGGAGAAGCAGCAGCAGCTGAGATGGGCAGTGGAAGGTGAGGTCAGATCAGGGTGTAAGGAGGTGGAGAGCGGCCCCAACGGAAGGGAACTTGCGCTGAGAGTGAGTGATTCGTGCCAGGCACTCCACACACAAGAGTTTGTTTAATCCCCACAAAGGCCAGTGAAGTTGATTTTAGGAACCCCAAGTTACAGACGAAGAAACTGAGGCTCAGGTCAGTGGAGGGACTTGCCCACGGTCACACAGCTGGTAAGGAGCAGAACTGGGTTTGAATAGAGATCATCTGACTGACTGTCTCCTCTCTGAGGGGGCCCTGCCTCTGGTCTGTGCTTGGTGAGGGGTGGGGCAGGGCACATGCTGGAAGCCCATTATACAGATATGGAAACTGAAGCCCAGATGGGGCGAACATTTTCCGATGACGCGCAGCAGGCAAGGCGCAGTGTGGCTTTCACCCTGGCCCTGCCTGGGCTTTTGTCTGACTGCTGGAAGCTGATGCTCTCGTACAAGAGACATGAGCAGCTGGCCACAGAGGGTAGCAGAGAGCCCAGTCGGGACCCCTTGGCCAGCCCAGACCCCTGGGAAATGTGCTCAGGCTTCAGCTCCCAGTGAGGTGTGGCCCTGGGGGGCAGGGTAACAGCTCATCGGCAGACCTGGGTTGCCCCCAGACTCAGCCTGCTGCAGCCTTGCACCCCACACAGGAAGCCACTTGCCCCTTTCTCAGCCCCTCAGTCTGCTCTTCTGGGGAGCAGAGGGCCCCAGCCTGGAAGATTCAGAGGGGCAAGAGAGCCACCGCTACTCAGACAGGATCGGGCTTCAAACTATGTGATGTTCACCCCACAACAAGCCTTCAAGTGGGCACTGTTAGGATTCTCACTTTCAAGTCAAGATAACTGTGGCTCAGAGAGCCTCAAGTCCTTCTGCCTGAAGGACCTGCCCAAGGTCACCACGCTTGAGCTGGACTCAAATCCAGGTGAAGGTAACTGCTGTGGTTTGAATGTCCTCTCCAAAATGCCTGTTGAAATTTAATTGTGGCTGGGCATGGTGGCACATGCCTGTAATCTCAGCTACTCAGGAGGCCGAGGCAGAAGAATCGCTTGAACCCAGGAGGCAGAGGTTGTGGTGAGCCGAAATGGTGCCACTGCACTCCAGGCTGGGTGATAAGAATGAAACTCCATCTCAAAAAATAAAAATAAAATAAAATAAAATTTAATTGCTATTGTGACAGTGTTGAGAAATGGGTCCTTTAGGGGTGATTGGGTCATGAGGTGCTCTGCCCTCATGAAGAGATTAATGCAGTTATTGTAGGAGTGGATTACTTATGGCAGGAGTGAGCTTCTGATAAAAGGATAAGTTTGGCCCCATTTCTCTCTCTGTCTTGTGTGCATACTGGCCATGTGATGCCTTCTGCCACAGGATGACTCTCTCCAGATGCTGGCACTATTTTTCTAGACTTCCCATCCTCCAGAACCATGAGCCAAATAAAGTTATTTTCTGTATAAGTTACCCAGTCTGCGGTATTCTGTGATAGCAGCGGAAAATAGATTAAGACAGTAACACTGAGGCATGTGACCACAACCCTCATGGCTGCCCTGTGCTGACCTGCCAGCCAACCCCAGTGGCTCCTTCAGCTACATCTGCTTATTCATCCATAGCCTCAAGGCATCATGGTTGCAGGCCTCTGGCTTTGTGCTAATGTGGCCCCCACATACATACCCCACTTCTCCCTCGGACCCTCTCCTTTTACCTTCCCAGCTTCAAGCCTGGGAGCGACACAGGGCAAGGACAGGGTAGGGTCCAAGCCTTTTCATGGTTCCAGTGCCCAACATGGGTCCCCACAGGGTGAACACTCTATAGACATATTCTGTGTAAGTGAGTACATCCCTGTAAATGGGGATACCATTCCCAGTTTTTAAGTAGGAAAGCTGAGAGTTAACAGGGGACAGTGCCCTGCCTGGGTCACCAGCAAGTTCGAGGCAGAGCAGCGCCCTGTCCAGGCTTCTTGCCATCCAGCCTCAGGTTTCCTCCCTGGGGCGATGCAGCCTAACGAAGCTCCCTCAGCAGCTGGCATTACCTGAAGTCCTGCCCGTGAATCAGAAAGCTAGCACCCTGGGCTGCTTTTCTGCCAGGCATTGGCCGATCGCGCAGATGCCCAGCTGGCCCCTCTGGCACGCAAACACCCGGAATGTGCATTGGTTAGAGACCGCCGGGAGAAGATGACCGTGGTCAGATTTCTAGGGCTCCCTGGGAGGGAGTGCATTCTTTCTGTTGGGGATTTTTTACCGGAGCAGTTTCCTTAATCCTCCTCAGGGCATAGCTGGGATTTAGTAATGAGTTGTAACAGCCAGAATGGTTGATTCTCTGAGCCAGGACCCAGCTGTTCATTCTTGAACAAGCTGGGCTCCTCTTTTCTAGAGGTCCTGGCTCAGCTACCGCAGGGTGAGGTTGGGAGCAGGAATCCAGAACCAGCGTCACACCACCGCTCACAGGGGCAGAGCCTGTGCCCTCATTGTATAGATGGAGCCACGGAGGCCCAGAGAGGCTGTGAGGTGGGGTGGAGTCAAGAGCCAAGGTGGGCAGAACAACTTTGTGTGCAAAGACTCAACTGTGGGTGGAGCCAAGGGGAGGGGCTACCTCCCAGGACCGAGGCCAGTCTTCGGGCACCAGGAACAGGGCCTGCCAAGGTGTCATGGGACCTCAGGGCAGGACTGGTCCCACTGGGAAGCTTCTCCCCAGGAGACAAGCTCTGCGTTGCATTCTGTTTTATAGGGGTGCAGTCAAGGAGGATCCGTCCAAGCTGAGAAACAGCAGGAGTGACCCCTGGAAGCTGTGTCTTGGGTCGGGTCCCCAGAAGCAGGCTCTCTGCTGAGGATTTGTGAGCAAGTGATTGATTAAGGAAGTGCCCCCAGAATAAACCAGGAAAGGAGTGGGAAGCAGGAGAGGGGAGGGAAGGAAGACCAACAGTGCCATGTCTGGCCAAGTCCAGCAGGCAGGTGCTTCATTGTGATCCCGAGGGCCGCTCTGGAATGCAAGTTACATCTCAGGGTTATTGAAACCCCAGGCAAGGAAGCTGGGCTTCCACACTCCCCACACCCCATGAGTTAGCATCATCCAAGGAGATCTGGGCAGATTGCAGCTTCCTGGAGGAGGAGGCATGGGCCTTGCTGTGTGACGACCCAGCAAGGGGTGTGCAGGTTCTGAGGAAAAAGGGTTTGAGCAGAACCTGAGGGAGGAGCTCAGGCATGCTGCTTGAAGGCCAAGGTTGCCCTGGGTAAGGACCAAGGTCCCATCCCTGATTTAGGACAGGCCAAGGAGGAGCAAGGGGATGGAGGCAGGGGATGGCTCCCTGCAGGCCCAGGTGAAGTTCATGCTACCATTTCAGCAAAAGTCCCATAAACCACCTCAGGAAATCCCTCTGTCATCTGCCGCTGTTTGGGGCCAAAAGCTTGAACTGTGATGAATTTTGTGAAAGGGAGAACTGCCTCATTCTGCCAAAGCCGTTCAGAAGTGAGTCACTAGCCCAGAACAGGCCCCACATAGCTGCGCCAGCTCAGACCCCATCTAGCTGCACCTGCAGGAGCTCAGGCCCGAGGTGGACATCGGGCCTGGGCCCCAGGGCAGAGCCATGACCAACAAGGGGCAGCCCAGGGAGCTACTCCCCAGCCTTCAGTGGGCCCCACTTCCCTTCCCTCCTCCCCTCCCTGAAGGCCCCGCCCAGACCGCTTGGCCTCCGGCCTTGCCTCCTCCAACCTGATCTCCTAGGGTTGCTCAAGGGTCTCCTCTAAAAAGCAAATCCGGTCTTGTCTTTCCCCTGCCTGCCACATTCCGTGGCTCCTCACTGCTCTCAGGAGAAAGACCAAAGTCCCTGTGTGCTCCCAAGCCCTCTCCTGATGATGCAGAGGCGTGGCCCATAGGGACTGAGAGCTGCTCACTTCAGGCAGAAGCCAGGCATCCTGGCAGCCCCTGAGAGCCGCCCAGCTGGCCAGAAGGAGCTGCCCCAGACCTGCTCCCAGGCCTCCCTTTCCCTGTAATTCATATATAGAAAGCATCTAAATCAGGAGCCAACCCTCCACCAGAGGGAGCGGCACCCTGGAGCTGGAAGTGGAGCTTTTCTTAGTCATTACATTTGGTTTTGTTTTGGGGGAAAAAAACAAAATGAAACAATTAAGGTCTTATTTTCACAATCACCTGTGGAATGAGGAGGCTTCCAGATGGTATTTGGTGAGAGCACCAGGAACCTTGTGGTCCTGTGAGGGCATTCAGGGGTAGGGAGTCTAACTCATCACCCAATCCTCATGGCTCCAACTTTAAACACACCCAGAAGCCTATCTCGTCCCCCAGCCCAGCTCCGTCGCCTGCACCTGGTCCAAGCTGAGGCCCCTCTGCCCCAGCCTCCTGGTTGCCCCACTGTTTCTGCCCTGGGCCTGCTCCAGTCCCTTCTCGCGGACAGCCAGAGCCAAGCCTCTGCTCCAGTAAGGGATCTCTCCAAAGGCTCCTGTCTCCCTCCGGGTAAGGCCAGGGTCCTAATCACGGCCCACAGAGGCCAACACCACCGCCTCTGACCTCCCTCCCTCTGTCTCCAGCTTTCCTGGGATCCCGCCTGGGATCCCCTCTGCCCAGCACTCAGACCTCCTGCACCAGCTGTTCCCCTGCCTGGAACATTCTCCACTCCCCCTAGGTCCACAGGGTCTGAGCCTCATGTCCTACAGATCTCACTCAAAGGGTGGCCCTTCACTGGCTTCCCTGATGGCACCACTTCCTGCCCACTGGTCCTTCTCTCCCTCCCTCACTCTGCCTCATCTAGCCCTGGACACTCCACCAATCTGATACATCTTTATTTCTCTGTTTATTGTCTAGTTTCCCTCCATGCCCACCAGGATGTAAGCTCTGAGAGCAGGGGCTTTGTTTCATTCGCTGCCATAATTCCAGTACCAAGAACAATGCCTGGCACCTCCTAGTAGGTGCTCAATAAATATTTATTGAATGAATGAATGATTGAATTATGTCTGTCATTGACAGAGGGAAGTCTGGGCAACATAGTGAGACCCCATCTCTACCAAAACTAAATAATTAGCCAGGTGTGGTGGTGCATGCCTGTAATCCCAGCTACTCCAGAGGCTGATACAGGAGGATTGCTTGGTCCCAGGAGGTAGAGGCCACAGTGAGCCATGATCACACTGCTGCACTCCAGCCTAGGCAACAGAGAGAGATATAGTCTCAAAAAAAAAAAAAAAAAAAAAAAAAAAAACGAAAAGAAAAAAAGAAAATAAAATACATAGGGGTGGGCAGATTTCCCCTAAGATGCTCTAAGGATGCCCTCTCTAGGTGCAGGAGTCAGTCTAAAGTTACCTCCTGGGGGAAGTCTTCTGTCCAGTTTTTAAATGGAAGCTAGCAGGGTGCTAGCTGCAGGCAGCAAGTCTCATCACTGAATAGAACCGGTTTTCATTTGGTGCAAACACTATCTCCTCCAGGAAGCCCTCCCAGGACCCTTCCCAGCCCCTAGTGAAAGTGCCTCCCTCCTGCTAGCCTGCCACTTTCTCCCTTGTGGTCCATTCTGGATGTCAGTGCCGGGCCAGTGAGCATCCTAGCGGGCGTCTGAGTCATACCCGGAGTGCACCTGGAGAGCCCCTTTCTGCTCACACTTTACAGGGCCCCATGCTGGCCTCAGACACGCCCATCTTCTCATTTAAGCCTTACAACAACCTTCCGAGGTAGTCATCACCATCCCCATCTTACAGATAAGGAAACTGCGGTCAGAGGCCACAGAGGTGACTTACCCGAGCCCCACACCTGGTGTCACAGTGGAGTAGAGCCTGGCTCCTTGGCCCTGAGTTCAGCCCCCATCACAGCTGCCGCATTCACAGTCAGTGCTCAACACGTGTTCACGTGTTTGGAGGACGAACCAAACCCGAGTTCTCCGGGCTCCCCAGCCAGCATGAAGACCGTGTAACCACAGCACGCATGGGCGGGCCGCTTGGCAATGGCCAGGCTCATGCTCTACTGAGCCCCTGGGGGTCACGACTCCCCTGCTGCTCTGTGCAGAGAAAGAAAAGGCAGTCACCTCTCTCTTCCCTCACTGGAAGGTGAGGCCCAGGGGGTCCAGCCTGTGGGATGTGAAGAAGCCACACATTGGTGCCCATCACCTGGTCCTCAGCCTCTCCTTAGGGCAGAGTCGAGGCCCAGAAGGTTGAAAGAGCTGGAAGCTGGGGACAGAGCCTGCACCAGTGCCTTTGCCCCTTATCAGTCAGTCCAATTTTTGTTCTCTGACTCCCCCTGCTACATACCAGAATTGTGCTCTCTCTCTCCCCCTCTCTGGGATCTGCACCTCAGTTTCCTTGTCTGTAATATGGGGGTAACTGAACCCCCATATTAAAAGGATCCAAGGATAAATGAGATAACACAAGTGCTTGGCATAGGGCCTGGAAGAAAGAAAGTAAATTCCTTTTTTTTTTTTTCGCTCTGTCGCCCAGGCTGGAGTGCAGTGGCGTGATCTCAGCTTACTACAACCTCCGCCTCCCAGGTTCAAGCAATTCTCCTGCCTCAGCGTCTTGAGTAGCTGGGATTACAGGTGCGTGCCCGGCTAATTTTTGTATTTTTAGTAGAGACGGGGTTTCACCATGTTAGACCAGGCTGGTCTCGAACTCAGGTGATCCACCTGCTTCAGCCTCCCAAAGTGCTGGGATTACAGGCACTGTAATCCGCGGTGAGCCACCGCGCCCGGCCCAAAAGAAAGTAAATTCTTAATAAGCAGAACATGTAATTATTAGCTAGCACATATATTACTTTGCCTCCTTCTTCCCCACTCTTACAAATGGATCTCAAGGCCTGGAGCTACAAACTTGGTTGTTAGACATCCTATTTGTTTAGGATGAAAAACAAAACAAAATAATAGTGCCCAATGCTGGAGAATGCCGTGCAGAAATAGTACAGTGTCAGCCGGGCATGGTGGCTCACGCCTGTAATCCCAGCACTTTGGGAGGCCAAGGTGGGTGGATCACCTGAGGTCAGGAGTTTGAGACCAGCCTGGGCAACATGGCGAAACTCCACCTCTACTAAAAATACAAAAATTAGCCGGGTGTGGTGGCGCATGCCTGTAGTCCCAGTTACTCGGGAGGCTGAGGTGGGAGGATTGCTTGACCCAGGAAGTTGAGGCTGCAGTAGGCTGTGATCATAACACTGCACTCCAGCCTAAGCAACAGAAGAGATCCTGTCTCAAAATATAAAATAAATAAAATAAAGCACAGTATAATAGCATTTTATGAGCATTTTAAATATTCAAGGTATTTTATCAAATGTTAAATACTAATAAATTCTCATTTTTGTCTCAGCTCTCCTGACTTTTAAAATGTATACCAAAAAATAAGTCATTTCGAAGCTGTCCAGTTAAGTGAGCTATAAACTGGATTTATAATATTGCCAAGTAAGGCATTTCCTCAAACTGGCAAACTAATATAAATGTCTCCCCCTGTCTTTTGTCAGGTGTAGTTTTTCCTTCTTCTTTTTTCTTTTCAGACCTGGTGAGCAGGAAGTACAGGATCGTTTTGAATTCAGCAGATTTTGAATAATGCCAGATCAGGAGTGGATCTCTGGGGTAAGATGCAATGGTCCCACACACTTATATGTCACCAGAGTCCACTCTTTGGGGAACAGCAATTTGACAGAACATGTCAAGAGCTTGTGAAAATAAGTAATTCACATTCGACCTGTTACCCAGAAAAAAACCGGGGTTCATTCACCTGGTGAATCTCAAACGGCTCTCCACGAGAACGCAGGTTTGGATCAGTAGGAATTTTATGACTCGCCACAGGTAAGAAGAGCCCTGGGAGGATTCTCCAAAGCAGTGTCTCCCTGAGGGAAAGTGACAGGAGGGTTTTATGCAGTGATGGAGGGGACGAGGGGCCCCGCTGCTGCAGACGCAGGGCCCCATCGTGCCAGCCCACAGGTTGCCTGTGATGGTGATGAAGGTGTAGCTCCTCCTGAGGTGGAGCTCATGGTCAGCATGGTCATGAGGAATGTGTACTCAGGTTCATCTAGAACAGGGGTGTCCAATCTTTTGGCTTCCCTGGGCCACACTAGAAGAAGAATTGTCTTGAGCCACACATAAAATACACTAATACTAACTGTATCTAATGAGCTAAAAAAATCGCAAAAAAAAATCTCATCATGTCCAAAGAAGGTTTATGAATTTGTGTTGGGTCACATTCAAAGCCGTCCTGGGCCGCCGGTTGGACAAGCTTGATCTAGAAGTTGCCTGGGTCTGTCAGGAGCCGGTGCCAGCAAGTAGGTGACCACATTCAACACAGGGTTTGGGAAAAAACAAGCTGCAAAGCAGGAGGCTGTCAAACAGGCTTATTGTGCCAGTTGACTAAATGCCTATAGTCCCTAGAGACCCTCCCTGTCTGCTTACAAACCTGTTGGAATTTTATTTGGAGCCTTAAAGGAAATGTGACTGTGGGACCTGAGTCACATAACAGGCAGCCACAACCTCTGTTTCTCTGATTATAGATCAACTTTTTCCATACCTACATTCTTTTGTAAAATGTTGTAAAAGACTAAAGGGCACTGGAGGAAAGACCCCCTTTTCCTCATTACTGACTCTCCTTGTAGGTTAACTTCCTTCTTTCTTCTCTTGTACCTGACTCCAACCAGATAGCACAATAGGCTCTGTGACAATCAATTTACTCAAGATAGGTGTTGACTATACCTTTCCTGACAAAGAACAAGCTGCAACCAATCAGATTGCTGTAATTCATAGATCAGCCTCGTATGGAAAAGGCTGCTAAACTTTAGTAATCCTGCTAAACTTCTTTGTTTCTACCTATGCAAGTAAAACCTTAACTTCTCCATTTCAGAGCATTGATTCCATTCCTCTGGAGTCTGTGTCTCCCGGACAGTCATCCTTAAACTTTGCACTTGCATTAACTCTTTTTTTTTTTTTTTTTGAGATGGAGTCTTGCTCTGTTGCCCAGGCTGGAATGTAGTTGTGCAATCTCAGCTCACTGCAAACTCCACCTCCCAGGTTCAACCAATTCTCCTGCCTCAGCCTCTTGAATAGCTGGGATTACAGGCATTGTGCCACCAGGCCTGGTTAATTTTTGTATTTTTAGTAGAAACAGAGGTTCACCATGTTGGCTGGGCTCGTCTCGAACTCCTGACCTCAGGTGATCCACCACCCCACCCCGCCGCGGCTTCCCAAAGTGTTGGGATTACAGGCATGAGCCACTGCGCCCAGCCGCATGAACTCTTTAGAACAGTAATCTGATCCTTTTGATTATCAGGTTGAAAAGCCATAGAAACAATTTATATGCTTTAACCAATTATTTCCTCTGGGATTTATCCCAGAGGAAATAATTTTTTTAAAGCAAACCAAAAATATAAGTGTTGGGGTACAGAAAATGATTCCCCAAAATGTGGCACTTGGGCATGCTGAGTGCTTTTGAAAACTGAAAGGCCTTACAAATAAGCCTCAGCATCAAGGCCTCTCTAACCTTGTCTCGTTCTCTCCCTCTCACCCCTCAAGTCCTTGGAGGGACTCTCTGGAATTTCCTTATCTGACCTAGAAAGTGTCTTGCCAAAAGAAACACATTTGCCTTCTGTCCGTCTGTTACCCCATTATCCACTGCAGAAAAGAAGCCGGAAGAAAAGAAGTCAGAAGTCCAACCACAGCTGGATGGACTTTTCCACAAGATGTCTGCCTCTCAGACTCATTCCATTCACAAGTTAATTTCTGTCTCCCTGATCCATTCATTCTCCTTAATAATCATTTACTGCTCCTCAAAACAATGCTCTATGTTTCCCATCTCCTTGCTCCCCTGGGAAAAAGAGTACATAAGCTTCTGTACCCCATTGGGGGATTGGGGTAATCACACTGTAATTCTCTCCCATGAATGTTAATAAATGTGTATGCTTTTTCTCCTACTAATCTGCCTTTGGTCAGGTGATTTTCAGTGAACCTTCAGAGGGAAAAGGGGAAGTTTTCCCTTCACCCATATGCAGGCATGTAAAGATGTTCATTGCAGTGCTGTTTATAGCAGAGAAAATGGCAAACACAATCAAACAATAGGGGGATGGTTAAGAAAAAATGCACAATTGCAGTTAGACTGTTCTCTACCGGCAGGGAGGTTTTTTTCACCCTTTTTGATTCTCACAGCAGCCCTATGATGTAGACAAAACCGGGTTCACATTTATTCTCCCCATTATTCATGGAGGTGGGGGCCAGGAGGCAGACTGAGTTTCGAGAAATTCTGGGCAGAGCTTCCAACAGGGAATCAGATTCTGAACTGGGACAGCTCCCAGGTGTCCTAAAGTGGAATCCAGAGCTGACTCACAGCAGCGTGTGTCTCACAGGGGGATCCAGCGGCAAGTCCCCACTCTTGGATAAAGATGAAACCACCTTTGCGAAAATTATGACAGAGGCCGGGCGCGGTGGCTCATACTTGTAATCCCAGTACTTTGGGAGGCCAAGGCAGGCGGATCACCTGAGGTCAGGACTTTGAGACCAGCCTGGCCAATATGGTGAAACCCCGTCTCTACTAAAAATATGAACAAATTAGCTGGGCAGGTGTCTGTAATCCCAGCTACTTGGGAAGCTGAGGCAGGAGAATTGCTTGAACCTGGGAGGCGGAGGTTGCAGTGAGCCAAGATCGCACCACTGCACTCCAGCCTGGGCAACAAGAGCGAAGCTCCAACTCAAAAAAAAAAAAAAAAAAATTATGACAGAGAAAGAGATCTGACCTAACCAACTCCATCTTGCCTTTAACCTCCAAGCTGCCCTGTTCATTCCTGGGCATAGGCTGAACTTAGTTTATAGTTTAACTTTGAAACAAAGATGCTAACAGCCCTTTCCCTAAACAAACCCCTTCCTGCCTGAGGACCAGACTGTCTTTGTAAGACTAACAGGCTAGCCATAAGATTTGAAATTATGGTTTAGGAGTCACACAGCTGGCTACAAGATTCTGAACCTTCCCAGTTCCTCCTAGGGATAACATCGCGATTGTAAAACCTAAGATTGGCACTTGAGGTATTTCTCAGACCCTGCACTGCTGATGCACTCTGATGCACAAACAGGTGCCACCCAGGCCTGTAATCTGGCTCAACCAGTTCTGCGATCCTACCCAGGAACAGAAGACAGCAAGAATCCACTTCAGGCCAGGTGCGGTGGTTCACGCCTGTAATCCCAACACTTTGGGAGGCCGAGGTGGGCGGATCATTTGAGGTTAGGAGTTCGACACCAGCCTGGCCAACACGGTGAAACCTCATCTTTACTAAAAATACAAAAATTAGCCAGGCATGGTAGCGCATGTCTGTAATCCCAGCTACTTGGGAGGCTGAGGCAGGAGAATTGCTTGAACCCGGGAGGCAGAGGCTGCAGTGTGCCGAGAATGCGCCACCACACTCTAGCCTGGGTGACAGAGGGAGACTCTATCTCCAAAAAAAAAAAAAAAAAAAAAAAATTGACTTCAACCCCCGTATGATTTCATCTTCAGTCTGACCAATATGCACTCCCCAATCCCTGGTCCCAGACCTGCTGAATTATCCTTAAAAGACCCATTTTTGAATTTTCGAGGGGCTGATTTAAGTAATAATACATTCCAGTCTCCTGTTTAGCCGGCTCTACATGTATTAAACTCTTTCTATTGCAATTCCCCTGTCTTGATAAATCGGCTCTACCTGGGCAACGGGCTAGAACTTGTTGGGCTATTACTAAAACAGTGTAAGATCAAGCTTCATTCTGGCCCACTCTCCCCATCTCACCCAGAAGAGGTGGCCTCCTAGGCTGCCCCTTCCTCTCTTGATCTGACTGGGATTTCCCCCCTGTTAGGGAGCTCTGGAAGAACCCCCAGTCTCAGGCCCCACCTGGCTCTGAGCTGGGCTTACAGGAAGCCCCCTGTGCACCCCTGTCCCATGAGGTCATGTGGAAAAACCCTGGGAAACTCTAACACCTGCTGCAGGTGCTGGCTGTTCCTTTTTTTTTTTTTTTTTCAAGCTGTAGAATTTCTCTGCCATGCAAAACTTGTTGATAATAATATAACAAACATTTCCATCTCTATTGCCCTGCTTAGGAAATAAATCTTACGGGGACACTGGAAGACTCTTGGGTGCCCCTTCCTGATCCTGTTCCCCACCTCTGTCACCAGGGGTAACCCAAACCTGAACTGCGTGTTTATCCATAAATGATAAGTGGTATTGCTTTGCATGGTTTTAAACTTTCAGTAGCGGTTTCTGTCTTTTATTCATTCATAAACTCACAAACATATACGTATTGAGAACCTACTGTATGTGAGGCACCATCCTAAGCCCTGGGAACATCCGTAAACAACAGAGAGGATTACTGCTCTCATGGGACACACATTCTGGTGGGGTGAGCCAAACCATAAACAAAAGGTATGAAACTGAGATACATTATTAATATGTTACAACGTGAGAAGTACAGAGGGAAAAAATAAGGGAAGCTGGAGAGGCAGGGGTGGTGGAATATTGCAATTTTAAGTAGGATTGCAATTTTTTCCCCTTTTTTCTCTTTTGAGATGGGGTCTTGCTCTGTCCCGCAGGCTAGAGTGCAGTGGTGCAATCATAGCTTGCTGCAGCCTCAAATTCCTCAGGCTCAAGCAACCCTCCCATCTCAGCCTCCTGAGTGGCCAGGACTACAGGTGCACACCACCAAGCCTAGTTAATTTTTTTTTTTTTTGAGACGGAGTCTCGCCCTGTTGCCCAGGCTGGGGTGCAGTGGTGTAATCTCCACTCACTGCAAGCTCCGACTCCCGGGTTCATGCCATTCTCCTGCCTCAGCCTCCCGAGTAGCTGGGACTATAGGTGCCCGCCACCACGCCCAGCTAATTTTTTTGGGTTTTTTTTTTTTGGTAGAGATGGGGTTTCACCGTTTTATCCAGGATGGTCTCGATCTCCTGACCTTGTGATCCTCCCGCCTTGGCCTCCCAAAGTGCTGGGATTACAGGCGTAAGCCACCGCGCCCGGCCAATTTTTTTTTTTTTTTAAGTAGAGACAAGGTCTCGTGATGTTGCTCAGGCTGGTCTTGAACTCCTGAGCTCAAGTGATCCTCTTGCCTCAGCCTTCCAAAGTGCTGGGATTATAGGTGTGAGCCACCATGGCTGGCTGTGTATGTCTTGTGTATGTCATGGCATCCTTGTATGTCTTGTGTATTTACTCAATATTGTATATGTTTTGTATAACTGTGCCATCTTTATTCATTCCCCTGTCAATAAGTATTTATTATATCTTTCTCTTGTATTTGTCCTTATAAACAACGTTGCCATAGCATTCTTGTAAATGTCTTTTTTTTTTTTTTTTAAGTCAGTGTCTTGTTCTGTCACCCAGGCTGGAATACAGCAGCACGATCATAGTTACTGTAACTTCAAACTCTTGGGCTCATGTGATCCTCCCACCTCAGCCTCCTGAGTGCCAAGACTACAGGTGCATGCCTCTATGCCCGGCTCATTTTTAATTTTTTTTGTAAAAACAGTGTCTTGTTATGTTGCCCAGGCTGGTCTCAAACTTCTTACCTCAAGTGATCGTTCTGCCTCGGCCTCCCAAAGCACTGGGATTACAGGCATCAATATCTTTTTGTGCACGCACGGGAGAGATGTTCTAGGGCATGTATCCTAATATAGAATTGTCGAGTCCAAAGTATCTTCAACCTAGCTTAGCTAGATGGTATCAATGGCTTCTGCAAAAATAAATAAAATAAAATAAAATAAAATAAAAAATGAACCAAGCATAGTGGCACACACCTGCTGGGTCAATAGGCATAAGTGTTGTCAAAAAAAATTAAAAAATTAGCCAGGACTGATGGCACACACCTGTAGTCCTAGCTACCTGGGGGGCTGAGGTGGGAGAATCACTTGAGCCTAGGGGTTTGAGGCTGCAATGAGCTAGGATCACACCACTGCACTCTAGCCTGGGCGACGGAGTGAGACTCTGTCCTAAAAAAAAAAGAAAGAAGAAAGTAATTTTAAAAATATTTTGTTTTCAAAAACCCAGAATTGAAGAACACAAGTATCTGGCATGAAGAAAATATCCTACAAGTTTGCAGAGAAAAAGTGGATTTCATACAAAGGATCATGGATCCGAATGGCACTGGATTCTTTAACAGCGTCAGTGGGAACCGGAACATGATGGAGGAATATGTTCAAAATTCTGAAAGAAAGAGTTTGTAGTTAAATTAGTGATGAAAATTAGTAAACCAAGCCAATGGTAAAAACAAGACAATTGGGCCGGGCAGAGTGGCTCGCACCTGTAATTCCAGCACTCTGGGAGGCTGAGGCTGTGGATCATCTGAGGTCAGGAGTTTGAGACCAGTGTGGCCAACATGGCAAAACCCCATCTCTACTGAAAGTACAAAAATTAGCTGGGCTTGGCGCGTGCCTGTAGTCCCAGCTACTCAGGAGGCTGAGATAGGAGAATCACTTGAACTTGGGAGGTGGAGGCTTCAGTGAGCCAAGACTGTGCCATTAAACTCCCGTCTGGGGGACAGAGAGAGATTCTGTCTCAAAAAAAAAAAAAAAAAAAAAAAAAAGCAAGACAATTATTAACTCTAAAAATCTTGAAAACAGATTTGCAGTCAGAATAAAGCAAATAACGAATATTGATCTGATCAGAATGACAAATAACTATATTGGGAGGCTGTGGGGGGTGGGAATACATGTATTAATATGTGTTTTGTTCCAGGGTGGGGGGTATTGTGAGTGAGTGATTGATGAGAGCCAAATTCTCCCCTTCCATAATGAAAAATCACTATATAATGTATAAACCTGAAAAATCAAGAAGTAGCAATATAAGCATGGTATTTAGAGAAAATACACTAAATACTTAAAGGATTGAAATAGTATCTCTGAGGCTGTGTATGGTGGCTCATGCTTGTAATCCCAACAGTTTGGGAGGCCAAGGCAGGAGGACTGCTTGAGCCTAGGAGTTCAAGACCAGCTTGGGCAACACAGGGAGACCCCTGTCTAGGATAAATGATAAAAGTTAGCTGGGCATGGTGGCACATGCCTGTGGTTCCCACTACTCAGGAGGCTGAGAAGGGAAAATCACTTGTACCCTGGAGGTCGAAGCTACAGTGAGCCGAGATCATGCCACTGCACTCCAGCCTGGGAGACAGAGTGAGACCCTGTCTCATAAAAGAAAAAAAAAAAAAAGTATCTCTGGGACTGAAAAAGCAGAGCAGGGCCATGACTGGGGGAGTGGCTTCAGGGAATTGCTGATTTTTGTAACAAATCTTGTAGAATTTTTTGACCTTTGAAATCATGTGCATGTATAACTTGATACAAATTAAAGTTAAATTTAAAAGCTCCCCTGAGATTAGCAGCCTTGAACATATGTCTTTCACATCTCTTCATTTGTTTCCTTAGGATAAATTCCAGAGGTGGGACTGCTGGGTCAACAGGCATAAGTGTTTTCAAGACCGTATCACCCACAGTGGTAAACAGGGCACCCATCTTTCCCTTTCCAGAGGGTTAATAGCCTTTACTTGCCAGTCTTTGCAAACACCATTATCAATTTTCACATCTCTGCCAATCTGATGGTAAAACATGGTATTACATGGTAGTTTTAATTTGTGCTTCTTTGACTACTAAATAGTTTTACATAGTTAACATATTTAACCATTTTTAGTTCTTCTTTTATTAATTTCCTGTTACTGTTATTTGTCCATTTTGTTCACCTTTTTCACTCTTGATTTGTAAGGGCTCTTTAAATAGCAAGCCTGCTCATTCTCTATCACACATTGCAAATATTTCCCCCACAGTGGGCCCTTCTCCTTTCAGTGTTCTTTTTTGATATAAGGGATTTTTTTGTTTTTATATAGTTCGTCTATCATTTATGTTTTTGGCCTTGGGGTTATCCCCGGAAAGCCCTGGCTCATCCGTGGGCCTTTTACAAGCGCAGCATCTCCTACAGCTTCACCTACTATTCCTATCGAGTGTTTCATCAACTCCAAGTTTTTCACATTTTTAATCTCTGAAACTGGGATGGTGCTCAGGTAGTAGTCACTGCCTGCTGCAAATCAGGATGTGCAGAAAACATCAGTGATTTGTCAACAAAGGTCCCAGAGACGACAGTGGGGTATTCTGCAAGAAATGCTGCAACGTCACCTGTTTCTTTTTCCTGCTGGGCACGGAAGGAGGTAACATTTCTCAGCCTCCCTTGCAGTTAGGAGTGGCCGCGTGACCAGGTTCTAGCCACTGGACTGTGGGTGGAGGTGATACAGGTGCCTTGCCCGGTTGGCCCATAAAACCTCCCACGAGATCCTCTACTGTCTTTCTTCCTGTTTGCCGTCAGAGGAGCTGGCAGTGGCTCTGGGGGATGGCACGCACAAGCAGTGGAGGTCCCTGAATGGCCACATGGGAGGCAGCTGGCTAACCAGGGATTCTCACTGCTCTTTGTGTAAATAAGTAATTTACTTCCATTGTGTTCAGCCATTGAGGTTTGGAGTTATGTTCCTCACAGCAGCTAGCATTGCTGATACCTAACTGACACCCTTGTCTTCATTCTGACTCTAATCCAAACTCCTCTAGACGGGGTTTAGTGTTTTATCATTAGTATGATGTTGATTCTTGATTTTAGATAGATACACTTTATCTTGTGCTCTTTTAAAAATCGTCTTAGTATTGGAGTTATGCAAAGTGTGTAAAATTAATTGGAAAATTTTTAACTTTTTTCTAAGCTCTGGGAAAGGTTGCATAGCACAGAAATTAACTGTTGGGTGAAACTGACAAAATTCGTCCTAAGAACTGTGTGTGTCCTTTTGTAAGAGCACTGCTTTAACAAGCTTTACTTTTTTAAGACAGAGTCTTGCTCTGTCGCCCAAGCTGGAGTGCAGTGGTACCATCTCAGCTCACAGCAACCTCCACCCCCTTGGTTCAAGCAATTCTCATGCCTCAGCCTCTTGAGTAGCTGGGACTACAGGTACTCACCACCATGCCTGGCTAATTTATTTATTTATTTATTTATTTATTTATTTATTTATTTATTTAGTAGAGATGGGGTTTCACTATGTTGGCCAGGATGGTCTTGAACTCCTGACCTCAAGTGATCAGCCTGCCTTGGCCTCCCAAATTCCTGGGATTACAGGCATGAGCCACCATGCCTGGCCTACTTTCTTTTTCTTTTCAAACTAACTTTTGTTATAGACTAAATTGTGTTTCCCCAAAATTCATAGGTTGAAGCCCTAAACCCCAATGTGACTGTATATGGAAACAAGGTCTTTAAGGAGGTAATTAAGGTAAAATGAGGTCACAAGGGTGGGACCCTCATGCAATATGACTGATGTCCTTAAAAGAAGAAAGACACCAGGGACACATGTGCACAGGGCAAAGGCCGTGGGAAGACATAGCAAGAAGGTGGCTGTCGGCAGGCCAAGGAGAGAGGCCTCAGGAGAACTAAGCCTGCCAGCACCTTGAACTTGGACTTCCAGCCTCCAGAACTGTGAGAAAATAAATTTCTATTGTTTAAGCCACCCAGTCCAGTCTGTGGTATTTTGTTATGGTAGCCCTAGCAGGACAACTTTTATTTTATTCGTTTTTCATTAAAAAAAGAAAATAGAAAAAGAAAGCCATCCATAATTCTACTACTCAGGAATAACCATTGGTCAAATTGTGGTAAATATCCTTGCAAATACCCACTGACATTTATATATTTACTCATGTAAGTGGGAGCCATTCTCTATATATACCAATTTGCAACCTGCTTTTTACAAAATTTAATTAATTATTATTATTATTTTTTAGAGACAAGGTCTTATTCTGTCACCCAGGCTGGAGTGCAGTAGTGCGATCACGGCTCACTGCAGCATAAGACTTCTGGGCTAAGTGATCCTCCTGCCTCAGTCTCCAGAGTAGCTGGGACTATAGACATGTGCCATTATACCTGGCTAATTTTTAAATATTTTGTAGATATCAAGTCTTGCTATGTTGCCCAGGCTGGTCTTGAACTCCTGGCCTCAAGTGATCCTCCCACCTTGGCCTCTCAAAGTGTTGGCATTACAGGTGTGTGCTACCATACCTGGCTATGCAATCTGCTTTTTTTTTTGGAGACAGAGTCTCGCTCTGTCACCCAGGCTGGAGTGCGGTGGCACGATTTTGGCTTACTGCAACTTCCACCTCCCGGGTTCAAGCGATTCTCCTGCCTCAGCCTCCCAAGTAGCTGGGATTACAGGCATGCACCCCGATGCCCAGCTAATTTTTTTGTATCTTTAGTAGAGACAGGGTTTCACCACGTTGGCCAGGCTGGTCTTGAACTCCTGACCTCGTGATCCACCCGCCTTGGCCTCCCAAAGTGCTGGGTTACAGGCGTGAGCCACCGTGCCCAGCCACAATCGGCTTTTTATACTTAATATCACAAATATTTCCCATGTGGCCAGGCGCAGTGGCTCACGCCTGTAATCCCAGCACTTTGGGAGACCAAGGCAGGTGGATTACCTGAGGTCGGGAATTTGCGACCAGCCTGGCCAACATGGTGAAATCCCGTCTCTACTAAAAATACAAAAAATTAGCAGTGAGCGGTGGCGAGTGCCTGTAATCCCAGCTACTTGGGAGGCTGAGGCAGGAGAATCTCTTGAACCCAGGAGGCGGAGGTTGCAGTGAACCGAGATCGTGTCATTGCACTCCAGCCTGGGCAACAAGAGCAAAATTTCATCTCAAAAAAAAAAAAACAAACAAACAAAAAAACGAAGGTTAAGATGTAGATTTTTTGTTATGTGTATTTTACCACAATTAGAAAAAAATGCTCTGAGGTTTTGTAGTTACCGGGCTGGGGCACCACCTAGAGAACGGTGCCCACTGGGCATGGAGAGCATAGAGCCCTGACTCCAGAATTCCTGGTGTGCCCCCAGCTGCCCTGAGGGGTCCTGGCCCATGCCTTCTCTTTGGGCCTCACCTGTCAAATGCTAAACAGATCCATGGAATGGAAGATGTCCACGCTTCCTCCTGGCCCTGATGAGCTAAGATGAGAATTAGCACAAAAGCGTGTGCTTTTAAAAAAGTAGATAGAGAATTAAAAATACAATCAAAAATCACACTCACTATTCCAAGATTAAAAACATTCTTTAGAAACTGGGCTTATTAGATGACATACTTCCTGCATTGTGTGGGAGGGGAGGGGGCCGGGTCACCGGCGCTCTCCATAGGGGGCAAGCAGGTGAAATGATTATGAAATATGTCAAGAAAATGGTCCTTTTTTCTCGCCAGGAGATAAGGAAAGGTAATTTGGTCTGTCAGTCGCGCACACAGAAGACGTCATGGTCAACTGCATTAATACTGAATACTTTGTCCAGAGTCACAGAGCTCAAAGAAATTACAGAATCTTTCTCCTGTGAATTCTGGCACTACTCTCAGCAGGCCTTTTCCCACCTGAATTCACAAGAGAGATTAATAATAAAAGGCAGGGCTGACGGTGGGACCAGAGCTGCTTTTCCTGGGACCCCCTCCTCCAGCCCACCGGTTCAGCCTCATCTCTTGCCACACCCTCCCCGGTCCGGCTTCAGCCCAACTCAATCCCAGCTGTCCTGCTCTCTCCTCTTCCTATGGGCTCCTCTCCCATAGACGCCAGTCAAAGCCCACCTGCCCAAGCCACCTCCTCTGGGACATCTCTCTCCAGTCCCGATCACCTCCCGTCTGACTGACGCTCCCTCTGCCCCCACGTGCTCACACTTCTTTTTGCAGTTGTTGTGAGGATTGTGTGTCCCTATCTCCCTTCCCCAAACACCCCAGACCTCCCCGAAGGACAGACTTGCCCAGCTGGCCTCTCCCACAGTGTCCAGCCCAGGGTCTGGCACTTCTCAGTGGAAGGGGTGAGTTCACGAGGCGTCTACAAGCTTTCTCTCTTCTGATCTAATAAAAGGATATCTGTGGTAGATTCTTTCTTTTCTGTATTTTTTGACCTGGCAGGGGTGAAGATGTGTGGTTAGGGTTGGGAGTAGACATTGGGATGCTCTCTAAACCCGTTGTTAAGCTGTTAAATTGCAAGAAACCATCTTCCTCTCCACCCTCCATTCCCACCCTATTCCCACAGGGTGAACAGGAAGCGCCCGCTCAGAGCCCTTATTCCAAAGGTGGAAAAACCTCTTCCCTTTGCTGCTTTTGGGGACTCATCAGTCTCTGGAACAATTAAACCTCTTTCAATGCAGTTATATTCCCTCATGTAATAAGTACTGCATTATTTTTAGACTGTTTTACCCAATTAATTTTATTATCAGTTAATTATGTATTACCATCTTAAGAAAATGAATATTTGCCCAGTTGCTTAAGCTAAATCATTAAATATGTATGAATTCCTTTCTTTAAATGCACACCTGTTATCTTTTACAGATGCAGAAGACGTGTTTGGAGCCATCTGTGCCTCTGAAACAGACCCCCATACAAAAGTGCTATCTTGGCCCTACGAGACAGCTCATGTGGGGCTGGGAGGCACCTGGGAAGTGAGGCCCACAAACATGTCAGAGATCTCGGCCTCAGGGTAAGTGGGAGGGCCACTGTCCTAAGCACCAGCTTGGCAGAATCTGGGGTGAGGGGAGGTGGGTAGAGCCCAGAGCCAAATGCATGAAGGTGCATGGATACGGAGCAGCCCCTGGAGGGTGATAGTTTAAGAGACAAACCTCGAGGCTGGGTGCAGTGGCCCACATCTGTAGCCCACAGATTTGGGGGCCAAGGTGGGAAGATCATTTGAGGCCAGAAGTTTGAGACCAAGCTGGGCAACATAGTGAGACCCTGTCTCTGCAAAACAAAACAAAAGAAACAAAATTTAGCCAGGCCTGATGGTGCACACCTGTAGTCCAAGTTACTCAGGAGGCTGAGGTAGGAGGATCCCTTGAGCCCAGGAGATAGAGGCTGCAGTGAGCCAAGATCATGCCACTGTACACTGCACTCCAGCTTGGGCAACAGAGTGAGATCCTATCTCAATAAAAAAAGAAAAGAAACAAATCTTGATTGAGGTGGGCATGGTGGCTTACATGTGTAACCCCAGCACTTTGGGAGGCCAAAGTGGGAGGATCTCTTGAGCCCAGGAGTTCAAGACCAGCCTGGGCAATAATATAGTGAGACCCCCATCTCTAATTAAAAAAAATTAGTCAGGCATAGTGGCACACAACTGTAGTACCAGCCACTTGGAAGGCTGAGGTGGGAGGATCTCCTGAGCTCAGGAGACTGAGGCTGCAGCGACCTATGATTGTGCCACTGCACTCTGAACTCAGCAACAGAGCAAGACCCTGTCTCAAACAAAATAAAACAAAAAAGAAACTCCTCCTGCTGCCTCTGGGTGATTGGGCGCAAAGCTCCACAGAGGTCAGCACGTCCGGTCCCTGTGGGACCCAGACTCACTGTGTGTGACCTGGGGCCAGTCAGCAGACTTAAGCAGCTTCAGTCCCCTGGCCTGCCAAAATATTGAGATTACAGGCATAAGCCACAGTGCTCAGCTGAGAATTTTCTTTTCTTTTCTTTCTTTTTATTTTTGAGACAGGGTCTCTGTCTGTTGCCCAGGCTGGAGTGCAGTGGTGTGATCACGGCTCACTGCAACCTCCACCTCCTGGGCTCAAGGCATCTTCTCACCTCAGCCTCTCGAGTAGCTGGGGCCGCAGGTGTGTGCCACCATGACCAACTAATTTTTTTATTATTTTTTTTTATTTTTAGTAGAGACAGGGTCTCCCTATGTTGCCAGTATGGTCTCAAATTCCTGAGCTCAGGTGATCCTCCCACACTGGCCTCCCAAAGTGTTGGGATTACAGGTGTGAGCCACCCACTCAGGTGAGAATTTTCTTAATAACAAATTAGATGAGACATCCCAATTGTTTGTTGTAGTGAGATTTGATTATAATTCACTCAATAAACACCTAAGCACTTTCTTGGTTGGGTACTGGGGAAACAGTGATAAATCAGATTTAGTCTCTACCCCAAGGATCTCCCACTCTGATGGGGAGATAAGCATGTGTGTAAGAATATAAATTGAATATTCAATTTATATTCTTATATTCAATTTATATTATCATAAATACACAGAGGAACTTGGGCCACAGTGTATATTTTTACAAGATTCCTGGAAGCATAGATTAGGGAGTAACTGGTTCTGTATAGGGAAATCAAGGAAGGCTTCTGAGAGGAGGTGATGACTGAACAATTTACTTCATTCATCTGAAAAGACTGAGTACTGTGTAAGCGAAGGGGTGTCACTGTATATGGCAGCCCTGTTGAGTGGGCCTTAAAGGACTCTTGGTTGCAAGTGAGAGATACCTAACTCATTGTAGCTTAGGCAACCAAGGAATTCATTGGCTCCTGAAGTGTGGAAGTCTGAGGGGAAGCAGGCATAGCTGGATGCAGGGGCTCAAGCAGCCTTGTCAGTTCTCTCTCTCTCTCTCTCCCCCCGCCTCTCCCCACCCTCCCATCTCTTGCCTCTCTGCTTCGCTTTCTTCTATGAGTTAGGAAAGATGGTGGTGGGCAGACAGATAGAGAACGTCCCAGCAAGACAGCTCTATCCAGGGGAGTCCTCCTTTCACCCAGGGACTAAAGTAACAATCCCAGAAAAGAATTCTTATTGGCTTCTTGAGTCACATGCCTGCCTCTGAACCAATCACGTGCTGAGGGGTGGGGCAGAGTGCTCCTCAGAGGGCCTGGGTTGGAGGAAGAAGCCACCAGGATTAACAGCCTCATGCTGTGGGAGGAGGGTTCTCCCAAGGACACTTGCAAACAAAATCATACATCCACTACAAAGAGCGGGAAAGACCTCTCCAGGCGACTCGGAAGGAGGTCTGTAACCCAAACATTGCCAAAAATGCTACTCCCAGGGTCTCTGCCATGCAGGATGCCATTATGACCAGTGACCCCTAAGCTACTGGGCAACCCTGCCCATGTCCAGCTGTGAGGACTGTTGACCTCTGAACTCAGCTGGGGAAGAGAAAAGAGGCACCCCCTTCCCACCTCTTCTCTAGGCTGTTAGAGCTCAAAGGGTGCTTGGAGTCCACCCATTTGTTCCATGGAGCTCTTTAAAAATAACAGCAAGAGCTCATGAACTAGAATGCACACAACTTTCTTTTGAAACCTCCTTTGCTCAGCCACAGACCATGGGAATTAAATTTGTGTAGTGCATTTAACAGACAATGAACATTGAGCGAGGTCACAAATACATGTTGGGATTACAAGACAAGACACCAAACAGAGACCAGCCATCATCCTCAGCCTTGTTATGATAGCTGCCTCATGTGCTGCCCGTGCCTGGATTCCCGAGTCTGACATCGCCCTCGTAGGTGCCAGCCTCTCACGCCGTGCCCCCTGCTCCTAGCACGACACCATTTCTAAAAGGTGGATCACCGCCGAGCAGTTAGAATGATATGGAACTGCTTTGTCTTTTTCTTATGCATTTAAAAATACTTTCAGGCCAGGCGTGGTTGCTCACGCCTATAATCCTAACAGTTTGGGAGGCCAAGGCAGAAGGATCGCTTGGGCCAAGTAGTTCAAGACTGGGCAACATGGTGAAACCCCATCTCTACAAATACAGAAAGAATAAAAAAAAATTAGCCAGGTATAGTAGTGCTTGCCTATAGCCCCAGCTACTTGGAAGGCTGAGGTGGAAGGATTGCTTGAGCCCAGGGAGGTCAAGGCTGCAGTGAGCCATGATTGCACCACTGCACTCCAGCCTGGGTGACACAGTGAGACCCTGTCTCAAAATAAATAGGCCAGGCACGAGGGCTCTCACCTGTAATCCCAGCACTTTGGGAGGCCAAGGTGGGAGAATCATTTGAGGTCAGGAATTCAAGACCAGCCTGGTTAACACAGTGCAACCCCATCTCCACTAAAAATACAAAAAATTAGCCAGGTGTGGTGGCACATGCCTGTAATCCCAGTTACTTGGGAGGCTGAGGCATGAGAATCACTTGAACCTGAGAGGCAGAGGTTGCAGTGAGCTGAGATCTCACCACTGCACTCCATCCTGGGCGACAGAGCAAGACTCTGTCTCAATCAATCAGTCAACCAATCAATAAAAATACTTTCAAGAAGGCGGTCACTGGCATCTTTTTGGCTTTTAGACCAGAGTGACATCATTTGAGAAAGACTGTTCTAGTCCAACCCTGCAGTTTTATAGATGGAGAAACTGAAGCCCAGAGACGGAAAGTGATACTGAAAGTGATTTCAACAGCTGGACTCAGAGTTGGTCTGAGACTCCTGGTCTGACACCTTTGAATTCGGTCAGGTGAGGAACTCGGGAAGGTCTGCAGGTGGCGCTGCTTCTAAAGGGCCTTCGGGACACTTGGGCTCAATTTTCTCACTTAACCTTGGGTTTCTGATTGAGAGTGGGAAACGCTGCTTTTCCTGATCTCAAAGGCGAAGGTTCCACCAAAGTTGTTCACACAAGTGTTATAAGAGAAAAATTTTAAACAAATTAAAATGTGGTACATCCTATTTAATGGTAATCTATGAAATGTACATCTATGAAAAACTGTATTGCTACCAAAAATGGCAGGTATGAAAATTAGGGATTACGGTAGATTAAGAGCAGTGATTGACACTACGATTACTGGCTTCCATGTATGCATGCCCTTGACCCTGAAATTTGTAGTCCCTCCCACTCTGACTCTGGGCCGGTCTTGCGACTTGCTTTGACCAGCAGAATGTGATGGAGGGTGAGACACTGTGTGGCCTGGTCACCCCAGTTGCCCAGGCCATGACCAGTCAGCCAAGACATGTGAACAGTGCCAGCTTACACCAACCAGGGGACCCAGCAACTGATCACAGATGCATAAACAAGACTAGCTGAGCCAGGCCCAGACCCGTAGAACTGTTCCCTTGACCATAGACTCTTGGGCAATAATAAATCTTGTATTTTTTAAATTTTTAATTAATTAATTAATTTTTTAAGATGGAGACTGCTCTGTTGCCCAGGCTGGAGTGCAGTGGCTCAATCTCAGCTCACTGCAACCTCTGTCTCCCAGGTTCAAGCGACTCTCCTGCCTCAGCCTCCTGAGTAGCTGGGATTACAGGCATGTGCCACCATGCCCGGCTAATTTTTTTGTATTTTTAATAGAGACAGGGTTTCACCATGTTGTCCAGGCTGGACTCGAACTCCTGACCTCAAGTGATCTGCATGCCTCGGCCTCCCAAAGTGCTGGGATTACAGGCGTGAACCACCGCACCTAGCCAAATCTTGTTATTTTAACCCGTTGAATGTTGAGTGTTAGATCGTTATGTAGCAATAGCTGCTGGATATGGAGGTACTATTGAGCCTGGAGAGGGAAGCACGTGGAGACAGCAGGGCAGACGTGTCCATGAGCAGCATGACCTCCACCATGCGCCACGGAGAGGAGATGCGCAGCAGTAGCCCGTGCCCCTCATACCAGGGAAAATTCTGGAGGGAAACACACCGAATAGCTCAGGGATGGTATTAAGGGATGAATGGGGTAATTATGTTTTTCCTTTTTCTCTTCTCCAAATTTCCTGTGATATTCTTTTTTTTTTTTTTTTGTCTGTTTTTTGGTTTGAGGTTTTTTTTTTGTTTTTTGTTTTTTGTTTTTTTTTGAGACAGGGTCTCACTCTGTCGCCCAGGTTGGAGTGCAGCAGCGTGATCATGGCTCATCACAGCTTCGATTTCCTGGGCTTAAGTGATTCTCTAGTCTCAGCCTCCTGAGTAGCTGGGACTGCAGGTGCCTGCTATCATGCCTGGCTACTTTTTGTATTTTTAGTAGAGATGGGGTTTTGCCGTGTTGGCCAGGATGGTCTCGAACTCCTGACCTCAAGTGATTCGCCCACCTCAGCCTCCCAAAGTGCTGGGATTACAAGTGTGAGCCTCCGCACCCGCCCTTGGAAATAATCACTTCTAACCTGTGAGTTTCTGAATGCGGAGAGTGAGGATGAGAGTCCACATTTGGTGGCAAAGCCAGAACTAGAACTTACTTCTCCTGAGTTGGGTCTAATATTCCTCCTAGCGGATGCTAAGCCTTTCCAGCAAGGTTGAGGCTCTGGGCTGGGACTAGGGTGAGGCATGCTGCCATCAGGGTGAGAAGTTTCAGGAGGCACTTGCTCCCAGGGCCCAGCCTGCACTCAGCCAGGAGAGCTGGTGCCTCCCAGCCTGCTGTGGGCAGAGCCTGTGAGTGGGTTTTGTGTGGCTGCCGGTGCTGCTGGAAGTACACTGTCCCAGTGTGAGAAGCACAGGGTGAAAATATGTGGACTCAGCACCTGGCACAGCTGCCTTAGGAGGCGTTGAGGAGTCGAAGAGCTGTGCAGAGTGGTCACCACTTGTTTTCCACTAAAGTGTGATTTTGTCTTATTTTCTTTCTTTTTTTTGCGTCGCAGTTTCACTCTGTCCCCCAGGCTGGAGTGCAATGGCCTGATCTCGGCTCACTGCAACCTCTGCCTCCAGGGTTCAAGCGATTCTCCTGCCTCAGCCTCCCAAGCAGCTGGGACTACAGGCATGTGTCACCATGCCTGGCTAATTTTTGTATTTTTAGTAGAGATGGAGTTTCACCATGTTGGCCAGGCTGGTCTCGAACTCCTGACCTCATGATCCACCCGCCTCGGCCTCCCAAAGTGCTGGGATTACAGGCGTGAGCCACTGCATCTGGCTTCTTATTTTCTTTGTTGTTGGTGGTGATGTCCCTTCTCCCACCACCACCATCCCATGGGGAGGATTTAATAAAGGTAGAAATGTCTCAGGACAGTAAAATCAGGAACCTTCAGAAATGGTGAAGAGATGCAGTGTTAATCCCTTCAAGAACTGAGGTGAGGGCGGGGCGCGGTGACTCACACCTGCAATCCCAGCACTTTGGGAAGCTGAGGCAGGAGGATCATTGAGGTCAGGAGTTCGAGACCAGCCTGGCCAACACAGTGAAACCCTGTCTCTACTAAAAATACAAAAATTAGCTGGGTGTGGTGGTGTGCACCTGTAATCCCAGCTACTCTGGAGGCTGAGGCAGGAGAAAGGTGGAGGCTGCAGTTAGCTGAGATCCTGCCACTGCACTCCTGGGCAGCAGAGTGAGACTGTGTCTCAAAAACAAACAAACAAAAAAAAGAATTGAAGTTAGATACTTTTAAAGATTTTTGAATATCAAAGCAACTTTTGGTCTGATCCGGTAAACTGACTGAGCAAAGCGACAACTTTAAATCTGTGTCACCTCTTCAAGCGTGTCAAGTGCCTTCAGAGTTTCCTAGGAGAGTACTCCTGGTCACAGATTACTTTCGCCTGTTGGTAGGGTGATGCCCTGAGGAGAGGAGAGGGGCAGGAAGGCTGGGGGAAGTTGAGGGCCCCGCTGGAGAGGAGTGTGGGCAGGAGGGCCTGCGTTTCCTTCGAAGTGCCAGGTGAGCTTGCTCCTGACTCTGAGACCCCATTCCCTCTCCCCCTGGTGGGGTTCCTCAAGAGAAAATGCCACTGCACTTCTGTGAAGTGGGCAGTCGGGGCCCTGAGCACTGGAATGGGTGACGTGCCCAGAGCAGAGGGCTCAGCGGGGCTCCTGAGTTGGCATCAAGACTCAACAGAGGCCGGGCACGGGGGCTCACACCTGTAATCCCAGCATTTTGGGAGGCCAAGGTGGGCAGATTGCCTGAGTGCAGGAATTCAAGATCAGCATGGACAACATAGTGAGACCCCGTCTCTATGAAAAAAACCATAGCTGGGTGTGGTGGCACTCAACTGTGGTCTCAGCTACTCAGGAGGCTGAGGTGGGAGGACTGCTTGAGCCCAGGCGTTCGAGGCTGCTGTGAGCTGTGATCGCACCACTGCACTCTAGCCTGGGCAACAGAACTAGACCTTGTCTCAAAAAAAGAAAAAAAAAGACTCAGCAGGGCTGTCCCCAGGGCAAAGCCAAGGGCCAGTGAGGACGTCATGGGAATGCAGCGTGATGAAAGCGAACGTTTTCTCTCAGAGCTGCTCGAGAAACATGGTGCAGCCACTGTGGGAAACCAGATGGCAGTTCCTCAAAAAATTAAATGTAGAACTGCCATATGGTCCAGTAGCTCTGCCTCTGCATACCCAAAATAATTGAAAGCAGTGGCCGGCGTGGCTCATCACTGTAATCCCAGCATTTTTGGGAGGCTGAGGTGGGGGGATCACTTAAAGCCAGGAGTTCGAGACAAGCCTGGGCAACATAGCAAGACCCTGTCTCTACAAGAAATAAAAAGATTAGCTGGGTGTGGTGGTGCCCACCTGTAGTCCCAGCTATTCAGGAAGCTGAGGTGGGAAGATTGCTTGAGCCCGGGAGATTGAGGGTGCAGTGAGCTATGATCGCACCTTCTCCAACCTGGGTGACAGAGCGAGACCCTATCAAAAAAACCCCCAAAAAACAAAAACAAAAACAAAAAAACAAAAGCAGGTTTTTTTTTTTTCTAATACAGAGTCTCACTCTGTTGCCCAGGCTGGCATGCAGTGGCATGATCTTGGCTCACTGCAGCCTCCGCCTCCTGGATTCAAGCAATTTTCCTGCCTCAGCCTTCTGAGTAGCTGGGATTACAGGCGCCCGCCACCATGCCCAGCTAATTTTTGTATTTTTAGTAGAGATGGGGTTTCACCATGTTGGCCAGGCTGGTCTCAAACTCCTGACCTCAAGTGATCCGCCCGCCTCAGCCTCCCAGAGTGATGGGATTACAGGCGTGAGCCACATGCCCTGCTAAAGTGGGTCTTACATAGGCGCTTGTACACCAGTGTTCACAGCAGCATCACTCACAATAGCCACAAGGTGGAAGCCACCCAACTATCCATCCATGGCCAGATAAATGGATAAGCAAAATGTGGTGTGTACAAGCAATGGACTATTATTCAGCCTTAAAGAAAAATGGGAATCCGGACATATGCTGTCACAGGGATGAACCTTGAGGACATTATGTTAAGTGAAATAAGCCAGACACAAGGGAAAAAAAATACTGTGTGATTCCACTCATATGAGATGCTTACAGCAGTCCAGTCCAATTCATAGAGACAGAAATGGGAGTGGTGGTTGCCAGCGGTTCAGGGGAGAGGAGGAATGAGGGAATATTGTTTAATGGGTAAAGAGTACCAGTTTGGGAAAAAAGTTCTGGAAATGGATGGTGCTGATAGTTGTACAACAACGTGAATGTGCCTAACGCCACTGAACTGTACTTAAAAATGATTAAAGTGGTAAAATGTAGGTTATGTATATTTTACCACAGAAAAAAAAAAAAGCTGTTCAACAGTGACTTGGGCTGCCTTGGGAAGTAGTGACCTGTCCATTAGTGGAGGTGTGGAAGTGAGGCTTGGACACTTGCTGGACGCTGGGGAGGGATGCGAGGATGAGGGAGAAGAGCGGAGGGTCATCCTGTGATTTGGGTCAGGATGGGGATAACAAGAGTGGCTGACATTTTTTGAGCTCTTATTTGTGTGCTGTGCCCTGAGCTAAACAATTCACGTAGATGGTCTCTTTTTCCCCTGGAGCCACTGAGGCAGGGTCTGTGTTATCCCACAGACTAACAAGGCCACAGCCCTGGTGGGCATCAGTCATTGCCACCTGCCCAGATCCCCTTCCAAGAAGGACGTGCTGCCCAGCAGCTGGGCAGGCGGTCAGCATACGGCCTTAAGTGACCAGCCCTGTAGGACAGCCTCAGCTGCCGAGATCACCCAGCCTGAGGTCACACCCTTCCCAGGGCAGCCCACATCCAGCCACTGATCTGCATGGGGGTACAAAGGCCTGGCCGTCTCTGCATGAAACTCCACATTCAGAACTTTTTTTTTTTTTTTGAGACAAGGCCTTGCCCTGTCGCCTAGGCTGGAGTGCAGTGGTGCAATCTTGGCTCACTACAACCTCTGCCTCCCGGGTTCAAGTGATTCTTCCATCTCAGCCTCCCGAGTAGCTGGGATTACAGGTGCACACCACCATGCCAGGCTAATTTTTGTATTTTTTGGTAGAGGCGGAGTTTCACCATGTTGGCCAGGCTGGTCTCGAACTCCTGACCTCAAGTGATCCGCCTGCCTTGGCCTCCCAAAGTATTGGGATTACTACAGGCATCAGCCACCACACCCAGCCCACATTCAGAACTTTTGAAAGGACATTCGGGCTTCCAGGTGTCCCCTGAGGTTGGCCCCATTGTTGCTCAGCCTGCATGGCAGCTAGACTTTCCCATTTGCCCACTCCTGCCTCTACCCACCTTGCCCAGGTGCTGATGCCAAGAGTCCTCTTCCATAAACATCCATGTCAGGGGCTCGGGAGCCTCACCTGCAGCGTTTGTTTAGGCCACTCCTCTGAGTGACGGTGGAGCTGGGGTCAGGGGAGAGAGCCTGACCTGGCTTGGACAGAGAGAAGCTCTGCTAACCCTCAAGAGGGCCACTCAGGGCTTCTTGGGTGACCCTGGTCCCCAGTACTCAGCCAGTCTGAGGACCCAGAGCCTTGGAGACCAGGGGCGAGTGTGCCTTGCGCTTCTATTATCCCCATTGCGCCTGCCTAATAGCAGAACCACACCACAATGACACTGGAGCTAAATTCTAATAGCTAGCCCCACCCGTTAATGGCCTCTTATACATTTAAATTGGGTGTGATCCTTTGGGAACTGTAATGTTATTCATGGAGATTGTGTCGCCTAATTTGAATACAGAAAACTGTACTTAAGAGATACGGCAGCTCAGATGGTTTCTTCTTTCCCTCCTCCTGTCCAGCTTCTCAGTTCGGCTTGGCTGAGGGTACACTGTGTGCCAGAGAAGCATAAGGGCCGCTGCCACCATTAAGTAGAGAAAAGAATGCGGAACAGCAGGGCATGGTGGCTCACACCTGTTATCCCAGCACCATGGGAGGCCCAGGTGAGGATCGCTTGAGTCCAGGAGGTCGACCAGCCTGGACAATGTAGTGGGACCCTGTCTCAAAAAAAAAGGAAGGAAGGAAGGGAGGGAAGGAGGAAGGAAGGAAGGAGGGAAAGAAGGAAGGAAGGAAGGAAGGAAGGAAGGAAGGAAGGAAGGAAGGAAAGAAGGAAAGAAGGAAAAAATGCAGTGTGGAAGTCAATTGAAACCAACAAAAAGTCAGAATTCCACTGTGTGACTTCAGCAAATTACTTAGCCTCTCTGAGCCTCGGTTTTCTTGTCTATAAGTGACAAGAGTTTTAGTTCTCCTGCTGTGGGAGGACTGCATGTCAGTGAATACACAGAGAGCACACAGCATGGGGTACTCAAGTATCAAATATTTGAAGTATTGGCTGCAAAAATTCACAAGAGTTATTTGTTTGGACCACCTCGATCCTCATGTTTTTCAATGTAAATAACAATAGAAAGATTGGCAGGCAGGTTGTTTTTCATTTTTCTTTTTTGGGTTTTTGAGACAGGGTCTGCTCTTGAATACACCAGCAGCCTTGACCAAGATGTTCACGGCGGCTCGATCGGTGGGGAGGGGGTTTGCCCAGATGTGCAACAGTAGGGAAGGCTGTGGAGGAAAGTAAGGAACTCCAGCTGCCTGCAGAGAATGTGACACTGCCGTAAGACCAGGAGAGTGGCGGGGCCCCTGTGAGGCTCCAGAACTCAGCGCCTGCTCCCTCTTTCCTGGTGGAGGAGCATCCCTGCCCCGACAACACACACATCACACAGGAAGTGGGGCTTTTCCCTACAGAAAACCTGGCTTCAGACCTAGGTAGCTCTGGATAACCAGGACAGAATCACATCTGAGCTGGAACTGTCCCCATCTAACCCCACTGCTCCCCACACAGAGGGGACACTGAGGCCCAGTGGGGGATGACTTGTCCAGGGACACACGGCTGGCCCAGAACTTGGGTCCTGGCCTCTGTCTTGGGCCCTTCTCTGACCAGCTGCCTTTTCCACTTCCTTGCAGCTGGCAGGAGGTGCCTCCTTCTTTGCCCAGAAAGAAGAAAGAGTGGCTGCTTGGCCCGGGGGCTGTCAAAGGGCAAACCAGGTCAATGGTCCCACCCGGCCCACAGCGTCAGGGTCCCCCACGAACGACTTGGCTGAGGCATCCCTCCAGGGGTGGGGATTGACCCCTCCATCCTCATGGCAAGCATGCTAATAGGCCTCCTCCTATCACTGCCTCCTGTTTCTTGGATGGGATAAACTGTTTGGCCTTTGGACAAGATTACTTTTGCACCAAACAGGATTGTTATCACTTAATTGAAAATAATTATCCAATGCAAATTGAGTTCAACTTATCTAGCTGGAAATAAAGAAGTGAGTATTTTGGGTGGTTTCACTGCTGCAAAGGCAGGTATTTTAAGCAAATGAAAGTAACGAGATGCAGGCTGTGTTTTCTGCAGGAGGCCCTGGGAAATCTGGGGGCCTTTCTTGAGTTGGCCCCTATGGCCGGGAAGTCTGGCTCACCCCCTTGTCCACATCAGCGGTTGTTCTAATGAGTCCGTACTGGAGGAGAAGCTCTGACAGAGCCGGAGGCTGTGGGGGTGGCTGACTGTGGCAGGGGTGCCTATAATCCCACACTGTGGTTCTGTCCCTGTGGAGCTTATCTCTTCAGACACAGGCCCTGGCCTCCTCCAGAAACAAGAAAAAAGTGTAGGGGGAAGGAGAGAGTGCTCTTAATGTAGGTCTACTGTGAGCGGCCATGTCTCCTCCTCTGTGTCCTTTACCACAGGCACTGTGCCCTTCAACCATCCAGGTACCTGAGCCAAACCAAGTTCTCTGAGGCTCTCTCCGTCTTGCCCACTCACTTGACTGGCCACTAACTCCATTTGTTTACTTAAGTATTTCTTGACTTTGTTAATTTCTTTCCACGCCCACTGTATCAGTTGCCCATTGCTGCAGCAATACTGCGTAACAAACAGCCCCAGAATCTCAGTGGTCTGCAACAACAGGCATTCCTTCTCAGGGCCTGCAGCTCTACTGACCTTGGCTGGGCTCACTCAGGGGTTGGCAAGCTGGTGGGCATCTCTGCTGTACGTGTCCCTCATCCTCCTAGGGTCCACGGCCAAGCTGGACAGGTTCTTCTCAGAGTGATGGCAGATGCATGAGAGGAAAAGTAGAAATATGTAAGGTCTCTTACCATCAGCTCTCAGACCTGGTATCAAGACTCATCTGCCCCATTCCATTGATCAAAGTAAGTCACAAGACCAAGCCCAAAGTCTCATATAGCCAGAGTGTGGATGCAGGGAGGTGGAAGAATTGGGACTAAAATTCACACCTACTACTGCCACCACTGACCTTCCTGGGACCTCCAGTCCTGACGTCCCCACTGGAGTCCTCACCTCTGGTCTCAAACTCTCTGATCTATTCTCCATAGAGTAGTTAGTTTGCTCCTTCTAAAATGCAGACCTGAGCATATTACCTTTCAGCTTAAAAATCCTTACAATCCTTCCTTCATGTGGGGGTCTTATTCCTGTTTTCTGAGAATAATTGAAATTCAATTGTAAAATTACTCTTTTTAGCAATACCCTAAGGAGCCTATGAAAGATGCCAACAGTACAGTTATCATGGTGGCCCCTGTAATTGAGTGGCTCTGGTTCTCCTTGTTTCTAGGGGCAGCCCTGGCCGTGCATGCTCACACACGGCAATGCACGGGAGATCTGCAGCCCGGACAGGAGCCGGAGCACCTGGGAAGGACATGAGGCAAATGCTCAAGAACTTGAGAACAGCAGGCCCCAGTGGTGGGAGGGGCACCCTTTGAGCACTGTTACATGGGAAGGCCATGGCACGGTGCCAGGCTCATGGCAGGGACTTTATTCTCTTCCAAACTCCAACCATGAATCCACCCAGGTGTAAACCTTCTACAGTAAGCCAATTGTGCCTACTGAAGCTCTGTAGACAAGTGCTGCTCAAAATGTCACCTGCAGACCTGTGCTGCTCTGCAAATGCTTGGTTAGATGTCCAAGAAGGGGAATAAGAAGCTCGCACTGGAATGTACGTTACTGTCACTCAGCGGGCTATTTAGTCCCGCTGACTTTTTCCACAGCAAGACTTTCTCAATAAAGGAAGCAGGGCACTGATTTACTCTCTGGGGCAAAAGCTGCTTAACTCATGGTAACAAAGTTTGTGGCCCAGCTACTTTCAGGCTGCTTCTGGGGACACTAACCTGAGGTGTCCAGGCATCTCTGAGTGGTACCCAGGGAAAATTATGAAGGCATTAGGCAAAAGCTAGTAGTTTAAAAAATCATAAACGCTACGATAATAAAAAATGAGAGGTTACCTCAATATAAAAAGAGATAACTGGTTAAATAAGTTATATATGTCCTCTTAATGTAGTTGACAGCACTTACAAAATAAGAGGTTGAGGACTTTATAACGGGACGAAGAAAGGCTTAGGATATGACAGGAAGTTACAACAGAAGTATGATATAAAATGGTGTGAGCAGCCCCCACGAACACGTAGAGAAGATATATGTGCTCACACTCACCTACTCGGAAGGAAATGCACAAAAATACAAATAGGGGATTTGTTAGGGTGACGTAACGATTAAGTTTTTCTTTTCTTTTTTTTAAATTTGAGACAGTGTCTCACTCTGTCGCCCAGGCTGGGGTGCAATGGCGCCATCTCAGCTCACTGCAACCTCTGCCTCCCAGGTTCAAGCGATTCTCCTGCCTCAGCCACCTGAGTGGCTGAGACTACAGGCGCCCGCCACCACGCCCGGCTAATTTTTTTCATATTTTTAGGAGAAATGGGGTTTCACCATGTTGGCCAGGCTGGTCTTGAATTCTTGACCTTAGGTCATCCACCTGCCTCGGCCTCCCAAAGTGCTGGGATTATGGCCATGAGCCACCTTGCCCAGCCTATTTTTCATACTTTTGGGATACAGTTCTGTTACTTTATAATGAAAACAATTGTACGCCTAGTAATAAAATATTTCCACCATCCATCCAGTTGGTACCCTGTATTTCAGTGTTTCATTAGATTCCCACATTTATACATTAAACAGTCATTAATTCAGATACACAAATTCAGGGTTTATGATCACTCATACCCCTTCTTCCCTCCCTTCTTCTCTTTCTCCCTCCCTCCCCCCTTCCCTGCCTCTCTTTATCCTTTCCTTCTCTCCCTCCTTTCCTCCCTCCCTTCCTTCCTCCCTTCCTTCTCTCCCTGCCCTCCTTCTCTGCCTCCCTCCTTCCTTCCTTCTTCATTCAGTAAACCTTTAGGGAGCACTCCCTAAGTGCCGGTCCAGGCACTGCAGGGCAGCAGTGAGAAGCCATCACTCCCGGGCCTCACTGGAGGCAGCTGGGGCTTATCCTTGCACTCTCTGTAATTCATCTCACAAACATCTGCCCACTTTGCTCTGTGACCCAGCCTAGAGGACAGAGGCAGGTTCCCACTGTCCAGCAAGAGAGAAGACAGATGCATATCCAGGACACTTTTCGTCTTCAGAAATATTGGCTAAGAGCTTAAAAACTTAATACATTCCTGTAACAAATTCAAACACTGCTTCGTATGAAAGCAAAATCAACTTGCCAGAGATAAGCAAGAGGAGCAGTTTGGTGTGTATTCTTCCAGATTTCTTTCTATGAATATGCAAAGACATATTTCTTTATATAAACATTTATAAATTTATATTATGTAATATAGAATATATCAACATTTATATATTTATATTAGGTAATATAGAATATATAAATATAGGACAGGTGTGGTGGCTCACGCCTGTAATCCCAGCACTTTGGGAGGCTGAGGCAAGCGGATCGCTTGAGGTCAGGAGTTCGAGACCAGCCTGGGCAACATGGTGAAACCCCGCCTCTACTAAAAATACAAAAAATTAGCCAGGCGTGGTGGCCAACACCTGTAATCCTAGCTACTCAAGAGGCTGAGGCATGAGAATCGCTTGAACCAAGGAGACAGAGGTTGCAGTGAGCCGAGAGCATGCCACTGTACTCCAGCCTGGGTGACAGAGAAAGACTCTGTCTCAAAAAAAAAAAAAAAAAAAAAAAAAAAATATATATATATATATATAAATTTATTTATATGCTCTCTCTCTACATATGTATACACACATACATTCCCAAACATCTATATACGTGTCTATATAAATCACGCAGTTTTATTTTCATTTTTAAATAAAGTTCTGCAACTTTAGTGTTTGTTGTTCTCAAGCAAAGCATACAAATGTGTGAAGTGCTGGGAGCCACAGAGGACAGTGCCGGTGCCAGTGCCGGGATGAGGTGGCCCTGAGGGTGGGGTGACTGTGGCATCCTTACTGTACCCCTCGCTGGGACGGCATGGTCTCCCCCAAGGCTTCACTGAGGTGGCGCTGCAGCCGGCCGCTGACCATGACAGGATTTGGCTGGGCAGAGACGGGAGAAAGGGGTACCGGGGGAAGACAGGGCAGAGTGAAGGCCTCGGGTTGTTTATGCCATGAGAAATGACTTCATAGGCTGAAGGGTGGGGCTGGATGGGGCTGGCCGGGTCTCAGTGTCCTCTGCCTATTCATTGTCTAGGGGGCAAGCCAGCCACAAGTCCACTTCCACATTGACAACTGTTTTCAGAAGATGAGACGTCTTTACATGTGGGAATTTACCTAATGCTAATCTGGATAATTAAGAAAAACCCAGCCAAAATACCCCGAAAAGATTCAGAAGGAACTACTGCTGATCTTCGTAAACACAATGGCACATTTCTGTATCTTATTCAGATGGCAGTCCCAAAATAACTGGTTCAAGGGCCTCCCGGGTGGCCGGTGGCAGGGGGCAGATGTCTTATGAGGTCCTGGTCCTGACAGCCCAGCCTTCGGCACAGACTAAGCTGCAGACACCCTCAAACCCTTGCATGCTTGGTCCATGGAGATTTAGCCACATTCCCTTCCCTTATGACTCTCTTCCCTTCTCTGGGTCTCAGTGTTGCCCTTTGTAAAATGAGGTGAGGGTGGGGGGCAAGAAAAGGCCATTACAAAACAAATCATAAAGTAAGGAAAAGAATCACCAAGAATCCTTTCCAATCTGATCTTATTTAAAAGCAAAAAACACACTCTAGTCCCAGCTACTCGGGAGGCTGCAGGGGGAGGATTGCTTGAGCCCAGGAGCTCAAGGCCAGCCTGGGCAACGTAGCAAGACCCCATTTCTTCCTTTCCTTCCTTTTTCTTTCTTTTCTTTTCTTTTCTTTTTTTTTTTTTTTGACAGAGTTTCACTCTTATCGCCCAGGCAGGAGTGCAGTGGTGTGATCTCAGCTCACTGCAACCTCCGCCTCCTGGGTTCAAGCAATTCTTCTGTCTTGGGCTCCCGAGCAGCTGGGATTACAGGCACCTGCCACCATGCCCGGTTAATTTTTTGTATTTTTAGTAGGGACGGGGTTTTGCCATGTTGGGTATGCTGGTCTCGAACTCCTGACCTCAGGTGATCTGCCCACCTCAGCCTCCCAAAGTGCTGGGATTACACGTGTGAGCCACCGCACCCGGCCTCAAGGCTCCATTTCTAAACACACGCACTCACAAAACAAAATGAAACAAAACCCAAGGGGAAACCAGATCAGCTAAGAACCCCTAAGCTGCCCTAGGTTCCAAGCCTCGACTCATGACCTTGTCCTGATATCCCCTCACTCTATCCCAGGACACTGTGTCTACCTACCTATGTATTTTACCTTCTCTCCTACACACACACACACACACACACACACACACACACACACACACACACACAAAGTCTTGAGCTCTCCAGCTTGTGCCTTGGTTTACCCATCAATATTCTCACGTACAGTGACTTGGGACCTCAACCACATCATCTAGACTGTGGTACATCATATCTTCTCCCTTGTGCCCCAAGCTGGCATGGCTACCCGACCCCGCTTTGAGATCATCGACAGCACAGACCACCCTTGGTCAGCCATGCTGGGATCATTCCTGGAATCAGACAACTTCATCTGCAGTTGGGTGTCCCTGTCTCTGTCCTATCCGTCTCCTCTCCCACCACAACCATGTTCCGACCCTGACCAGTGCTCTCAGCCTGGACGACTCCTCCACTGGCCTGCCTATGAGCCTTTGAACAAGCCTGTCTGAGATGCTTTTCTCCCCATTCATTCTGCTTTCATCTAAGAGCCACTTCCTTAGGGGAAGCCTGCGCAGATTCCACTCTTCCAACCCAAGTCAGAACTGAGCCGCCTGCCCCACCCCTAACCAGTCCCACAGACCCTGTACCAGCCCCAGCTGAATGCCATGGCCATCTGTGTACATACTAACTTCCAGCTCTTTTACACTGCCTTTTAAAACACTTAAAAAAACCTGACAATAACCTACATAAAGTACAATTACAACTCAATACATTTTTCTATATTTATACATCCTTGTATGGGTTTAGGATGCAGATGGGTAGGTCAAGGCACCAACTGTGAAGCTAAAGACTCTCTGTGGGTGTCCCCATATGTGTTGGAGAGACAGGACTACCTATAGGTAACCTAGACATTGGGGGCAAAGAAAGTAGACACATACTCAGTGTCCTGGTATGGGGTTAGGAGGTCTCAGGACGAGGGTCTTGATCTCCTAGATGAAGACACAGAACGTTTTCCGCACCCCAGAAGGTTCCCTTGTACCCCGTTCTGGTCTCCCCAAGGGAACTGCTATCCTGACTAACAGCACAGATTTAGTTTTGGCCGTTTTGAATTTTAGGGAAATGGAATCTTTTGTGTCTGACTTCTTTTCCCTGCAGCTCAATGTTTGTAAGATTCCTCCATGTTGTTGCAGGTGGTGTGGGATTCTGTTTTGTGAATACCTCAGAACTTACCTACCCATCCGCTTACTGAAGGGCATTTTCAATGCGGTTTTGCGTAGGTGAGAGATTGTGCTGAAAGTGCAACTTTAAAAATCTTTTTTTTTTTTTTTTTTTTGAGACAAACTCTCATTCTATTGCCCAGGCTGGAGTGCAGTGGTGTGATCTTGGCTCACTGCAACCTCCACCTCCTGGGTTCAAGTGATTCTCCCACCTCAGCCTCCTGAGTAGCTGGGATTACAGGCGCCCACCACCACGCCCGGCTAATTTTTGTGTTTTTAATAGAGACGGGGTTTCACCATGTTGATCAGGCTGGTCTCGAACTCCTGACCTCAGGTGATCTGCCCACCTCAGTCTCCCAAAGTGCTGGGATTACAGGCATGAGCCACTGCGCCAGGCCTTCTATTGAGATTTTTTTAAGTCGGCCGGGCAAGGCGGCTCATGCCTATAATCCCAGCACTTTTGAGGCCGAGGTGGGTGGATCACCTTAGGTCAGGGGTTCAACACCAGCCTGGCCAAATGGTGAAAGCCTAGCCAAATGGTGAAACCCCGTCTATACTAAAAAAAAAAAAAAAATTAGCTGGGCATGGTGGCACATGCCTGTAATCCCAGCTGAGGCATGAGAATGACTTGAACAGGAAGATAGAGGTTGCAGTGAGCCAAGATTGTGCCACTGCACTCCAGCCTGGATGATGGGAGTGAGACTGTCTCAAAAAAAAAAAAACAAAAAAACAAAAAAGAAACCTTGTTAGAAGACAAGGGAAGAGGCTAAAAAAATCTTGATAACTTAATGGCTTCTTCATGCTCTATTGAACTGACTGCTATCATTTACTTCTCCATTCTCTCATTGTCAAACATTTCCACTATCCATAATTATCAGGAATATTCTGTGAACATCTTAGTGGATCAGTATTTAAGGGGATCCTCATTAGTTGTTAGGGAAGAGTCCGAGAAGTGGCTGAAGAAGTAACCTTGTGAGAAGACTCTTTAGACATAAGACCAAAGTGCTGAAATGAAGCTTGCATTGGTTTGCGAGGGCTGCTACACCAAAATAACACTGAGTGACGTCATCCACAGATGTCTAAGACCAAAGCATCGGCAGGGTTGCTTTCCGCTGAGGTCTCCTCCTTGGCTTGCAGGTGGCTGCCCTCTGGCTGCCTCTTCATGTGGTCCCTGTGCACCCCTGGGTCTCTTTGTGTGTTCCGGTCTCCTCTTCTTATGTATTAAGAACACCTGTCAGATTGGACTGAGGCTCTCCATAGTGACCTCAGGTTAACTTAATCACCCCTCTAAAGGGCCAGCCTCAAATACAGTCACATTCTGAGGTACTGGGATTTAGTACTTCAACATATGAATTTTGGGGGAACATAATTTAGCCCATAACAGAACTCCTTCCTCAGAGGTTGGAAATGTCCCTTGGTGTCACCAGGCTTGGGTGTAGCCCTCTAGGTTCCTTCCAAAGCTGAGCTGTATTTTGGTGTGAAGACCTCTCTCTTTCAGCTTCACCCGTTTTCCTTTATCAGTTTCTCATCACTTCACTGTCAATCAATCCAGAAACTCTTAACCTTGGAAGCACATTGGAATCACGTGAGTGCTTAAGAGATAATTGTGGTGCCTGTGTCCCCATCCAACAGATTCCGATGCCATTGGTCTGGGGGTGCAGGCTGGGCACAGAAGACTTTAAATCTCAGGTGGGCTGGGCGCGGTAGCTCACGCCTGTAATCCCAGCACTTTGGGAAGCCGAGGTGGGTGGATCACGAGGTCAGGAGATCCAGACCATCCTGGCTAACGTGGCGAAACCCTGTCTCCACTAAAAATACAAAAAACTAGCCAGGAGTGGTGGCAGGCACCTGTAGTCCCAGCTACTTGTGAGGCTGAGGCAGGAGAATGGCATGAACCCAGGAGGCAGAGCTTGCAGTGAGCTGAGATCGTGCCACTGCACTCCAACCTGGGCGACAGAGAGACTCCGTCTCAAAAAAAAAAAAAAATCTCCTCAGGTGGTTCCAGTGGTTCCGAAGCGAACACCTCCAGTCTTTGATCTCTCTGTTCCTTGCCTTTTGTAAAGCATGAGACAGGGCACAGTGGCTGTTTAATTACTGTCTTCCAATATTCATTAAAGCTTCATATTCCAAAGCCTGTTTTTAACTCCTCTAAAGTTCATTTCAAAGCTTGGTGGTAATTTGGCTCTTTTGTTAAAATTAAGTCCTTAAAGTAAAAATTAAAAGACAAAATGGAAAACCACTGGGCATAGAAAATCCACCCTGGGTTTAATAGAACATCTTAAGTTGTGGACTAGAGTGAGACTCTTGCTGCTCAGTGCGGGCGGCGGGGGAGCTTGCTATACATTGTGCTCCTTGAGGCTTAGGTTCTGTGGAAGCTTTTACAAGAAGAGGATAAAAGCTAATTTTCATGAGAGCCCTGCTTCTGTGGTGGGGTGATTAGGAAACTGTTGTGTTGAGTTTGGGCTCCTCCAAGTTAGCACCCCAATTCTCAATGTTTGAAACAAAGCTTTAGAGTATTCTCCCCATGGGTGAATCTTACAGACTCACTGAGCTAAGGAAGTCAGAGACAAGAGTACCCACTGGATGATTCCATTTATATGAAGCTCAAGAATAGGTGAGGCACTCCTGTGTCCTTGCACGTGCTGCTCCTCCTGCTTGAGATGACCTTCCCAATCTTGATCACCTGGAAAGTTGACTGTCCTTCATATCACAGCAGAAAGGCTGTTTCTCTACCTCTAGGATGGCCTCAGTCACATCCTTCACTTGTCACTATTCGTTTTGTTTTTTGGGACAAGGTCTTGCTCTGTCACCCAGGCTAGAGTGCAGTGGCATGAGTATGGCTCACTGCAGCCCTGACCTTCCAGGCTCAAGATGTCCTCCTACCTCAGCCTCTTGAGTAGCTGGGACTACAGGTATGGGCCACCATGCGTGCTTTTTTATTTGTTTGTTTTTTAATAGATGGGGTCTATGTTGCCCTGGCTGATCTCCAACTCCTGGGCTCAAGTGATCCTCCCACCTTGGCCTGTCAAAGTGCTGGGATTACAGACGTGAACCACTGTGCCCAGCCTAGTGTTTGCTTATGTGTGTGTGTTTGCTATTAGGCACTGTGGTGCTTTCTTGGGGGAGCTACTGTCTCTGTATTTGCAGTGTCTGGCACAGTGCCAGGCACTGAGTAGGGCCCAAAACACGAGATTTGTCACTGAATTGTGTTTATTCCTTTTTTTCTTTTATTTAAAAAAACTGAGACGGGGGTTTCACTATGTTGCTCAGGCTGGTCTTGAACTCCGGGGTTCAAACAATCCTCCCACCTCAGCCTTCCAAAGTGCTGGGATTATAGTCATGAGCCATTATGTCTGGCCAGAATTGTGTTAGTTTAGAATGGGAAATGGAGAGCTGTGACAAGACATTCTTCTGTTACAGCCATTCATTTGTTCATAATGATACTAAGCAAGACGGAGAAACATGTGATTCAAATGCCTCTTTGGGAAACACTCCCTTGTTTGGGATCTGCAGGCACAGGTATGGACAGTTCCCAACTCCAGAGCAGACAGTAGAATGGCTCTATAAAACAGAGGGATGAGAATTTGGGACCGAGGTGGGGCAGTGCTGGAACAATGGAGGGAATTGAGGGGGAGAGGACAGAGAGAGTGGGTAGGGGGAGCTGCAAGGACAGTGGGAAGCTATGCCCAGTGTCATGTAACCTGTCCTCGTAGCCCCCAAATCTTCACTGAAACTCCTGAATCCCGTAAAAGATTTGATGGGGGTGTGTTTGTGTGTGTGTGCAAGTGTGAGCAAGCGTGTGCATGTGTTATTGTGTATGTGGCAGCATGGGTGGTGCAAGTGTGCATATGTGCATGTGTACATACTTGCGTGTGTATGAGTGTGAATATCGAGTGTGAGTACAGAACTGAGAGGAGTTCTGTGCTTCCTGCCTGGACTGTCTCAGGAGTGAAGCTGAGGCAGCATGCGGGCGTCATGAGGAAGTAAGCCTTGGTATCTCAGAAATCACACACCAGAGGGCTGGCGTCAAACCTCTGAGGGGCCAGGAGCTTCCAGCTGAACTGAGTCACACATTTCTGGAGCGCCCTTTTGGGAGAGCAGGTCCTGGCTGACAGGCAGGGCCTACCCACCACGTTGAGAAGCCTGAGTCTCCAAGGGAACGGTGTTCAGGACTGATTAGCAACATCTCCCCCGGGATTTGACAGGAGGTTTGCCCTTCCTGGCCTCTAATGGGTGCCAAGCAAAACGCTGGGCTTTTGGGATACAGAGATGAATCAGATACCTGCCCTCGAGGAGCTCCCAGGCTTCTGTGGGAGGCTGAGAACGTAAAGAGACAATGACAAGCCAGTAGCTAAGGGCTAGGATAAGGTGGTACTCAGAGGCTGGGGGGCAGAGCTGAGAGACACAGTGACGGTGCCTGCAGCAGAAGGGAAGGGAGTTTCCCCGTGGAATTTCTGACAGGGTTTGGGGAAACAGTAGGAGGGCATTTCCAGCAGGGCCCACAGCATGAGTAAATTTTCACAGAATAAAAAGGTAGGGGTGCCTTGGGGGTAGATCAAAAGGAGGCGTGGCAGGAGATGAGCAGGACAGGAAATCCGGGGTGATTGGGAACGGCCCTGAGTGCTGTCCCTAGGAGGGTAGTCCCTAATGGGGTCACCTTGGCCAGGTTTGCCCGTTCTCATCCTGGCAGGCCCTTGGGAGGGCAGACACCCTACAGGTGCAGCTCAGGCATCTCAGGACACCCCCACAGCTGGAGGGAGACTTTCTCTGCCCCTGTGCTCCTGCTGTGTTTGGAGCTGGAAGACCCAGTTCAGACTCTGCGGGACCCTGAGCCCTGTCTGAGCCCTGGTGTTGTGTATGTTGTGAGCCACTGCAGGTGCAGGACAAAAGGCCACAGATAATTTGCATGGGATGGAGAACACATTTGCAGTTTCCTCCTCTCACACATTGGAAATTTCACTTTCACAGCCTTTCTTTCCTCATCACAACCACACCAGTTTCTTCATAGCACCACAAGAGTCTGTTGTCACAGAGAAACCCCAGCTTTCCTCTGTGGTGTTTCTGCCTCACTGGCCTCTAGGGCTCCAAAAAGTTCAACACCCAACCATAGATGTCCCCTCCTTCAGGTCTCCTGCAAACCCTGCTCCCATGCCCTGGTTCCCCACCTTGTGGAAAGAGTCTCACACTGGGGTCGGGCCTGGGCAGTAGTCCTGGCTCTGCCCCCAACTCAGTATGGGATGTGAGGCTCTCTCTGGGCCTCAGTTTCCCCATAGGTACCAAGAGCATTCTAGACTTCATTATCTCTGAAAGTCCTCCAAGACAACAGTGACTTTCTGATCTTGAGAGTTTCTTTCTCCTGGGAACCCCAAGATAATCTATAGCACGTGCTGGGGGCTTGGCCCTTGGTGGCCTAGGAACTCGCTTCCTTCGGGCATCTTTTCTGTTTGCTCTGCTGCTGCTCCCCACTCCCTTCCCAGTTTCCTCCTGTCCTCAGGTCTAGTTCCTGCATCTCAGAGTTCATTTGCTCCCTGACGCATCGTAACTCCATGGGAGGTGTTATTTTAGAGGTGCTCAGTCCACGGTGCTAAAGGAGGGGATGGGAGTCGGCTTCCTGGCCCAGGAGGGAGGCCTCTTCTCCGTCCAGCCCCTCACTCCCATGCCACAGCCTGGATCATGCCATGCCCAGAGATTCTTGCAAATAGCTGAAGGTGCCTAGAAGTAACAAGGCTGTTGAAGCTCAATATTTAAACACATTTTTCACTCCCTCCTAACTTGATGAAGTTTGCAAATTGTTTTCTGTTGACAAAATGTGGCAGAGAGAGTGTGAGGGGGTTGAGGGGGCACCAAGGCCTGGGTCTGGCCATTATTCTGACTTGATGTATGACCACCGCAAGCCTTTTCTCAGTTCTTCCCTCAATTTCCCATCTGTGAAGTGAGGAGAGGAGGCAAAGTCGGGTGGGCTAGAGTGGACTAGACAGTCCTTTGGCCCTTTGCAGCTCTGACACCCACCAGAACTTCAAAAATCCTGCCATGGCCGAGACTCCCTTGCAAGATGTTGCTGTGTGCACAGCCTGGCTTGCAGATGGGAAGGGAGGGCTCGTGAAAAGACAAGAATCCTCTGGAGCATATAGACAGTCTTCCACAGTCAGGTCTGCAGTGGGAAATCCAGAGTGACCCAGGAGGCCAAAGTTAATTGAGGAGATAAAACCAGAAAACTCCCCTGAGCAGCCAAGTGCAGGAAGGTTGTCAATGCAAATTAGCAGGAAGCGATGGTTAGTTGGGTGCAGGCACAGGAGACAGGTGGCTGGCGACCCATGACTTCTCCAGGATGATGGTGGGTCCTGCAGGCCCCCTGAGACTTGGTGTGGAAGATGAGGCAGGGTTGCGAAAGGAGGCTGAGGCGGAGGCGACTTTGACAAGTCTCCTCCCAGGAAGGTTAACCAGGGTAGGCTGGCAGGCAAGAGGGCGCCGGTGGAGGAAAAGTGAGTGGGGCCTGCAGATGGCTTCCATCTCAGGGAGGTTCCCCATTCTGCTCCAATCTCCGCAGGCTCCCTGGTGGTGGAGAAGGGGTGGGGAGAGGAGCAAGGACTTTTCTGAAGGATGCAGTTAATTGTAAGGGACATTTCTAGTATCTGGGGTTATCGGAATTCATACAGGCTCGGAGGGAGGCTCTTCTCAGCCCCTGGTCCATGTTGGCTGGATGTTTGGATCTCCTTCACAGCACCATGTTAAGTGGCTCAGCTTTTTGTTGCTTGCCTCCGGGGACCAAGAGCTGTGTGTGTCCCAGGCAGCCTGTCCCACTGGTGGAAACTCCAGTCTGGAAGTGTTTCTTCGCACCAAGCCAAAGTCTGTGTCTCTACCTGCGGGCCTGACCTGACGTCAGTCCTCTCTTTCCTCCCCAAAATAGAGTGCTTTGCATCAGCATTCGGCACAATCTACCCATAGATATTCAGTCTGGTTATGTCTATGGTAAATTTTATGTAAAAAGCAGGAATAAATAATATAAAACTATAAGGCACAAGAGTTACCTGGTAGGCCTGGTACCGGGTTCTAGGAATTCTAATTTGGCCAAGCTTCTGTGTCAGTTTGCCAGTCTGTGTCTCAGTTTCCATATTCGAGATAAAGACCACTGTGATGCCTAATTCTATATGTCAACTTGGCTAGGCTATGATGCCCAGTTGGTTGGTCAAATGCTAGTCTAGATGATGCTGGGAAGGTATTTCGTAGATGTGATTTATCAGCTGACTTGAAATAAAGGAGACTGACATTGATAATGTGGGTGGGCCTCATTCAATCAGATGAAGGCCTTAGGAGCAAAAGCTGAAGTTTCCCAAAGAAGGAATTCTGCCTTAAGACAGAAATCCTGCCTCAGCTGCCTGCCCTACAGATCTTAGACTGGCTAGCCTACACAACTGTGCAAGCTTGAATAAATCTCTACTATTGGTTCTGTTTCTCGAGAGAACCCTGACTGATGTAACCGCCTACCATGTCTGTTCATGTCTTTTAATTCCTTGGAAAGAAAAGCAATTTATGAGTACTAACATTACAAAAGTGCTAATTGCTAATTTGTGCAGCGCTGTGTTAATCTAAAACACATCTCCACACAAGTGACTCATCCCCCTAGTCAAAATCTTCGATGGTTCTCCACTGCCACCACTGCCATTGTGTCAGCTGCCTTTTTTTTATTTTTTGAGATGGAGTCTCGCTCTGTCGCCCAGACTGGAGTGCAGTGGTGCGACCTCGGCTCACTGCAAGCTCTGCCTCCCAGGTTCACACCATTCTCCTGCCTCGGCCTCCCGAGTAGCTGGGACTACAGGCGTCCACCACCACGTGTGGCTAATTTTTTTGTATTTTCAGTAGAGATGGGGTTTCACCGTGGTAGCCAGGACAGTCTTGATCTCCTGACCTCGTGATCCACCCACCTCAGCCTCCCAAAGTGCTGGGATTACAGGTGTGAGCCACTGCGCCCAGCCTGTGTCAGCTGCTTTTTACAAAGCATTATGCAAGTAGTTAATGACTAATATATACATATCTAATACATATACATCTAATGCAGAACTTTTTTTTTTTTTGAGATGGTCTCCTTCTGTTGCCCAGGCTGGAGCACAGTGGTGTAATCACAGCTCACCACAGCCTTGTTCTCCTGGGCTCAAGCGATCCTCCCACCTCAGCCTCCTAAGCAGCTAGGACCACAGGTGCACACCACCACTCCCAGCTAGAGATTGGGGTCTTGCCATGTTGCCCAGACTCGTCTCAAACTCCTGGCTCAGGTGATTCTCCCACCTTAGCATCCCAAAGTGCCGGAATCATAGCCATTATCTGGAACCAGAAGACTACCAGAAGAAGGGCTGAGCCCAACACGAAGAGCTGGAGAGATGGGTGAAGAGGGCTATGCACTGTGCCTGGCCTCACTTTAATTCTTGCAAGAGACAGAGATATTATCTTCATTTTATAGATGAGGAAAATGAAACCACACTCTTTAGCTTGAAATTCAGAGACTTCAGTGATCTGGTTCATTTACCTCCCTCTATTACCCTCATGTGAACTAGAGTCAAGGGAAATTATACTAGACCTTCTTACTTAAGTGTGTCCTAGGTTATCCTACATCCAGGCTGTTGCCTATATTTGTCTTCCTCCTGAGATGCATTTCCTCTTATCCTAATTATTAGTCTTCTTTATGCTTCAAGAGCTAATTCCAATGCCATCTCCTCTGTGAAGTTTTCCTGGGTCTCCACCACCAGTGACACTAGAAGTGACCTCTCTCCACACACATAGACCCACATGAATGCCTCTTTGTAACTTAAGTTACACTGGTCTGTTTCAGGGCTTCTCTTTCCTATCTTAAAATGGAAGCTCTCTGAGGGTAGGAAACAAGTCTGAGAGATTATGACAGATGAGAACACTGAAATCCATGCAGTTTCTTTCTAAAGCAGTGAATTTTGATTCAAAACACAAATAGGCCTCCTGGACTAAACCTTTTTTATTTTATTTTTTTTTTGAGACAGGTTTTCACTCTGGTGCCCAGGCTGCAGCCAGTGGCGTGATCCTGGCTCACTGCAACCTCTGCCTCCCGAGCTCAAACGATCCTCCTGCTTTAGCCTCCTGAGTGGCTGAGACTACAGGTGTGTGCCACTACAACAGGCTAATTTTTTTTTTTTTTTTGGTAGAGACATGTTGGCCAGGCTGGTCTCAAACTCCTGGGCTCAAGTGATCCACCTGCCTTGGCCTCCCAAAGTGCTGGGATAACAGGTGTGAGCCACTGTACCTGGCCTAAACTTCTCTAAGAAAGTGTATCTATGGTTTTTTGAAAGACCAGGGTTGTTTTTCTCTGGCATTATTTTGGTGGACTTTTATTTTCTCTGGTCTTATCTTCCATTTGAATGACAGGCCCTCTATTGATAATTTAGAAAGCTTACATCTTGTTTCATCTGCCTGAGATTTGACAGAGCATAAGGGCAAGCAACACCAGCAAGCTCTGTAACCCCCAAAGCCTATAATGCGAGCCCCACATTCACTTCCCTCCTCTCCACCCTTGAAGCCACATTTCCAAAGGAGCCACTGCAAACCTTTCCATTTGGAAGTGCAGTCTCCCAGTCCAGTTGACTAAGTTGTCCAGTTAGTTTTGGTTGTCTCCATTTCGGTAACATCATGCAGAGGACAGTGCTGGGGACCAGTGAGTTGAATCCATTTACTTAAGTCTAACTGTGTTAGGCCCCATGCTGGGCCCTGTGAGAAAGAATAAAGATGACATGGCCTTTATCCTTTCTATCAACAGATATATGAGCCCTTACACACCAGGAGCCATACTCTTTGGAGCACTTAACTCACCTGTACAGTGTCTATCTTCTCTGAAGGCTTAGAAGCCCCAGGAGGGCATAGATAACACCTGTCTGGTTCACTGCTGTACCTTGAGTTCAGAAAGTGCCTGGCATATAACAGGTATTTCATAAATATCTGTAGTGGAACTGAAGGGGTTTCCATCTGTCTCACCAACTAGAGAAAAAGCCACAGCTCCTTAAGGGTAGAAAGTCCTAGATGTCAGCACAGGACCTGGCTCAGGTCAGATGCTCAGCAAGTGTTTACTGAGTTAGCTGAATGGCCCCATGTTCTGTGGAGGTCCAGCATGGGTCACCCCGACCAGCGCACAGGTTGTGGTGTGAACTCTGGGTTCTTTGTGGGTTCTCATTTGCCTCTGGCTTTTGCTGGGAACTGCGGGCTTTTGCTGTCGTATGTGACTCCCTTTCCTTACTTGTGACTTAAGAGATTAAACTATTAATGGTGTGGAAGCTAAAAACAGACCCGTCTCCAGGAGGGTGCCACAGAATTGTTTTTTTTTTTTTTTTTTTTTGAGACCAGGTCTCACTGTCACCCAGGCTGGAGTGCAGTGGTGCAATCATAGCTCACTGCAGGGGCTCAGGAAATCCTCCCATCTCGGCCTCCCAAGTAGTTGGGAATATAGGTGTGCAAAACCACACCTGGCTAATTTTTTAAATTTTTTTGTAGAGATGGGGTCTCACCATGTTGCCCAGTCTGGTCTCAAATTCTTGAGCTCAAGTAATCCTCCCACCTCAGCCTCCCAGTGTTGGGATCATAGGCATGAGCCACCGTGCCTGGCCTTACTTCTTATAATTTATTTTAATTTTTTTTTTTGTAGAGACAAGGTCTCCCTATGTTGCCCCGGCTGGTCTTGAACTCCTGGGCTCAAGTGATCCTCCTGCCTCGGCCTCCCAAAGTGTTGGGATTACAGGCATGAGCCACTGCGCCTGGCCAGAACAGCCACTTCTAAGCACTTAAGGCTAGGTGTATGCTCACAAAGGGATGGTGAGGGGATAAAACTGATTTTCCCATCAAAACAGTATCAAATCGAGGGATATGTTCATTATCAAGAGCATGATACCTAAAAATGATCACAACCAACCATCATGGCCTGCTTATATAGTCTCTAGACTGTGCACAAGCCACATCTACATGACTGGTTGGGCAGAGAGTGGCCACATGGAATCAGAAGACTACCAGAAGAAGGGCTGAGCCCAACACGAAGAGCTGGAGAGATGGGTGAAAAGGGCTATGCACACAGCAAGGAGATTCTCAGAAGCTGGGTCATGGGAAGGCAACCAGGGTGATGCTTACAGCAAGGGCTCACCTTGCTTACCTGGATACAATGGGGCAGAGCTGGGGAGGCTGGGGACTTGCTGTGTGGCTGTTAGACTGAGGGGTGCCCACAGGGAGGCAGTGCTGCACACTGGCCATCAAGGATTATTCTTGAGTGATGCCAAGGGCTACCAACTACCATTAGAACCACAGAATACCAGAGTTGGGAAGTAATGAGAACCCATCCAGGCTAATCCTACCACTTCCAACTTTATAATGAGAAAGCTACGGCCCAGATAGGAGGTCTCAAGTTGTTAGAGCTTCGGGCCCTCTCAAAGTGGCATGATTCCTTATGAGAGCATCTGATTAGTAACATGTGTACACTGTTTTATGTAAGACTGAGCTATGTTTGGTAGACGTACTTGGGGGGCATACGTGGACATTTATAAGGATTATTCACTAGTGTGTGCAGGACTGAACTCCTTGAAGAACATAACTCTGGGCAGGAAGGACATGAATCTGGTTTTCCCACAGGAAATCCTTTCTTCACATGTGTACTCATTGTCTCCCCTCACTTGGGCAGCCACAGGGCACTTCCAGAGAGGCTCCAACCTCCCCTGGCTCCCTAACACCATCCTAGTGGCCAAGAGGCTCTCCTTTTCTATTCCCTTTGGGGGTCCTTCCAAGTCTCCCTACGCCCCGCACACCTATTCCATTGTTCTTGGAAAAAGCTTCTCCATCAAGGAGGAGGATACCATCTCCTTACCCTGCTCACCTGTCTCCATTGGCTTGTCCCTCTGGATCCATCCCTTCCCACTTCCTTGATGTGAGTGCCATAAGTTGAGTTTTATTTCTCCAGCATCCCTCTCTCTTTCGGCAGCTTCCTGTCAATGTCAGCCTCACTCCAGCCAGTGTTCTGTACTGTCAGCCTTTCACAGGCCAAGGGTTTAAAGAGACAGACACCCTCCTCTTCGTAGCTGCTCATTCCCTCCTCAATGCACTGCAATCTAGTTTCTTGGCTCACTGCTATCCTGGAACTCCTTTGGCAGAGGTCTGCCACTAAATCTGATAGGTGTTTTCCAGTTCATGCTTTTGTCCAACACACATTTCACAAACTGAAGTATAAGGATATATGTAAGATGAGAAGTTATCACTAATTTAAAAGTCTTGAGGAAGGTATAAATCAGAATGGAAAGTCAAACAGAGGAAAAAAAGAACATATGGAAGACCGAATCCCCCAATAAAAGCTTGGAATAAAAACAAAAGTGCAACTAGGCAAAGCAATTCTTATAGTTTTTGAGGTAGGAGTGGGTTGAATAATGTTCCTCCAAAAGATATGTCCAAATCTTAATCCCTGACACTTGTGAATGTGACCTTATTTGGAAATAGGGTCTTCAGAGAGTAATTAAGGATCTTGGGATAAAATTGCCCTAGATAATTTTAGTGTGGGCCAGAAAGCCAAGACACAAGGAGACACAGAAGAGAACCCTATGTGAAGACAGAGGGAGAGACTGGACTTATACAAGCCAAGGAACGCCAAGGATTGCTCAGGCCCACCAAAAGGTAGGAGAGACACAGAAGGAATTATCTCAGCACAAGAAGAAGAAACCAACTCTGCTGACACCTTGATTTTGAACTTCTGGCCCCCAGAACTGTAAGAGAACAAATTTCTGTTGTTTCAGGCCACCACTTTGTGGTATTTTGGGACAGTAGCTCCAGGCAACGAATACAGAGTGCATCCTTGCTGTTTCACAGCTCCACGCCTCACACACATGGTTCATGCTCTTCCCCTTTTGTTAAGCTGCAACACTTTTCTTCTGTTATAATGACCCATCGGGAGGTCCTGCCCAGTCTCCCCTCTCTGTAGCAGGACCAATCATGCTTCTTTGGTGTTACCATCATACCTGTATCTCTCACTGCACTCCTCACCTCTAAGACAAAATACTGGTTTTCGTGTTTGTCTCTTGCTTGTTAGCCCTTGAGGCTTGAGATTTCTCCACAGCAAGCACAGGCTATGGACTTTCTTTGTGTCAGGTAGTATTCAAGCAAGAATACTACCTGACGCAAAGAAAGTCCATAGCCTGTGTTTGCTGAATAAATCACTCAGATGACAACAGAAACACCAAAGAGGGAAGGATTAATATTGTCTGGGAGTGGTCATAAAAGGGGAAGAGGATATTTTGGGTAGAGGTAATAGCACAGGTAAAGGCATGGAGGAGAAGCATGACCTATTCAGGAATTAGTCATTCATGTGGTGGGACTGGAAGGGTGAAGGGGATAGAGGAGAAAGAAGAGCGAAGAACTGCAGAAGATGAAGCATGAAAGGCTTTGAATTTTAGGCCAGAAGTTAGACTTCAGCCTGTAGACAGTAGTTTCCGAACGTTGTGCATGTAGTTATCACCAGCATGCCTCTTAGATAAAGGTCCTACTCACAGGCTTAAGAGGTCAGTGACCTCTCCCTGCAAGGCCCCTGCAGGTGGATACTTGCCTTATGATCAAGTCTTCTTGGCCCCATATGGACAAAGCAGGAAGTAAAACTGAAGATAGCCTATGGACTACTGAGCCTAACTCACCCAGTTTAATAAGAACAGTCCCAATTCAGTGAAAAAATATTAAAATGTTTCCAATGGATTACCTGTGTGAAACTAGACTTTGTCATATGTACACACCTGCAAAATGATCACAAGATAATAAACATACAGTTGGTCTATGGTATCCTAGGGTTCTACATCCATGGATTCAACCAACTGCAGATCAACAATATTTTAGTCAGGGAGCGGTGACTTATGCCTGTAATCCCAGCACTTTGGGAGACCAAGGCGGGTGAACTGCTTGGGCCCAGGAGTTTGAGACCAGCCTGGCCAACATGGTGAAACCCTGTCTCTACTGAAAATACAAAAAATTAGCCAGGTGTGGTGGTGCACACCTGTAGTCCCGGCTACTCGGGAGCTGGGACCACAGACGTGTGCCACCACACCCGGCTAATTTTAGTTTTTGGAGAGACAAGATCTCACTAATTTGACAGGCTAGTCTCAAACTCCTGGACTCAAGCAAATCTTCCCATCTTGGCCTCCCAAAGTGCTGGAATTACAGGGGTGAGCCACCAGGTCTGGCCAATCTTTTTTTTTTTTTTTTTTTTTTACTTTTACTAGCGATGAGATCTTGCTGTGTTGCCAGACTGGTGTCCAACTCTTGAGCTCAAGTATTCTCCTGCCTCAGCCTCCCAAATGTTGGGATTACAGGCGTGAGCCACCATGCCCAGCCCCAAGTATCTTTTTGTAAGAAGAACTGTTCTGAGATTATGGCTGTAGCGAATGACATTGGTGTTTCATTCATATCTCCATCCGTCAGGGGGCTGCCTAAACCCAATTTACCTGGCTTAAACAATGACTAATTAAAAAAAAAAAAAGATACACACACTACAGCTCCATTGCCCCTTACTAGGGCAACTTTGAGGTGTGGCCTACACTCTTTCTAGCGTTCCCTGTGAGTCTGAAAGTTCCTCTTTATGAGACATGACTTGATAAGCATCCAGCTTGGCTTCCTTCTCTTCTTTTCCCTGTCTCACTTCCCTCCCCACTCCTTTACTGGGTTTTCATGGAATCATTTCCCAGGAAATCATTTTAAGAAGTAACTTAGGCCGGGCACAGTGGCTCATGCCTGTAATCCCCAGCACTTTGGGAGGCCGAGGTGGGTGGATCACGAGGTCAGGAGTTCGAGACCAGCCTGGCCAACATAGTGAAATGCCGTCTGTACTAAAAATAGAAAAATTGGCTGGGCGTGGTGGCACGTCCCTGTAGTCCCAGTTACTTGGGAGGCTGAGGCAGAAGAATTGCTTGAAATTGGGAGGTGGAGTTGCAGTGAGCTGAGACCATGCCATTGCACGCCAGCCTGGGTGACAGAGTGAGACTCCATCTCAAAAAAAAAAAAAAAAAAAAAAAAGTAACATATATTAAACGAACAGAAAAACTTTTGGCTCAAATCACACACCAATCAGCTTCATCCTGTGATTCACTGCATGGCAATGTGTAATAAATCACCAAAACATTGGTGCTTCTTTGAAATGGAAAGTCCAACTGTGAGGTCTAAGGGCCTATGTTGGATTTGGATCCTGGTGAGGGTTCCTACAGCCTAATGACATTCTGACCCAATTAAGTGTCCCATCAGATTAGTCTCCAACTCTTTCCTCCCCTCACTAGCTGAATCCCTTTGTTCTCACACCACAGTTCTATATTTTTCTTGCCAGGGCTCAAGCCATAGCCTGGCACCCTAGCGTTTGTTTCCATGATTCCTAAACTATTAATTTCCCTCAGCTGGCTGAGTCTCCAGTGGCCCAGATCCTCCACAAAGTGGTCCAGACTGTAGACCTTCATGCCATGGAACTAGTGTTCCTTATTTCACATGAATGGCCATGTCCAACCAGTCTCTCAAACACTGGCAATATGATGAAATGCAAAGCCTTGTAAGACAAGGGCACATCCTGTTAGATGTGGAAGGCAACGTGAACTCTCTCTCGAGTGAACAGAATTCCATTTGAAAAATAGCTGGGGTTTCAACTAGGGTTTCTGAACCTCAGCGCTATTGACATTTTGGGCCAGATTCATTGTGGGAAGCTAGTCTGTGCATTGTAGGATATTTAGCAACATCTCTGGCTTCTACTTATTAGATGCCAGCAGCATCCTCCTTTTGTTGAGAAAGCGAAGCATAAGACCAGGGGATCAGGACAGCTATAAACAAATGAAAGGCTCCCTTATTTTGTATGTAATTTTTTGTTGGCAGAAGAATTTTCAGTTGTTTCCTATGAGAAGCTTCTCTCCACATCTTTTAAAAACAGATTTTCCCTATATTGCTAATCCTGTCTCTCCTTACACAGACAAACCCACATCAATCTTTTCACTGCAGCACTAATGAATAATGTTTCTTTGCTGCCCATCAGAGTGGCAAAGAGAAAAGGGAATGGCAATATTCCATGTGATTGTGGGAATGGGGAGATGAATACTCACAAACTGCCAGGGACATATAAATGATTGGGGAAGAATCTGACTTGGGAATATAATTTGGCATCATGTATTAAAACTTTTATGAAATATATGCATGCTCTCTGACCCTAAATTCCATTTTATCACAATTGAATAAATGGAGAAGATATTATGTAGAAGAATTTTTCAAAAATAATAAAAATTGGAAACAAAATGCTCGACAGGGAGCTGATTAAATCATGGCACAGCCATATAATAGAACATCATGCAAAAGTGCAGACATGTATTTGCTCCCAATGTAAGTGAAAAACAGGTTACAAAACAATGTATACATAGGTATAGAAAAGTCTGAAAAAATAGACACTAATAATTTTAACTACATTTTTGTGTGAAAGAATCACATATGACTTGTTTTTAACATTTTTCCCCCTTAAAATGATTACATAATCTTTATATAACAGAAAAATAAAGAGCTACTAATAAGTACTGCAAATAGCAAGGTCCATGAAAGCAAGACTTTCCATGGAGAAAATGGGAGACTGGTTTCCCTTGCTGTGTTTTGAGAAGGCCAAACACAAACCAAGGTAGAACCCAAGATAGGAGCCACTCAAGCTGCTTCAAATCAAAGTTGGGCCAGAGGTAAGATGTTTAGAATCTTCTTAATCCTACCAACTATACAGATCTTTACTGTTTTGGACATTTGCTTTTCTTCTCTTGTATTTATCCATGTAAAGTCTTATTTAATTAATGGTTGAATCTATACATATTTTAAACTCCCCATTGTTGTATGAAGAGTCTATATGTTAATAAACTGACTGACTGATTCACCTTAACTGAACATCTGGTGTTAACAGCTGGGGGCAAGGGAAATGAAGAGGAAATGAAGCAAAGACTCCTCCATGTTTCTGTTCTTCTCTTACCAGGAAATGAAGACTGTATCTTCATGCCCACAGGTGAAGTAGCTCAGCATCCTTTCCTATCTGCATGTAAATACATGGACCCAATAGGTAAATTATACCCTAGAACAAAATGTTTGTCTGTAAGTTTTGGGAAAAAATAAGATAATGTGCAGAGACAAACAGAAAAAAAAGTGCTTCCTTTCTCTCCTTCTCCAAACAATCTGCTATGTATGAAAGAACCTAAAGAACGGCAATCCTATTTCTGCCCTGAAAGGAGATGCCTTAGGATCAGAAGGGGTACTTGTTATACCACATGAGTAATAAGCCATGTTTGCCTCAAGTCCTACTGGAGAATAATGCCAATTATCTCAAGGTTTTCCACTTCCATGAAACTTTTTTTATGGCTGCCACGTTTAGCAAGTTGTTAAAAAAAAACCCTGGTTGCTTACTTTAGGGTGAAAACAACTCTAGCTATTAGGAAGCTATGCATCAACATATAATAAAGTTAGCTGAAATCTATGCAGCAACAGGGAAAGTGGTAGACTAAACTCTGCAATCCTACAATTTGCACTAGCACTGATTTGAGAGGACAGAATTCTTCCTTCCTCTCAGAAAGATGAGAGATGAGTCTGCCAGAAATATAGGAATCTGCATACTTCCCAAAGAGTAAAATACAAATTTAAGAACCTGACATTATAAAATTGTCCTATTTAATTGATTTCATACCATTTTATTCTGGCAGAGAGCTTGCACTTGGGCAAAAATGGCATTTTTGACTCCAGTCTACAGGGATTTTATAACTTTATCCACCTGCCCAACACAACTATGCCAAGGCCGGGAGTGATGGCTCACGCCTGTAATCCCAGCACTTTGGGAGGCCAAGGAAAGAGGATCACTTGAGCTCAGGAGTTTGAGACCTGCCTGGACAACACAGTGAGACCTTGTCTCTACAACAAACAAACAAACAAACAAACAAAATAAACATTAACTATGCTCTTTGTCACTCAAACTCTCATTGTCTTTTACATAATAAACACATGTATTTACTCTCTTTCAGATATTTTATTTTTCTTAGTCTGACATTAGGTTATGAGAAGTACAAAAGATCCACAAGTACAAAAAAATCTGTATAGCTTTGCGGTAGTTGAAAAAAATGCAAGAGAACAAAAAAATTTTTTGAGTAATATTCATCTCTGCAGATCTGAGTGACAGTCCGCTTGAAACACCGCTGTAAAAGTGGTAAAAAATGATTTCATTGTGATTATGTTAAAATTTTTGATGTCTCTTTTACTTGTTTAGGAAATCTGTCTTCTGACATTTATACTGGATAGTTCTTTTCCTGTATTTTGCTGAAGCTCAATTCCCTGCCTCTTCAGGGCTTCACTTTTGTTTTTATAGTCAGCTAGTGATGTTTTGTCCAAAGGAAGATTCTGACAACAGCTTCAGCAGACAGAAAATCTGGATATAGGTTTATAGTTATTGTCCTTTCCAAAGTAAAAAAAAAAAAGTTGAAAAATATTGATGACTTTTTCTTAGTGTTAATTTCTCTTCCTGCAAGGATTTAATTTGAGGATAAATTACCTTTGATGCAGTTTTTTTTCCCAAAGTATTTTTAAAACACTTTCTTGAAAAGATGAATTCTTCTACCTATCCCTAGGATTCTGAGTAAAGATGACATATTGGAATAGGAGAAGTCCAGGTTTATCTTTGTACTTTCTTACCTAATATCCTGTTGGATACAGAGAATTGAGATCTCCATGGATATTCAGTAACTGTAGGAATGGCTGAAATTAAAAAAACAAAACCAAAAACTCACTTTATTTAATCATAGATAATAAACACAATGCCAGAAGGTTATAGACACAAAGGCCAAATGAACAATGAAAAGCCACATCAGAGGCTGCCTGACGGCTTAAGACTTTTTTTTTCTCTGCTTAATAAGAAATAAGTTATCATTGTCATCATCTTCCCAGCACCTCTCCTTTTTCTTCTGCTTGCCCCTCTTGCCCTCCTTGGGAGACTTGTCTTCTCTTGACGTGTGGTAATGTGATGAACGGTGAAAGGGCTTAGAAGGCTTCTGGGTTTTAAAACTGCCAGGAGAAGAGTAGGTTTTGGGGCCCCTGGGAAAATCCTCATCCACTTCACGATGTCTGTCAGCCTTCCTGTGCTTCTCCCAGTTTCTATTCTTGTTCTTCATTTCTTTTTGTGTTTCTTTATTTTCTTGAGGCCACCTGTTGCTTTTCCATGAGGCACGGCCCTTCCTTATATCATGGTGGGGGTTCTCATTTGCTGCTTTTATATAAGGTAGCTTGGATGGCTCTGGGATAACCCCATTTTTCTTGAGTACTGAAAAATATAAAAGTATTTTTGCATATTCAGCAGCTAAACAGTCCATGCTGAGCTTTCCTAAGTGTAAATAACTTAACAGACAGGGAAGCTAGATATTTAAACATGTTAACAGTACGACATCACTCACTAAAAATTAAATAGTTGTAGCTCTAAGTTTCTGATTGCTAAAAATGAAACACATTCAGAAATCCAATGATAGTTAATTATCCTTTTCAACAGTTTAACAAGGTTAAGCAATGGAGATGAGGACCTGTAAGAACAGTAATCATCTTAGCTTTGTGAAGAAAAGTCATGTCTGACCAATACGAGTTTCCCCAATGATGAAGAGTCAGCCTTTGAAAATGAGGCAAAGCAAGATTTATAAAATGGCCTTTTGATGGTCTCATATGACATTTCAACTACCCTCTAAAGATAAGGCCTGGCCACAGTACTTTTAGGTGGATGCCAAACTGCCCAAGAGATTATTCCTCCAGGGTAGAGATCACTGGCTTTAAGGAGTGTGTGTGAGTGCACGTGAGTGCAGGTATCTTAGAGGTTTTAGTGATAAAGCTGATGTTATGTTTTGTCAGAGCTTGACACACTTAATACGAATCTCTGATAGTGATTCTGATACGGGTAGGTGGGAGATGAGGTTACAGTGAGAGATGAAAACTAGCAGTCAATAGAATCTTTAAAGATTAAAAAAGTGGCCAATAAAAACTTTTAGCATAGACTTTTATTGTAAAAATTTCAAAGGATCATAGTGAACACCTCAAAGTGGATTTATGCTACAGACGTCGATACAACTAGCTAAAAAAAAACCAAAATGGGTTTTCTCTAATTATAAAAGTTATAACTGCTCATTATAGAAAACCTGGAAAAAACAGAAAAGTACAAAGAACATAAAAAACAGAAAGCACATATAATCCTTTAATCTAGAGATGACATTTTCATGCAATTCTTTTTAATCTCTAATTTGGTTGCCTAATCATAATCTACAACTACTATACCTTCTCCACACAGCTGACCCTTGCACAATGAGTTTGAACTACATGGGTCCACTTAAATGTGGATTTTTTCAACCAAATGAGGATTGAAAATACACCATTCCACAGATTAGAAACTTGTGTATACGAACGGCTACTTTTTCCTATACTCAGGTTCTGCAGAGTCAACTATGGGACATTAGTATGTGCAGATTTTGGTAAATGAGGAGGCTCCTGGAACCAATATCCAGGGATAGCTGTAGATGACACACATTTTATATTAAATATGTAAAATATGCAGAAGCTGGGAGAGTAATAACTCTATTTTCCTCAGAATTAGTACCTTCATTTTGGAAAGGTCCTGAACTAAGAATCCAGAAGAGAAAAAGGCCAAAAGAGTCAGAAAATAAGGTATAGAACAAACTAAAAAAATACAGAACTGTTTTGTTTTTAAAGCAAGAAAGATAACTTGGAAAACCACCTTGAAGTGAATAACAAGAAAGAACAGAGGTAGAGAAAACTTAAATGATAAGATATTAATTTGGTGATAAAGAACAATGTTTGCAACAGTAAGTACAGAAACCACAGAGGTGGTTGTGAACTTGGAGCTCTGCCTGCAGCGGTGGCCTCTAACAAATGACTTCTTCAGGGAAGCTCCAGGAATAACTTAGCAGGAAAGCCTTTCTTTCCATAAAAAAATACTGGAGAAATACAAATGGAAAAAAAAATAATTACCTGTCAAACAGAAAAATCTCAAAGGAGCCTTTAAAAACTCTGCCTACATAGATGGACAGCAATATTTTCTGGACATTTCCTAAAATGATCACTGTAAAAAAATGTTTACTGTGAGGAGATTGCAACATGGGATTATTTCTGAAGTGGGTGCTTGGTTTCTGGAGATCAAGAAAGTTCCAGTCTCTTTGGTAATTACTAAAAATACTTTCTATGTTAACCAATGACCCCCAAAGCAGGCAAAGACAGTACAAACAAAGAAATTTAGAAACTACTGCAAATGTGATCTAACAAGAAGTCTAGCAACATACCTTTTATTTTTTGTTTTAGTCTCTTTTCTCTCTCCTGAATTTCATATTTGTCATCATAGTAGCAGATGAATGGAGATACTGGAGACGGGTCATACACTTCTCTTTCTGGACATTCCTATAAATTGTATTTAAAATTATGATGTCACATGGTCACACTGTTCAAAAACCTTTTTGCAAGATTCTGGAGCATGTTAATTAGAAATGAGCCCCATGTCACTTACCTCATGTGGTGGCTGTAGGATATGGTCCTTGCTGGGGTGTTGGGAGGGTCACCCAGCCCTAAACCCCACTGTGTTATGATATTCTTTCAAGCTTGAGTTTTCTTCCCTTACTTCTTTACCTATGAAACCCTTCGTATCTTTTTTCAGCCTTTTCTGCCTAACTCCTTTCACAGTCTGAGGTAGCAGCCTTGCCGCTCTGTTAGTGGGTTTATGTTATTCGGCCTCATGTTAGTATTACTCCTTTGCTTGTCCATCACTTCCAACAGCCTTCTATCAAGTTCTTTTCCATCTCTTCTTCCTATCCCCAAAATGTGGGTATAAGTTCTAAGCCCTTTGATCTTTTTTTCTAGATACAAATGGTTTGCAAGCTTATTTTAACTCAACATTCACTGCTTATAGGGGTAGTGATTCTTAACGGTGGGGGGTAGGTTGGTGGTAGGTTATGCCTAGTTTAAAATTGTTCCTAGGTAATTGTGAGACACCCCAAAAGAAGTTTCTCTTCTTGCTTCCGCCACCCAAGTTGAAATCCCTACTCTTACTCATTTTCCCAGGACAGCTTCCTACTCTCATGACTCTGGCCTCTACACAGCTAGTATTTCCCAAATCCATAGGCTTTGGCCTGAACCACTCACCACATAGCAGGCTTTTGTTTATCATGATCTGTGACACAGATCCATTCAGCATGTTTGAAATCTTTTCTTTTGGAACTTTCCCCTTTCTGCCTCTGCCATCTTGCCTAAAAGTTACTTTAAAATGTTGTTTCTTAGCTAAGTAATGAAAAACAATTAGAATATATTTTAAAGAGTAGGTGAAAAATCCACATAAAATTAAGCCAAGTCTGAACTAGCCAAGCTAGTAGCCATTTATGTACTTAATCTGTAGAATTAAAAAATTATAAATCATTCTAAACACACAATTTATAAAAAATAATTAAAAACCTATATTCACCCTCATATAAAACCATAACATTTTACCTTAGTTGCCTGTTTTTCCCCCAAGAATAAAGTATTACTGATATAGCTGAAATCCTCCATGTAAGTCCTTCCCATTTTGCACTCATCTCCTTCCCTTTCCAGAAGTTACCACTGTCATCAAGTTGAAGTCGGCCATTCTCATGTGTTTTTATACTCTTACTGATGAATATTCCAATGAACAGTGATGTAAGTTTTAAGTTTCAGACTTCATCATTTTTATTTGTTTTTTGTAGAGGCAAGGTCTCACTATGTTACCAAGGCTGGTCTCAAACTGGCAGCCTCAAATGGTCCTTCCAACTTGGCATCCCAAAGTGTTGAGATGACAGGCGTGAGCCACAGTGCCTGGCCTTATTCATTTTCTTTAATGGTATTGGTTCAGTTGATTTGTTCTTCTTGAGTCAGTTTGGTTAATTTATACATATATTTTAGAGTTATTTGCCTTTTCAGATTTAACTTTATGAAGTAGTCTTATAATTTAAAAACATTTATATAGTATCTTAAGTTACTCACACTTTCCACTCATTGTTTATTAGTACCTTTTCTTTTTCTTTCAGTAGTTTTTCCAGAAGTTTCTCTTTTGTTTGAAAAAAAGAGTTTTCAAATAATCAGCTTTTGGTTTTGTTGATGCTGTTCACTTTTCTATTTCAATAAGTTCGGTTCTAATCTTTATCATTTCCATCCTTCTGCTATCTTTAGATTTATCTGTTGTGACTACCTGGATTATTTAGATTGTTTTGTTGTTGGGGGGAGGGTCCTAGAGGTTATATGGCAAACTTACATGGTAACATAAAGAAACGCTTTTGGCAGGGCATGGTGGCTCATGCCTGTAATCCCAGCACTTTGGGAGGCCGAGGCAGGTGGATCACCTGAGGTCAGGAGTTCGAGAACAGATGGCCAACATGGTGAAACCCCAGCTCTACTAAAAATACAAAAAAAAAAAAAAAAAAAAAAAAAAAGCCAGGTGTGGTGGCACATGCCTGTAATCCCAGCTACTTGGGAGGCTGAAGTAGGAATAGCTTGAACCTAGGAGGTGGAGGTTGCAGTGAGCCAAGACTGAGCCACTGCACTCCAGCCTGGGCAACAAGGGCGAAACTCTGTCTCAAAAAAAAAAAAAAAAGAGCAAATTGTGATTATGCAAAGGTAACAGAGGTCTTGATACACTCAACTAATACTCATTTCAGCAGAATCTTTAACTCTCCCAGCCCGTGCTCCCCCTTTCACACACTCCTGGAGTAATCTTTGTACAGTGACTACTGTTGTCCTTGCTTCCCCATCTAGAGAGTGAGTGAAATTAGGGAAGGGCAATGTCATATTCACCTTAGATCTAGTCTTTCACATGAGGAATCCATTCAATAATAGTATCTGTAAGGCTGGATTTCTGACATTGAAAGGGAAGGGGTCCACAGACATCTTTAACCACCTGCATAGTTCCCTATTTGGGTCTTGTATGGTCTAGACTGATGTAACTACACAGAGCTATATAATACTACAAATGTTTTCCAAAGCTAAATGTAAATTATATTTTGATTATCCACATCGCTGGTCCCCTCCATTAGCACAGACAATTGATAGTTGGCTATATAATTTATCTACTATTCTGGATTAGCCACACCAATGATCTTCTTCATTAGTGTAAATAATCTAGAGTTCCTCATCTATGGCAGTCATGAGGCTGCCAAATTTGCTTTATTGTAAATTAAAAATTATCTACATCTAGATTTTAGGGATAAATTCCACATGCTTTTAATATATTTCCTATCTGCCTTAACAGAAGTGACTAGTAAGCATCCAACTATAATTGTTTTTCTTTAATTGAACAAACATAAATGCTAAAATTTATGTTTTACAGAGGTAAGCAAGCAAAAATTGTACATCTATGTGATTTGTGTGGTAATGGAAAGCTTATGTGAATATGTTCCCTAAAAGACGTTGACAATATCTGAATGTTTAGTAATGAGGAATGGACAGAGCAGTAAAAGATCTAGAGATGATAATTCTGTAAAAGAAGTCTTCTTGGCTGGGCATGGTAGCTCACTTCTGTAATCTCAACACTTCGGGAGGCCAAGGAGGGAGGACTGCTTGAGGCCAAGAGTTTGAGACCAGCCTGGGCATCATAGTGAGACCATGTCTCTACATAAAATAAACAAAATTAGCTGGGCACAGTGGTGTGTGCCTGTAATCCCAGCTACTCGAGAGGCTGAGGTGGGAGGATCACTTGAGCCTGGGAGGTCGAAGCTGCAGTGAGCTGAGATAGTGCCCACTGCACTCTGAACCGTGTCTCAAAAAAAGTCTTCACTACTTGGTGCTGAGAGATTTCCTGTACAACTTCTCTGCTTTGGAGATAAAGAAATGCGACCAAAGAGAAAAAATGGGTTGTTTACATCACATGGTTGAGTCAGTAGCAGAGCAAAAACTGCAACTGAGGCTCAGAGCCTCATCCTGGCTTTCATAAGTTATGTCTCACCCCCACGGTTGCTGCTGCCCCAATATGGAAGATAAACTTTATCTGTTTATGGATTCTGTTCAGCACTTTTCTTCTCCAGTTGCCCTACAATGTAGGTCTCCAGCTCCCAAGATCTACACCAGTGATGTGTCATAGTTGGAATTCAAGTGGTAACCTGCAATACCACTCACCCCATCCTATTGCTCATACTTCTCAGTCTGAGGACTCCCAACACTGCATGCTTTCTGCCTCCTGACACCAGATCTGGTTTGATATTAGTTTATCTTGGTTTCTAGGCTACTAGAAGCCTACCTGGAGACTGGGAATAATACATTCCTTTTTAAGAATTTTCTACTTTCTGTGCCACTGCCTTTCCTCCACTGCCTCAAGATTCCCAGAAGTATGGGCTCTGAGCCTATTCTTATTACATCTTTTTTCTGAAATGAGCTGCTGCTGCTTCATACTTAATGTGGCATCTGCCTAGTGGCCTCATGCCCAGCTCTCAGCAAGAAGCTTCTTCTGCTTTGACACCTCAGCATCTAGAACACACACAGTTTGGCCTTTTCAGCTGGGGTTAGGGAATATGTTGGCTGGATAGGGAATCTGGGCATTTGTGGGGTAGGTGAGCAAGTCAATGATGCAGCATCTGTTTTTTCACCACTGAATGCCAGGGTTTACATGTATGTGATGTAGACTTAACTGAACATTGTACCAGGGAAAACTGGAGAACTAAGTAGAAAATCTAAAATTGGGCCGGGTGCAGTGGCTCACGCCTGTAACCCCAACACTTTTGGAGGCCAAGGCGGGTGGATCATCTGAGGCCAGCAGTTCAAGACCAGCCTGGCTAACATGGTGGAACCTCATTTCTACTAAAAAAATACAAAAAATTAGCTGGGCATGGTGGCATGTGCCTATAATCCCAGCCACTCCGGAGGCTGAGGCAGAAGAATTGCTTGAACCCAGGAGGTGGAAGTTGCAGTGAGCTGAGATCGCGTCATTGCACTCCAGCTTGGGCAACAAGAGTGAAACTCCGTCTCAAAAAACAAAACAAAACAAAAAAAACCCCCAAAAACACAACAAAAATCTAAAATCGGCCAGGTGTGGTAGCTCACGCCTGTAATCCCAGCACTTTGGGAGGCCAAGGCAGGTGGGTCACCTGAGGTCAGGAGTTCAAGACCAGCCTGACCAATACGGTAAAACCCCATCTCTACTAACAATACAAAAATTAGCTGGGTGTGGTGGCAGGCGCCTGTAATCCCAGCTACTTGGGAGGCTGAGGCAGAAGAATCGCTTGAACCCAGGAGAAGGAGGTTGCAGTGAGCTGAGATCGCACCACTGCACTCCAGCCTGGGAAACAGAGCAAGACTCTGTCTCAAAAAAAAAAAAGAAAATCTAAAATCATGCTATGGCGGTGTCAAAGCAATTGTGTTTGTAAGAACTCATGAGAACTGCTATCATACTGTTGACTATTATATTTGTTTGATTTTATGAACTATATTAGTTTTATCCCAACCTGTTCATGTACATGTAACATAATTAGAGGAATATGCTCTGATAGCTTGTTACTCTAGCAGGGAGGGGAGGGGTAAACCAGTTGAAAATATATTAAGTCTTACTTTAATGTTTATTAAAAAGTAAGTATTTAGAGTTACATTCTTTTTGAGTTCATCTTTCAGAAAACACTCCCTGACAACAGAATGCTTCATGCCCAAATGTCACTCAAACTTACGTGTCCATAATGGCCTTTTTGCGCGCAGTGATAGCAATATGCTAAGGCTGATGGTCTTGAAGGGGTCTTCGGCTTTTTGGGTGGTCCAGGTTTGGTCTGCAACATGAATATTTGTGAGGGTTTGTTGATATTAGAAGAAAATTAAAACCTCATTCTTTCCAAAAGAGCTTTATAGGTAAGGGATTCCTTAGAAGTTTCTTAGAGTTTTGTATGGAGACCTGTATTCAGGCGATTCCATATATTAAAGTATATAACATGGTAAGAACAATTCTTTTACTCTTAATGTCAATGTGTGCTTCCCTCTCCTTCTTCCCTCCTCATTCAATTTGGCATTGTGCCAAGTACTGTGTTCGGTATCCAACACAGTATAATGGGCCAGCAGAACATGAGAGGCATATACATAACTACAAAACAATGTCAATACAGTGACAGTAGTATGTACAAGGCATTAATGGAGTGGTGAGGGGGACTCCCCCACCAGCGGATGGGGTTAAAGAAGGGTCAGAGAAAGTTTCCCTGCAGGTGTAAAACTTAAATTTACTCTCAAATTAGGTGTAAATCAAATGGAGAATCTTAGGCAGAGGGAACAGAATGAACAATGACATGGAACTAAAAAAGAGCATACATGCTGCCAAAATATGACATACATAGCCGGGTGTAAATGGAAGACAAGGTGGAAAAAGCAGGGCACAAGAATGGAGGGCCTTGTAAGTCAAGTAAAGGAGCATGAGCTTTATCCAGTTTTAAGTGTTGAAGTTAGGATAGTTGTAGTTTGGGCCAGGTGTGGTGGCTCACACCTATACTCCCAGCACTTTGGGAAGCTGAGGTGGGCGGATCACGAGGTCAGGAGTTCAAGACCAGCCTGGCCAGCATGGTGAAACTTCGTCTCTACTAAAAATACAAAAATTAGCTGGGCATGGTGGTGTGTGCCTGTAGTTCCAGCTACTTCAGAGGCTGAGGCAGGAGAATCGCTTGAACCTGGGAGTCGGAGGTTGCAGTGAGCCAAGATCGCACCAATGCACTCCAGCCTGAGCGACAAAAGCGAGACTCCATGTCAAGAAAGAAAAGAAAGAAAAGAAAGAAAGAAAGAAAGAAAGAAAGAAAGAAAGAAAGAAAGAAAGAAAGAAAGAAAGAACTGGTATCACTTGGTCATTGAAAAGATGTGGGGAATGAGGGAAAGGAAAAATCAGGATGCCTCCAGATTTTGAACATGGGTGAACAAGGATTGATTCAGAAAAAGTAGAAAAAGAAAGAGGAGCAAGTTTAGAGGGAAAGTTGATGAAGACTGTCTTGGATATGGAGTATCTAGGTAAGGATCTCCAGGAGGCAGTTTCTATGTAGAGACAGAAGAGTCTGAGCTGAAGAGTAGATCTGAAAGTAATCAGCATAAGAGTGAAGGCTGAAATCACTAGAGTGGACAGGATCACCATGGACAGTGTAAGAGTGGCTGTGGGCTGAGGAAGGAACCCTGAAGACATCAATGTTTAAGGGGTGGGCAGAGGAGCCTGTGAAATGGACATAGAAGGGAAGGTTAAAGGATGCAGAGACATAGGAGAATACAGTAACAGACTTTAGAGTTGTTTCAAGAAGGATGAACTGATCTACAATGTTAAATATAGCAGAGAGGCCTAGTGAGATTAGGACTAAGAAACAGCCACTTGAAGTGGCAACTGCTCACAGATAACCTTACTGTGAAAATTCTGAGATATTCTAGAAAGAGTACAAGGCAGCAGGATGAACAGTAAAGTAATGTATACAAAGGTGGTAAAACTACAAAAAGAGCAAAGAAATCATTACTCATAAAAGCCAGGATCTGTGAACTTAACCCGGATTTTTTTTTTTCTTTAAAGCCAGGTTACTTCCAGTGAGGAGAAACAGCACACAGGATATTGGCATAGCTGAAATTTTCTGTTACTTCAACATGGCGATAGTTAACTTGTGTGTGTATTACATAACTAATTTATTCTTTTGCACATGTATTTTACATACTTTTCAGTATGTATATTAGGTTGGTGCAAAGGTAACTGTAATTGCAGTTTCTGCCATTTGATAGCAAGAACCTCAATTACCTTTGCACTAACCTATTATTTCAGAACAAAAAATGTTTTAAAAAATTGAATGGAAGTTGTAGGAGAGAGAAGTTATATATTGAGAAGCATGAAGCGGCAGAATAAGATGAAGCAGTACCCAGGAAGGGGATTTGGTGGAATCTGTTTATAGAATGGGAAAGACTTGAACATCTGGGAAAGATAATGGAGATGGAGAAGTTGAAACCAGAGGAGGAAAGGAGATGATGGACACAGACCTCTGAGGAGGTGGTGGCTGTAAACAGGGGGAGAAAAACCTAACCCCTGCACACCCCCACGCTTTGTGGAGACTGGAAGAAAAGTTAAGGATCGGCTTAAACGTGGATCACTTTATTTCTTATGTTGTTTATTGAGAGTCTTTAACAAACAGTGCTAGTCTGCCAACTAATTTTTTTTTTGGACAGGGTCTTCCCCTGTTGCCCAAGGTGGAGTACAGAAGCACAATCATGGCTCACTGCAGCCTCGACCTCCCAGGCTCAGGCGATCCTCCCAGTTCAGCCTCCCAGGTAGCTGAGACCACAGGAGTGCACCACTACGCCTGGCTACTTTAATTTTTATATTATTGTTTTTTAAATTTTTGGTAGAGACAGGGACTCACTATGTTGCCCAGACTGGTCTGGAACTCCTGGGGTCAAGTGATCCTTTCACCTTGGCCTCCTAAAGTGCTGAGACTGCAGGCATGAGCCACCATGGCCAGCCCTAATTTTGTTTTTTCTTTGAGACAGCGTCTCGCTCTGTCGCTCAGGCTGGAGTGCAGCAGCACAATCTCAGCTCACCACAACACCACCTCCTGGGCTCAAGCAATCCTTGGGTTTCAGCCTCCTGAGTAGCTGGGACCATAGGTGCCTGCCACCATGCCCAGCTAATTTTTCTATTTTTAGTAGAGATGGGGTTTTGCCATGTTGCCTAGGCTGGTCTCAAACTCCTGGGCTCAGTGAATTGCTTGCCTTCGCCTCCCAAAGTACTGAGATTACAGCCAACGTGCCCAGGCCCCCTAATTTTGTTTTTAATGTTGCAAACAGGTGTTTTGTAAAGGTCTTATTTCCTTGATATAGGAAAATAATAAATAGGTTATAAAAATCTTCTTCAGGTCAGGCACAGTGGCTCATGCCTATAATCCCAGTACTTTGGGAGGCCAAGGTGGGTGGATCACCTGACGTCAGGAGTTTGAGACCAGCCTGACCAACATAGAGAAGCCTCATTTCTACTAAAAATACAAAAATTAGCTAGGCGTGGTGGTGCATGCCTGTAATCCCAGCTACTCGGGAGGCTGAGGCAGGAGAATCACTTGAACCTGGGAGGCGGAGGTTGCAGTGAGCAGAGATCGTGCCATTGCACTCTAGCCTGGGCAACAAGAGCAAAACTCTGTCGCAAAAAACAAAACCCAAATGCAAACCCAAACCAAACCAAACCAAACCAAAACAAAAAAAACGACTTCAAACAACTTTACTTTCAGCTCTTATTCCCTAAAATGAAAAACTGTAGCAAAACAATAACCTCAATAATCTTTCCTACTGAAAGCTACACAAAATGGAATTTACAACCTCAGGTATTATCAATTGAGATATAATAAAAATAACAACGGTTTTATATTCTGCAATTAAAAATGGGGTTCATAAATTAAGACTAGCTAAAAGTCATTAAACAGAGTTTTTTTTTTTTTTTTTTTTTGAGATGGAGTCTTGCTCTGTCACTCAGGCTGCAGCACAGTGGCACGATCTCGGCTCACTGCAACCTCGGCCTCCTGGGTTCAAGTGGTCCTCCTGCCTCAGCCTTCAGAGTAGCTGGGATTACAGGCACATGCCAGCACGCCTGGCTAATTTTTGTATTTTTAGTAGAGATGAGGTTTTGCCATGTTGGTCAGGTTGATCCTGACTTCAAGTGATCCGCCTGCCTCAGCCTCCCCAAATGCTGGGATTACAGGCATGAGCCACCACACCCAGCCTAAACAGAGTTTTAACAGGTACGCATGTAAGCCATGTATCCCTTATTGCAGTGGTTCACAAATTTCTTCAGATAGAACACTGTGAAGACATGAAATTATTAAGCAGAAATGATTTTCCACCCACAAAGATAGCTATATTATTTGACGTGACATCAAATTGCAGCCACAAGCATACATGGCTTAAGAGAAATTAAAACAAAAGAGATGATGTCATAGATATGAAGGCAGAATGGATGTTTCAAGGAAGAAACTGTTAAAAGCTACTGATGGGTTATATAAGATGAAGACTATGAAATCCACTGGACTTAGCAAATAGGAAGTTGTTGGCAAGTGGAGAAACTATTGTGAGTAGTTTCTTTCGAGGGGTAGAGGTACAAGCCAGATTGTAATGGATTTATTATAAGTAGAAAGCTGCTGAAGAACAGAACATAGATCACTTTCCTAGAAACTAGGCTGTGTATGCAAGAAGGGAAGGGGACAAGTAGAGCAGAATGCAAGTCGAAGGATGCCTCCATCAGTGAGATTTACCAGAGTGCTGGGCCCATGGCATGAGTGTATGCATGCATTCCTTCATTAATTTGTTCAAAAAATAATTATTGAGGGCCTAATACATGCCAGATATTGTTCTAAGATCAGGTAACTGAGAAGTGAGCAAGATAAAAGTCATTGCTCACATCTCCAGTGGTGGAAGATAAATAGAGCCAATAATACACAAACATACAAAATATTAGCGAAAAATAGTATGCAAACAATTAAAATAGTTATATGAATGAGAATCACTAGTGATGACTTAGATTGACTTTTTGGGGGAAGCCTCAACTAGGAAGGTCCTTTCTCATAACAAGAAAAGCCATGTATGTGATGTCTGGGAAACACCACTCTTGGCGTAAGGCATGGGGAACGAGTAGTACCAAGTCCTATGGTAGGAACAAACTTACCATATTTGAGGATTTGAAAAAAATACCTGTAAATTTGGAAGTGGAGTAGGTGAAGGAAGAGTGAAAGAGGAGGTTCTAGAGGACAGGGAGGGACCAGATCACTTAGGGCTTTATAAATTAGGGTGAAGAATATCGGATTTGTTTTAAGTGGCATGGGATGCCCATGATGGGTTTGAAGCTAATGGTAGGTGATCAATAACTAGTTGGTAGCTGTCAGCAGGGATTGTGATGATAAAAAGGATCATCCACTCTCCAAATAATAAATGCTCTCTGAAAAGGTCTATGTTCACAAATATTTCTATTTATGTTTGTTTGTGCAAATATAAGACATAACTTATCTTTTAATTTAAGTTTTTTAGGAGATGGGGGTCTTGCTATGCTGCTGAGGCTGGTCTTGAACTCCTGGGCTCAAGCAATCCTCCTGACTTGGCCTCCAAAAGCACTAGGATTACAGAACTGAACCACTGTGCCCAGCTGGTTTTACATTTTTTAATGGCTAAAATAATAATAATCACCATAGAATAGTTTGCAACACATGAAAATTATGTGAAATTCAAATTGCAGTGTCTATAAAGTTTTATTGGAACACAGGTACACATATTAGTTTACAAATTTTCTATGGTTGATTTAATACTATAAGGATAGAGTTATAACAGAGACCGTATGGCCTGCCAGGCTAAAATATTTACTACCTGGCTCTTTATAGAAAAAGTTTGCTGACCCCTGACCTAGAACATAGGAAGTGCTCAACAAATAGGTGGTGAATGAGTAGGTATTAAGGACTTCAACAGAGAGTGGAAATAAGTTATGCACCAATAAAGGTGGTGAAAGTAGATACAAACACTGAAAATCTCTGCTACTAATTGAGCGCCCGAGAAAAAGTTTCATGGAATTTTTCCGAATTTAGTTACTTTATTGCCTAAATTTGAGGAAATAACAGGTAGTTCTCATGTATTTATCCCTTAGTAGGAATTTTTCATTCAAAAGTTATTGAGTTCCTACTTTGTACAACACATTGCAATAGACACTGCGAGGAATACGGAGATAATAGATGAAAGAGCAAATATAGTAAAGATTTTAAAGATGAAAGCACTAGGGAGGCTGAGGCCTACAAAATGGAATTAAGTGTGCATCAAATACATATTTTCTACTAAAAAACTGCATCAGCACAATTTCTTCTGAGATGCTGTTAGGCCAGAGCCTGAAAGAACAAATCATATGTCTTGCTGCTACAGAATGAATCCTAAATGAGTTATTTAGATTTTAAAGAACGAAATATTTCACAATCAGTAACATGCACATGGCACACAATTCAAAAGACACTAAGAGGTGTGGTGAGAAGTCTGTCTCCCACTTCTGTTCTCACTCAGTTCCCCTTTCCTCAATGGCAATTACTGTTACGAGATTCTCGTGTTCACAGAGACAGTACAGGCATATACAAGTGTATGGCTATGCGCATGTACTATATATGTACACACACATAATACAAAGATTATGTTTGGCTTATTCAAAGAAAAAGCATGGAAGAAAAGTATTTTAATGACTGGGGGCAATCAAGGGCAAAATTGGCAAACTCTTCCTAAGACCCAGATGCTCTGATAAAATTTATTTATCCAATGCATTTTGGGATTATGTTCTAATGTGGGCTCCACTATTTACTGACTATGTGACCTTAGTCAAGTTATTTACATGGTCTTTCCTTCATTTTACTCATCTGTAAAACGGGAATAATAACAGTAAGAGTGCTCCCTCATTAACACTGCTGTGAGGCATAAATGAAACATACTCATCTTACGTAACAACCTATCAGTAAAACCTGACGAGGTGACCACTTCCTCTTGCAACAGATTCTTCACTTAGCTTCCCAGACAACACGCTCTCCTAGTTTTCTTCCACCTCATAGGCTATTTCTTCTGCAGTCTCCTTTGTTGGCTTCTATCCATCTCTCTGTCCAATTACACTGCAGTGCCCCAGGACTCAGTCCTTAGACTGCTTTTCTTCTCTATTTAATCTGCTCTCATCTAATAGCATAGATTTACATTAACCTTTTCGCTTGCCATTCTAAAATTCTATCTTCAGCCTTGATCTCTGTTAACTCTACACTCACGTCTCTCTACTAGAATGTCTAACAGGCACCTCAAATTTAGTTAGTTAAAATCAAATCCTGTTCTTCCCCCACCCCAAATATGTTCCTCCCAAAATCTTTCCCATCTCATCGGCAACTTTGTCCTTCCAGTTTCTTAGGCCAAAAACGAACAACCTTAACTTGTCTCTTGCTTATACCTCATACCCAGCCCATCAGCAAAGCTTGTTGGCTCTGCAAATACATCCACCTCTTTCCACTCTACCAGTACTGTCCTGGTCCAATTACTCAAACTCTCGTTTGGATGATTACAAGAACATCATAACTGGTCTCTCCGCTTCTATCCCTGCCCTCTACAGCATACTCTAAACCAAAGATGATCCTTATAGCCTGCAAATCAGAACATACCACTCTTCAGCTCAAAACTCTCTAACAGCTTCTCATCTCAGAGAAAAAGCCAAAAACTTTACAATGGCCTGTAATTTGCATCCTCCCACCTCTCTAACCTCATCTCCTACTACTTTCCCTCACAGCAAGCCTGTCATGCTGGCCTTTTCACTGTTCTCTGAATACCCCAGACAAACTTCCACCTCAGCGCTTTGCACCAGCTACTTGATCTGCCTGCATCACTCTTCTCCCAGATTTAATATGGTGCACTCCTTCACTTCCTTCAAGCCCTGGCTCAAATGTCATCTCAGTAAGGCCTTCCTGAGCACCCTATTTAAAATGGCTAGCTCCCTCCAATCTGTACTCCCTATCCTGCTGTACTGCCATTTTATTTTAAAAAGACCAACCAACCAACCAACCAACCAAACAAAACTCTCCATGGCACTTATCATATCTGACATACTATATAGTTTACTACCTATCCACTCCCAACCCCATCCCCAGGCTAGGAGAAAGTAAGTTCTGTGAGGGCAGGGATTTTTGTCTGTTTTTGTTCACTGCTGTACTTCAGCTCCTGGAATAGGGCCAGGCATATAGTAGTAGTTCAGTAAATATTAATGAATGAATAATGAGGTAATGCATAAGTAAAGCACATGGCCTATAGTAATCATCCAATACGATTTAGCTATTGTTAATAAAAACTTGCATATTTCGGGAAACTATTAATTTTTTATGTCATTAAGGGAAAACCTATCAAATCATGCTTAAATATATTAAAAAGCTTGAATAAATTAATAATACAGCTTCCTTATTGTCTCCCCTACTTCACACTGAGAATGTGGTATATACTCTGACAAAATCAGGAAGGAATTAGTAATGCCAAGTGAACAGGAACTCAGTCTTACAGTACCAGGGACAAAGAGATCCTTCTTAATCGAGATTTTGAAAGCATGTTTCATGTTGACACTTCTTATTTTATTTTAAAGGAATCTCAAATTTAGCCCCTGAAAGAAATGTAAACATGTGGATGTTCATTCATCTGAATAATGTCAGTAGTTAAAAACTTCCATTATTACTAATAAAAATAGCAACAGTATATTGTGCTATGAAATTCTAAACTGTTTCACAATAATTAATTAGTAAATGACATGACAAACGCTATCTACATACTCTCATTTTAATAAACTATCATGTACTAGGGCTTAATAGGAATGAAATCAGCCTAGATCTTACCTAATTAGAGAACATTTCTGTATTAGAATACACTACTGAAAACTCAATAGTGGTTTCCAGTGGACAAGTTTTCATACTATGATCTAACAAAAATCTCTAAGCTATTGTGTTAGAAATATAAATTTGTGACTCAATACTTATGCCTTGGAGCATGTCTTTATTTTTAATTAACAGTAAAGGTCCAATTTAAAGCAGAATGTGTCAACTGATTAGCTCTAAGTTCAGTGTTCTGTCATACGTGCCTGTACTGCTGACAAAAAGTTAAATGCAAGGCAATGAATGTAGTTTTTGTGAACTTTTTTAAGTAAAAATTTCATCTAAAGACTTTGACCCAACGGATACCAAATTAATTACTTATAAAAGCAGGCCTTTTGTATTTCTTTTTTTTTTTTGGTTGCAGACATTTAAATAATCTATATTTGTAGGGTGATATCTTGGAGATTACTTTACTATCAATATATAGAAGTAATAACCTGGTAGATAGCATTACCTATGAAAGGTCCATCCCATCTGCTATTCTTGCTGAAAGCTTTTCATGCACCAGTAAACTCAGTAAATATCAGAAGATAAAGCATAAGCCTACCACGCCACGGATTTACTCCTAATGTCTCCTCAAAGTGCAGCCCGATGCAACGATTACAAATGATTTTCTTCTAATGTCATTTTACATAACCCTTTTTTCTGCATGAGTAGTTAGTGTGGAATGAATGAATGAATGCCATTAAAACAGTTAATCATTATCTGGGACACTGGCCTTACTCCCTTCACTACTAGGAATCTCCATGACAAAGGCCAAGAGATCAAAATGCTAGAGCTGCCTCAGTGTCCTATTTCTAACAGTAATTTTTTATGCAAATGAACCTGCTGGGCATCTCCCTCCGTGACCTTCAGCTGCCCTTATCTAAACTGACTTTGATCCAATGAGGGCTTGCATCTAGCTGAAGCTCATTACTATATACGATATGTAATCAATTTCACTAATTAAAGGGTATTTTCTATTCTGTGAATGCAAAATGGATTTATTTTTATAATCACACATATGCTTAAAGACTACACTATGTGTTTCTATTTATTAATCCAGTTTGCTATATGACATATATTAAAAAGCAAATATATTAAATACCTGAGGTAAATGCATTCATAACCAAATATAACACTGAGAAAAGTAGAGCTTGGCTCCAATCTTACTGACTAAATCACATGTGCCTAGGCACCTCTTCAATCAATATGATTTTCATGTTTGAGAACAACCTTATTCTTTCATATTTCCAAATCAATTTATTCTTCCTATAAACTCACAAATAGGACAAACTTTATCCCAATACTCATGTATCTAAAAAACCTAACCCAAGTAATCAAACAGGACTTCTCAAGAAAATGTTACCCCAAACCAAAAGCTTGTCATCATATTCAAAGTCTATTAGTTGAGGTGATCTAACAGCATCATTTTGGAATTTGAGCAGAACAAAAGTTTAACTTTAAAATATACCTTTCTACTTCAAGATATTGCTTTCTTTTTTCTTTTTTTGAGACAGTCTCACTTAGGGTGGAGTGCAGTGGTGCGATCTTGGCTTACCACAACCTCCACCTCCTGGGTTCAAGCGATTCTCCTCCTCAGCCTCCTGAGTAGCTGGGACCACAGATGCCCACCACCATGCCTGGCTAATTTTTGTATTTTTAATAGAGATGGGGTTTCACCATGTTGGCCAGGCTGGTCTCGAACTCCTGACCTCAAGTGATACACCCATCTTGGCCTCCCAAAGCGTTGGGATTACAGGTGTAAGCCACCGCACCCAGCCAAGATATTGCTTTCTACTGGCTGCTCTAGAGATCAGATATACTTTTCTAAATTTTTATTTCATTTTATAAAGAGTAGTCAGGGAAAGAAGAATTGATACTTTCCCTTTCCTTTGGGATTGTTTAAAATACGAACACCAACAGAATTGTAATTAGTATATATCCAAGGGGTAGGAGTGGGTCTGGAATATCTGGGGCCTAAAGGAATCAAATAAAGAAACCTAAAAGTTAGGCAAACTGTTTTATAGTGAACTGAACCAAAGCAGAGGCTGTGAGACAACAAAGATGATGCTGTGTTACAAAAAAGCCAAAAACTGTTCCCTTTCCTCCCTTTAAGGTGTTTTTCTGAGGTGGATCCTCACACCTGGGACCTGAACTCTAGGCCTACTTCAACTGAGGTTTTGGACAAAGTCTTCCATTTGTACACTGTTCTGGCAAATATTGACAGTATTACTTCCCTTTCAGGAATACTAGGAGGAATTTTCTCCAAGCTAATGGCTTTAGAATTATTTTTAAAGAGTGCTGTTTTTAAAGCTTTTATTTTTGCTTAGTGAAAAAACAGAATTCCCCTGTATTCTAGTGGACATTGCTACTAATTTTCCTCATATGTTAAAAATGGCATTAAAAGTACCATGTGTACCATATATACATAATACTTTTATGTGTTAAAAAACCATGTCATGTACCCAACAGACTCCCAATCCATTGGGTAATTCCTTAATTAGGCAGATTTTTGAAACATGTATTATGTACACAACAGACCGGAACGTCTCCTTTGGAGCATTTTCTAGTCTATCGGGTGATTACATCATTAAGCCACACATGCTACGTAGAAAAAGTCCTTATGAAAATTCATGAAAAAATGTACAGCACATCATTAGCATGCAACAGACGTGTATGCTTTTGATATTTTCTCTGTTTAAAAAAAAAACAAAAAACAACTACATGAAGTAATTAGTCCAGGTCGTGAAAACATGGGAAAGGTACCCAGATACTGGTAAAAATAGTGAAAATAAAAATAGTAAAAAAATGCATCTCTCATGGTTTACCTGAGAGTAATTTGCCATATTGGAAAAAAGATTCTTAAAGAGTGTTCATTTGAACTGCAGAATAACGTGTGTTGCTTTAGTTATTTGATATTTCCTGTATCTCTGTAACTTCCTCCCTACTTCTCTTCTGGATACACTGAAATTTTATAAACCAATGGGTTGAAAAGCTGCGAATGACCAATCACTCAAGGTCTTGCACTACTTTATGTTTGTATACTTATGTCTTCATTTTATGTAGTCAAGAGTATAAGGGATTACATCATTGTATCTTTTTCAGTAAATCGAAAACTACATTAAAGTAATGTAAATAGATATAAATTATTGGTATAACTTCCAATAGTGAAAGGGTTATATATTCACAACATTAACCACTATGCAAAATCTAAAATATATCTGAAGACTAAAAAGAAGCACGAGTTTTATAAAAATGAGCTATTAAGCTTATTAATTTATAACCTTTCTTTTTGTAAATGGGACACTCCCCCTATCAAAACAACTCCAACAACAGAAAGAAAACCTCAGTAAGCAGAGAACAATGAACACACGCAACATAGTAAGGATTCACTTCCTGAATGCTCCAAATCTTCGTGGCTTAAAAAGCATCCCAATTTTCTCTAAAGGTAGTAGCATTTATTCATTGGGCCATAGCTAATTTTACATGGAATGCAAAAATGTTAGTTTAAGTTTAATATACCACCCTATTTAAATATTTCCAATGTAGCTCTCAAACTGCAGAGCTATCCCTCCGTCTATTTTAATTTTAAAGTAAGTTAGCAAAGGCTTCCTTCTTAATCCCCAGAGACTACCTACATAGTGACACAAACGCACAAATTTATGACAGCAACATAAATGCTCTTCTGAAGTAATGTGCAACATTAAGTGAAAATCGTTTCCTGGAAAGATATTATAGGTATCTATATTTTATTTGCCATCTTAAACATATCTGAGTCTTTATGGCCTTATTTTAAAAATGTATTTCCTTTTTATATTTCCTGGTGCAAATGGACTGCATAAATAAGCAATGTGCTATGAGGCTTCAGACCAGCCGATAAAACCTTTCAATTTTCATGCCAGCTTCTTCTTTTGTAATTCAAATCCGCCTGGAAACTGGCAGCTCTGAAAACTGAAACAAGCACTGCCACAAATACCTTGTAATGCTATCGACCTTGTCTGCCCATGCAGTGAGAAAGGGGGATGCGTATGTGTCTGCAGCCATCCAGATAACACAACTCATTTTTTTTGGGGGGGGGTGGGTGGGTGGGGTGGGGTGGGGATAACAGAAGCCAGCCCCAGACTGTGCACCAAAAGCAGTCATTACCAGGCGAGCTGGAGAATAAGTCTCTTCAAAATACACAGTGCATTTAAAAACCATATATGAGGCTGAGCCACTGCTGTCATTACCAATTTTAATTTAGCTCCTTCAGTTTGCCAGCCAGATAAACTCTTTAGTGCTGTTTTTTAATCTATTTGCCACATTTTATGTTTAAGATTATAGTAATATGGACAGAAGAAGGAATCACTTTTAGGGGAAATAAAGAAATAGATCCGCTTATCGGCACCCATCAGAAAGTTCATTAATCAGCCAGGCTTTGTGCCCTCTAAATTGAAAGGTTAAATAATCCTCTCAGGAATATTTCTCGGCCCCTCCGCCAATTGTCCGGAGAGGAGCTGCCATTCATAGCATGCGGGATCGGTGACAGGGTATCTTACCACTGTTTGGACCCCAAACAATGATGGACAAATGGCTTGGTTTACAAAGAAACCATTCAGTATGTGGATGGAGAAGGACCACAAGCTTTGATGCAGGATGGAGGGATGAAGGCATGGAGACAGGATGTAGGGGGAAGGGACAGAAAAGAACACATAAATGTGTAAATCCATGGACATTTTATCTGAATGTTTATTGGGCTAGACTATAAAACACAGAAATCACACTAATATACATCTTCCAACCATACAAAATGCTTAACATATTCAAATCTGCTACTATATTTTGCATGTGATTGTACATGAACCCCAATAAAAAAATTAGAATAGAACCATAGCTCTATTACGTTTATTAGCTAATACATGGGGGATCCAAATAAACCCCAAGATTTTCATTTTTACCATAACTCCACATGACTTACAACACATGGCCCTCCCACCACCTGCCATCCCAACTCTGCTTATTCCACTGTAATACTCTTAACCATCGATCACAAAGGCAGGGAATTCCACAGCTGCAAGGACCTGTTAGAAGGGGGAAGTAATGTTCTTTTGCTTTTACAATATGTTCCATCTGAGCCTTTGCTTGTCTTAAAACAAGGAACAAACATGAAATAGGAATGCTCTTTGAAAGAATACAAACTGCATGTACTGATAAAGTGCTTAAGTTTGAGTTGCCTTTTTCGCTGGACGTATCTGAGAATACAGCTGGAAGTCTGCAGAACTGACCCAGCTCTTATACCACTACATTTTGCTATGAAATCAGGCTGGTTTTTGGTGTTAATCATGTGAAGGCATAAAGTAGTTTTACCTAAAGTGCAAAAAACTGCTATGCTATTTTGTTTCATTTCTTATCTGATTAACATAAGCCCTCTACCCCTAGCAGAAAGTATTCTAATTGGGGTATGTTTATGTTTGGGTGAATTTTTCAATTTCGTTTTATTCTCATCATTTGTATAGAGAGCAAATATTTATATAATTTATTTGCTTATGATAGAGAACTATATTCAGATGGTACTGAAGTTATCACTTAAGACTCACACATTTATTAATATGTATTTTCAAAGTGATATTGCATTTTTATGATACACATTTTATATAGTTATTTTCACTAGGAAAGGAAGTAGCCTAAATGGAAAAGAATAAGACAAGTATAAATAATTAGAAAATGAAAACTGAGGTAAATAATTTTGTCAACAAAAGATTCCCTTCAATAAATATAAGAAGGAAACATTGTTAGGAGACAGAGTAAAGAGGTCCTTAGGAATCTCCTAATGTTGGGCAGAAGACATTATAATAACCTGAGTTCGGGACGTCAGTCCAGAGGCCATCTCTACAGGTGTGAGATGCCTTTGGGTTTGCTGTAGTACAGCCTGCATAGTGTTTAACATGCTCTGTCTGTCAGGTATTGTATTTTATATTTATCATCTCATCGTATACTTAACAAAATCCTACAAGGCATTATCCCCATTTTTCAGATGAAGAAACTGAGGGCTTTAGAAGTTAAATATTTTAACTATGTTTGCACATTTAGTATATGACGAAAGACTCAGACTCTGAACCACAGTCCAATCCCAAAGCTGGCATTCTTTTCTCTATTATGATTTAAAAAAATGCTACCTAGTAATTTCCTTAGAAATTTGCTTGCCCTTCTGGCCCAACTGTATAGCACAGTTTTCTAAGGCCTGGTAAAAACAGGGAGGAAATGTATAACTGTAAACAAAGGAAATGTGAGAGATCCAAGAAAACAAAATTGATATTGTATAAACAAAGTTAAGACACAACCCAAAACTTAGTTTTCCTAACTGAACAAAAATGTGGGGTAATCCACAAATCAATGTAAAGAAACATATTTATCTAAAATGGATGTATTACAAAATTATAAAGATGATCTTATAATTTACCCAATGGATTCAGTTCTACATGATTATTGAAAAATGGAACGAAAATTATCTAGTAGCTTTATTACCAGTTGATACACACATGTGCATTCCTTTTACAAAGTTAATAAAAATTTCTAAACACTCACTTTAAATAATTCTTGTTTTGAAATGTGCGCTATCTATGTACTGGTGTACCAATTAAGGTGAAGTTCTAATTTAATCCCAAAGATATTAAACTTTTTTTTGTTAAATGCTTTCTAAAGAGGTAATATATTTCTTCACTTGTTTTCGGTATTTCTTAAACACCAGAGTTGTTGGTCTTGGAGGATCATTGCACCAACTCAAAATAGCTGGAAGAAAATACTTATAAATGTACCAAAAAACCCACACATAATGCCCTTGAATTTCTGATATATAGGGATCAAATGACTAATAAATTTTAAGTCTAAAATCTGACTGATTTTAACAATAATTCATTAACTTTCAGTCACTGAAAAGACTGTGCTTTTGAAACCTAAAACTTAAGTTTATCACCACAGCTTGTAACAGAAAATATAACACTAGTTCAGAGAGACTGTTCATGTTAACAAGTCAAGGAGTCTTTTCCTGCAGATTATTCAAACGATCGATCCAAACCCTTAAAGGTTATGGTTGATCATGATTGTGAGTAATTAATTGATTCCTAAATACTTCAGACCTTTAGGAATTACTGTAATCTACCATGTCACTCACATGCATGACTACCAAAATGAATGTCTAATACAAATATCAATGCTCTAGTATATTTTATCTACATTTACTGTTGGACTGAAATGTCTAGAAAAGACTATGACAAGTTTGATCACTCGGAATATAATTAATAAATGGCATGAAATACCTGTTCAAAGCACATATGCGAAATAATCACTTGAATATGCTAAAGTTATCTACATAATACTTCTACACTCTTTATGTGTACGTAACATGACAAAGAATTGGCATCACTCAAGATTTTAAAACTGTTAATTTATTATATAGTTAGATACTGTACAATGGTAAACTGTATTAATTTTGGAAAATCTAAGACTATTTGTTTATATTTATATTCATTTTTATTGTAATAGGGTCACTCTTTAAAAGTGCAGAGTTGCAAGTAAAAATAAACGTAGTTTTGTCCCTGAGCAAGAATGACACGCAAATTCATGAAGTGTTCCATATTTTAATTTTTTTAAAGAAAGAAATGTAGTTTTCTTTGAGATCATATGAATACTGTGGGTTTTAAAAAAGATTTTTAAAGTGTGTTATATATGTTAAAACAAGAAGCACTTAGAAATGAAATTTAATTACCACAGTATTTAATAATCAAGAATAAATTGTCCCTATAATGACTAACTATAATTCCTTTCTAAGTAATGCTGAACACACATGGGGAAGAGAGGAAAGGGTAATAAAAAAAAGTGCAAACGTGATGCTCCATTTGTCATCCTCAGGATAAACATTTGTTAACAGATAAGAAAACAGATGACCACAACAAGTACTTCTTTCCATTTTTAAAACAGAAGTACAACTTTAAGGCCATGTGAGACATATTTAAGTCCTAAATATACTGGTCTTTGCCCCTAGCCACTAGGGGCAGGAATAAAAAGCACAGGGACTTTTTCCGTCAAATAAAGAAAGGAAGTCACTATTTATAGTAGAACTTCAGATTCAATTATTTGATTATTGAACATCTAATATCTAAAAATATGAGCCAAATTCATGATGACTAGTGAGTAGGTCATTAAAGATATTTAGAAGATGGCAAAAGCACAGCTGCTTCTATGCCAAAACATTTATGATAAATCTTTCCTAAATTGTGTGAAGGCTGCATACTTCTCATTGCTTCATTATCTGAAACACTTAAATCTACATTAGGATTACCATCATAAAGTACTTGATATTATCTAAATATATTAATGCAAGGAAAAAACTATGCAAAATATGCCATATTGATTTCCCATTTAAACCAAATTAGTATTTGCATTAAAATACTGAAAATCAAGTAACTTCAGAATTGAAGGAGTGAACACTTCAGTATTTCTTTGTAAAGAAGAAAATACTAAGGTTCTCACAAGTGCTCCAATAAATAAAAATTACACCCAAATCTAAATGATCTTATTCTATCTCCATTCACAAATAAATATGCATACATACAATTTCTAAATATCTGAGGAAATGTTATGTGAGGAAAAATAACATGCATTTATAATTCACAACATTCATTTTTCCCTCTTTCCTTTACAGTAGCTTTAGAAAATTGCTTTTTGATGATTTAGCAAATTTTATTTATTTTTAAAAGAATCTCATTTATTGAGATTGATAATTCCAGGTTTCATTTGCTTTGAAATTGCATTTTCCAATGATAAGTTCTGGCAAAATGTGGTTCCACATGCCAGTGAAATAAAGATTAAAAAAAAAAAATCAGTTGACTTACTCTGTAAATGTAGTAATTAGCATTCCTACTAAACTCAAAATATGAGAAGACTGAAGTAAAAATTATGATGATAATTTTAACAGCAAATTCTTTAAGAACAAGACAAGTATTTAAATAACATAAAACTATTCATATAAATTTTGCATTTGAAAAATCTTTAAAAATTTTAGTCATTCTCCAAATGTATTTTCCATCTCTGTTATCAGAGATGGACTATTACAAGTCATCAATGCTTATTCAAAAAAAAAAATCTTGTTATTCAAACACCAAGTAACTCAAAAGATAAACCAGTCTGATTTATTTTATAGTACTATAATGGAAAGATGGCCCTGAAGCACTACAAAAGAGTCATGTGCCTTCTGAATGATCAGAGCACAATCACGTTCACCTCAGTAGTATTTTAGTACTAAGGGCATTTTAAATGAAAACTAAACCTCTGACAATTTGGCAGAGATGTAATGTCTCAATAGCAACACCTGATCAATCAAAACATTAAAACAGCAATACCAGATACAGAGGAAAAAAACTGTAATTTATACAAGAGTATTTCTGGTTCTTGAGGAAGTAGGCAAAGTAAGTTGAACTACCAAAACAAAAGCTTCCAAAATGAACTTATAATGTATTAGCTTATGAAAACCTATGTGCTAGGCCTCAAAAATGGTACCAATAAAAATGGTGTTTAGATAGCATTTTATAAGACAGTATGTAACCAGTTCTATTTTCTTAAACACACCAAAGCGCACACAGAGAAAAACAGACCTATCACTTGATATCTACTGTGTGGATGGGGTTATTATGGTTTTTACAGATCTGCTTATGTAGCCAAGGACCTCTCAGAAAGATATTTAGGAATCCCAACATATATCCAATTAACCAGGAAAAGAAAAGATTCTGGCTGACTTTTTGAATCTCTTCATTTCACATTTTAAGTTATTTTAAAAGAAAAACATTCCATATTAGCATTAGGCAATTAGAAAATTATCTATCCTATCTTACATCACAATCTCAGGATAAAGGCTTTTGCATAGCTATAGTCTCAGAACCAAAACCACCTTCTTATTCCTTCCTTCTGGACTGTAAAACATAGTTCTAGAGTTAAATCCAAATCTGTTGACATTTAGGGGTACCCACTCTGTAGTATGGCATAGAATGCTTTAGAGAGTAACATTCTCACTCAGTATAAAACTCCAAACTGTGAAAACACAAAAAATACATTTCTAAATGGGTATTTCCAGGTAAGGACAGAAAACTAAGTGGCAAAATGAAATGTAATATTGTTACTTATGGTTTATAAGATATACCCTGACAAACTGTGGCCATAAGCCTTTCTTAGGCCAGAAAGGAAGTCAAGCACACTCATTTCTCTACTCTTCCCCATTTCCCGGATAACAAATAGTCTATTTTTTGAAGTGTGAATTCTAGGCATTCAAAACATTATATATAAAAAAACAAGGCTTAATTCTTCTAAAACAGTTACATTTGCTTCCTGCTTAAACCTTCAGTTAAAATAAAAGGCAGTAGGGTTGAAATACATTTTAACAATGCACACAAAGAAATCAAATGCAAAATTAAACATAAAAGATGCATTGTCCTTTTTGATTCTTAACACATACAGCCCTCAAATAGCAAACTCCTGGTTACTTTTTAAAGTAAGTAGATTAAAAACAAGATTAACCAAATGTCCAACTCATGTCAAATCATAGCCTCTACTAGTTAAAAATTCTGTTGGTTGTAAAACTCTGTTGGTGGCCATATTGGCCTAGGATTTTTAATATAAATGAGAGTAGAAGTGACAGGGGGTGGGGGAAGGGACATTCTTTCTCGAATAAAGGGGGAAATTTTAATCTAGAATGAGTTATTTGAAAGATGAAAAAGAACATTAAAAGTCAGGCTCTACAAAAATCTGAAAATGTAGCAGAAATGAAAATACAAGAAGTTATATTTTAGCTATATTATTAAACATTTAAAAGCATTCTAAACATTTTTGAAGGAGGTAAAAATATTAACTATTCGAGGAAATTATGTACTTGTTAAGTAAAAACAATATTTTTTTCTTTTTTTCATGGTCTCCAAATTGATAAAGACATTAAATTATATAATTTTAGAATCATTAAAACATAGAAAGATGGTGTCACCAGATGGTTGTTATAATATGGATGTTTGTGTATATGTAGTCTTTTTAGTTTTATTAGCATGAACCCTTTAGAATGATGGTCTTTAGCTTTTATTAATGTAGTCGAGTCTAGCTGATTAAAAAGCTATTATATTCATATACAGGTTGTTGAAGATATTTCATTTTATTTTTCTTGAAATTGTTGAAAATAGTGAACACTTCTATAACTTTCTTCTTAGTTCTGAAAGTGTTTTAAGGAATTTTTTATTTGGAATATTTCAAAAGTCCACTTGTAACAATCAACTACACCACCTTTCTTATGTGTTTGAGAAACAATATTCTGTTTAACCTATAGACTTTTTTGGTTTTTAAAGAAAACGATTCCTGGATAAACATTAATTTACTGTTAAAATTTAAGTCGTTCTGTAAATGACCCTCTAGTTGGGAGGCAGATAAAAGCAACTGTAAAGCTCCCAAATATAAACATCTCCAAACTGGATACTAATCACCTTTGCCATCATTTGGGGTAAGAAATATGACAATTTTGGTTAGAAAAAGTAATTAATCAATGCTTAAGTGTAGAAAGCTCCAGAGTTTTAAGCAGACTGGTTTAAATGAATAAGTCGTAACAATTCTAACTGAGGCTTCATTACTTGGTCACTGCGCTGATTGACTCAACATTCATGTGTGAGGGCTACTAGGAGTCAATAGATGGCAGTCCATCGCCTAGTAAAAGAGCTGAAGATGACTAAAATCATCATGCATCTTGTTTTTATTCAAGACTGAATATTGCTTCATTGCATACATTTGGATATTGTCCATATACTGATAATTTAAATAATTACTTAACTATTTTATTTTAGAGACACTGATATATGCACAAGTTCATAAACATGCTAGTTTTATATTTATACTTGCCTAGTAAACTCATTATTAATTTCAACTTGATAATTAATAAACTGTGATGGCAACTTCAATATTATTTTAAAAAATTAACCAGGATTTCAGATTGGAACAAACAAAGTTTTCAAATTGAATTTGTTAAACCTATAAATAGAATATATTGTAATTCCTTAAAAAGTAAATTTATTTTGTATTATTTTTTCCTAATGATTCTTTTTAAAATTTATGTTTCTGAACAGCTAAAATATTAAGCAAACCTTCAAATATTTCTGTTACATTGAAACACATTTTTACCCTTTAACTATAGGTATATAAACGAACACAGGTGTAAATAATCAAAAGAGCAGCTTTAAAATCATACTTCCTACACTTCAAGATTGGAATTGTTTAAATTAGGGGAAAAGCTAAAATAAATGCAATGTCAAATCTATAAGGATATTACTTTATACAGTTACAAAGAGTAGCTCTGTCATCTTGAAAAGTATAACATATAATTAGATTCTAATTAAGTTTAGGCTGTAATGATTTCACTATATTATATTAGGATAAAAAAACTGCTACATAAGCACAAACAATGTATTCAGATGAATTACATTTGTAATATATATGTGTAACATACATGTGTATGTATATATTTTTGGGTATAACACTTAAGTTTTTAACAAATCCTAATTTGAGATTTGAGGAATAGTTGAGGAGTTACAGCTTTCTACTGAAAATCTTTAAAAAAATTAAATGGTAATCACAAAATGTGAAAACAAACCACCTTATATAATTTATGGCCTCTTGGGCCTGTGACAGACAGACAGGTAGTTTGAGTCTACTTGTTGGTTTACTTTTTATTTCTCTAAGGAGAATGATAAGAAGTCATGTTTTGAAAGAACTTTGCCCTTTGTATTTTTACAACCTGTCTTTGTGTAAACAAAACTTTTAACTATGCTAAACCTTAAGAAACAATGTTTAACAACTTTTAATTAATATATATTATGTTATATAACTGTAATAATTAAAAGAATAATGGTCTGTTGCTTAGCACAACATATTTAATACAGTAAGTGAGTAGTAGGGCTATGGTGAATTATTGAAATTATTTAAGCTGAACATTAAAAGTAAACTAACTTCATAATATTGAGCACCAGTCAATTAGATTCTCTAGCAAACTGTATTTTCTGCTTCTACTTAGCCTAAAATCACAATAAAAGGAAACTAGGAATTGAATAACTTGAATGGTATTAAGCAGATATTTATACATTTTGAATAAGTCAAGAAGGGCTTAAGGATATGACAGTTGAATTATTCTATATGAAATATACACTAAGCTTTTTCTAGGTTCATTGAAAAATATCAGTAACTGTTTTAGTAAAAGCAACTGAAGATACTGTGGACTGAATGCTTGTGGACTGTGGATAATACAACATTTTAAAGACACTGGATTATTACTCTTTAAGGCTCCCAGTATACTTTTCCCCTTTAATTTAATGAATATAGTCTGGAAGACTAAGAGATACCATGATGTAATCATTAAATGATGTGAGTAATAAAAAAATCAAATTCTTTTAAGAACAGGAAGATAGGGTAGGGGGCAGTGGAAAAGAGAAAAAGTGTATTATTGCTTTCTCTGTACAAAAACTCTTCAGATGTTTATTATCTTCCAGCAGAAGATGCTTGTCTATATTTTATGGTCAGCAGTTCAGAGAAGGGTAAATAGGCTAGGTCTTGGGGAAAATAAAAAAGGTGTTTCTACTCACCGTTAGGTGATACTGCCTCCAGATTTCTGTGCAAGCCTGGAAAATAAAAATATTGATCAGCTGGGAGCATGAAACAAGGTACTTTACAGCCTGTTGGTTTTGGCATAACCCAGCATCCACCGGTGTCGGTCACAGGAAAATAAGAAGCTTAACAGAAAGGGTCTGCATTTCAGCTTCAAAAACCTGGCTAGACAGTTTAATTGAATTTTACACTGGTTTAACACACTCCCCACCATTGTCAGAAAGCCAGTAACAAAGTTTTCTCTCTTTTTCTTTTCAGGTTACAAGTTTTGGGCACTAAGATGTGATAAAGAGCCATAACTCAGTTAAACTGATAAATGAACAGCAGTGGTCAAAATCAATAAAACTCACCAAGTACACCTTTTAAAACAGCATTTTGAACTTTGGTAGTAAGATGGAAAACAATTTAATAGTAACTGCTTTAAGAAGACTTCACTGTTATTACATATTTGTGATAGCTGTTGGCATCTTTTACTGAATCACTTGGTGCTAACTTTTAATACTCTATAAGAAAGAGAATTAAAAACAACAAGAACAAAAACGACTGCAAGAAACTAAAGTCCAAAATGTCTAATCTTTCCATATCCACATCTGTAGCAAAAACAACTTTAAAAATCCCCAAAACGTCGATAATCTTGTAAAAGATATACTAATTGAAACTAGAATAGGTAACAACAAAAGAACCAACCAAACAAGCAAATATAAACAATAGCAGGAACAACAAAAACAGTGATTAGAATATATTTTCTTACGAACACATATATAAATCTTCTTATGCCTAAATTATGACCTTGTTAAGGACACTTTTTCTAACCAAGCTGCTTATGTATAGTTGATCAGTTTACCATCTTCTCAGGAGCAAAAAGTATGTTGTTTGTAGCTATATAAATGGTTGGAATAAATTAAAACACCAAGCAAAGGAAATGGTGATTCTTAAAAGTGAATGGAAATTTATAGCTTTTGTTTATAGATGCATGCCTAAAATTAGAGTAAGACTTTCTGAAATCTTTGTAATTTTTGATACTTAGTTTGAAACAACTCTTTACTTGATTTGTCATTTCTCTTTCATTTATTTTTCAAAGTATTGATAAGACTAACAAACGTAATTCATACAATCTGAAAATATCATAGCTATGATAATAATTTAAGAAACATTTGAATGCCAATACCTCTACTGATTATACCACCATAAGTGATTAGACAAAAAAGTAGATATGTTTCAACTATGCTGAAACATATCTATGCTGAAAAATTTTATCCTTTATGCATTTTAACTTTCCTGTGTAATTTCCTATAGAAAGCTGTGTAGACTGCTCCTATAGAAAGCAGTCTACACAGCTTTCTATAGGAAATTTCGACTGTTTAGTGGTCAGCATTCCAGTTTTAATATCAAATTCCTGGAAACTAAAGTGTCTTACTAAAAAAACCCACTTATTATATCCAGTCATTTCTGGATGAACAACACTGATGAAAAGACAACTATTTTTAAAAAGTAAAAGGTTGATTCATAAGGCAAAGATCATGTTAGTACCAAATGTAGCCACAAACTTTAGGTTACAAAAGTTCTTAAGAATATATACAAGAAATATCTATTTTTATAAACACGTATACACACAAATATCTAATGTACAATATATCCTTAAATATTCATTTCCTACCTTCTATCATAAGCTTTTTGCTGTGTATATATAATTTGAGTTGGATTATTGTAGAAATAAGCAAGCAGTTATTTATACATTAGTTATGGATAGTTCTTGATTACCACAGTGTCCTCAGAATAATACGGTTGAAAAATTGCAATCACTGAGTTGTCATACACTGGCAGAATGCCACTCTACCATGTGACCTTTTCTTGTGTTGCAGCAATTTAGTAATAAAAGAAAGAATTACTTGGTTTTTGAACAATCATCTGATTGCTCTGTACATGAAGATGATGCCCAATATAGAAAATTAGTAGTGAGAGACATGAAACTTCTTTTCATTTATTAGACAATAGTATTGTAATTTTTAAAAACTCCTACTTGACTGTCTCATAAGTATTTTTACTCAACATTCTCATGCATAGTTTCATTTTGCTATTTTTTGTAATACTTATTTATATTTGAGGTTAAAAAGTAAACAAATATTTTTCATTTCAAACTAGGTGTCAATAAAAGGCACACATCTTTATTTATATCTATGTATCATCAATGAATTTTTAAAACCCTAATTTTTCTTTTTGCTTATTATGGCTTCAACTTCTTTTTACCATTCCCTAGTCGTTGCACGTATTTTTCTTCTTATCAAATAGAATGCCATGGCACCCAAATGTATGTATCTATTGCATGGAAAATTATATACCTATTGCATAAAATAAAGTAATTTCTAAAGCAAGAAGCCTACTATTACAACTAACTTTGGTCTAATTAAAAAAATACTTAAAATGAATT